>NC_068402.1:38141043-39401043 GCF_023724105.1 Carassius gibelio | reverse complement strand
CCTGACGACTAACTAAACAGAATAACACGAGTGGTGATGGGTGTCATTTAAGAGACCTATTCAGATTAAAGAAAAGACAAAAGTGCAAATGCAAATCAATGGCTTAATGACTGACACAGATTCATTTTCCATTATTAATAATGGTTAACCACAAATTGGTCTTTTCTCACAAAGTGCTCCTGCAGAAACACAGACAGAAGATGTCTAATTAAACTGCCTTTTAGTGTTGTCTTAATTAGACATAAATATCTGGGTCAATAACGGCAAAGTATCTGTATTTAAGAGCTCATTAATTAGAGAAGACTTCCACTTGCTTAATTAAGCAGAACTTTGCAGTATTTAATTAATGGATTTCTGACAGTAAACTCTAAAGCTCAAGGTTTTGTGGAAAACAAATCCTGTTCAGATATTTCCAGCCGATGTTTGCTCAGCTGAACAGTGATCTGATACAAAACTAAAAGTTTTACTTGAAAGCATATTTAAAACCATAGTTTTTATATTTTTGTCATGTTTTAAAGTACACTTATTGTATCATTTTGACTAGCATAGCAAGCACAAGACTAAAGCACTTGATTATAACATTTTCTTCTCTCGTCAGAACACATCTTTGCTAGCGTTCACGTCTTGGTGTGTGTTTATTCTGGATCGTGATTGTAGGTTGAGACACTCCTTTACATCACGGCCTGCTGACTGACAAAAAACTGTTTTTAAAGTATGATGAAACCACATTTTTGGAGAAGTTAACAGATGTGTATTTGTTGCTCATTATTAAAACAGTGATATCACACACAGTTATTTGTGCGTGTGCATTTATGCATTTGGCAAACACTTTTATTCAAGGCACACATTTCTGTCAGTATATGTGTTAGAAATAAAAAAACCTGACATCAAGGTGTTGTTGGCATCATTTAGAGCTGCAGGAAAAGCATTATTATTTGATTATTTATATATATTTATATCTTGATTTAAAAAAAATACTAATTAGCATTGATTTTTCTATTTCCCTTTTAGCTTTAGTAATTTTAATATTCTTACACTTAGTTGATTTCTCTTTGAAGGCACCCTTTTCAAAAGAATAAGTGAGAATAAGATTTTTTGTTTGTCCATAAAGTCAAAGATTCATAATTATAGACCAGCAGCTTGGAAAAATGTAAATAATAATAATAATAATAAAAAAATAAAAAAAATCATTCCATAAAATGAAAGAAAGGACAAAAAAAAAAACATATTTGATTTGATAGTTAAAAGTATGTTGTTGTGATCTTTATCACAAAGCTCAGTCTGTTATTGTGTTTTTGTCCACTAGGTGGCAGCAGTGCAGTGGTCATGTGACGTCACAGAGACACACTGTTGACTGCTGCTCTGAGTGTTTGGGCTAAAATATACTTTTTTCAATAATGTAAAATTGAAAGTTTCACTCTAAAGTATATTTTAAATTATTTTTTTAATAAATAATTTCCATGCTTTTGATGTCCTCTATTCTGATGTGTTGACTAACATCCTAAAGCACATGAAAAGTACTTGATTATCATTTTAACTCTAGTGTGCTGTTCAATATTACATTTATTATATTTTTACATGTACTTAATTGCAACCTGATTATTACAACGTGCAAACATACATCCTCCGTCATCCGCTGGAACGTCTTCCACGTGTGACAGCTAACAGAAGCGAGAGAAAAGTGTGTGTATATATATATTTCTTACAAAAATGCATTGATTCACTGCAGGAGGCCTTTATTCACCGTCTGGAGACGTGCAGTGCATGTTTTATTACGGATGGATGTGCTTTATTTGACTACTTTTGGACTGTTTAACAAGAACATCCATCTCCCATTATAAAGCCTTGAAGAGCAAGGATTTATTAATGTTTATATATATATATATATATATATATATATATATATATATATATATATATATATATATATATATATAAATCTGACTGTATTCATCTGAAAGAAGAAAGTCATATACATATAGGAAGCTTTGAGAGTGAGTAAAACACTGACTAATTTACATTTTGGGTGAACTAACCATTTAACACAACAGATGTCACCAAAATTTGCACAGCCTTTCCAAAACAAAGCTATGTGTCAAAACTTTGCTCATTCATGACCCTAAACTGGAAGAAATAACTTGAAGAAAATCAAATGCAATGCCATTTATTTAGCCCCTTAATGAACAAGTGGCTTCATCAGGTGATTTTGGAAGGGAACTCCCTCACACACACCTCTGTGCGGTCGCTCCTGCTCTCTCCATCCCCGTCTCTCTCTCTCAGTGTGGTTCAGCACATCCTTGCTGCTGACCTCCACTCCTCCTCCAGGAGCTGGGATGACACCTGCGAGGGGGTTTGGGAGGGAGAGGTGCGTATGTGACCTACAGCAGGACAGAGACAACTAATGACTTAAGCGCAAGGTATTCTTCCGTTTTTAAATGAACATGAAGGCCTGCGTACAGTGTGTCACCAGAAGAGTATGCCTGCACTGCACATGCACCACCTGATTTGTGTGACCAACTTACATGTGTAGGTCGCTCGTGTACACTGAATTTGTTTGGCACTGTTCAGATGTTCCACAAGGTGGCAGCGCTGACCAACCACATGGTTGTGGATATGGAATATGGACTGGAAATAACAATAAAGTAAATTTGCCACGTATCATATTCTGTTTTATTAAAGTCTATCCAACCCTAAACATACCATTACATTACTGCAAATATACATTAATTATTGTTGCATGACAAAAAATATATGCTGTGTTGATGTGTGCTTGCCCAGTAAGCCCTGATGGACGTAGCTGTCTCCCTGCTAGCCTCAAGCCCAGGCCAATGTTTCACAGGAAGAAATGAAACTAAAAAGAGAAAACAACTACAACAACAAAATACATGCCATGTGGTTGCTAGGGTGTTTTAGTTTCATTTCGGTTGCTGAACTCATGAATGCGACTCCCTCACTCTAAAACATGCACACTTACATTTTTCTTGGCCGGGTGCAGCAGATTTTGCAGGAACTTTCCCCCTCCTGGATTCACCCCCTCTTTCTTTTCTTCCTCTCCGATCTTGAGCGTTGAGCAGTTTTGTGGCCGGAAGAGAGACGCCAGTGAACCCCAGGACTGCAGGCCCCCCTCTCCTCCTCCAGGGCACCAGTCCGGCTCGATCTCCCCCTCTAAATCCCCCAGACTGGACGTGCTGGGGGCAGGGGCCCTCCCTCGTCCCCCCGAGTCCGGCTCCTGACCCTGGGCCATTGAGGAGCCTCTTTCCTCCTGCAGGATTCGGCTCTTAAACTGAGCCAGAGTTTTCTGACAGCGCTCCAGAGTCTGGGACAGAGGTCCAGCAAAGCCCCTCCGCCCAGATCCAGCGCAAGAGCACGAGCATCCTGGAGACCTGATGGAGGGATGGGAGGGAGAGAGGAGAGAGGGGAGGACGAGGAAGAGGAAGGAGAGGAGGATGACACCACATCACACCGCTGAGACGCATACAGAGAGAACAATAGAGAGTTAGTCATTATTATTAGCACAAGTGCATGTATGTAGGGGTAAATACTCTAAATGTAAAATATTATATTGCACTCTGGTCCAAAAGCCTGAGAAAATGCATCTACACTGAAGAATAAAAACAAGTTTTTTTGTGTTTCCTAATTATTCCTAAATTAAGGATGCTCTACGGTTCAAGAGTATGGGGTTGATACATTCTTTTTGTTTTAATTTTTTTAATCTCTAAAGCTTCCTAAGGCAGCATATATTTCATTTAAAAATACTGTAAATATACTGTAATATTGGGAAATATTGTTACAAATCAAAATAGCTGTTCTCTGTGTGAATCTTTGTTAAAGTGTAATTTATTTCTGTGATGCTCCGCTGTATTTTCAGCATCATTCCTCCAGTCTTCAGTGTCACATGATCTTCAGAAATCAGAATAATATGATGATTTACTGCTTAAGAAACATTTCTGATTATTATCAATGATAGAAACAGTCTGACACAGTGTAGAAACAATGTATCAAACTGAATTTATTTGAAATAAAAATCTCTTCTAATATTATAAATCAATTTACTGTCACTTTTGATCCATTTAATGCATGCTTGCTTAATAAAAAAAAAATATAGTATATATATATATATATATATATATATATATATATATATATATATATATATATATATATTTATTTATTTATTTATTTATTATTTCATAATAATATATACAAAAATAAAATACAAATAGAAATAAAAAAACTTGCTGACAGCTTTTGAGCGGTATGGTGTAGTTTCTGGCATCAGTACCATACTCTGGAAAACACTTCAAACTAATGCTATAAACATTAGTTCTGATTCTAAATTCAGATTCTAAGTAGATTCTAAAAGGACAGAAATATATTGCAGATATGTTCACTGAATATAAACCTAACAGAGCACTCAGATCATTAGGATCAAGTCAGTTAGAAATACCAAGGGTTCACACAAAACAAGGGGAGTCCTCCTTTAGTTACTATGCCGCCTGCAGTTGGAATCAGCTTCCAGAAGAGATCAGATGTGCTAAAACACTAGTCACATTTAAATCTAGACTCAAAACTCATCTGTTTAGCTGTGCATTTATTAAATGAGCACTGTGCAATGTACGGACTGATTGCACTGTATTTTACATATTTACTGTATTTTATGTCAAATCTTTTTATATTTTTAATTGTTTTAAATTCATTTTAAATAATTCCATTTTAAATAATTTCCAAAGTTTAAAAATGGCTTGTTTTATTTTTGTTTTATTATTTCTTCATGACTATTTTACTTTCTTTTGTGTTAAGCACTGAATTACCATTGTGTATGAAATGTGCTATAGAAATAAACTTGCCTTGCCTAAATTCTGAATGATTGAACCATATTCAAAGCATTTGATTTCTCAGATCTTAACTATTAAACTACTGTAACATCTAAACTCTGCTTCATGTTCTTGCTTATGTCGACTGCTCCGGACACATCCTCTCTCACATCCATAGTAATATAAACGCCAGTGAAATAAAGTGGTCCTGTACTGTTTATTGCTGGCTGCAGAATTAAATCCACCGTGTAATAACAGTGAAGAGATATCCTCTCACATTCAGTCATACAGTGGTCTTGTGTGGATGTGTGTTTGTGCTTTACTTCAGTGAGTGTAGACAGCAGTCGCTGTGTGTGTCCAGCTGTGTCCAGCAGTCTGACAGACAGTGAGACATGTCTCACACTTGTTCTCTTATTGGAGGGAGTTTGTCCAGCACGGCTCTGAGACCAGACCGGTCCAGCTCAGACCAGCAACACCAGAGTCTCACTGTGAAGCTCCTGTTAACACAGATGCAGTGGAAGAGCTAAGATCACATATATATGATCGAATATCAAAGGGGTGGGAATGAGGAGCATCTGATGTCCGTGTCAGCAGTAGTGGTGAAGCAGACTCTCTGAAGCTCCTGAACTTGTGCTGTTTGAGTCAGTGACAGTCTGCTGAGAGACAGAGGAGGATGTTTATAGTCTTTCAGCTGCTGCTGTACGTGCTCTACGTCTCTCACACACTGGAGCAAACACACACACATGTTTGTTTTTGTGTAAAGTGTGTTCATCCCATAGGTGTAATGGTTTTTATTCTGTAGAAACTGTATATTCTATCACCCTTCACCAACCCTACACCTAACCCTAACCCTCACAGGAAACTTTGTGCATTTTTACTTTCTCAAAAAAACTCATTCTGTATGATTTATAAGTGTTTTGAAAAATGGGGACATGGGTTATGTCCTCATAAGTCACCCTCTTCTTGTAATACCTGTGTCATACCCATGACATTATACAGAGTTGTGTCCTGATATGTCACAAAAACATGCCCACACACAGGTAATACAATTATTATAAAATTGAATCACACAAAACGTGTACTATAAAATACAAAAAAAACCCAACACAATTATAAAAGCAAGGGACTGATTCAAACTTGTGAGATCAACTGATTAATAAGTCATTTATACTATTTTTGCAAATCAGATAAACCAGTTTAATAAAATATTAAGAATTAGACATTGCTCCTCGTCACATAAACTTAGGAGAGCCAAAGCAGATGTTTGTGAACAACAACTTTCATTTCTGACTTCACATGTAGTAAATTAATCTTTTGTGGTGCATTTTATGTTCATGTGAACTTCCTTACAAATACAATATTCATCATCACTGCACACCCTCTTCATAATGAACTCTTCCGAAACAAACGGTGGACTGTGTTTCTGAATGACTTTATTGCTGATATATACACTATCACATCAGTACACCAACACCGTCTAAATGATCACTATGGTTCTCCTGGAGGCTTAAAAACAAAAGTCTTTCAGAACAAGTGAGCAGCATGATGCGTTAAAACTGGAATGTTCCCATTATAATCAACAGAGCTGCAAGCTCACACAGTTTCACGTGAGCGTTTGAGTCTGCGGTTTATCGTGAGTTCATTGTCTGCACACAGTTCTGGATTCTCTCGAACAGTCCTGTTACAATCAGCAAAGTTTAGACGGCTAAATATCTCTGGGCCTGGAGGGCCACCGTCCTGCAGAGTTCAGTTTCTAATCCGAATCAAACACACCTGAGGATAATCAAAGATTTCAGGATTACTGGAAAATTGCAGACATGTGTAAAATCTAATCTAAAAACAAATAAATAAATAAAAATAACTGGAATAAAATAATTTGTATTATACCTAAACTAATACCTACACACATACCTTGTCCAGTTTATCCAGAAGGGCAGCCAATCTCCCGAGTGCTTCCAGGTCACGACCTCTCTGATTGGACACACGCTCCAGTCGGTGAAGCGCATCATCAACACTGTCATACAGGTTCGAGGCCACTGCCAAAGCAGCACTGAATGCAAAAGTAATGCAGTCCTACAGTCAGACGAGCAGAATTACATTTGCATCATTTTAGATTTCAATTAAATATTGTTTAGTGTCTACTTAAGATTACATTTAAGTGAAACTAGTGTTATTATGTATTCTCTCTGTATTCTATTCATACTTTCAGTCTGGTGATATCTGTGCCAGCCCTGAGGTCTCATTGGCCAGACCTTCAAGCCAAGCCCCGCCCCCCTGCTGCAGCTCTGTCAGCCATTGGTCAGTGAGGATGCTTGTCATTAACTGTCTGTGTTTGGCGACGCTGAGCGGGTTTCTTCACCATGGTGAAGAGCAGGTTTTATTCTGAGTAAGAGATCGCAAACCCAAACTGGATCAGCTTTGGGCAAAGTGGCATATATCAGATGAAATGAAGCCAGTCCCCCATATCTGTGCAATTAATATTAAATTGGCATTTTAATTCATTTAAATATACACATTAAAAACACATTTCGATATATAAAGCTTTGAAAATCACTAAACAAGTATTTTCTTTTGAGCTCTTTGTGAAAGTGTATAATTATTAAATTCAGCTTATTCTTTTGCGTAGTCAGATATTTTATTTCTGCTGCCTTCTCAAACATTTGCTGCAGCAGCAATATTTATTCCTGCCTTGTAAATGCTTTTAAATTAATTATATTTTTGATAATGACATAATTAACGTAATTTTTAAGAGAGAAGTGAACTGCGCTGATGCTCTCCGTGTTTCGTGTGATTGTCTGTTTGCTGCACACGTCACACTCTCAGGTGCTCATGCTCCAGAGTTAATCACAAACTCATGTTTGTATTCAGCTTTGTGAGGCCGGTGATCCTGATCGAAACCAGGGTTGATACGTTTTAATAACTCTAAACCTACCCTGAAACTCAGAGTTTATTCATTTCCCTTCGTGCTACAGGCCACATGACATTTCAACAAAGTGCTGTGTTTACAATAAACCAGGCTAATACAGTGAGCACGAATCACTGGAATTGTCAGATAAGTGGTGTAAAATCATATAAACACATTCAAAGTTTTGATTAAAACTATTAGTAGCAGGTAAACTATATATCCACAAGCTGGAGAGTCAGAATAAGCTGTACTGCAGACCATGCCAAAAGTCTTCCCAAATGATTTCTTACCAGTCTGAAAGTGAGCCAGTCATCATGTGAGGGGTTAAAGTCTCCAGCCATTTCTTCGGGAACTGCTGCTTGTCCACAAACTGCTGAAGGATGCCTGTACCTCGTACTGTATGCACCTGAGAGTGAGTAAAATCTCTAATGAGTTTTATCATCTACTGAAATGCTTGAGCGCCAGACTGAACTACACAGACTCTCTGGGGAACTGGAGGAGCTGACAGAAAGCAAACATGCTGCCAACTCTTGTGTTGCAACTCTTTGAAATCTCTGCTTTATATGTGTCTGTGTATCTTCCGTCTGAGGTGTTTGCATTGCAGCTTTCATGTTTTCTATACAGTATATCTTTCCATGAAACATTTTTGGCTACCAGATCTAATTGTTAGATATAAATGTACTGATAATAATACAGACACAATCCAGAACTAGGGCAGTTAAGCATAGTTCACAACAGCAACTAAAGAGTCGGGGCTATTATAAATGTCAGATTATGGGACGTCATGTCCCTTCCTCGTTTTCAGCTTTGTATATATTTAAAGTACCAGTAGCTGTCTGTCTTAGGAGTCGAGCTAATAAAATATTGAAAAGCCCATTCTCTGCCCCAGCCCAAATTGATGGTTAAATCTTAGCTCAGTGAATAAACATACACCTCTATTCCAGCCAGACACGGTTGGGTAGATTCATCTTGCTCCTCAGTTAGGATAAGGACCGAGTCAAGCCCTGTTTTTACCTGCCCCTGTTAGACACAATCAGACAGGTTTTTTTTTTTTTTTTTTAAATAAGCACAGCACAGAATGCAAATTAGCTAAACACAGTAAAAGGTCATGAGACCGTGCCCTCCAATTCTAAAATTCAGCAAAACACCAGGGGATTACCCAGATTATGAAATACTCAACCAGCTTTAACTTTAGCTCCCTCAGTATGAATGTTTTCTCCTGAAGAAACCAGTGTATTTGAGGTGTAGTGACAGTCATGATGGTCTCTGTTACATGGGTTGAGGAACAGACCTGGTGATGGTGTAATAGCAGGACAACACTTTGATCATTTCATCCGTGTTTCATCCATCCTCTGGGAGGTGACTTTTTGTGATAACTAATCAGGGGCGGAGTGGGACCAAAAAATCTACCGGGAAATTTCGTAAACCACTGGCCCTCGGTGGTCAAAAATGCTAAAAAATATATACTACTAACATCATATCCCTTGCAAAATTATTTGTAATATATTAAGAAAGCCACCGCTACTGGTCACGTGGTCTATGGTTAGACTGATTTGTTTAGATCCAGTGAAATTGCTACTTTGAAACGCCACGTGAGAGGCGTTCACACCGCCACTGACTTGAGCTTCCAAAGTTACCGGAAGTCATTCATTTTCAATGGAAGCTGACTTTTCTCAGCTGCAAGGAGCGTCAAATGCCAGAGCGTCAATCCGAGAGTTGAAAGTGGCTCAACTTTATGGTAATAATGAGCTATGACGCGCTTCAGCGGCAAAACGCCAGCAACCAATCGGAATATAGACGTCACTCGCGCTGGCTGATTCCGCAGAAACATACGATGTAAACTTTCGTTCCTACCACGCTAATCCTTCCTGACTGTCAATTTGTTTTTTTTTCTAGAATTTGCGCGCTTTCTCTCTCCCTCTCGTCTGGCGTGTACCATTTTTGGGTCATGCCATTAGACGAGGGGGCAGGGGGCGCTCATTATCTCCCTACATTTCTGTAAACAGACTTGACCTGCAATCGGTTCATTGGATAAACAAATTCCCCATTCCCAGGAGGTTTTACTCCATTCTATGTTAATTTGAGAACAAACAAATGAATTAAATACTCGTTTTTTGTTTGTTTTTTGGTGACCATGAAAGTCTGTATGAAGAATATGACCGGGGAGATGAGATGAGTGTGCAGGGGGGTAACTATGACTGAGAAATACAGTGCCGGCCGCCGCGCTCCTGCTCCCGTTCCGGCCACTCTCACTGTCCTTATGAATAATTCATCAACCGTTGCATACCTCGGTTGTAATGAGTGGTTATTTTGGTCAAAGTTGCTCTTCTATCAGCTTGAATCAGTCGGCCCCTTCTCCTCTGACCTCTAGCATCAACAAGGCATTTTCACCCACAGGACTGCCGCATACTGGATGTTTTTCCATTTTCACACCATTCTTTGTAAACCATAGAAATGCTTGCCCGTGAAAATCCCAGTAATTGAGCAGATTGTGAAATACTCAGACCGGCCCGTCTGGCACCAACAACCATGCCACGCTCAAAATTGCTTAAATCACCTTTCTTTCTCATTCTGACATTCAGTTTGGAGTTCAGGAGATTGTCTTGACCAGGACCACAGCCTAAATGCATTGAAGCTACTGTCATGTGATTGGTTGATTAGATAATTGCATTAATGAGAAATTGAACAGGTGTTAATAATCCTTTAGGTGAGTGTACACACACACACACACACACACACACACACACACACACACACACACACACACACACACACACACACACACACACACACACACACATATATACAGTAAAACAAACAAACAAATACATGCATACATACACCAGAGCTTTTCTCCATACTAACTTTACTACTGCTTAGTTTTATATCAACATTTTGTCAGTGTCTGTGAATCAGCTGGTGTTCTGGTGATGTTTAGTGCATGTCCTCAGGTTCACACAGGTGTAGTTAGAGTAACTATTAATGTGATCCACTAACCATCACAAAGTGTCACTCTGTTAACTCTATTACTGAATATATTGTTTTATCTGTCTGTAATGAGCTCACAGTCATGAAAACCTTTTACAGTTATCAAAAGATTGCATTCTATTAGTTTCACTTTAATCTTCTTATATAAAATTTATTTGTATGCAATTCTGTATTATTCTCTTCTAATCGTTTTATTTCATTATATTCAACTCTTATAGTCTACTAATTCTATTCAACTATGCAATTGTATTATTAGGATTCTTCAACTACACTATTTGGTTTGTTGAACTTCTACTTATTTTTTTTCATCTATTGTTACTCAGTTATTCTACTCAATTAGTTTAACTTCCCTTAATTGTACTTTCACTATTTGTTTTTCTATTTTATTTCACTCTTAAAAATTGTTAAATTATGTGTTTCTAGTTTCAGTTTACTTCTATTCTTCTAGATGACTCTATCTCATTTTATATTATTCAATTATACTCTGCTAGTTCCACTTTTTCCAAACTTCCAAAATTACAAACTTCACTTCAAACTTCTTCAACAATTTTATTATATTTGCTGAACTGTACTCCTTTTATTTATTTATGTTCAACTATTCTATTTTATTCAATGAATTTACTGTATTGGTTTGACTTTCCTTGATTAAAAAAAAAAAAAAAAAACCTGTTCTGTTATATTTTCACTACACTCCAAAATTGATTTTTATTATTATATTTCATTCAACTGTGCAATTCAGTTCCACTTTGGATTCTACATTCCTATTGCATATTTATCTTTTTATTAATATTAATATTATTATATTATTCAGCTACCCCATTCTTATTCATTTGAATTTACACTTCTAATGAACCCAAACACACACACACACACACACACACACACACATACACACACACACATATTTCTAGTCACGTGGAAGCCACAGAAAAGTAATTACACTTGTTCGTTGGTGAACAAATATTTAATTTCAGTTCACTCCTACTCTGTTTTATTCATCTATGAAACTATGTTAAATGAATTAATTTTATTATAATTTTATTTATTATGAAAGAATATTGATGATAGGCTACCAGTCTATGATCCCTGAACAGAGTCTCTTCACAAGAGTCCTGGGTTTGTTATTTTATGAATACTGGGTCTCTTTCAGTCAGGTGCTTTCTGAATCTTTCTGCCATTTAAGTTTCATAACATCGCCAGTACAAAGATTTTCAGTCACAAAAACGTTGCAATGACAGTCAATATTTCTGCAAGGATCACATATTCATACTGTCGTTTCAAATAAAGAGAAACCGATTCCTTTTTGTCTGAAAGACGCTACACAGACATTGATTCAAGCATGTTCAGCAGAATTTACAGGTTATGCATGCAGTCCCTCCCATCTGCTGAGTCTCAGCCACTCTTTCCTGAAACACTGAACCCTGCAGGATTTTCTCGAGCTTTAAAGTTGATCAATAAGAATTTAAATCATTTTTTACTATTATTATTATTTATTAGAGAGATAATAACTAATAATATTTATTAAATTTTATTAAATGTACTCATTTCAAATGCTTTTGAGTCTTATTTCTCAGACACAGTTATTATTCAGAATCCCGTTCATTCATGAAAACATGTTGAATGTCTCCATCTGGTGGTCAGAAGTTGAAATACATCACTGAAGAAACGTAAGCGGTTTTATTCACATATTAAACATTATTTATGGTGATGTCCTCTTTTTCCGGACAGGCAAGGATTGCTAAATTGACTTGTTTGTAACTAGTAGTTTGACCAGTAGCTTGCAGTAGCCTACATACTTCACCAGTCGAGGCGGACGGTGGGATCTACTGAGAACAACAAAGCAATGCAATTACCAACAACATGAAATTAATAGGAAAACAAAACCAGAAAGCAGACATGTTAGATTTACGCTGAAAAAATCAAGTGCTTAGAGAGCACATCAAATATGTTAAACGAAAAATCAATAGTATTTGCCCGGCGAAAAAAGATAGAAATGAATGATTAATGAACGCTGATGATTAAATGCGCATGCGTGGCGTGAGGACGAAGCTCATTGGTTCTCGCGTGTCGAGTAAACACTTCTGAGGTCCCGCTCATTTTCTGTTAAACTGTGTATGTGTTGATATCATGTTTATTTCTTAATTAGAGACTAAATTAAATCAGTTCCACATATAAAGTAAACGTGACTAATAAGAAAACCTGAACTGAATTGCTCAGTGCATATAGATTACGCTTGTCTTTATGAATTATTTGAAATATTGTCTTGTGATGAAGTGAAATCATACGGATTTAGAACAAGGTGAGTAAATACATTTTCAGTTTTGGATGAACTATCCACACAGCAAACACAGAACTTGTGAGGACGTCGCCAGCTCGTGGTCATTTGGTCAGCGTGATATTACTTGATGGTGACGTTGTGAGGACGTCCTGGTAAAGTTCATTTTTCGGAATCTCGGCTAACGTCCCAGAAACATTGTGGGCATCAGGACATGTCCTTAAAAGACGTTGCTAGTTAGTCCCATTAGCACGAATCTAATATAATGTTACACATCAGATGTTTTCCCAACAGTTCACTTGGGAAACTGTTCACTTAAGATATAACAGATTATGTTTGAGTTTTTGAATGAACAAAAACTTTTTGAATGTTCTCTTCCACCCTCAATACTCATGACTGAAGAGTCCTTGAGCAAGGCACTGAACCCCCAGTTGCTCCCAGACGCTTGATCTATAGCTGCTCACTGCTCCGGGTGTGTGTGTGTGTGTGTGTTCACTGCTCCGGGTGTGTGTGTGTGTGTGTGTGTGTGTGTTCACTGCTCCGGGTGTGTGTGTGTGTGTGTGTTCACTGCTCCGGGTGTGTGTGTGTGTGTGTGTGTTCACTGCTCCGGGTGTGTGTGTGTGTGTGTTCACTGCTCCGGGTGTGTGTTCACTGCTCCGGGTGTGTGTGTGTGTGTGTGTGTTCACTGCTCTGTGTGTGTGTGTGTGTTCACTGCTCCGGGTGTGTGTGTGTGTGTGTGTTCACTGCTCCGGGTGTGTGTGTGTGTGTGTGTGTGTGTGTGTGTGTGTTCACTGCTCCGGGTGTGTGTGTGTGTGTGTGTGTGTGTGTGTGTGTGTTCACTGCTCCGGGTGTGTGTGTGTGTGTGTTCACTGCTCCGGGTGTGTGTGTGTGTGTGTGTTCACTGCTCTGTGTGTGTGTGTGTGTGTTCACTGCTCCGGGTGTGTGTGTGTGTTCACTGCTCCGGGTGTGTGTGTGTGTGTGTGTGTGTGTGTTCACTGCTCCGGGTGTGTGTGTGTGTGTTCACTGCTCCGGGTGTGTGTGTGTTCACTGCTCCGGGTGTGTGTGTGTGTGTGTGTGTTCACTGCTCCGGGTGTGTGTGTGTTCACTGCTCCGGGTGTGTGTGTGTGTGTGTTCACTGCTCCGGGTGTGTGTGTGTGTGTTCACTGCTCCGGGTGTGGGTGTGTGTGTGTTCACTGCTCCGGGTGTGTGTGTGTGTGTGTTCACTGCTCTGGGTGTGTGTGTGTGTGTGTGTTCACTGCTCCGGGTGTGTGTGTGTGTGTTCACTGCTCTGCGCGTGTGTGTGTGTGTGTGTTCACTGCTCCGTGTGTGTGTGTGTGTGTTCACTGCTCTGTGTGTGTGTGTGTGTGTGTGTGTGTGTGTGTGTGTTCACTGCTCCGGGTGTGTGTGTGTGTGTGTGTGTGTGTGTTCACTGCTCCGTGTGTGTGTGTGTGTGTGTGTGTGCACTTGGACAGGTTAAATGCAGAGCACTAATTATGAGTATGGGTTACTATACTTGGCAAATGTCAGAACTTTTACAAAGTTTTTGCTCATTTGAGGGATGAACTTGAGTAAATTACATGTTTTCATAATAAATAGGCGAATAGTTTAGACACCAAATGTTATATTGAAATGTGTAAGTTTTTTTGCTGAATGAGAGATGAAAGTTTGAATTGTACTATTTTTCTCTTAAATAATTTTGCCTTGACATTTATTGTTGTTCGTTATGAATGCAATTGTAATTTTTAAAGTTGACTAATCTGTGTAACCTCTAGCCTTATCAAACCTTTTATTACTGTAAGTGTCTATATATTTGCAGTATGATTACTCTATCTCTTGTTAATGATTAGCTTTTTGATATATTTTTTTTTAAATAACAGCACATAAATCAATTTGCATTGCCTATTACTTATAATTTTTAAATGATATAATAGAATTAAAATAATATAATATTTAAAATACAGGCACGTGCAGTTTAATTTATTTACAATTAACATTTTCACACTTCAGACCATATTCGGACTGGTTTGTGTGTGTGTGTGTGTGTGTGTAAAAAAAAAAAAAAAAAAAATATATATATATATATTAGTGGTGGGCATAGATTCATTTTTTTTAATCTAGATTAATCTCACTGTGATCTTGAAATTAATCTAGATTAAAATGGCTCATTCAAATTCTGCCGATGGCATTCACAATATGTGTGTTACCCAAATAAAATTGACAAACAGTAAGTCTTTGAGAAGGGGTTTATAAAGCTAGATGGTGCATTAGAAAAGAGGCTCATCTCCTGTTTCCAAAATGCATCACAAACTGCTTGAAAAAGCTGTAAACTAATTCCACATTGCACAAGATGCAAACAACATTACGCCCGTTTCACACCAATGTTTAAGTTTTTTTCAAGTTTGTAGGTGTCAAGGTACAGAAACCAAATAGTTAAATGTAAAATAGCACTGGACAGTCTTCAATGTAAAAATGAAATATAAAATCAAACCTACATTTATTCAGACACCTTCAACATTTCTCACATTAATAAGAGAACAGAAGAGAGCTCGGTTCAGTGTCGCTGTCCGTGATACGCGGCTCTCTCTCTCTCTCGTGTGCACTGAACACAGCGCGAGTAACAGTTACTCTGTTCAGCTTTTCCGCGTCTTGTTTTTGGATGCTTTAATGTTTAAATCGACAAGCGGTAACAAGCGGTAAGGCGTAAAAACATGTGAAAAAGATAAGCTTTCGTGCCGATGCGCAGCAGTGGCCGACAACTGTCCTGAGCATCTTTTTAGGCTGTCCTCAGCGAGTCGGTTATATAAAATATCAAGGTGAAAGTCATCATAGCTTGCTTAGTATAGACCCAGCTCCCAACCCAACTATGAGAATAGATTAACGGCGATATATTTTTTTTTTTATCGGCTGAGAAGAGTCTCGCGTTCATTAATGTAGAGTTTAAATTGTGGTTATAATTTTTATATTTGACAAGCTGGCAACGTATTTATAAAATGACCAAATATAAAGAGTTTTACTGTGACAAACATATTAACATACAAATACTTGTGTAAAGATACTGATGATTTTCTGCTGTATTCATTAATATTATTATTATTATTATTATTATTATTATTATTATTATTATTATTAATAATAATATTATTATTATTATTATAGAATAATATTATAGTATAATATTATAGGAATATTCAATTTGCAACATAATCCAACGTGCAAATCCAAATATGTGTAAAACATCAGTGAAACATCATGACAGAAAATATTAACACAGAACATTGGCTTCCTATTTTAAGAGTGTAACGTTATATAAAACATCTCTATTGGTCGGTCAAATGCAATTAATCAAAATAGAATTACATTAGATTCATGAATGCTTACCTAAATGGCACTGACAGCTCTCTCGAGATCAAGTGTATCTTTTTTTTTTTTTTTTTTTTTTTTTGAGAAAATAAATCTGTTGCATGCTGGGAGTTGTGTGAGAGCAGTGGTGAGCTGTTGTGAGCGCTGAGGTTTTCTAAATCTTGCTTATATCCCCCCTTGTGTGTTAGGACTTCACAATGGTTTCCGCTGTGCTCTTGACGATAATGCCATGGTGGAGGATGTGTTTAGAGATAATTAATTTATTATACAATAGCAGAGAAGCCTATTGCTTAAGTGAGCATCTAGACCAAGAGCCTATGCTCAGATTAATGCAGTGCTGCAGACTGGATGGTGTCTGCAGTGAGTCTGGAAGAGTGTAGTTTGACAGATGGTGATGTAGTTGGTCATAAGTGTGTGTTAGCGCGGTCTATAATTAATAAATCAGTTGTACCATTCCAGTGAGTGAAGATGATGGAAAGATTGAGAACAGTTTATTTCTTTCAAGGACCAGTTCACACTATTCACTAGATGCTGATTAGCATGCATATTACTAGCATACATGCTATGTGTTAACTAGGGCCACATTAATGCCTTATTCTGACCATACTGTAGATCCCTTAACTCTAAACCTAAGCTTAACAACTACCTTACTAACTATTAATAAGCACCAAATTAGGAGTTTATTGAGGGGAAACTCTTGGTTAATAGTGAATATGTGCTTCTTTATCTAAAGTCTTAGGATAACACTGAACACTCTGTTGCGTAAATGAGTCCAGATGAAGAGAGTACGTTTCTCCTGTTGATTGAGTTAGGATCTTAGCAGTTTCAATCCCCTGAGCTGCAATGTGGTGATTATTTATTTCTTTATTTTTATTTTTTTGTGCAATGTTTATCATATGAAAACCCATTGTTTTTAGAAAAGGTTAGTAACCATCACTGAGGCGTAAGCAGATTGTACAAAAACATAAAAATAAGATTGTACAAATTCATAAGAATGAAGCACAAATAACCAAAACTTAAAATAGTTATGAACGTCATGTAGATTGCGTTGGAAAAACCCGAGACGCTTGACCAAGCTTCAGCTTTCACGTCTTTAGGGTGAGAATGTGTTCCACTGGTTTCTGGTTTCAGTTTTATTTGGTGGTTTGTGCTCAGTGTGGTTGCAGTTCTCATCTCAGTCTCTGATTGTGGTTTCAGTAACAGGCTTTCTTTTCTTTTTCTTTTTTACAAGAATCAAAAAATCTGTCAGTTAACAGTGTAAATAGTTCCGCTACAGGTCTGCACCTATTAGTATAGGTATCATAAAATGTATAAAAAATAAATAAATAAAACAAGCTTGAATTTTCATCATTAAAGGCTTTTTAGCAACATCTCACAAGTATTTGTATGTATTTTTATGTAAAAGTTATGTTAACCAAGACTACACTTTTTTTTTCTTTCTTAGTCATGCTGTGACTGACTAGAGAACCATGAAATGCACCCAAAACACATCATAAAATTACAAAAGTAATACATTTGATTAGTGTTCTGCTATCTAAGTCCTCTGAATCCATATGACTGTCAGGAAACAGACCATATTTGAAGCATTTATTCACCAATACTTATGATACATCTTTTTATTTTTATTTTTTTATTTTTTGCAATAAATACATTATTGTGATTGCACTTGTCTGTCTGTCTGTTATGTTTTATCTATACTGTATATTTTAAAGGAATGGTTATGATTAGGTTTAGGGGTAGGAGTGGGATTAGCAGTTCAAAATATATATTTTTAATGCAATAATGTTACTTAATTTGTGATTGTTCTGCAAATTTTGCATATTTGCAATTGCAATATTTTAATATATTTTATATAAAATACTTATTTTTATGTTTGGAAAATAGTTAAGATATCTAAAAATCTTAATAATGTATCCATAAACTGATAAAAGTAAATCTATACAAATATCTTTATGATATAAATAATTAATAAACAATTAACTTTTTAAGTTGTAAATACATGATAATGTTTGTTTTAAATGATTAATTGCATCTTAATTGCTGCAGCCTAAATCAAAACATTATTTTTTTCAATTTTGTCCCTGTAAATTTTACGTAGCTTACTAATAACCTATGAATAAACAGTGAGACCAGGTGACCAATAAAACTACACTTTGCATAAATACACTACATTGAAAAAGGTGCTACAAACAATACAATTTTAGTTTTACTTAATTAAATTTGATTAATACTTGTAAACATTATGGTTTGAGTAATGATTATTCTCTAGTCTCTAACCAAAACCACAATCAGAGCTCAGATATGAGAGTTGAGATCAGAAACCAGCAGCACAAAAAAAGAAAAGAAAAAAAAGAGAAAGAAATGACAGAAGAATAATTATCTGTCTGTGTATTTTTTTTATTATTCTATTACAGTAAATCTCATGCAGGTTAATTTAAAGATAGGAATCTTATATATAATAATATGATATTTTGTAACAAATGTCATTGAATATATTTCTGATGGTCTAATTTTTTATACTGTTAAAAAGTGGTTTATTATTGGATTCTGGTCTCTACATTATATGTGTGATTGTGATGATTTCACTGCAAGGAGAACATGCACAATTCTCAAGGTCTGTAATGTGTTTTTTTGTGCGAGGTGCTTTTATATTTACATTTAATTCCAAACTAATGTTAATGATATCTGTGAACATCATTGTACAATAGTAATTGCTGAATAAATCAGTCATGGATTTTACTTGAGGCTAGATCCATTGCAACTCAAGTCCATCCAACTCAAGTTCAGACTGACGTCTCATCAGCGTGGGGTTCTGTGTGTGTTTGTGTTGTTTGAACATCTCTGGGATTTTCTCTGCAGACCAAAACACACAGAAGAGGATCTGAAATCACTCTCAGACTCATCAAACAGACAGACATCATATACCAAGATATGTGGACTCCACACGTGATTAAATTCACAAAGATGAACAACATGAATGGTAAGTACAGCATTACAAAGGTAAAAATTGCAACAGAGAACACTAAACGTGTGTTTCTGCTGACAGGAGTGGAAGAGGCTTTACAGAGGATTGTAAATATTACAGCCAATAAACTCAGAGGAGCCAAACTTGTGCCAAGACTAAATAAAGAAATATAAATATTTGCAAATGGATTCATGCATTCATGGATCCAATTGCTGAAAATGAATGCATTCACAATCGAAAAAGAAAGCACAAGGACAAAGAGTATGATATTACAGTTGCATGAAACATGAGAAGAAAACTCTGGATATTTCAGTGTCAAACCCCTCTCTAGAGCTACCAGCTGATGCAGGATAAAACCACACAAATGTAACCCTGACCAAAACTGTACAGTCATGATAGATCCCCAGTATAATTTTTGGAGTAATATTACCACTGTATATAGATCTAGGGTCACTTCTATCATGTCCCCAAAGAGGAGGATGCTGATAAAGACTGAGATTGGTCCTCTGTGGTGGTGAACATGACGAAAAGCCCAAACCAGAGCTGGCAGACCCACACAAACACTAGTGCTGAGGAAGATACACATTCTGAGGTCTGAATCTGATGCCATAGCCATTTGATCTGACATAGATCTTTGTAGAAATGTCACAATCACTGTAGTTGTTTTTTTCCTCTTTGATCACTTTGAGTTGCTGAAAGACAAATAATGTTAAAGAATGATTTGTTGCATTTATTTAAAATATTTATTTTCATTCTATGATCTGTTTCAGCGGTTCTTAACCTTTTTCAAGTGTGACTCCCTTTCATGAACGACAATGATTTGAGACTCCAGATTATATTAAGATAATATAATATAATATTTATTATGATAAATTTGATCATGACGTTTCTAGTCACTCAGTGGAATGGTTGGGATCAGTCATGGCTGAATAGGGCTGAGGAAAAAAAATATCTTCAACTATGAGTCTTGCTCTGTACTTGTTCTTTATGCACACTAGCCCTGAAAAAATAGGCTCACAGAGATAGGTCGATGCAAATGGGATAAGGTTTTTTTTTTTTAATGCCATGCCACTCATTATTAGTTCTCATTATTAGCAATGTATGCAAATCCAAAAATCCACCAGTGGTTTCTCCACGAACTTCTGCTTCAGACTCGTGTCTGTTGCCATGTCAATCAGTGATTTCTCCAATTCAATTGGCATTCCTGTCTGTGATGTCTCTGTAAAAGGGATTCTGATCAAATCTTCTGTTACAGACATGGCTTGATTTCAGGGAAATACTCCCTGAATTGCATTTCTATTTCACTTAGGTGAGCACCACTAATCTGATGCAAACTGTCTTGTGGCACAGTGCTCTCGTTAAAGAAGTCGTCCAGTAATGAGAAAGCATCAAAGTTATTATGTCCAAGCGAGTTCGCCATAATGACAGTTTTCTGATCCATCCTTCAAGTTTATCAGAAAAAGTAAAGAGTGATGTATTTTTGCCCTGAAGTCCTGCGTTTGGATTATTAAGTTGGCTGAAAATGTCTGCCAGGTAGGAACTACGTGTAAGCCATTTTGCATCTGAAAATATTGGAGCTAGCAGAAATATTTCTCCAAAAGAAAGATCCTTACCTCTTCTCGGAACTTATGGAGTCGACTGAGAACTCGTCCTCTGGAAATCCAATGCACTTCACTAAACAGCAAATGCTGGTATTCTGCACCCATCTTTTGACAGAGAACTTTGAAAAGCCATGTGCTTGTTACACTCGTTTTTATATTGTTGACTGTGCAAATGGTTTCATCCATCACTTGTTTCATATCCGGTGACATTTTCTTAGCTGCAAGGGCTTGTCTGTGTATCTGGCAATGCGTCCACACTGCAAATGCAGTGATGGTCTGTACTTTGGTTATCAGTCCACTTTGTTTACCAGTCATCGGCTGTGCTCCGTTGGAGCAAACTCCTACAGTTCTACCATTCAATGTCATGTTTTCATACAAATTAATCCTATTTGGCGAAAAGTTGCTCACCTTTTGCACATTCATGAAGAGAGTGACAGAAATGAAATTCCTCCTTAATTTATCCTTTATCAACAAATCTAACATAAACAATATCATTGCTCTTGTTGAGTTGAAGAGACAAACATTTACTCAATTAATTTTCGTGATTGTCTGCTCTTTCACATCCATTGCCATACAACCAATGCGGTTAGACACCGTATCATTTGACACTGGAATCAATGCTAATTGATCAGCAGAACTTTGTCCACACATAACAGCACTGTAACGCTTTCAGTAAAGGACAGGAGGCAAATGCAAGTAAATAGAGTTTATTGTAAGGAGGTGTGATGAATGAAGGTTGGAGAGTGACGCAGGGACCTCGACGGCAGCACAGACTGGTGAGTAGGTGATTTGAGTGCGTTGATAGAGATGATGGTGGTGGCAGATCCGTGAGAGATGAGGATATAATCCAGAGACGACCGAACAGGAGACAGAGCAAGGGCAGGAACACGGGAGAACGAACAGACACCTACACAGAGGACCTCAAACAACGATCTGACAAACAAGAGACGAAAGACAGGGCATTGAGTAGGCTGTTGGAATGAGCTGCACACCCACATGAAACAATCAACATGACGTAACATGAACACCGCAGGAGACGGTGCATTCATGAACCGTGACAGTAGCCCTCCTCCTAAGGACGCCTCCTGGCGTCCCCAGAATCTCTTACCTGTCAAATGTAATCATCGATAAGGGGGTGATCCAGGATGTCCCTAGCAGGTACCCAACTTCTCTCCTCCGGACCGTAACCCTCCCAGTCCACCAAGTACTGAAATCCGCGTCCCCTCCGTCTAGAGTCCAGAATGCGATTAACCGAATAAGTGTTCTCCCCATCTATGAGTCGCGGCGGGGACCGGGGACCGGGGTAGGCGGATTAATGGGAGAATGAAATACGGGCTTTATTTTTGACACATGAAAAGCGGGATTAATTCTCTTGTACCCAGGGGGGAGTTTAAGGCGGACTGCCACCGGGCTAATGATCTTGGTGACAGTAAACGGCCAATAAATTTGGGAGCCAACTTATTAGATACGGAGCGGAGAGGAATATTCTTAGTAGAAAGCCACACTTTTTGACCCACGACGTATACGGGAGGCCTAAAGCGGTGGCGATCGGCTTTGGCCTTAGTGCGCACCCCCACTTGGAGTAGAGTCTCGAGATAGGTCCCGTAGCTGATACTGGTAAGGTATTGTGGGCGTACTCCACCATAGACAACTTTTGGCTCCAGGAGGAAGGATTCTTGGAGACCAAACATCGCAACACCCTTTCCAAATCTTGGTTGGCTCTCTCGGTTTGACCACTGGCTTTTGTAATAAAATCTAGGGCGATGTGGGACCAGGGTCTCGAAGGGACCGGCAGTGGTTGAAGTAACCCATCAGGGGGCCGATTGGAAGTCTTACCAGTGGCACAAACCGAGCAAGCCAAAACAAAACTGTGAATGTCGCGAGCCATAGATGGCCACCAGAATAGTTGCTTGACTAAAAATCTAGTGCAGTTAACCCCTGGATGGCAAGCTACATTAGAGCAATGTCCCCACTGGATAACGTTGGACCTTAATCCCTCCGGCACAAATAAGCGATTCAATGGGCACCCGGGCGGAGGCGTTACCCCTTCTTAGGCCGTTCTGACCTTCGATTCGATCTCCCATGTGAGTGTGGAAACCACTAATGTCTCAGGAAAAATAAACTGGACGGGCATTCGGAATGGTCAAAAATACGTGACAAAGAGTCGGTTTAATATTTTTGGAACCCGGGTGGTACGAGATAGTAAAGTCAAAAAGTCTGAAAAAAAGTGCCCACCGAGCCTGCCTGGAGTTCAACCTTTTGGCAGTGCTAATGTATTCTAAATTCTTGTGGTCTGTCCATACAATAAAAGGAACCCCCGATCCTTCTTACCAGTGTCGCCATTCCTCCAATGCCATCTTAACTGCCAACAATTCTCGGTTACCAATATCAAAGGGGATAAACGATAAGAAAAATACACGCAAGGTATGGACCTTGTCATCTGAGAGAGAATGTTGCGATAACATCGCTCTTACCCCCACCTCCGACGCATCGAGCTCCACCACAAACTGACGTCCTGGGTCTGGGGTGATCAAGATCAAGAAGGGGCTGAAACGAAGCAGCTCTTCAGTTTGGAAAACACAGCCTCAGCTGTGTCTGACCACCTGAACTTAGTCTTGGTGGAGGACAAGGCGGTCAGAGGTGCGGCTAGTTGGCTGAAGTTGCAAATAAAAGTTGCGCCGGTAGAAGTTGGCGAACCCCAGAAGCCTCTGAAGGGCCTTACGGACTCTGGACTTGGCCACTCTACTACAGCCTTAACCTTCTCGGGATCCATGCGTATTCCCTCAGTCGACATGATATACCCCAAAAATGGAATTGACTGTGCATGAAACTCGCATTTCTCCGCCTTGACAAAAAGCCCATTCTCTAGCAACATCTGAAGCACTCGTTGGATGTGCTGCACATGTTCCTGGAGAGAAGAAGAAAAAAATCAATATGTCGTCCAGGTAGACATATATGAACTGATCAATCATATCTCGCAGCACGTCGTGGACGAGTGCCTGGAAGACCGCTGGTGAGTTGGAAAGCCCGAAGGGCATGACCAACTATTCAAATTGCCCTCTGGGGGTATTAAAGGCGGTCTTCCATTCATCCCCCTCCCTGATACGAACCAAATGATAGCATTGCGTAAGTCCAGTTTTGTGAAAATTGACGCTCCCTGAAACTTCTCGAAGGCGGAAGACATCAAAGGCAAAGGATAAGTATTCTTTACCGTGATGTTTTTCAGTCCCAGTAGGGACGATGCGGAGGAAGAGAAGCAGCACGAGACTTACTGAACACTTCCTTCAGATGGAGGTACTCTGCGGGCACGTTAAACAAATCCACCGCCTCCTCCTGTAACACAGACATAGACAGAGACGGACAGGCAGACACTAAACAAGACTCGACACTTTTTACACCAGGAAAGAATGGAATTGGAGGACCAGTCTATTTTGGGGTTATGGAAGGGGAGCCAAGGGTGACCGAAGACTATGGGTGCCAGGGGAGAGTCAAGTATGTGGAAGGAAATAGTTTCAGAATGATTGCCTGATGTGATGAGGGTGATGTCTTCAGTGATGTGCGAAATAGCCGGGAGTTTCTGTCCATTGTGGGCGTGAACCGTCATGTGGTGCGGAAGGGGTCTGATGGAATGTGGAGTTTGTGTGCCAGTGTGCTGACCATCTCAGTCTTACCGGAAGGAGCATAGATAATGATGATGATGAGGTCTTCTCGGCGGAGATCCCACCCGATAGTAGCCTCATACGTACTATCGGGCTTGGCCTTTTCCGGACAGGTGTAGGCTTGATGTCTGGCTCCCCCGCACTAGAGGCACAGGCCAAGAGACCTCCGCCTCTCCTTCTCCTCCCGGGAAAGCCGAACTTGCCCTACCTGCATGGGCTCGTGATCGTAGGGAGGGCTGGCCGCGTCCCCGCCACTGAATTGCACGGCCGTCGGTGTTCTGGATGTGGTACTGGGTAAGCTCCTCCTCTCCATCCGTGTCAGACGTGCGTTGACCCGCAAAGCCAGTTCAATGAGCCCATTCAGAGAAGTGGGGAAATCCAGGGCGTAGATCTCCTTCTGGATGCGGTCAGCCAGCCCATGCAGGAACATGTCCCACTGCGCCTCCTCGTTGCAATGGCACTCCACTCGTCTCATCTCGGCAGAGAGTGAACACCTTCAGAGGGATTCCCTGGAATCTGGCAGAGACTTTCCACAGTACCCTGAAACGAGGCGCAGCATGGATCCTGGTTCTCCCACACCGCTGTTCCCCATAATGCCGCCCTCCCAGAAAGCAGGGTTAGCATGAAGGCCACTTTGGCCCTTTCATTGGCGAAGGTTCTGGGCTGAAGGGAAAAGTGCATGTCACAACGGGTTAAAAAAAAAGGTCTCCGATGGTGCTGGTAGAACAGGCGGTGTGGGTGGCGCAGTGTGAGCTCGTAGTAGCTAGAACTGTTGGGTGAGCTCGGACACCTGCGTCACCAAGGCTTGAACCGCGCGACCAGTGTTGTTAATATTCCTCTCCTGGGAGTCCATCCTCCGAACACTGGCGCTGAGAAAATCTTCGAGGGTGGAAGGTTGATTACTTGCTGCCTCCATTTTGGGTCAGATCATTCTGTAACGCTTTCAATGGAGGACAGGAGGCAAATGCAAGTAAATAGAGTTTATTGTAAGGAGGTGTGATGAATGAAGGTTGGAGAGTGACGCAGGGACCTTGACGGCAGCACAGACTGGTGAGTAGGTGATTTGAGTGCGTTGGTAGAGATGATGTTGGTGGTAGATCCGTGAGAGATGAGGATAATCCGTGAGTGGCTGATGTAATCCAGAGACGACCGGACAGGAGACAGAGCAAGTGCAGGAACACGGGAGAACAAACAGACATCTACACAGAGGACCTCAAACAACTATCTGACAAACAAGAGATGAAAGACAGGGCATTAAGTAGGCTGTTGGAATGAGCTGCACCTGCACCCACATGAAACAATCAACATGACGTAACATGAACACCGCAGGAGACGGTGCATTCATGAACCGTGACAAGAACAGTCTCTTTGGCGCAGTGTAGGAAGAAAATCTCACCTAAATTGTGTGGTTTTCCAGTTTTGGCAATCCAGTAAGAGATAAAGAATGATGCTCTAAGAGCCCTCTCATTGACTGTAGTGTCTTTCTGTAGTATTGATTTTTGACCACATAGCTCCTGTAGTTTTCGCTGAAAAAAATTAAGCGGTTTTGACTTCAGTGATTCGTGTTTAGTTGTCAAGTTTCTTAACATTTTGGAAGGTTTAAGACTCCCTTGCTAACACCTCGCCACAAATCACACACTGTGGTCGGAAATCCCCCTCATCGCTGGTCTGAGTGAAACCATATTCCAAGTACTTCTCGTCATATGTTCTGTTTTTGGCCTTCTCCTCTTTGATTCAGTCTCAGATGAAGACTTTTTTTTTTCAGCACCAATTAAAAAAACGCTCCTTGTCTAATCAGCAGTCCAGCTCATGTGAGTACTTCCAATTAGCAGTTATTGTCGCCAGCAGGCAGTGGTATCAGGTGAGCATTTTATACACATTCAAAATAAAGTCTTCCCGTACGCCACCCCAAACCACCCGACCCCCCTCCCACTACCTCTTTGTGACCTCCCGGGGGTTCATGACTCCCAGGTTAAGAACCGCTGATGTGTTTGAATTATCATTAAAAATACTGTGATCAAGTGCATTATGCAAACATTACAGTATTAGACAGTGCTGAAGGAAAACTTTAATACTTTATCTTTGTACCTCTTTCTTAAAGTACAGCAGACTCTCTTCTTTTCATAGCTGTAAATGCAAAAAAAGAAAAATAATAATAATAATTAATCATTTTATTAGTTCAATTATAGATGATCTAGTTTGTGGTATTCACCTTAGGATGTTCAATGGTTTCTCTTTAAATCCCAAACTTCACACAAAACACTACATCAGGTTATTCTTTTCTATTCTATAGTTGAAATAACGGTGATATTAAATAATAATCAAATAAAGGTGTTACATAAGTCAAAAAACGTGGAGAAAGGATTCATTAAGACACATCTTTTTCATATATTTCTACACAATTGTGCCATTTTAATCAATCAAGAAAGCTGTTTTTATATGTATACCCTTATGAAAAAAAAAGCTCTTAACTAAAATTAATGTGCACTTGTAATGTACTCAAACTCTTACAGTTTTTCTTGATTGATAAAAACCTATAACCAGGCTTTTGAACTAAAATTTTATGTTAACAGTATTATCAGTATAATTATCTGTTACTAGTGTCTTATTGCTCAAAATGTATTATAGTCCCCTTCAGGAACTCGAGCTGCATCTCAAAATGCTCTCGGTATTATCTTAGGCTTCTAATTATCATAGACTGCCATGTATATTTTCTACACATTTCTATTAGACTTCTTATAAATTTGCAATGAATTGTTTGAGTGATTCTCGACTTTCAATAATGAAGAGAATACAGCTACAAAATCTGACCGTAGACTTTCTAATTTTTATTTACGCCTCTGTGCCCACATTTCTTTTTCTTTTCTATTTCACAATGACGTTGTAATATATATATATATTTTTTTTTGACCACAACTAAAAGGGCAACTGTAAATCATATCCAGTCTTTTTCAATCAATATATATATATGGAATAAATAAGAAGTGCAGCCATCTGCATTTCAGTGCAGTAACTGTCACCTAAACCGTTGCCATAGTTTACATTTACATGTATGCATTTTGCAGCACTTTTATCCAAGGCGACTTACATTGCATTCAGGCTTACAATTTTTCTCCTTACATGTGTTCCCTGGGATTCAAACCCCCAAATGTGCGCTTGCTAAAGCATTGCTCTACCACTTGAGCTACAGGGACATAACAGGTAATACTAACAGAGTGCATTGTTATACTGACAACATGACATCTTATTTGTGAACAATGACACAAGGCATTTCATTCTGATGGTACTGATATGTTCTTTGAAAAATACTTACTTCTGAGAGATGAACTACAGATGTTGAGCAATTTGCAGGCTTTTGCTGTTTGTACAAATAGTTTTGACCTGAATATAGGAAGTTTGGGGAACTGAGTTAGAAGTTATGGATTTGTGAACAGTTGAATTTCTCAATCAAGAAAAACTGTAAAAGTATATTTTAAAAAGCTGTACTTGTAGATGTTTCTCAACACAAACAAGCACACTTTTAAAAAGTGCATTTTGTATTATATTTTAATAATTAATTAATTAATTAATAATTATTAAATAAAGAATAATTTGGCCATGCTTTAAAGAAGTATGTTTACTAAATTAATAAAGCACTTATGAAGTACTTGATTAGAATATTGAGTGCGTGTCGTTCAATATTACATTTATATATATTTTGAATGTATTAAATTTAGAATCACAATGTTAAAATATATGACATTCAGGTTTTAATAGAAATTAATTAATAGTATATTAATAGTATAAAAAACAAAAAACAATTGAAAGTCTTACACATATGGGCCAGAAAATCACATACAGCATTCAATATACATTCATACTATAGTACACTACCACTGAATGGCAATTCAAATGTAATTGCAATGTCCAAAAACATTACAGTGAGTTCACACTTTCATTGGCACTATTGTACAGAAATGTTTTAGAGCATTTTAGGGTTATTGAGTCAATATTGAGTATGCAAAAAAAAAAAAAAAAAGACCAAATAGAAGGACTACGAGATTTACTGTGACTTTGTTTTTTGTTACTAAACAGAACAACAATATTCACTTAACTGAACTTAACTTAATGTATAAATATATTGGTGATTATCTGATATTATCCACTAAATTCCAAAACACAATGCAATAATGGATTCATGAGGTCTTACCTGAATAACACTGACACAGTAGCTGCCTTGAATTCAGTGTGTTGCTTTCTTTCTTTCGCTCTCACTCTCTCCCCACCCCCTCTGTAATAATGTACAGTTTGATGTTCAATAAATTTTTTTTCACACAGCTCTTTACTTGATTCTGATTATGAAATAATGCTCCTGGTTTGTTGTAACTGTAGCGATGCCTTTATAGTCTACTCAACTTTCACACTGACAGAACGTCTTGGTTCTCACATGTAACCCTGGTTCCCTGAGTAGGGAACGAGATGCTGATGCTATGGGGACACATCATGCAGAAGCTGGTGTCTGAAGAACAGAGCCCAGGAGCATTAGACCAGGCTAAGACACAGCTACAGGACAGTCTAGAGCATTTAATCTCAAAACTCAGAGTTTCCCATCTCAGTGCTACTCAGAGGTCATTCCTGTGTATCTTAATATTTAAGACTAGAGTATACTCTCATGCACATTATTTTATATTCTACATTTAATTCTATAGTAAACATCTTTTTTATTTCTGTATATTTCTATATATTTATGTTTATTTGCATCCGTCTTGTATTGTTTAATAATTGCACTGTCCATGGAGTGGACCTAACTCAAATTTCACTGCTGGTTATATATGCTCTATATAATCGTGTATGTGACGTATAAAAATCTTGAATCTTGAGTTGAAGTTTTAACTCAGAGTTGGATGAACCTTCTTATTGAAACAGACCCCTTCTGCAAACGACCTCTCTCTCCAAACCAGGCTCTTTGGAAATACTTGCCTCTATATACATTTCTGCAACACTGTAGTTATGTACTTTACTGTACGTTTCACATTTGTTTCATAACGAAACATCCAGAGAGTGTTGCTGAAACTCACGTTTAATACGTGGCTGTGTCACATTTTTATTGCGATAGTACAGGCACGCATTGCTGCATTTTTATTACGCTGCTTGAAGTACGTATTTTGGCCGTTTAGAATTCAATGCTCTGTCATGTTACAAATATCCCCTACACCAAACCTAAACCTACTTGAAAGTGTTAACAAATGCAAAAGTAATATAATAACACATACCCTGATGCAGCTGTGGTATTTTAACTTTGGATTTGAGCTGTTTGTTGAACCTTAGTTTCCCAGGGTTTGTGCTGGAGTTCTTTATCACCTAAGTGCAACGCCGTATTGCGTGAGCTACAGTATCAACTAAACCTACTGAATGAGAAAACTCATGCAGATAAAGTTGTATTTGCAATGAAATTTTTAAAAAATATCAGTTTTCAAATCGCACAGGATGTTAAAATAGTTTCGAAGTCATAAGATAACATTCTGTAATTGTTAAAATTAGTATTTGTTAATCAACAATCTGACCCTGTAAATTACACTTTTTGTGAAAATAAATAAAGGTGGCAAAGTTTTACTGCCTCTAGTGTTCATTTCAACTGGAAACTTTTTTTGAGTTTTTTTTTTGTTAGTTTATTTTTTCAGTTCAGTTCAGCAGAAATGTATGAAGAGACACATATTTCCAATGAGCCTAGATTCCCTCTTTGTTTTTTGTTTTTTTGTAGTTAAAAAAATTAAAAAATACTACAAGTGTAATAAAAAAAGAAAAAGCGATTGCGAACTTTTTGCAGGCTACAGATTTTTTCAGGAATAAATTCATTTCATCGTCAAACTAATTCAACATCTGTCTCTCGCCTGATCTTATGTTAATTCCCATTTCAATGTAGTGTGAGAAGAGCAGCGATCAGATGACTTTAAAAACCTAAACTGAAACCACAGTCAGAGCTCAGATCTGAGAGATGAGATCAAAACACCAGAAAACCAACAACCAGAAACCAGCGGAAGAAAAAAAGAAGAAACGGCAAAACACACAGACAGAACGAGAGAAGAAATCAACCTAGATTCGAAACATTCTTATGCCATGAGCAGAGCGCTGCAGAAATCTGAATATATCTAGGTAAGAGACATTTGTTGCTTATTTTTTTCACTTTAATTCGTGAACTGACATGTAATACATACTAGAATATCTGAATACTTTCAGCCTGATGATACAGAGTTGTTGTACGTTTAGATTACATTAGGATATCTGACTTCAAGTTGCTCAGCATTTATAAAGCAAAGATAGACAATGTTCGCATATTTACACTTTTACATACAGAAGTCAACATTTTAAGTGGATCAAGTTTATCAAGACAAGAACTTGTATTGTTTTGGTTTCAGGACGACTTTGATTTCAGGTTTTGTTCTACTTCAAATGTTGACTACTATATTTAATGTAATCACACACAATCAACACAAGAAAAATAAGTGTATGGACGTAGGTTTAGGGGGGGACGCTAGGTACTAGTCCCTATCAATATTTTGAGATGACAAATTTGTCCCCACCAATATTTAGCAAGCTCCTTTGAACTGCTATTTGGATCGATTTTAACGGCCAGGACGACGAGAGTACAAGTAATTTGATTGGCGGCGGGGTATCTGACAGGCTACACGCGCAGGCCGGGACTACTTTTGTGCTTGCACTAGCAGCGAGTGGGTGGTTTGTGCGGCGTTATGGGGGTGTCCCCACCAAAGCTGAGACCAAACCTACGCCCATGTGTAGGATACATAGAATGCAAAAATGACCAATTTCTACAAAAAGAGATCTCATCAATGAAAAGTCTTAGCAGTATGTTGGGACTCAACTAAGTCAGTGAGGAGGAGGAGGATGATGAAGACTGAAATCCGGTGTCCATTGTGACAGAAATGAGTCGAACCAGACAAATTAAAGAGTCTATCAAAGCAGTGTTTGGAACACGAGCCGAATTCCTCAGGAAGTCATAAAACATTCTGTGCCACAAGTCCCAAGGAAGATAACCAACCAACCAACTTGTTCACACAACAGCTTTCAACATTAACACCACTAGAACAATTATTGACAATTTTAATTCGCAGAAGAGATTGTCAAATTTGTTGTTCATAATTGAAATGCAACGCTGGATATCACATGGAAACCCATGAGTTAAACACTTCCATTGACTTCCCCGCACCTAGCACAACCAGATTGAAATTCCTAAGGGGGAAGGGCTTTGTAGCTTCTGGTCTTCACCAAACATCCCTATGTCAGAGAATAACAAAGAAACTGTCTTTTGTACATATATATGGACCAAAATGAACTCCAAAATGACTTCTAAATGAATATCATTCCATCGCTTAACTCCATATTCATTTATATGTAACCCACAAATTCGACTATCATGTATAATCACTTATTGTGTATGTCTTTTGATAACTATAAGATACATAGTCATGTCTAGTATTGATATAATCGAATCTGCTTGCTTGATATTGTCCTGACAATCAATTATTGGTCAAATCTATCATATTTTGTTATAGGAATCATGTCCAAAATTAGACCCTGCAAGAGTGGGAAAATTCGGACCACATTCATGGTAAGATAAACATATAATTTATGATACCCCCGAGCCAAGACAATATCTGATTGGTCAAGACAACATTTGAGGTGTGGCCAACAGGCCACTTTAAATACCTAGGACACCATAAAATCTTGCTTTTAGTCTTTAGCTATGCTGCTGCTATTAGTCATGTGGCTTTTAGTCTCTAGCTGTGCTTCTGCTATTAGCCATGTCTGCTTTTAGTTTGCTTTTAGCTTTTAGCTTGTAGTTTGCTACCTAGCTTTAGCTTTTAGCCATGCTGTTAAGTCATCACTGTTCTTTGAGCGTGGCTGCAGTGTGCTTCGGCCTGCAAGCCTGCTGCTACTTAGCCACGATGAGAAGGAACACCACCTAGTCTTTTCAAACTTTATTTCTTTTCTTTTCCGTTTAAGAGTTTCGTGTTCTGAGTTAAGTTTTGTAACGTCAACCTCGACCTCGTCTGCGCGTTCAACTTCAACCAGCCACACAACTCCATTTTCAGCCAAAGCCCCACCACGGGCCTTCCCAAGACGTCACTTCAGCGACTACTGAACTTCCAGCCAATCAGTGACATCGGGATACCCTTTTCACAAGGATTCCCTTTTTCACAGGAGACGCAAGTAACCTCCAGACTGTGACCTTTACTGGTGTATCTAATATAATTTTAACCTCACTGAGGAACTCAATGCGAGGGCTAATTACGTGATTGATGGTTGTTCATGTCTATGCAATTTAACGTATTGCTGTAAACTTGGGATTCCATATTTCCATTCTCTTAAACTCATCTTTCCCTAACTTTCGATCTTCCTGCAATTTGTGTGAATGTGTGAGTGTGTGCGTTTATGTGTTAGATTAGTTTATATGTCTTAGATTTATCTGAAAAAAGCCTTATTCATATTGAAAAGAGAAGTATCTTGTGTTTTGTGCTTACAAGTTAATGTCTTAAACTGCCGATCTTGTTACTGTGCTAATTGATAGTGTTTTCACTATAGTTGGGATATTAATATCCAGCGCAGGTTTCATGTTAAACGGCTCGTTCAGTGAATCGCAGGGTGTCTCAGTGATCAGCCGTGAAACAGTGATTCTGTTCAAATTCCCTTTAAAATCTTAAATGATTCTCTTTGAGCTAAATTGACCTGTTTCCGTTACACCATTCTTTCTGTGATGAATTAGATCTCTGACAGACCAAACAAGAGCTGGTAGACCTGCACACGCACTATTGATGATGAAGATGGACCATCTGTCCTTCATCTCCAGCTGTTCAGCTCTAAGCTTCCATTCAAATGTATAATTTTCCATATTCCAGTCTCTCTTTGATCTCATTCCATTTTTCAGCTGAAAATATAACAGTCAACATTTGAAGTGGAATGACTAAAATGCTCGCAGAAGATATCGACAGAGTTACGCATGCGCAGGATACTTTACTTCATGAACAAGTGCGCACCCGAGTCCGTGTTGAATGCACATTCACGTGAACCGTGCAACAGTTCGGGAACAATCGAACTCAGAACACCTTGTCCAGGTAGTCTCGGGTTCAGTACCCCAGTGCGCACCAGGGTCCGATAACAGTTTTCTCATTAGCGATTTTTCATGCAAACCATGCCCCGTTTTTTAAACTGCCAGTGTAAAAGCCCCATAATTCTCTGCTAAGACCCACTAATTGTCACACATATGGACTCCTTATGTGTGTTTTTGCCCCTGTGGTCCAGTTTCTGTCTCCCGTGGTTGGTTGGTTGATTTGATTCCAGGTGTGTCTCGATTCTTCCCCAGGTGTTCCATGTCCCCATTAATTTAGTCATTCCTCTCACCTGTGTTTCCCCAATTATCTTATGTATAAATGTCCTAGCCTGTGTTTTTGGCTCTACATGAGAGAGAGTATCTTTTCTCAAAACCTTTGCTTGATGAGGGTTACAAAAGTCATCAGTTTAGACCCCCATTCCTGTAAAGCCCCACCTTTAAAGCACCCCATCTTTTTATTGATCTGAAAGGAATTTATGATCGGTGGGAAAAGTGTTTTTGTGTGTGGGCCATTAAAAAGTGGTCAAAACAAAAAAAAATCATAGCTTGTTTTTGCAATTTAAAAAGGTGTTAGAGTTTGTTACCAGTTAGAAAAGAAAAGAAAACTAGCTTACAGAGTTTGTAGCATTTGTATCTTACCTCAAGCCAAAAAAAAAAAAAAGAAGCAGCAAACGGCAGTTTTTCACTGTTACATATTTTCAGATTTACGATTACAGCCACTGATTTGCCAGAGGTAGCCTATCGTTAGAATACGCTACAATATGTCATTTGATAAGTATGTCGTTTGAAGTTGTGTAGCATATGGTGGCACAAATTTCCTCACTGTTTTGTAAAACTGTAAGGTGAGATATGATGAACGATATAAAGACTCTTACATAGTAACATCTATTTAACTTTTTTTTTCTCCTTAAAAAAGGTGTCACATGGAAGTGCATGACAGCCTACAGTTCATGTGGAGAAGCTGTTTATTTGTAATTAATATATCTGTTACAATTCAGCAGAGTTAGATAGTTGCACTTTTGCCTGTTTTTTTTTTTCCCTATAGTTTACAGAATCTCTTCTAATGGGGAAGACTTGAATTATCTCAAGTTATATATGAGGGATGGTGGATGATGACCAACAGAGTGTGTACTTTATCAGTGTAATAGTTAAACAAAGATGCAAAACAAAAAACTTGTATAGCCTACTATTTGATACAAATGTTGTATTATTTAACCATTTTAAAATTTTACTACATTTTGTTCCTGAAATCCACACTTTTGGAATCAAGATAATCAAAGGTAATTGAACCAAGCACAACCTAATAAAACAAGTTTCGTGTTGGTGGATATTCTACTAATATATAAAAAAAAAAAATGTGGGTCATTCTTGAATGGCTTATTCTGCAGTGGGTATGAACAATCAGGTCCCACTGATTTGGAAGCATGTTTCTTCTCCCAACATTTAGACTGATTTCATTGAGTTTATTCATGGCATATAAATCTCTGTTTGCCATTTCTTGTTCATGTAGTAATTTACTTTAATGTAATGTTTTTAATAAATTACTTACAACAGAAATCATATAACATGTGCTTGCTTGTGTTGATCAGTAGGCCTATCCCTAAACACATAAACAAAGTTGGTACCTGTGACATTTTTTCAAAACATGACCATGTACATTATATTTAAATAGGTGTGTAGTAAATGTAATTTATGTAATGCCTCCACCACATCTGTTAATACAACTTTTAACACAGAATCAGCTGAAGTCTTCATTCAGCAAAGAAAATCTACTTTTATCTTTGAAATGGAAATATACAAATTACTGTATGGATTGATTTAGCCATTTGATTTAGACAAACAGTTTGTTATAAGTTTCTAGAAAATAAGCAAAACATTGTTAAAGTACTAGATTTTAACTCGAATCTTAAATTCATCTCAAAGTGCACCACAATGCAGTATATGATTAAAGACAAAAATAAAGTAAAAAAAAAAAATATATACATTTGTAAAACTTTTTTTTTATAGTGTGTTTTATCTTCTAAATGTATCAGTTTGCGGCAAAAAAAAAAAAAAAAAAACTGATTGAACAAATAATTAAGAATGACACAGAATAATCATCATACATTTTATTATGGCACAACAGAAACATTTTGGCAAAGTTATCAAATGACACATTTTAAGGACTCTTATTTATGTAAAATAAGAATATTATAAAAAATGTTTAATTGTTGTAGGCTCATTTGGAGCATAGCCTAACTCAGGTAAATCATTACGACAATCACTAACCATGACACAATTTATAGATTATTTTCCATATTAACAATAGTAATAAAAACAATACACTAAGCAGAATGTCATTCTACGCTAAAACATACCTTTTTGAAAATCGTTTATGTTTCAGTGACAACGCACTTATATTTTCAGAGTTGCTTCAACAGGAAACTGATGAATAATCATGTGTGCTCCACCCTGTGACATCAAATATCTCAAAAAACGAAAATTTCAGAACACCGTTTATTTGCACGTTGTATCAAGGACACGGCCACAACAAGGGAACTAATGATTATTACTAATGGGTACCTGACATCAGTAGGAGTTAAAGCAGGAGAATGTCCAGTAGGAAAAGTTCTCAGAGAGGTGCACCAGCCATATAATGAACTGCGCCACCAGGTAGCATAATCATAATAATAATATTCTAGTCATATTAGTGAACAATGACGTGATTCTTAAAATTTTGCAACCTGCTTGTTTTAGGGAGCACGTAATCGTTTCGGTTACCTATGGTAACCCTTGTTCCCCGAGGAGGGAATGGAGATGTGAGTCAGAAGTGATTCTGATGAATGGGGATCGCTTGTGAGAGCCTATTTATTTTGAGTGAAATAAAATGCGACAATTGCACCAGCTACTGTGCATCGCAGCGTGAGTATATAACAAGCAGCAGGTGCATTCGCATACCTGTTTTTCCGCTGAGGAGCCAGACCAGTGACCCGGCCGAACAGCGGAAGCTCAGCAACTGTGGCGAGGGGACTCACGTCTCTGTTCCCTCCTCGGGGAATGTGGGTTACCATACATAACCGAGACGTTCCCCTTCGTCAGATCGCTACAAACTTGAGACAGAAGTGATTCTGACGAATGGGGATATCTACCAAAACACCACGGCTGCTAGCCCTTCCAGCACTCTGCTTGAGCCTGCTGGCCTGACCCCAGTGTGGGGCAGAAGTAGGGGCTCCAAGCAGAGAAGGTCAGTCACTGCTGTTCCTCAAGACCCACTCAGTGTGACATCGGATAACGCTGGGAAAGCGTACCCTTAGGAAAGGGAATGCTGCGGAAGCCACGTCCTACCCTGGAGAGGTTAAGTGACAGTGGGTAGTACAACATACAGTATGGCAATCTCTGGGGTAGTTCCATTATAGTTACAGGGGGGAAAGAAAACAAACAGAGACGACAGAGCAGCTCTATTGAGGGAAAGGCACAGGCTCAACTGCAGAGGAGCTGATCGTGGAAGAATACACATACGGGGTCGCCGTACGCTACATATGGACACCCAGCCTAACACAGGTTCCACAACGCATATGAGTGTAGGCCTGGCGTCAGACGGTCCACCACATCTGACTGCCACAGGGGTGACAGAGTAACTCACAAGGTAGACCATACTGGGGAACACTACTGGAGCAATTGACGCACATATCCGGCCCAAGGGGGTGGGAGTGGTGTCGCACAACTGCTCTCGAGCCTGAGCCAGGACTGAGCCAGAATACGAACCCCACGTTCTCAAAGAGGAACAATGGCTGCCTCCATGACTTTCGTGAAGACATGGGGTGACAGGGACAGCCAGAAGAGCAGGACTTTTTTACTGACATTCAGATTCAGATTTATTCAGACATTTAAACATTTAACAAATGATTACATAAAATCAACATAAAGTCTGAAATGGAATAGGCAGTTCCAGCCTAGTTACTGACATGCCCGTCCATTGAAGGCAAACCACATGGAAAGTGAAACTATGCATCCTTCAGGTCGATCGCTGCAAACCAATCCTGTGGACGGATACATTCGAAAATGCATTTTTGCATGAGCATCTTGAACGGGAGCTTGTGCAGGGCCCGATTCAAGGTTCGTAATTCCAAGATTGGGCGTAACCCACCGCCTTTCTTGGGTACAATGAAGTAGGGGCTGTAGTAGGAACCCTGTCCTCATATCGGCTGGAGGAACCAGCTCGATTGCATCCTTCGCCATTAGGACATCGATCTCTACCTGCAAGACAGGGGCATCGCAACTCTGCACAGAGGTGAAGTGGATGGCCCTGAACTTGGGAGGGCGCCAGGCAAACTGAATCACATAGGTGAGTCTGATGGTACGGAGGAGCCAGTGAGATGGGCTGCAAAGCCCTTGCCAGGCTCACAGACACTGTGCAAGTGGGACCAACAGGACCACAGACATAACCCAGAGTGGGGCAGCGAAGTGGAACACAGGGACTCGGTTCGGGAGGCACTGGGGCGGCCCAAAGTGGAGTCTGAGTGAAAATGTGGGTACCGCTGGACTCCGGGGAGCCAACGGCGGAACATGAACAAAATGAAAAACAAGATTCTCCACCCGGTCCTCCTCCGGGGGAGGGAGAGGTGCAGACACTATCTCCCAAAGAGCAAATTCCTCCAATGCTGGGTCACCCGCTTGCCGGTTGACTTAGCGGGGGCCTGGGCAGGCTGGGCATTACTTTTGCGGCCAGCCACCTGCTTCCTGGGTGGCTGCTGGGAGGCTGCTGTTTAGGCTGAGCAGGGGCAGAGGCGGCTGCAGGAGGGTGCCCTCCGCGACGAGCAGACGGAAGCTCCACTGCCGACTGGGTTTAGGCAGCAGCTGGTCGTCATGGCAGGATGTGCTTAATCGCCTGCGTCTGCCTCTGTGCCACGTAAAAATGCTGCACAATGTCAGGTTCAGCCACAGGTGTTGCTGGACCACTAACGTGGACATCGCCCGACCCAGGGAGCATGCAGTGACTTTCGTTGCCCAGAGGGCAAGGTCCGTCGCCGCACGCAGTTCCTGCATAACCCCTGGTTCAGAACTACCCTCGTGCAATTCCTTGAGCGCCTTGGCCTGGTAGACCTGCAGGTGCGCCATGGCATGCAGGTGCGCCTGCAGGTGCGCCATGGCATGCAGGGTGGAGGCAGCCGAGTCGTCATCCCCAGAGGACATTAGCTCACCCTCCAATGCAGCGACCGACATCTGATCATCCGGTGGAGCTCCAAAAGAAACAACTCGGACCACTGGGGGCTGCCCAGCACGCTCTCATGGAGGCTCCGTGGGTAGCATTACAGAGGAGTGAGGGGCCCGAGGAGACTGGCTCGGTTACCTCTCACTGTGATCCTCAATTCACCAAGGCTATTAACCGAAGTAGGCTTCTTCAGCTGGGCAGCTGGGCAGCGGCTACACACAGGGAAGTAGTGCAACCCTGTTTGAGCACTCACTCTGCTTGCCACACCCACTGAACCAACAAAGCTGTGAGAACAGCTGTTTTGGTCAAATGTGTTGACATATAGAAATTGCGACGGCCGCTGCACACGTCGTCACACCAACACCACACAGAGGCTTCCTCACAGAGACTCGAATCACCATTCTATATAATCTTGCAGGAGACAGGAACAGCATTCACTGTCTGGCTCTGAAGCGAAAGACAGGTATGCGAATGCACCTGCTGCTTGTTATATACTCGCGCTTTGATACATAGCAGCTGATACAATTATCGCATGCCAATATGCATTGGCTCATTTTATTTCACTCGAAGTAGATTGGCTCTCGCAAGCATTCCCCATTCGTCAGAATCACTTCTGACTCACGTTGTAGTAATCTGACGAAGGGGAACTAAACCCAGTTCTAACCATGCAGAGTGTATGGAACACAAACTCCACATAGACCAGAATGAGAAGCTGGGAATGTTTGGAATGACACATCTTGGCTATTGATGGCTTTAGCAGCAAAATTGTTGCTGCTGCACCAAAGCCAATAAAGAACAACCTTGTTATTTATAAGCAAATGTAAAGGCAAGTCCACGCAAAATGAAAAGCATACAACAGAAAGCATTGCATGTGATTATTATACATTATACTAGAATTGGCTGAAATGGTCAATCTATCAGAAATAAATTGTGTTCTGTATTTCTGTAATTTTTACTACATTAATAGCTTTCCATCAATGTAGTGTGCATAACGATCAACTTATTGTGTTATTGCAGAGCAGCAGTTGCTAACAGTGGTATGTGGGACAAACTAAGAGTAGATCATGGTAGAGAGCTTTATTTGACCCTGTATATACAAGAGAAGCTAGCTCAATACAGGCACAACATCAACAGACCACCTTATGTGCAGACAACTTCTTCAAAGGTGAATTATGTGATGTTCCCATATAAAAATAAGGCAATTAAAGTTTGACTTAAGGATTTATAGTGAAAATTAATTTTACCTATCAAATATTATTTTGTGATTTTTTTTTTTTTTTTTCATAGGTTGTACACTTATTTTTGCAGTGCATTGTGGAATAGAATGAGTGTATTTGCTAATGTCCATTATGGTTTCAGACAGTACAAATGACTGTCCCCTCAAATAGGTTCTTTGACAGAGTTCCTTTAGTTTACATTATTCAGCAGTGATCCACAACATTGATTATTAACTGACAACTAATTCTGTGATTACTTGATTCTTTTTATTCAGTCAAAAACGTATAACACTATCAGTGTAGTTTGGTTCCCAAACAAATGACTATTATGAGTCATACCTAACTATAAGACTTAAATGTATTTGCAAGTATTCTTCAATACTTGTAAGAGGAGTGTTTTTATTATTAAATTATCTCAATCTTTTGGCAATGCATTTATTTTCAAATATTTCCTCCTTGACATACTATAGAATCATTAAATACTAGGGGTGGTGATGGCGCAGTGGATAAGACGAATGCCATTGGTCGGAGAGACCTGGGTTCGAATCCACTGGTTGACACCAATGTGTCCCTGAGCAAGACACTTAACCTCTAGTTGCTCCAGAGGCGTGCGACCTCTGACATATATAGCAATTGTAAATTGCTTTGGATAAAAGCGTCAGCTAAATGTAAAAATGTAAATTAAATCATAAAATGACACCCGTCTCTAGACATTATTTCTATCTTCTTACATCGCAACATATTTAAAATTTAAAAGCTATTGACATTTAAGTCCCTCACAGACACAGTCCGCTCACTAAAGTCCACTAACAGAAATAGTTTTACACAAACTCCACTGTATCCTAAAGGTTCAACCATATACTGTATAGAAACTAATATACGGTTCACATTCCTCTGTGACTGATATTAGGAGGTCTTTGTATAATTAATGACTGTTAAACTTATTTCTGATGGTTCTTGTTCACAAATGCAGTCATCCTGAGGTTCAACTGTTGCTTGTGTGATAAAAGAATAAATCACTTCATAGTCATGAACCTGCATGAACATCACAAATATTGTCAAACAAGATGCAAGTGTTAATTCAGAAATATAACAGCGTGATGTTAGAGCCTAGGAATAACACTTGTGTGTACAAACTGTTAAGAGAAGGTAGATGGCGATAGTGGGCATCAACAGAAGAACAGGGAAGTGTTTTACTCACCTTGTTCTTTTTGGCTCCTATTTTCCAGTTTGTGTCAATCTCAGTATAAGTCGCAACATCTTTCTGCTCCTAAACATAAAGGAAACATAGTGAAGTTATGATTGAATCAGATGGTTCCATTATATTTATTGTTATATGTGACATTTAAAAAGAAACAGTAAATATACAAACATTTAATTCAGCTGATGCTTTTATCTAACCTGACTAATAAAAGTACAGATATAACTGAGACCTTCTGCTCTGGAGCAGTGATTATAGACGTAATAATAGCTAGCTAATGTATCAATCATGAGTCATTGGTATTATGATACTTACCACAGAGTCATTAGTCCCTTTTCTGTTATCTGAAAAATAATGGGAATATTTATGAGAGCTCACAAACTAAAATAATGCAAACTATTAATTATAAAAGTCTAGATTAATTATAATGCAGATATTACATTTCTGGTAAGTCTGTTTATTATTGTTCACTCAAGCCAAACATTTGATCACACACACATTTAACATCACATCTTAGCAGATTTCCGTGATGAAACTGAAACTGTGCCTCTCTAAATATGTGAAGTCTGATATTTTTAAACTCTTGTCTGATGTAATGCCTGTAAACTCTAAATACTCACCAGCTCTTTTTTTGCGAGACACCCAAAGAATAACAGCAGTAACCAGAACAGCCAACACAGCAGCAACAACAATCACGATCACTGACGGAGAGACTATATAGAGAGACACATTCAGATTCAGATGAAAACAACAGCAAAACATCTACTGTATATCACAGATATAAAAACAACTACTATGACAGATACATACAATCATAAATAACATGATTGTTTAGGATAGTTTGGAGACTTGATATCTCATTGACATGATGAAAGAATTCTGGATTGGTGGATTGGTGTTGATGTACAAGAGACATGACATGATGTCAAAGTTATGATCAGCTGTTCTAACATCTCCACAGAGAATCTGTTGTATATTTAGAGACTGATTCTAGAAGAACAACAGAATGTGAATAAAACCAGTGCTCAAATTGAATCTAGTCTTATGGGGGGTCCCCACCATAATATTTTTTATTTTTATTTTGGTGGGGGTTAGTCTCGCAATACACAATTTAAATAAACCATATATTTGATCATAATATGCATAACTATATACTATTTATTAAAAACAGGCTTACATAAAAGAACAGGCTTCTGTGTTAATAAAGAATAATCAGTCCTATGTTGCATCGCGCATTTGAAAAAGCGAGGCGCTGGAGAGCAAAATTAGTTTGAATGCAAAATACAATTTCACCACTAGATGGGAGTAATTCCTACTTAGTGTCCCTTTAGAGACTGTAATACATTTTGTAATATGACACCCCCACTAAAGGGAAGAGCCTGCTAAAAGATATCAAAGTAACATATTTTTTTATTAATTTTTTTTTTATATTTTTTTGTTAGGATGAATTTTGAGGTTTTAAGATTTCAAATTATAAACATAATTTATGAAGATTATGAAAACCTGTTAGGTAAAAAGTAAACGAAAAAAAAAAAAAAAAACATTTGACAAAGGTCAGAACTCCTGTTATGATGTATATGTTTTGAGGTGCACTCTAATTTAAAGGTCCCCTTCTTCATGATCCAATGTTTTATACTTTAGTTAGTGTGTAATGTTGTTGTTAGAGTATAAATAATATCTGAACAATTCTAAAGCTCAAAGTTCAATGCCAAGCGAGATATTTTATTTAACAGAATTCACCTACAACGAACGACCCGTTAGGACTACATCCATCTAGTTCCTGCAGTAATGACATCACTAAAACAGTTTTGTGACCATGGGCGAGGCTAGACCCTTTTTAGGGGTGCTTCAGCACCCCTAAAAAGGAGCTCAGCACCCCTAAAACTTGTAGTAAGAAATGTTGTTATTCAGAAAAATTTGTTCATCTTTTACAAGGTTTAATAATGTCCATACTACATAGTTTGTGGATTAAAATGCATGTGTTAAGGATGAAAATGAAAACATCCCCGCTAGCAAATGTTGTCATCCTCTTCTCTTTTTCTACTTCTCCTCTGTACCTGCACCGCTCAGCACGACCGTCATCCAGCGCGAAACACACGCAGAGTGAGAACCCGTGATGTAGTATTGAGATCGGTTGTGATGCAACTAAGTTGCTCCAAAGCTGTTTCTGACACTTCTTTCCTTTTACCTTGAGTTGTTCCAATTCCGATTCCGAACCATATCGGTGAGTACTGGAGTCAGTATCCTGAATCACAATGGTACACCTATAATGAGTGTTTATTTTTGGACTATTTTAGTCCAGCGGGTCGCCGCCGCTGTGGAGGAGCACAGGACCCGGGTGACTCGTCCATAGTCATAAACTGAGAGAAGTAGCGCCGGTTACAATGTTCTTCCGCAAGACGCATGCAGTTCTGTTTATTAACTGCTAGAGCGTGAAACAAAAGAGGTAGCTCGAAAAATAAACTGACTACCTGTGTAGTGCTTACGTGTATCTCTGTTGTTAAAGTTTATCGTTAATTTGATACTCATTTTAACAATCGGGAGTGTATTGTAAACATAATTTACAGGAGATGAATTACATTTTGTTGTCCAAGTAGCTACCTGTTACTTTGTTCAATGGCAATAAAGTTGAATCTAATCTAACCAATCTGATGACTATTGCTACAAAAGGAGGCACATGTAGTTAACGGTCAGGAAAACCAGCTGAGTGAAGAAAGTTTTGTGTTTGTTACCGGGAGCTGACTGTGTGAACTCTCACAATTAAGCTGTTGTTCTGAAAAGGGTAAAAATAATTTAAATCTGGATTTTGGAGTTGGTTGAATCAATGTTAAAATAAAAAAAAGAAGTTATTTTTCAATTGACATATTTTTTTTGTTTTTGTGTGAAAAGAGGGTGGGTGGTGGCAGTGAGTCTCATTGGGTGCTTAGCACCCCTAAAGCTCTGACCCTAGAATCGCCCCTGTTTGTGACTAAGCTCCGCCCACATGAATTCACAAAAAGGGGGCGTGGTCTTGTTGCGCTCCGACAAAGAAGAGGAAGAGCTGCATTTGTGTTTGTCGCCATGTCGTCGAAACGCTGTTATTTTCAAGTCCAATCATCTTTGTTTGGGCTTCCCAGGGACGCTGTACAATGATCAATGGTTACAATTTATGTTTAACTCGGTTCCCGAACATTATAATCCACATGTAAAACTATGTGCAGTTCATTTTGCTGAGAACAGCTTCCTCAATCTCAATCAGTTTAATGCCGGATTCGCACAAAGATTATTCTTGAAAGATGGAGCAGTTCCCTCTTTGTCTGGAGAAGGCATTGTTAATGGACCACAACCGGTCCATTATGTAAATTGTTTATTATTTAAGTTGGTCCGTTTAACAGTTTCCGTAACTTATTACACAAAGGGCAACGCTGTTTAACTTTGTTAACTAGATGTTAGGACTGTGCAAAAAAATCTTGCACACTGTAAACACAATCAAAGCTTCAAAAAAGCACAAAAAAGGGGACCTTTAATCTATAAGTGTTTCTACATAATCATTAACAACAAACCGTGGTAAAATATCTATTTAGAAGTCTTATATAGTTTGTGATGATCAGATCAGGATTTAATCATAATATACTGAAGTGAGCGTGTGTCAGTTTGCGGGGTTAAAGAAATGTGGTGTTGTTATCTGAACACATGTCAGTGTATCTGAGTGAGGTCTTCAGGTCACAGTAAACATTGATCTTAACAGCTGATTCTGGACCTGCTTGTGTAGGAGCTGCAGCTGATTTAGAGCTGGTGACTGGAGACGGTGGCTTTGTTTCGCTTGGAGCTGGACAACATGAATGTTCAGATACGTCATAGACTACCATCATATTTAAATGCCTGATGATTAATTGTTCATATAAATCATTTACTTGGATACTTGACAGTATATGTGGCTGAGGTCTTCAGTTGATCTCTGTGTTTAAGCTGACATCTCCACTCTCTGTTGTGATCTTCATTCAGGAGTGTTGTAGTCAGAGAGATGAGACACTGTTCAGAGGAGAATGAGATCTGAAATCTGGAGTCTGTCTGCAGATTCACACCAGCCTGATTCACCCAGATCAGATGAAGACCCTCAGAACGGACTAAAGTATCACAAGAGACTCGATCATAATAATAATAATATAACTGACAGAAGAGAGTCAGAGAGCGGCCTGATCTGATCTCAGACTGTGAGGATGATGAAGACACTGAAACAGAAAATCAGACAGAGATTACATGACAATATTACTGTTTAATTCAACATATAATCATAATATTCACAGAAACACTGACCATGAAGAACATGCAGATAAACTTGTGCATCATCTCCATGTTGTTGTCCATTCACGTATCGTCTGCAGGAGTAATGTCCACGATCTTCTTTTGTGACTTTCTTGATGTTCAGAGAGCAGTCAGAGCCCAGACTCAGTCTCTCATGTCTCTCTGTGTCAGTCTTCTTTATTCCTAAAGCAATCAGTTCAACTGCTCCTGACTGTCTGCCATAGAGCCATGTAGTTGATGTGCAGCCAGGAAGAGCATTATTACAGGGCAGACGGACATCTTCACCAGAACTGAACACATGAGTCTCTTCTGATCCACTGATACCTACAGATAATAATAATAAAAACAACAACGATGATAATAGTTATAATAAACAACAACAACAACATCAACAACAACAACAACAATAATAATAATAATAATAATAATAATAATAATAATAACACTAATGATAATAATAATGTGGGTTAATGACTTAATTATGAAATCAATGATTCTTGAGACATGAGACAAAACATATCCAGCTTCTGTAACTGTGGGTTTAAAAATGAAAATATTTTCAATTTAAATGTTTTGAGAGATTAATAAGTATCCCTTTGAATTTAATTTTACTATTATTATATCAAATCTATAACTTTTATTGTGCTCCCACTACATCTAAATCAGTGTCCACAGAGAAGGTTTCAATCATTCATATGCTATGAAATGTTGTATGTATGCTGCTGCTATACAATATATGCTTAAAACAATCCCTATAGGCAGAATAAATATAAGGTAACCCCCCCTCCCCACAGAACAAGCAGATCTATTGTCAAGACACATGTACTGCTGCTGCTCCGGAGAGCCGTGAGAACGTGTGTTTGCTATTGGTGTGAGTCTGTGCCGGCTTTGACAAATGGTTTAACGCTAGAGGACTATAACTGTCTAGTGACCGGAGTTAAGTGTTTCTGGGCTAATGGAGCCCAGATAAATTAACTGAACCTGGGTGTTGTACCCTTGGGTTTATTTAACTAATGACCTAAATACCTGTGTGCCTAAGCCAATAGCTGAAACTTACCTCGGTAGAAACACTCACTCCGTGTCATTAACAAACAGGAATCACACTGTAAGCTGATTGATGAAGAAACCCCCAGAAACCACCTGATTCAGACTCTTTGATTTGTCATTTAAGATATGTCTTTTTTTTTTTTTTTTTCATTAAAGTTCACTGACGAATGCAATGGAAATACTTACCTTTAACCTATTAATAAGCTAACATCATATTTGGTGAAATAATAAATCATTGAACAGCCTGTAGTTGTGATGTCATATGCATGGGACTAATTCTGCCATCAAAAGCAGCTGCTCATTTATTTTGATTATTTAAAGATTTTCATATTGCATATTAAGAACGATAATGTTTGCATTGTATGAACACATCATTGATAAAGGCATGGCTCGTTCCAGATGGTTTTGAACAGAACACTACAGTGACTTTATTTAAATGTAGTTGCCTGCTTTTATATTAACTGTGTTATAGCATAACTGTTTTGCTATACATAAAAGTTTCTACATTGCGATCTGAATAGCAACGCATGCTGGGTGCTGCACAAAAGTACTTAGAATTGCTACTGCCCCTTTACAAATAACAGAAACCAACCAATTAATGCTTATTTCACTTTGAAGAGTTCTGTAAAACCTGCTGAATTGAATAGCAAAGTAATAAAATACCTATTTCACCTAAAAAGTTCACTACCATCCAAGTGTTATCTTATCACAGAAATGTCATACAACTAAATGTGCTTTCTGTTGCTGCTGCTATAGCAACAATAACTGGATTGACATGCGGACTGCTGCTAATATTTCTAATTTCATCTGAAATTGTTGTGTGCTGTTGCTATTAAATTTAATATAACTAGCAATCTGAATAGCTATGCATACTATTGCATGAATATACTTAGAATTTCTATGATGTTTTTATTTTTCTATAAACGAGCAAACACAATTAAAAATGCCTATTTCACTTAAGAGTTACTTAACCCATGCATTATCACTGAATTGTCAGCAACTAAAAAGTACTTTCTGCTCCCGCTGCTATATAAGCAACAATTTGACTTCCTGTTGCTAATATTATTTCTAACATTGAATATGAATGCATGCTGCTGCTATAAAATTTTCTTCATGCAATCTGAAAAACTGTACATACTGCTGTTACAGCTGCAGAAACATACTTAGAATTGCTAAGACCCTTTTAAATAAATGAAATGCAAGTGATGCCTATTCGCTTGAGGAATTCTCATACCAGCCTTTTTTTAAGTCACTGAGACTGTTGGGAGATTGTTGTTGACTTCAGGAGAGCACACACTCAGCATGTTCCTCTGACCATCACTGGTGTGACTGTGGAGAGAGTGAGCAGCACCAAGTTCCCGGGTGTGCACATCACAGAGGACCTCTCCTGGACTGACAACACCGCAGCACTGGCCAAGAAATCACAACAGCGTCTCTACTTCCTCCGCAAACTGAGAAGAGCCAGAGTCCCACCCCCCATCATGTACACCTTCTACAGAGGCACCATCGAGAGCATCCTGACGAGCTGCATCACTGTGTGGTATGGCGCCTGCAACGTGTCCTGCCGAAAGACTCTGCAACGCATAGTGAGAGCAGCTGAGAAGATCATTGGTGTCTCTCTCCCCTCACTCCAGGACATTTATGGAACCCATCTCACCCGCAAAGCCCTCTGCATCACAGGTGATCCCACACACCCATCACACAGCTTCTCAAGTCTGCTGCAATCAGGGAGGAGACTGCAGAGTCTCCAGGCCAGGACCAGCAGACTGAAGGACAGCTTCATCCATCAGGCTGTCAGGAAGCTGAACTCGCTCCCGAACTTGTTCTCACAAATGTTAAATAGGAAAACTTCTTGCTGCTGCTACTAATGCTATTGCTGTTATATGACAAGACATACAGAAAAGTTCTAAGAAGGAGAGCAGTTGTCATCACTGTGGTAAAACTGGACACTGGATGAACGTGTACAAGACATTAAGAGAAATGAACAGCTTTACTCAGCTCCTACTCTATCTACTACTCTGAAGCTGCCCCTCCCCACGTCACCTGACTGTTGGAGCAGCTTTCTCAGGTGTTAACTGTAAGGTCTACGAGTGCTTAAAGGGGGGGTGAAATGCTCGTTTTCACTCAATATCCTGTTAATCTTGAGTACCTATAGAGTAGTACTGCATCCTTCATAACTCCAAAAAGTCTTTAGTTTTATTATATTCATAAGAGAAAGATAGTCTGTACCGTGTTTTTCCCAGAAAAACACGAGTGGCTGGAGGCGTGACGTGTGGGCGGAGCTAAAGAATCACGAGCACGAGTAAGCTTTTAAACCAGCATCCAAAACAAACCATGGCTAACAGTCAGATTCAGCGTATATTTATGATCCAGAATCAGATCCAGAGGCTGAAATTTAACAAGAGCAGCAGCAGCAACGACGTCTCTATGTAGTATGTATCGAAACTGTATATATTTGCTTAGCGGTTTTGGAAAATGACTAAGTTCCACTTTATGTCGTCTTTTTTTTTTTAAGGTATACATTCAGAATGTGCAGTTTTATGCCAACATCGCATGTTGTTTACTTGATGTGCTTACGCGCCGATAGCGAAGTTAACAACACAGAGATATTTTAAGCAGTTTTACTCACCGCCTGCGGTTCCAAGACACGATCGTGACCCTTTTTCGTTGGGACTGCATTATCCTTAAGAAATAAACGATGTGCAAATCTGTTGTCAAACTGGGCCTTGTTTGTAAAACAAGCATCTTTCGAAATGTAGGGAACAAACACAAACACTTGCAAAACTCCGTTGATGCTCTGTTAAAATAAACTCCATCCACTGGTCCCTTAAATCTGTGCAGGGTTGTCTTGCCCTGGCAACCGAAAACACACTTCTTTTGTGACATTTCGGTCTCTCGCTCTGATCAGTGAATTGCTCTGTTATACGGGAGCGCGCGCTCTTCCGGCAGAAGTGCCTCAGGACCCATATAAGGAAATTCCGCTCCATCTAACGTCACAAAGAGCCATACTCGAAAAAAAAAAAAACTTTCCGGAACTTGTGACAAACCGGAAGGAGTATTTTTGGAACAGAAATACTCCTTCAAACGTACAACTTAATTTTTGAAACTTTGTCCATGTTTAGCATGGGAATCCAACTCTTTAACAGTGTAAAAAACTCAGTGTGCATGAAATAGCATTTCACCCCCCCCCCCTTTAACTTCCCCAGTAATGTACAACAAAGATGAATGATCCTTTGTAAATAAAACTACAGGAAGCTGACTGTCACTTCCTTCCATTGAAAAAAACGTTACATACACTCACAGCCTTCAAAACTACATTACAGCACACTTCAGTCACTCACCTATCCTTTTTGGGTAATGATGTTTGTTATGACTGATGTTCCATTAGAGGATGGAGATGTTGTACAGACAAGTTTGCACACCAACTACAGGGACAGACTAGGACACACACAGACCAGTGAGGAGCCCAGGGAAGAACCGAAGAACCCTTTCAGTAGATTTATCCCCAGCTCACTGGTCCATTGTTGTCAAATTACTTAAAACTAGATTGAGAAAAATACTATATGATCATCACTTAAAACCATTTTACGATCAACACGGGGCACACTCTATTGGGCAGCAGGTATTATAACATATACTCAAATACATTACACTATCCATGTCATGGTGAGCATGATTTCACTAAGTACAACATGTTCCTGGATCAACATCCTTGTTGCTTACAATCAGGATTAGGTGATTTAACACTGTTGTTAATCAGCTGTCATTTGCCTCTGATTTTAAGGCCCAATCCCAATTCTAATTTATACCCCTTCCCCTTTCACTACCCCTCCGCCTACCCCTTCCCCTTGTCCCTTGAAACAGAGTGTCAAGGGGTAGCAGAGAAAATATTCCCCTAAGGTTTGGGACACCACTACCATGACGTCACACGCCATCATTCGTCATCTAGCTCTTTCAATACACACATATACCGGTGGTCATTAGAGCCTTTAATTATCATTCTGTATTAATGCCCTGCTATTATCATTATCATATCGGAAATCGCGCAGCTCACACGTCCAGGAGAAAATAAACTTGTCAACGCTGCCCCATGACTTTTATTAAATACAGTTTAAATACTGAATCGCTACATTATTTTTTCCAGCAATGAAAGGATACAATCGATGTTTTTAAGTAAACTCTAAAAAGATAAACACACAGACGCGAATAAACGCAACTTCCATTTCTCTCTCTCTTTCTCTCTCTCTCTCTCTCTCGATTAGGAATTATTTGATAGAATGGTTTAGCGATTTCTAATTACTGGGGGGATTAGTCTACGGCAGTTATCGCCCTGATCAGACATAGGCTGTGGCACTATGGCACTACATTTTTTGAGTAACATGACCATTAATATGAACTCACAATTGAATGTAACATAAAACAAATGATTATTTTCGCTAAAATCTATATTTATGCCAACAAAGCTTACATTTATGTGTCTTTTTGTTCGCTGTAGCAGCCATGTTGCCGTGATAATTCGTACCCCTTCATTTGAAGTGTGGTCCCGAAAAGTCTTAGTTTTAAGGGCTATCTGGCCCTTCCCCTTACCCCTACCCCTCCAACCAAAAGAGAATCGAGACACCCCTACCCCTTCACGTGAACGCGCGAAATGGAGGGGAAGGGGAAAGGGGAAGTGCTAAGGGGTAGAATTGGGCCTGAGAATTAATGATGGGTAGGGTTAGGTTTAGGAGTAGGGATTGGGTAAAGTCTGTATTTTTGGAAAGTAATGTTGATCTTGGATCATCAGAAGATGTTGATCCAGGAACATGTCTTACTTGGCAAAATCACACCGACCTCCATGTCATATTTGTCAACAGTTATGGTCCTAAAAATAAATATTATACCTAAGTAAATCTAGGAAAACACAGAATAAGTACATTAATATGTGTCTGTAACCTTTTCAGGTTACATGTCTGCAAGATGGGGCTTATGTTAACAAATATAGGCCATAGAATGGACTTATGAAGGTTTCAATTTGTATTATGTGAGATTTCTTAAAACTCTCAGCGGGAGGATGGTGGGATTACTAATTTATAAAATATAGATTATGAGGTAAAAAGGATGACATTTCTAAAATATCAAATCAGGAAGCTCGAGTGTCTTTATGCTCTTTTATGCTCTTCCTGACCAAACTCAATAAACAGCTGTGTCTTTTGTTTCTATGATAATGTGAAGGTATCAGCGATACTGTCAGGCACCTCTGTGTTTAAGTGACACTGTTATACTGATACGATCAAAGATGGGAAAATGGCCAGTATCAGCCGATCCCTGTATTCCATTTGCATGCTTTGTTTAAATGGTCTTCACCTCTACTGTATGTATCTCTCCCACTTGAATGTATAAAAACTCCAGAGTATCATTGCTTTGGTGAGACTTGGATGACTGCAGCGACGCACAGCGAGTCCTCAATAAAGAGTAACTTCTGTATGAAAGATATCTCAACCTCTCCTGGTCTTCGCATCTGAGTTCCCAACAACTTGCTTAGCAATTACTCCTCACACGAATAACCTGCGCATAGTTTTACAAGTTGAATAATTGGGTATAATTGCAGAAAACAAGTTTTACTTACACATACAAAGCCCCAAATATCTGCTGAATAGCCCAAAACTCATTTGTTCAATCATTTTTATTGCTATGGAAACACAAAAAATATACATTTAAGAAAAAGTGACTGAATTAAAAACACAGCCACAACATCAGCTTAAACCATCTTTTGGTGTTAAAACAGTACTGTCACTAAAGACGCGCAGTGAAGAACTTATATACTGTGACCATAGACTGACTGAGACATACATGCAGTACCGCAGCTCCCTACACACAGAGTACACAGTTACTCAAAAACTAAAAAAACACCTTTCGTTTTATATAGATATACGTATACGTGTAACGTTTGATCAGGCTCCAGTCCACCAGAGGGAGCCTTCACCTGAATATTGAACTCTGCCATTTCCTGTTCCTGCCACAACATTTCCTGTCTTGTCATTTCCTGTTACCCTGTATATAAGTCATTTGTTTGCACTGCCATTTTGCGAAGTATTGCCAGCTCACTGCCTTACTAAGCGTTATTTCATTGTTCCATTGTTGATACTTGTTATGATCTTTGCTTTTGCTCATTTGACTCACGTTTTTGGATTACTGTTTTGGATTTGTCTGCCAGTGGATTGTTTTGCCTGTGTTTTGACCCAAGCCTGAGACCTGACCACGAGTTGTGAATATTGTTTGGATTTTATGCTCAGATCCTATAATAAAGACCCGCTTATGGAATCCACTCAGCCTAAATCCTCCTTACAGAATACTTCGCCCGGTGCGGATCCAGCGGAAGTCTCTCAACTCCTTTCTATCATCGAGTATCAAAAGGATCTGCTGAATGGTTTTCAACACCAGTTGTTGACGCTACAAGCCACCAATGAGCATTTGACACAGTACATTCGGTCTCTCCCTGCCCCACGACCTGACCCGGTAAGATTTGCGTTACCTGATAAGTTTGATGGCTCTCCTGACAACTGTACTGGTTTCCTACGACAGTGTTCTATCTATTTCTCTAACCAACCTGAAACTTATCTCCAAGACCATACAAAGTGTTCATTTATCATGACCTTGCTTACCGGGAAAGCATTAGAGTGGGCTACTGCTGTTTGGGATCATGATACACATATCCAGCAGTCTTAGTTATTTCACGCAATTGATTCATGATGTCTTCCAATATCCTGCTGGGGGCATGGATGCAGCAACTCAACTAACTCAGTTACGCCAAGAAAACAGACCAGCTTCTGACTATGCTATCCAGTTTCGCACTCTCGCAGCACAAAGTGGGTTTAATGATGTTGCTTTGAAGCACATCTTTCGTTCAAGTCTGTCTGCTAAATTACAAGCGGAATTACTATGTAAAGATGACTCCCTCGACTTCTCCCAGTTTGTTACCCTTGCTATCAAGATTGACAATCTTTTACGAACCCAACCAAGTCCCAAGTCTATGTGCCTACTATTACTGCTCAAACACCATGTCAGTCTGTTCCCTCTGAAGCCATGCAAATTGGACGAACTCACTTAACACCTCATGAACGGAGAAGAAGATTACTCAATCAACTCTGTTTCTACTGTGATGAATCAAGACATCGCTGTTCCAATGTGTTCTTGGATATCAGCCTCCTCTGTTTCCCTGGTCTGGGAAGCCATCTGAAGTGCCTGCTGTGGATGATTGGATTAGAAAAAGTGAACAGGTCTGGGACAATGCTCATGTCCGTCTCCAGTGGGCTATTCGATCTCAAAAGATCCAAGCTGATCGACACAGACGTCCACATCCTGAGTATCAGCCAGGTCAAATGGTGTGAATATTGAACTCTGCCATTTCCTGTTCCTGCCACATCATTTCCTGTCTTGTCATTTCCTGTTACCCTGTATATAAGTCATTTGTTTGCACTGCCATTTTGCAAAGTATTGCCAGCTCACTGCCTTACTAAGCGTTATTTCATTGTTCCATTGTTGATACTTGTAATGATCTTTGCTTTTGTTCATTTGACTCACGTTTTTGGATTACTGTTTTGGATTTGTCTGCCAGTGGATTGTTTTGCCTGTGTTTTGACCCAAGCCTGAGACCTGACCACGAGTTGTGAATATTGTTTGGATTTTATGCTCATATCCACTCAGCCTAAATCCTCCTTACAATACGTAAATAAGCATGTGAACATGAACATATATACACAATAAATATAAAAAAATGTGTTTTACGGTGAAGATAGTAGACAGGCAAAGAACACGTTACACACCATTCCCGCATCCGCACGTGCGCTTGCTCTCATGTTTGCGGCTGACTGTAAATGATCAGAACTGATGGACAACTTCACCCGGGAAAAGAGAACAGTAGTCCAGCGCAGAGATAAGAAAAAGAAGAAAATCCCAAGATGAGGCCTGTGCATCACTTTTAGCTACTTTTATAATCCTGTTAAACTTTTTGAATTTGATAAAATTAAGTTAATAATGTGTTTTAATGTCGGTGATAATAACACCGCTACATATGCCTTAATATTCTATGAGTTTCCATGTTCCCTTCTGAAAATTGACCATAATTTTACTATGAAAAAAAAAAGTTTCTTGTAGCAATGATAACTACAAATTAACAATGGCTTTGCTACTTCAAATGACTTCAAATAATACATTTATGAAGTACTCAGATCATTTTTGTGTTAAAAAAACAGACCTAAGTGAACAACAACCTTTTAAAATGCCATAAAATGCATTATATAAAAACAATGAGGTGATAATGATTGGTTAATTAATAATAATTGAATAACACCGTTCAAATTTATAATGTAATACAAAATAAACAATTTACGTACATTACATAGCCTAAGCTACAAATGTCGGCAAAGGGCACTAAAATGCCTGATAACTGCTGTTGAAACACTTACAGGACGAACAAATCCCCGTTTAATACTGACCAAACATTTCATTCAAATATCCACTTAATCTTTCATTTTTAGCCACCTTTTTTGTGATAGAAATGCTAGCCTCTATAATTTCTTCAACAAAAACGTGGACATCAAAACTCTTACAAAGACTAAACCTTGTTTTTATTTAAGTAAAATTTTCTTGTGTCATTTCTGAATGCTTGAGACTATAAACTGTATTAGTAAAATCATAGCCGCAGGCAGGGGGGGGGGGTGAAACATTTTAATTCATAAAAATAAATAAAAATAAATAATGAGAACATGAACTAGATGACTCATGCACTAATTAACATATTTATGACATAAGTGCGTGGTATTGTATTGCCTCCCTACAGGGCCGTAGCAGGGGTTTGCGGCCCCGGTGCATGTTGAATCAGTGGGCCCTGTTTGAAATTGTTTAATTTTTATGTTTGTTCTATTTATTTATTTGTGCTATTTACTAGGGGTGGGCGATATCTCGATATTTAAAATATATCGAGATATTTTTTAAACACGATATGGATTTTGACATATCGTACATATCGATATGTTGTTTATATTTAGTTCTGATTCCGCCACTTTGCTTCTTTGCCTTCTCTTTGCTGTGCTCACCCCCGCTCGCTCGCCCCGCCTCCTTGCTTTTGTCCCCACTCCCTTCGCGTGTATAGAACTAGTCTAAAAAACAAAGTCTAAAAACAAAAGGACAACTGGCTGCATTATATGGAGATACTTTGGTTTTAAGGCGTAGGACGAACAGAAGGCAGATGTCTAACGTAGGGCCCAATGATTTCCGCGATGCAGAAAACGCGGACGGAATCCAGTCATAAAAATGGTATTTACAGTTTAACGCGGAATGTCTCTGAATTGGTTAAATTTTGAATGAATTATCAAAAGTAGGTCATGCACTTAAATCAAATCGCGATATAGACTAATATCTGCAAATATTAACCCGGAAAAGTCTATTTAAATATGAATCCTGCATGTTCTGCGTGTCTGTGTTAACGAATGGCGCAGAAGCGCGTCTTCATTCATTAAACACACGGAAGCGCTTGATGCTCGAGCTGATTTCAGTGTCTTTCCTATCACTGATAAAGATGTGAACACATGAGGAACATCTCCAGAACTGCACCGAGAGTCACTTCATGAGCATCTGACCATTTGATTTGAGTAAAACTAGCTCATATCACATCATAGACTGTAGTATCACATACACAGAACTGTAAAGGTAAACCCGTCAAAATAAAAGTATTTGGCAGAAATATTTTACTATTGTTCAGCAGAATGTACATAGCTCACTAATACTATTATTAAAATGAAATGAACATATATTTTTAAGGAATAATCACACAACATTTCTTCCATGTTTTATTTTTAATAGTAAATCCCCTTTGTTTACCAAAAAATAAAGTTTGCTTAATTTTAAATAATTAAAAGATAAATTAAATAAATGTTTTATGCCTTCATTTGACAACCAGAAAAATGTAAATACACAGAATTTCTGAAGGGAAAAAATTTCACATAAGGCTATTTTAAGATTTTTTTAAACTAATTAAGTTGTTTTTATGCATTTAAATAATTACACATGCTAAAACACAGAATTAGGTAACAATAAAGCATATGGTGAAGAAAAAAATAAGACGTTTCATAGGGCCCTAAACATGTAATATTTGGCATATTTGTTTTTGCAGTAGTTTTAGGGGGGTTATTTTTCCTGTAAAGATATCGAGATATATATCGCATATCGATATATAGCAAAATATATCGAGATATATTTTTTGCTCCATATCGCCCAGCCCTACTATTTACACAATGTTTAAGTTTTTTTTTTCAAGTGTGTAAGAGTTCAGGTACAGAAACCGAATAAGTAAATGTAAAATAGCACTGTATAGTCTTCACTCTAAAAATTCAATATACAATCAAACCAAAATTTATTCAGACAGCTTCAACATTTCTAACATTATCACAGTTTATTTGCCATAATTTGGAAAAGAACTCAAGTTAAACTTTCAGAAAAAAATCATCTTGATAATGTATGTATGTGTAATGAATTACAATCAACCAAAACTTCAGACAGCTGTTAGTATGACAATATTTACACAACTATCAATACTTTGTTGAAAAATTCTCAAGCAATGCTTAATTTGTCATGAGTCCGGACCTGGTGTTCCTCCCTCTCACCACCAGAGGGCGCCCCTTCCCCATCTCCCAGACTCATTCACCGTACACTATACACCTGGTTCACTCGGTACACCTGTTGCATCCACTCACTCACTTAGACACACACAGCTGATCTCCATTTGTCCACAAACATATATTCTCCTCATTCACACCACACTGCTTGCCTGGATTAATTGTACTTGTTAATGTGGCTGGTGATTTCTATAGTGTTTCTCGAGTTGTGTGTGGTTTCTCAGTGATCGTGTTTATGCCAGTTTTGTTTTGCCTTGTTGGCCTTTTTGTTCTTTTTATAATAAAGTGTCTCTTCCCTGCATTTGGACCCAGACCTTGCTCTTTCCACGGCGCCGTCTCTACCGCGCCGTGACATAATTTTGTTCAGTCTGGGGTGTGAAAAGGTTGCATTAGCAATTCATGAAAAAAACATGTATGAGCAAATCATGGTGCTTTATATGGTGCTGAATAATTTTTGGTCCCAATTGTATTATTATTATTATTAGTAGTAGTAGTAGCAGTGGTAATACTGTACTGTATGAAGAACTTTTGGTATATGTCATAGTTTGTTTTATTTTGCTATACTCGCTTGCATAAATGTATTATAGTGTCCTGCACCTTATATCAAAAATTATATCTGGTGTCTGAATAATTGTTGGTTTGACTGTGCATAAATTATTGTTAAAACTACAGAGTAATTCAGTCAAGAACAGTGAGTAATTTTCTTTCTTTCATATTCTTGGATTAACATTACAACAGCTAGAAGCTAAATTAGGAACGGTCACTTTAAGAGACAATGAATGCATCCACTATAATACACATCCGATCTTCTTCTAAACTGTTTACTTTCACTTAAGACATAAACAACAGCTTTTTCGAACATCCTTTCCAAGACGGGTATTTTGACATATTAGTATGTATTTGTCGGCACAAGAGTTAGGTGAGCACAAGAGCACACAAGAGCAGAAAGAGGCAGATTCAGTGTTCAAGTGTTTTGAGACGCTTCTCTCTGCGTGAGCCCTGAACACCAGAACACCGCGAGTACCGAATTGTGCTCTTAAGCCCTATTCGGACGGGACTAGTTTTACAGGGGGTCGTTAGAGAAATCTGCGTTTCACAGACGTACTTGGTGATTTTAATCCCGTCCGAATCTGCCACATCTGTGTTTTTCTCACACAACCTCTGTGATAATTCCAGAGCAAATTACCTACTGTTTTTCAGCAAACTCAGTGATCCTCTGAGAAAACTAATCCCGTCCGAATGCGAATGTCTGTGATTGCCGGTGATATTTTATTTCACAACGCGGTTCCTTGTGTGTTTTGGACAACGTGAATTACCATAGATGCTGTTACCGCGCGGATGTTTGATATATTTGCTTAGCGGCAAATAAATAATAATAAAAAAATAATACAAATAATAAAATCAATAGCAAGATCGCTTTAAACTGTTAATACCGGCTATTGTAATATCAGCATCAGGTAAGATTACTCACGTTTATTTATGTACTCAGTTAAATAATGTTTTAATTACATTTAATAAAAAAAAAAAAGAAGGAAAACAAGTTAAACTAAAGGAACAACACATTAATATGGTTTTGTTATACTAGCCATTTAGTATTTATTGTGTAATAATACTGAAGGCAATCATTCTGAATTAATGCAATGCACGCATACAGAGCGCGTGATCTCTGTGACGCCCAGATGCACAAATCAGACCCTCCCACCTCTGTAAAAACACGGAGATGTTAGTCCTGTCGAATTGGTACATGAAAATCACAGACGTCAGGTGGTAAGAATCGAAACTCAAACGTAGTTTAGAAAAACTAGTCCCGTCTGAACAGTGCTTTACACATCCTTTTGTTTGTTCAAACTGCGATTTGTATTTGTTCGTTCAGGTGCAGGAGGGACTTCGAGGAGAACTTTGCTAAGGAGAGCTCGGTTCAGTGTCGCTGTCCGTGATACACGTCTCTCTCTCCACGTGCTCACCAAACACAGCACGCAAGTAACCAGCTACTCAGTTCAGCTTTTCCGCATCTTGTGTTTGAATGCTTAAACTCTTTTTAATGTTTTAACCGATAAGTTGTAAGGCTTAAAAACATGTGAAAATCGTCCCTATACTCCCTATACTCACATACTGCAATTTAATTTAGCCATTCAATTTAATTCTCAATAAAACTGTTTTTATTACTATATTTTAATGTTTCTGTTGTCAGACAACGGAATGCATATTATAATAACTGAAACTCGGTCCATTACGACTACATAACCAGCTCTCAAACATTAACCCTTTCGAGTCGATTAACGCATATATTGAGTCATTTTCTCCTGATAACCCTGAAAAGAACTTAAATTACACTCTCAGTTTTAATCGTACAGATAAGAGCAATACATCAATCGAATCTGTAAAGGGTCTAGTTTTTTTTTTGGGTACAGACATAATGACAAAAAACCTTTGTGCACTTATAAAATAAAGATAACAAACAAGGTGCGCTGACTACAGTCTTTGTCTCCGCTGATCGTCAAGTACAAACAAATCTGCACTAATTAAATAAAATACACTTACGGTAAAGTCAGTGGTTGTGATGTGACTGATGTGGGCTATACTTGCTTGTAAAATAGAGTTAGAAGCAACAGAGAATCTTTTTTTTTTACTGAAAGTGCTGCTACTCTCTGCGCTCCCTGAACACAGCAGATGCAGAGAGAGAGACTCGCGCTGGGAAAGAGAGAGAGCTCGCACTCGTGCGACAGCACCAGAGAGTCTTGGAGACTAAATAATGATTGCCCAAAAAGTCGCTAGATTAGTCGCTTTTTAGGGGAAAAAAAGTTGCTTAAATCTAGCGACAAAGTCACCAAGTTAGCAACTCCAGTGCCCAGCGGACCAGCTTCAACCTTCTCGTAAGTGTTGATATGCTTTTACTCATGAGGTGTAACCAATCAGAAAGAGCCGTGGGCAGGACATCGATCAAGTCTGGAGAGTGGTGAATACAGAGAGGATGAGCCAGCCAAAGTAGCACATTTTAAAGTAAATTGACTCTAATGAAACCACGGATCCGTGATCAGTTTTGTGATCCGTCTCGCCACTAGTGTAGTAGCACTGATCACTCTGAGGGTGGGTAAATTTATCCCCACAGGGGATAAAAAAATAAAAAAATAAGCAAAGGCAGGGATACATTGACCAGAAAGGGGGAAATCCCACGCACCCTGACCGTAGGCAACTATCTAGCTGTAATTTGTAAATAAAACAATTTAATTACAATTTAGTTATTTTCTTTTATATTTTATTAAAGTTAGTTTGAAAATGTTGACCCTTAAAATATGTTATTTTTTTTATTTATTTATTTATTTATTTTTAACTTCCATAATAATTTGGATAGGGGGCACAACAATACAGTTCTGCTTAGGACACCTTCAGCCGGCAGTGGCCTGCATACATTAACATCCCCAGTGATCCTCTCATGGGACACTGCACTTATACACAAAAGTACTTTTTTTTTTTTTTTTTTTGTAATGTGTATTTGCTTTAAAGCCCTATTGGTTATTTATATGTTTTATTTGTGTGCTGTTCTGATGTGCTTTTTTTTTTCTCTGAGCACACAAAGCATGCACACAAAAATTTTAAAACCCTTCAAACTGTGTCTGATTACTGAACCAAGTTATATTTTGTGGTAATATTGGCAAAACACAAGGTTTACATATAGCATCAGTTGGTTATGTTTAAAATGAAAGAAACCGATGCATGTCTGTATAGTAGATGTGTGCAGGTCTTAAAGGGACAGTACTGAACATGCTGTCGACTGTAATTAAAGATATAGTTCACCCTAAAATTTTGTTTCTGTCATTGTTTATTCACTCACATGTTGTCCCAAGACTTTTTTGCCATATCGCCCACCCTAACAAACCAATACATACTACCCACCCACCCAACCATCATCCACCAAAGCCCCCAAAATCCCCCAGTCTACGATTGTGCCCTCATAACACCATTTTTGCCCCTACAGAGGTCTGTGTACGCAACTCACTAGCTCTAACTTCTTGCATCCTTTCATTTTCTGTCATTTGGTTCTTTTCAATCTACTGTGGTTTCTTTTTTTCTTTATAATTTGTCCTGCTTTATAAAACTGGCCTGTTTCATTTTATTTTATTTTTTTTACTTTACGCATTTGTTATAAGGTGAGATGTATGATGCTTATTATTATTATTATTATTATTATTATTATTATTATTATTATTATAGAAATGCAAAAATCCTTTTGAATGCAGATTCATACTGTGAGATGAGAACAAAAAAATAAGAAAATGAGTAAATAATCAATGCTTTATTTTATTGGACTTTATTTATATATATATATATATATATATATATATATATATATATATATATAATTAAAATATATTTAATATAATTTGTATATATATATATATTGTGCGACATCGATCACATGACCTGGGCCCTCATTAACAGGAGACACATGTGCTGAATACATCTAAAGTAAACTCATCCCAGAACAAAACCTGCTCCAGAGCCAGTAATGTTCAGAGAATGGGTTGCTATGGCTACATACTCTGATAGTTTAATTATCGGTTTATGTATTAATAATCTTACACAGACATGTAACATAACCTGATTTCTGGAATACAGCAGAGTTCACTTTATAATACTTTTAACATAAACAGAGCTTTTCAAGAGATTTCTGAGTGGGATAGCAGTATTTGAACAATTCTAAACGTGCATTAAATAATAAAACAGTATTTACTCCACATGACCCTGAGATAACTACTTAATGACTTACTGAGTTTCATCAAAATAAGATTGTGCACAAACTCCAGACACTACGTTAGAGTAATTAAACTTAAACAGACAGTCTTTACCTGTAAGAAGTGCACAGAGAATGATCCGTCCCAGCAGACACATGTGACGCTTATCAGCCATTTTCTGTTTCTGTCAGTCTTTCTCTTCACTCTATAATTAAATCTCTTCTTTTAACACCATCATCTCATCCTGTGGGTGTTAACTTCCTCTGATCTCACCAACTGACCATTGAGCTGCATTTCACTCACACTATACTGATGAAGAAAATAAGTTTCTATAAAATATAGGGTACAACTGGGCTAAATGCCCATCTTAAGGAAAAAAAAAGTGCCTAAAATGTATAATTGTAGAAAATAAAAAAATATACTTTTTACTGGACATTAATCAAGCAACAGAATTTATGAAAATAAATAATTCAGTTGTTTATTTTGTTTAAAAACCTTATAAATGTATGAGGTGGTAAAGCGGGACCTTTTACCCACACATGGGGCACAGAGTATTGATACAAATACTTCAGCTAAAATAATGTCAGTTAATACAAAGTTAGTTAATACTTGTTCAAAGCAATCACTTTAGCAAAGTGTTTGTACTATTTTCTGCATAGTCTGATAAATAAAATAATTACATTTGTTTAATAAATATACTGTAATTAAAAAATATTAAAATAAAATATATATTTCAAAATACAGAAACATCAAAATCATTGAAATAAGTAAAGAATCTGAAAGTATTGAAGGATATCTCATGTATGTATATATATATGCACATTATAGTGTTCCTGTAGCTCAAGTGGTAGAGCATTGTGTTAACAAGCATGGGGTTGAGGGTTTGGATCCCAGGGAACACATGATAGGAGAAAATTGTTAGCCTGAATGCAATTTAAGTCGCTTTGGATAAAAGCATCTGCTAAATACACACACACACACACACACACACATACATATATATGTACACAGACACACACACAGTAGTAACAACAAATTCTATTTTATGGTATGATTTATATTATGTATTAAACATGATGGTTTCATTCTAAACATGGTGGTTATATCTTATATGGACACTCAACATAATAAATTATATTTGTCATCTGAATCTAACCGTGTCATGTCAACTAGGGCTGTGTATGGCCAATAATCTGGCGATACGGTATGTATCACGATACAGGGGTTGCAATACGATATGTTGCGATACATTGCGATACTGTCGATGAACAGAGGGCGGGCTGAGAGCCGTGACGTAGACACCAAGCGCCAAATTTAAGATTGTAGTTTAGGTTGGGGAAATCGAAAATCGAAAAACTGATAAACTAACGTTAAATATAAAAATACTGTATTTAAAACAGCTAGTTCATATGTAGTTGACGCAACTGTCATGTCGCGCGTCCTGTGACAAATCAGTCAGCAGTGAAAATCAAAAGTAGATTTCATTTAAAGTCCAACAGTTAATACTAATATTAGACATAAACGAACATGTTAAATATAAATTATTCAAAACAGGGTAAGTTCATATATTTGGAGTGAAGTTGAATTGAACTGATGCATAAGTCATATAGCGCTCTGGACCACGCACCTCATGTCGAGACCGACACACCGCCACAGAAACAAGAATGAGACGCGTTTTAACATAACTGTGGCATTAAACTTAGTTAGTGAGGGCTCATTTAAAATATTGCACATATATAGGCCATTCAGATTGCTTGTTAAAGTTAAGTGAAATATCTTAGATCTGCAGACGATGTACATCTGTTTGTGGATGGAGATTTTGTAACAGCCAAAACTATGTATTTTGCATGCATCACATTATAGTGCAGTGTGCATGAAAATAATAACAATGCGGCAGAGCGAACTTAACAACCATAGTGGTTCTCACGTAGTCCTTCTACTTTATCACCACAAGTGATCAGTCTTTAAAGGAGCTGTATGTAAGAAATCTATTTAAATTAATCATAAAATGGCCCTGATGTGTCACTAGACATTAAGAAATGTTCATTTCAAATACTTATATCACTGACAACAGTAGTCCGGCCAGGATATTGTCATTTAAAAAGTGGACTTGCAGCCCTCAACTGATGTTGATGTTGTCATTTTGTGTTTTGGCCTGACGTGCCTCGTCCACCTATCTACCAATCACAAAGTCAGTAGTGTTTCGGGATCCATGTTGCCAGCTTTGCTGTAACCTACCCTAACTCTAGTCGGATAAAAAGGTCTAATGTTACTAAATCAAAAAGACATTGTTATAATTCAGAAATTTGTCGTAACAAAGTCCGAAATAAAACCAGAATTTGTATTAGAGATGCTTTTGAAAGAAGGAGACGGCTGAAAAAGGAGAAGAATTTGAACACAGATGCCAACGTTGCTAATTTTCTCCTGGAAGGTAAGATTCATCTATGCTTGGCTAACTTGTACTGGATGTCAATGGACATTTCATATATTCATGACAGTCGAACAAAGTTATGTATGTTTGTGAAAAGTAACATAACGTAAGCTCACATGGACGTATGCTAACATTAGCAATGCATTACAGGAGCCTGTTTCCCTGTCATTATGCTGAGACGCTAAGGAAAACAACATTTGCACGCCCATTATGCCAATTTGAAACGTAATTGAGACAGTAGCCTAATGTTACCTCAGTAAAAATGATTCGTCATTTGTTCTTCACTTATATCGTGGACTAAGTTACACATGCTGCAAGTTGACCTGTATGACCATAGCTAATGTAATTTAGTTACACTAACAATATTTACGATTATACTGTCACATACGTGCATAAATCTTTATGATTATACTGTCACATACAAGCATAAATCTTTACGATTATACTGTCACATACGAGCATAAATCTTTACGATTATATTTAACTAATGACAATTAGTAAATTTTTTAAATACATAATTACTCATCAAAATATCTCTCATACGAAGCATAAACATAATTAACAGAAAAAAAAAAAACTTACTGTGTACGTCTGTTCGTCACTTGCCATTGGAAGTTCATTGAAGCAGCCTACATTTCTGCTGAATCCTGCAGCTCATCTGGCAACCTCGAGTCAGGGGGTAGGGGGAGGGCATACACCGCTCTACAGAATTTTTATAGTGATTGCAGTACCAGTTTAGGCCACAATCCTACATACGGCTCCTTTAAGAGAAGGACTAGGTGAGAACCACTATGGATGATAAGTTTGCTGTGCCCCATTGTTATTATTTTGTCTTTACTTTATTTGTAACGCCAAGAAAGATTTAATCTCTCATGTATGAGAAGAACGAGTTGTCGTGTACCAGCCATTAAATGTGTGGGACACCAACTCCTCATTTTCTATCACCTTCATTTAATGGATTTAACGAGTTATCCAAGAACTTCAGCGACTACAGGCTCTAATCCACTTTTGTACGAATGCTATGTGTGTGTGTGTGTGTGTGTGTGTGTGTGTGTGTGTGTCTGTGAAGTGCGGAGCTGAAGTGAAATATTTTGGCAGTTTGATAGTTGAATTATAATAGGCTGCCTAATAAAAATTAAAATATCAATAGTTATTATTATTATTATTATTATTATTATTATTATTATTTAATACATTAATAGTAGAATGAGCCTAATATCGTCTTGACTATCGACAAAGACATCTGATTACATCGATATTTATGACTATCATTGATACACGATTCTATCCATTCTATGCACAACCTTACAGCATACCTGTGTTTACAGCGGAAGTTCAAGGCGGATGAGCCGTTAAATAACACACGTCATAACCAAAAGTTATGTGATTGGCTTACGGGTACAAAAATTATTTTAAATTTCAGACAGGTGCCCCCGCCACGAGAAAGTAAACGCTTATCAATTATGATCTTCCAGACAATGTTGCCAGATGTACGATAATTATCGTATTTGTATGATAATTTTTTACCTCTGTACGATGTACGATCAATAATGCAAAAAATCTTATGAAAATTTTAATGATGGTAGTTGCAGTCATAGGGCTTCTTTTCTCATACACGAAATCAGCTCATTACATACACTCTAAATGCGTTCGTGTGCACCTGAGGGTGTGTAAAGAATGCAGGAGGGTGCCCTGCTTTAAAGCCAACGAGTACTAGTTGCGGTCCATGACAGCAAGAACCACTTCAACATCTGGCAACACGCAGGATTCCGATGACAGCGGCTCAGATGTGGAGTTAACTGCATCACACAGCAACAGCTAAATTCCTTCTTCACTGGACATGACAAAGCAAGTGTTAAAAATCATTTTAATATGTTTTAATATGCGCCACGACTCAGACAGTCAATGAAAATAAAGGGGTAGTATTTTGTCTCACTGATTCCGTCCAACAATAAGCCTTGTTATCTATTATGGTAATTTGCAGGTTGTGTCAAAATGTTGTTGGTTTAGAATAGATAAATAACTCTTTTGACTCATGTACGGTAATTTTCTTCCAAATACGATAATTTTGAACTTCTGGTACGATACTTGGACATTTCCAATCTGGCAACACTGCTTCCAGACTCTGTCTATGAAGCAAAGTGAAGTAGCAAAGATTAGTATTACCAGGCTATATTTTTAGGAAAGCTGTCATTAAGAACACAATTCAAGGTGTTTATTTGTTATAGCACTTAATACAAATCGTTGGAAAGCAACTTTTTAGAAAATTAAGTTTCTACAATATTTAGTAGTCGCTTATTAGTGGTGACTGTCACTGTAACTGTGTTTATGGCAGAAATTTACGGAAAAAATGAATTAAAGATATAATCAAACAGACGATGAACACTATTAACTATTATATGATACAATCACACCATCCATCCATCATCTTCCGCTTATCCGGGGCCGGGTCGCGGGGGCAACAGTCTAAGCAGAGACGCCCAGACTTCCCTCTCCCTAGCCACTTCTTCCAGCTCTTCCGGGGGGACCCCGAGTCCCTCCAGCGTGTCCTAGGTCTTCCCCAGAGCCTCCTCCATGTGAGACGTGCGTGGAACACCTCCCTGGGAAGGCGTCCAGGAGGCATCCGAAATAGATGCCTGAGCCACCTCAGCTGGCTCCTCTCGATGTGGAGGAGCAGCGGCTCTACTCTGAGCTCCTCCCGAGTGACCGAGCTTCTCACCCTATCTCTAAGGGAGCGCCCAGCCACCCGACGGAGAAAGCTCATTTCGGCCGCCTGTATCCGGGATCTTGTCCTTTTGGTCATGACCCACAGCTCATGACCATAGGTGAGAGCAGGAACGTAGATTGACCGGTAAATCGAGAGCTTTGCCTTACAGCTCAGCTCCTTCTTCACCACGACAGACTGGTACAGCGACTGCATTACTGCAGAAGCTGCACCGATCCGTCTGTCAATCTCACGTTCCATCCTTCCCTCACTCGTGAACAAGACCCCAAGATACCTGAACTCCTCCACTTGAGGCAGGAACTCTCCACCAACCTGAATACAATCACACTTGTAGCAAAATTTGGTGGTTCTGTATGTAGTAAGAACACACCACCATATGCAAACCTTAGCAATAATTAAATAAACATGATTTAAAGGGGGGGGTGAAATGCTATTTCATGCATACTGAGTTTTTTACACTGTTAAAGAGTTGGATTCCCATGCTAAACATGGACAAAGTTTCAAAAATTAAGTTGTTTTCAAAAATACTCCTTCCGGTTTGTCACAAGTTTCGGAAAGTTTTTTTTTCGAGTATGGGTCTGTGTGACGTTAGACGGAGCGGAATTTCCTTATATGGGTCCTAAGGCACTTCTGCCGGAAGAGCACGCACTCCTGTATAGCAGAGCAGAGACATTCACTGATCAGAGCGAGAGTGTGTTTTTGGTTGCCAGGGCAAGACAACCCTGCACAGATTATCAAAAAAAAAAAACAGCATTAAGGGACCAGTGGATGGAGTTTATTTTTACAGTGCATCAACAGAGTTGTGCGAGTGTTTTAGTTTGTTCCCTGCATTTCGAAGATGCTTGTTTTACAAACAAGGCCCAGTTTGACGCCGGATTTGCATATTGTTTATTTCTTAAGGATAATGCAGTCCCAATGAAAAAGGGTCACGATCGTGTGTTGGAACCGCAGGCGGTGAGTAAAACTGCTTCAAATATCTCTGTGTTGTTAACTTAGCTATCGGCGCATAAGCACATCAAGTAAACAACATGCGATGTTGTCATCAAACTGCACTTTCCACATGTACACCTTAAAAAAAAAAAAAAAAGACGACATAAAGTGGAACTTAGTCATTTTCCAAAACCACTAAGCAAATATACAGTTTCAACACATACTACTTAGAGACGTCCTGCTGTAGTCGTTGCTGCTGCTGCTCTTGATAAATTTCAGCCTCTGGATCTGATTCTGGATCATAAATATATGGCTGAATCTGACTGTTAGTCATGGTTTGTTTTGGATGATGGTTTTTTCCTCACTGTAATGTCACAGACGCTCTCAACGCAAAAGCTTAATCGCGCTCGTGATTCTTTAGCTCCGTCCACACGCCACGCCTCCAGCCGCTCGTGTTATTCCAGGGAAAAATGGTACAGACTATCTTTCTCTTATAAATATAATAAAACTAAAGACTTTTTGGAGTTATGAAGGATGCAGTACTACTCTATAGGTACTCAAGAATAACATGATATAGAATAACCCCCCCCCCCCCTATCAAGAACACAGTGGGACCTGCGTTTGAATGTTATCAGTTCCTTTAACATTCAACGTTACTGAACCAACTTTTTTGCAGTACGAGTAAAGGGTGGGGGTGTTACACTGAACCAGGAAGAGGGACAATTCTTCCATTCTCCACCAGCGGCGAATAGCGATATTAATGCTAACATTAATTAGCATTAATAGCATTAGGTGGGCTCTAATGCTAGTATTTCATGTTACTCTCAATGTCGTTCAGAGACAAAGACTAGTGGTCGGGATGTAAACTCAAAATGAAACAACTGCCATGAATCTTGTTTATTTTATATTGATATTCCATTTCAGACCATCTATATAGTATCCTTAAACAAAATATTGAGATACTCACGTGTATCAATATTTTCTTACACCCCTAATATCAATAAATGGTAATGTCAACCATCTTTTAATTATCATGTTAATAACTCTGAGCCTTAAGCCCTAACAGTGGGGTTGCTTTTTACCCCAAATACCATACTTGTACATATTCTTTCATTATTTAAAAACTGTTGCTTAAAACTGAAAATCATAAAGAAATTTGTCTCAAAATGTATGAATTAATTTTAGCGATTCTCATTTGGTACTTAAATCTTCAACATTAAACATTAAATCAAGTAAGCACAGAATCAACTCTACACAATCGCGTCAAAGATACATGTTCATCTTGAAAAGAAGAGGTATGGGAAAGTGCTACACAACGTTTTGCCATCTAGTGGTTTAGATGAAAATAATATCAAAGGCACCTTCAGCCCCGTTGTACCCTACTGTGGGTGTGTAAGTTCCTCTTATCTCACCAACTGACTATTTAGCTCCTTTTCACTCACACTATACTGATGAAGAAAATAAGTTTCTATAAAATATACTGTATAGCTGTTTGTTTTTTTTTGATTCTATCTTATAAAGTGACCTCTGAAACTAAACACTGCTATTTTCAAAACTGCACTGAAATTAACTGATACAATATAACTGTAGACATTAAAAACAAACACACTGTAAACACAATACATCAACATCAATAACTCTACCATCCAACAGCTCTCAAAACACAAAAGATGACTACAAAAATAACACCCCCCTTACCCCTCACAAACAAACAAACAAAAACATTTAGTTTTCAATATTGCTATTTCTATTCAGGAACTTCAAATTTTGTCTATTTATTTATTTATTAATATCCACCTTTTTATTATATTAATCTGCTATCTTAAGAACACACTGGTTTGTAGTGCAAACAGTTTTACCGTTTACTGCATGTTGTTATTCTCCTCATGTTTACATATAGCAGCTAATGAAACTGAAGACTCGCCCATAGGCTTATTTCTGCATTTAGAAAAAAGGTGGGTTAGCTGTTAAGTCTTTGAAACACGTGACTACAGAGTGTGAGAACTCGTTAGTTTTCGTACACTTGCTCAACACAGTTAACAGTGCGGTCATCTCTGAAGCCATTTTAGACTGATGGCTGTGAATTTTCACACATTCTGATGGCATTTCCTGTTTTTTTTCTTTAAGTAATTTTAATTTATAAAGCACATTTACACAGCGCAAAACTGACCAAAGTGCTGTACAATGAATAGCTAAAAGTAGCTAAAAACGTTTAATAGCTTAAAGTGATTTTACTTTTATATACTGTGACTTTTTGCTATATGTGGAGGTATTCACAGACTTTTATTGTGAAGATTAAAAAAAAAAAAAAGAAACTGAGATTGGAACTGATGTGAATCAGAATCAGAAAGAGCTTCATTGCCAAGTATGCTTGTGCACACAAGGAAATTGTTTTAGTAACATAAGCTTCCATTACACAGAGACAACAACACACAGACTACAAAAAAATAATAATAAATAAGTGTATAAACAATTGTGCTATAAATGATAATGGAATAGGATTTATTAAGATGCAGGAGTTTACTAGGATGGAGGGGTAACAAATAAATATAAGGATATTGCACATTTTTATTGCATAAGTGGGGAACATTTAACTGTTCATGAGGTAGATTGCCTGGGGGAAGAAACTGTTCTTGTGCCTAACTGATCTGGTATTTGCTGCTCTGAAGCGCCGACCAGATGGCAAAAGTTCATGGGGTAACATGGATATGAGGGATCCAAAGTGATTTCCGAGACTTTTACTCACTCTGGATGTATACAGTTCTTGAGGGGTGGGCAGGGGAGCACCAATAATCCTTTCAGCCGTCTGAACAGTTCTCTGTAGTCTTCTGATGTCTGATTTTGTAGCTGAACCAAACCAGACTGTTACTGAAGTAAACCGGACAGACTCAATTACGGCTGAGTAGAACTGTTTCAGCATCTCCTGTGGCAGGTTAAACTTCCTCAGCTGGCGAAGGAAGTACAACCTTTGTTGGGCCTTTTTTTACAATGGAGTCAATGTGAATTTTCCACTTCAGGTCCTGAGAATCTGAATGACTCAGTGTTGTAGTTGAGTCACCAACTGTCGAGTATGAGTCGAGTCTCGAGTCTGAGTCCAATTCCGAGTCACCAAAGAAGAGTGCGAGTCGAGTCACCATTACCAGAGTTCGAGTTCGAGTCCGAGTCCAGTCTCGAGTCCCCAGTGTCCGAGGTGAGTCTCGAGTCCAGTATTGGAAAAGATTTGAAGTTTTTTGAGGAAACAATAGCAACCAACTGAGTTGGTAGGCATTGAACTCCGTTATATGAAGAAAACATCCTGAAATGTTTTCCTTAAAAAACTATAATTTATTTTCCGCTGAAGAAAAAAAATCCTGGATGTATCCTGGATGGCATTGGGAGGAGTAAATGATTAGGAAATTTTCATTTTTGTGTGAACTAATCCTTTAACACTGCATTATAGAAATACACGGTGAATAAAGAAATGTGCATTTTACAGGACACTGTATTTTAAAGATACTTAAAACATTAAAATCAATACGATATGCAGAGAGAGAGAGAGAGAGAGAGAGAGAGAGAATGTGTGTGTGTGTGAGTGAGAGAGAGAGGGATGAGAGAGAGAGTGCGTTTGTGTGTGAGTGACCGAGTGATTTAGCGTGAGTGTGTTTTTATGTGTTCAAGTGAATCTGTGTGTGTGACGGCACGCGACTGGTCAGAAAGCAACGTGTTTATTATCATATATGCATTCATAGACATATATAGGTAGACGCCCCATCGAACGGTACTGCCTATTGGCACAAACGAGCCGTGGAGCCGCCATCTTGGACCGGTCGCCAGCTCCACTCAGTGTAACATATTTGCCAGGTGCAATGAGCTGTTAGCGCATTAAATTAATCATATCGCACTGAATACCTAACTGATTTTGACGCGGGTTTTTTGCTGCAAAGGTCATTCATGCAGCTATGATATAGGACACACGGTTCAGCGTATATTCATAATAGGCTTTACAGTTTCATATTATATTCTGATATAAGATTTAAGTGACCAGATGCCCAAAATGTAAATATGTGATGTAGAATATTTATAAATCACACACTATAGATATGATAAAGAAGCAGAAACAGATAGTTGCAGTAAAATAAAATATTTTAATAAGTTGAAGAAACAATTTATTATAATTTGTGACATATACACTCTCTTTGGTTACACACAACATTTAGCGCTGCTCTTTCCAGAATTAGATGCAAAATTTGTGTAGGCGAAGTTCATGATTCGAGCCCTCAAATCATGCTTGAGCATAAAGTGAGTGACGTCAGTGAGTGTGTTGTCAAGCAAAGAGAGCGAGCGGTAGCAGTGTCTGTGAGGGAAAAAAATAGATCCCGGCTGGTCTTGGGCAAGAACAGGAAAAGTGTAACACCTTATATAATTTTTTTTATAACATATTTAGTCAAAAACAACGTGATGAATGCTCAAGTTCGATTTTATATATACTCGAGTTCAAGTACCAGTCATCAGTCCGCGAGTCCAAGTCAAGAGTTCCAAGAATGGAGTCTCGAGTCAGGCCTTTACCTTTCCACTCTACGGTCTGTGAGACTTAACCCGTTCGATGCATGTGCTCCATTCGGACGTTGGTAAGAGTCCCTCGGCCATGCAACTTACCTTTCTATTTGACGGTAGACAAGGCTTTACCGTGCGATGCTACGATTCTCGACCTCTCGTCAAATCCTGCAAAAAAAAAAAAAAAACATCTCAGCTATCCTCACATCTTTTAACCCCGCCTGACGAGGCTTACCCGTTCGATGTTCTGAGTTTAATGCCCCATCGGATGCCGCAAGAGTCCTCCCAGCCCGGTTTGCCTTTCCACTCTCCCCGTCTGGCGAGGCTTACCCGTCTGATGTGTGCACTCCCTTCAGACATCTGGCGGGAGTTCTCCCGGTCAGGCCTATGCTTGCCGGCCACAAGCAAGTCTCATCCATCCGATGCCGTGAGCCGGGATCTCTCTTCGGATGTCGCCAGAGTCCTCCTTGTCGGCCAGCCCAAAGCTTTTTATCTGCCAAACCGAGAGGACCCAGACGTCCGTCATCCTGAGTCTCAATCTCCTGTCGGAGGCTTCATGGGCATTAGGCCCTTCACCCACTGAATACCAGGGGCTATCAGCCAGTAGGGCCCGTACACCGACACCGTGACCTATTCCGGTCGAGGCAACTCGGGTCCTCCCGGTCAGGCACCACAACCACGTAGTTCAGTACCTGCAGGCGGTAGGGCTTACTCTAAGTCACTCCCACCGGAGTATGTAGGCCCTACCGACCTGCCAACCCGAAGAATTCTCAGAAAATCAAATGAGTCCCCGCCAGTACTCTATGCTATTTTTTTTTTTTTGGGGGGGGGGGCTTCTTTAAACTGGTGGCTGTCCTCTTGTACATTTGCTTTTTGGGGGGTACTCTAGGTTCGGGCCATTCTCGAGCTCGGGCCATTCCCTGGACAGCACGCCAAATACTCATACCATACCTCAGCTAATTATATGTGAGCGTGAACTAGTGAATCAGGCTGTGGCCCACAAATCAAGTACTTGAGTAAAAATACAGATACCCCAATAAAATATTACTCCAGTAAAATTATAAGTAGCCTTTTCATTTTTTTTTTTCTTATTACTTGAATAAAAGGACAAGTACAAAGTACTACTACAGTAAAAAATTTGTGACAGTGCACTTATAAACCTATAATGGAAATGAAATATGCATTATGTTTGCTTCTACAGTAAATGTTTTACTTTTTATTATAAAAAGGTTTGTTAAATTAGTTTAATTGTGGGCGGTATACATGTTCAAACTGAATAAAATTTGCTGTATTAAGGAATGCTCTCATTTGAAATAAAGATCATAAACAAGTTATCATGTATTTTACAAAGTTTATGATAACTTTTAAAGTTTCTTTTTTAGAGTGTACGTTTGTTTTAAGTAAAAATTATGTAGTAATTATTATTTACCAATAGGTTAGATTTAGAATACTCTCTCAGGTTCTTAGTAATTCCTTTGGAATTATCTGATAAATCTTTATTATTTACTAAAGGCTTCACTATATTTTCACTTTATAATAGGCCTACTGTTTCAGGAGCGAAATAGGTCCTGCATAATTATTTGATAATTATTTATTAATCACTAATGGGTTCCCTATGTTTTCACTTTAGAATACTGTTTCAGGTTCTAGGTAATTCTAGCGGAATTATCTAATACTTCTTTATTAAATCCTAATGGGTTCCCAATATTTTCACTTTAGAATAGGCCTACTGTTTCAGTTTCAATTAAGTTCTGCAGAATTATTTGATAATTCTCTATTAATTTCTAATTGGTTACCTGTATTTTCACTTTCCCTCAGTCCTTGCCCTACATACAGGAATTTAATGAATAGACCATGTGGTATATGCTGAGGAGGCACACATACAGTACTGTATATAAAATATAAAAACTAAGGAAAGTCATCGCAAGGCACTGGAGTGCTGGTGGGGCTCCTATTGGAAGCCGATATCTCACAAAACAATTCACTACACAGAAAAATCCTCTATAAAATGTATTGCACTTATTAAAGCTGCAGTAGGTAACTTTTGTAAATATATATTTTTTACATATTTGTTAAACCTGTCATTATGTCCTGACAGTAGAATATGAGACAGATAATCTGTGAAAAAAATCAAGCTCCTCTGGCTCCTCCCAGTGTCCTATTGCCATTTGCAGAAAGTCATGTGCTCCCGGTAAAATACAACCAATCAGAGCTGCAGTCCGTAACTTTGTTTGTGTTCAAAATGTAGAAAAATGTATATAATAAGCGAGTACACCATGAATCCATTTTCCAATCCGTGTTTTTGGCTTGTCCTGAATCACTAGGGTGCACCTATAATAAGTGTTTATATTCGGACTATTTTAGATTGCTTCGGGGGTACCGCAGCGGAGTAACCCGGTACCTTTGTGATTCTTCATAGACATAAACAGAGAGAAGTAGATCCGGCTACAATGTTCTTCCGCAAGACGCAAGCAGTTCTGTTTATTAACCGCTAGAGCGTCAAAAGTTCCCTACCGCAGCTTTAATATTGCATTTTCATACTAATACTTCTTCTGCATATAACATTTAGGGTCACAATTCAATGTAATTGTGTATAACTGTTCAGTCGAAGTTATTTCATAGTTATATTTCTTGAAACTTAACTAGTAGATAATTAATAGTAGTTCTTCAGCAGGTATGACATAATACATTAGTTATCGATTAGCTAACTGTTACTTAACACAATCATAAAATGTATTACATGCTGATTAGTTAAAACATCTTCCTTAGTAGTTAACAGTAGTGAGTTAAGTGTTAATCCTGTTAGTTCTTCAATAATTCCTTGTTAGTTATGCCGTAAGTAAGAAACCGTATTCTAAAGTGTTACCCACAGGAGTGTGATTGCTGTGGAATCGAGCTGTGTGCCTGTGTGATACGAGACGACGCTGCTCATCGTGTTAGTGGGTCATATGAAATCCGTTTTATTTTTTCCCAAATTCTGTTTTATTTTTTTTCCAAATCACGTTATTTTCCATTTACATTTTTCTGGATTACATGTTTTTCTGTTTTCATTTTACTTAACTCCTTAACTCTTTAATGGTTAAAACTAATTATATTAATCAAAAAGCATGTCTAATTAATTAAAATCATAAAACTTTACAAAAATGTATAAAAAAATTACATGTTTAGGGCCCTATGAAATTTTTTAGTTACCCAATTCTGTGTTTTAGCATGTCTAATTATTTAAATACATAAAAACAACTTAACCTATTTTTTTATTATTATTATTTATTTTTTTATTTTTTTTGAAATTCTGTTTTGTATTAATTTTTTTCTGATTACCAAATGAAGGCATAAAATATTAATTACATTTTTATTTTAATTATTGAAAATTAAGCAAACTTTACTTTTTAGTAAACAAAGGGGATTTACTATTTAAAATAAAACATGGAAGAAATTTTGTGTGATTATTCCTTAAAAAAATAATGTTTGTTTCTTTTTAGTAGTAGTAGTAGTAGGCTATGTACATTCTGCTGAACAATAGTTAAATACATTTCTGGCAGATACTTGTCTTAAATTAAATTGGACTTTTATTTTAACGTTTTACCATGTATACAGTACTTTTACAGTTCTGTGTATGTCAGATGCTCATGAAGTGTCTCTCAGTGCAGTTCTGGAGATGTTGTTCATGTGTTCACGTCCTCATTTCGTGAGACGACAGATGCTGAAATCACTGCGAGTGTCACGTGAGCTTCCATGTGTGTAATAAATGAAGTCACACTTCTGCACCATTCATTAACACAGACACATATGAAGGATTCATATTTAAATAGACTTTTATGGCTTAATATTTACAGGTACAGGTACAGGTCCATAGTGTGATTTGATATAAGTGCAATGACCTACTTTTGATTAATTCATTCAAAATCTGACAAATTCTGTGACATTCCACATTCAAATGTAAATTCAGTTTTTGTGACTGGATTCTGCGATTCCGTCCTCATTTTCTGCTTGACTTCTGTTGCTATTGTTGAGAAAATTCTTCTCATGCTGTTTTTGACACGTTACTGTCACTGTGTGGATGCGAATGGCATTGCAGACTCTTTGATGCTCTTTTGACAGTAAGTTACTTATTTTCCTGTTTTTATTGTTAAACCAGTGCTCTGGGACTTAACGTTAAGTTTTACTTTTCTCTATTGCATAGTTAAACTTGTTGTATGTTTTGATGGACACTTGAATAAGACTTTATGAACTGGGAACAGAGCTTGAAATTGAACAAAACCACTTTTTGCATGGATTAACAGGTTTCCATTGGTTAAACTGTAAAATATAAGGACGCTCCAACATCAGCTCAGTTCTGTGGTGAGGTAAAAGACTAATATTGAGTTATGAATCTAACTCAGGTCTGCTGATTGTCATGTTAAAAGCCTGAAGTGAGATGTAAAAATTAACTATGAACTGTTGGTTTAACTGAATAACATCTGAAATTTTTGAGGGAACCGTTTCTTTGATTTTGATCATTGTGGGGATAACTGCAGCACATAAAGAGACTCTGAATGCAAGTTTAAGTAAAAAAAAAAAATTCTTTCTACATTTTCATTGGTCAATTCTCAAATGAAGAGTGTTTGTTTATTTTCTGTTATTCTTGTTTCTTTTGTGTATACCCAGTGCCGGCTCTACCCAATATTGGAGACAGTCGCATTTGTCCCCCCCAATAATCACACCACAATTTTAGTTCTAGCAGTTTGAGAGCGGATGCAGCTCTCTGATGCATGCAAATTAGGCTGCATACAATATCTAAGCTGTTATTAATATTTTAATAGGATGTTCAGTTATAAGCATTTCTTATCTCTGCATTAGAGACCTGCACCGGACGGATTTTTCAGTCCTGCTCCCAAAAGATTCTGTCCTGCGCCGGCCCGCTCCCGCAGAAACATAGCCTAACTTATCTGGGGCCTGATGTATAAACGCTGCGTACGCACAAAATGGGCATAGAAATATGCGTACGCATTTTTCCACGCACATATCGGGATTTATAAAAAATAAACTTGGCGTAAATAAGTGCGCAAAGCAACGATGCTCTTGACCATGCCTACGCACTCTTTTAGAAGAGTATGTGTTTTGGCGACAGCAACTGGCCCAAATAGCAATAACTATTTAAAATGAAAAAAACTTCTAAATTTTCCTATTACATCACCCAATAAATCAAATTGCATCAACCTGAATTAGCATTATCAGAATTCTTAACTAGGTGCAAATACCTTGAATTTACTTTTTTTTATTTTTTATGAATGGGCTATAAAAAGGTATGTGCGTATATAACATATCATCATAATGGATGCTCTAGCGCTGTTAGAAGACCTTGCTAATGACGCTTTATGGACAGAGCTTGTTTTCAGAGACCGTGAAGATTTCCTTGTTCATGATGATGATTTCTCCTCATGGAGAAACCACGCACTGTGTGTTCCTGTACAAGTATTGACCACATTAGGCCACTTGGCCACTGGTACTTTCCAGCGAGAGTTGGCAGACCGATCGGGTATGTCGCAGTCATCCCTGAGTCGTGTCATGCCATATGTAAGGGATGCCATAGTGAGGATAGCATCCCGATAAATCCGTTTTCCTAACACGCAAGCTGAACAGGCTAACATCAAAATGCAATTTGCAGCAATCGCCGGTTTTCCCAATGTATTCGGTGCTAATGACTGCACTCATGTTGCAATAAAGGCACCATCTGAGAATGAATTTGCTTTTGCTAACCGAAAACATTTTCATTCTTTTAACGTACAGATCATATGTGATGTGCATATGTCTCTGACAAATGTAGTTGCGAGATGGCCTTGGTCAACTCATGATTCCTACATTTTGTCCAACAGCAGTGTAGGGAAAAGACTGCAAACAGGAGCTGTGCGTGATGGATGGCTTCTTGGTAAGTCGGCAGGAATGCTCAAGTAATTGTAATTGAGTAATGATGTGTTTAAAGCATACCTTTTAAAATGTTTTTTCTTTAGGTATAATTATAATCTCCAATGATAAACAAACCCACACTTATTAAAAAAAATAAAAATAAAATAAACTAAAATTTCACATTAATCAATTCAAATTTTCAGGAAACAAAACATGTTTTATAGCATTTAAAAATTAAGTGAAATGTTATATTGAATCAATATTGCCCTGGAAAAAAAACAAAACACTATCTGTAGGCTATTTTACAAGCATGTACTTTCTTTAAAGTATTCTTATAATATTGTTTATAATTGTTAGCTCTGTCTAGTACTTGAAATGTTATATTAATTGTCCCATTGTATTTATATTCATTGTTTTGTTATATTTTCTTTAGAAAAATATTGTAAATGTTTTACCTCTCAGGAGACAGTGGTTATCCTCTTAGATCGTGGTTGCTAACTCCACTAACTAGACCCCAAACCGAACAAGAACGGCGTTATAACGAGAAGCATTGCCGGACGCGTTCAGTGGTCGAACGCACTATTGGTCTGCTAAAAGGACGCTGGAGGTGCTTGGATAGGTCTGGTGGCACAGTATTGTACAGCTCTACAAAGGTTTGCCGCATTGTGGTGGCTTGCGCAGTGTTGCACAACATTGCTCAAAAGAATGGTATACCTGTTCCATCGAACGCCCATACTGCAGATAATGAACCCGACCCTAGCCCTCCTAATGCAGTGCATAATGCCATGGAAATACAGCGGCGTATAAATGTAATAAATGGAATGTAAAAAGGCAAGTGAATTCAACATTTTTATTTTTTTCACAAGTTCTTTACGTGAACCACTTATTTCTGATAAAATAATTGTTATTTCTCTCAGTTCGGAACACACCGCATTAAAAGCATGAACCATGTGAGGTTGGGTCTGCATGACTTCTTCCGTCAGTACACGCCTTGAGTTACCAGCGCTGGGTGGTGGCACAAAGGATGATGATGGCGGCACGCTGGACGTTGGTGGAGGCACACCGGATGGTGGTGGAGGCACAAAGGATGGCGGCGGTGGTGGCACGTAGGATCTAAGCCTACATCCCTTGTCTACCCCACTTGGACCACCTAACGGGCTTGAAGGCATTCCAGGATTAACTGTTCCTTTAATCATTAAAAAACGTTTAATTAAATAAAGGTTGTATTGCATATCTGTAAATGTGTGAAATAAAATGTGCACTTGATGACTTGCTTTTGTCTTTTAATGTTACCTTTTTAGCATATGAATAAACAGGAAAATCAACTATTTTAATAAACGTATATCTTAAGGGCAGCTGCATCTATTGCTAGATTTGTCACTCGGATATTTTAGGACTTTCCACTTCCACAGAATTTGAGTTGGTTGATTTAAATGATCCACAACAACATTTTTAAACATTTTTACATTTTAAACAGACACAAACATACATAATGTGTAGATAAATCAATTACTTTCCATTGTCACCGCAAATCACATCAGTATCACCTTGGAATTCTGGAAAAACTCCACTTAATCCTGTTTCCCCTATAATCGCACCCACCGTTGCATCAAAGGCTGAGAGGTCAGTGATTCCTTGACCACCAACAGTTGTTACGACACTGCGCCTGTGTGCACATATTCTTTTTTTTATGACTACTTTTAAGTCAGAGCATTTTTTTTGGACTCTTGGACTGTGCGAGGCACCAAGGTAACAGCATTGACTGCTTCTGTTACTTGCTCCCATTCTAATATCTTTCTTTTATTTGAAATGCCTGCAGAGAGCCCACCAAATAAAACCTTTTTTCGGCCCTCCACCTCAGACAGCAGTACCTCCATCTCACAGTCGGTGAAGTTTCTTTTTTTTTTTTTTTTTGCTTTTCGTTTCTGTTCTTCCATTTTTAGCCAAACAGATCAATGACAATTATCGGTTGTATTAATATGCAGGGAGATCATACATATTCAAAATAGGCGGTCTTAACCTCCAAATGTGGTTATTTCGGGAGGAGATTGGGGTAAGCTATAAGCACGTGCACCTGCGCACAATATTCAGATAATTGTGATTTATAAAGTGAACCTTGCGCAGGTTCTGGCGTATGTACGGCTTTATAAATTTGAAAACTTTTGTGCGTACGCAAATTCTGCCTTATGTGCGTACGCACACTTTAAGAATGGAATCTATGCGAAGTTTTATACATAAGGGCCCCTGGTCCCGCTCCTATCCCCCCCCCCCCCCCCCCCCCTTCACGTTTTGTCCTGCTCCCGCCCGCAAAAGACCACAGAAAAGTAATCTATATAGATTTTTCCAGTAAATGGTCCCCCTCTTTTAGTTTGTTTGTTTTTTATTTCAATGATCAATTTGTGGAAAATAATTAAGATAGGAGGTCAAACATTCTAAACATTCAAACTAATATCCTGCAAGTACAATAGGTCTGAAGAGACTCATGAAATCATGAGTTGATTTTTTGGCAAAATATTTCACAATGCTTGAGTATTGTCTGTTATCAAAGGATTTTTAGGCTGCATTAATTAGGTAAACCGGAACTGGGAACACTTCCCATATTGCCTGATGTACTTTCTACATCATTAGAAGAATGGCATCTACGCTAATATTAGTCTGTTTCTCTCTTGTTCCCAGGTAACCGTAGCCACCAGATCCAGTCTGTATCCAGATCAGATGGTGGATCAGCACCTAGAAAGGACCTCTACTGCCCTGAAAGACAGCTAAGACCAGGACTAGAGCCTCAGATACAGATCCCCTGTAAAGACCTTGTCTCAGAGGACCACCAGGACAAGACCACAGGAAACAGATGATTCTTCTGCACAATCTGACTTTGCTGCAGTCTGGAATTGAACTACTGGTTTCGTCTGGTCAGAGGAGAACTGGCCCCCAACTGAGCCTGGTTTCTCCCAAGGTTTTTTTCTCCGTTCTGTCGCCTCTGGCTTGCTTAGTTGGGGTCACTTCATCTACAGCGATATCGTTGACTTGATTGCAAATAAATGCACAGACACTATTTAACTGAACAGAGATGACATCACTGAATTCAATGATGAACTGCCTTTACCAAACATTTTGCATTATTGACACACTGTTTTCCTAATGAATGTTGTTCAGTTACTTTGACACAATGTATTTTGTTAAAAACGTTATATAAATTAAGGTGACTTGACTTTTTTTCAGTGTGCTACAGCAGGTGATTTTTAAATCAAATTAAGTCTATGTAATTTTAAAGTAAAATAAAACTAATTATCCTAATGCAGAACTGACATTTTACTTTTCAAATGTGTATGCAAGTTCTAATTTACACAAACATTACAGTTTAGTCCGTTTCGTTTCTCCTCCAACATGTGAGAAGTTGATCTGAACATCTCTTCACGGTCTACTCATGTTCAGGGCACGGACAGGTACAGTATACGCTTGCGCAGCTTTAGTGCCGGCAGAAAAGGTGCTCTTATTTGTGCGCCAGTACACCAACGGCTGATTGCTTCCTGCTATCTGTGCCTCAGACATGAAACTCTGCACTTCCAGTGCTGAATGGCTGCCTGTGTCCCACGCACAGATTTAGAAATACTTCCACACAAATGACATAGTGAACGATTACAATGTAGTCTGTTTTTTTGCCGGTCAACCGGTGCATCCCTAATAAATAAATTCCTGTATAGATAAAGGAGACACCATAAAACATATTTTTGGAATAAAATGTATTTTCGATGCTTCAAAATATTCCAACGGACCCTCTGATGTCACATGGACTACTTTGATGATGTTTTTATTACCTTTCAGGACATGGACAGTAGACTGTACACACAGCTTCAATGGAGGGACTGAGAGCTCTTGGGCTAAATCTAAAATATCTTAAACTGTGTTCTGAAGAGGAATATCTCATGGGTTTGGAACAAGATGGGGGTGAGTTATTAATGACATCATTTTTATTATTGGGTGAACTAACCCTTAGTGTCATATGATCTCCAGAAAACATTATAATATGCTTTTTTTTTTCTTCTGATAAATATGAATGTAAAAAAAAAAAAAAAAAAAAAAACAGCATATAGTTTATTTATTTTAAAGCTTCATTGTTATATAGACCCCAAACTTCTAAATGGTAGTGTACACTACATTTTTTAAAATAAATTATTATTTTTTTCAGCAAGGATGCATTAAATTAATCAAAAGTGAGTGTCTAGAAGAAATTTTTATTCATCAAAGAATTCTAACACATTTACAGTATATATTGAGCAGCACAACTGTTTTCAACATTGATAATAATCAGAAATGTTTCTGAGCAGTAAATTATCATATTATTCTGATTTCTGAAGATCATGTGACACTGAAGACTGGAGCAGTGATTCTGAAAATACAGCTGCGCATCACAGAAATAAATTACATTTCACAGAAAACTTCTATTTTAAATTGTAATATTATTTCAGAAATTGGTAAGCATTGCATTAGTGTATGTTTGGGGTTAACTTGCTAGTCATATGGTTCAGTGTACCTTGGAGAGGTTGTTGGACAGGAGGTTTGCTCAGACTCTGGGATGCAGAAGGCCATCAAGCACTAGAAGAATCTAGAAATATAACAAGCAATCTGTCACAGAGCCAACAATATTCAGTGTACAATGACAGTTTTATCACAAGGGACCAAGCTAGAGCACAGGTGAAATGTAGAAAAGAGAAAGAATATGTATTTAATAAATATCCTGAACAGTTTTTATCAATATTATCATTAGACGAGATCAAAATGCATTTAAACTGCAAAGGTGATGTAATGATGTCACTGATTAACGGTAAGGTTAGTGTATATTTAGGTTAAATAAAAAAAGCCTATTTTCAATCATCCATTGAAAAATTACCAGCAAATCTTTTATAGAACTATCAATGCCTGTCATCTACACATAAATGTGTTATTATGTGTTAAATGTGTTAAATCCCAAACTCTTCATGAAAACCTCAGTCTAACATACGTTACCTCCTCTGATAACGGACTTGTTCGAAAACCATTTCTATGAAGTAAATTAAACAGATGCAGGTCAAATACAAGCAAGAGAGATGTCAGGAACAGTGGCATATGATATTTCTGCAATTTTAATTTACTAAACTTACCGAAAGCAGTGCAAACAGCAGTGAGACATGGAGAGCGCAGCTTGCCCATGTTGTCGATCGCCCCGTTTCCATGGCAACTCCCTCCGCTCCAGTGTTTGAATCTGAATGAACGCTATTAGACGGTAGGCCGAGGGTCCGTATCTGCTTTACTTTTCGAAATGGATGATCCCCATGGAGGGAGAACCTGGATTTGTAAAGTTGGGACGGTTGTTTAATTATCAACGATATTAAAAGTGTTGCCACTCCCATTTATTGCACATTTTCCCCAGAATCATAATGCATGAACCTTAAATATGCAGGCAAACACGGTTGCCTACTATATTAGTTGATCCAATAGTGCGGCAAGATACTGACATGGGATTATTATTGACCAATCAGATATAGTTTGTTTAGAACAGCTTTTTCACGGATGATTTAGCTATGAGACACGAGCAGCAGCAGCGCATCGATATCATCAAGGATATTCTTTGTGTGATTGTAAGGATTCATTTAATTAGAATATGATATCTATATAAAATGTTTATTCTGTACACTGTTGTTCAAACGTAGCATCTCGTCAATGTCGTTTTAGTAGGGTAACGTTTCAGCTGGTGAACTATCAGTAGCCAGAGCCATTGAGAATATCCTATTTAACGGCTCTGGCAGTAGCTAGCATCATGCGATTTCATATTTGATTTGGTGTAAACATTCCATTCAAACGGTAATTAACACTTTGAGTGCCATGTGCCCTAGTCTTCTTCAAGTGACTTATTGTCACAGTTTACACACTGACAAAAGTTTGTACATGGCAGCTCATTCAGTTTACATGTGCATCTACAATTCATTTTTTACACGAGCAGTGCACAAGTTCCAGTATGGCCTCTGGAGCTGGCGGAAGTGTCATCCAGTCCACTCTTCCAGCCATGATTTACAGGAGGAGGAATGTTTGGCATGCACTCAAGACTCCTTCTGTGTTCTGCAGCCTGATAGCCTGCCCGCCGGATGTGTTATTTTTTCTTTTATCTATTTGTTCTTTTTTTTTTTTTTTTACCTATCTCTCAAAATGTATTGCCTTAACTCTCGGGCTAGGCTTTTTCATGCCAACTTAAAAGTTTGCCAACAAATTTCATCTAGTTTTTTGTTCTAATCTTATATTGTTACTGCAACTACTGCACATATCTGTACATGTTGTTCATACTGTATCTATTCTGCTCTTATATATATTTATTTTATATTACACTACCTTCTTAACTATGTACTACTGTCTATTCTGCACTGTACAGTATAGGTCAAAAGTTTGGAAACATTACTATTTTTAATTTTTTTTGATCAAATAAATGCAGGCTTGATGAGACAAAAACATTAAAAATAGTATGTTTCCAAACTTTTGACCTGTATTGTATATCTAATACTGCACCGCCTGCCTATACAATATAATACCAACCTTCATTTGCACTTTCTTCCACCAATACTCGTTTTATCTTTGTGATATTTGTGAAATGGCTGTAGCACTCCCTGTGGTAGCCAGTGTTTGCTGGTTTGTAGGTTTCTGGTTTTGTAACCTGTATGCCTGTACTGCCTCTTCTGCAGTGATGCTTCTCTGCCCTCAAGGTCTTTCCACAGAAACATTGATTCAATAAATTTATCCCAACTTATGTCTGTGAAGGGAATTGTGGGTCCACCACTTCCCTCAAATATATGCATACAGCACTTCATGTTTTTCCATTTCATCGAAGTAAACATGGGCAGGAAAGAGAGTATTGACTGTCTCGTTTTTGCATGACGTTATGTTTCCAAGCAATAACATTATGTCAAATGTGTTAAATCAGAAGGATGTATTTATTAAAGATTACAAAGAAATGACAGGATTTCGTATGACAAAAAGTGTTTACATAGAAAAAATATGTAGCGCTCCAAACAGAAAAAAAGTTCTTGTACTGCAGGTCCTTGTAACTACAGGTGTGTAGAGCCAATGCCATTGAAATGAACCAGAGGAGTGGCTAGCCACACAACTGATCCAAAATGGTGCAAAGTGCATGTGGGTTAAAAACAGAATGGACACCAGCAAATGTTTCAGCGCATTGCTATCTTCATTGCTAGCCACTTCTCTCTCTATGAAGTTATTTTTGATTCAAAACAACTGAACACCTGAGGCAGTGCGATTTGTAGTTGTAGAGAAAAGCCACACATGTGTATCAGTAAATTTGAAGTCACAGAGAGAAATGTTTTAGGAGTTGCAAACCTGTAGACTTTTTTTCTCTCTCACAAACACAAGACAACAGTTACACCTTCTCATATTCTTCATTGCAGGTGCAAATCAGTACGTGAATTCATCAAATGAGAGTTGCACACTTGTAGAATATTTTCTCAGAAATGTCTCGTATATTTTTCTAACACAAACACAAAGTACAAAACTACAGCTGCTTGAATCTGCTGCAATGAATCTCAAACACTGTTTTTCACTTTCAAGTGACAAGTTTTGCGCTCTCCCTTTTGCACCGAGATATTTTGTTCAAAAGTGATTTGTGCATCTTTAGAGGTAGTGGGCGGGACTGTTTAGAGATTAGAGAATTTCAGCCAATCAGAAGAGCTACTTTGGCTCGTTGCTGAGCATAGACTCATGGCACCATGGCGAAGTTCGATGTCTCGCCATGTGAATAAAAGATGTTATAACTCAGGCATAAAATGTCCGATCTTCCCCAAACTTCACATGTGTGATAAGAGTCCTGACTTGAACAGATCTGCAGGCCAATATTCCACCGGGTGTGGCAGAATGGCTCGATAGCGCCACCTATACACTTTCAACGGAGTGTGCCTCGATCTATGTTTCACGTACATGTACAAAAATTGGTACACACATGTAACTCACCAATATCTACAAAAAAGTCTCTTGGTACGAAATCCGGATCCCAACAGGAAGTCGGTTATTTAGAATTTTCCCTGCAAAATTGGTGTTGTTTTTTCCATTTTCAGGGGTTGTACTTTAACGAACTCCTCCTAGAGATTTATTCAGATCAACACCAAACTTGGTCAGTGTAATCTAAAGCCATTTGCGATGTTAAATTGCGAATGACTTGAGGTTTCGTTAAAGGGCGTGTCCATGGCGGCCTGACAAATTTCGATGTTTCGCCATGAAAAAGGAAGTTGCTGTAACTCAGACATACAATGTCCAATCTGCCCCAAACTTCACATGTTGGATGAGACTCTTGACCTGAACAGATCTGCATGCCAATATTCAGTTATAGTCATAGCGCCACCTATTAGCAACAGGAAGTGACATATTTTACACTGTGACAGACTATTTCTAGAAATTTTATGACATCAATGTCTTTTTTGTGGGCAGTCTAATCTAAAGACCTGTGTGATGTTTAGTTGTGAAGATCTTGAGTTTTTGTTAAAAGGCGTGTCCATGGTGCCGTGACGAAGTTCGATGTCTCGTCATGGGAATTAAAGATGTTATAACTCAGGCATAAAATGTCAGATCTTGCCCAAACTTCACTTGTGTGATAAGGGTCCTGGCCTGAACAGATCTGAAGGCCAATATTCCATCGGGTGTGGCAAAATGGCTCGATAGCACCACCTATACCCTTTCAACGGAGTGCGTATACACTTTCAACGGAGTGTGTCTCAAGCTATGTTTCATGTACATGTACAAAAATAGGTACACACATGTAACACACCAATATCTACGAAAAAGTATTTTGGTACGAAATCCGAATCCCAACAGTAAGTCAGTTATTTAGAATTTTCTCTGCAAAATTGGCGTTGTTTTTGCCATTTTCAGGGGTTGTACTTTAACGAACTCCTCCTAGAGATTTATTCAGATCAACACCAAACTTGGTCAGTGTAATCTAAAGCCATTTGCGATGTTAAATGGCGAAGGACTTGAGGTTTCGTTAAAGGGCGTGTCCATGGTGGCCTGACAAATTTCGATGTTTCGCCATGAAAAATGAAGTTGCTGTAACTCAGACATACAATGTCCAATCTGCCCCAAACTTCACATGTTAGATAAGACTTCTGCCCTTAACAGATCTACATGCCCATATTCAGACATAGTCATAGTGCCACCTGCTGGCAACAGGAAGTGACATGTTTTACGCTGCGACAAACTACTCCTAGAAATCTTTTGACATAAATGTATTTTTTGTGGTCAGTCTAATCTAAAGGCTAAATGTTAAATTGTGGAGATCTTGAGTTTTTGTTAAAGGGAGTGTCCATAACGCCATGACAAAATTTGATGTCTCGCCACAGCAAGAAAATGTTGGTGTAACTCAGGCATAAAATGTTCAATCTTCCACAAACTTCACATGTTCGATAAGAGTCCTGCCCTGAACACATCTGAAGGCCAATATTCCATTATAATGATAGCGCTACATGCTGGCAATCGTAAGATTGGCAATTATATGGAATAAACATTGATATATTCTACTTATATATATGGGTTTAAACGCATATTTCTCACCGTTCACCTTTTTACTAAAGCCACTCGCTGCCGGTGAGCCCGGGTGCGAGGGCCCGTTCATCGCTGCTTGCAGCTTTAATTCACATTGTTTTTAATGTCAAATAGTTTATCCATAATGTTAGACCATTGCTATAAAATAATAGTTTTGTGCTTAACATAGAAAAGGAACTTTTGATTTTGTTGTAAAAAAATAAATAAAAAAATGCTAAATGATGCTTGGCTTATTTGGGCTGTGATAAATCTTTCTCTGGTAGTCCATCATCTGTGCTCTTGCTGTTGTGAAACTTGTCCATCTTGGAGGCTGAGGAGAAATTCCTGCGAGGACCTGTCATTGATGCAAGGTACTGTAAGGATACAGTACTCAAAAAAAAATAAACATGACATCCTGCCATAATATATAAATAACCATTGTTTATACCACTTTTTTATTTATTTTTATCAGTGAGCGGTATCACTTTAAGAGCAGGATAAAGAAACAATTAAAGAAGAGTGGCAAGCCATAGGAGAGTCATCTACAGGAGTCCAACCCTGCTCCTGGAGATCGACTGTCCTGAAAAGTTTAGCTCCGATCCTAATCAAACACACCTGCATTTAATTTTTAAATGAGCCTGAAGACCTTAATTAGTTGCTTCAGGTGTGTTTGATTAGGATTGGAGCTGAACTTTGCAGGACAGTCGATTGCCAGGAGTAGTGTTGAGCACCCCGGGTTTATGCAGTCTGTGAGGTGGTAAAAGAAAAGAGAGTGTGTCGTTATTATAGTTATAGTAGTTTTTTGTAACAATTACATGAACAGCATATTCCCGTCCTAACCGGAAAACGAACTGCTTTCATACACGTACACCGCAGTACATGCGAGCTCATTTACATAATGTCAGTCGGAAATAATAAGAGGGGTGTTAAAATATGTTCATTATGTCCTCAGTTGTGTAATGCTGTACTGGTTTCTGTGTTATGCATATGTGTATGCCACAAGTCGGCACTAAAGTGTAAGCTACAGAAGACGCGTTTGCTTTATTATGTTTGTCCCATTTGAATTACGGTTCTCTCTTACTGATGGCTGTCTGACCATGAGACTGATAAAAAATAAATATGCCAAGAACGGCTAAAGATGATCCATCTCTATCGTCCACTTTTTCCTCCGAATGCAACGCTAACTGAAACTATGAGTATAGCACAACATAACAGGTTATGGGCCCAGGAGTTGTTCGGAGGATAAATTTGTTGTTTTTCACCGTTTAAAAGTTGGAATGGACCGCGTGCTGACATAGCGGAACAACGGAGGACATACAGTTTGCCTCGACTGATGTTCGATGGAGATGAGACTAAGTATGAGCTTTGGGGAACCAAAATGTTGGGACATTTTCATTTATCAGGGCTAAAGGACACGGTGCTAAAAAAAAAACGCAGTCGGAAGCTGAGATGGCAGCGGATGCAAAGAAAAATGCTGACGCATATGCTGAATAGATTTTATTGTTAGATGACAAAGGCCTTTCAATAGTTATGAGGGATGCCCCCAACAACGGAAGAAAAGCTCTGGAAATATTGAGAGAATATTATGCAGGGAGGGGAAAGCCCCGCATAATCAGCTTGTACACCACTTTGACATCGCTTCAAAAGGCAAACGATGAAAGTGTAATGGACTATATCATTAGAGCAGAGACCACCATCACAGCACGAAACGCAGGTTTGCAGAGTTCAAGACTAAACTACGTAGTTTTGAAGAAACAGAAAAGATAAAAGCAGCTGAGTCAAGCGACAGTGTGATGAAGACTCAAGGGAAAGCCGGACGGCGGCCTGCAAAGACAAGCGCACGTGGCTGTATCAAAGATGACACAGAGATAGTGTGCTTCAATTGTGGTACCAAAGGCCATTGAGCTAGAGGATGTCGACAGAAAACGTGGTGCAGTATCTGCAGAAGTGACACACACAAAGATGCAACGTGTAGGCATTAAGACAAGGACATTAAATACAAAAAGGACGGTGCGAGTAAAATCTCAGAAGATGTCGAGGACTACGTTTTCAAGATGAGAGATGGATGGACCAGTGCCCAGCGGCAGCCGACATGCAGCATCCAGGAGAAGGGACTAATGGTGGACACGGGGGTTACCTCTCATATCACGGACATAACCATGTTCAAAAGTTTCAACAGCGCATTCAGGCCAGAAACACACAGTGTCGAGCTGGCAGACGGCACTCGGTGCAACGGGGTCGCTCAGCAGAGGGGTAATGCTGAGGTTTCCCTCATCGACAGCAAAGGACAGCAATGCAAGGTGATGCTGAAAGACACTTTGTTTGTACCGTCATACCCCCAAAGCATTTTTCAGTGAAGGCAGCGACCGCATTTGGGGCTACGGTTTACTTTAAAGAAAATAAAGACATCCTGATAACCAGACACGGTACCAGGTTTAACATGCACATATATGGCAAGTTGTATTATTTGCATACCGGAGCTGAATCTAATGATAAGTGTAATTCCCCGTATTCCCCACACCAGAATAGAACTGCAGAGAAGGGTTGGTGTACTCTTTTTGAGATGGGCTGGTGCATGATAGTTGAAAGTGCATTACCAAAGCAACTATGGCACTACGCAGTACAAACAGCAACAATGGTACGCAACAGGTGTTTTAACAGGCGTACAGGGCAGACTCCTTATGAGTCACTGACAGACAAGAAGCCAAATGTGTCAAAAATGCAAAAGTTTGGATCTGTGTGCTACACGTACAAACAAGACAAGGGGAAATTTGATTCCAGGTGTGACCAGGGTCGTTTTGTAGGTTATGACAAGAACAGCCTGGCGTATTTGGTTTATCATCCAGATGCAAACAAAGTACAAAAATACAGGCTAGTGAAGTTTGTGGGCAAGTCAGTTGTGGAAAAACAGACAAAGACAGGTGAGCCAGATCTAAGCACTGGTTAAGGCAGTGTGAAACCGAAAACTGGTGATACCACACAGAGTAGGAGTACAGAAAATGCTTCAGAGCCAAGTATACAGAGTGGAAGTACACATGGTGGTATTCTAGGTGAAGTAACGAGGTCTAGTGACCAAAATCAGACATAGCAGAGTGTGACAAGTGGTAAACCAGAGAGTAGGAGGTTTCCAACTAGAGAGAGAAGAACACTGAGTTACTTGGATGACTTCGTAACTGAAGTGATGGGGTTAATATCACAGTAGACTACTGCTGCAGAGCGGTGTGTGGCATTCCACAGACTTTTGAGGAAGCAATGAGGTCAGCTTACTCAAAAGAATGGGTAAAAGCCATGGATGAGAAAATCAAGTCTCTAAACGAGAACAAAACGTTTACCCCGACGACACTGCCAATAGGCAAGAAAACAGTCGGGGGTAGATGGATTTACTCTATCGAGACTGATGTAGATGGAAGAGATAAATTCAACGTGCGGTTTTTGGCTAAGGGTTACAACCAGAGAATGAGAATAGACTATGGGGAGACATTTTCACCTACGGTAGACTTGACGAGTGTAAGAGTGGTGCTACAAAAAGCAGCGCAGGCATCAAATGGATGTGAAAACAGCGTATCTGCACGCTCCCATAGACTATGAGATCTACATCAAGAGAAAGAGGGTGTAGTTTACAAGCTAGAGAATCACTTTACGGCTTAAAACAATCCGGACGAAATTGGAATAAGGTTTTACACGATTGTCTAACTGAGAATGGATTCACTCAAAACCCAGTCGACCACTGTGTTTATGACAAAGAGTCAGAAGGAGACAAAGTGATCATAATTACATGGGTCGATGATTTAATTATTGCAGCAAGCAATCAAGAGTAATTAAAAGAAGTGAAAGAGATGCTTGCAGAAAAGTTTAAAATGAAAGATCTGGGCAAACGGAAACATTTTCTGGGTATCGAATTCAGTCAGTCAGATGGGTGTGTAAAAATGACACAGGAAAAGTACATTAACAAGATACTTAAGTGTTTTAATATGCAAGACTGCAGGATCAGAGAAACACCCTGCAAGCAAAAGTTTTGTATACTGAGAATGCAGTAAAGTTGAAAGATGTCAGAATGTACAGAGAAGCTGTGGGAAGCCTAATATACCTGACCACTTGCACCAGACCAGATTTGAGTTTCGTAGTTAGCAAGTTATCACAGTATTTTGCTGAACCTACAGAGGAACAGTGGGTCACTGTAAAGCACGTACTTAGGTATCTCAAAGGTACAGCAGGGAAAGGGTTACGTTTTAGGAGAAACAATTCTGAGAGACTAGGTATACATGCCTACAGTGATGCTGACAGGGCAGCTGATACCTGTGACAGACGCAGCACTACGGGGTACTGTGTGAGTCTAAGCCAAAGCAGCTCTCTAGTGTCTTGGAAGACTAGAAAGCAGCCAACTGTGGTGCTATCCACATGCGAAGCGGAATATATGGCACTGGTTTCAACCATACAAGAGTGTTTATACCTAGAACAGTTACTGGGAGGTATAGATAACTACAAGTACACACAAACTGTAGTACATGAGGATATTCCTATAAACAGATCGAGATGCAAATAAAAAAAAAAAAAAAATTTTAAAAAATCAAGGCACTCCAGTGTCTATAACTTTTAATTTTAATTTTGAGCATTATCAAATCTGGTTGATTAAAAAGTAAAGCCCAAAGAGTCTTCTTTTCCAAAGACACCAAAATTATGTTTGTAACAAACTGACGTAGGAAACTGTCACAATTATAAGTTAGGAAGAGCACTTTCAGCTGTCCCATAATGGGGGGTCAGGTTAACAGGTTAAACAGGGAAATAGTGTGTCAAATATGAGGCCAGCAGTTTAATTCTAGGTTGCCGCAAAGTCAGATTATGCAGATGAATCATCTGGTTCCCGTGGTCTTGTCCTGATAGCCATCTAGGTGATGAGGTCTTCGGAGGGGAGATCTGTCTCTGGAGCTCATCTAGTTGACGTGGAGGATGATGGAGTTGACAAGGTGAAGATGATAAAAAGCCCAAACCAGAGCTGGCAGACACACACAAACACTCATAATGAGAAAGACTGACATTTCCGATTTCTGAACCTGAAGAATAAATAATTAGATTTTTCCATTTTATATTTATTATTCATTTATTCAATTTTTTTTTTTTTTTTTTGGCAAGTACATGTTTTTTTTTTTTTTTACTAATTATTTTATATTGATCAAAAAGGGTACATTTTTTCTTTGTTTAATAATTTGATGCTGATTGTTTTGATGTTGCAATATAGTATTTACACCAAACAAAGACTGGATTAAGTAACCTGATATTTCAACGTAACCTGTAGACTCATAACATTGCATAGCTGTTATGTTTATTCCGAGGGTGTATTTTATTCACATGACATTGATTAGAAAACCACTAAACACAGTTATGGCATTTGCCTCATCCCAGACTCTTGTGTCCTTCCGGAGCACAATATAAACCTGTTCTCCTTTCTCTAACAGCAGTGTTACACCATTGCCTCCATTCTCTGTGTTACAGCTACTCTTGTGATGTTTTGTCATTGCTACTTGATTTCCATTTCTATACAAGGCCAACAGCGTCGGCTGATCAGCCATACAATGGTAGAAGAAGCTGAAATAGTATATTCCCCGGACCGGTGCTGTGAAAATCCCTGTTAAAGAGTGAGATCATTCTCCAGTTAACAGTTGTTAACGTGATTATGGAAGTGTTTTTCAGAAATATAAGATGAGTGGATTAACAATACCTGTGGCATTGTTGTAGGCATTACCAACATTCATGATGACATTCTTGTAAACTAGTGTTACATCTGTGTTGCATGGTCCTAAGAAACGAACGGGCCCGATTGAAGCTGAAAATGCCACTTTTGTTCTGTCTGAAGAGAGCATATACTTTATTAAAATGTTGAAATTTGGCTCAGTAGCAATGCAAATAAATGTTAAAAAACACTTCTACACTATAAAACGTTGAAGTTGTAAATAAAACAAAAATTATCTTCTGTATTTCTCTTCTATAAAGCACTTTATAAATACGTATTTAAAGGGGGCTATACATAAAGCCTTACTTACTAAAAACATATTTTGAGTAAATTTTTTAAGAAAATACAATTTCAGTCATTTTACACCAAAAATTAATCAATGTGTAAAATTGCCTTTTTTTATTCTTCATGATATTTACTATATATATAAACAGACAGTCTCACCACTGTTTTCCATTTGGATTTTCTCAATCTCAGCTTCACTCTTAGCAAGTCTGGACATCAGGTCTTGCACAGAGTTTTCAAGAGCTTTGAGTCGTGTCTCTGTGGCTTGTAAATTATTATCTGATGTTCCAAGCTCCTTCAGCAGGTCTGTGCATAGTTTTTTGAAAGGACAGGTCAGCTGTTCTTCATTAGACATTTCAGAGGTGACCAGTTCTGTTATGATGAAGATCAAACCTGTTATCGTTACTCTCCCTCTTAATGCTTTAGCTTAACTGTGTCAGAGATTACTGTGAGGTATGTTTTTATCACAAGTACATTTATATGGCTGTTTCTCAGAGAGGATTGTTTCATTACCTTTGTGCTTAATGTTTTACAAAATGTAAAATCTAACTAACACATTAAAGCTTTTTACAATCTTGTTGACAGCTTTGACCTGAACAAAGCTCTAAATGTTGTACTTTACTAGTTCCTTCATTAAGTGCACTTACTGTAAGTTGTCATGCTTCTTTCACCTTTGTCTGTCATGTTTATGGTTTTAGTGATAGCAGCCTGACTTGTGCTCACGTGTTCGAGTATGCAGTGTGGATCCTGACTTTTCTGTCTGAATTGGTTTCAGTTGGTTGGGATCTGGATGCTCATGCTCCATCTTGTCTCTTTTGTTGTAAGCCTGTGCCATTGGATGTTGGTTTCCTTGCCATTGCTACTATCAGTCTGGTTTGTTGTGTCTGCTCTTACCAAAAATAAGTATACTTCGAGTTTATTTTATTAAATATACTTGAGTATAGTTCAAATATATTTTAAATATACTTTATCTAGTAAGTATACACATATCAGTGTTCTATTAGTATACTTGTAAGTGTATTATTTCAATAATAAATTGGCCCACTTTTGGTATAGAAAAGTACACATTTAAGAATAACAGCTGTATATTTTCAGTACACAACTAGTTTACCTCTATGTTTTTAGTTTGTACTGCAACTATACCAAATGTGAACTTATAGGTATACTGATAGTTTACTAAATAAATACTTGTAGCATTTTATTTCAATTTGAAATATACTCGTAAGTTTTTTTCAAGTAAACATCATACTTTAAGTATATTTATTCATTTGTATATATTTTGTTATATGAAAATGTGAACATTATAAACACTTGGATGTGGTTAAGTTTCATAAATAAGAAAAATAAAGTAATAAATTAATATCATTTTAAACAAAAAGCTGAAAAAAAAACAATGAATTGAATTCAGAATGATAATCAAAATATAGATGGAGTCGATCAACACCCCAAAGCTTGACTGTACTTATTACCTCTTCATGGGCCAACATTTTATTTCATAATGTTTCACAGTTTTTATGCTGTTTCATGTCTGTCAGTGTTAGATTACTCGTGGAAGCATCTGCTGTTTTTTGGTTTCTTCTTCACTTATGTTTTGGAAATTCTGTACTGAAGATATGTAATTGCGCCCCTACCTATAACAATAGAAACATTCTAGGAGCACAAGTGCAGCTCAAACACATTTATACTTTTAAGTCAAGTATGCTTAAATTGTCATTTTAAGTATATTTCTAAGAAGTACATAAAAATTAGACAAAGTAGACTTTCCTGTTTTTAGTTTAAAGAAGTATACTAATAGCAGACTTGAATAAACTTTTTTTTCATAAGGGTGGGTTTGAGCACAAGACTTATGAGTTGTTGTTTGCCATGCAATCTTGTTTTGTCACGTTTATTGTAAGCATGTGAGCACATGCTTGTTTCTTTGTGCCATGTGCTCTTCTGTCTTGGCCCCATCCCCTTTTCACCCTGTCATTTGCTCCACGTGATGTATAGCCAATGACAGGCAACATGTACATGATTGTTTCTCAAGAAGTGTTGTTTCATTACCTTTGTGCTTAATGATTTACAAAATGTTCATTAATGTAATACTGACAGATTACAGCTGTTTACATTCTCATCCTCGTGTCATTCCACTCTTATAAGACGTTTGCTCTTCTTTGAAATACAAATTAAGATATTTTTTAAGCAAACCTGAGCATTTTCTGTCCTTTCATTGAGAGTCTAGGTAACCAAACCTTAGAAGATCCAAAAATGTCACAAAGGCATTGTAAAACTATTCCACACGAACTGAGCAGTTAATTCAAGCCTTGTGAAATACAATTATACAATGCATAACATTGTATTCACATATAAACACACATTCATAGAGTCATATATCAAATATAGCAATGGAAACTAACACGTGCACGTGCCATGCTAGAACAAATCTCACTGGTTCTTGTTCATCATGGATGTTTGAGATTCTGTGTTTATTTGATGAGCTCAATGTTCATGTGTTGATCATAAAAACTAAAATGATGAAGTCAAATGAACACCTGTAATGAGCAGTCCACTGAGTGGCAAGTTGAAAAACCCATGTGATAAGCTTCTCTTAAAGTCTACAGTAAATCAGTAATGTGAATACCAATTCTACTGTAAGAGTCACATTAAACCACTGAGATGAGTAAGACATATAGAAATACCGCTCTGTGTAGCTGTTGTCTCGGGGGTTTGAGGAGTCTGTGTCTCTGTATAAGGAGGAGGATTTCAGTTCTGATGCATCATATTTGATCAAATACATCTTAGCTCTGTTTGACTTCATTGTTCATCGACTGCTGATGTGTGTCAGTGATCATGTACCTTGTTCTGTAGAAGCTGCTGTAGTTTGACTTGATTTCTTCTCAGAGTTTGAGCTGCTGACTGGAATCAGTGTTGAATCAGCTGAAGCTGCAGAAGAGGAAAGATCAGAACATTAATATTATTATTATTATTATTATTATTTTCAAAATAAACTCAGACTCAGGCAGCTCTAGCTCACACAGACAGTTAAAGAGAAACACAGTCAGACGTAAATTTAGAAATGTAAGGTTAGATGCTGTTTATTTGTCATCCATTCAATTAAAAAAAAATACTAATATTTAGCAGTTTTTCAAAGGCAAGTTTTTCTATCTATTTAAAGTAACTAAAGTGTAGAGGAACCTCTTTTGATCAGAAACAGCCCTGATTACAATATAAACACATGCAGTTATTAATACCTCATTTATATTTATATTACCTTTCCATAGTAATGCATTGTCTGATTTGAAAATTTTTTATCTTTTTTTTTTTTTGGTATTAAGCTTTCAAATGATATATAACTTATGATGATTACAAAAAATATGTGAGAGGTAAAATGCAAACAAAAATACAATTATTTTAAACAAAATTATTTTTATGGTAAAATAAATATATATTTTTTTTTTTTCTTTTCTTTGGCGGGGTTAAAGAAATGTGGTGTTGTTATCTGAACACATGTCAGTGTATCTGAGTGAGGTCTTCAGGTCACAGTAAACATTGATCTTAACAGCTGATTCTGGACCTGCTTGTGTAGGAGCTGCAGCTGATTTAGAGCTGGTGACTGGAGACGGTGGATTTGTTTCGCTTGGAGCTGGAAAAGATGAATGTTCAGATACGTCATAGACTACCATCATATTTAAATGACTGATGATTAATTGTTCATATAAATCATTTACTTGGATACTTGACAGTATATGTGGCTGAGGTCTTCAGTTGATCTCTGTGTTTAAGCTGACATCTCCACTCTCTGTTGTGATCTTCATTCAGGAGTGTTGTAGTCAGAGAGATGAGACACTGTCCTGAGGAGAATGAGATCTGAAATCTGGAGTCTGTCTGCAGATTCACACCAGCCTGATTCACCCAGATCAGCTCAAGACCCTCAGAATGGACTAAAGTATCACAAGTGAATCGAGCCAGGGGCGCAGATGGGATTTTTTAATTGGGGGGGACCAAGCTGTCAGCAATTGATTTCAACTCAATAAGTTATTTTGCCTAATTTGGGCTTTAACTGGTGCTCAAGTAGTTTGGGATAATGGTTTGCACTAAAAAGCCATTGGGGGATTCTAATTTGAAATCATGGATAAACAACAATGGACAAAGGTAAACAAAGGCCTACCTGATCAACACTAGCAATGCATGATCAAACTGTTATGTGTCTAGTATACCAATCACCCACCAAAACATAATGCCTTCTGCAAAATATGTTTTATTTAAACATTTGCTTATCTCAGCATATAAATTCTATCAGTATGAACAAAAAAAGCAAAGAACCTATGTACAAAAAATACAAAAACAACTAATATAATAAACATAAATAAAAATAAGTACACAGAGTATTAGAAATTCCATCTAGTGCAGCCAAATAAATTTACTCATTGAAGGACCCAAAAACATCTCTCCTCCTTTCATTACCCTGAACATACTGCTGGGCAATTTCTTGTCTGTCCAGTCTGTCAAGCCTCTCTTGGTGAATATGGCACACAGCAATGCCATTCAGTCTTTTGTGTGTCATGGTTGATCTCAACCATGTTTTCAATCTGCGTAACCCACTAAAACTGCGCTCTGTCTCAGCAGATGATATGGGCACCACCATCAACAATCTTTCTAATGTCTCTACCTGATCAAATAGGCCACGGACTTCATGGGGCATTTATTTCAAATCATGCACAGCATCTGCAGTTGTGCTGACCTTGTATTTGTTTTTAAACATGGCTAATTGGATTTTCAAGTCTTTCACATTCAGTTCAGGATATTTTTGAACTGCTGCATCATTTGTAATGGGAGTCAAGAGTGAGTTTTCAAGTTATTTTAGAGTTTGAATGCCTGGTTGCATAAACCTCTCAGTAATTTGTGCATCTACTGTGTCAAGGACACGGTAGAACTCTACTCTGTAAAAATCCCAACCCAGTCTCACAGCAGTTCGTGATTTGGTCACGTAATTTAATCTATTTATTCGTGGCAGGGGCACGTTTATTTTGTTATTTTCGTAATGACAGCACGTTATTTAAACTAATGCATTTCAATTGGATGCACTTTTCGTGCAACGGCACGATTCTTTCTGCCAATCGGGCTGCAGCAGAGAAGCTGTTTAATGAACATTTATTCACGAGATCTTATCACAGTTTATACATATGCAGTGCTGCTGCTAGCCGTTTTGGTGCCCTAATCATAATTCCTTTATAATTTTAAACAAAGACAGTTTGCCAGTCTTTTATATACCTCCTACTGTCAAAGTCAAACTTCGTAAGGTGCTGCGCAAATTGCGCAATCCAACGGACCACTGGGCTTGATGGGATATCGAGATGTTGGGGGTCACCATCTCTAGAGCAAGTAAATACTCTTGTTATGCATGTTTTTTTATGCCTGAAAGTTGCCTAATAATATATAATGAAGTAATATCAGCATTATAATTATTGCCGATGATTATTGATTTTTCATTGGGCTATTATTATTTTTTTTTTTTGTATATGTATTATTATTTTGGTCTTTTTCGGTTATTATTTCAATTGATATTTTTAAAACTATAACGCTACATCTATCAACATTTATTTAGATGTTATCATTGTATTCATACTTTTTTTTTTTTTGGTAATAATATTCCTGTGAAATATTATCTACAGTAAGTCAGAACACGGGCCGAGCGGAGTTCAAGCTCATAAGCCACAATGCAATCCGGACATTCATGTCACAGAATCCTCAGAATTTTTTTTACAATATCCGGATGACGGCGCTCTCGCCAATTACTTCCTCTCTGGAGTCGTTGACTGATTAAGGTAGGCTAAAATTATTAACTCATGAACAAGTAGCCTATATAATTCGATGAAATATATATGAAAAGTGTAGTCAAGTATGTAACGTTATGGTGCCTTATTGTCATGACTGCCTTATGCCCTATTTTAACTTTTTGTGAGCTTTGGTGTTTCCATTTGATATAAAACCCTATAACGTGCTAACTGACTGTCCTAGCATGTCACATGTTAGTGTAGCCTACTATTTCACAAACATTTTCTTAACATGCTTTTCACTTTTCGTGTAATTTAATAATGTGATATTAACATTTGGCATACAGTACATGAAATTGTCAAAATTTTCCTTTATCAATAGGAATGTGTTCTGTATCACATCTGGGCAACACACACACACACCTATCACAGTGTTATCACAAGCAATGTTCAAAACTCAGAAGAATGACTGGTTAAGACAATTTGACCATTTAAATTAAGAAAGCACATTGCATCCCCTGCATAGTGTGATTTTAAATCATATAGTGTGATATTAATTCAGAATGTTTCTATGGGTAGCTCATATTCTACATAAATAACTCACTTTTTTCTTTCTTTTTTTCTCAGACAACATGGTTTCTAATGAAAAGAAATGCCCCAACTGCCCCCAGGTCATGCCCTGTGCCACTAAGATTTGTAAGGCCTGTGGGGCAGAGCAGCCCAAGAAGGCTCGTTTGATGAAGAGGCTGCAGGCCCTTGATATGAAGAAGGGGGAGTGGCTTGGCAATCTTAAAAAAAAAACCACAATGAGGCAGCCATGCGGGATGAAGCCATAATTTTGGTGTGTACAGTTAACACTACCTTTTTTAATAGGGTCGCCACATTTACCAGTCCTGATTGAGTGATATTTTTGATAGAAGATCATAATATATTTTTCAAATGCTTTTATTTTAATTTTTGAAAAGAGTGATTTAAACCAGATTTCTGAAATATAGGGTTTACTGACCTCTAAACAGAGTTTAAACACCAAATGCAACTTGAAGGTTCTCTTTCACACAGTTAAAGCCTAGTGCAGGCATGTTAAACTCAAACACACGGTGGTCCAAAATTAAAAACTGGGTCCAAGTTACGGGCGAGGTAAATCTTTATTGAAAAACTGACTTAAATTGAACATGTGATTCCCCCTTTCAGTAGTATGTGATGAATTTAATGTAGTCATGGCATTCATGTAATATTAATAAGGAATTTAAGTACAACTGTTAAAAGTGTTAAACAAAGATTCTTCAGAATACAATAGATTAGAATAGAATGCCTTTTATTGTTATACACATGTACACCAAGATTGAAGCAACTCCTTTTCCAGTGTCAACATGTATGTAAGAGAAATGTAACAACAAGGAATAAAATAAGTATTATAAAAGAAGGGGGTGGGTGGGGGGTAAGTGGCACAGTTCTGAAAAGCTATATACATTAAAATAGAAAGATAAATATGGTTTGTATACTGTGTGATTTTGATTCTATCAAAGGTATTAAGTATTTAATATTAAGTATTAAATATTGAACAGTAATGAAATTGCACAGAATATCAGTGTTATCAAAAGTATTAAATGTTTAATATTGCAGAGTAGGTGGGTTGAAGAAAGTCTGTGGATCGGGGGGTAAATCGTGCCTGTGTGAGTTCAAATTGGTTATGGCTTTTGGGAACAGGCCAGCAGATTTAAACCATTAAGGTCACTGACTGTTAACTTGAAAGGCATAATAATGAACTAATTACCCTTTGCCAAAAAATCACTCTCCAAACATTCTCATTAACGGTTCCATGTTGGTGGAATGATCTCCGCACCGTCATCCGGAGTGCAGAATCCCTGACAACATTCAAAAGACAACTGACAATTTTTTTTATTTTGTGAGCACTTAAACTTGTAAAAAACATACAGTATAAATAGGTTCACCAAAGTAAAGAACACAGCTATATTGTGTATTTTACTAAATCCTGAATCCTAGTCCTCCCTGTAGAACTAATCCTGTTATATATTTGCAAAGTATTGAAATGCATTGATTTTCAGTGTAAACCTATTCATTTGGGGCTGTTAAATTTGAAAGATTGATGAAACAAATGTATACATCTACGGGGCTTGACATTTTTACATTTAGTCCTGATCTGTTTATAATTTTAACACCGAATTCATGCCAGAGATGATTTTTCATACACAGTAAATTTGACAAAATAGAAAATTTTTGAGGATGGTTCAAATGCTTTTGCTGGTCATAAGTGCATTCAAATTCTGTCAATCTGATCAGAGGAACTTAGTATAATAAGACATGTAATAATGGGCAGTTTTTTGTCAATGTTAGGTCTAACAGAAAAATATAAAGTCATGCCTCAAACTGAATTTACACTCAGATTTTTTATAACATCCTTTTTTATCCTTTACAAATGTCTCTGCAGCTTGAGAAGCTACATGCAATGGGCTACAAGCCACTCCTCCTCCTTCAGAAGGAAGGCAATGGCAAGAAACCTAAAATAACTTCCCTCACCCCAAGATGTGTGCTGGACCCGCTGGCTACACAACACCTCAGCAAAATGACAGCATTTTATGAGTTGGTTTGTGCGGGTGAGATGTACAGTATACAGTTGACTGTCAATCCTTCCCTATTTTTTCAGCACTTATCAAATATTAGTAGTTTATACAACAAATGACAACCTTATTACATTTCAACGTCATGGTGTAAACTTGCATCCAGTGTGAAAAGTAGCTAATAGCCCATTTTTTGCTTGTGTTTCAGAAATATGTAAATGCATACAAGCTTAGAAATATAGTCTTAAAATTTTTGTATGCAGGAATGTCACATAATCTGCCTTTTTTAATTTTTATAATACATTATAGTTCAGCCTCAATCTTTTTTTTCTAATCAAATTTTACAGGTTGGAAGGCGAGTGCGGACACTGTCTTCACCCTGACCCTCAGCCCCTGTGACGAGCAGGGCACCTCAGGGGAGGCGGGCCCAGAAAACATCATGGAGGAGGTGGGGCAGGAAAACATCATGGAGGAGGTGGGGCCGGAAAACATCATGGAGGAGGTGGGGCCGGAAGGCCTCATGGAGGAGGCGGGGTTGGAAAGCCCCGGTGTAGAGGCTGAAGGCCTAGTGGACGAGACGGAGCTGAAAGGCCCCACTGTGGAGAATGAAGGCCTCGGGGTGGAGGCAGGTGAAGTACATCTACATAAAAAAGGTAACTCTTACAGCTAACTTTTAAATTTTTTAAAGCTTTTTGGTTAATTCGCTCTCTTGCTGTCTACCAGAGAGTTAGATTAGGGAGGGACATATAATTATTTTGCATTTGTATTCAACATCCCAGTGTGACATATGCCCCTATTACCCTAATAGTTCAGTTGAATTCGGAAGGGCCAACTAGCATGTAAGCTGAAGGCTAGTTGTATCCAACTGAAATCATTAGCTTAGCTTGGCCCAAGTACTCCTGTGATTTGGCCAAGCTAAGCTAATGATGTAAGTTGTTACAATGAAGGTTATTGCACACATAAGAAAGAGTATGGTACATACTGTATCCAACAACTTTTTCAGCAGTTTTGCTGGGCAACTTCTCAACCGATTGATTTAGTTCTGATTGGGTGTTCACGATCACTTTTGTGGTATGACATAGGTTACTCATGAGGGTTCTGATTGTTCTGTGTGTGTGTGTGCGCGAGCAAGTGAGTGTGTGTGAAAGTGTGCCTGTTTTTATGAACATGTATAAAAAGATATATCTGGATAGTCCATAATTGTTTGCCACTCCATACTTAGTTTGACATTTGACTTCTTCAAAACCACAGGGTCAACAGGGAAGAGAAAGCGGAAGTCAGACATGTTTTGCATTTGTCAGGTTTTCCTAATGAAATTGATATTTGTAATAAAGCATGATGAACAAGAAAGTTTTTGAATTGTTTGCCTTTTTTAAGTGGATATATGTCTGTTTTTTTCTATCCCACAGAGGCAGAAATTGATAAATGCAAAAAAAAAAAAAAGTAAGTTTAAATGACTTTACATTTGCATTCAGACTTGATATTTGATTACTTTGATGTGAATGCTTGACCTGGATATGTTAATGATGTTGTTTTGTTCCTAATCTGAGTTTTGATGCCTTCAGATTGTTCCTACCACATAGGCCTAGTTCTTTATCCTATTAGGAGTGCTCTAAAAGAAAGAGTGAGAAAGGTAAGACATGCATTACAGAACACCATACTACTCTTTATTTGTTCTATTTACATCAAACTAAAGTCAAGATGTTAAGTTAAAATACCTGTCAATCACAGAAGTAAAGCTGGGAAATAGACAAATATTGTATACACTCTTGACTAAAATACTTTAAATATCATGGTAAAACATGAAACAGGAAACATGGCGGCTGTTACCAAAGCCTGATGCTTAAAATATGTAAGCATGTATTGTTGTTCCTGTCACAGGGTCAAAGAGAATTACTGATTGACTGGGAGCCTTGTGCAGCATGGTATGTGTTCTACTATATGACAAATACAGAAATAAGATTGCTCTGACTCTCTATTTCACTCTCACTCTCACACACGTTTTGAAGTCAGTCACTTTTACTTAGACCTGTTTTGAAGAATGTGCAAATATGTTTGAAGTTAACATTCCCTATTGAATAATTGAAATATCACATGTAACGTAATTGTCTCCCTTCTGTTTTCAGTGGGGAACGGTGGACTCCTACTTGGGAGCCCAAGGAGACATTTGTTTAATTTGCTTAATTCATTTTGTAATATATGTCGTTTTATTTTATTTTTATATGTTGCATATTCAATAAAGTTTTTTTTATAGTAATTTTGTGATATTTCTATACAAAGGAAAGTGTTGTTTACAAGCCTTGTGTTGAAGATGGTAGATGTTAAACATTTCCTGCCATTTCAGAACTGGATAATTCAAGAATGCCTAACTCCATACAGATACATGTTCTTCTTTTGTTATGTGGTTTATCAAGAGGTTAGTAAATTATTATACAAAATGCGTGCACAAATGGAAGCAGGACTATGTACATGCTGTAAGTCAGATGCAATTTATTGTAAATTAAAAAAAAAAGGAATGACAGTATTAATAATATAAAATGAATGTGCAATGTCCATAAGTTTATTTCCATATGTAATATACATGGCCGTTTCCAACCTGCCAGTTTCCAACATTCATAAAATAGAAGGTGATGTGTGATTATTTACAATATTTGTTAATTTAGAATTGTTTTGTGGGGTTGTGTGTGTGTGTGTGTTTGTGTGTGTGTGTGTGTAGATTTAGCTGAAACTTGTTATTCTTGGTGGTTTAAATTACCTAACATCTGTCCCTTCTACTAAAGTGTTTTACCATTCACTGTACCTGATAGGCTGATGTGGCCCCACTCCATTATTTGGTTGCAGTTCCATCAGTGGTCCCTGGTAAGGTAGATAAGTAAGTGTTGTACTTTTTTGGACATCCTCAATTTTTTACTTTAACAACTTCTGTACACCCACCGGAAAATGTCAGCTGAGCATTACATATTTGTCCCCTTTCATACATATATGCAGAGAATACAATAATTGTGATACTTTTGTCACTTTCATTTAGATGACAACATTCAACAAAGTACAAATTAATTAAAAGAAGCAAAAAAATTCTGTAAATGAAATGACTATGCATTATATTAATAAACATGGAATAGTTTGTACATTTAGTGTGTTAACAGTGTCTTATTGTTAAAGGTAGTTGTGCAGTTTATGATCTGAGTTGATTTGATGGGTGTTGATGTTTTACAGTCAAATAGAGTATGCACACTACTCTGGGTGTGCCCCCAGTGTGTGTGGAGTGGACACTCTTCCTCTGACTGAATGTTCATGTATTGATAATCCATAGCATAAGTAACAATAAAAATGATTTCCTTCTAACAATGACTCAATGTGTAATTGGGTAATAACAATCTCATGATTCTAATGTATATTAAATTATAAGGTTCTGTAGTTTCATGCAGCATATTCCTTGTTCTATAGTCGAGCTGTATAGGGTGTTGCCTATCTGCAGGGGTAAGAAGTACACAATTTTGACATATATTTGTATAATTACACTGTTTTTATTGTTTGTAATTGTATGTTGTGGTTCATTTGCACATGAGATGGACCTATAACAGATGTAATAATTTAAAACCATATCTTAAGTAATTAGCATAAAAAATTTCAGAAAGATCTGACCAGTGTTTCAAGGATTCAATCCCTTTTGAATGTGACATTTTTTTTAGACCTTTGGTGGTCTCTACTGAGGTAACCTGGGGTCCAGGAGCAGTAAGATTTCCTCAGATGCTTTCTTCTATCTGGTTAAATAACATATGTCATTTATTTGCCACACACACACACCAGGCATATCATATGCAGAGATACAGTACAATTTCATGAACAATAATCACAACCATAAAACATAAAGATATGTGAAATTTTGGCTAAATGAATTCAGATGTATATGTTTTGCTAAAATAAAGGTGGTTCTCAATAAATTAAAATGTCAAATGTTATTTCAGTAGTTCAACTCGAATTGTGAAACAATGCACACAGACTGAAGTAGTATAAGTCTTTGGTTCTTTTAATAGTGATGATTCTGGCTCACATTTAACAAAAACACACTAATTCTTGAAATTATGTTCATTTACTGTACATGTACTAAATACTTGGTAGGGGCTCCTTTTGCTTTAATTACTGGCTCAGTTCAGCTTGGTATGAAGGTGATCAGTTTGTGGCACTGCTGAGGTGGTCTGGAAGCCCAAGTTTCTTTGACAGTAGCTTTAGCTCATCTACATTTTTCGGTCTCTTGTTTCTCATCTTCCTCTTGACCATACCCCATATATTCTCATATATTTTCTGGCCAGTCAAGCACACCAACACCATGGTCATTCAACCAGCTGAGGTCTAAGGGTATTTTGGGGGCCTGGAGAAGTTTTGTCATGCCCTGACATTTGTGCTTTTTTCACTTGCTTATAAACATCCAAATGGGTAAAGTCTAAAATCACTGTAATCGGCACAAACTGGGCTATAATAATATGTGAGCATCATGTATGTACATGATTGGTGCTTTTGGCAGTTTGGGCAGGTGCCAAATCATGCTGTAAAATGAAATCAGCATCTTCAAAAAGCTGGTACGTAAGGTTTTCTTGGTAAGCGGGTGCAGTAACTTTGGTTATCAAAAAACACAATGGACCAACACCAGCAGATGACATTGAACCCCAAATCATCACAAACTGTGGAAACTTAACACTGGACTTCAATCAAATTGGGCTATGAGCTTCTCCACCCTTCCTTCAGACTCTAGGACCTTGGTTTCTAAATGAAATACAAAACTTGCTCTCATATGAAAAAAGGACTTTGGACCAATGTCTACAGTCCAGTTCTTCTTCTCCTTAGCCCAGGGAAGACACCTCTGACATTGTCTGTGGTACAGGAGTGGCTTAACTAAAGGAATATGACAACTGTAGCCAAATCTCTTGACACTTCTGTGTGTGGTGGCTCTTAAAGCCTTTACCCCAGCCTCAGTCCATTCTTTGTGAAATTCACTCAAATTCTTGGATCGATTTTGCTTGACAATTCTCATAAGGTTGTGGTTCTCTTGGTTGGTTGTATATGTTTTTCTTCCACATTTTTTTCATTCAAATCAACTTTCTGTAAACATGCTTGGATACAGCACTCTGTGAACAGCCAGCTTATTGGCACATTATTTATTTTTTTACTTATACTCCTTGTGAAGGGTGTCAATGATTGTCAGAGAGTTTGAGTTGATTAGCATGTCAACATATTCTACTTTGTTGAGACTGTGATGTGTTTTTTTTTTTTTTGTTAAATGTGAACCAATTCATCACAATTAAAAGAACCAAAGACTCAGACCACTTCAGTCTGTGTGCATTGAATTTATTTAATACATGAGTTTCACAATTTGAGTTGAATTGCTGAAATAAATGAACTTTTCCTCAATATTCTAATTTATTGAGATGCACTTGTATATCCATTTTCATAGCTGACCTGCTTTGGCAAGCCAAGGGCCCAGACATCCTTGGATCATAAGACAGCAAGTGGGCAGTAATTTTCGGAACCGGACAGTTCCTAAATAATTCTCCAACCATTGACAGAACATTTACAGGCTATAGGCTTTTTTAATATATAATATGTACCACCTGTAACCTTCTACAATATGGGGCTATATAAACTGTAACCCATATTCTAAAAGCCAGTGCATGTCTATTCATATGAAATAAGACGTTCTATCTTCCTGCTTACTACGGTGCATCATACTGCATACATAGCCCCATATTCTATATTGATGAACTGACTGTCCAATTCATCAATCTCATGCATGCCTGTAGTGCTGCTCTGTATTAGCATACACATTTGATGTTTTATGCGCATTTAATCCACAAAAAAACTTCTAAAACTACCATTCAGAGAGCATATGTTTTACATGTTGGTCAACAAAAGTTCTGAAATCATACACAAATCATTAAAACGTCTAGATTTTGATTGATTGTGATAAACGGAGGTGTGCTGTGGTGAAACAAACCTAATTATGCTTATCTTAGGTGCTGTGGGACTTTTGAGGCACAACAAAACTTCAAAAACTACCGTTCAGAGAGCTTACATATGTTGATAAAGAAAAGTTCTGAAATCATACACAAACCATTAAAATATCATTATTTTGATTGATTGTGATAAAAAGAGGCGTTTTTTGCTCAGATAAACCCAATTTCACTGACCCGACTTGACACTGACTTGATGCACCCGATATACTTAAACTACATTTCAGACACCCATATTGGCCAGACAGGCCTAGGTAATTGTTACAACCATTATTTCATTAAATGTCATCATGTGGCACATATTTTGATACTGAGAATGATACACCTGTTTATATAAATTTTAGACCTCCAGCTGCTTGTGTGTTGTCAGGAGGCGGAGCATAAGACTGGGAAAATTTAGATTTCTTTTGTTGCGACATGAAATGTGAGACCAAACGTGGATGAAGATGCAAAAAGTAAAGTTATTTATTACAGTAAATATGTGAGATGAAAAAAGCAAAACAATGTGATACAGGAACCCGGAATTGCAGCCATGAAGTCCTTTTACTCTGCCCTGGCCGCAATCAAGCAATTACAGACACCTGCCTGGTAGCTCTTTCCTGAGAGACACAGACACAAACAGACCAAGTCAAGTCAAGTCTGCTTTATTGTCAATTCTTCCACATGTACAGTACATACAGAGAATCGAAACTGCGTTACTCTCAGACCCCCGGTGCATACAGATAACACTAACAGTAGAGCCTAAAAATCTAGATCAAATATAAAATATAAGATACAACTATACAATAAGGCATGTAAAAAAAATAAAATAAAGTTAAATAAAGCAGCGCAAAGCACATGGCAGATAGAGTGCAAACCAGTGAAGTGAACAAACAGTGCAGATAAAAACATTGTAGTGCAATGATTAGACATTACACGTGTGACAAAACAAATGTAGTACTAATGTCATCTTTACTCAATTTGACAGGTTACATAAATTATAAGGGTATTCAAAAAAAAAAGACACTTTTCACATATTCATTACCTGCATTCCTCCTCTTCATTATCACTGGTGTCTGGACTGCTGAAATCACTTTCATTCTCATCTTCCAGTTCTAAAGCAGAGTCCTGAGGGCCTAAAACGGCCTTGTACTGAAGGAGCACGTCTTTCAACATATCCGAAACTTCAGACAATCGTCTTCTGCAGAGACAGGAAAGGCCCTTGTTTCGCATTTCTGTAAGTGAAAAGTGAAAAACAAATCCAAATTACCATGACATACCCACTTGCTTTGTAATATTTGTTATAACTCTCCAAAATTAGATGGTCAGTGTAATGTTTTTCAACTGCTTTCTGGTAAGATATGTCTCTTGTTAGGTAAAGTTAAAGTATGGTTTCCTTATCACTTTCACTTCCTTGTTTGATTTGTATGGTAACAAAGATTAAACTTGCCTTCCTCTGAAGTTTTTCTTTTAAGAGTTGCCTGCAACTTCTGCAACCATGAGCAGTGCTGGGCCATCTCCTGAACAAGTATCGTCCTTTCCTCCTCCAGTCTCATTTTCAGCATGGCTTTGTTAAATTTTTTTAACTTGTCTTCTATTTGTGCTACAACAGAGGTAAAGAAAATGTATAAATAACAATTTTGACTTGAGCCTTTACAAAATAAATCAAAGGCCTCAAGAAACTCCACTTACCGCTGCCATGAACCTCCCACGGCCATGTTGGGGACAGGTTGTCTCCTGATAGCGACTGCTCCACTTCATTTACATCAATTGTCATGGCAGGTTCATGACTGTTATAGGTCTCTATGTCTTTCAATAGCAGTCTTTTGCTCTCAGCAATTTTCCTCCGCAGACGGTGACGGAACTTGCCACTATGTGCAAAGACATGAAATAGAAGCTAAAAATAGTGACCAAAAATACAATGAGCAATTACCTATAGACAATGTAATTATACCATTTTGGCGGTATAGAGCCTGCTTCCGCTGCCTCACGTTAAGGTAACGTCCCTCAATGGACTGCTCTAGGGAAGTACCTGTTGTGTCTGAAAACACAACACAAAAACACAATAGTGTAAAAAAAGGACGAGTTGGGAGGGGGTGGGTGCCAAAAAAGGCTTACAGAGATAGTGGCATGCAGTTTAGTAGGAAGCAGTAGGAAGCTTAAATATCATGATCTAAATGATCGCCAATGAGGAAGCACAAAGTGAAACATGTTATTGGTTTAAACTTACCACTAGCTGCCCATTTCCTCACATCAGAGACCCACACTGCTTCATCTGTGCAAGCCAAGCTTTCTTTAAGCTCCGCTAGACTTGCAGTCTCCTCCTGAAGCCTCTGGCAAGTCGACAGTTAAACAATACAGTTACACAAAGCTACACAACCACAAATTGAAACCATTTACAGAGAACATACCTTCACATATCTTGCAGACAATGCCCGATGTAGCGTTGTGATTTTTTTGTAGTTCCAGGCCATAGCATGGATTGTAAGCATATCCACTCGTGCTGTTGAGAGTAAATGTTGAGTGAATGTCATGCAATAAGTAATACAAAAAAATACATAAGAAGAGAAATACCACAATCACCTCCTTTCGACATGTATTTAGTCGTTAAGGCACAGCGGGAGAGGTAGCTGTTCACCTGTTCAACTTCTCACCCTGCTCCTTCTTGGTTTTTGCAACTCCATGTAATCTAGAAGTAAAAAGACAAGTAAAAGATAATGTATTGTCCGCTGGTCATTACCGGATAATAAGTAACGACAAGGCAAACAGGACCCTGACGTGCAGCAGAGGGACTTGTACTTAGTGGAATGTGCTGTAGCGTGCATGACGCTTAGGAAAGGCCTGACTGATGTTAGCCCCTGGAGATCAGGAAGGATGTTTGCTGATTTTTGTAAACATGGCCAGTATTTAAACATTACATCCATGGCAATAAACCTCGGCTTCGAAGTCATCAACTCCTTGTGCAGATACATGGGGTAGGCAAATATTTCACCTAGGGATATACAAATTGTATCAGAAATGCAAATATCCTTTTATTGTCCATTATAAAGAGAGCATCATAATGGGAAACTCAACCAAGCAGTGGTATAAGCTGAACTGATAGTGATAATTGAGATGCTTCTCCATATGATTATGGTATTTAGCTTTTGTCCAAAGCAATATACAAATACCAACAATACAAAGTTACATTCAACAGCAAACAATTTATTATAATCTCACCTCTAAACATATTAAGCGCTTTAAGGAGAAAACCATGCCGACACACTGCAACCTCCATGCCCTCTTCGTCCAAATTGTAGGTCCTCCTAGAAGTCTCCTTCGCTGCTGTACACGAGGAGCTCCCACATCTGCCTTGTCCAGGTAGCTGTGATGTAAATGAAACACACTTTAAACATACTGTACTGTATATTTTTGTTGGTTTATCATGACAAGATGTATTCTGTAATTTTTGAGTACTGTTATTTTCATTGCAAAGCAAAGCCAGAAAAAGATCAGAGTTTAGAAATATTACCATTGATGGAAATTAATATGACCGCTTTGCCAGGTGACACAGTTATGCTGGGGACTTCACAGGGACATTTCTGAGTCACTCTCACCGTTGGCAAAATACAAGCTAGCAAAGAAAAGACAAACACAAAATTAGCCTACTACATTTATTAGACAAGAGTAAAAAATAGTTTTGCAATTACATACCTTGGTCGTGTGAGCTGTATCCTCCCTCCCCTCTCACAAAATATGTGGATGGGGGAATAGTTTTAAAAAAGCCCTCAAGGACTGACTCCCTATCATGAAGTGGCCATCTCCTGTGATTCTTGGTATCGCAGGTTTCACAGAACCACTGATCTGGTAGACACTCTCTGCATCTAAGAACAAAATCAATGAACCAATTTAGTTATTGAATAAACTCTTTGAAAGAGCCCCGATTCCACAATAAACATGCAGTTTATCCAAAACATGAAGACATCAATTAGTGATTGCACTCTAAAAACCTACAAAGTATGAAAGAACATTAATGACATCTCACCTAACCACTGCAGGCTTGCTGCAATGGCTACAAAATGGTTGGCCAACATCCTGAGTTTGGATGAGGCATTTAAGATGGAATGGCCTTGCCTCCTTCCATCTTTGTGAGGCTTGCTGCTGCCTGAAAGTCCATGATGACGATGCCCTTTGGATTTCAGGGGAGTCAGACATCATAGCAGAGAGACTCTCCATGTTTTTTTCTGCAAAGACAAATATTAATTTAATTGACAAAGGACCATTTCTATGCAGACCCATGATTTCATAATAATGAGTAAATATCTTGCCAGTGCTTTCACTAACATAAATTTCAGAACTTTTCCAAATCAAATTTCCCCAGTTTCTAGGGCCTAATTCAGCATACTGTGAAACATGGATTAGGGTAAATTATATCAATGTGAAAATTGATACTATATTCCATTGGGACAAAATTGAAACTACTACAAAGAGTGGTTCAATAATAGGACTCAGTCACGCCCGAAATCCACCACAGGTCAATCGTGGCTTAGCAGCCCGTAACTAGGCACGGGAGGTCTGGCAAGCTTTCGAGTTTTTTTATTTTTTTGCCAGGATTTTACATGAATGGCAATCTAGTCTCCAATGATACAGGTGTTCCATGATTTCTGCGAACCCTGCTTTCGGATCTGCCCAAGAATATTACCTAATAATAATTAAAATGCATTTGACCATATTTTACCAAATTCTACTTGAGGATCAAGACTGGCTGCAGGAAGCTCTTCAGTGAGCTGGTAGTTCCCGATCTGGTTGTGTGTAACTACAACAGCACACAGAGGAATAAAACCAAGTTAGACCACCAATGCATACTTTTTTGGTTGAATCTATATTTCTATACATTTCAAATATGGGGGAAATTACATTTAAAAAATAAATAACAACAGAACTTGAAAATAATAAGTGAAAATAATAGTACAATTAACCTGTGGATACAATAAAATATGGTTATCAAATCAAATACTGCATAAACATATTTCACATGGTTCAACCTCATTATAATGAGCTAATTATCTGGATAAAAGTACATGTTACTTAGGTCTACAAGCAACAAAACTTGATTTCTTGACAATGTGTAACCGACTACTATTATTATTATTATTACCGGTAGCTGAGGCTTTGGGCCGCCCACCACGCTTCCCCCTTGGCTTGCCAAGACCTAAACACACCCTTTTTGGGATTGGAGGAGGGGAAACTTGCCTCTGCTCCTCGGATTCTTTCTGGGGGTTGAAGTGAAAATCATGATTAGGAAGTTAATTTATTTTTAAAAAGATGCAATGGATATGAAAAAAAAAAAACTATTATCATACACTTTATACCTCATATATTTTTAGGGGGAAAAAAATTAAGCTCAATCATTAAGCTATAATGGATTGTTGTTTTTTGTACGTGGCAATACATAAAATAGGTCCAGATGTAGGCACTCTACAGGTATGTACTTCATTGCATCCGAAAAATCAACAGCTAAAAAACACCTACCCTGGCTTCAGTCAGAACATGTTCTAAGCTCATTTCAAGAGCCATCCGTCTCCCCTCCATGTAATTGCCATCTTGGCAGTCAGTGACACGTGTAGTGGTCATCACAGAAACGGAAAGAGGGGCAGACAAAAAAGAAGAACAGACACTGAGATAGACAGAGGGCCAGACAGAGATAAGAGACACAGACAGAAATGAGAGACAGACTGAAAAACTGAACAAATCCAGATAGGTTGGCACTTAAAAGGGCCTTTGGTTGTGGTGATCTACTGGTGATCTACTAGTAGGTAGGTTGGTAGAATCTAAGAAACAAAAAAAAGGGGGAAGGGAGTTAATTGGACAGAGACAATGAATTTACTTAACAATGGATAAAATATAAAAAATGTTGTGACTGGTGCAGCTAAATATAACTTTTTTTAAATGAGTACTGAAAAGCTCAAAAACTAAAATGGACGCAGTTCTGTTTCACTCGGAGTCTGGAGGACGACTACCAATCCGCTGAAAGAAGTCCGGATAATTAAGTTTAGTTAATTAAAAACTGAACAGACTAGCGTTATTTTCTTTAGCGGAAGCAATAAAGAAATGTATATACAGTATATCATGGAATTTGGGTAACACTTTAGAATACTGTTTCTTACTTACTACATAACTTATAAGGAATTATTGAAGAACTAACAGGTGATTATTCATTAACACTTAACTCACTACTGTTAACTACTAAGGAAGATGTGTTAATTAATCAGTATGTAATATAATTTTATGATTATGTTAAGTAACAGTTAGCTAATCAATAACTAATGTATTCTGTCATACCTCCTGAAGAACTACTATTGATTATCTACTACTTAGTGTTCTAGAAAAATAACTATGAAGTAACTACTAATGGACAGTTTTACACAATTACATTGAATTGTGACCCTTTCATATAAATGCTATTAGCAATAATAGCAGTAGTATGAAAATGCAATATTAATAAATGCAATACATTTTATAGAGGTTTTGCCTATTTAGTAAATTGTTTTGTGAGTGTGTTTTGTAAGAAATCACCTTGTAGTAGGAACCCCACTCCAGTGCCTTGTGATAACTTACCTTAGTTTTTATATTTTATATACAGTACTGTATGTGTGCCTCCTCAGCATATACCACATTATATATATATATATATATATATATATATATATATATATATATATATATATATATATATATATATATATATATATATACCAGGAAAAGTGAAAATACAGGTACCCAATTTGTAATTAATAAAGAATTATAAAATAATTCTGCAGGACTTATTTTGAACCTGAAACATTAAACCTATTCTAAAGTGGAAATGTTGGGAAACCATTAGTAATTAATAAATAATTATTAGATAATTCCTCAAGAATTACTTAGAATCTTAGAACCATAGAATTGGTTCTCACCTAATTCATCACAGATTGCGACATGCCTTGTTTCAGTTGATAGACATTTGAAATCAGTACTGCACCAGTGCGCCTTCACGGAGAGAAGACAGATTCATAATTTCACGGATTAATAAATTAAATTCGGCTCGGTACCTTATAAAAACTATTACCTCCAGAGAGGACTGTGACTGGAACTCATTATCATTTGAACTACTTTTGGTACCACTTTTGATCTTTTCGCAAAAAATAAATGATTAATGTTAAGTTTGTTTGTCTGTTATTTGTTTATTTATAACAGTAATGTTATGTAGTTTTAAGAAATGGTTATTGGTAGGTTTAGGAGTAGGTGTAGAATTAACGTTAGTGGCTCAAAATAACGTTTTAATGTTATATTTTTACTAAAATTGTGTTTTATTATGTTTTATTCTTTTAACATTCTGTATAAATTGGGTAGGTTTAGGTTCGGGTGGGGTTACGCATTTTTCTATGGATAACTGACTGGTCAGAGAACACGTTCTATCTGTACGTATTTTAGGTTGTTTTTATGTAAATTTAGTTACATATCAAACCTGTAATTACGTCCAGATAATACGTAAACAACACTGTAAATACGTAAAGGCACATACGTATTGGACAGTTTTAATTTACGTCTAAATATGTACGTTTTGATTGTGAGATCAGGCTGAATTATTAGATAATTCCTCAATAATTACTTCGAATCTGAAACAGTATTCTAAAGTGAAAACATAGGGAACCGATTAGTAATTAATAAAGAATTATCAAATAATTCCTGAAGAATTAATTAGAATCTGAAACAGTATTCTAAAGTGAAAACATAGGGAACCGATTAGTAATTAATAAAGAATTATCAAATAATTCCTGAAGAATTAATTAGAATCTGAAACAGTATTCTAAAGTGAAAACATAGGGAACCCATTAGTAATTAATAATTAATTATCAAATAATTCCTGAAGAATTACTTAGAATCTGAAACAGTATTCTAAAGTGAAAACATAGGGAACCGATTAGTAATTAATAATTAATTATCAAATAATTCCTGAAAAATTACTTAGAATCTGAAACAGTATTCTAAAGTGAAAACATAGGGAACCCATTAGTAATTAATAAAGAATTATCAGATAATTTTGCAGAACTTACAGAATTCTAAAGTGAACCTAGTAAATAATAAACTACATCATTTTGACTAAGAACAACCTATAAAAGTAATCATAAACTTTGTAAAATACTCTCATCTGTTTATTTCAGATGAGAACATTTGTTAATACAGCATATTTTATTCCATTTTAACATGTATACTGCCCACATTTTAATTAATGTAACAAACATTTCATAATCAAAAGTTAAACATTTATAAGTAAACTAAATCCATATTTCATTTCCATTATAGGCTAATAATTGGGCTGTAACAAAGTTGCTACTGTAGTAGTTCTTTGTACTTGTCCTTTTCAAGTAATTTTGAAAATTAACAAGCCTACTTATAGTTTTACTGGAGTAATATTTTATTGGGGTATCTGTACTTTTACTCAAGTACTTGATTTGTGGGACACAGCCTGATTATTATAGTGTTTTTTTGCGTATAACTGTTCAGAAGTAGTTATTTCATAGTTATTTTTCTTGAACCTTAACTAGTAGATAATTAATAGTAGTTATTCAGGAGGTATCACAGAATATATTAGTTACTGATTAGCTAACTGTTACTTAACACAATCATAAAATTATATTACATACTGATTAGTTAACACATCTTTCTTAGTAGTTAACAGTAGTGAGTTAAGTGTTAATGAATAATCACCTGTTAGTTCTTCAATAATTCCTAATTAGTTATGTAGTAAGTAAGAAACAGTATTCTAAAGTGTTACCGGAATTTGTTCTACTTGGAACTACTTGTTCATGGGCTAATCATTTTAGCCTACCTTAATCAACGACTGCAGAGAGGAAGTAATTGGCGAGAGCTCCGTCAACCGGATATTGTACAAAAAAAAAAAATATATATATATATATTTTATTATTTCAACAGGGCATCAGAAGAAACTCCCTGGAGCTTTTAAAACAGCAACGTACTGTATTGCTTTATTTAATTTATTTATTTTGAATTTTCAAGTCCTTGACACATTACTTTTAAACATTTTCACATTTAGTACCAATATATAGTTTAAATAAAAGTAAGAAAACTTATGTAAAATTCATTTAGCAGAGATAGGCCTGCAGATCTTTGGGCTTTTCAATTTTTTAAAAACCTTAGGCTCTAAATATATTGTAAAGGCTGCTTAAAAATGCGATAGGATTCTGTGACATGAATGTCCGCATTGCATTGTGGCTTCTGAGCTTGAACTCCGCTCGGCCCGTGTTCTGACTTACTGTAGATAATATTTCACAGGAATATTATTACCAAAAAAAAAAAAAGTATGAATACAATGATAACATCTAAATAAATGTTGATAGATGTAGCGTTATAGTTTAAAAAATATCAATCGAAATAACCGAAAAAGACCAAAATAATAATAATACATATACAAAAAAAAAAAAAAAAAAACACAATGAAAAATCAATAACCATAGGCAATAATTATAATGCCGATATTACTTCATTATATATTATTAACTTTCAGGCATAAAAAAACATGCATAACAAGAGTATTTACTTGCTCTAGAGATGGTGACCCCCAACATCTCGATATCCCATCAAGCCCAGTGGTCCGTTGGATTGCGCAATTTGCGCAGCACCTTACGAAGTTTGACTTTGACAGTAGGAGGTATATAAAAGACTGGCAAACTGTCTTTGTTTAAAATTATAAAGGAATTATGATTAGGGCACCAAAACGGCTAGCAGCAGCACTGCATATGTATAAACTGTGATAAGATCTCGTGAATAAATGTTCATTAAACAGCTTCTCTGCTGCAGCCCGATTGGCAGAAAGAATCGTGCCGTTGCACGAAAAGTGCATCCAATTGAAATGCATTAGTTTAAATAACGTGCTGTCATTACGAAAATAACGAAATAAACGTGCCACTGCCACATATAAATAGATTAAATTACGTGACCAAATCAGCAGCACTGCACATGTATAGACAGATTGTCACACCTGTCTCCTGCCTCCTTAAAGATTGTCTCAAAGTGTTCAGTGTTTCTTTTGGATTTCAAGCTGTCTTGGACTAAAGAGACTGCAGAGAGCATGCCCTCCACTGTCTGAGTGTTTTTCTGGAGAGAGGCGTTTAGAATCTCTAGTTCACTGATCACATCTAAAGCAAGCAGAAGTCCGAGTACAACATTACCCTGTTGCAGTCGAAGACATAAGCCCTCTGCCCGGCTTGCAGATTCAGAATTACTTGCAGCCATCTCATCAAGTGCATTTAGTACCATCCCATATTGGCTGAGAACAGCAGGGATAGCACGTGAGCGTACAGTCCACCTAGTGGGACATAAAGGCCTGATAGACAGGGCTGGTCCTTCCCCTTCAGCTGCAACAATGGCTTTAAACTTGTCTTTCAGCTTACCAGAGTGCCCAAAAAATGTGCCAAGCTCATGTATCCAGTCAAGTGCATTTCACACGACACTGGAGGCTGAGCAAGCCTGTTGTGTAACTAAATTAACACCGTGTGCCCCACAATGTATATATGGTGCTAGTGGCTGTGCTCGCTGAATGACAGCCTGGGCACCCGAGTACTTTCCAGCCATATTTGAAGCCCCATCATATGCCTGACCTCTGAAGCCAGATATTGGCAAATTTAGTCTCAATAGAACGTCCAAAATGATGCTGGCAAGGTTTTCACCTGTTGTAGAAGTTGTTTCATACAACCCTATAAAGTATCCGTGCACCAGCAAATCAGTGTCAATATAACGTAGGCACAGCGCCTCCTGCTCAACACCAGAGATGTCCCTTGTCCCATCCATTATAATCGGATACTGCAACACTGGTTGGGACCTGATCTCAGCTGCAATTGTCCTGATAATTTGATGAACTCATCAAATTAATACGCTCATTTTGACTATCCCAAGATGTGTGCACCCCCCTCTTTGCAGATAACCACCTAGTAAATGATTGATCATCTTCAGCTTTGTATTTTAAAAGTTGCTCAAGGTTACCTTGATGATGTTCATGCCCCCTAAAGGCCAATCCCTGCCTAGCCAGAAACATCTCACCCCTATTATTTTTAAGAGATTAGCTCTTTTTCTGCCTGCTGTGTTCTGACTGCACTGCTCAACTGTGTAGTAACTGGCCTGTTTTCATATGCAGCAGTTGTGACAGCAACTCTGTGACCCTCTGATTTCTCATGCATAGAAAATTTTTCATGTGCCTTTTTCCAGTTTTTAAATCCGGCGCTGACAAAAGCTGGGTCTATACTCATCACATCATTGCTAAAGGCATGGCTCATTGCAGATGGTCTTGAACAGGACACTACAGTGACTTTATTTAAATGTAGATGCATGCTTCTATATTTACTGTGTTATAGCATAACATAGAAATATTGTGCATGCTGCAGCTGAGGAAAATCTCAGTGACTGAATGTCTATTTTACTCTAACACGGTGTCTACAAACATACAAGCAGCATAACGTGACAAAGTCAGTAGACCCTTTATTATAGGTAAAGCTGTCTGCAATATACACAGTGATACAGCCAACGCAACAAAACTTCTACTTCTGCTGCTATGATAGTTGAGTAGATGCTGTTAATGATATTCACATTATTGTATTAGGATTCTACTAAGCGAGCTGTTGAACTTGTAATGGTTATTAGAATTTATGAAGCATGATCAAGCCCTGTTGAATATGCAAAGTAAAACATACCTTTGCACTTTAAAGAGTTAAATTTACTCTCCATGATTTATCACTAAAATTCCATCCACTAAATCTCTTTCTGCTGCTGCTGCTAGCAATATAATGACTTGCTATGCATGCTGCTACTAATATTATAATTTCTAACCTTGCATCTGATTTTGCTGAACATAAAAGTTTCTACATTGCAATCTGAAAAGCAACGAATGCTGGGTGCTGCACAAAAGTACTTAGAATTGCTACTGAATTAAATACAGAAATTTAATACAACTAAACGTGCTTTCTGTTGCCACTGCTATAGCAACATTTACTGGATTGACATGAAGACTGCTGCTAATATTTCTAAATACATGATCTGAATTTGTTGTGTGCTGCAGCTATTAAATTTCATTAGCTAGCAATCTGAATAGCTATGCATACTGATGCACAAAGGTATTTAGAATTGCTAAGACTATAGAGTTCACATTCCAGTCTTTTATAAAAAAAAAATTAAGTCACTGAGACTTAAATACTTTCTGCTGTCCCTACTATAGGAATAATAATTGGTTGCTATGCAGTTTGATATTTGCTCCATTATTTAACGGCCAATGAAAGATATCAATATCTTAAACTGTTTTGTGCTTGAAATGGCTGCAATTACTGTCGCAGAGAGAGAGCGCGTGGAAGAAGGGAGAGGATTTTTCCACACGTTTTAATTTAATTGAAATGGCAGAAATACCCTCGGTCTGCGATTTCTTCTGAGGGAAGGGGTGTGTGATATGAAGTTTTTGGACCGTGGACGATATAAATGTGTCCACGATCTGATTTTGAAGAAATATCATTGTATTGTGCTGCAGCGCACGTTCTATCAGCTGCAGTTCTGGCGCTGCAGAATTAATATACTGCAATCATAGACTGACTTACGCCTGTTTCACATATACTCCGTCTGCAGTGCGTATGCAGTCCGAGTGCATTTCGTATGTGGTGCAGAAGCAGCACAGACTCATTGTGCTTTCACACATGACGCGTTTTTAAGCCACAAAACACAACATTTGTCCATTATTTTGATATCAAATCATGTAAAAAAAAATAATAATAATAAAATAAAATAAAAAAGCTTTTACAGCATTGTGATACTCTTTCATCACAGTACAGTAACAATCTGTCATAGACATAATTAAATTCAAATATAAACAACGTATTACTCATGCATTTGACTGCTAGGTTTTTATAATAAGTTGCTGAAACAAGCTGCAACACATTTAAACACAACATTAGCCTACTTTTCTTGTTAGGCTATCACAATTAAAACTCACCACTGACAGAAACAGTCAATTCTAGGGTCTTTTGCATTTAAATCTTTATTACACGCAATCCAACGGGTCTTAAATAACTTTGTTTTTCTGCCTCTATAAAAGTGCGTATATAATGTTGCCTTGTTTCTCTAAAGTTGCTCTTTTTCTTGTTTTAAAATAGGTTTTTCATATAATATTAAATTAAGTTGATTCAACTTAAATTTGTAAATTAACTTAATCCCTTTAATTGCTTGAATAAGTTACAACATTTAATCTTAAATTAGGACAACAAAACAAAGTTATTCAAATAACAACAAAAAAATAGTTGAAACAACAAAATGACTTGTTGTAAAAACACACAGTTTTAACTTCAATGAACTCAAAATTTTAAGGCAACCAGGTAACTTACTTTTTTGAGTCAAACTAACAAATATTTTTTTACAGTGCACCATCTACACCACTCTACTTCATTTTTACAATCTGTATATGTTTCTGGCAAAAAATAAACTTTTACATTCTTAATTTTAATTAATTCAGCCACCAAAGCTCTCTTGCTCTTGTCTCTCCCTCCATTAATATTTAAAGAGGCTACCTTTATCATCTCCATAGAAAATAAAAAGAGGTAGAAAATAGAGACAGAAAGAAATAAAGAATATAGTAAAGTCATCTTGAGTGATGTATAAACCATTGATTCAATTATTTGAATTTACGTTTTATAAGGGTTTTATCCCTTCGCAGTTTTGCAAGAAACTTTTTTAAACGAAATCTCTTTCTCTGACTGAGTTCATCTTCTCCAACCTTCCTCTGCCAATAACGAACAGAAGTCTCAAACCTCTTCAGATCAGAAAAATAATTCCTCACATCAATAGATTTTCCAAAGGTTTCATCCAAGAATTTATTTATTTCCTCTAGTGAATAAACCTGCTCACAGCTTTTTTTGAGAAAAATAAAAAAAACCACCACCATTATAATCATCATCGTCGTCATCATCTTCATCCATTTCCTCTTCGACCATTTCTGATTGCACCTTCTTAATCAAGGATACAATCTTTCCTCTTTCCAAACTGATTGTGTCATCCTCCGTCTGGCCTGTATTCACGGAGTCTAAACTCTCCCCAGTATCAACCTGCTCAGACCCCTGTACCACAACACTGCTCTCAACAGTCACAACATTATCTTTCTTCATTTCCCCCTGTTTTATCTTACTACCAGAAGCTTTCTCTGTATCTTTTTCATTATTTGGGAAATAATTTTTTATTTACATTCCTTCCTTCAAATTTGTCATTATTCACTGCTGCTTCATTTGGTGCATTACTCTTTTGCATTTCATTGTCCTTCGTCTTGTCTGAAATATTGCTAGGGCCTGCTTCATTCTTAGGCTCAACTCTATGAGGACAAGACAGCCGAACATGTCCAACAGTCATAACTCCGCATCTCTCCCGTGCTTGCGTACATCATGTACGACTTGCCCTCAAACACACAGCGAAAGGAAATGTTAAGCGTCGGTTCATTTAAAAACATGAACACCTGACGCCTAAACGACAACACGTGTTTTAAAGCAGCATTTTTACAACCCAGTGGAACCGTTCTAATTCCACTGGCAAGTTTTCCAAAACGAGAAAGCTCTCGCTCAATATCGGCATCTGGAATAAAAGTCGGAACATTAGAAACCGTCACCTTCATCGTGATTGAAACTAACGGTTGAGCAGGAACAAGTGAGCCACTTATTGAAATCCCACTCTCGATCAAATCATGAACCAGATTTTCTTCTTTCAGAAATATCACTACGGCCTTTAAAGAAAAAAGAAAAAAATATATATCAAATACCCATAACCCCTTTAACAACCATTATCATCATATATAATTATACATGAATTTGTAAATTGCCATTGCAGTCAACATCACAAATACAGTTATTTATAGCTTTGCTTGTACGAAAATAAAATTGAGTAAATGATAAATCTCCCTCTTGCTACGTTTGTATTTAGGTCCATAGATATAAAACTCAAGTGTGAAAACTTTTCCTAATGTCTGACACCACCCTCCAAGAATTTCAAAGAAAGGCAATAACCTGCTACAGTCAGCAAACAAATGAAAAACTATCCCCGCTAGTGGATCAAAATGTGCTCTGTGTCTGTTTGTAGCTATAATACCATGTACAACACGCCACTGCAGGTCTCCAAACCTTTTTTCAATGGGGGGCTTGTACATGGTCCTCCAGCTACCTTTCGGGGAAGAGCCTGATCCAAAAAAATTCTGTCCATTTAGTCTCTTTTACAGTTTCAGGTGCAAGAAAATGAAGAACTTTTATGCATAACATATAAGTAGCTTTTTTCCCAATGTCTCTGAAACGCATTGAGGTGCCTTAATATTAATACAATCACACCGGCGTGAGAACGTTCAGTGAGTCATATCATCAGCTGCTAAATTCAGATCTGTGATTGCTTGCTGCCGCTGAGCCAGAGACAGACCTGTTTTTACAGCGCTGCACATTAACCAATCACACACGGTTCTGTTGAGCTTTTGAATGCAATGGCCAATCAGAGGTGTTCAGATGAGTCATCACTAAAATGCTGCTGCTTCCATCACTCGCTCACTGACCGAATACCTCTTTCTGGTGAATTCTCTCGTCAGAAACAACAAAGTGCAGATGTATGAATCTGTAAATATGATATTGATTTCACAGTGTTAACAGTTAAGTGGGAGTTTTTGAGAGTGATTGAACTCTAGACTGTCAGTGAAAATGATCTTTGATAATGTAAATGTTATCTGCTCTCTTTCTGAACAATGAAAGATTAGCAGCATTTTTTATATCACATTGGCTTTCAATGATAAATTCACATTTAATATAAAATTACTCGTATTAAATATATGTTATGGCATGACAACTATATCTGTTACTTAAGTAAACAGACAGATGTTCTGTAACTTAACGGTCATGTGAGGAGTTTTCTCTCTTCTCTGTGTCAGAGATTATTTATACATATATAATACATACTTTGAAATATAATTTATTTGGTGATGCAAATCCGAATTTTCATCAGCTGTTACTCCAGTTATCAGAGTCATGATCCTTCAAAATATAATTCTAATATATTGATGTATTACCAGTGCTGGAAACAGTTTTGCTGCTTAATATTTATTTTGGAACCTGTGACATTTTGTTTAGGATTATGATAAAAATAACATCATTGATCGTAAATCAACATATTGTAATGATTTCTGAAGGATTATGTGACATTGAAGACTTGAGTAAAGGCTGATGAAATATATATATATATGTATACATACCCATTACATACATTTTATCTATATATCTAAATAAAAATAGACTCAGTGTATATGACCCAAAGTAACTAGTAACTAACTACTTGAATAGATTTTTTATCCGATACTTTTACTTTAGTACATTTTTTGGGTTCTCTACTCACCTCTGGGGACAAGTGATTCAACTGTCACCACAGTTTCGCAGTCCAAACATAATCGTTTTGCCATGATTGAGGTAATTTTGATCAAAATCTAAGAAACTATTATTATTATTATTCGCATTTACGATCGGGTGGCCGTGATTATAGCTCCCCATTGCTCAGAGTTGAAAACAGATATGTTAAGCCGGAAATATTCAGCTCCTGTTAGTGACACTCACGTGGTGTTTGCATACTTTATCACAGATGAAGTGAATTAAATGCAGTATTTGTAAAATACACAGACGTTTTAGAAACGTTTTCATGAGCAACAGAAACAGTGTTTATGTAACCCACCAAATCAGAGGGGGCTAATAACTGGCCCCAAGCTGTAGTGCAGGTTTCATTGCTTATGCAAGCAGTTTTATTACATGTCACAGATATAAACTTTCACATAAAGTAATAAATATCTAAAACACTGAAACAAACCTCATTCAAATTAAACTAAGAAAGAAAATAACATTTGACATGCCACAGGGCTCCAACAGGGCATAACTATCGGTGTGAAAATATACAACCACTAATTGAAATCCAAACCCAATCAAAACCAACCGGATGGCTCTCCTTTAAGAGACATCATTAATTAGTTCTGAAGACTGTGTTTCCAAGCCAGTCACCAGTGATACAAGCGGGATTCTGATCTTAGTGCACGCTGGTTTATACAGTCAATAGAGGAGCAAGATGTAAGAACGCTATACTACTGTGACTATTTATAGCAGGTGCAGATGTAATTAAGCTACCCCACAGACTGATGGGGTAGTCCTGAACTCCATCACCCCGTTACATTTACATACCGCTTATATTTTCAATATAAGCAGCGCAAATGTTCAAGAATAAAGTTCAACAAACATATACTATTTAAATACTAATACAGTAGGGCATATATGCTTTTATCAGTGTTGTATAATAAATGGCACTCAATACAACAGTGCAACTACATTTAAAAGCATTTACCATTCTAAAAACTCTAATTTGTTGCCATTATTGGAACTGTAAACGCTCTCGCGTTACTTTGATGGCACATGTGACAGTCATGTGGCGTAGGCGCCGTTTCAAGTTGGACAAAATTTCTAACCGGCATGCACTGCTTCAAGTCAGACTGCAGGTCGTACCATTTACACTGATTCAAGAAGGGTGGTGGGGCCCTGCACAGCATGATAATGACTTTTTTATACCAAACCAGTGCCTAACTACAAGTTTAGTTTTGCACAGGAACTTTTTTATTTGTAATTAAATGGTGGGTTTAACTAAATACTTTTCGGAGATAAGAAGGATGCAGTACTACTCTATAGGTACTGAAGATTAACATGAGATTAGGTCAAACTGTATGTAATGTACCCTTTAATGTCGCAGTTCATAAGCGCCCTCTGCTGTCAAACTGTGGATTTACAAATTCATTCAGTCTGACATATTTGTGTTCAGACCACTGCAAAATCAGACCTGGGGCCCGTTCTTCGTACGTCGCTAACTCAGTTAGCTGGATTTGATTATTGACAATTTGGCGTGATCTTGGATCGTTTGGTTCTTCGAAGCTCATCCCGGAGCTGCTGTCATAGCAACAGGTCCGTAAACTTAAACCAGCTCGGGAGCAGCTTATTTCATGTAAACAGGATTAGATCGCTTCTTTTCAACCAGAACTGATACTCAAAATATGTCTGCTACCACCGCTACTTTATTACAAGAGTATCGTACTGATCCAGGGACAATAATTTTAAATTATAATCATTAAAAAAAAATGACATACTTTAGAAACATACAGTTTTACTCACTGAAATATTTATCATAAAAAATATTACTTCATAATTGTATTAGAGTCTTACACACATGCTATACAGATAATAGAGTCGTGCATTATTTTGAGTGATGACTGCTATTATAAGAGTGCAGGAGATGCAGATAACATGATATTGACCCTTAAGAAATTTCATAAATGCTATCACGTAACAAATCTGTCCAAATATAAAATTAAATGAATAGATAATTTCTACATTGAAATAAAAATGTTAAGACTGCACAACTATAAAATTATAATAAAATCAAAACATGTATCTATTATCTGTTTCATGTATCTATTATAACATTTATGTAGTTGTGTTTGCTTGGCTGTTTCCTTATAAAAGTCCAGAAATTTGTCATGTTTTTCGTCAGGTGTCGTTATAAATTGTATGACGTCATGACATTGCCGTCTTGCCACCAGCCAATCGCTGCACTGCTGATCATGGTTTCAAGTATCAATACATATCCCCTTTTAAGACAACACATGAACGCGCAATTATCTCAGATAACTCAATCCAGCGATACTAATCATACACAAGAGGTGTGTTCGAAGAACCCAATTAGCCGGATCATGATTAGACCGATGATATCTGTCACGGTTTACGCTGCCTGAAGGAATACGGAGCCGAGGATAAACGGAATAAGGCTTTTAATATGTTCAACTCAAGGAGCACAGCGATAGACACACGTAAGTGAATGATTTAGTAGCAAGTGATGAGACCCGACCAAACAGAACTGAAAGGTAAAGGCTTATGTACAGAGGATAATTGGGGAAACACAGGTGGATGGCATGACTAAATTAACAGGGACATGGAACACATGAGGAATAGAATAGACACACCTGGGAACTAATCAAACCAAACACGGAAAGACACAAACTGGGTCACGGGCAAAAACACACTAAATGAGTCCAGGTGTGACAGTACTCCCCCCTCCCGGTAGGTGCGTCCTCGCACCGTAGAAACAACAGAGGGAGGCGTGGGTGGGAACTTGGGAGGAGGTTCCGGTGGAGGACGGACTCCCAGGAGGGGGCCAGCAGACAGGGACCAAGGAGGAAGGAGCCAGGGAGGAGACAGGAGCAGGAGGAGCCAGATGGTCCACCAGAGACCAGCCAGGACGGAGATCCAAGGTGGGGTCGACGGCGGGAGGAGCCATGGTGAAGGAAGGGTCGACGACACCAGGGGGCCGACAGGCGGAGACTGCACCGGTGGGTGAGGAGCCCAAGATGGAGCAGCACAGCCCCAGAGCCAGGGGGACGTCGAGGTTCCGGAGGGCCTAGGTGGAGCAGAAGGCTCAGGCGACCAAGGCGGAGGCAGGGTCCTGGCAGACCGCTGTGGAGCCGGAGTGACCGAGGATGGAGGTGGAACCGGAGGGAAGGAGGAGCCTGACAGAGCCAGAGGGATGGAATGACGAGGTGGAACCGGAGGAGTGGAGTCCCGAGGCGGCGGATGGTCGACGACCGACCAAGGTGGAGCCGGAGGGATGAGGGAGCCTGGTGGAGCAGGTGGGATGACAGGCCACGGTGGAGACGAGGGAGCTAAGAGCCAAGGCGGAGCCGCTGGGTCGAAGGACCGAGGAGGAGTCCAGGGCTCGGAGGCTGGAGGCGGAGACAGGGCCTTAACGCGCCAAGGCGGAGCTGGAGACTGGCAGTCCAGCGGCGAACCATCTCCCCCAAAGGCGCGGACTGAGGGTGAGCTGCGGGACTGACTGGCACCAGCAGGGATGACGAGGAACTGGCTGGTCTAGGAGGAGAGAGGAGAAGGATGGGAAGGACAGGAGGATCAGGGCTGGACGGAACCAGCGAAAGTGGAGCAGAGGGACCAGCAGGTCCTGGAGGAGGTGGGAGAGGGAGGCCGGGAGGGAACACAGGAGACACAGAAGATTCAGGGCTGGGTGGAACCAGCGGAGACACAGATGATTCAGGGCTGGGCGGAACCAGCGGAGAAACAGAAAAATCATGGCTGGGCGGAACCAACGGAGACACAGAAGATTCAGGGCTGGGCGGAACCAGCGGAGACACAGAAGATTCAGAGCTGGGCGGAACCAGCGGAGACACAGAAGATTCAGAGCTGGGCGGAACCAGCGGAGACACAGGAAACTCAGGGCTGGGCGGAACCAGCGGAGACACAGGAAACTCAGGGCTGGGCGGAACCAGCGGAGAGACAGGAAACTCAGGGCTGGGTGGAACCAGCGAAGAGACAGGAAACTCAGGGCTGGGCGGAACCAGCGTAGAGACAGGAAACTCAGGGCTGGGCGGAACCAGCGGAGAGACAGGAAACTCAGGGCTGGGCGGAACCAGCGGAGAGACAGGAAACTCAGGGCTGGGCGGAACCAGCGGAGAGACAGGAAACTCAGGGCTGGGCGGAACCAGCGGAGAGACAGAAGATTCAGGGCTGGACAGAACCAGCGGAGAAACAGAAAATTCATGTCTGGATGGAACCAGCGGAAATGGAGCAGAGGAAATGACTGGAGGAGGTAGGAGTGGGAGACTGAGAGGGTATACAGGGGAATCAGGGCTGGACGGACCCAGCGGGGAAACAGGAAAATTAGGGATTACCTCCATAGACCAGTCCATCAGATCCAGAACTTGCTCCATATGACTTTCAGAGACTGTATACGGCTCACCCTCAGTCGCAGGAGTGTGGGCAGGGCTTTCCTCCACGCCCTCGATCTCCACGAGGACTCCCACGATGCACGGTGTTGCCGGCTCACACACCTGGTCAGTCGCGCTCTCGAGTTCCGGCTCCCTGTCGGTGAATGGCTCGGGCTCTGCGGCTGCGGTGGGCTCTTGCTCCGTGTAGCGAGATGGTGGCTGGCTGGTCTCTGGGTCGGGAGTGGGACTGGCGAGATCCTCAATGGGGCAGATGGTGAAAGATGAGCCATTTCTCGCCAGAGTCCACTCCACGAATGCGGCGAAATCCCCCCGAGGACCATCTTCGGGCGACAACGCTCTGCACTTGGAGTTCAAGCTGGTGTTGTAGAAGGTGCAGAGCGCGTCGTCCGGGTAGCTGGTGGCATTAGCTAATAGAAGAAACCGTCTGGTATGGTCCTTGAGAGAACGTCCTTCCTGCTCCAGCATGAGGAGAAGGAATTCGGGGCTATAGAGGGGATCCATCGACATTACGAAACAAAGGACTGTGAAACAACAAAAACAAAACGGAGGGGAAAACACGCAGTTTTATACTTTCTTCTTTTAAAGGTCGGGTCTTCTGTCACAGTTTACGCTGCCTGAAGGAATACGGAGCCGAGGATAAACGGAATAAGGCTTTTAATATGTTCAACTCAAGGAGCACAGCGATAGACACACGTAAGTGAATGATTTAGTAGCAAGTGATGAGACCCGACCAAACAGAACTGAAAGGTAAAGGCTTATGTACAGAGGATAATTGGGGAAACACAGGTGGATGGCATGACTAAATTAACAGGGACATGGAACACATGAGGAATAGAATAGACACACCTGGGAACTAATCAAACCAAACACGGAAAGACACAAACTGGGTCACGGGCAAAAACACACTAAATGAGTCCAGGTGTGACAATATCATCTTGGATGTGTCATTTGATCTCGGATGTAATAAGCGACGTACGAAGAACAGGCCCCAGAAATGCATTGGATTCACAAGGTCTTACCTGAATGACACTGTCATCTGTCTTAAAATTCAGAGTGCTATATTCTCTCTCTTCACTGTAATGATGAGAGATATTGTGCTAGTTATAACACAACACTCACTCTGTGTAATAAATCTCCAAGCAAACTCTGTGTTTTGAAATGTGAATGGTTGATTGTGATTCCTATTTGGCCATTTGATTTTATAATTGAATTAATAATTTAGCATATAACGTCTCACAAGATGCAAAAGTGTTTAGAAGTTGTGAAGAGAAACAATTTCACAAAAATCAGCTCATCAGTTTTGGTCAGCAAGTCGTGTGTATTTAGTTATTGAATTGCAATTGAAGATAGATGTAGGCTTTTTTTTTTTTTTTTTTTTTTTTTTTTTTTTTAGCTGACATGTGCCAAACCACAGACGTGCGATTTACTTCAAAAAAATTCTGTTGAATCTGATGTGAACAAGTTAATTGCTGAGATGTAAGCAATCAGTTCACCCAATCTCAATCGTCATATAATTTCAAACTATGTGATTCATATTGACTATGATTTTTTTTCTAAAAAAAAAGTAAACACAAACATTCAGCCATAAAAATCTGCCAAAAAAAAAAAAAGCTCATCTAGTCAGCTGTGAGCCAGCTTTGGCTTCTGACTCGTCCAAACTAGATCAAGCTGCTTAGTAGCATGATCCATCACATCCAACATATCCCTATATGTGTGGCTGGGAATGTCCGATGACAACTTCTGTCCCAATTACTAGAAGAGCCCATCAGGATTAGATGAGTCCAATGACAGCGTCTCTGAATCCTGCTGTGCACCAGAGCAGAAGTCTTGAAAGATCCATACCTTTCTCAAACTGTTCCGCAAGCTCAATCTGCGATCCCCATGAGCTGAGTTTCCACTGTGCCTCAGCAGCGTTCACACACATCCCATACAGACACGTGACCAGGGTCAAAGCTGGGGTCAGCAGGGCCCCGGTGCAGGCTGTACCAGTTGACCCTGTTTGAAAGTGTTTCATTTGTATGTTTGTTCTATTTATTTATTTGTGCTATTTACGCAATGTTTTAGTTTTCTCAAGTTTGTGTCAAGGTACAGAAACCGAATAATTTAATGTAAAATAGCACTGCATTGTCTTCAGTGTAAAAATTAAACATAAAATCAAACCAAAACGTATTCAGACAACTTCAACATTTCTCACATTATCACAGTTAATTTGCTATAGTTTAGAAAATGGTAATGAAATATGACTCAGAGTTAAACTTTGTGTGAGAACAAATTAATCTTGATAATGTCAGATAACTTTGATAGAAAGATATTTAATGGATTACAATCAACCAAAACTACAGACATCTGTTATTATGACAATATTTACACAACTATCAGTTAGCAAGCAATGCTTCTTTGTGTTCAGTCTGTGGTGTGAAATGTCACATTAGTCAGGTTAAAGCAGTGGTTCTCAATTCCAGTCCTCGCGATCCAGTACTGCTCAGCACATATTGTATGTCTCTCTTTGTTAACACACCTGCTCCGTGCATGAACTGTGTTTTGATTGACATGGTTTCTACACAGTGTTTACTGCTCCCTAGTCCCTGAGCAGGGGAAATCTGTTGAAGTTTACTTCACTTCGGAACATTCATTCACGGATTTGCATTACACAACGTCCGTCTGCACACATGGACAAGTGTGACATCATATATCTCTGTAAGTAAAATACAATTTAAATTCATGTCACGTCAGTGCACTTTGAATGGAACATATACGTTCGGTTCGAACTGGAATCATGGCGGAATGTCCTGTGATGTCCACTTCACAGGGCACTTGTGTTCGAATAGAACAAATGTCTGAAGCAATAAGAGAAACGTACAAAATGTGCAGAGCAGGGATGTGAGGACTGCAATTGAGAACCGCTGGGTTAAAGTGTCTGAATATAAAAAAAAAAAAAAAAAAAAAAATTCACTAGTAGTCCACTATATGAAGAATCTTTTGGTATAATGTCACGTTTCGCTTTATTTTTGCTAAACTCACTTCAATGAATTATAATGTCCTATCAAAATCAATAAGTATATCTGGAATCTGAATAATTGTTGGTTTGACTGTACATTAATTCTTGTTAAAATTACATTTACATTACATTTACATTTAATCATCAAAAGTGACTTTATGCTTCTTTGGGATGGCACAATCAAGCAATGTTCACTTGCAGAACACAAGCTTCTAGAGGCACATAAGTCTGAAGTAACAAATTTAGGTAAATGGGTGCAGAGCCAGTGGTAGTTTTGTAGGCAAACATCAATGCCTTAAATTTTATGCGAGCGGCTATTGGAAGCCAGTGCAAATTGATAAACAGAGGTGCGATGTGTATTCTTTTTGGCTCATTTTTGGCCAGATTGGTTGCTGTCAAGGAGGTTGTTGTGTGTGAGAAATGTAGAGACTTGGTTGAACATAGCTCGTTCAAGTGTTTTTGCAATGAAAGGAAGAAGGGAAACTGAAAACTAAAAAAAAAAAAAACTAAAAACTAAAACTACAGAGTGATTCAGTCAAGAGCAGTGAGTGATTTTCTGGGATTGACAATACAGCAGCTAGCAGCTAAATTAGACATGGTAATGGCCGTGGCCAAGCCTTGGAAATTAGTGAGGTCCGTAATAACCCCCTTATGTAGTAGTAGTAGTAGCCCTTTATTGTCACTAGTCACAAGTACCAGCGAAATTAGCCATCAACCTGTCCATACATACATACATACAATATGACAGTGGGGTAGACAGGACAGGAAGACAGGGTATTTGAGGAAGAAATAAGTACAGCATAACACTAGGGAAGTGAGGAGAAAAAAACCAACACCCAGACTATGCTCCTTATGGGAGCACAGTATGAGAACAGGAAAAACACCTCAGCACAAAAAGCACATAATCAATACACCATAGACACACGACTTTGCAACTGGGTACGGAGCTTGGGGTGATTGAGGTAATCCAGCACAGCCAAACAGCCATCCGGTCCAGCAGCTTGAAAGCGCTAGTCACAGACCCGCCTGCCAGACTGGCGGAACAAAGCGGCAAAGGCGGGGGATGGGGGTTGGGAGGGTGAATGCATATCGGTATATGTGTAAGAGTTTGTGTATTTGTAGGCCTGGAGAGTTGAGACTCTCTCTAGATGCCTCAGTCCGGCCATGGAGACGTCCTTGGTCAGGTCCTAGATAGAGTCAACAATCACCAGGTGTCTGTGAGAGAGGGTAAAGGAATGCAAGACAAGTCAAGCTGCCCTGCTCGCCTGGGAGATTTTTGTCATACAGCCAAGGCTGGTAAAGAAAGCCAAAAGAAGATAAGATACCAGTTGTTTGGTCTAGTAGCCGCATTTCTTTTCACGGTCACTATGATTTTTCATTGTTCATTGGTCTCCAAATTCTCCAATTTCTTTTCCAAATCCGTGAGCTTCTTCGTGATGTTATCCATATTGCGGTTAATAGTCTCAGTCTCAATGCTGACCGCTCTGCCCACTACTTCAATCATGACGGGCAGCCTTGTGAGGCTTTGGACGGCTGTTCCGGTCTTCTTAATTTTCCGATAACCCAGGACAAAGCCTAATCTAATCAGCAGAAGACCTGTTATCATGGTTCCGAATAGGTAGATGTCTTCAATGTCCTCCACGGAAAGAGTCGACAGACACACGACCCGCCAATTCGCCCACGCGTCCATCGTGTAGCCAGCTGCAAACGTTCCGGCAGGGCAGTCAGGTTCCCCCGAACCCAGGCTTCTCGTCGAGAAGATGGTGTCAATTGCGTTGAGAGACCAGTTTATCAGATCCATATTCCAGTTTAGGAGAGCAGTGCAGAGAGAGTTTCTCAAGTAGACAAGACAAGAGAAAAACAAGCGAAGCAAGGAAAGGCAGGGAGGGAGAGGAAAGAAATGTGACCGCCTCCGTTGAGAGCAAGAGAGAAGATCTATTATAGAATTGTGCTATAATAACCCCTATAAATGCAGCTAAATATATACTCTAACTCTTGAAATGATATAGAAATGTAGTTGTTTTAAAGGGATGCTCATTTTTAAATCATACTATTTATTGCATCAAAGATTGTACTTTGAATAAATACTTAACTATGTTTATGGGATGGATAATTGTATCAGTTTTTTATTATTCATGCAACCATACATATTGCTGTTATAGTTTTATTTATAACCTGATAACATGGTGCTCTTATGAATGTTTATAGCATGATTGTGAAAGTTTAACTACTATACTGAATGATGTAGCATAGACTTCTTAATAACTAGTGTTCGCGTATTTCTTTTCATTCTGTACCCTAAGTTACTTGTTCTACAGATCTCTGCAGTAGTGTTAGACAGCGTTTTGATAAAGTTTCTGACAGGTAATATAGTTTTTTTTTTTCTTACTGAATGTCATGGACTTTTTTTGATCGGAATGTCTATTTACTTCACCCACTAAATGTGTTATTTTCCCTAACCTAATGTGTTATTTAGCTCCAGTGGAGCAGTGTCACGATTGCACACACAAACAGAGAGATACAGATGCAGTGTTTTATTAGGGGAATCCAAGAATCAAAATCCAATCAGGCAAAAGGTCAGTATCCAGACCTGGCTCGACTCACGGGGAGCATCCACGGATACTATGGATGTGCACATTGATGCTGCAGTATCGATATATCGATACTCAGAAGCTTCTATTTTGGTATCAATATTTTCTGCAAAGTATCGATACTTAATTATATTTATAATTTATTTATAACTAAATGTTTTAAGCAGTGTGTGCAGGCCAATAGGGACGGTGTGTGTATGATATAAAAAGAAAAGGTCTCGCGGACGCGGTGGTATGACGTTAACACTGATTGGTCTTCGGCTGCATGCAGTGCAATGTGCCATTCACCATCACAACACGGCATACACGGTCGCGACTTGCGCGAAAGATGACAGCAGTACCGCCGCTCCCTATATACACTATATACAGCAGTCTGCGTAGGGCGCCAAATCCCAAAGGAGGCACCATCCCAGTTGCTCAAAAAAAAAAAAAAAACCTGCACTATTCTCCTATCCACGCTCACGACCACTCGCACCTCATGTTTGCGGCTGAATGTTCATAATTGATGGATGACATCTATGCCTGGGTAAAGGGCTCACATGGGCTCAAACACAAATTTGAAGCTCAATAGCATTTGAGCAGTGTTGGGAAGGTTACTTTGGAAATGTAATAGGTTACAGATTACAAGTTACCCTGTTTAGAATGTAATAGTAGTGTAACTTTTTCAATTACTTTATAAAAGTAATGTATTCTAATAAGCATGTGACGTATTCTGTGTAATAAACTCCTGAAACATTTTTTTTTTTTTTTTAATTTTTTTTAAACTGCTGTCTCTTTGTATATGATGATAGTTTTCTCAAAATAAGTAAAACGCATGAAGTGACACAGAGCAGTTCTAGAAATTATGTTTATGTGCTCGTGTACTCCTAAATTGAGACAGCAGAGGTTGAAAACACTGCAAGCTTCAGTAGACCTATGTGTAGTAAATTAAACCATGTCTTTGCCATTAATTTACAGAAGGGGCTGCCTGGGGGAAAAAAAATAAGACTGGAAATCTATACTTTACAATACAATACTCTACAATACTACCAGAGGTGTAGTGGTAAAAAAAGAGGTGGGTAAACTATAAATTCTGGGTGACCACATCGTGGTCATGGTAAGGTGGGCCACTGCATACCGGTGTATGTCTATCCTGATGACATCACTATAGGCTTTCATTTGATATTACTACCAAGGGTATCACTGTTGTTCCCGCATAAAAGTCACACAATCACTATTCAATTCATAAATTAATCTAAGTTCTTCTTAAAAAGACTCAAGAAGGAATAATAAGGTTGAAATCTATAAAGTTTACTAAATGACAAAACAAAGAACTTTTTTTTTTTAAAGAGGAATAGAAAGGGAGGCTTATATCCAAGGGTTCCAATGCAATGCACTTGTACGCAATGATTACGGATTTGGGATTATTTTCATAGTCGATTAATCTGTTGAATATTTTCTAAATTATTCGGTTAGTTGTTTGGTCATAAATATGTCAGAAAAATGTGGATCAGTGTTTCCCCAAATGCCCAGGAATGGTCCTCAAATGGTCCTCTCGTTTTGTCCACAACTCAAAGATATTCAGTTGACTGTCAGAGAGGAGAGAAGACACTAGAACATATTCACATTTAACAAGCTGGAATCAAATTTTTTTTTTTTTTTTTTACTTTTGTCTTTCATATATTTTATCAATGACACAGACTGCAATGACACAGACAGCTTCCTTGCAGAAAGACATCCTTTTGATCACGTGGTTCATGTGAGATGATTGACAGCTTTACAAACTATCGCAGTGATGTCACAGCTGACGCGATTCTTGCTAGCTCTGTTAGCTGTTTTTGTTCTTCAGATCGCATAAATCTGTAAAATGAATAGAAAGGTTATTCTGTATGAAGAAATATTTTACAAACATGTCATAAAATTATTATCTCTTCAAATGTGCGTACCATTGGATATTGTATACGAATATTGTGGATATTGTATACGAACACAAATAAATTTACAAAACGCTCAACTGGGCTGAAGGTGAGAAAGAGGATCCCAAAAAGGTGTTAGACAAATTTGAGAAATATATCAGACCAAGGAAGAATAAGAGGATAGCTCGCCATCGTTTTAAGCAGAGGAAACAAGACGTAAGTGAGAGTTTCGACCATTTTGTTAAAGTTCTACCAGAAAGACTCGGGAGATAGAGGAATGTACGAAGCATACATTTATTGACAGCTCAGCGAGCACAATTATAAATTTCTTTGGCGGAAGGCCCCGTCCATGGTTCGTAATCCGAGGGTAGCGAATCTGCATTTCCTGCCTGAAGACGAAGGCAGGGGCGCAGCAGACCCCCAAAATTAGGTGGATTATGAGACCTCCAGACGGGGCCAGCCTTCCCCGCCAAAAAAGTAGATGAAGTATACCCACCAGTTGTGAATCCTAAGGTTCCTGGAAGAAATAGAAAGAGAGTTAGCATGACCAGTATAAATGACGTTAGATTAAACTTAAGTTTTTTACAGAAATAGCCGCAATAGGCCAGACACAGACAGCAACGATAGGCAGCACAAACAGGCCTCGATAGACCAACAGAAATAGCCACGATAGGCAGACACAGACAGCCACGATAGGCAGCACAAACAGGCCTCGATAGACCAACAGAAATAGCCATGATAGGCAGACACAGACAGCCACGATAGGCAGGCACAAACAGGCCTCGATAGACCAACAGAAATAGCCACGATAGGCCGACACAGACAGGCCTCGATAGACCAACAGAAATAGCCACGATAGGCAGACACAGACAGGCCTCGATAGACCAACAGAAATAGCCATGAGAGGCAGACACGGACAGGCCCCGATAGGCCGAACATAAATAGCCACGATAGGCCAGACGCAGACAGCCACGATAGGCAAACGCGGACAGGCCCCAATTGGCCGAACATAAATAGCCCGATAGGCCAGACGCAGACAGCCACGATAGGCAGACACAGACAGGCCCCAATAGACCGTACATAAATAGCCACGATAGGCCAGACGCAGACAGCCACGATAGGCAGACACAGACAGGCCCCGATAGACCAACATAAATAGCCACGATAGGCCTCACGCAGACAGCCACGGTAGGCAGACACAGACAGGCCTCAATAGACCAACAGAAATAGCAACGATAGGCCAGACGCAGACAGCCACGATAGGCAGACGCAGACAGGCCTCGATAGACCAAACAGAATAGCCATGATAGGCAGAACACAGACAGCCTCGATAGACCGTACAGAAAAATAGCCATGATAGCCAGACACAGACAGGCCTCGATAGACCAACAGAAATAGCCACGATAGGCCAGACGCAGACAGCCACAATAGGCAGACGCAGACAGGCCTCGATAGACCGTACAGAAATAGCCATGATGGCCAGACACAGATAGGCCTTGATAGACCATACAGAAAAATAGCCATGATAGCCAGACACGGACAGGCCTCGATAGACCAACGGAAATAGCCACAATAGGCCAGACGCAGACAGCCACGATAGGCAGACACGGACAGGCCTCGATAGACCGTACATAAATAGCCATGATAGCCACACAGACAGCCCGATAGACCGTACATAAATAGCCACAATAGGCCAGACGCAGACAGCCACGATAGGCAGACGCAAGACAGGCCTCGATAGACCATGATTAGCCACGATAGGCAGACGCAGACAGGCCTCGATAGACCGTACATAAATAGCCACGATAGGCCAGACGCAGACAGCCACAACGGCAGACGCAGACAGGCCTTAATAGGCCATACAGAAATAGCCACAATAGGCAGACACAGGACAGGCCTCAATAGACCGTACAGAAAAATAGCCATGATGGCCGGACACGGACAGGCCTTGATAGGCCGTACAGAAATAGCCACGATAGGCCAGACACAGACAGCCACGATAGGCAGACACGGACAGGCCTCGATAGGCCGTACAGAAATAGCCATTATAGCCAGACACAGATAGGCCTCGATAGACCGTACAGAAATAGCCACGATAGGCCAGACACAGATAGCCACAATAGGCAGACATGGGACAGGCCTTGATAGACCATACAGAAAAATAGCCATGATAGCCGGACACGGACAGGTCTCGATAGACCGTGCAGAAATAGCCACGATAGGCAGACAAAGACAGCCACAATAGGCAGACATGGGACAGGCCTTGATAGACCATACAGAAAAATAGCCATGATAGCCGGACACAGACAGGTCTCGATAGACCGTGCAGAAATAGCCACTATAGGCAGACACAGACAGGCCTCGAAAGACCATACAGAAATAGCCACAAAGGCCAGACATGTACAGTCCTTGATAGACCATACAGATATAGTAACACCACCACCAGTAATTGCATGAATTTACCTGATTAGTTACAGGAGAGCTTGCTGAGCTTCAATAATGGTTTTGAATCAGGTCTGATGTATGATTCAAATGCTTAGGAAGACCATCTGCCCATGATCTTAACAGCTGATGTAGAGATCGCTCATTCAGCTGCTGAAGTAGCTGCCCCAATTCTGAATGAATGGCCAGTAGATAGACTGCAGCTTTGAGAACAGTGGTTAAGCGAGTTCTAAACAGCCTTGGAAAGGGGGCTCCGTTAGAAAAAATAGAGCTGGTGCGTTTTAGAAATTCTAGGTCGGATTTTTAAGAAATTTCACCATGCAGAGAAGGGACAGGATTATTGATTTTAGAATTGTTAAGGTGACACCAGAACCTTGCACATCGGTTTTTGAGTGCTTGAGGAGAGTGTGAAGAATTTTTGGTCCGAATCATAGATCTGAAGGAAATGCCGCGAGCAGGATCAAATGGATTGGTTTGAAGTGAATTCCCCTGGAAGCATAACCTGTAGAAGGCAGATAAACACTGCCTCCAGAAGAATATTGAGGTACTTCGAAGGAAGGCCGTAGCAGATGGAAGTAATTAATTTTGCAATATGGGCAGGGTAATAGGCAGACATTTGTCTTTAATTTGTTGTCGCGTTGGCATCTGCAAACTCAAACATGTGTAAGTACGATCTTTTATACAGGAGTATAAAGACGTGATTGGATAATGATGAAGGTAATTAATGACGAAGTGATTGAGTCTTCCTGGCAGAACTTAGGCTAAAGCTTCCATATCTACGGCTACTGTTAATGGATTGCGCATATGCAGACCCTGACGACATGTTGATTGATGCAATTATCGTGGGTGTGCATGAAAAACGAGTGCAAGAGAGACTATTAGGAGAGGAATTGACACTAGCCAAGGCTATTGAAATCCTTCAACAATATGAGATGTCTCAGAAACAACTGAAAATAGTCAGAGATGATGTCACATGCTCTCAAGTGTCCACTGTTGCAGAACGTGTTCAACATAAACCTTCTGGCCAAAGCAGAAAAACAAGCTATCCAGATCGCAAGTTCACTCAGTCAAAACCATCAGCTTTCTGTGCTAGCTGCGGTAAACATCCCGATCACAAATGGAACGAGGGCAAAGGCCCAGCCAAGGGCTCAACGTGCTCATACTGCCACAAGCCCAACCACTAGATGGCAGTGTGCCGTAAACGTGCTGTTCACACACTGAATGTTGAAGCGCTGGAGGAGTCTGATGATGAAATACTGAATATTAGCAGATGTTGTCCATCCAGCAGCTGCATTAACTGTCGACAAATGGTCCGTGCATTTGATGATACTTTCACAGAGAGTCCAGTTCAAGATAGATACTGGTGCCAAGCATAACACATTGACTCTTGACAGCTAGCAGCAACTTGTGCACACGGGTGAATTAAAGCATTCTAACAAGCTGTTGCGCTCCTACTCTAATCATAAGCTCAAACCAGTCGCTGCTGTAGATCTATCAGTGCACTATAAACAGTGTGTCACTGATGCAGAGTTTGAAATTGTGGATATTGCACAGGAAAGTGTGCTCAGCGGGGCCACGGCTGAAGCTCTGAGTTTGATAGCAAGGCTGAGCTCTGTACAAAATGTTGCTGAAGCTGAGGCTGACTCTCCTTTGAAGGGCATTCTCGAACAAGACATTGTTCCTCAAGGCCTTCGTGACTTTCCTGAGCTAATACGGACCAAAGGGACTCTACCAGGGAAGTACACAATCAAATAGAGCCCAATACTAAAGGTGTTGTCCACCCTGTGCGCAGACAGCCAGTTGCACTCAAGGGACAGATTGTCAAAAAAACTGCATGAAATGGAGGAAAATGGCTATATAAGAAAGGTCGAGCAGCCCACTGAGTGGGTCAGTTCAATGGTGGCAGTCTCTTGGGGAGACAAGTTAAGAATTTGCATAGACCCCAGCGATTTAAATAAGGTAATTAAAAGAGAAAATTACCCCATGCGCACCGTTGAATAAGTTGTGTCATCTATGCCTGGAGCACGTATATTCTCAGTCCTTGATGCCAAGTCGTATTTCCTCCAGATCGAGTTAGATGAGGAATCTTCATTCCTAACAAACTCCAATACACCCATTGGTAGGTTTAGGTGGTTGAGGCTACCGTTTGGAATTAAATGTGCTCCTGAGATCTATCAGAGGATCATGGATGGCATGCTGGAGGGCATTACGGGAGCAGTGGCCATTATGGATGACATCTTGATTGCGGCCCCCACTGTGAAGATGAACGATGAAATCCTATGCAAAGTCATCGAGAGAGCAACAAGCTACAACCTGAAGCTTAATTTCAATAAGTGTCGCATTCGGCAGAGCCAAGTCCCATATATTGGCCATTTACTCACTGCAGAAGGTCTGAAGCCTGACCCAGCCAAGGTCCAAGCAGTCAGGGGCATGCCAAAACCTGTTGACAACGAAGGGGTGCGGAGATTTTTGGGGTTTGTGACTTATTTGTCAAAATTCATACCAAATCTCAGTGAAGAAGATGCACCGCTGCGTCAGCTCCTGAAAAGTAATGTGGAGTTTGCGTGGCAATCTGCTCAGAAAATAGCTTTTGCAAGGCTCAAAGAACTGTGTTCACAACCCCCCCTAATGAAGTACTTTGACCCATCAGGGCCAGTTGAAATTTTCTGTGATGCAAGCAGCAGTGGATTAGGTGCTGTGCTTTTGCAGGACGATCACCCTGTTGTATTCTCTTCCAGGTCTCTGACCGACGCCAAGACCCGCTACGCACAAATAGAAAAGGAAATGCTTTCTATCGTCCATGCATGCACATAATTTCATCACTTCATCTTTGGAAAGTCGGTCACTGTGTATAATGACCACAAACCACTGGAGGACATCTTTAAGAAATCATTGCTTGCCACCCCCATGCGCATACAGAGGATGCGCCTGTGTAGTACTCCTGTAAGTAACAAGACAATGAAGAGAAGAACGCATTTGTGATGGCTTCTCGTCTTTGCATTTACTACGAATTTCAATAAAAGCAATGCATATTACAACTGCTCAAGACACTTCATTGTCAATACACATATGACGTTTCCATAGTGATGCCTGAATATTAACATTACAACTTTAACATTTTGCATATTCAGCATTTACAATTGCCAACGTGACACTCTAATTGATCATTTATATATATATTACACTTCCACTAAACTTTACAATTTATCTAAAATAATAACATGAGAATGATAATGTAAAACATATTCAGAATCTAATCCATATTCTCAGTAAAGAACATACACTCTGTTTGTTATCTGATGCATTACATTGAATGACGAGACATATGAAATTAGCTCATTTACATTCACTCGACTGTAATGCTTAACACAGTTTACAGACATCACTATCGAATAAATGACCACGTATGTAAATTAAGAGATAATTTATAACATGAAACAATATTATCTCTTAATTATTCAAATATTATTTATACTTTACACAGTTATAACGGACCTTCGCGCTAATCGCGGGGCACTTATGCTAACCATGTGCTCAACATGACAAACTCGTGACTCACTATTCAAATAACTAAACAGCTGCGTTAAACACACACACAACTCGTTTGTATTATTAACAATGTTTATGTTTAAATCGAAAATGTGTTTTGCATTATACTTTGCAGTTACCTGTAAGTAACAAGACAATGAAGAGAAGAACGCATTTGTGATGGCTTCTCGTCTTTGCATTTACTATGAATGAGCATCACTGGCGCGCAGGCTGCTATGAGATGCGTGCGATGACGTCATCACACTGGTAGGCTATGCCAAGCGAAAATAATCAATTTATAAATGCATAAACAAACACTCTTTTTAAACATAAAGTACAATAAAACATTTAAACCATATTTAAAACAATTTGAAAATTAGCATCACACTAAAAAAATGTACAAACACAAACTGCCTGTACTCACTATTACACTCTCCCATACAGGATAAGATGTGGTCCCGACATCTACCAATGCCCTTCTCAATCGAGCTCAATCAATAATGCTTTCTGTTAAACAAATTTCTTTTTTCTTTTTTTTTAGTCCATATAAATCAATTGGTGTATGTCATATATTGACAAGAATCTCAAAGTTCAGCAACAATAGTCCATTTGGGGGGATTGTTGTTAGGAATTGACAAAAAAAAAAGAATATCTCACTTACGCTAAACAAAAACAGTCCATTTAAACAGGGGTCACCAATCTAAAGCTTAGAAGAGCTTAACGTGGCTGTGTTCAGAGTCCTAAAACAGTCCATGTTCCCTAACTATCCATATCTGCTTTGCTGTTCACTTGAGTTCACTATTGATTGTCCATTGTTCATATTATGTTTCCCAGCTCATCAGTGTGCATATTAGAGAAGCAGTTCATAGCTGATCAAATGTTCCAGTATGTGTGACCACATATCAACAGTCCATATTGTTTCACCCCAAAGGTAATTGGTAGTATAACCAAAACAGTAGATCACTTAAAGGTATGGTAGATTAAAGTTAGTAGCAAAATCAGAATCAGAATCAGAATCAGAAAGAGCTTTATTGCCAAGTATGCTTACGCATACAAGGAATTTGTTTTAGTGACATAAGCTTCCAGTACACAGAGACAACAACACACAGAAAAAAAAAAAATTGAGATCTACAAATTGACAAATAAATAAGTGTATAAACAATTGTGCTATAAATGATAATGGAGTAGGATTGAGTGAGATGCAGGAATGTTCTAGGATGGAGGGTTAACAAATAAATATAAGGATATTGCACGTTTATAAGCATAAGTAGGGAACATTTAACTGTTCATGAGGTAGATTGCCTGGGGGAAGAAACTGTTCTTGTGCCTTGCTGTTCTGGTGTTTGGGGCTCTGAGGCGCCGGCCAGATGGCAAAAGTTCAAAGATGGGGTGACTTGGATGTGAGGGATCCAGAGTGATTTTCTGAGCCCTTTTCCTCACTCTGGATGTATACAGTTCTTGAAGGGTGGGCAGGGGAGCACCAATAATCCTTTCAGAAGTCCGAACAGTTCTCTGTAGTCTTCTGATGTCTGTCAGTTATTGAAGTACAGAGGACAGACTCAATGACGGCCGAGTAGAACTGTTTTAGCAGCTCCTGTGGCAGGTTAAACTTCCTCAGCTGGCGAAGGAAATACAACCTTTGCTGGGCCTTTTTAACAATGGAGTCAATGTGATTGACCCACTTCAGATCCTGAGAGATGGTGGTTCCCAGGAATCTGAATGACTCCACTGCAGTCACAGTGCTGTTCATGATGGTGAGTGGGGAAAGTGCAGGTGGGTTTCTCCTAAAGTCCACGATCATCTCCACTGTTTTGAGCGTGTTCAGCTCCAGGTTTTTAAGACTGCACCAGACAGCCAGCTGCGCAACCTCTTGTCTGTAAGCAGACTCATCACCGTCCTGGATGAGGCCGATGACTGTAGTGTCGTCTGCAAACTTTAGGAGCTTGACAGAGGGGTCTTTAGAGGTGCAGTCGTTGGTGTACAGCGAGAAGAGCAGAGGGGAGAGAACACATCCCTGAGGGGCACCAGTGTTGGTGGAGCAGCTGTTTGATGTGAATTTCCCCAGTCTCACTAACTGTTGCCTATCTGTCAGAAAGCTGGTGATCCACTGACAGATAGAGCTAGGAACAGAGAGCTGGGTCAGTTTGGTCTGAAGGGCTGTTGGGATAATGTTGTTGAATGCCGAACTAAAGTCCACAAATAGGATCCTCACATAAGTCCCTGTTTTGTCCAGATGTTGCAGGATGAAGTGCAGTCCCATGTTGATTGCATCATCCACGGACCTGTTTGCTCGGTAAGCAAACTGGAGGGGGTCCAGTAAGGGTCCAGTGATGTCCTTCAGATAAGCCAGAACCAGTTTTTCAAACGACTTCATGACGACAGACGTTAGAGCCACAGGTCTGTAGTCGTTAAGTTCTGCTATCTTGGGTTTCTTTGGGATGGGGATGATGGTGGAGCGTTTGAAGCAGGAAGGCACTTCACACAACTCCAGGGATCTGTTGAAGATCTGTGAAAAGATGGGGGCCAGCTGGTCAGCACAGATTTTCAGACAGGCTGGTGTAACACCATCTGGGCCTGGTGCTTTTCTTCTTTTGTTCTTCTTGAAGACCTGGCGCACATCATCTTCACAGATTTGAAGAGCAGGAGGTGTGGAGGGTGGGATTGCAGGATGTGTTAATGGTTGTGTAGGGAGATGGTCAGAATGGGTGATGGGGGTTTCAAATCTGCAATAAAACTCATTCAGGTCGTTAGCAAGTCGTTGATTAGCCTCAGTGCAAGGGGATGGTGTCTTGTAGTTTGTGATGGCTCTTAGACCTCTCCACACTGAAGTTGAGTCGTTGGAAGTAAGCTGGTCTTCCAACTTTTTAGCGTAGGTCTTTTTAGCCGCTTTGATCTCTTTGTTCAGTGTGTTCCTGGCCTGATTGTACAAGACCCTGTCCCCATTTCTGTAGGCATCCTCTTTGGCCTGACGAAGATGTCTGAGTTTTACTGTAAACCATGGCTTATCATTGTTGAATGTTAAATAAGTCCTGGTAGGAATGCATATATCCTCACAGAAACTAATATAGGATGTTACGGTCTCTGTGAGTTCGTCCAGATCGGTGGTAGCAGCTTCAAAAACACTCCAATCAGTGAGGTCAAAACAAGATTGTAAATCCTGCTCTGTTTCACTGGTCCATCTCTTCACAGTCCTTACTACAGGTTTAGCAGATTTAAGTTTTTGCTTGTAGGATGGTATAAGATGAACCAGACAGTGATCAGAACGTCCCAAAGCTGCTCGTGGAACAGAGTGATATGCATCCTTTACTGTGGTGTAACAGTGATCCAATATATTACTGTCTCTGGTGGGACATGTAACATGCTGTCTGTATTTTGGCAGTTCACGGGAGAGATCGGCTTTGTTAAAGTCCCCAAGAATGATTAAAACAGAGTCCGGGTGTTGTTGTTCTGTGTCTGTGATCTGATCAGCAAGTTTCTGTAAAGCTGAGCTCACATGCGCTTGCGGAGGGATGTAAACACTGACCAGAATGAACGAATGAAACTCCCGCGGCGAATAGAACGGCTTGCAGTTGACAAACTGCATTTCTAAATCAGGACAGCACATCTTCTTTTACACAGTTACATCTGTACACCACCGTTCATTGATGTAAAAGCATGTCCCGCCGCCGCGCGATTTCCCAGTTGATTCTGATTCGCGATCCGCTCTGAACAGCTGAAAGCCCGGCAGATGGAGCGCGCTGTCTGGTATGGCGTCATTCAGCCAGGTTTCCGTGAAACACAGAGCAGCAGAGTGAGAGAAATCCTTATTTGTCCGAGAGAGCAGAAGCAGTTTGTCTGTTTTGTTGGGTAGAGAGCGGAGATTTGCGAGATGGATGCTAGGCAACGGCGTTCGAAATCCGCGCTTCCTGAGTCTGATGAGCGCTCCCGCTCGCTTCCCCCGTCTGCGCGTCCTGAAGCGCTTGATCAGCGCCGCCGCTCCTCCGATAACAACGTTCAGTAAAACGTCTGAATAATTTAAATCTGGTAAAAGATCTTGTGGTGTGTTCTGCCGAATGTTCAGCAGTTCATCCCTGGTGAAACTGATCGTGTTTGTTAAACAAAAAAACAGGAAAAACGAACAAAAACAGCACAAACACTGGAGAACCAAGCACTGAAGCAGCCATCTGCGGCGCCATCGAGTACACAATATATGATCCAAAAAGGTGGGGCTTGGTGATAATAAAAGGGTATTGTTGACCAAGGGTTTGGGACTCTGAAATCCTGATAGTAGTCGCCACTCATGCTCTGCACATTGCGACATACTGGTGTCCCAAAGGTGTCGTAAGTGAACTTTTTTGGGGGCCGTCGCATTCTCGTTATTAACTTGGAACTGTTTTGTTCTCCTGAGTCCAAGTTTCTCTGTTCTTGTATTGCAGGTGCTCCTCTCTCAACTAACTCTATTTCTTCAGACTCAATAGTTGATCTGACCTCTTGAGCCTCCTGTCTGTCTCTCGTGTCACTGACTTGTCTCTGTTCTCTAGGCTCAGTTTCCAATTCATCTTGGGTTAACTGTGGATGTCGTTCATGAGCTAGATCATGGTTACCTACTGATGATTCAGGGAAGTCTGACTCCCTTGATAACACATCTCTATTTGTCCCATGTTGTCCATCAGTCCTTTTGTCTCTTTGTTGGCATTCCACTCTGAAGCTGTACTCATCTTCCTCACTTTCACTGTTGGCCTCTGGCACATACTCTCTGTTTCTTCCAAGCTGACCCCACTTTTTCCTCTGTTGGTTAGGTGCGGCTTGCTTTTCCTCTGCAATGGCTGGCTGTAAATAATCACATGGTAGAAGTAGATTTCTATGTAAGACTCTTGACCTCCCCTTCCCCTGCTCAGGTTTCACCTCGTAAATAGGGACATCCTCCATGGCTTGACGGATTACAACGTGTACTTTGTCCTCCCAGTAGTTCCTTAGCTTTCCAGTGGTGCCGCGGCCCTGGTCAAGTCCGAACAAAGCATCAACGGGGAGTCTTGGGGACCGACCAAACAACAGCTTAAAATGGCGAGAAACCGGTAACCTCACATTTAGTGCAGTTGTATGCGAAGACTAGTTTGTTAAGTGCCTGCCTCCTTCCAATTGGATTTACCTTTCTCCGTCAGAGTCTTGAGCATCTGTAGTATCGTTCGATTAAACCTTTCCACCTGGCCATTTCCTTGGGGATGGTAAGGGGTTGTTCTTGATGCTGTTATACCACTGTACTTCCTTAGTTGGTCAAACAACTGGTTCTCAAATTCTCCACCTTGGTTGTGGTGTATCCTCGAAGGGAATCCGACCTTGAGGGCAAAATCATTGAACAATCGGTCTGCCACCGTTTTTCCTGATTTTGATGTGGTAGCATAGGCTTGAACAAATCGAGTAAAGTGATCGATGACGACGAGAATGTACTCATATCCTCCTTTGCACTTTTCCAGATGGAGAAAATCAATTGAGACCAGCTCAAACGGATAAGTTGTCTTGATGCTCTTTAGCGGTGCTCGTATCTCCCTAGATGTTTTTTTTTGCTTAATGCACGGACACGCCCTTAGGACATAATGCTCAACTTCCTTTTGCATCTGTGGCCAGAAAAAACTGTCTCTAATAAGGCTTGTTGTCCTATCCAACCCTTGGTGGCCCATCTTATCGTGTAGTTCCCGCAAGACGATGTGCTTGAACTTGGCCGGTAACACAAGCTGAGTTCGCTGTGACGTTTTACGGTACAGTATGCCATGTTCATCTAACTGTAACTTGTCCCATTCTCGGATTAAACCTCTAAGCTTTGGTTCGACTGCCCGCCACTGTTTTGAACCTGGCCGCGACCCAGACTGTAAGTGCTCGACGATCACCTTGATGTCCTTGTCGTCACTCTGTACCTGTCGAATCTCCTCTTTTGACAATAAAGTTGGTGATACTTCATCTGTGTCTCTCCCTGCCATTACGTCCTCGCATTTGACAGTCATGTTGGGACCCAGCTCATCCTGGATTTCAACAGCTTGTATCATTGCTCCGATGCAACTTGATGGAAGCTCCTCTGTGTACTCTTCCATCACAGTCTCTACATCCAACGGTATCCTAGACAACGTGTCTGCATCCACATTCTCTCTTCCTGGCCGGTAGCGAATTGTGAAGTGGAAATCCGCTAATTCACCTACCCACCGGCACCCGGTTGCATTGAGTTTTGCAGATGAGAGCACATAGGTCAAGGGATTATTATCGCTGTACACAGTGAAAGTTGGGGCGTAATACAAATAGTCCCTGAATTTTTCAGTTACAGCCCACTTTAGGGCGAGAAATTCCAACTTCCCACTGTGAAGATGGTAGTTCTTCTCGGCTGCTGTCAATGTCCTGGACCCGTAAGCAATCACCCTCAACTTTCCACCTTGGCGTTGGTATAGAACAGCCCCCAGGCCTTGATTTGATGCATCCGTATGCAGGATGAATGGTTCAGAGAACTCTGGAAACCCTAACACAGGCGGTTTAACCAAACACTCAATCAATTTCTCCAAGACTTCTTGGTGGTCCGCTGTCCATACAATTTGCTGGTTTGATGGCACCACATAACCTTTCTTGCTCCTTTCTGGCCTTTTCTTGGCCTTTGCTGGACTCTCCCCATCATTGACTTTGCCCTTCAAAAGGTTATACAGCAGACTGGCAGTTCTTAAAAAATCCTTTATGTACCGATGTTAGTAGCTGAGCAAGCCCAAGATCTTACGTAGCTCACCTACAGTGCTTGGTCGCTTATCCTTCAAAGCTGTTACAGCAGCGGTGTCGGCTGGGTCCATGCGACTACCCTCTGCAGACACAATTCTGCCCAAGTATCTCACTTCGTTCTTGAACATGTCGCATTTTCGTGGCTTTAATTTAATCCCATGGGTACATAATTGCCTCAGAACTCTCCTCACTGCCTCCACTTGGTCATCGAATGACTTTGTGAAGACCAAGACATCGTCCAGATATGGCACACAGATCTCGTCTCTCATTCCCTCCAAACATTTCTCCATGAACTGCTGGAACGCTGCTGGAGCATTCATAAGGCCAAAAGGAATGCGATTCATATAAACCCCAGGGAGTTGTGAATGCTGTTAGTGGCCTGCTCTCTGGGGTCATGAAGCCTTGGTGATATGCTTTCCCTTGGTCAAGCAGAGAGAACCAAGAATTGCCTCCCAGGCCATCTAAGACATCCTGCACTCGAGGAATCGGCTGGCGATCTGGTACTGTCTTACGATTCAGGTCCCTGTAATCTATACACAGTCTGAGGCTGCCATCCTTTTTCCGGACACACACAATTGGCGAAGAATAAGAGGAGTTGGACTTCTCTACCCACCCTTGAGCTATTAAGTCCTGTAGGTAGTCTTTCATCTCCTGGTACAAGGGCCTTGGCACTGAATTGTATGTCCGAGCTACTGGTGTACTGTCATTCAAGGAGAGACTCATTTGAAGTCCCTTTGCACAACCAATGTCGTCGTCGGATTTTGAGAAAACCTGGCACTCCTCCCTTAACATCTGCTTTACTTGTTGTTGTTGCCGTGCAGTTAGATGGCTCAAGTCAACTGGTGGGTCCCACAGGCTGTCTTCCTCTGTTTCCCTTGGTGTCTCCTCGACCATAATCTGAGTCACAGATCCTGTTCCCCTTGGAGATATCATCATCGCCGGTAAAACTGATCTAACTGGTTGCACTACGCCCAGCTCCACTCTACCTCCTAGGATAATATCGTGATCGGTCTCGTTCTGCACACTCAGAGTGACTGAAGGGCAGCCACCTTTTTTCACCTCCAGCAAGGTGTCAAACAGTTCTAGGCCCTCAGGGTGTTGAGGGTTGACGCATGGCTCAAACAGCAACACACTGTCTTGTCTCACATGTGGCATTTTTATCTTGCACTGTATCTGCATGATTGTGTGCCTTGGTATGTTTACAGATCCCTTGCCCGTACTCACTGTATACTCGCCAAGATCATCAGCTGTCACCAGATTGATGAAGGTATGCACTTTGCCTCTTTTCAGGTTGGGAAAGGCGCTTACAACAGTTTGATACAACTGCCTGTTAGTCTCTTTGTCCGAATTGTCTGTATCTTTTTGTTTCATCACTTGCTCGATTACATTAAATCCAATTATAGGTGTAGGGAGTTGCTGACCTTTTAGAACAAGCATAGGAATGACTAATTCTTTCACTCTTTCAGCAGGGGAGGCCAACCTGAACGTCACTTCAACCCATCCTCCGTACGGCATGTCAGTACCATTGGCCGCCACAAGATGTAGGCGTTCGGGTGTTTCTGTGGCTTCAGAAATACCCCTCAGTCTAACTTCCGGTATGTAGCTATCTTTCCACTGCTCATCAATAATACACACCTGGGAACCTGTGTCCCATAAAGCTTCTGTCTCATGTCCTTGCAAATAGCAGGCCACCAGGCATTGCCTGCCAACTAGGGAGGTTACTGGGGAGTGCTGATTAACTCTGCATTTGGCTGTTATTATGCTGTCTATCTCATGAGGCACAGGGTATTGCGGTTTGGTTATGAATTGTCGTGTCGTGTGTCGTGTGTCGTCGGGACGTGCTTGTCTCTTGGGTCACTCCCTGTCCCTTTGGAGCAACCCTTCCCCGTTTAACTGGATCTCCCTTGAGTTTCTCGTACCCCATACTCTGCACCCGGCTGCATAATGTTCGCTGCTGCTGCAATAATAGCAATGGGTGCACAGCTCCGTGCTTCCCCTCTGTTGGCAGTGAAAACATTGTCTAGCTTGCTGACGTTTGGGCTGTTGAAACTGGCGTTGGGATTGCGACATCCGTTCAGTTGGGTATTGTCGTGAGACTGGGTATAGTGACTGACTGGCTGAGGGGGGTATTTGAAAGTGATGGCGCTGGGGCTGCTGTTGTTGAGCGAAGCGTGTCAAAGCATGGGGGGGCTGTGGTGTTGTATACTGTTGCTGTAAAATAGCACCAAACCGTGGCTGTTGTGCTTGAAATTGATAATGTTGTTGCTCTGAATCCGGCCTCTGGGCTTGATGACCTGGCCCTGGGTTCCACTCTGGTGGCAACTGGCTGATCTGTGTCATGTTCTGCGGATGGTGGCGTGCCGCTGTCACTGCAAATTCTTCATTGTTAACTGCAAAGCACTGCTGTGATGCAACTAGCGGTTGTTGAATTTGCTCTTTGATCAGCATTATGTCATCGCTTAGTTTTTTTAGCTGAGACATTAAATCAAGTTTTGACTGTTTAGGCTGGCATTTCTGTTCAGGGACGGGCTCCTCCAGCTGGGTGGCATGAACAACTGCCTGACGTTCTGTTTTCCGCTTGTTCTGCCTCTCTCACTCATAGAGCATGCAACATTTAATTTTTCCAGCAATACTTCGTCAGAAATCGCAGCATCCGAAAGATACGGCTGTAAGTCGCTCTGAACACGGTCGTTTTGCAAGCCCGTTAAAACTGAATGCAGAAACATGTTCTGCACTAAAACAGGGTCATACTTCAGCCCAGATTCATCTTCTTGTGAGGCAAACAGAATTTTTTGTCTCAGGTCAAGAGCACGTATCAGGAAGTTTTGGGGGGTCTCTTTGCTGCGCTGGCCCTCGGTGGTCAATTGTTTGTATAATTCAGTTGCATTTTTTTCTTGATAATGAGAACGGAGAATGCGTCTCAGAGTGGGAAGAGTTAAGACAGCTTTACCTTCAAGATAGCTACGCAGCTGAAGCCCAGGTGTAATGGATCTTATTACTGCATCTATGATTTCCTGTTCAGGATACCCCTTGTCCAGCCCACTCTCAATTTGACGAGCAAGACTAGAGAATGATAATCGGTCCTTTTGACCTGGTTCACCGATCAAGCCTGATATTTTAAACTCTTTATGCCAAATGACTGGCGCGCTGTGTCTCTGGGGCAGTTGTGAACGGTCTGCATGCCTCCCATCTGATGTTGCCTGCGCCCCTGATGTGCTGTTTGCCACAGCAGTATTAATGTGCATGGCCTGAAATTACTCAGTTACAGTACTAGTTCCCTTCACTGGTCTCTTTGCCGTGTTTATGTCTCTCCCCACTTGTCCTGGCTCCACCCATTTTTCTGTATTGTCAGCAGTGGCCGCTGTGAGTTCACTTATTTTCTCTTGAAAACACAATAACTCCACCATACCACTATCCTCTAGTTCTTCCAGCTCACTCCTCAATAAATGACTGCTGATATACTTTATGAGTGAGAGGCGGGTCACATCTTTCACTGACGTGATGTGTAAAAAGGAACAGAGTTCTATTAATTTCTCTCTTGACAGTGTGCATAACTTTTCTCCTATCTCCTCCTGAAGAGTCTGAAGCGCATCCATTCTTGTTTTGTTTTCTCCGCAGTATTTAGCAGTGTTGAAAGTGGTGGTTACCTCACTGACCTGGGTGCCGTCGCTTCTGAACTCACTGTCTCAAGCGCACGCACCACTAAATAAGCCTTGTCTCTCCACTTCACTCTGCAGCCTCACTGCTGAACGTCTGGGTAAGAGATGAATGTGACTGGGTGGTTCTCGCTGATGAAGGAGTCAGTCCACCCAACAATCATCCCAGCGGTGCCTCCAAAATTGTAGTACTCCTGTAAGTAACAAGACAATGAAGAGAAGAACGCATTTGTGATGGCTTCTCGTCTTTGCATTTACTACGAATTTCAATAAAAGCAATGCATATTACAACTGCTCAATACACTTCATTGTCAATACACATATGACGTTTCCATAGTGATGCCTGAGTATTAACATTACAACTTTAACATTTTGCATATTCAGCATTTACAATTGCCAACGTGACACTCTAATTGATCATTTATATATATATTACACTTCCACTAAACTTTACAATTTATCTAAAATAATAACATGAGAATGATAATGTAAAACATATTCAGAATCTAATCCATATTCTCAGTAAAGAACATACACTCTGTTTGTTATCTGATGCATTACATTGAATGACGAGACATATGAAATTAGCTCATTTACATTCACTCAACTGTAATGCTTAACACAGTTTACAGACATCACTATCGAATAAATGACCACGTATGTAAATTAAGAGATAATTTATAACATGAAACAATATTATCTCTTAATTATTCAAATATTATTTATACTTTACACAGTTATAACGGACTTTCGCGCTAATCGCGGGGCACTTATGCTAACCATGTGCTCAACATGACAAACTCATGACTCACTATTCAAATAACTAAACAGCTGCGTTAAACACACACACAACTCGTTTGTATTATTAACAATGTTTATGCTTAAATCGAAAATGTGTTTTGCATTATACTTTGCAGTTACCTGTAAGTAACAAGACGTGATGGCTTCTCGTCTTTGCATTTACTACGAATGAGCATCACTGGCGCGCAGGCTGCTATGAGATGCGTGCGATGACGTCATCACACTGGTAGGCTATGCCAAGCGAAAATAATCAATTTATAAATGCATAAACACTCTTTCTTTTTAAACATAAAGTACAATAAAACATTTAAACCATATTTAAAACAATTTGAAAATTAGCATCACACTAAAAAATTTACAAACACAAACTGCCTGTACCCACTATTACACTTGCGTATCCAATGGTATGATTTGACTGTCAGGTACAGGAAAGGGAACGATATGGAGCTGCCTGACACACTTTCCAGGGCGCAACTGTCACACAATACTCCAGAATTGGAACATTTGGAGTGTGTATCCATGCTGAACTATGTGGCTGTAAGTGAAGAAAAGTATGCTGAGCTACAGGAATGCACAAAAAAAGAGCTGAGCACTTTGCAACACATCATCCAGCAAGGTTGGCCAGAGCACAAGAGAGACGCCCCAACTACTGTTCAGCCATATTGGTACTCAAAAAGCCAATTGACCATATGTGATGGAGTGGTGTACAAAGGGATGCGTATAGTTATACCACCCACCATGAGACAGCACATGTTAAAACTCATACACCAGTCTCATTTAGGGATTGTGAAAAGCAAACAGAGAGAGCGGGAAGTGCTCTACTGGCCGGGCATGAGCACAGAGATAGAGGAGGTGGTGAAGAATTGCAGCAAATGTGCAGAGTTCCAAAACAAACTACCAAGATTTCCTCTAAAGCCAACTGAAAGCCCCGAACTGCCATTTGAGCTATAGTGGCCTCAGACATCTTTGAATTTGATGGCAAACATTCATTCTTCTCATAGACTACTTTTCAAAATACATTGAAGTGGACGAGCTTAAAGATCAGAGAAGTCGTACTGCCATTGAAATATTGAAATCACAGTTCAGCCGTCATGGGATTCCTACTGTCCTACGAACAGACAATGGGCCTGTGGCGGAGGCGTGGTTTAGCGAAGTCTGCAACGGGAGAGCGAGTGAAGAGACGAGCGGCGATAAGTGGTTCAGGTGAGAAACAAGTAACACCTGGATCTCGTTTCAGTGATTGGCGTGGGGAACCCGCATTAAAGGAGCGCGACAGCCGGCGAAAGGAGAGAGAGACGGGGACTCGTGTGCGCAGGAAGCTGGAGAGCGATCGAGCAAGTCAGACGCAGTATTCGTGGCCGAAGTGCTGTTAGAGAGTGCGCGCACCTGCCACGCTTGTTTGTTTGTTTATTTGTTTTGTTTTGGTTTTGGAATAAAGCCTCTCACGAGCCCCGTACGCCGACTCTGGTCTCCTTCCTCTACTCTGATTGAACTTTCATTACAGGGCCCCAGTATGCATCCGAGGAATTCAGAGATTTTCGTGAGAGCTATGACATATCACATCTCACATCATCACCTCACACACCTCACTCAAATGGAGAAGCCGAGCGTGCAGTACAAATGGTGAAAAGGCTTTGGAACAAAGCACCGGACAGACATTTGGCATTGTTGGACTACAGAACAACCCCCCTAGAGACAGTAGAGTTGTTCCCAGCGCAGCTGCTCATGGGCAGAAGACCCAGAAACAAACTCCCTACAGCTCAACAGCTGCTTATCCCAAAGGCCTACAACTCTTTGAAAATCAGACACCTGCTCAATAGGTCCAAAGCTTCCCAGAAGTACTACTATGACAAAGGCAGGACGATGCACACTTGCCCTGCGCTGGTGCCAGGCGAAGAAGTCAGAATGCAGCCCTACCCCGGTCATGCCAAATGGTCTCCAGCTGTTGTCGTCCGGCGTCACAGCAGCACACCCAGGTCTTACATCGTTAACTCTGGTGGTGTGGAGTTCCGCCGCAACAGTCAGCACCTTTGCAAAAGCACTGCAAGTGCGAATCAGTCCCGTCACCTCATGCAAAATGAGCCTTGGGAGGAGTTGCCTGATGCTCTTCCAGAACAAGATGAACTGATTCCTCCCCTAGTAGGGACTTCAGCATCACCTGCTAAGGAACCCCTTAATGGGGATAAACCTCAGCCCTGTCTGCCCTACATCACTAAGCATGGCAGAGTGGTTAAGCCTCCTGAAAGACTAAATTTGTAGCCCATTAGCCTTGAGTGAAATAATCCAGTAGGCCTAACTGTTTTGTTGATAGCATTCAATTAGTGGTAATTAACAAGTTGCTTCTGAATAGTTAAAGAAGTATGTAAAGTGTGGTACCTTTGTTTAATTTCATTATTCTACCATTTAAATTGGTTTATAAACTTTCAGTTATTTAGTCTGCTATCTATTCATGGTTTCTCCCCAACTAAGTTGAAGAAGGGGAGATGTAATGTATTGTGTTGCCACTACAGCGCGGTGTTACATTGTCTGCACCAGTGCTTTTTGTATACAGATCAGTATTATCTGCTTTTCCGGGCTGTGCAGTAAAATCAGCTATCGTGCAGTTACACTCGCTGTCTTTATTGTCTCCAGTATCTTACAGGCAGCACCGCAAGCATTGGTCAACACTGACAAGTTGCAGCGCAATATGAAAGACTTCATCTTTAACAAAAAACAACCTATGAAACTAATAATGAACAATATGAAACTAAAAAAACATAAGCTTAATTTAAAATGTCATAGGAACTATAGGCTAGCTATTTAGAGGTGGATAAATTCAATTTAAAGGTGGATAAACGCACTTTGGAGGTGGATAAACGCTATTTCTGAATTTTGGGAGGTGCGTAAACGGGGTTTACCCTCCACTACATCCCTGAATACTACAATATCTTTATAGAAAAATCCTAATATTAAATGTAATCCCCTTTGTAATCGTTAAAAATGTCATGAGTAACTGTAATTTAATTACTAATTTTTTCTTAGAAACTGTGACTAATTACAGTTACAATATTTTTTTATTCAATTACATAACGCTGTTACATGTAACTAGTTACTCCCCAACACTGCATTTGAGGAGAAAGAATTGCAGTCATAAAACAATTGTAATGTGTTCGTTTAGGTGTCAGCTACAATTTTTTATATATATTAAAATAAATAAGAAAACATTTAGGTAAAAATGAGGCCCGTTTATCACTTTCAGGAACATTCCTGTGAAAGTTTATTTTTTTATTTTTTTTCAGGTTCCCTTACGAAAACTACCCATGGTTTTAACAATAACTCCACAAATCATCATTCTTGTAGCCATGGTAACTGAAAATGTATATATATGTAATTAAGACTATTTAGAAAAATCACGTACACTTTTAAAATTATAAGCAGTATCGATATTGGTATCGGTACCGTAAAAATTATAACAAAAAAGTATTGTATCGTATCACATGAGAAAAAAAATTGGTATCGCCCATCCCTAACGGATACGAAATTGCACACCGCTGTTTCTGGTGTCACGATTGTACACACAAACAGAGAGATCCAGATGGCAGTGTTTTATTAGTGGAATCCGAGAAACAATATCCAGTCAGGCAGAAGGTTTATATCCAGAAGGACAGTCCAAAAGAAGAAACACGATAAACACTAGGGACCACGAGAAAGCAGGGTGACATAAACCAAGGACTCCATGAAACTAATAGAAACAAACAGGTTATATATGGACAGGTGTAAACGATGAAAGTGGGGACAGCTGAGTGCAATTAACACTGATGAATCAGACAAAGGCTTGTGGGAAATGTAGCAGTGGGGTGACTCTATGGGGAAGTGAGACCACTAGTGGACACCCAGGGATACACAGACCAGACTGTGACACGCAGAAGATAAACTGTGTGTCAAACATATTTTGTTGTGATCGACCCGGATTGCTGCGGTAACTTTTTTCTCCCTTTTCAAATTTCAGATCACATCAGAAAATAATTTATTTTCAATGAAAATGAAGTAAATAATCAAAAAGTTGAAAATAAAGTATTGGGTAGGGAGAGCTTTAATGTCTCAATAATATTTTAAATTACCAGTGATTACTTTTATTTTGATGTCATTTATTAACTTAATATTTAAGTTTGGGGATTTCAACCAATACCGTGACAATTTTTTTCAGTTGAAACAAAAAACTGTGTGCAGCAGCTGTTCATTTAGCAACTCCTAGTGAGCGTGCATAAAAGCACATAACGACACAAACATTCTCCTAGAAATCACACTCTGCATTCAGTCAACAGATCCTTATGAAGCATGCATGAAATAAAGGTTTATGAAGTCAAACAATAGCTTTTTGTGCTTTACAGATGAACTTGAATTCTTTATTCATTCGAAATGTTCAGTATCATCTTTGGCTTGGTAATGCAAGTTCACGATCCAATTCATGAACAGATGATTCTTATGAGTGAATCTTTTAAAATAATAATTTCCTTTATTTATTTATTTATTTAACGAAACCAGCGTGGAAACCAATGCTTCACTAACTGGATAGATCTGGGTCAATATTCTGGCAAACCGTTTACCAATCACGTTTCGCAATTGGCAAAGCAAACTGTGATACACGCCACTACCAACACACAATGGGTAACTCTTTCTCAGCACTATATCATAGAAAGTACGAGGTTTGAGAAGTAGAAGGCGGGGCAACAGTAAAAACATTTTAAAGTTAAAGTTCATGCAAACAGATAAGTTTCGGTTTTTCATCATTTTTATGCTAAAATATCTCAATAGAGCTGTCTACAAAATGTGTTGATTATTCATGTTGAATTAAAGGTTTATGAATGTCCAATTAAGACTCCATTACAACCATAACTGTAACTCAAACAAGCAGTATAACCAATACGGTAACTGTTGTCAACCCTGTTACTGATGTGTCAACCCTGTTACTTGTATAATATTCTAATTCTAATTTTAATTTAAATAAAAATGTAATCAATTAATTGTAAATGTTTAGTAAGAGAGGCTAATAATCCACTCAAAATTGAATTGAGGTGTTTCATTTTTGTTTCCATACATTTTTCTTAAAACAGAAGATTCTGGGAGAGTGTAATTTGGAAATGAATGTATTCATCCACTTAAAAAAATGTAACTTTCAATATTCTCAATTCACAAACACTCTTAATGTAACAAGAGGGGGTATATCTTCCACAGTATATCAGATTTGTTCTATACGTGTATTTAAAACAGTTTCAAAAAGTAATTAATATGTTGGTAACAGGGTTGACCAAAAATACACATTTAAATTGGTTATATGAAAAAAAAAAAAAAAAAAAAAAAAAGAAAAAAAAGAAAAAAGATATCCTGAGATGGCACAGCACATTTTCCTGAGAGATAACCATCTACTTCATCCAAAAAGGGGCTTAAAGATTTTCAAAACAGTACTTTGAAAATCAAATATTAAAAGTGGGAAATGGCACGTTTTCGTATAATGACCAATACACTACACTGTACAATAACCAGTCCCTCCAGAAAAACGCGATTATGCGATCGCCTGATTTAATGCATAATCAGCCAAGGGCCGCATATTTATGCAGGGGGTCGCATTTTTTCATATACGCCGCAATTTCGCCGCATAAATTGCAGATTTCAGGAAACAAAATATCTACGAACCCCGCGGTGAGACCAGGGTGAAGGACGCAAATCATTCTCATCTGCCAACAAAAATAAGCGCAAAAGACGTATGTGTTACATGACAGTGGGGGCAAATTATTTTGAGAGAGGGGTGAGGATGAGGATTGCGAATGATAGGCCAGTGTTAAAGGCTACGCAGTTAGTTAGTTTTTATTTTCACAGTGGACTGATGTAGTTTCATTCAGAAGTTGATGCACCTCTACAGTTGTAAGATTGTACTTTTTTTTTTACAGAATAGTACCAAAACCTTACAGTTGTAAGTATTTTAGTAGTATGTAAACTAATTTACGTTGCAGTGAGAGATTGCACTTTGCAATTCCTGTAAAACAGCATTTGTATATTTGTGTGTATATTTTATTTGTATTCATTTTTACAGAAGTTGTGGAATATTCCTTTTGTAAAGCTAGAGAACTTGTTTAAATCAATGTTTTGTAAGTTTGAGCCATGTGTTAATTAAGGTCTTAAATAAAACAGAATGAGAACTTAAATATTATGTGATTTAGTATGCTTGCCAATAGGAAGTCATAAGAAATGACTCTTTACAGTTAGGTAGTGAGAACAGGATGTTGGGGGGGGGTCAAATTTTTTTTCTCTTTTTCATCAAACCGCAGTTTTTGCAAGTTACCGCAATTTTTTCGCATAAGATTGCAAAAATATCCCGCATATTCCATCGCATTTTTTAAGAAAACCTGCCGCAAAATCAAGGATTTTTGCCGGCAACAATCACAAAAATTATCTGCGATTTTCTGGAGGGACTGAATATACTATATGTGCTATACAATGTACACTACACACAGAATGTACACGTTCTGCATTCTGTAAAAATATACATGCATAAAATATGCTAAGGTGCAACAGAGTGTACGTGAACTGGATAAAGAAATGTCATGGATGTGCATCAGATGGTATCTGGTGGTAATGGGTAGGTTATTGTATTAAATGCAGTGTGTATAGTACAGTGTTGAGCTGAAAAGTGCAGTGTGTGGCATACCATATTGTGGGAGTATGCTGTAGGGTGTATTAGATCTGACTGTTCAGTAGTATGATTGTGTGAGGGAAAAAGCTATCCCTCAGTCGGCTAGTGCAGGATCGGATGCTGTGGAACCGTCTTCCTGAGGGCAGCAGAGAGAGCAGTCCATGGGATGGATGGCTGCAGTCACTGATGATCCTCCGGGCTTTCCATAAACACGGCCCGGTGTAGATGTCCAGGAGGGAGGGAAGCTCACCTCTAACAATGTAGCTGGCAATTCACCTGACCCTTTTCAGAGCTTTACAGTTGCCAGCAGTGCTGTTTCCAAACCAGGCAATGATGCAGCCCATCAGGATGCTCTCTATAGTGCATGGGTAGAATGTTCTGAGGAAGTTCTCATTCTAAACTTCCGCAGCTGTCTCAGGAAAGGAGAGGCGTTGGTGTGCCTTCTTCAGCACTGCATCAGTGTGTATGGACCAGGTGAGATCCTCGCTGATGTTAACACCAAGGAACTTAGAGCTGCTTACCCGCTCCACAGGTATCCTGTCGATGGTGATGGGTGTGTGTTCTCTGCTCTGTCTCCTGAAATCCACCACCAGCTCCCTGGTCTTTTCGATGTTGAGTGAGAGGTAGTTCTCCTGACACCATTTAGTCAGGGTGCTCACCTCCTCTCTGGAGGCCGTCTCATCGTTGTTGGTGATCAGACCTATCACCCTTGTGTCATCTGCGAATTTGACGGTGACGTTGGAGCTGTGTGTGGCTGTACAGTCATGTGTGTACAGGGAGTACAGGAGTGGGCTGAGGACACAGCCCTGAGGAGCACCAGTGTTGAGGGTCAGCAGGGATGAAGTATCATTGCCCATTCTGACTTCTGCCTGTCAGGAAGTCCAGGATCCAGCTGCACAGAGATCTGTTTAGTCCCAGAGTCTGGAGCTTTGCAACAAGTGTGGCAGGCACTTATGTGTTAAATGCTGAGCTGTAGTCCACAAACAGCATTCTCACATAGGTAGAGGGGTTGCTGCGATATGCAAATTGTAGCGGGTCCAATGAGGCAGGCAGCACAGAGCAGATGTAATCTCTGACGTAAAAGTGATCAGATTTGCCGAAAGGTGGGGGTGGGATTTGTAGGCGTCCCGGAAAGGAGAGTAGCGGTGGTCCAGTGCACGATCACCACGCGTGTTGATGGTGATGTGTTGGAAATATTTTGACCCTATTGTTCTGAAGTTGGCTTTGTTAAATTCCCCTGTAACAATAAACGCTGCAATTGGGTGCACAGTTTCCTGCTCACTTATATTCCCATACAGTTCTTTGAGTGCCTGGTCTGTGTTAGCTTGAGGGGGAATGTAAACAGCTGTGATAATGATCGCTGTTAATTCCCTCAGTAGCAAGAGTGGTCGACACAGAAGCGTTTGAAATTCCAGATCAGGGAAGCAGAAGGATTTAATAGAGTGTAGGTTCCTTTCATCACACCACGAGTTGTTGATAAAGAAACAAACGCCTCCACCTCTGCTTTTCCCTGTGAGCTCATTCGTTCTGTCCGAGCGGTGCAGGGGGAACCCCGTAAGCTCGATGGCTGAGTCTGGAACCTCTGCAGACATCCAGGTTTCTGTGAGGCAAATAATACAGTAATCCTTAGTTTCTCATTGGTGTGAGATACGTGCCCGCAGTTCACAGAGATTGTTCTCCAGTGACTGAACGTTAGCCAGCAAAATGGTTGGAAGAGGAGGTCGGAGTCGACGACGTCTGAGTCTGACAAGGACACCGGCTCGCTTCTCTCTTTCCTGGTACCGTTTCCTCAGTCGAGAGGAAGAAAAGAGTCTCAGGGGCCCCAGAATCCAACAAGCTGAAGAGTGACTGTGTCTGTGTGAAGACTTCAACCCTGGAACAGTTACAGCTGAATATTTGAGAAATGTTAACTATTTGAACTCTACAGTTGTGTCTACTTAATGACACAAGGATATGAACAATTTAATTTGGTTTCAAGGACAAGAACAAATATGACATGATTCTTCAAAATAATTTGCAGTTGCAGACTAGGATGTCTGAGACTGACACACAATAGTCTAATTAGCATTTGGTTTTCTTCCCTATTTTTTGTACATGTACATCTTTTGTATTCATTTTCAATTTTAGATGGCTTATTTCAGCGTATCCATTATGCATTAAGTTATCCTGCCAAGATAAATGAGTGGTTTTCTGCTTTCCTTGTACATGTCTTTTGATGAGCATATATGCCATTTGGTGTATGAAATCAATAAATAATAGAGTATAATCTCTTTTTTTATTGGACAAACATTTTCACCACAAATTGTAGACCAAAAAAACAAACAAACATATAATCATGTTGAACTGTGTTGTGGAGAATACAATCCTTCATGTGTTTGCTTCTTTAGGGTAAAGAGGAAACATAAGTAAGGATTTGTCTCTGCATTGAAATGATCCATAAAATAAAAAATAAAAACATATGTTAATATATTGTGATCTGGACTATTAAAACATTTTAAATCTTTTTAACATTTTAAAATATGTTTATTAAGGTACCTGACTCGCTTTGATGATGACCTTATTTAATATCATATTTAAAGCAGTCTGTACAATATGGATAACTGGAAAATAACATTCAGCCTAATGCAAATATCTATAATATCCATAAACATTAAAATAATTATTGCTATAATCTTTATAGTATACACTGTTTGGGTGTTTCATTGTAGAACTGCAGACATCTCGATTTCATTTTGGTGACGAGAGTTCTTCCTTCCTAAAATCAATATAAACACATTACTGGCCTTTTTTCTCACAGTCATGATTCAGATTGTTAGAGATCAGTGTGAATCTTCAGGTTTTGTGACGTTCAAAACTCACCAGCTCTTCTCGCACAGATGATCTGAAGAAGAATCACAGTAGGAGCAGCAAACACTGCAATCTCTACAATACTCACAATCACTACAGGAACCATGTGTGGACAGAACAGAGAGAAAGAAGAGAAGAAACAATAATCACAATCACTACAGGAACCATGTGTGGACAGAACAGAGAGAAAGAAGAGAATAAATCTCTGAAACTGTGAACTGATTATTAACAATGAACAATTACTGACAAATCATTTATACATTCACTTATAGTTTCAGCACAGTCATTCATTACCTCTGATTAATGATCCAGCAGTCATACAGACTACAGTTTCTGATGCTGTGTCAGCTGCTACTGTGGATCATGAACATTAGTTCAGTTCAAACATCACGTGACATTAATAAGACATGCAGACACTGTAAATCTGTGAGCTGAAGTCATCTCAGTGTTTGAGGTAATGATCATTTATTTATTATTATATTTAGAGATGCAAAAACCATATCAAACATAAAGATTACTTGTATCCCTATTTGGCTAAACTCATTATTTAACTATAAAAGACAAGTGCAGGAGAACTGAAAGACTGCTGATGTGTGTCAGTGATCATGTACCTTGTTCTGTAGAAGCTGCTGTAGTTTGACTTGATTTCTTCTCAGAGTTTGAGCTGCTGACTGGAATCAGTGTTGAATCAGCTGAAGCTGCAGAAGAGGAATGATCAGGATATTATGAATTATCTTTAAATATCCTAACAGCTGCAAGTACGACTCAGGCAGATCTAACTAACAAAGACAGTTAAGAACAAAAAGGACAAACACAGTCAGACATAAATGTAGAAATGTAAGGTTAGATGCTGTTTATTTGTCATGCATTCCATTTAAAAAAGTTTTTCAAAGACATGTTTTGCTGTCTACTGTCCCCCTCTTAACCCCCTTTTTGAACATAGACATGAAATTGCACTATTCAAATTTTAATTGTTATAATTCATGATTTTTTTTTTTTTTTTTTTGTAATATGACACCGTCACTAAGGGGAGGAGCCTGCTAACAGATTTTAAAGGGGGGGCGAAATGCTCGTTTTCACTCAATCTCCTGTTAATCTTGAGTACCTATAGAGTAGTACTGCATCCTTCATATCTCCAAAAAGTCTTTAGTTTTATTATATTTATAAGAGAAAAATAGTCTGTGCCTATTTTTTTCGGAAAAACACGAACGGCTGGGGGCGTGATGTGTGGGCGGAGCTAAAGAATCACGAGCGCGAGTAAGCTTTTGCGTTGAGAGCGTGTGGAAGTTGTGGCATTACCGTGAGGAAAAAAACATCCAAAACAAACCATGGCTAACAGTCAGATTCAGCGTATATTTATGATCCAGAATCAGATCCAGAGGCTGAAATTGAACAAGAGCAGCATCAGCAACGACTACAGCAGGACGTCTCTATGTAGTATGTATTGAAACTGTATATATTTGCTTAGCGGTTTTGGAAAATGACTAAGTTCCACTTCATGTCGTCTTTTTTTTTTTCTTTAAAGGTGTCAAGGTTTACTTGATGTGCTTACACGCTGACAGCTAAGTTAACAACACAGAGATATTTGAAGCAGTTTTACTCACCGCCTGCGGTTCCAACACACAATCGTGACCCTTTTTCGTTGGGACTGCATCCTTAAGAAATAAACGATGTGCAAATCCGGCGTCAAACTGGGCCTTGTTTGTAAAACAAGCATCTTCGAAATGCAGGGGAACAAACACAAACACTTGCAAAACTCCGTTGATGCTCTGTAAAAATAAACTCCATCCACTGGTCACTTAATGCTGTTTTTTTTTGGGTAATCTGTGCAGGGTTGTCGTGCCCTGGCAACCAAAAACACACTCCTTTTGTGACTTTTCGCGGCGCTCTCGCTCTGATCAGTGAATGTCTGTGCTCTCAGTGCTCTGCTATACGGGAGTGCGCTCTTCCAGCAGAAGTGCGTCAGGACCCATATAAGGAAATTCCGCTCCGTCTAATGTCACACAGAGCCATACTCGAAAAAAAACTTTCCGAAACTTGTGACAAACCGGAAGGAGTATTTTTGGAACAGAAATACTCCTTCAAACGTACAACTTAATTTTTGAAACTTTGTCCATGTTTAGCATGGGAATCCAACTCTTTAACAGTGTAAAAAACTCAGTATGCATCAGTGTTAATTTTGACACGAAATTTTAGTTTTTTGACTATAATTCTTTTTAGTTTTAGTCAAGTTTTAGTCATCTGATTTGTTTTAATTTTAGTCTTATTTTAGTCGACTAAAATTGCTTGGTATTTTAGTCGACTAAAATAAGACTAAAATCAATAACAGATTTACTAGACAATTTTTTTACAGCTGGTATAGGAAACAAACTTAACCAAAATATATAAAACACAAATTCAACTTTATTTCAACACAACTGTGTCTTTATTTTGATTCAAAAGCTTTTATGCAGCAACAAACACTGTCATGATAATGTAAACAATAACTAGCTGCCAATTGACCATCAATAAAAGAAAAATAACGTTAGGTCCAGGACCTTAAAGCTTACAGCTGAGCTGAACAATAAGTGCATACATTTAAAGTAAATATTTAATAAGTTGGGTGGATAAAAAAAGTAACAAGATTTTATAAGGTATTCATTTGTCTAGCAATATTGTATGTTTTAAATACTACAATATTGCTAGATTTGTATGTATAATGATAGGATGTGAACATTCATGTTTCACATGACTAATATAGAAATATTTGTGATATTGTCAACAAGTAGAACATTATAAAATATACTAAACATTAGTATTAATCAAATGTATTTATCATGATATTACGTATTAGTATTGTGCTCGCATCTAATTTGAAGAAGGGGCTATTTTACAGTACTTTTCAGTTCGTAATATTTAATGCTACAACATCTACGCACTGCACTATTCCAATTTTGCTTAGCTCAATAAACAAAAGAACATCGTTGTGAAATTACATTTGAGAAAATGTCCGGGTGGCTCGTCTGTAAATGTCTTTTCAAATTGGTTGTGTTCTTGCCACGAATGAGCGCTCTGCGTGCTTTACACTTTGTTTTGTTTTGTTCGTCGTCAAACGTGAAGTGAGCTGTGGACATTTTGTCGCTCTTTTAGACAGTAGGGACTTTAAGCAACAGCTGCGAATGGAACGGCTACAGCGACCGGAAGTTTGCCGTCACACCGCTGTAGCCAAGAACGTAAAAGTCACTAAGCAACGGTAAAACAGAACAGCGCAACGCAGCATTAATTCATTTATTGAGATCCAAAAAAATATATAATTTAAAAAAGCAAGAGAAGGATTGCTTTTGGCGTTAAATGACAATCTTTTGTCAGAAGAGGAGTTTTTAATATTGTATGATGTAAATAAGTCTAAAAACATAACATTTATTTACCTAACCTCTCACGTTGTAGCGACTCCGGCAAATCAGCTGTTCTCCCGTAGTAGACCGTTAAATTAGAACGTCACAAAGTAGCAGTTAAATTCGCGCAGGCACAATACAACGCCAGAATGACGTTGCCGTTCCACCAGAGGCTGTTGCTTAAAGTCCCTATCCCCTCTTCGAATGCCGACTTCCCGGGAGCTCATAAAAACTGAAAACCTTCGCTTCACGTCTCAATAAGTCAGGCTCTGATTGGTTCTCTTCTCTCATGCAGTCTGTTCTGTTTTGCCGGTTCTTTTGCTCATTCCTCGCATCTCTCCCGTCTGCTGATTTGATTTTCGTCACAGTCTATTTTCGTCTCGTCCTTTATTCGTTGACGATAATGTCAATCAATTTAGTCATAGTTTTAGTCTCCATCAGTGCCTTCTATTTTAGTTTTCGTTTCGTTTTCGTCGGCAAAAATATATTTGTGACGAAAATAATGACGAAAATATTTAGTCAACAAAATTAACACTGGTATGCATGAAATAGCATTTCACCCCCCCTTTAAAGTACCTGAGGTTGGTCTTTTTTTTTTAAAAGAAGACAAGCAGCATTTAAAATTTAAATAAATAAATATATTGAATAAAAAAATGAAAGTACAAAAAAGTTATAGAAGTTTATATTTACTTTAGTGTTTTTATTTTATATATATAAATATTTTACAAAATAGGTTTTAATCCAAAATTGATATAATTCCAAATCCATGTGTCTAAATAATATTGAGTTTGATATAAAAAATGAGGTTGCTACACAATTTTGTTCAGGTCTTATACTATACAGACTCCATAGATTGATTTTTGATGCATTTTTCAGTCACACATGTATGTATTAATTTCTCTCTCAGTGTTACCTCTATCACAAAACATAGAATATTGATAATCAGACCTTTATAATTATATGTATTTTGTCAAGATTATAAAAAGTTTTGATTCCAAAAGACTGTAATACATTTTGTAATATGACACCACCACTAAGGGGAGGAGCCTGCTAAAAGATTTTAAAGTAACATTTCCATAATGCAATGTCTGATTTAAAAAGTTTTTTTTTTTCTTTTTTGGTAGGATGAATTTTGAGGTTTTATGGTTTAAAATTATATAAATAATTTATGATGATTACAAAAACCTCTTAGGTAGAAAGTAAAAGGTCAGAACTCCTGTTATGATTTATCTGTTGTCAAAATTTTATATATTACTGTTTCTACATAATTATTAAAAAACAAAGAGGAGTCTTAGACCTTTCCAATTATATATAGTTTGTGATGATCAGATCCGGATTTAATCATAATATATTGAAGTGAGCGTGTGTCAGTTTGCGGGGTTAAAGAAATGTAGTGTTGTTATCTGAACACATGTCAGTGTATCTGAGTGAGGTCTTCAGGTCACAGTAAACATTGATCTTAACAGCTGATTCTGGACCTGCTTGTGTAGGAGCTGCAGCTGATTTAGAGCTGGTGACTGGAGACGGTGGATTTGTTTCGCTTGGAGCTGGAAAAGATGAATGTTCAGATACGTCATAGACTACCATCATATTTAAATGACTGATGATTAATTGTTCATATAAATCATTTACTTGGATACTTGACAGTATATGTGGCTGAGGTCTTCAGTTGATCTCTGTGTTTAAGCTGACATCTCCACTCTCTGTTGTGATCTTCATTCAGGAGTGTTGTAGTCAGAGAGATGTTACACTGTTCTGAGGAGAATGAGATCTGAAATCTGGAGTCTGTCTGCAGATTCACACCGGCCTGATTCACCCAAATCAGATCAAGACGCTCAGAACGGACTGAAGTATCACAAGAGACTCGATCATAATAATAATAATATAATTGACAGGAGAGAGTCAGAGAGCGGCCTGATCTGATCTCAGACTGTGAGGATGATGAAGACACTGAAACAGAAAATCAGACAGAGATTACATGACAATATTACTTTTTAATTCAACATATAATCATAATATTCACAGAAACACTGACCATGAAGAACATGCAGATAAACACGTGCATCATCTCCTTGTTGTTGTTCATTCACATATTGTCTGCAGAGGTAACGTCCACGATCTTCTTTTGTGACTTTCTTGATGTTCAGAGAGCAGTCAGAGCCCAGACTCAGTCTCTCGTGTCTCTCTGTGTCAGTCTTCTTTACTCCTCCAGCAATCAGTTCAACTGCTCCTGACAGTCTGCCATAGATCCATGTAGTTGATGTACAGCCAGGAAGAGCATTATTACAGGACAGACGGACATCTTCACCAGAACTGAAGAACACTTGAGTCACGTCTGCTCCACTGATATCTACAGATAATGATAATAATAATGAAAATATTTTACATTTAAATGGTTTGATTAATAATTGAATGTATTTAACTCAATTATCCTCTTCAGTTTAATTTTATAAGAAATCAATCACACAAATTATTTGACATTGACTCTAAGTAATAATTTTATTGAGTTTAACATGAAAAGTTTAAATCCATGCAATCACTTTTTAAAGGTTGATCAAACTAATTATTTTAAATTAGAACAAACTAAATTAACAAATCTGTATAGGTTAAAGTAAATTAATTAGATTAGGTTTAAAAAAAAAAACAGTTTTCATTATTTGAATTCTGTGAGACCAGGTTGTATTTGAACACAACACTTGAGGCTGTAGACATCAAACTTGGACAGACACATCTGTAAGTTCAAACTCTTATTAAAAAGGATCCAAAGTCTTGGCTTTGAAAACACTATCAAATTTTAGTAGTCCTATCATACACTTTATCTCAAGTCTTGATGATTTATTACCCTGATTTATGGCCTGATTTATGGCCGTACATGTGCATGGTCAGTTTGGATTGATTTATGACTATAAGGCCTGTCAGTCAAAGTGGTTGCCATGCCACTGGGTCCGGTGACCCTTGATTGACATGGCAGAGGTGTGTAAATCAAAAGATCAAAGAGATCTCAGATTTGACTTGTGTTGTGTTTATTACTGGATATATGATGGTTGTATCTGTTACCAGAGCAGTGGGGGGTTTCTTATGATGGTTGTATCTGTATCCAGAGCTGTGGAGGGTTTCTGTGAAGTTCCTTTCTGGCCTGTTGTTCACACCTAAAGACAGTGGGGAGGTGTTTGGGTTCTTCCTGGGGGAAAAAAATGGCTGTGCAAAAGTGAGGGTTTTGACACCTTGACAGGATCAATGTTTGTTTGATCTATATGGTGTTGATACCTAGGCACCGACAGGCCACATGCTCCCCGTCTACAAACACATTTGAAAAGGAGGACGATGTCTGGTGTCTTTCCAGGTGAGAATTTCAAAGAGTGAGAGAGACAATTATCTAAATCATCAACTAACCAAGCCGCTGAAGAGATAAATAATTGAATGTTATCTGGAATTAATAAAATCAAACAGGCATTCCTTAATGTTAAGAAAATACTATCCATAATATGTGGTGTTTAAAAGGAGTTGAAATCTCACGTTAATTTTAAAACCAACTCTAAACACACACACACACACACACACACGCACATTGGTTTTCCATGTTCTATGGGACATCCCGTAGACGTAATGTTTTTTAGACTGTACAAATTGTATTTTGCATCACCATACATCAACCTTACACTTAAACCTACCCCTTACACAAAATTTCTTTCATTTTAAGATTTTCAAAAACACTTCATTCTGTATGATTTATAAACATGTTTCTGTCACGGTTGGGTTTGGGAAAACACAAAGAGAGGGTAGATCCAAATGCAGGTAAGGGTTATTATTTAAACAGAGGGGTAACTACAAAAATAAACAGTCATGAGAGACAAACGTAACCAAAAGAGGGAACCGGATGAAACGGGGAACTCGGAAGAATGAGAAGGTAGAGGAAGTCTCGGGGGAACGAGAGCATGAGACACATAGGGTAAGGACTCCATGAAGACAACAGAGAAAGACAGCTCTATATAGGGAAACTAATGACAGAGTATTGTCAACACCTGTGCGATTCTAATTGGAGTGCAATTACTGTGAAGACACAACCAGACTAGCGGAATTAAAGTGCCTATGGTGAAGTGCCTAAGGGGAAGTGAGCTCAATAGGGAACACCCAGGAAAACAAAGACTGGCAGCGTGACATTACCCCCTCCCTACGGAGCAGCTACCAGATGCTCCACCTAAACCCAGGAAAACCCCAACAGAAAAAGAGGCAGGAGGGAGGTGGAACGGCGGCGGACCAGGGGGAGGGACGGAGGGACAGAAAACAGGGACAGGAGCAACCAGGAGGAATGGAAAGGTGCAACACAAAACAAGGAGTCCAGGAGGGAGGCGGACAGGTGGAGGCACAGGGGGAGGGAAGGAGGGCCAGACTAAACTAAAAGGAACAGACAGAAACAGAATTCAAAAAACACAAAACATAAGTCCATGAAGGGCATGTTGAGGCGTCCACCAGGACGGAGCAGATGACCACCACATCTTTGTGGTCGAGGCCGGAGTCCACCAGGGCGGAGCGGAAGACCACCACGGCCTTGTGGTCAAAGTCAAAGCCCTCCAGGGCGGAGCGGAAGACCACCACGTCTTTGTGGTCGAGGCCGGAGTCCACCAGGGCGGAGCAGAAGACCACCACGTCCTCATGGTCACCGCCCGAGTCCCCCAGGGTGGAGCGGACGACCACCACGTCCTCGTGGTCACCGCCTCGGGAACTGTATCAGGCACCGCCTCTGGAACAGCCTCGGGCACCGCCTCGGGAACTGTATCGGGCACCGCCTCGGGAACTGCCTCGGGCACCGCCTCGGGAACTGCCTCGGGCACCGCCTCGGGAACTGCCTCGGGCACCGCCTCGGGAACTGCGTCGGGCACCGCCTCGGGAACAGCGTCGGGCACCGCCTCGGGAACAGCATCGGGCACCGCCTCGGGAACAGCATCGGGCACCGCCTCGGGAACAGCCTCGGGCACCGCCTCGGGAACAGCATCGGGCACCGCCTCGGGAACAGCATCGGGCACCGCCTCGGGAACAGCGTCGAGCACCGCCTCGGGAACAACATCGAGCACCGCCTCGGGAACAGCATCGGGCACCACCTCGGGAACTGCATCGGGCACCGCCTCGGGAACTGCATCGGGCACCGCCTCGGGAACTGCATCGGGCACCGCCTCGGGAACTGCATCGGGCACCGCCTCGGGAACTGCATCGGGCACCGCCTCGGGAACAGCATCGGGCACCGCCTCGGGAACAGCATCGGGCACCGCCTCGGGAACAGCATCGGGCCCCGCCTCGGGAACAACATCGAGCACCGCCTCGGGAACAACATCGGCCACCGCCTCGGGAACTGCATCGGGCACCGCCTCGGGAACAGCATCGGGCACCGCCTCGGGAACTGCATCGGTCACCGCCTCGGGAACAGCATCGGGCACCGCCTCGGGAACTGCATCGGGCACCGCCTCGGGAACAGCATCGGGCACCGCCTCGGGAACTGCATCGGGCACCGCCTCGGGAACAGCATCGGGCACCGCCTCGGGAACAGCATCGGGCACCGCCTCGGGAACAGCATCGGGCACCGCCTCGGGAACTGCATCGGGCACCGCCTCGGAAACTGCATCGGGCACCGCCTCGGGAACAGCATCGGGCACCGTCTCGGCCTCCGGAACAGCAACGGGAACCGCATCGGGAACGGCTTTGGTCACCGCCTCGGCCTCCGGAACAGCAGCGGGCACCGCCTCGGCCTCCAGAACAGCAACGGGAACCGCATCGGGAACGGCCTCGGCCACCGCCTCGGCCTCCGGAACAGCAGCGGGTACCGCCTCGGCCTCCAGAACCGCAGCGGGCACCACATCGGGAACAGCATCGGGCATTGCCTCGGCCTCTCGAACAGCATCGAGCACCTTCTCGGGAACAGCCTCGGCCACCGCCTCCGGAACAGCAGCGGGCACCACATCGGGAATGGCCTCATGGACGGCAGCCGCCCGCTCGGGAACGTTCTCCGGGTCCTGAGGAACAGTAGCTGCCTGTCTCCTCCTCCGCCCTCTACGATGGAGAGTCGGTGGCGTTGAGTCGGCCATCTTGTGCTGTGGTGCTGGGCTGGCGGCCATCTTGAGCTGTGGCGCTAGGCTGGCGGCCATCTTGGGCTGTGGGGCTGGGCTGGTGGCCATCTTGGGTTGTGGGGCTGAGCTGGCAGCCTTGTCTGGAAACTCTGGTGTGGTTGTTGCATTCCACTGAGCACGATGGTGCAGGTAATTGGTAAACCCCCAAAAGTCCAGGATCTCTAACCCCTTCATCTCCCATTGAGGTAAAGGATCATCCAGGCAATTATTAAACCAATCCTTTAGTGCTGCATCATTGTAACCTAACCCGACTGCCAAAGTCCAAAACAATTGCGCCAGGCCACCCACCTCCCTTCCCTCTTGATGAAGGGTGGTTAAGTTCCGGACTCTCCCCCTCCGTTCCTCCATGGTGGCTGGGGAACCGATCCGAAATCTCACACCGCTGGATCTAGGCATGATGGAGTCCTTCTGTCACGGTTGGGTTTGGGAAAACACAAAGAGAGGGTAGATCCAAATGCAGGTAAGGGTTATTATTTAAACAGAGGGGTAACTACAAAAATAAACAGTCATGAGAGACAAACGTAACCAAAAGAGGGAACCGGATGAAACGGGGAACTCGGAAGAATGAGAAGGTAGAGGAAGTCTCGGGGGAACGAGAGCATGAGACACATAGGGTAAGGACTCCATGAAGACAACAGAGAAAGACAGCTCTATATAGGGAAACTAATGACAGAGTATTGTCAACACCTGTGCGATTCTAATTGGAGTGCAATTACTGTGAAGACACAACCAGACTAGCGGAATTAAAGTGCCTATGGTGAAGTGCCTAAGGGGAAGTGAGCTCAATAGGGAACACCCAGGAAAACAAAGACTGGCAGCGTGACAGTTTCCTCCCGGGGACAAAAACAATTCCCAAGGATTTTGGATATTGCCATCATTGTTCCCCCATAACATGGGGTATACCTGAGCCACACACACGCAGTAAAACTGAGTAAACTAAATTTGAATTATGAGCAAAACCTTATTTGTTGTTTTTACGTTGTGTTATGTACGTACGTTTTTCATTTAATAATCTAATCTGTAGATAGTATGTGTACTGTAAATGAACAAATATACATTTGACTTAAACTCAGTAAAATAATTACACCTTCCATTTTAAACATGTTTAAAAGATTACACATTGTGTGACACTAAAGCAAGGCACACTGTCTATTGTCTTAATTTTTTTTTAAATAACCTGATGACCAGCATTGTTTCTTTAGATCATTTATGCACACAAGTGCTTTTTTTCACACGACTAGAAAACTCTTTGGATGTGTTTGACAATTTCTACATCTTAAATGCATGACTGAACTTTTCTCATTCGACAGAAATACTATTTTCTAATTATTTACCCGGCCTATAACACGTGGTGTAAATGTTCTTACCTAGAACAGAAAACATACACTTTGACTATTTGATTATTTTGTAGGCATCATGTAATGTTAAATGGTTTACTAAAAAAAAAAAATGTAGCACCAGCAGCTGTGATTATCAAAATGAAAGAAATGTACAATCTAAGGATGTTTCAACTATCATCATTTCCTTTTGACTCTGATAAACTGGTAATGAATTTTCTATGCAAGTGACACAATATACATTTCTCATACTATTTGTGTAGATAGCTGTACTAAAACATTTATGACTGTTTTTGCATGCCAGCAGATTATGTCAAGGGTGTTTCACATCTAAGAATCACAATGTTTTGTAAATGACATTTTTCTTACACCTCAAGATTTAGCCATATCAAGATTTTGGACGGCCGTTCACAATTTGTTTGTTGGACTGTACGTTTTTAGGTGATCTTTGTGTGGTGTCATCATAATAGGAATAAATGAAAATTAAGAAATTAAGTTACAGTTTTTCTCTCCGAGATATTTCTTTTAGTGCAACTTTGTGTCTGTCCAAAAAGTGTGATCACATGAAGCATCGACACAAAAATGAAGTCTAGCTGTTTTACTCTTAAAACTATTACAACCAATACAAATCAAACGGTTACACTGAAAGCTGCACACTCGTTTAAGTTTGAGCATGTTAAAGTTTCCACACTCCTGTGTAGATAAATTTTATCCATAACCTTTCCTGTATTCACGTGACCAAATCACTAAGAAAGCGAGTATGGCAAGAAAGCAAATGTTTACAATGCATATAAAATTCAGAATACAATTGTTAAAAAAATGTCTACTAGATTAAGTCATCTTGTTCAGATAGCAGATGAAACCATTCACATTTTGTTTGTTTGGCCGTTTTTGTTTTAAGACTCCTGTAAGTTCATGCTAACTCTCGCTTGGGAAAGAGAGCAGGGTGAGCACATCCTATTCATTTAAGAAAAAGTATTAAACATTTGACCGAACTTTTTTATTATTTTGACAAAACACAACAACATTAAAGAATGTTATCCGTTCCTATGACCATCTTCTTTGACTCAAATAAAGCAACATCTCTGGTGTACGCAAGCATCTACAATGTGTGTATGTGCTAAACATCTGTTTCTCCACTTCTGCCAGATTTGTTAGATGGGCTTTTGTTGTAATACAGACACATTTGAGAACTACGATGTTCTCACTTTTGTAACGGTTATAGAAAAATTCAAACATAACTTCTGCATACGGAGCAAAACTGACAAAAAAAATCACTGAATTATGAAATGCAAAAGTGTGTATGGCATTTGGCAAAACAGGATTTTAGCTGTAATGAGCACATAAGACAAAAATTGTCAATGTGTGACTTGTAAATATATATTATTTTATTTTATTTATTTATTTTTACCAGAGATAGTTGACTGATCTGTTTACATGTTGTTTTGCAGTTTTCTGATTAAGAGTTTTCTCTGACTGTGGTCAAACATACAGTGCCTGTTCATAAGAATTTTTACAGCATAACTACAGCATAAAAATATTGCCCCTACATCTAGAGCTCTTTTTCATATAGCTGATGATGATGTTCACATTTTTATTTGTCGTACTCGTTAGTTTCAACATTTCTACTGGACATTAAAGAGTAGGCCTATGTGTACTCCCTTTATGTCAGAAGCATTAGCATCTACTGTGTGCTAAGATTTTTCTGTTTTCTCCACTTTTGGTGGATTTGCTAGAGGGACTATGTGACCTTGTTGTAATGTGATTACGTTTAAGATCCATAAGATTGCACTAAACGCCCTTGAATAGGTTATAGACATAATCTTTTATACAGGAAATATGTTTCCACAACAGAAATATGTATCAGAATAACAAATACCTAAGAGTGAACTCCTCTCTTCTAAATTATTGTGAAAACTTTTAATATAGATCCGGCCCACCAGCCGTGTATCTTTTTCATTGTTTTTTAGATAAAGACTATTCCTCGAGTTTGGTCAAACAGGCAAAAACATGAACAAAATAGAGTACAAGATGATTAAATGATTGTCAAGAGAGTGTTTAAACTGAGATAGTGATGCACTTTAGAGCTTTTTCTGGTCTACCAGTGTCACAAAGACACATAATAGCCACTACCTCAACTTGAAAATGAGTCCTGCCATTTTCTGTTCTGACTGTTACACTTAATTCAAACCCGTCTATTACACTTAAAGTTAGACATTAAGGATGCCACAGGAACTATTTCCTTTCTCTGTTTCTCTAAACATCACACTGGTAAATAAACCAAAGATCACATGTAGAAAGAATTCATTGAAAGGGGCATGTTTTAGTCCATTTTAGATGGTCTGCACCAACACATGTTTTAGATGTTTTAGGCATTCATCAGACTAACAGGTTTGATTCGGGAAACACACACGACTGGAACTGCGTGTTGTCATGACTGTCTTTATAATTGATCTACTTTTACTTTTAAAACAACACAGTGTGAAATTACGGTCTTCGACAGCATGGGCCCCTGAAATGTTGTAGTATATCTTTATTGTTTTCACAAAATATCTAAACATTTATCTATCTCAAAATATTAGTTATTACGTGTTTACAAAGTTGTCATGTCCGACGTTTACATTTTTAAGCACATCTGATGTAGTTTATTGTTTTTCAAGTTTTATAACATATATTTCACCAAACCTTGAGGCCTGAAAAGCGGGTTTAACATCAATCCACATTTCAGCTGTTAGCCAGAATATGCAAGTGAGCCGAGATTTCATTACTGAGATAATCTACATGATGGGAAACTAGCTCACAGTTACATTAGAGTTTTGGGTTCTAGTTTATGTTGAATAGTGTTTGTTACTGTTCCACATGTTTAACACCGCATTACTCCATTGTGAAGACATGTACTGTCTAAAGCGTTTTTTCACCATAGTGGTCCAACTCTGAAACCAGACCAAACAAAAATTTGCTTGAGCCTTAGTTGTAGCAGAATTAAAATGTTTTCTTTTTATCTTTCCATGATTTGCGCGTGTTGTTCTGAACCACGGTTTCATTTTTAACATCACAATTCATATTGTATTGTCCTGTATGATTGTAAAAAGTTTTTTTGTGTAAGTGTCTGTTTTTTTTTGTTGTTGTTTGCAAACAGAACTGCTGTAATGTTAGCGAGCTCTTTGTGTTCTCTGCTTTACCGTGTTTATATACGTCAGAATTCTTTAAATTTGCTCGATTAAATTAAGTATTTAACACAGTTTTGGGTAATGTGTGTGTGAATATAGAGGATCTTTACAAATATGTTTTCTTGAAATAGCCATGTAACACTCTGAATCGAGACTGCTTCTTTTAAATATAACATTAACACATTTTTCATGAGCTCAGGCTCATTGTTTTATAAACCACGAAAGATTAAAATGTGATTCAACATTTTATTTCAACAATACATTTTTGAATATACATTCATACACTGAAGTAGTGAAGAAAATGGTCAAATTGGCATTACTAACAAACAGTAATAATGACATTACAGGTGGTCAAGCCAGAAAATAAAATCTCTACAGGCCAGCATGTTTTGTTCTAGTATGTAGTTGACGTAAGTTTGAACAATCTCACATGTCATGGAACCATATGCATCTTAGGTATTTGTTATTCTGATACATATTTCTGTTGTGGAAACATATTTCCTGTATAAAAGAGTATGTCTATAACCTATTCAAGGGCGTTTAGTGCAATCTTATGGATCTTAAACGTAATCACATTACAACAAGGTCACATAGTCCCTCTAGCAAATCCACCAAAAGTGGAGAAAACAGAAAAATCTTAGCACACAGTAGATGCTAATGCTTCTGACATAAAGGGAGTACACATAGGCCTACTCTTTAATGTCCAGTAGAAATGTTGAAACTAACGAGTACGACAAATAAAAATGTGAACATCATCATCAGCTATATGAAAAAGAGCTCTAGATGTAGGGGCAATATTTTTATGCTGTAGTTATGCTGTAAAAATTCTTATGAACAGGCACTGTATGTTTGACCACAGTCAGAGAAAACTCTTAATCAGAAAACTGCAAAACAACATGTAAACAGATCAGTCAACTATCTCTGGTAAAAATAAATAAATAAAATAAAATAATATATATTAACAAGTCACACATTGACAATTTTTGTCTTATGTGCTCATTACAGCTAAAATCCTGTTTTGCCAAATGCCATACACACTTTTGCATTTCATAATTCAGTGATTTTTTTTGTCAGTTTTGCTCCGTATGCAGAAGTTATGTTTGAATTTTTCTATAACCGTTACAAAAGTGAGAACATCGTAGTTCTCAAATGTGTCTGTATTACAACAAAAGCCCATCTAACAAATCTGGCAGAAGTGGAGAAACAGATGTTTAGCACATACACACATTGTAGATGCTTGCGTACACCAGAGATGTTGCTTTATTTGAGTCAAAGAAGATGGTCATAGGAACGGATAACATTCTTTATTGTTGTTGTGTTTTGTCAAAATAATAAAAAAGTTCGGTCAAATGTTTAATACTTTTTCTTAAATGAATAGGATGTGCTCACCCTGCTCTCTTTCCCACGCGAGAGTTAGCATGAACTTACAGGAGTCTTAAAACAAAAACGGCCAAACAAAAAAAAATGTGAATGGTTTCATCTGCTATCTGAACAAGATGACTTAATCTAGTAGACATTTTTTTTAACAATTGTATTCTGAATTTTATATGCATTGTAAACATTTGCTTTCTTGCCATACTCGCTTTCTTAGTGATTTGGTCACGTGAATACAGGAAAGGTTATGGATAAAATTTATCTACACAGGAGTGTGGAAACTTTAACATGCTCAAACTTAAACGAGTGTGCAGCTTTCAGTGTAACCGTTTGATTTGTATTGGTTGTAATAGTTTTAAGAGTAAAACAGCTAGACTTCATTTTTGTGTCGATGCTTCATGTGATCACACTTTTTGGACAGACACAAAGTTGCACTAAAAGAAATATCTCGGAGAGAAAAACTGTAACTTAATTTCTTAATTTTCATTTATTCCTATTATGATGACACCACACAAAGATCACCTAAAAACGTACAGTCCAACAAACAAATTGTGAACGGCCGTCCAAAATCTTGATATGGCTAAATCTTGAGGTGTAAGAAAAATGTCATTTACAAAACATTGTGATTCTTAGATGTGAAACACCCTTGACATAATCTGCTGGCATGCAAAAATAGTCATAAATGTTTTAGTACAGCTATCTACACAAATAGTATGAGAAATGTATATTGTGTCACTTGCATAGAAAATTCATTACCAGTTTATCAGAGTAAAAAGGAAATGATGATAGTTGAAACATCCTTAGATTGTACATTTCTTTCATTTTGATAATCACAGCTGCTGGTGCTACATTTTTTTTTAGTAAACCATTTAACATTACATGATGCCTACAAAATAATCAAATAGTCAAAGTGTATGTTTTCTGTTCTAGGTAAGAACATTTACACCACATGTTATAGGCCGGGTAAATAATTAGAAAATAGTATTTCTGTCGAATGAGAAAAGTTCAGTCATGCATTTAAGATGTAGAAATTGTCAAACACATCCAAAGAGTTTTCTAGTCGTGTGAAAAAAGCACTTGTGTGCATAAATGATCTAAAGAAACAATGCTGGTCATCAGGTTATTTAAAAAAAAATTAAGACAATAGACAGTGTGCCTTGCTTTAGTGTCACACAATGTGTAATCTTTTAAACATGTTTAAAATGGAAGGTGTAATTATTTTACTGAGTTTAAGTCAAATGTATATTTGTTCATTTACAGTACACATACTATCTACAGGTTAGATTATTAAATGAAAAACGTATGTACATAACACAACGTAAAAACAACAAATAAGGTTTTGCTCATAATTCAAATTTAGTTTACTCAGTTTTACTGCGTGTGTGTGTGTGTGTGGCTCAGGTATACCCCATGTTATGGGGGAACAATGATGGCAATATCCAAAATCCTTGGGAATTGTTTTTGTCCCCGGGAGGAAACATGTTTATAAATCATACAGAATGAAGTGTTTTTGAAAATCTTAAAATGAAAGAAATTTTGTGTAAGGGGTAGGTTTAAGTGTAAGGTTGATGTATGGTGATGCAAAATACAATTTGTACAGTCTAAAAAACATTACGTCTACGGGATGTCCCATAGAACATGGAAAACCAATGTGCGTGTGTGTGTGTGTGTGTGTGTGTTTAGAGTTGGTTTTAAAATTAACGTGAGATTTCAACTCCTTTTAAACACCACATATTATGGATAGTATGTTCTTAACATTAAGGAATGCCTGTTTGATTTTATTAATTCCAGATAACATTCAATTATTTATCTCTTCAGCGGCTTGGTTAGTTGATGATTTAGATAATTGTCTCTCTCACTCTTTGAAATTCTCACCTGGAAAGACACCAGACATCGTCCTCCTTTTCAAATGTGTTTGTAGACGGGGAGCATGTGGCCTGTCGGTGCCTAGGTATCAACACCATATAGATCAAACAAACATTGATCCTGTCAAGGTGTCAAAACCCTCACTTTTGAACAGCCATTTTTTTCCCCCAGGAAGAACCCAAACACCTCCCCACTGTCTTTAGGTGTGAACAACAGGCCAGAAAGGAACTTCACAGAAACCCTCCACAGCTCTGGATACAGATACAACCATCATAAGAAACCCCCCACTGCTCTGGTAACAGATACAACCATCATATATCCAGTAATAAACACAACACAAGTCAAATCTGAGATCTCTTTGATCTTTTGATTTACACACCTCTGCCATGTCAATCAAGGGTCACCGGACCCAGTGGCATGGCAACCGCTTTGACTGACAGGCCTTATAGTCATAAATCAATCCAAACTGACCATGCACACTTCTGACTACCTGTCAATCTACACGGACTGTACGGCCATAAATCAGGCCATAAATCAGGGTAATAAATCATCAAGACTTGAGATAAAGTGTATGATAGGACTACTAATTTTACATCAAATGGAAAATAAAATCAATCAAGTCTGTGTAATTCAGCTCTGCCTACTCTGTGCTGTACAGCTGGGTGTTGAGTCTAATAGAGATGTGTCGTTCTTGAACGAATCTTCATTTTGAACAAATTATTATACCACACTTTGGCTTGGATTATTATATAGTGATGTAACCCAAATTTTGACTTCTGTCATGTGTGCATTTGCTACGTGCTTAAAAGTACAGGACAGCCTGTGCTGAAGGCCTCAGCTGAACTTTAGACTTAGAAGACTTCTATACCAATATGGAAATAAGAAAAGTTAAAGATAAAAGATTTCCACGAAATGTTTATACTTCTAAAAACAGCATGATTCAGAGACGTTTATATTCCATCACACGTCTGTTATTTGGAGTCATTTGAACCCCCCCTGTGGGTTCTTAACAAAAGAGAACAAGACGATTAATCTTCTGAGGTAGGACAGTTGGACTTTGAACAAACAATCTGCTGACCTTAAGAAATAGGGAACTGAAATTAGGCTGCAAGGGCTAGTATGTATTTTCGGAGAAGGATGACGACTGTTTTGATATCTGTTTGAGACGTGGCTGCAGAGACGTGGCATTAGTTTGATACAGATTTGCAGGACTATAAGAGGAGGCAAATTCACCCCTCCTTACTCTCTCTCTCAGACTGAGTTCAGCATAGACCCTTCTGGCTGGACTTAGTCTTTTCTCACCTTCTTTATCTTTGATTCCGGGCTCACTTGAATACTTTGAACTTCTCTCAGGTTTTATTCATCTCAGATATGATTATTATTATATTATTTGTTATTATATGAATACTATTATAACTTTTGACTTTTGATATACAGGGTATTGTTGTATACTTTGTATTATTATTTTTTTTAACATCTTGATTACTTTTGAATATTATAATGCATTTTGTATTACTTTTAATTGGGCAACATCCATCATACATGGATTGCTTTTAAAACTATATTAATTTTGGGATTTGTATTTTCTATATTTGAAGCTGATTTTAATACTTACTAATCTGTTTGCAAGTTATGAGTTGTATTCTCATTTCCTATATTCTTTGAATAAATTTGCATACTAAAATACCACCCCACCGTCTGACCAGGATTGAAGTCTAATTTTTTGCATCAGTTTTTGGAGGCACCGCTGGGATCGTTGAAGTTTTCATTTCATTGAAGTTTGATGCAAACGCAAGGCAAAATAAAGAGAGGTGAGTAGCTCATCCTTTTCTCTTTATGGGCTTCTGTGGTGTTGCCTGCCGGGTCTAGGAGATATATCTGTGGACCCACCTCGTTCATTAATCTTGACTGCAGCAAGAGAACGAGCTTGGGTCATAGCCGGTGGTATAACCGTAGACGGTGGTTTAACCGTATTTGAAAAATCAGCGCGCGCTGGGGGACGAGACGGCGATCCGCGGCATTAAATGTGTTGTTCACTATTGAGGGTTACTGGTAGTGTGGATAAATATCTGCGCTTTACATCCTGCGGGGTTACCGGGGGTGTATTGCGAGCACTTTTGGGTTAAACCGAAAGTGCAACAGTATTTTGAGACACGCGCTGTGAGGGTTTACTTACAGCGTGCTGGTCGGGTCTGAATGTCGTTCTCTTGTTTTTTATGGATATGATCTCTGGGATTAGACTTGGCAGTTTTCGACACAAACAGAACCCCACCTTGCGACTAAATTTAGATCAATAAATTGTCAGACGGTGCATTAAGTAAAAATAAGTAGAAATTAAGTAAAAATAAGTAGAAATTAAGTAAAATAAGTAAAGGAATTAAGTAAAATAAGTAAAGATAAGTAAAAATAAGTTAAGATAAATAAAGAATTAATTTTAATTAAGTGTATCTGAATTGAATAAACTTTTTCCTTGTTGGATTTGTCAGCACATGAGATAATGGCACCTGTTCAAATAAAAGAAACTCCAAATGAATATGTAATGTAGAAGAAATAAGACAGAAAATGGTTAAAGATGGATTTAGAGAGATTTCGGTTCCACGCAGATAGAGTGAATGGGTGTTGACCCCTTAACGGTCACTCACGTTTTTGAAGATAGACTTGAATTTGCATAATACAAACCTAAAATTTTACAATTCATGACCGAAAATATTTTGTAAACATGATTTTCATGTGCCATTTACATGGTAATGCAATGTCTGATTTTAAAATGGGATTTAAAGGATGAATTTTGATTATTTTATGTTTTCGAGTGATATATGACTTCTGATGATTTATAAAATGTGATAGAGAAAAGGCAATGAGGAAGTCTTCTTTTGTAATGTAGATTTCTGAGGGTGTACTCTTGTCATAAATTAATTTTATTACTTTTCCTACATAGTCTTTTAACAAGAATATTGGTAAAATATATATTTGAGAGTCTTGGACTTTTCCAATGGTATATAGTTTGTCAGGATTGGATTTGATTTGATTGTGGTGTGGTGTAGTCGGCGCAGGCGTCCCGTATTCGGGACGGGGTGACAGTTAACAGGTTGAAGGAAATTACTGATCACAAAGAACAGAAGAAATAGGCACGTGTTTTATGTTGTTTATGGATAAGGAAAGTCAAAGGGCTTTTGACAGACAGAAATGGTAGAATTGTACAGGTTTATAATTTAGCGCAAGCAGCTAGAGAGGCTATAAGATATGTGGGATTTCTTAAAAATCTTGTAACAAAGGAGCCGAGAGCCGATATAGGCAAAGCTCCTGAGATTGATGACATTTATAACTGGCAGAAATGTAACAGATTTCTGAGAATTGTGAATATAGTTTGTTATTTCTCCTGGCAGTTTGGAAGAAGCTGAGGCTGAGTGGGGCAAATATGTGAAATTATATTCGAGGTTACCATGCTATAAGCAGGTGGCCAAGTGGGGGTCTATCGAACTATTGGTGTGCGTGATTTACCTAGCATTGTAAACACGCTGCCAATTATGAAATCTAACTGTACTAATTACAACCGCAAATGATTTTGCTACTTAATTTAACGAACTGCGTATTGAAGTACAGCATGTGATTGGATCAGGAATCTAAATTTTTAGTAATGTAACATTGATCAGATAGGGCCCTAACAAGCCCTTTGTTAAATATACTGAGCATTTCACATGAGCTTTGAAAGAGTTTGTTGCTACAAAAGAAGCTGTTGATTTGAAATCTCATATACTGTTACACACTGCACACGTGGGGAACCAGAGCTCAAGATATTGTTGACCAAACGAAAAGAGCAGATGATGCGATTGGATCGCCCTCTGTCTCTGTAATTACCGGTTATAATTGTCAGGAAACAGGCCACTACGTAAATAGGTGCCCTGAGCGAGATGGAGAGCGAGGGTTTTAAAATGTTTGAAAAGGTTCCTCTTTTCAGCAACAGCGACGGCTACCAAGGTAGCCCCCCCCCCCCCCCCCTTTCGGCCTCGCTCTGAAAATAGAGGTGATGCAGAGAAAAGGAAGTCGACATGCAGGCACAGCTTAAGCTGCCGATGCCACAGGCTGACCAAAGCACTTGAGATCAGGATAGCTACATATTTATTTAGCTACTCTAATTTACATTTTACAAATAAACACATGACTCTTCGAGGATTATCTGATGGCAGTCTTTTCACACAGTCTCAATTAATTCCCTTAATAATTTATCCACTTAAGCAAACCCTTTCGGGTGCAATTCTGGGTTGGAGAAAGTCAAGTTGGCACTGTAGTGGGAATGGATATAGTGGAGAAATTGGAAGCAGATATTTTATTAACCAAATCAAATAGTTAGTCAAATTTTGCCAGTTCCCATTCCAGTCGTCAGAAAAATGGAACTCCTAAATTTAACATTGGAGCTGTTACAACAAATGAGAAAGAGTCTACTGACTCTCCAATGATACAATATTTTTCTGAGAAATTTTCAGATTTGTGGTCAACTTCTAAACTTGATGTTGGTCTTTGCAGAATTAAACCTCTGAATGTTTCAGGTCCTGCACCTCCTCCAGTATTCCAGTATCCTCTTCGGAGAAAAAGAGAGAGCGGCACAGGCAATTGTGACCCAGCTCGAGAAAGGGATTGTGGTAAGATGTGCCTCTCAATGTGATTCACCTGTGGCCTGTATGAAAGCCAGACGAGAGCTATAGACTACACCGCATTGAATGCTGTGACCACCAAAGCAACCCCACTGTTGCCAATCATTCAACCATTTTTAAAAAAAAATTGTGCGCGCCGTCCGTTATAATTCAATATTGTGATGACATTCTTTTTGCATCTCCAAATAAGGTGCAGCATCTGAGTGTACTCACTCTCTTGTTGAGAGCACTTCAAGAGGCTGGCTTCCTCCTGAACAAACGGGAAGCACAGCTGTTTCAACCATTATTACATTTTTAGGTCAGAGTGTTGGTCGTGAGGGAGAAAGACCTCTTCCAGATCGGGTCATAACAATTACAAAATTAAAGAAGCCAACCACAGTTACTGGTTTAAGATCATTAATGGGGCTATTTAATTTTAATCGGGTTTATATTCCTGATTTTTCTGATTTGGCTGAACTTCTAACAGAGGCTCTTAAGGAAGGCCTTCCGGGTGCTTTCCCTCTAGAGTGGACAGCAGACATGGCTGAGTCTTTCACTCTTCTCAAATCCGCACTAGCCTCTTCTCCTGTGTTACATGAACAAAACCGCTCCACATTCGGACACATGTAGGCCCGAATGCTTACAACTGCGTGCTGGGACAGCATAAAGGTGACAAAAGTTTTGGAACTGTTGGATATTATTCGATTGTGATTCCTTCTTCTATGAAAGGACAGATGCCATGCTTGATGGCGTTGGACTGTGCAGAGTGGGCGCTGAAGATCACTGAGCACATCGTCGGCTACAACCAGACTATTTTACATACCCCACATCGCTTTTTACGTTTGCTACCTGAAACAAAGGTGAAATCGATCTCAAATCAGCGACCTGCTAAGTGGAAAACTGCTCTAATGAGTCCTCAGCTTACTGTTGTTACAGATCACCCTAACCGGACGAACCCTGCCTCCCTGATGGAGAACGAAGGGAGCGCACATGACTGTGCTGTGGTGGTTATTTGTGACAGAGGACATTTCGTCAGAAGTTAGACATTTGCAAATGTCATGGACATGTTCGTGGATGGCAGCAGCTTTTATGAGGGGGAAACACGCTACACAGGTTGGGCGGTAGTAGAGGGGAGGATGGGCGAAGTCTTGGCTGAAGGGTCGCTACGGGGAGGAAGTGCTCAGATCGCTGAACTGCATGCTTTGAAAGCTGCTTTAAATTTTAAACTTAAATTAACTGCAAGCGAAAATAGCTCCATTTATGTGAATATTTTTACTGACAGTGGCTACAGTTATCATGTAGTGCGGAGTTATGGCCCTGTCTGGAAACGTCGCAGTTATCTGACCACCACCGGTATGCCAATAAGTCATCAAACCATTATTAAAGAAATTCTTGAATTCTTGAAACGTGCGAGAAAATTTCACCTAACAGTGTTGCGGTTTGCAAGGTTACAGGTCACAGTACTTTCAATGATTGGTGGGCAAAAGGAAACTCGCTAGCTGATAAGGCTGCGAGAGAGGCGGCCAGGGGTGCATCACTTGGAGAGGTAACTCGAATTTTCCCTGTTCATCCAAATTGTGCAGGATCAGAAACCCTATCTATATTGTACACAAATGAAGATAATGAAATATGTCAAAAAGGTTAGGAGCTATTTTAACTGAAGAAGGAATTAATGCTCTTAATGAAAAGGGTGTTCCGCCTAGCAGATATTAATTGATCTATACCACAGGATTGCACACCAAGGGGTTCATAAAACTAATACTATGTGACAACAAACATGGTTCTGACCAGAGATGTTACAAACTGTGAGGGATAGACTGTCCAGATATATCCATCATTTACAAACAAAGCCACGATTATGAAGAGGTATGATATCAATTAGCCACAGTCCTCGCCCGCGAGGACCTTTTACACATTGACAGGTAGATTTTATTTTTGTACCCTCTGATCATGGGTACACATCATGCGCATTTAGGGATGCCCATTCAGTGCCCTCAGCGTCCAAAATGCTGGAGACTTAAAGACTGCTGCATTTAATTTAACGGCTAAAATCCTGTACAAGTGGGGGACAAAGTAATGGTTCAGAAATAGGGAATTTAGGTCCAATGTCTTCCAGGTATGAAGGTCCTTACTCAGTGTTGCTGACTACTCCAACTTTTCTCTCTACTCATTGAAATCGAGCCAGGCTTGACTCGATGGAAGCATCTTGCACAAGTGAAGCCCCTGTTACAGCTTGCTTATACTAACAATATCTCTCAATGCACAATAGATTTCCTTTTATAGACTAAGGGTACCCTTTCTAAAATTAAGGTTGTAATCAATGTTTGTTTTCAACCTCTGTGAGGTGATTGAGGGTCTGACTTATGTCAGGAGTGTAATAATTGATTGATTCAATTATCGATTATTTATTTAGTGATTGTTCACTTGCTTCCGGAGAATCAAAATTAACCAAAATTCACAATATCTGTTCCTTAGGTTGTTGATGATACCGTTTTCACTGTGAATTTGTCCAACAGGTGTAAGCTCTATCAGACGAATTGCTACTAAGGACGAACAATGATTAATGATTAATTGTTTACTTCTCTCCAGGTTTCCAATGCTGAGTTCCCCTGGATCTAATGTATTTATTTGTTTATAAAATGATGAAATGAAACTGAAAACCATAATGTTTACATGTAACAATTGTGATTAATGTTGTTTTATCTGTCTTGTTGTGTCCTTGTTCGTGTGTGTGTGTGAATGTTATATGTAATGTTTTTTCGCTTCGCTTTGGCATTATATGTTTTTGTGTGTGTGTTTGTGTTTGTGTTCTTTTTGTTTCCACATATTTCTGTTCCTACTACTCTAAAACTAAACAGGTATGAGTGCATGCTGATACGGAACCTATCCTGCGTACATTTACCACACGACTGGTTCTAAGGGTGACCCTTTTGGTGTGACTTCTGCAACAGTGCAGCTCATTGACGATTCGGGAGAGGTTGCTGTGCTCGTAGCTGGACATCAGTGTTTGATCCCAAGAACTGGATGCATCGTCATCACATTGCACGCTAACTCTACATCATCTGAGAGACTTGTGCTTTAATCTACCAGCTGATATATAGATTTACAAATCCCTACATCAAGATGCCTCACAAGATTATTGATCAAAAAGATTCTTTTACTCCTATTGCTATCAGCAATGATGAAGAAATGTATGAATTAGAGGTGAAGGGTAAGGAAAGATACGAGATGTTGAAAAAGATCAACGAAAGTTTGGAAATTTGCGACATGATACCCCAATCTGATAAGGACAAATATCTTAAGAAGCTACCCATTAAGAAGAGAAAGTATGATGATAAGTTTAGAGATGGAAAGAAGGGTATGCTGTAGTAAGTCCTCGACCCAGCAAAAGTCCAGGTGAGGTCAGGGGTCGGATGCTTTTAGTGCTCCTCGTCTGATCAGCTTGGTGAAGAATTCCTGTCAACTTTAACGCGGCTGGGGTTAAAGAGGTATCTACAGTCTACCTGAAAAGATTCATTCACTTTTATATTTCCTTTATGCTTACACGATTAAGTGCTTATCTGAAATGTTTTACTTACTCATTTTTCTGCATATGTATTTGTTATCTTATTTTCAAGGGAAAGGATTTTGGGTGCGAGTCTTTTTGTCAAGACTCGAGTGGGGGACTGATGTAACCCAAATTTTGACTTCTGTCATGTGTGCATTTGCTACGTGCTTAAAAGTACAGGACAGCCTGTGCTGAAGGCCTCAGCTGAACTTTAGACTTAGAAGACTTCTATACCAATATGGAAATAAGAAAAGTTAAAGATAAAAGATTTCCACAAAATGTTTATACTTCTAAAAACAGCATGATTCAGAGACGTTTATATTCCATCACACGTCTGTTATTTGGAGTCATTTGAACCCCCCCTGTGGGTTCTTAACAAAAGAGAACAAGACGATTAATCTTCTGAGGTAGGACAGTTGGACTTTGAACAAACAATCTGCTGACCTTAAGAAATAGGGAACTGAAATTAGGCTGCAAGGGCTAGTATGTATTTTCGGAGAAGGATGACGACTGTTTTGATATCTGTTTGAGACGTGGCTGCAGAGACGTGGCATTAGTTTGATACAGATTTGCAGGACTATAAGAGGAGGCAAATTCACCCCTCCTTGCTATCGCTCAGACTGAGTTCAGCCTAGACCCTTCTGGCTGGACTTAGTCTTTTCTCACCTTCTTTATCTTTGATTCCGGGCTCACTTGAATACTTTGAACTTCTCTCAGGTTTTATTCATCTCAGATATGATTATTATTATATTATTTGTTATTATATGAATACTATTATAACTTTTGACTTTTGATATACAGGGTATTGTTGTATACTTTGTATTATTATTTTTTTTTAACATCTTGATTACTTTTGAATATTATAATGCATTTTGTATTACTTTTAATTGGGCAACATCCATCATACATGGATTGCTTTTAAAACTATATTAATTTTGGGATTTGTATTTTCTATATTTGAAGCTGATTTTAATACTTACTAATCTGTTTGCAAGTTATGAGTTGTATTCTCATTTCCTATATTCTTTGAATAAATTTGCATACTAAAATACCACCCCACCGTCTGACCAGGATTGAAGTCTCATTTTTTGCATCATATAGCTTAGTGTTTATTTACTGATAGACAGTCAAAAAGACAAATCAATCAATATTCTATTCATAACAGGGTTATATTTATTTATAAAATAATAACACACCACAGATCCTGAAGAAACAGTAACAAAAGCACAGTGACAGAAATGTCAGAAATAGCAAATAATCTCTGACTCTTATTGTGTTCTCACTACATCTAAAACAGTGTGTCAACAGAGAAGGGGTATTTAAACTGTTTTTTATGATGAAAAAGAGCTTGTTTTATCAGAAGCAACATTTAATAATCTCATATTAAAGTGCGGTTGTTTTTCCAGCACACGTGTGTGTTTCATAAGGTTTTAAAGTTGTGTCCTCTCTTTCTGTCAGCAGCGTCAGATCTTGATTAAAATGTAAAATCATCAGGGAATCTGAGGGCAGCTGTCTCTCTGAAGGACCTCGTCACATTCCTCCTCTGCAGAGTACATCAGTGTCACTTTATAGTTTTACAATATTTTAAATCTAATGTTAATATTTCCTGTTTCACAACCATGATACTTCAACACCATCTTCCAGTTTCTGATAATAATATTAGAAATATTTAGATCATTGTATTCTCCTGAAGCAGGTTCTGTCAGCATCAACAGAGAAAACAACAGCTGCTTCATCAACTCTATTAGTTTTGTGAAAGAAAAGATAAATTTGTCAACACTGTCAGATGTCACCAACACCGTATGATTTCTGTCTGACTTTAGTGACGAACCAATGATGGAGATGACATTCAACATGAAGTGATCATATTTTACACATAATACAGCTGATTTATATTCAGATCATGTGGGTTCTGATATTCTTTGGATCATGTTCAGATGTTTAAATGTGAATATTAATATTCTGCTGAATGTATGCGATAAACAACTAATGGGTTTATTTCTTCATATAACTGTTTTTAAAAGTTACTGTGTTACCATAGCAACAGTAATGTTCAGAGATGAGAGAAAATAGATCAAAATTATTAAATGTGAATCTTGAACAAAGTTTAATAAACATTAACATACTCACTGTTAGTTGCGTTTGTTATAATACAGTATCTGATTTGATGTATGTGATGTTAAAATGACTACAAATGCAGGTTTTTGTCACCATCGTCAGATGAATATTTTGAAGTGAAGTGACATTCAGCCAAGTATGGTGACCCATACTCAGAATTTGTGCTCTGCATTTAACCCATCCGAAGTGCACACACACAGAGCAGTGAACACACACACACACACTGTGAGCACACACCCGGAGCAGTGGGCAGCCATTTATGCTGCGGAACCCAGGGAGCAGTTGGGGGTTCGATGCCTTGCTCAAGGGCACCTAAGTCGTGGTATTGAAGGTGGAGAGAGAGCTGTTCATGCACTACCCCCACCCACAATTCCGTGGGTGGGGGTAGTGCATGAACAGCTCTCTCTCCACCTTCAATACCACGACTTAGGTGCCATAGTGATAATATTTAATTCTGATATTGTATATTTGTTGAGGAATTGTTGTCACATGTGGAAATGTAATCTATCTGCTAACATGAGAATGTGTTTGGAAATGTTAAAAACATCTTGATTGCAAAATAAATGATGGTAAAGTGAAAAATCTAATCAAAGCATAGTTCAGGAGCTAAATATACTAAATATACATTAAAGAAAAACTGACTGAATTATAAATACACTATATATTTGATAGTGACGTGACATACAGCCAAGTATAGTGCTCTGCATTTAAAGTGCACACACACACACCATGAACACACACCTGGAGCAGTGGGCATTAGGGTTGCCACCCATCGCTTAATATACAGAATAATCCCGTATTTGAGAATAAAATAGCGCGTCCCGTTTTTAATTAATACGAGACGGGGTTTGTCCTGTAATTTCGGAGTTGTCTTCAATGCAGCATCTCATGCAGATCATCCCACCGGCATTCTGTGAAGACTCGTCCTATTCTGCCCCTGATTGGGTAATACTCGCTGCCATCGGTGGATTGATTGGTTTGTTTCATAGATATATACATGTATATATCTATGGGTTTGTTTCAGGTTCACGGCCAATCAGAGTCGGAGGAGGGCGGGTCTCTTGGCAGAGAGTCGATTTGAAAGAATGGCAGAAACTGCTCCAGATACAGCTGTTCATTGTTTGTTCATGTTAGTTCACAGTGAATAAACTAATATGAACAATATTTTAATAAGGTATTATTAAATGTGGAAATTAACATGAACAAAGATGAACAATTGCTGTATAAGTGCAGTTCATTATTAGTTAATGTTAATTAATGTAGTTAACTAATTAAACATATTTTAAAGTGTTACCGATTTGTTTATTACGGTTAAGGCGTACAGCCAGACACATAAGCATTATTTTAATAAGAGATAAGAGAGATATATTTATATTTATATATATATATATATATATATATATATATATATATATATATATATATATATATATATATATATAAATACAGTGCCTATGTGAAGCAAATGAACAACTTAACTCATTTAAATGATTGCATTCTTCAATAGGCTACTGTAGAATTAACAATATACTATATCAAATAGATTTACTTACCAATAATAAAAAGAAAATAATAATAATTGTGTTTTACATGAATTTAGAAATGTTTGTAGATCGGTTATTTATTATGTGGTTTTGGATGGTGTTACTGTCTGCAAAGAATGACAAATATTTTATCCAAAATCTGTGTTCACGCCACCTTATACAATTATTAAAGTACATTAGCAATTAATATTTTTATGAAAACATGTTTTAAGTTGTGATTTACCACCACTGGCATGTCATCGGACTTGTGGTCATCGTGGCTCCGAGGGGTGTGTCCCCCCCCCCAGGCGTGGCAACCCTAGTGGACATCGCTTAACATTTTTTCGCTGTGGCACCAGGGAGCAGTTGTGGGATTGGTGCCATGTTCAAGGGCACATCAGTCGTGGTGTTGAAGAGAGAGAGTGCTGTACATTCACTCCCCATCTACAATCACTGCTGGCCCAAGACTCGAACCCACAACCTTTGGATTATTAGTCTGAATCTCTAACCATTAGGCCACAACTTCCCCAAATGTCACTTCCCCACTCACTAAAAAAGCTTTCACTCATCTTCATCGAGATCTCTAGCACGCCAGCTGAAGTTAGCTTCACCAGATGCCAATCAAGCATCACGTCGTTGATGTTCTGCGATTAGCGGTCTTTACAATTTAAAGAGACATGACAACTAGCCCATAAAAAAACGTAATATAAATCATTGTAAATAATTAATTCACGAAAATGAACATATCCATTGAATGAATTTAATATGTCATTATAATTTTTACTCAAAAATATCTTAGGGACCCCAAATCTTTTTTTTACTTCTTGTGGGGATTCCGGATCCCCCAGCCCCCCTTAAGTTCGAGCATTGGGAGAATGTTGTTCCCTCAACATAAGAAGTCGTGGCAGAGCGGATGTTTTTATTGTCTATGGTCCTGTCTGATCCCGCAGTAAATGACAGAATAATCGACAGTATTTTATAGAAAGACTATAGTTCTGCACCTGATCCGAACCACAGACGTATTCTCCTACACGAGGTACACAAAACTTTAAATCTGTGTTCAAATTGTAGATAGCAGGAAGGTCTGTTGCGCTGTCAGTGCAGAGGCGGTGTGCAAGAGGTCATGCATCAAACTTCACAAGAGATAAAAAATTGTTATCTTGATCTTTTTATCGACTTTTACCTATTACCGGGCAGATTATTATTTGTCATTAATGAAATGTCTGCCCAGAGACAAACACCTCCACTACGAGAGAAAGCGATTCCTGGATGTCATCATCTCAATTATCTCCATAAAATGATCTTGTTGCCACGTTTTCACGAGTTAATATGTTGTGGTCACGACAAAACTATCCTAAGTGAACCGAACATGTCCGCTTCTGTCACCCTTAATGCTTTATTCGACTTTTCAGAGATCATCTACTCTTCCCTGTGGATAACCTCTGACCTACTTTCTCTACGAACTGAATTTCTGCGTATTGAATTTTGAATATTGAATTAGATTTTATGAATTTCTTTGTCTGTAAAGAAAACTACCATTAAAAAAAATAAAAAATAAAAAAAATAAATAAATAAATAAAAATTGTCCTGTTAAATTTGTGCTGCTTAGTAAAACTGGCCCATAATGGTAATATGGCCTTAAACTTTGTATTTTTCTTATTTTGTTTTGCTTTATTTTGCTTTTACCTTACGCATTTGTTATAAGGTGAGATGTATGATGCCTTTTATTATTATTAATATTATAGAAATTACAGAAAATATGCAGTTGCAAAAATCCTTTTCAATGCAGATCCATACTGTGTGAGATACTGTCCAAATAAATTGGAGTAAAATCAAATAAGCATTGCTTTATGTTATTGCACTTTATAATTATAATATGTTGTATATAAAATATAAATATAAAGATATATAATGGGCCCTCATGAACAGGAGACACATGTGCTGAACACATCTAAAGTAAACTCATCCCAGAACAAAACCTGCTCCAGAGACAGTAATGTTCAGAGAATGGGTTGCTATTGCTACATACTCTGATAGTTATTTCAGTTTTAGGATCCAAACGTTGAATTATCTGTTCATGTATTCATAATCTAACCCAGACATGTCACATAACCTGATTTCTGGAATACAGCAGAGTTCACTTTATAATACTTTTAACATAAATAGAGCTTTGTAAGAGACTTCTGAGTGTGACAGCAGTATATGCACAATTCGTAACGTGCATTAAATAATAAAACAGTATTTACTCCACATGACCCTGAGCAGTGTTGGGAAGGTTACTTTGGAAATGTAATAGGTTACAGATTACAAGTTACCCTGTTTAAAATGTAATAGTAGTGTAACTTTTTCAATTACTTTATTAAAGTAATGTAACTAATTACTTTTGAGTACTTTTTGATTACTTTTCTAAATTTGTGAACATTATAATAAAAAAAGCATATATATCAACTCAAATACAGTTATCTAATAAGCATGTGTCATATGCTGTTTAATAAACTCCTGAAACATTGGTGTTTTTTTTTTTTTTTTAACTGCTGTCTCTTTATTATGATATGATGATAGTTTTCTCAAAATAAGTAAAATGCATGAAGTGACAGAGCAGTTCTAGAAATTATGTGTATGTGCTCGTGTACTCATATATTGAGACGGCAGAGGTTGAAAACACTGCGAGCTTCAGTAGGCCTATGTGTAGTAAATGAAACTGCATGTCTTTGCCATTAATTTACAGGAGGGGCAGACTGGGAAAAAAAAAATCAGAATGGAAAATTCAAACTCATACAAACAAATTCATGGACAATACTATTTTTTGTATGGACCTGACATAAAAAAGGTTTAAATCTTTAATATGGGGACATGTCAAATAATTAAAAGTTCTCTCCTGAACGGCAACTTCACTTCCATTTTTCTCTTCAGTCTCATTATTTTGCTCCGTTATCCATCTTAATACTCAAGATTGAACAAAACTGTACTTTACAATACAATACTCTACAATACTACAATATATTTATAGAAAAATCCTAATACTGTACAGGAGTCATGTTTTTCCCTTACAAAAATTTACCATGCTTTTATTAGCCTATACAAAAGTACAATAACCTTGTATGGTTTTTTTGTTTTGCAAATGGATTCGTATTTATTTTTAAATAAATACATTTGTAAAATAATTTTACATTTTTGGTTACCACAGTTAAACAATAGTAACCATTTAAATTACTAAATTACTACTGTAACATTACAACAGATAATAATGATGTCCTTTATATATTTTGATTGATGACTGATGAACAACGTGCTGCTGCTTGATAAAAAAAAAAAAAAAAAGACAAAAAAGCATCTTTACAGATTAAACTGACCTGAAACCCTGAACAGTAGTTCTGCTTCTCTGCTCCAGCTGTGCACTTCCACAGTCCACTCTTTTATCTCTCTTTCGCATAGATTACTTGGAGTCTGATCCAAACCGTTTGGCCGAGGCGCGAAGGCGCGGAGAGCGCGCGAGTCACGTCTAACAGATTTATTAGAGATTTAATTATCAAATGGCGGATTCGCAAATGATCGCTTTAGTACATTCGGCAGGCAATTATACAATAATGATATTAAAATATTGGGACAAGTTGAGGAAGACTGAGGAAGCTGGCAGGCCACCGGGAATTGTCCCGGTTCACCCGGTGTCCAGTCCGCGCGTGATTTCAACTGACACGCAGAACGTGCAGGAGTCATATATTGCATTTTGGGGGCTTGATATTCACAGACACTAGTCCATATCATGTTTTGATTCAAGTGTACTGACCTACTTTTGATTTAGTCATCCAAAATGTGGCATATTCTGTCCGCGTTAGGCATTCCATTTTTCTGACTGGATTCTACGAACCAGACTGTGTTTCCGCATCCCGGAAATTATTAGGGCGGTATGTCTCAGAATAGTCAGTGCAATTTGGGAAAGAAATCAGTTAAATCTGTATGTGGATGTGTGTAAACCCAGCCGGCACATGACCGACCTTCAACGTTGAAATATGGTTGAAATAAGGTCAGTTGTGGTTTCAACGTTGAAACAACGTTGATTCAACGTTTAAAGCTGAATGGTTTAAAAACATCCATCACATGACCAACTTTCAATGTTGAAATATGGTTGAAATAAGGTCAGTTGTGGTTTCAACGTTGAAACAACGTTGATTCAACGTTTAAAGATGAACTGTTGAAAAACTTCCAGCACATGACCAACTTGAAAAATGTTTAATGCTAAATGGTAGAAAAAGGTTAACAAGCTTTTAAATTATTTATATTAAATTATTTAAATTAATTATTATTTTAATAGCATTTAAAAATATTTTAGTCATGATACCTATTCTAAAATCTAAAGGTATATGTTAAATATTATCATCATTAACAACAATAAAACGATACACTTCGCTGCTTTATCACACTGAAACAACTCCCATTGGTAGTTTTATTTTATTACTTCTATCATGATTGGTTAATCTGGCTGTCATTCAGGAAACTGGACAATGAATCGGTTCGCGCTTTTCTACATTTAAAAATATGACCGTTATTGTCGTCTTTATGTGAGTGAGGCGGATAACTGTGAGCTGCTGCTCGTTATAACTGACTGCTCGGTTGGTCCCGAATTATTTTATATTTGCCTGTACATTTTTTATTTATTTTGAGCGAATTTGAGTCGTGACATGTCAATGGAGAACAAAAACTGTGAACACAAGAAGGGTCAGGTGTTCTGCGAGGTCCTGAAAACATCCTGGCAAAATGAGGTAAGAAAATCGCTAACTTTATCTTTATTATCTTTTGAAAATAGTAAAGTATTACCAGAGTTTACAAATGGGTAGTTTAAAGGACATGTAACCTGCAGATAAATAAATACCCGTGTGTCTATTTTTGCATTGCTTTATCACAGATGATCAAGTTAGATGCTCACCTAATGTGTTGCTGGTGAGTTATGTGTTAATGTCTGTCTTTTAGAGATTTTCCCATATTTTCCTGATATGAATCCCATGCATTAGGTGTGTTATATATGTTTGTATTCTTATAATAGTTTCAAAGTGTTTTCTGCAACATATAAGTGCAAATGTCGGTATTTAAATAATATAATTTTAATGAATTAATGAAAATGAAAAAAAAAAGGATTGTTTAAAGCCATGGTTCTCAAAGTGTCAGGCCCCCTCTAGTTGTTATGCAGGTGAATCACTAAATTAAACTAATTAATGTTAATATATTTAAACTTAATCTTTGAGTAAGTTTTTTTTTTGCACATTTAAGTATGTTACAGTTAAAGTACAGTACAGTTTTGTAACTTTTGTTACATAATTACATTTAAAATTACATTTTAATTTAAACTTTTTTTTTTCATTTACCTGTGTATGTAAGCACAGTTGTAGTGTTAATGTTCAAACTGTATTTCCCATGGTAAAGTGTCTGACAACAATTAATATTCTTATTAGAATAAAACTGCCTCATTTTTTAACTGTAGACCTGTAGCTGAATAGTTTGGTCTACTACGCTGCTGAAATGTAATGTTGGTCATTATGGTGCAACTTAATATTTAATAACAAATATTTTCTGAAGTGGTACTTGGTATAAAAAGTTTGAGAACCAGTGGTTTAAAGAAATGGTATAATATGAAATCCTGCTTTTTAAGAACTTTTCAGTAAACCATTTCTTCTTTCCCCTTGTAGAGTCATCGAGGATCCAGCTTGTTCTTGAAACATTGGTAAGAAATTGTTCTTCTGCTACATTGCACTGTCACTTCTGCTAGAGATGCTTTGACCTTTTGTGATTGTGCTTAGTTTAATAAAAATGTACTGAATTTGATTTGACTTGTTTTACTACACTGTAATGTTAGTGTTCTGATTAAAACAGTGTAACTGGGGGATCTGAAAACACTGCTTGTGAATAATTTGTTAATATTGTACATTTTCATCTGAATACATTAAATAAGTGTTTAATGAATAGTGTTGTCCACTTTGTTTCCAACCTCACTGTTACTGAACTGTAAAGTGAAAATATTGTGTGATTTATTTTGCATTCAGTTTTCAGTTAAATATATTTCACAATATCAAAGTTATTGTCAAACATTGTGAACATACCTTAACTCACTGGTTAAATCTTATGTGCCCTCCAGAAGTTTGCACTCTGCAAGTGAACGACGCCTTGTGGTGCCATCCCAAAGAGGTTCATAATCACTCTAAAGGACCTTTTCCTGGACTGTGTCCAGCTGGTGGAATCACCTCCCAATCTCAATCCGAACTGAGTCTTGACTCATTTTCAAGAAACATCTTAAGACTCATCTTTTTCACCAGAACTTAACCAACTAATGCTAGCACTTTTCCTTCTTTTCTTGTCTTTTATATATATATATATATATATATATATATATATATATATATATATATAAAAAAAAAACCTGGCTATGCGTTCTGTACTAGACTGAGACTTGTCATAGCACTTGTATACTGTTGTTGTTCGCTTGTACACCTGACTGCTTCTGTTGTTCTCATTTGTAAGTCGCTTTGGATAAAAGCGTCTGTTAAATGATTAAATGTAAATGTTTATACAGGACGGTACAGAAAGTGCACAAGTGGGAGAGAGTGGAGGGGACGGCGTCAGAAAGGACCTAGCGCTGGGACACTTTCAAGGATCACCCGAAGCACAACCACACTGTATACACTAAGGCTGCTGGTTCTAACATTTTAGAGTGCCCTGCGGTAGAAAGCTCATTCTGCATTCCCCATGGTAAAGAAGACACAGTCCGGGGGGGGGTTCCCATTAGAAATCAACTGGTGGAAGGTTCCCTTCTCGAACTGTTCAACACATTTTCACTGCACAAATGTACACAACTCTTGTAATGAGACACATTACTAAAACACGTTTTTGACAGAAACTGTAGGTTTCCACCAAAATAAAAGATCCACTGGTTTCAGTCATAAAGGTACAAGGGTTTGTCTTGTAAGTGCTGCAAAAAAATATGCATTTATGTGCCAAATTATTTCACAAAAACCTTTAAATATTATTGTATTTGGATTGTTCTACTACCTGTTTTTAGCATTACCTCCATGCATACTCTGCATAATAAAGTGTGGGATTATTTTCATCTGTTTTAAACAGTATGTTTCCAAAATTAAACTGCTGTTTGACAATTTTGAGCATGTGGTAGTTTATTGAAGTTGTTTGTAAAGCCATTGCTGCCAGTCATTAGATTTTTAGCCTTGCATGTACCGTGTTGATCTAAATGCCCACTAGGATCTAGGTGTATTTATACACAGTGCAAGGTACGACGGGGAAACCACGTCGTGTTATCAACGCTGATTAACTTTTCAAAATCAACACCTCATTCAGCTTTCATCCCAGGTCTGCAGCACGACCCTAATTCACCCGTCATGCAGGTAAGACGGTGAAACAGCGTCGTGATTTCAACGGTGAATCCACGTCGTGATTTCAACGTTGATCCAATTTGCAAAATCGAAAGGTTATTCAACGTCGGGATTTCAACGGTGAATCAGCGTCGTGATTTCAACCATACATCAACGTAACGATTTCAACGGTGAATCAACGTCGTGATTTCAACGTTGATCCAATTTGCAAAATCGAAAGGTTATTCAACGTTGTTTCAACCATGGTACCTGACGTTGTTTCAACGTTGAATCAACGTTGAAATGCCGGCTGGGAATATTCAAATGTAATCCCCTTTGTAATCGTTAAAAAATTCATAAGTAACTGTAATTTAATTACTCATTTTTTCTTAGTAACTGTAACTAATTACAGTTACATTAATTTTGTAATTAAATTACGTAACGCCGTTACATGTAACTAGTTACTCCCCAACACTGACCCTGAGATAACAACTTAATGACTTAATGAATTTCATAAAAATAAAATTGTGCATATTCAAACTCCAGACACTATGTAAGAGTAATTAAACAAAATTTTTTGGACAGATGGTTATCCACATCACACACATATATCTTATAGATCATAAACAGATGTCTTTACCTGTGAGAAGTGCACAGAGAATGATCCGTCCCAGCAGACACATGTGACGCTTATCAGCCATTTTCTGTTTCTGACAGTCTTTCTCTTCAATCTATAATTAAAGCTCTTCTTTTTAACACCATCAGCTCATCCTGTGGGTATTAACTTCCTCTGATCTCACCAACTGACCGTGCATCTGAAACAACCGCACACTCACATAGCTAATGTAACAACGTTAGAAATAAATACCCGTGACATTGAGTTTTCGCCACTAAATACAGCGAACCCCCATTGAAACTAAAGAATGCTGGTCTCACGAGAATGCTTAAGTACTATAATGGTGGCACGTCCACACGCAGCGGCTTCTCTCTATCCCAACAGAACTGTGTTTTTTTTTAGTCACAGTGTTTTTGTACATCATCATCGCGTCTACCTGTCTTTAAGCGCACATACAGTCATGAGTTTCTGCTGGATGCCGGCAGAACTGGATTTTCTTGAGTAAAACACTGCGCACGAGGAACAGCTGCGGGATCTTGATCTGCTCCGGAGGCCTACACCATTACCGAACCCCACTGCTGCATCTCGCCCACAGCGGAGGCACCACAAGCGGCGTGAGAGGAAGCAGAAGAGGGGTAAGCGCGGAGGTATATGGGTTAGGCTAATGGCTAACCCACACAAGCCATCTATCCCCACCATCATACTGGCTTACGTACGCTCTTAGGACAATAAACTGGACTACATCCAATTGCTACGTTCAACTCAGAGGATTGTAAGAGACTGTTGTGTTTTTGTGTTCACATAAACATGGCTCAGCAACAGCGTTCCAGACGGCACTATTCAGCTTGACCAGCTGAAGTGCCTTCGAGCGGACAGAGCTCTCGGCAGCGGGCTTTGTGTTTACATCAATGATGCGTGATGGCGCGATGCTGTTGTGATCTGCAAACAGTGACCACTAGTGGACATCACGGGAGGCTCAAGTACAACAAGTGAAGTGACATTCAGCCAAGTATGGTGACCCATACTCAGAATTTTTGCTCTGCATTTAACCCATCCGAAATGCACACACACAGAGCAGTGAACACACACACACACACACTGTGAGCACACACCCGGAGCAGTGGGCAGCCATTTATGCTGCGGCGCCCGGGGAGCAGTTGGGGGTTCGATGCCTTGCTCAAGGGCACCTAAGTCGTGGTATTGAAGGTGGAGAGAGAACTGTACATGCACTCCCCCCACCCACAATTCCGTCCGGCCCGAGACTAGAACCCACAACCCTTCGATTGGGAGTCCAACCCTCTAACCATTAGGCCACGACTTCCCCAAAACACTGCTCACCCCTGTTGGAGTTTATGATTATTAAGTGCCAACTGTTTTATCTGCCGAGGGAATATACTGCCATACTGCTACATTCCCCCGAACAACATCAACTGCCTTCATATAGACCACTCATCAAGGTCACCAAACTAGTTTCAAAACAGATTAATGTGTGGCCGGAAGGAACGTCAGAGGCTCTTCAAGACTGCTTTGACAAAACTGACTGGAATATGTTTAAGCAGGTTGCCACATACAATAACACCAATGACCTCCAGGAGTACTCAGAGACTGTCATTGCCTACATCAACAAGTGTATTGACGATGTAACAGTCACAAAAACCATCACTGTCTGGGCCAACCAGAAGCCGTGGATTACAGGGGAGGTCTATAGACTCCTGAAGACACGGAACGCTGCATTCAGAGCTGGAGATGAGGTGGGTCTGAGAACAGCCAAGGCCAACCTGTCCCGCGGCACCAGAGAGGCTAAGAGACAGCACTCCAGGAGGATAGCCCATCAATTCAGTGACAGCAGAGACACTCAGAGCCTGTGGCAGGGAATACAGACCATTATGGACTACAAGCCCCCACCACGGACCTGTGACAGCAACATCTCTCTGTTGAATGAGCTGAACACCTTCTTCACTCGCTTTGAGCAACAAAACAGCACCACTGCACAGAAGACTCCACCTCCTCCCGGTGACCAGGTGATGACCCTGACCCCAGACAGCATGAGGAGATCCTTCAACAAGATCAATGCACGCAAATCTCCAGGTCCTGACAGCATCCCTGGGTGTGTACTGAGAGACTGTGCAGCAGAACTCACTGATACCTTCACATTTTCAACATCTCACTTAGTCAGGCTGTTGTTCCCACATGTTTTAAAACTACCACCATTATTCCAATCCTGAAGAAGCCATCTCCATGCTGCTTCAATGACTACTGTCCTGTTGCACTTGCAGTGACAACAATCTCTCTCTTAATGTGGAGAAGATGAAGGAGACTGTTGTGGACTTCAGGAGAGCGCACACTCAGCATGTTCCTCTGACCATCAATGGTGCGACTGTGGAGAGAGTGAGCAGCACTAAGTTCCTGGGTGTGCACATCAGAGAGGACCTCTCCTGTACTGACAACACCACATCACTGGCCAAGAAATCACAGCAGTGTCTCTACTTCCTCTGCAAACCCTACCCCCCCATCATGAACACCTTCTACAGAGGCACCATCGAGAGCATCCTGACAAGCTGCATCACTGTGTGGTATGGTGCCTGCAACGCTTCCTGCCGAAAGACTGCAATGCATAGTAAGAGCAGCTAAGAAGATCATTGGTGTCTCTCTCCCCTCCCTCCAAGACATTTGTGGAACCCGTCTCACCTACAAAGCCCTCTGCATTGCAGGTGATTCCACCCACCTGTCACACAGCTTCTCCAGTCTGTTGCCACCAGGGAGGAGACTGCAGAGTCTCCAGGCCAGGACCAAAAGACTGAAGGACAGCTTCATCCATCAGGCTGTCAGGAAGCTGAACTCACTCCCGAACTTGCCCCACCATCCCTCTTCTGCCCCAGGCACCACTGAACTATGGCCAGTCACTTTGTGCAGCATTGGTCTGCTCACTACCTCATTCAGCATGGAACTTATGTCATTCTTCTACCTCATCAGTCAGATTAATAAAAAAACTGCTCTTGAGCCCTTTGTGACTTTAATCATACTGAATAAGTTTTTTTTTTTTGCACTAAAAATCTTTTAACCGCACAGTTTGTTCACTTCACTGGTTTGCACTCTCCACTGCGGGCCACTGAGTGACGTCTGTACTTCCTGGTCAGAGAGCACATGTCCATCAAAAGCTCACTATCCAATCAGAGTAGATCACTGTTAAGCCGCCCCCACGAGAAGTTTGTGTCAAAACACCAAACGAAAAACTGCAACGCATAAGCGAAATATGTATTATCCACGATTAGTGAAAACGAATCTTTGAAAAATATTAACGAAGAATGAAGCATATTTGAAGAGCCTGTTAAATTTGTGCAACTGAGTTTTAATTTTCATTGTGTTTTTCTTCTTTTGTTATGGCATATTTTTGATAGTTTCTGAAAAAGTTAAGTTCAGTTTTATAAAGTTTAGTTCATTATTATTTAACCAAATGTAATTCCATAGAACGCATGACTACAGAGTGTGAGAACTCGTTAGTTTTCCCACACTTGTTCAAGCCACAGTGCGGTCATCTCTGAAGCCAGTTTAGACTGATAGCTGTGAATTCTCACACATTCTGATGACATTTCCTGTTTTTCTTCTTTACGTGTTTTTGCTTTTTAAATACTGTGACATTTTGCTATATGTGGATGTATTCACATCATTTTATTTTGAAGAGTTTTTTTTTTAAATAAACTGAGATTGGAACTGATGTGAATTTTACGGAGCCCGGGAGGTCAACTGTAGGAGAAACAAAATACAATCCGTACCGACGATTTTTCAATCCGTCCCTTCAGTTTGTAAACCATATGCCTACTCATGAATTACCAAGAAAGGGAAAATGGATCATTTTTTTTTCCATTTAGTTTACCAAATGGAAAAATTGGATTTTGGCTTGATTTCTCATTTTTGTTTGGGGTTTACAAATCGGTTTATGGCTTCAATATTTCATTTGCACTTGTGGGCGGTGCTGAAACATTCCTTTAATCTGATTGGTCGAACTGATCCGCCTTCAGCATGGCCTTTTCATTATTTCCTGCAGAATAAGAGTCTTTTAAGAGTAATGTCTGAAACCACCACTCACTGTTAATTAGCATAATAATTGAATCAAATGTTGCTGGGCACAGATATCGTCCTGCTGTGACTTGCAAGTGACCCCTTTAAATTATGTATTAATAATTATTATTAATAATTACTGGTCAAACTTACCTTTCCAAAAATTCATAGTGACTTTGTTATCTGAGTAATGAAGGCCTTAATACTTAATGTCCACTAGAGGGGGTGACAGGATAAAAAAATCCAGTCTACTTTTACATTAATAAAATAAACTTCACACTTCAAGCTTTACAACTATTAAAACTTCCCATTCTGGCTTTTCAAACTACCTCCAAATTTATTTTAAGATATAGTTTATCCACACTGGTTTCCATATGTAATGTTTATCCATCTGGAACTTTTATTTTTCATGAACTTTACTATATTGTAAGAAGTACTAGGTGTTGATAAATCACATGCACTGAATGTAATGAGCTAACATCAGGGCTCTCAGTCCTGCTCCTGGAGGGCCAGTGTCCTGCAAAGTTTAGCTTTCCAAATGAACACACCTAAGCTAAGCAAGTGTAACAAGGTTAAAAAGAGTACTTAATTTAAGAGTTTTGATGTGTGAATTTCATAAAATAAGCATTTGGTTAAATTCATTGGTGTTCAAATGCTCCCCTCCTGTGGCTATTAATGGTACTGCAGACAGTGTATTTTGTCGCTCTTCTCTTGCCGTACTCCAGCAGATTTGAGTGTCGCTGCTGTGGGTATGTATGATTTTTCACGCTCGAACTCATTAACAGATTAATTGTAATAATGATATGTTTTAAGTGGATCTTTTCGACTGCAATATCTTTCATACATGTATTTGAACGTATATTGAATCCATTCAATGCTTTAACAGGATTGTTGAGGTTGTTATAATATGTACTGAATTTCCACATGCGTCACACCAGTGTGGACAAGTTCAATTAGAATGGTTATTGTCTATGTCTCAGCATTGACAATTATTTGTATTATGAGTTGAGTGAATGTGTAATTTCTATTTTTCTAGTCTTGAATGTCTGCAGTAGTTTATCTTCAGCCAAAGTGATTTGTGCCATTTTATTTCCAAAAGGTATGTTGCTTCCGTGATTTAGTTATAAATGTTAACAATTGGTGTTTTCCTGTTATCGAATTATTGTCCTGTATGAGTACACTGTATTATTAATTACAGGGATATTGTTTCAGTCTCATGTATACTGTTATAGTATGTTTAATATGAATCATACAAGTCTTGCCGTACTCCAGCAGATTTGAGTATCGCTGCTGTGAAGACTGTCTGCAGTAGTTTATCTTCAGCCAAAGTGATTTGTGCCATTTTATTTCCAAAAGATAAAGGCAAGCACAAGGAAACCCACGTGTGAGTGTGTTTGTTCACGTCCGTTACACAAGGTCGTCGGATCTATACAAATGTCCAAGCAAGTGTGTTGAGGCTGAACTCTGCAGAACATGGATTTCCAGGTTCAGGACTGGGTTGTAAATATATAAATTAATTTGTACAGTTGGGTTTCTGCATGCACAGGTGATCTATAGAAGACAAAGAGAATGACGTGTTCTCCCGGTAGTGACGTCAGAGGCTGTCGCCGGCCAACAAGTTGGTGTTTTTTCAATGTATGGTTCATACACAGGGCACGAAGAGGTGTTCCACATAACACCCCCTAGAGGACGCAGTTCAAAGTTTCCTTGAAAGGGAATGTTCCTGGTTACTTAACTGTAACCTTGTTTCCTGAGAAAGCGGAAAAGAGATGCTGTGCTGCTCAGCGCATTGGGAAACGTCTTATTCCTGACCAGCTGTGAATAATGTGTGTAACACGTTGATAGGATTGACCCGGTGGTGATATAGCCTCTGTTGATGACGTTTTTGGGGTGTGCACCCGCAACACGGGGCTATAAATAGATACGCCACAGGTGCATCAACAGAATATTTTGTCTGAAGAGCAGTCCTGGGACATATTCAGTACGCCAATTCAGCGCAGCATCTCGTTCCGCTTTCTCAGGGAACAAGGTTACAGTTAAGTAACCGGGAACGTTCCCTTTCGAAAGCTTCAGTCGATGCTGAGCTGCTCAGCGCATTGGGAATGAGAATACCCACACTGCCATACTTAAAAATGTCTGGATCTCTAAGGTTGTGCAGGTGTGCTATCAAACCACAAGAAGGCCTCATACATTAGCTTGTGATGTTCACTCAAGGACATGAGAGCCCGGAGTAGCATGGACATCCAATCTATAAAATCTTATGAATGTGTGCGGAGAGGACCAACCTGCTGCATCACAAACCTGTGGTAAGGGGGCACCCCTTGTTAAAGCACTAGAGAAAGTGACCCCCCTTGTGGAGTGAGCTCTAAGACCTATAGGCGAAGCTTGACCGCGCTCCTCATAAACCAAAGCAATAGCATCCCTGATCCAGTGAGACATGCTCTGCCTGGTGGCAGCTGCTCCTCTGTTACCACCACCATTACAGATGAACAGCTGCTCTGACTTATGCCACTGGCTTGTGCGGTGGACGTAAGCCTGAAGAGCACGGACTTGCAAAGTCTAAGCATGATGGTGAGACAGACAGAGTCTGCATATCCCCAATTCTCTTCAAAGAAGTTATTGCAATGAGAAAAACCATTTTCAAAGTCAGAAGTTCATCAGACGCTGACTCTAAAGGTTCAAAGTGGGTTTCAACCAGACCCTCGAGAACTATAGCTAAGTCCATTGAAATTAAACCCCATTTACCGGCATAATTCAAACAATAGTCTGGTGGAGGGAGCCCTAGTACTAAGAATGATATCAATAACCTCCGGTGACAGCCCTGTTTTCCTCAGTTGGTACCCCTCAGTGGCCAAATGTGAATATTCCACAGGTCAGGCCTGGGATTGAATATCATGCCCCCTGCCTGAGACAGAAGGTCCATCCTCTCTGGAATCACCCATGGCGAGCCGTCGATGAGAGATATTATCTCCAAGAACCATACTCTGTTCGGCCAACATGGCGCTATCAGCAAGAGGAAAGACCTTTGTTGGCGAACTCTGGTTAGGACTCCCGGGATCAAAGATACTGGAGTAAACGCATACATAGAGACATCATTAGCATAGCTGCTGATCCAACAAAGTAAAATTAATTAGTTTGACCCAAGCTAATTAATAAGAATGCACATTTGCTCATTGTGGGAACGTATTCAGGGAAGTCGTGGCCTAATGGTTAGAGAGTCACACCCCCTATCGAAAGGTTGTGAGTTCGAGTCCCGGGCTGGCAGGAATTGTGGGTGGGGGAGTGCATGTACAGTTCTCTCTCCACCTTCAATACCATGACTTGGGTGCCCTTGAGCAAGACATCGAACCCCCCAGCATAAATGGCTGCCCACTGCTCCGGGTGTGTGTTCACAGTGTGTGTGTGTGTGTACACTGCTCTAGCCTTCTACCATGCTACAATCCATCACGCTCCCTAAGGTCACAAAACGCTGGACTTTTGGTAGTTCCTAGTATAGCAAAGTCCACTAAAGGAGGTAGAGCTTTCTCACATTTGGCTCCCAAACTCTGGAATAGCCTTCCTGATAATGTTCGGGGTTCAGACACACTCACTCTGTTTAAATGTAGATTAAAAACGCATCTCTTTCACCAAGCATTCAAATAATGTATAAAATTATTACATCTTAAATTGTGAGTGTAGTTGCATCTGATCAAATGTGCATTCTTATTCATTAGCTTGGGTTAAACTAATTTTACTTTGTTGGATCAGCAGTGTAAGTGCAGAAAAACGCTTGTCTTTTATTTTGTATTTTGCGTGTATGTTTCCAGGTGGTTTGGTCACTTGGGATCGGTGTGTATATACCTGGTAGCGTTTCCTGTTTGGGTTAGGTGTAGTAGAGAGGGGGTGAGTAGCGGGGAGTGCTCACTTTCTGTTGACCGTTTAACATCGATTTGTTTCTACTTGGTCTGTTATCAAGCCAATAAATGTTGTGGGATTTGCAATGAACAAAACGCGTCAAGGATTATTCCTGCTGCCTAGCCTCTCAGCAGCTATAGGTTGCCGCTATATTTAGTCAACAGAAAAGCTACACAACTCTTGGATTATGGACGCAACTTGGAAACGACTGTTTCTGCATACAGCGTGTTGTGGCGGACGTGCACCGTGAAATGGATCGACGGACACGACGCACATACAAACGGCAAACGAGGTATGTCAGCAGTTAAAATGGATTGCGCTGTATTGCTGTTGTGGAAAACGCTGTCGTAGTTGTTACATTGGATTGAAGTTGGATTGGCATTGGATTGGCATTGGATTGAACGAACTTTGTGTTGCTCTTGCATGTTTATGGGCTCTCGCGTGCCGCCTCGCTACGTTCATTCATTGTTTGGTTCTGTGAGCACGCTGTTTGAAACGGAGCTCACATTGTCCGTAGTGTTGGAGAATGAATTCTGAGGATATGGAGCACGCTGTTGACGGCAGCAAACGAGAGCGTAAACCCACGGCAAAGGCCTTGGTGGCCGAAATTGAAGCCTTGCAAAGGGATCGCAAGAGTAAAGTGAATAAAGTGAAGAATTTGATTGGGTCAATGAAAGAGCTGATGATATGTGATGACAATGCGTCTCAAGTGTGTTCAATGTTGAAAACGATACAATTGCTGATGGATGATGCATCTGTGTTACATAAAAGAGTGTTGCCTCTACTACCTTTTGAGGAGCAAAATAAACAAAATGAATGGTTTGACTCCATTTTGAAACATTATAATGGCTTTGTGGATGACATTCAACAATGGACGACTGAAACTGGGAAATTGAATCCTTGCACTGATCTTTCTAATATCTGTGAGCCTGTGGTTGGGGAAGCCATATATGCAACATCTCAAGGAGTTTGTGGATCTGATATTTCACCCTCTGTTGTCCACGACTCAGCCCTCTCATGTACAAGCAGGAATGGATTCTGGGAACTTTGAAAATGAAATTCAACCAACGGATAGTGCTTCAAATATAAGCCGTAAAAGATCTTCGGTAGCGACATCACATGGGTCTCGATCAAGCCGATCCTCCATTCGTCTTAAGGCTGAGGCAGAACTGGCTGCTTTATTGGCTTCCCAACAAATGCTGCAAAGGAAACATGATTTAGAGGAACAGGAAGAACTGTTGAGGAGAAGGAGGGAAAAACTGGAACTGGAAACTAAATTAGCAGAGTCAATGGCAAAAGTAAAGGTGTATCAAGACGTTCATTCTGCATCTCATTCATCCGTTGATAGGATTGTGGTTAAACCCCTTCATGCGATGGCAGAACCATTTGTTCCTTCAGCTAGTATGCCAGTGGCATCAGAGTCCATGCCTGTAATGCATACAACACGTCAATTACCCACAAAGGATTTCAAATTATTCTCCTTCAGCTAGTATGCCAGTGGCATCAGAGTCCATGCCTGTAATGCATACAACACATGTCAATTACCCACAAAGGATTTCAAATTATTCTCTATCTCAGTCAGGACAACAACCATCAACAAGATCTAAAATGAAACCTTCACAATCTACATTGCCTAACATGTCATCATTGGATAATCAGAATATTGAATATGCTCACGGGCCAAGGTTAAGTTTTCATAATGATGCGAGCCATGCAAGCATGGTTCAGCTTATGGGTAAGCAGAATGAAATAGCTACTTTATTAGTTAAACAGCATAACTTGTCTTCACTTCCACCCAGAGAAATACAGTCCTTTGATGGAGATCCATTGCGCTTTCATGAGTTTATGCGTACATTTGAGGAAGTGGTGGAAAAGAAGGCAGACAACCCAGGAGACTGTCTTCACTTCCTGGAACAATACACACGAGGACAGCCGAAAGAGCTTGTTAGAAGTTGCCAGCTCATGACCCCTTCACAAGGTTATTTAAAGGCTAAGGCATTGCTTAAGGAAAACTTTGGCAACGAAGTAAAAATAGCTTCATAATATATGGAAAAGGCTCTTTCATGGAAAGCTATAAAATCAGAAGATGCAAAGTCTCTGCAAGAGTATGGTCTTTTTTTCTAAGGAGTTGTTGCAACGCTATGCAAAACATTCACTATATGAATGAGCTGAATCTCACCACTAACATGCAAATTATCCTCTCAAAGCTTCTTATAAACTCAAAGACAGATGGAGAGTCGTTGCATATGAGTTAAAAGAGCGACGCCACAATCAAACCACCTTGATCGAGAAACAAGTAAAAATTCTATCTGACCCTGTGTTTGGTAATATTCAGGATGTGTCACCTGTTGGAGGTAGGAAGATGAACATCAAAGTAAGTCAGCCAAAAACTAGAAGCAGTTTTGCAAACACTATCACTGCTATGCCTGAAATAAAAGAACACCTTAAGATGTCAACCAACAGAATCTGTCTCTTCTGTAGCGGTAAACACATGCTGGATGTCTGTAATAAACTTACCAGAAAAAGTCACAGAGAAAAAATGAACTTTCTGATGATGAGAGGAATCTGCTTTGGCTGCTTGCATACAGGACACCTCAGCAGGGACTGCAAAAAGAGAAGTATCTGTAATGTATGTAGTCTTAAACATCCTAGTCTTCTTCACATTTATCCTCATGAGAAGGTAGACACTTTGAGCAAGAAGAAAGACAAATTCAAGTCAGCGGTTGCTAGTGCTATGGTCTCTCTCCAAACTAGTGGTCTTACTGGGGCTGGTAATGACAACTGTGCGTTACCTATCGTTCCAGTGTGTGTTAAATCAAAAAAGGGAAATGGCGTGGTGATGACGTATGCTTTTCTCGATTCTGGGAGTTCCGCTTCTTTTTGTACGGAAAGTTTGATGAACAAGCTCAACCTCCCTGGAAAGAGAGTTAATATTCTTCTCAGAACTATGAGTCAAGATAAATCAGTTGGTAGTTACGTTCTGAAAGACCTGGAGGTTTCTGGCTTGAGTCAAGAATACTACTGTGAATTGCCTGAAGTGTATACACAGAAGATCATGCCCGTGACCACAGTAAACATCACCTCACAGAAAGATCTTGAGTGTTGGCCTTATTTGAGTCATATCTGTTTACCTATGATTAACGCTGGCATTGAGCTTTTGATTGGAGCTAATGTTCCAGAAGCATTGGAGCCTTGGGAGGTCATACGTAGTCAAAATAATGGCCCATATGCCGTAAGGACCATGTTCGGATGGACCGTTAATGGACCACTTAAAGGAGTAGGTATAAATGGAGACGATGCTGCCAACCAACTTCCTGTGACTGTGAATAGGATTGCAGTAATGAAATTGGAAGAGTTGTGGAAGCAGCAATTTAAGGCCGATTTTCCAGAGACTGCTCATGAAGAAATGTTAGGAACATCTAAAGAAGATCAGCAGTTTATGAATTTTGTGTCCAATTCCGCAAGTTTGATTAATGGTCATTATTACATCGGTCTACCATTCAGAAATGCTGAAGTAGCCATGCCTATGAACAGGAGAATTGCAGAACAACGTGCTTTAACTCTTCAAAAAAGGTTTAAAGTGAATTCTTCCTTTCATGCAGATTACACTGTCTTTATGGAGGATGTGATCCGTAAGGGTTATGCAGAAAGGGTACCTGCGGTTGAACTGGAGAGACGTGATGGACGTCTGTGGTATTTACCCCATCACGGTGTATATCATCTCAAAAAACACAAGCTTAGGGTTGTGTTCGATTGTGGAGCCTCTTATCAGGGTACATCACTGAATAGCAAGCTTCTACAAGGTCCAGACTTAACCAGTTCACTGGTGAGTGTACTTGTACGATTTAGACTGGAATCTATTGCCCTGATGGCCGACATTGAAGCCATGTTCCATCAAATCAGAGTTCACCCAGAAGATTGTGATCTCTTGTGGTTTCTGTGGTGGCCAGAAGGTAATGTAAACAGCAGTCTGGAGGAATACAGAATGGTGGTTCATTTATTCGGGGCTACATCATCACCTAGTTGCTCGAGTTTTGCATTGAGGAAATGTGCAATGGATCAAAAGGATCTATTTGACCCCAAAACAATGGATGTTGTCTTCAATAATTTCTATGTGGATGACTGCCTTGTTTCCGTACCTTCCGAATCAGATGCTGTGCAGTTGTACAAGGATCTTACTAGTATGTGTGCTAAAGGTGGATTTCATTTAACAAAATGGACGAGCAACAGCCGTGCTGTATTGGGTGTCCTACCAGAGAAGGACAGAGAGAAAAAGGTAAAGGATTTGGACTTCGATCGTGACACTTTGCCAGTGGAAAGAGCATTAGGAGTGCAATGGTGTGCTGAATCGGATGCCTTTCAATTCAAAGTGGTAGTAAAGGATAGACCTCTTACCAGGAGAGGAATTCTCTCAGTGGTTAGTTCCATCTATGATCCTCTGGGGTTCTTGTCACCTGTGATTTTGTCTGCCAAGAGGATACTGCAGGATCTGTGTAGGGAGGGAATTGGATGGGACAATGATATTCCATCAGTGTATGTTCAGCGTTGGATGCACTGGCTGGATGATCTGCATCACTTGGAGAGTTTTGAGGTCAGAAGATGTTTGAAGCCTGACGGGTTTGGAGATGTAACTTCTGCTCAAATGCATCATTTTTCAGATGCAAGTGAACAAGGATATGGTGTGGTATCCTATTTGCTGCTCCATAATGACCAACAACAGGCATATTCTACCCTTCTGGTGAGCAAGGCAAGAGTTACACCATTAAGGTCCATTACAATCCCTCGCCTGGAACTTACAGCTGCCACTCTTGCAAGCCGTATTGACAAGATCTGGATGAAAGAACTCAAGATGCCTTTTCAGAACTCCGTTTTTTGGACTGATAGTACTTCAGTACTCAAATACCTTCGAAATAGCAGCTCAAGATTTAAGTGCTTTGTGTCTAATAGAGTGTCCGAAATCTTGAAGGTTTCTGATGTAGAACAGTGGAGGTACGTGAATTCGTCAAGCAATCCAGCAGATCTGGCGTCTAGAGGAGTGAAGGTGGATTAATTTTTAAAGAATGAGTCGTGGATTTCTGGTCCCACATTTCTGGTTCGATCACAAGAGGAGTGGCCTATGGACCCCACCTATAGGGATGTGATATTGCCTCATGATCCTGAGATTAAAAGGAGTTCTTTGGTAAACATGATAGAAGTCAATGAAAATTCTGACCCTATATCATATCTCTTTGATTACTTCTCCTCTTGGATTCGACTAAAGAAAGCCGTAGCATGGTTCCTTCGTTTGAGACAAATCTTGATGGACCGTGGCAAGGAAAGGAAACGATTGCAGAATGCTCTTCTCTGCTCTGATACAGATCCATATCAACAAGAGATGATTATTAATCAGGAAATGCAGAAGTTTGAACCTACAGTACGTAAGGACTTCCTTTCGTTGGAAGAATTGGAAAAGGCCGAAATGGAAATCATCCGACTTTCTCAAATAAAGAGATTCCCGGAGGAACTAAAGAGTCTACGTAAGTGTGGAGTAGTCAAACGAAGTAGTCCTCTTTATAGCCTTAATCCAATTCTTAAGTGTGATATCATCAAGGTTGGTGGACGCCTTGATAACGCATTGATTTCTGAACACTCTAAACACCCAATTATACTGGCAAAAGATCGACACATTTCTAACCTAATCCTGCGACAAATTCATGAAGAAGTGGGACATAGTGGACGGAACTTCATGTTGGCGGCTCTTCGACAGCGATATTGGATCCCTGGAGCTAGCGTAGCCATAAGAACATTTCTGTCAAAATGTGTAGTGTGTAAAAGGTTCAATGCAATTGCAGGTCATCAACAGATGGCTGATTTGCCTCAGGATCGTGTCTCCCCAGACAAACCACCCTTTACTTATGTTGGACTAGATTGTTACGGCCCATTTGAAGTAAAGCGAGGGAGAACCACTCTAAAGCGTTATGGAGTCCTTTTCACCTGCTTGAACATTAGAGCTGTTCACATTGAGATGGTTGCATCATTGGATACCGACTCATTCATTCACGCAATCAGACGCTTTATTGCTCGACGAGGACAAGTGGCTGAAATACGTTCAGATAATGGAACGAACTTTGTTGGGGCCGATCGTGAATTAAAAGAGGTGATACAAAATTGGAACCACAGTCAGATATACAATGTTCTTCTACAAAAGATGATTAAATGGACTTTCAATCCTCCTACCGGTTCACACCATGGGGGGATCTGGGAAAGGCTCATCAGGTCAATAAAGAAAATACTAAACTCCATTCTTTGAGGGCAAAGTTTAAATGAAGAAGGTCTTCATACTTTCCTGTGTGAAGTAGAGTCTATACTTAACAACCGACCCATAACTAGATCATCTTTGGATCCTGATGACATGGAAGCTTTAACACCTAATCATCTTCTCCTTCTAAAAATAAAGTCTACATTACTACCCGGATTGTTTGAGAAGGAAGATTTGTATGCCCATCGAAGATGGCGTCAAATTCAGTATTTAGCCAACCAATTTTGGAAAAGATGGATTGGTGAATATCTACCTTTGTTACAGGAACGACAGAAGTGGATGGTGAGGACAAGGAACTATCAGTTGGGAGATGTTGTACTGATAATGGATGAAAATGCACCAATGAGTTCCTGGATCATGGGCAAAATTATTCACACGATAAATGACAAAAAAGGATTCACACGGCAAGTTAAGATTAAGACTATGAGTACCTGCTTGACCAGGCCAATCACAAAAATTTGTCGCCTTCTTGAAGCTGAGGAATTTAAAGATTAGTTATGACTGACATTTGAGAGCTCTCAACTGACTCTTTTGACTTGACCTTTTGACTTGGACTTGATTGAATTACTTGATCTTACTGACTTAGACTGGACTTTTACTTTTACTTTACTTTTTGCTTCATGCGGCTACAATGATGAACATTTTGAGTGATCTGGATATTTTCACACATACATTTTCTCACATTTCCTTTTTGTAAAAACAAAAAAAAAGGAAAATCATGTATAACAATTAATTATGTAATGTATGTTAATATTGATCATATTTCGATTGTGTCTGTGATTATTACAGGTTTATTGTATAATAATCAGGGGCTGGAATGTAAGTGCAGAAAAACGCTTGTCTTTTATTTTGTATTTTGCGTGTATGTTTCCAGGTGGTTTGGTCACGTGGGATCGGTGTGTATATACCTGGTAGCGTTTCCTGTTTGGGTTAGGTGTAGTAGAGAGGGGGTGAGTAGCGGGGAGTGCTCACTTTCTGTTGACCGTTTAACATCGATTTGTTTCTACTTGGTCTGTTATCAAGCCAATAAATGTTGTGGGATTTGCAATGAACAAAACGCGTCAAGGATTATTCCTGCTGCTTAGCCTCTCAGCGGCTATAGGTTGCCAGTATAAGCAGCTATGCTAATGATGTCTCTATTTTGTTTCTATGTTTTGCTAGGACTGCTGTAACTAGGATTTACACAAGCGGGAGGATGCTAACCCTGAATCAACAAACAGAACAAACAAATATTGCTGTAAGTGTGACTGCATCATATAATAATAATAATTAATTAATAATATTAATAATGTTCATCGTCTGGCTGACTACGTCTTGTATTAATTTTTCAAAAAATCCTGTCAAACTTGCACAAACTGACAGTCACCACCATAAGCTACTACTAAATATTGTAGAAATATAATTTTCTGTAAAGTTGCTTTGTAAAGATTTGTGTTGTAAAAAGTGCTATACAAATAAACTTGAATCTAATTGAATAGAATAAATTATTGCTCTAATTAAGGTGCCCTTTGCTCTTTCCTCTAAGATAGCTCTTAACTCAAGTTTCTTATTCCTTAAATCATTGGATACACCCAAAACATTTACATCCATCAAATTTTCTATACCAATAATTTCTTTCTCCAACTGCTCAATTTTCTTATTAACACACATAGTAGTATTGTAGGAAAAATGTTGACAAAAAAACTTTATCTGTGTTTTCCCCACCTCCCACCATTGTGTCATTGTTTCAAAATTACCTTTATTCAACTTCCACAATTTCCAAAAATCACCAAATGTTTCACAAAAAGACCTGACCTGCAGTAATTTTTTTATTAAAGTGCCAATAATACCTGGGCCGTTCTAAAGTAGTGATGTTAAAATCTATGGTTGCAATATGATGATCTGAAAAACAGTTAGGGAAAACATTAGCATTAGATACTCTATTCAAACTTGTTTTACTTATATATATTCTATCTAATCTTGCTCCAGTTACATTAGAGTCTAGTATTTTAACCCATGTATACGGTCTAATTATCTTATTCATATTTCTCCACACATCCATCAAATCAAGACTCTTTAATAATATTCTGAAGAGCATTACTAGACAGTGGATGGGGCTCTTCTCTATTCCTGTCTAAAAGATAATTTGTGGTGCTGTTCCAATCCTCACTCATTATTATGCAAGAATCATTATCACATTTTCTTAATGCACTCTGCAACTTTTTAAACAATCCCACACGATCTGATTCATTGTTTGGGGCATAAACATTTATAAAAATACATTTTAAATCATTTATTTATCCAGCAATCATTCAAAACTCTACCCTTTTCTATTTTTTTTTTTTCAGTTAACACAATTTTAAAGTTCTAATTCTTTGAAAAAAGAATAGCTACTCCAGCACTCAGATTTGACCCGCGACTGAAGACGCTCTCCCCCTCCCACCATCTACACCTCTCTACTTCATTTTTACAATCTATATGTTTCTTGCAAAAAAATGTAAATTCTTAATTGTAATTAATTCAGCCACCAAAGCTCTCTTGCTCTTGTCTCTCCCTCCATCAATATTTAAAGAGGCTACCTTTATCATCTCCATAGAACATATAAAGAGGTAGAAAATAGAGACAGGAAGAAATAAAGAATATAGTAAAGTCATCTTGAGTGATGTATAAACCATTGATTCAATTATTTGAATTTACGTTTTATAGGGGTTTTATCCATTCACAGTTTTGCAAGAAACTTTTTTAAACGAAATCTCTTTCTCTGACTGAGTTCATCTTCTCCAACCTTCCTCTGCCAATAACGAACAGAAGTCTCAAACCTCTTCAGATCAGAAAAATAATTCCTCACATCAATAGATTTTCCAAAGATTTCATCCAAGAATTTATTTCTAAATAGTCTACAATCTAGTGAATAAACCTGCTCACAACTTTTTTGAGAAAAATCAAACAACCCACCACCATTATCATCATCATCATCGTCGTCATCATCTTCATCCATTTCCTCATCAACCATTTCTGATTGCACCTTCTTAATCAAAGATTCTATCTTTCCTCTTTCCAAACCTTCACCTTTCAAACTGATTGTGTCATCCTGCGTCTGGCCAGTATTCACGGAGTCTGAACTCTCCCCAGTATCACCCTGCTCAGACCCCTGTACCACAACACTGCTCTCAACAGTCACAACATTATCTTTCTTCATTTCCCCCTGTTTTATCTTACTACCAGAAGCTTCCTCTGTATATTTTTCATTATTTGGGAACAAATCTTTTATTATCACTCCTTCCTTCAAATTTGTCATTATTCAGTGCTGCTTCATTTGGTACATTACTCTTTTGCATTTCATTTTCCTTCGTCTTGTCTGAAATATTGCTAGGGCCTGCTTCATTCTTAGGCTCAACTCTATGAGGACAAGACAGCCGAACATGTCCAACGGTCATTACTCCGCATCTCTCCCGTGCTCGCGTACATCATGTACGACTTGCCCTCAAACACACAGCGAAAGGAAATGTTAAGCATCGGTTCATTTAAAAACATGTACACCTGACGACTAAACGACAACACGTGTTTTAAAGCAGCATTTTTACAACCCAGTGGAACCGTTCTAATTCCACTGGCAAGATTTCCAAAATGAGAAAGCTCTCGCTCAATATCTGCATCTGGAATAAAAGCCTTTTAACAACCATTATCATCATATATAATTATACATGAATTTGTAAATTGCCATTGCAGTCAACATCACAACATCACAACAATACAGTTATTTATAGCCCACTTAAAATCTTCAATATTCTCATTCAGTCGATAATATTCAAATTCTATTCTTAACATTGACTTCACCAAACCCTCACAAATCAGTGTGTCCCACACCACCTATTTTACTTTTACGAGAGAGCCAAACAGCTAACTTTGCTTGTCCAAAAATAAAATTGAGTAAATGATAAATCTCCCTCTTGCTACGTTTATATTTAAGTCCATGATATAAAACTCAAGTGTGAAAACTCCAAGAATTTCAAAGAGAGGCAATAACCTGCTACAGTCAGCAAACAAATGAAAAACTGTCTCCTTCTGTTCACAGAAGGGACAACCTATCCCTGCTAGTGGATCAAAATGTGCTCTGTGTCTGTTTGTAGCTATAATACCATGTACAACACGCCACTGCAGGTCTCCAGACCTTGTTTCAATGGGGGGTTTGTACATGGTCCTCCAGCTACCTTTCTATTTAGTCTCTTTTACAGTTTCAAGTGCAAGAAAATGAAGAACTTTTATGCATAACATATAAGTAGCTTTTTTCCCAATGTCTCTGAAATATTAATATATTCTCAATATTAATACAATTACACCGGCGTGAGAAAGTTCAGCGAGTCATATCATCAGCTGCTATATTCAGATCTGTGTTGGCTGGCTGGCGCTGAGCCAGAGATAGATGTGTTTTTACATCGCTGCGCATTATAACCAATCACACAAGATCCTGTTGAGCTTATGAATGCAATGGCCAATCAGAGGTATTCAGATGAGTCATCACTAAAATGCCGCTGCTTCCTTCACTCGCTCGCTGACTGGAGACCTCTTTCTGACTAATTCTCTCGTCAGAACAACAAAGTGCAGATGTGTGTACGAATCTGTAAATATGATATTGATTTCACAGTGTTAACAGTTTCAGTGATTTTAATGGGAGTTTCTTGAAATCTAGACTGTCAGTGAAAATGATCTTTGATAATGTAAATGTTATTTGCTCTCTTTCTGAACAATGAAAGATTAGCAGCAATTTTTATATCACATTGACTTTCAATGGTAAATTCACATTTAATATAACGTCAGTCGTATTAAAAATATTTTATGGCATGACAGCTATATTTGTTACTTAAGTAAACAGATGTTCTGTAACTTCACGGTCATGTGAGGAGTTTTCTCTCTTCTCTGTGTCAGAGGTTATTTATACATATACAGGTCCTTCTCAAAAAATTAGCATATTGGATAAAAGTTCATTATTTTCCATAATGTAATGATAAAAATTAAACTTTCATATATTTTAGATTCATTGACCACCAACTGAAATATTTCAGGTCTTTAATACAGGTTGTTTTAATACTGATGATTTTGGCATACGGCTCATGAAAACCCAAAATGCCTGGCTCAAAAAATTTGCATATTTTATCGGACCAATAAAAGAAAAGTGTTTTTAATACAAAAAAAGTCAACTTTCAAATAACTATGTTCAGTTATGCACTCAATACTTGGTCGGGAATCCTTTTGCAGAAATGACTGCTTCAATGCGGCGTGGCATGGAGGCAATCAGCCTGTGGCACTACTGAGATGTTATGGAGGCCCAGGATGCCTTGATAGCGGCCTTAAGCTCATCCAGAATGTTGGGTCTTGCGTCTCTCAACTTTCTCTTCACAATATCCCACAGATTCTCTATGGGGTTCAGGTCAGGAGAGTTGGCAGGCCAATTGAGCACAGTAATACCATGGTCAGTAAACCATTTACTAGTGGGTTTGGCACTATGAGCAGGTGCCAGGTCGTGCTGAAAAATGAAATCATAAAGCTTTTCAGCAGGTGGAAGCATGAAGTGCTCCAAAATCTCCTGATAGCTAGCTGCATTGACCCTGCCCTTGATAAAACACAGTGGACCAACACCAGCAGCTGACATGTCACCCCAGACCATCACTGACTGTGGGTACTTGACACTGGACTTCAGGCATTTTGGCATTTCCTTCTCCCCAGTCTTCCTCCAGACACCAAATCAGAGGGGGCTAATAACTGGCCTCAAGCTGTAGTGTAGGCTTCATCGCTTATGCAAGCAGTTATATTACATGTCACAGATACAAACTTTCACATAAAGTAATAAATATCTAAAACACTGAAACAAACCTCATTCAAATTAAACTAAGAAAGAAAATGCCACAGGGCTCCAACAGGGCATAACTATCGGTGTGAAAATATACAACCACTAATTGAAATCCAAACCCAAACGTAGCACAGCAGTCACTCAGAAGGAAATATGGATCAGCAGAAACCACAGAAAAATCCCCACCACCTCACCAGTGCCAGTCAGACCCTTGGAGAAGACCCTGCAGCCGCCATTAAGTCAAGAAGTAGGACAACTACAACAAAAAGAAAGAAAAATAACAATCTTAATACACGTAATACAAAGCGAACACAGAGCAATTCACCACAATAAAATATAGTAACAATAGTCATGCTAGTCCTTTTAAATAACTGGATCTATAAAAGAGGAATTAAAACCAACCGGATGGCTCTCCTTTAAGAGACATCATTAATTAGTTTAGACATTAATTAGTTAATTAGAAAGGACCTCTACTGCCCAGAAAGACAGCGGAGACCAGGACAACTAGAGCCCAGATACAGATCCCCTGTAAAGACCTTGTCTCAGAGGACCACCAGGACAAGACCACAGGAAACAGATGATTCTTCTCCACAATCTGACTTTGCTGCAGCCTGGAATTGAACTACTGGTTTCGTCTGGTCAGAGGAGAACTGACCCCCCAACTGAGCCTGGTTTCTCCCAAGGTTTTATTCTCCATTCTGTCACCGATGGAGTTTCGGTTCCTTGCCGCTGTCGCCTCTGGCTTGCTTAGTTGGGGTCACTTCATCTACAGCGATATCGTTGACTTGATTGCAAATAAATGCACAGACACTACTTAAACTGAACAGAGATAACATCACTGAATTCAATGATGAACTGCCTTTAACTATCATTTTGCATTATTGAGACACTGTTTTCCAAATGAATGTTGTTCAGTGCTTTGACGCAATGTATTTTGTTTAAAGCACTACATAAATAAAAGTGATTGATTGATTGACATAGTGCTTATATTATCAATATAAGCAGCGCAAATGTTCAAGAATAAAGTTCAACAAACATATACTATTTAAATACTAATACAGTGGGGCATATATGCTTTTATCACGGCAATCAATACAACAGTGCAACTACATTTAAAAGCATTTACCATTCTAAAAACTCAAATTTGTTGCCATTATTGGAACTGTAAATGCTCTCGCGTTACTTTGATGGCACATGTGACAGTCATGTGGCATCCGCGCCGTTTCAAGTTGGACAAAATTTCTAACCGGCATGCACTGCTTCAAGTCAGACTGCAGGTTGTACCATTTACACTGATTCAAGAAGGGTGGTGGGGCCCTGCACAGCATGATAATGACTTTTTTATACCAAACCAGTGCTGGGTTTATGAGATTAGGTCAAACTGTGTATGTTATGTACCCTTTAATGCTGCATATGTTATGGCACACAGAAGAGGATCTGAAATCACGCTCAGACTCATCAAACAGAGACACATCACACACCAAGACAGGGCAGGGGTCTCCAACACGTCACTCGAGACGAGTAGCTCACAGCCTGATTGGAGGCAGCTCACCAAGACATATTGACAAATTGCCCATGAAGTTATTTTAATAATCTCATGTATGTATTTTAATTCATTAAACCCGTATTTGATTATCGCGATAAAAAAATAAAAAAAATAAACTCAAAGTAAATACAGTTCAGCTTTAATCAAAGTTATTAAGAATCTCACACAGGCGCAACACATAATAGATTCGTTTTGTGTTAAACAATTAAGGCAGACTGCTGGGGGAAATTAAATGAAAGAATATATGATTTCATTATTTGTGTGAATGCATAATAAGAAAACCGAATGTCTTCAGAAAAGTTTCATTTGCTTTCCATCTTTCCTCAGTGTAATGCTTTGTTTACAGATGTTACCGTGGAAACAGCTCTGTTCTACAGTTCATAAGCGCCCTCTGCTGTCAAACTGTGGATTTACAAATGTAATCAGTCTGATATATTTGTGTTCAGACCACTGCAAAATCAGACCAGATCTTTGTTGTTGATCTTAACCGGTTGATGGAAAATAGCCTACCTTGTTATCAGAAGTGTTAAGATGTTTAGAATATTAGCTTATGTAGAACTGTTTATGGAGCTGAAAAATTAATTTATCATTCTGACTCATCAGAAAAAAGGCTGATATTTCAAGGCTGATGTTATCATTTTGTTTTTTTTAAAAATCGTCAGAACTTTATATTAATGTACAGGTAGACAATCTGGCCATTTTAAAAAATACTTTATTTCACTGTTTGGGCAAATACATGTGCATTTTGCTGCTAATTTTATTAGTTTATTTGGTATTTCAGTGTGTATCAGTACTTTTTTTATATTTCCAGCACATTTTAACAATGCCGTGTATAAGAGCTCAGATTGATATATTAAGAGATTTAAGTACTATAAAACACTGGTAGCTCTCAGCCAGCTTTCTTTTTTAAAAAGTAGCTCCCGAATGAATTAAGGTTGGAGACTCCTGACCTAGGGACTGCACCTGTAAAGAAATTCACAGAGATTATTAACATGATTATTAAGTACAGTATTACAAAGGTAAGAAATCAACAGTGAACACTGAAAGTGTGTTTTTGATGAGAGCAGTGGAAGAGGATTTAAAGGTGACTGAAAATGTTTCAACCAAACAGATCAGCATTGTTAAAACTGTGGCAAAACTGAACAAGGAGGGAGCAAATATAAGATTGTGTGAAATTAATGCACTTAGAATGGAAAAGACAAGCACAAGAATTCAGATAATGATGTAACAAGGGGCTAAAAATTACGAGCGGACCACAGTGGATATTTCAGAGTCAAAACCCCCTCCAGATCCACCAGATGATGCAGATGAACACCAATGAACATGAACATAGTTATTTCAGCAGCTGTGTTAGAAATATCATGATCGCTGTAGATTATTTCATCCTCTATGATCACTCCGAGTTGCTGGAGGACAAATAATATTATAGAGTGAGTGATTTGCTGTGTGCATATATATTATGATCTGTTTGAATCATCATCAGCAACAGTAATCAATCACATTATGCTAACATCGTGATGTACAGTATGCAGTACTAAACAACACGGACGAAAAAATTTTAGCTTTCTTCTCTACACAGAAACTTGTGTTTGTCATGATCATGTTTGTTGATTAATCTCTAGATAGTGTAAATTTGGGCATCAACATTCACTGTCTCATATCACAGGGGTCCAAGCAGTGATGGGTAACAACTGATTACATACAATATGGATTACACAATCTCATTTAAAAAGAAAAAGGTTAATTCAATTATATTACATTTTAATCAGATTAAAGTTATTTTCTATATGGATTATATGATTTCATTTTTTTACACAATAAAAGTAAATTAATAATTTATTGATTCTTCCTAATTATTTTACTGTCATATTTAATACAGTGAGTATTCACAATATTAAATGGCCATCTAAATGTCATGTAAATTAATTAGTGATCTGTTCTTCTGAATTGTCATTCTGTAATCATTAGTTCATGTTGAACTAAGTATTAGTTAAGTCATTTATATTTATTTATGTACCCTTATTATGAAGTGTTAAGCTCATAGCTGAATCTTTTGCCATTTTTTAAAATCTTTCTAAGACCCAAGATGAAGTCCCAAAGATATGAAAATCTGCTTTATTTATTTTTTTTCTATTTAAAGAGAAATTAATCACAATTGAACAGTTATAGGCTACCTGATCTCATCACATAAACATACCTGTGGGAACTTTTTCACAAGATGTGAACCAAAAAGTACATATCACTTCAGTTCCCAATAGTAAAACGTCACGGAGCATTAGAGTAAAGGACATTTCATTTTCGACTGCAGTGACACATACAAAACCAATGTCACATAAAAGATACCATTTATCTTTTCTTAAATAAAGTAACAAACACTTTTAGAACCATTCAGTGGACATTTACTGTTGAATATGTCATGAAACGTGAATGGCGCTAAGTATTTCCCGTCTGATGAAAAGGTCCACACAGGTAAGTTTTCGTCGTGAGATCAGATTGGTCATATGCCAATATTAAAATTATGTTTGTTCTTCTTCTAGAAAAAATCTTTTGTCCTCTGATTCCTTGGCTCTTGCTGAGTTAAATGCACACTAGAATTAAAATTTCTTTGGGTCAAGATTTTTTGCCATTTTTAATTCTCAGAAAACACTACTTTTTCCTACACTCCACATCCGGGGGTGTGTTTCCCAAAAGACTTGTTAGCTAACTACGGTTGTAGGTTCACTGAACTCTATCGGTAACAACAGATCGTTCAGCAACATTGGCTCAGATCATCTTCAGACTATGACTATGATAATGTCATGCTGTCTAGTCTCTGTTTTCCTGGGTGTCCACTAGTGGGCTCACTTCCCCTTAGGCACTTCACCGTAGGCACTAGATTTCCTCTAGTCTTTTCCTGTCATCACAGTAATTGCACTCAGGTTAATTGCACCAGGTGCAGGCACTCTATTGTCATTAGCCTCCCTATAAATTCCAGTCTTTTCCTGTTGTTTGGATGGAGTCTTTTCCGTTCGTATGGTCAGCCTTCTTGTCTTCCGAGATTCCTTCTCTTCCCTTCCTCCGAGTTTCCTTTCCTGTTCCCTCTTTTGTTTATTGTTCTTTTGTTTTTGGACTGATTTTTGGTTTTGACCTTGGACTGTTGTTTGACCACAATTTGGATTACCCTGTACAATAAAATACCTGCAATTGGATCTCTCGCTCTCCCTGTGTCTCTCTGGGCAACGATCGTCACAGATAAACCCTACCGTTCTTGAATAACACACAAACACATTTGATGCAAGGCTATATCTCTGCAGTGCTTTTGTATATTCTGACCAAACTTGGTACAAACCATTTTAAGCATCAACATCTACTGATCAGGAGATATAGGGGGCCAGTTTGAATTTTGTCATGAATGATGCATTAAACTAACATAATTACAAAACTTAGTTTGTGTCATCGGGATCTCTGAATGTCCAATGTCTCTGAATTGCCCATTTTAATGAAATTGGTCTTCACAGATTTATTGCATCTTGCTGAAAACATTGATACCAATAATGCCATATTCAGTTGAACTCTGCCAGTTTTAATTTCTTTGAAAACCTAATTGTTCAACCTTCTCCTTTACAAAAGTGGCTCAGATCATCTTCAGACCAGATTCTCTGCCATAATATTATCAATTTGATACAAAATACGATGCAATGTAATTCAAACTACAAAAAAATCTATATGGCCATTTCTTTCATATTAAAACAGTAGGCATACATTGTCACACTACGCTGCTGGAAGGCAAGGCAAGTTTATTTATATAGCACATTTTGTACACAATGGTAATTCAAAGTGCTTAACATAAAACTGGAACTAAACTGGAAGGAAAACATAGCCAAGGATAAGCGAAATAAGACTTTATTTATCCAACATCGAAGACTGAGAAAGACACAAGCATGTCCCAACAAGACTGAACTGAAAGGACAAGGCTTATAAAAAGACAGGATAATTGGGGAAACACAGGTGCATTAAATAACTAAATTAACAGGTACACAGAACACATGTGGAGGGAAAACTAGACACACCTGGTTACTAATCAAACCAAACACAGGAGATAGAAACTGGGTCACAAGGGCATCAATACACATAAAGACCCAGACAGCAAGCAGTTTCGGCCCAGATCTGGCCCACATTTGGCCAAAAATGCTCATCTAGTCAGCAGCGAGCCAGCTTTGGCTTCTGACTCTTCCAATCTAGATCAAGCCACATGGTGGCATGATCCATCACATCCAATATATCCCTGTATGTGTGGCTGGGAATGACCGATGACAACACAGTGCTCACAGTCTCATCATCATCATCACCAAACACATCCACATCTTCATCAACTGTTCCACAAGCTCAACCTGCGATCCTTACGAGCTGAGTTTCCACTGTGCCTCAGCAGCAGCAGGACTCGACCCGCGAGGCTAGGACGCTTGCCACTTTCCCCCCTAAAAATAGGGACAAACATGATCAGAGCTTATGCATAGGAAATAATTCACAACATTTGGCACCCTAAAGCACTGATCGTGTCTGCTCCTCCTCCTGGCACATAATACACGCACGCACTTGAAATGCTCACCTGGGTTAACAGACTTAAGCCGCTTTCAGGGCCGGCGCTCCGCACACGCACATGCTTAATTTTGTTCAGTCTGTGGTGTGAAAATGGCACAAAGTCAGATTGTGCAGAAGAATCATCTGTTTCCTGTGGTCTTGTCCTGGTGGTCCTCTGAGACAAGGTCTTTACAGGGGATCTGTATCTGGGCTCTAGTTGTCCTGGTCTCCGCTGTCTTTCAGGGATGTAGAGGTCCTTTCTAGGTGCTGATCCACCATCTGGTCTGGATACGTACTGGATCCGGGTGACTGCAGTGACCCTCTGATTTGGATACAGACTGGATCTGGTGGCCACGGTGACCTCGGAACAAGAGAGAAACAGACTAATATTAGCGTAGATGCCATTCTTCTAATGATGTAGCAAGTACATCGGGTGTTATGGGAAGTGTTCCCAGTTCCGGTTTACCTAATTAATGCAGCCTAAAAATCCTTTTACGGATTTGGATATTAAAAGCATATTAGTATGTTATGTGTAAGCCAGGTTAAAGAGATGGGTCTTCAATCTAGATTTAAACTGCAAGAGTGTGTCTGCCTCCCGAACAATGTTAGGTAGGTTATTCCAGAGTTTAGGCGCCAAATAGGAAAATGATCTGCCGCCCGCAGTTAATTTTGATATTCTAGGTATTATCAAATTGCCTGAGTTTTGAGAATGTAGCGGACGAAGATGATTATAATGTAAAAGGAGCTAATTCAAATACTGAGGTGCTAAACCATTCAGGGCTTTATAAGTAATAAGCAATATTTTAAAATCTATACGATGTTTGATAGGGAGCCAGTGCAGTGTGGACAGGACGGGGCTAATATGGTTATACTTCCTGGTTCTAGTAAGAACTCTTGCTGCTGCATTTTGGACTAGCTGTAGTTTGTTTACCAAGCGTGCAGAACAACCACCCAATAAAGCATTACAATAGTCTAACCTTGAAGTCATAAATGCATGGATTAACATTTCTGCATTCGACATTGAGAGCATAGGCCGTAATTTAGATATATTTTTGAGATGGAAAAATGCAGTTTTACAAATGCTAGAAATGTTGCTTTCTAAGGAAAGATTGCGATCAAATAGCACACCTAGGTTCCTAACTGATGACGAAGAATTGACAGAGCAACCATCAAGTCTTAGACAGTGTTCTAGGTTATTACAAGCAGAGTTTTTAGGTCCTATAATTAACACCTCTGTTTTTTTCAGAATTTAGCAGTAAGAAATAACTCAACATCCAGTTTTTTATATCGACTATGCATTCCATTAGTTTTCCAAATTGGTGTGTTTCACCGGGCTGCAAAGAAATATAAAGCTGAGTATCATCAGCATAACAGTGAAAGCGAACACCATGTTTCCTGATGATATCTCCCAAGTGTAACATACTCGAACTGAGCCTTGAGGTACTCCATTCTGCACTTGTGATCGATATGATACATCTTCATTCATTCATTAATGCCAACAAAGTGTTCAAGTCTATACAAAAGAATGTTGTGGTCAATTGTGTCAAACGCAGCACTAAGATCCAATAAAACTAATAGAGTGATACAACCACGATTATGATAAGAGCAGATCATTTATAACTCTAGGGGAGAGCAGTTTCAGTACTATAAAACGGTCTCAGTCCTGACTGAAAATCCTCACATATAACATACATGTTGTTGGTTTAGATGATTTAACAAGTTTTTACAATTCTTCCTCTCCTATAGTAGAGAATGAGTGGAACTGTTCCTCAGGGGGTCTATAGTGCACTGTCTGATGTGATACTGTAGCTGACGGCTGAATGGTTGCAATTTAACTCTAATAGTATCGACTTTATTTTTTGTTAATTTAGCAACTGTATTGAATAAATACCTGGGGTTATGTTTGTTTCCTCAACCTTCCTTAAGCGTAAAGGAGGACCTGTATTTAAAGTTCTAGAAAAGAGAGAGTCCATAGTTTCTGTTACATCATCAAGTTGTTCTGGGGTTTTGGATATGCTAAGGAATTTGGATACATCTGGAAGATAACTTAAGAAGCAGTCTTTTGTGGTAGAATTGACGGTTCTTCGATACTTTTACAATTTTGGATATATGAAGTTTGCACAAAACTAAATAATGATCTGAGATATCATCACTTGGCTGCATAATTTCAACACCATCAACATCAATTCCATGAGACAGTAGTACATCTAGAGTATGATTTTGACAATGAGTAGGTCCTGAAACGTGTTGTCTAACACCAATAGAGTTCAGAATGTCTATAAATGCTGATCCCAATGCATCTTTTTCATCAACATGGATATTAAAATCACCAACTATTAAAACTTTATCTGCAGCAAAAACTAACTCGGATGTAAAATCACCAAACTCTTTAATAAAGTCTGTATGGTGCCCTGGTGGCCTGTATACAGTAGCCAGTACAAACATAACAGTGGATTTATCATTAACATTTGTTTCTCTGGATAATGTTATATGAAACACAATTACTTCAAACGAGTTATACTTGAAGCCTGCCCTCTGAGAAATCCTGAAAACGTTGTTATAAATTGAAGCAACTCCTCCCCCTTTGCCTTTTAGACGCGGCTCATGTTTATAACAGTAATCTTGGGGGGTGGACTCATTTAAAATAATGTAATCATCAGGTTTTAGCCGGGTTTCTGTCAAACAGAGCACATCTATATTATGATCAGTGTTCATATTATTTACAAAAAGTGTTTTCGTAGAAAGGGATTTGATATTCAATAAGCCAAGCTTTATCATTTGTTTATCCATATTGCATTTGTTTTTTATTTGTTGAACCTCAATTAAATTGTTAATCTTAACTTGGTTTGGACCTTTTTTTTTTTTTTTTTTTTTTCTAGTTGGGGGAACAGACACAGTCTCTATAGTGTGATATCTAGGTGAAAGAGTTTCTATGTGCTGATAATTAACTGACCTCTGTGACGGGAGGCAGCTAGCAGACGGTCGGTTTAGCCAGTCTGTCTGCTTCCTGACCTGGGCCCCAGTTAGTCAAGTATAAACACTAAGACTGTGTGCCATATTTCTAGACAGAAGAGCAGCACCACCCCAGGAGGGATGAAGAACATCTCTTTTCAAGAGGTCAGGTCTGCCCCAAAAGCTCGTCCAATTGTCTATATAACCTATGTTATTCTGTGGGCACCACTTAGACATCCAGCCATTGAGTGATGACAATCTGCTATGCATCTCGTCACCACGGTAAGCAGGGAGGGGACCAGAGCATATTACAGCGTCTGTATTTTTAGTGATCTCCGACTGGCGAAGTCGAACATCATTAGCGCCGGCATAAATAACAATCTTACTGTATTTGTGTTTAGCATTAGCCAGGACTTTTACATTTGCCAAGATGTCAGGCGCTCTGGCTCCCGGTAAACATTTGACTATGGTGGCTGGTGTCTCTATATTCACGTTCCGTACAATAGAATCACCAATAACTAGAGCACTTTCATCAGGTTTCTCAGTGGGTGCATCACTGAGTGGGGAGAACCTGTTTAATGTTTTGATCGGAACAGAAGAGCGGTGTTTTGACCCACGACTACGCTGCCTCACCGTCACCCAGTTGCCCTGCTGCAGGGGCTCTGCTGGAACCGGACAATGTACAGGAATCCCTGAGCTAGACGCATCCAAAGCCATATCTAGAGGATCTAAAGTTTGGATGCGTGTATCTAATTCTGAAATAATCTCTGTCAGCCTAACTATTTCCCTGCATTTATCACATGTGAATCCCTCATCAGTGACAGAGATAGATAAACTGTGGCAAGAGGTGCAAATAACAATTGCAGGAGAAGCCATTACTCACCGTGCTTGATGAAATATTCTTACTGTGGTTATAATGTCTGAGTTCGCTTTATTTTTGCTATACTCACATGCATAAACTAATTATAGTGTCTAATCAAAATCAATCTGGGATTAACATTACAGCAGCTAGCAGCTAAATCAGACATAGTCATGGGCGTAGCCAGGATTTGGAAATTAGTGAGTTCCAGGGGGTTTCTGTAATAACCCCCTTATTATAGAATTGTGCCAAATAACCCCTATAAATACAACTAATTATATACACTAATACTTGAAAAGAGACAGAAATGTAGATGTTTTTTGAGGGATGCTCATTTTTAAATCATATTCTATTTATTGCATCAAAGTTAATACTTTAGAAGAGCCCTGCTACAGTTACAGAGGGATATCTGTGAGACATTTTAACCATTTGAGCTCTACAGTTGTGTCTGCTTAATGACACAAGGATATGAACAATTTAATTTGGTTTCAAGAACAAGAACAAATATGACATGATTCTTCAAATTAATTTCTCAGTTGCAGACTAGGATGTCTGAGATTGACACACAATAGTCTAATTAACATCCAGGGGTTCTTCCTTTTTTTTTTTTTTTTACCTGTGCATCTTTTGTATTAATTTTCAGTTTTAGATGGCTTATTTCAGCTTATCCAGAGTTATGTATTAAGTTATACTGCCAAGAGTTTTCTGCTTCCTTGTACATGATTTTGATGAGCATCCTTTATATATTACTGTATATATATATTTTTTTCATTTGGTGTATGAAATCAATAAATACTACAGTATAATCTCTTTTTCATTTTACATAAATATTGTTTAGATACCTAATACATCAAACACATTTTCACTACCATTTGTAGACCAAAAAAAAAAAGTTTTCAAATTGTGAATTTATATTATACTTACAATACTTAACATGAAATCACATTGAACTGTGTTGTGGGTGGAGAATACAATTCTTCATGTTTAAAGCAGCCTGTACAATATGGATTATTGGAAAATGACATTCAGCTGTATGCAAATATCTATAATATCCATAAACATTAAAATAATTATTGATATAATCTTCATAGTATACACTGTTTGGGTGTTTCATTGTAGAACTGCAGACATCTCTGTTTCATTTTGGTGATGAGAGTTCTTCCTTCCTAAATAAATAAAATAAAATAAATCAATAAAAACAATTTACTGTCCCTTTTCTCACTGTCATGATTCAGATTGTTAGAGATCAGTGTGAATCATCAGGTTTTGTGACGATCAAAACTCACCAGCTCTTCTCGCACAGATGATCTGAAGAAGAATCACAGTAGGAGCAGCAAACACTGCAATCTCTACAATAATCACAATCACTACAGGAACCATGTGTGGACAGAACAGAGAGAAAGAAGAGAAGAAACAATAATCACAATCACTACAGGAACCACGTGTGGACAGAACAGAGAGAAAGAAGAGAAGAACAATAATCACAATCACTACAGGAACCACGTGTGGACAGAACAGAGAGAAAGAAGAGAAGAACAATAATCACAATCACTACAGGAACCACGTGTGGACAGAACAGAGAGAAAGAAGAGAAGAAACAACAATCAACATCACTACAGGAACCATGTGTGGACAGAACGGAGAGAAAGAAGAGAAGAAACAATACTCACAATCACTACAGGAACCATGTGTGACAGAACAGAGAGAAAGAAGAGAAGAAACAATAATCACAATCACTACAGGAACCATGTGTGGACAGAACAGAGAGAAAGAAGAGAATCAATCTCTGAAACTGTGAACTGATTATTAACCATGAACAATTATTAACAAAGCATTTATAAATTGACTGATAGTTTCAGCACAGTCATTCATTACCTCTGATTAATGATCCAGCAGTCATACAGACTACAGTTTCTGATGCTGTGTCAGCTGCTTCTGTGGATCATGAACATTAGTTCAGTTCAAAAATCACGTGACATCAGTAAGACATGATGAATTTTGAGGTTTTAAGCTTTCAAATGTTATATAATTTATGATGATTACAAAAATGTGTAAGGTAAAAATAAACATAAAATATTTTCTGTGGCAAAGGACAGAACTCCGGTTATGATGTATATATTTGAGGTGCAGTCTTGTCATAATTTAATCTATTACTGTTTCTACATGATTATTAACAACAAACCGTGGTAAAATATCTATTTAGAAGTCTTATATAGTTTGTGATGATCAGATCAGGAGTTAATCATAATATACTGAAGTGATCTTGTGTCAGTTTGCGGGGTTAAAGAAATGTGGTGTTGTTATCTGAACACATGTCAGTGTATCTGAGTGAGGTCTTCAGGTCACAGTAAACATTGATCTTAACAGCTGATTCTGGACCTGCTTGTGTAGGAGCTGAAGCTGATTTAGAGCTGGTGACTGGAGACGGTGGCTTTGTTTCGCTTGGAGCTGGAAAAGATGAATGTTCAGATACGTCATAGACTACCATCATATTTAAATGACTGATGATTAATTGTTCATATAAATCATTTACTTGTATACTTGACAGTATATGTGGCTGAGGTCTTCAGTTGATCTCTGAGTTTAAGCTGACATCTCCACTCTCTGTTGTGATCTTCATTCAGGAGTGTTGTAGTCAGAGAGATGAGACACTGTTCTGAGGAGAATGAGATCTGAAATCTGGAGTCTGTCTGCAGATTCACACCAGCCTGATTCACCCAGATCAGATCAAGACCCTCAGAACGGACTGAAGTATCACAAGAGACTCGATCATCATTATATAACTGACAGAAGAGAGTCAGAGAGCGGCCTGATCTGATCTCAGACTGTGAGGATGATGAAGACACTGAAACAGAAAATCAGACAGAGATTACATGACAATATTACTGTTTAATTCAACATATAATCATAATATTCACAGAAACACTGACCATGAAGAACATGCAGAAAAACACGTGCATCATCTCCATGATGTGTTGTATTCACATATTGTCTGCAGGCGTAATGTCCACGATCTTTTTTTGTGACTTTCTTGATGTTCAGAGAGCAGTCAGAGCCCAGACTCAGTCTCTCGTGTCTCTCTGTGTCAGTCTTCTTTATTCCTCCAAAAATCAGTTCAACTGCTGTCCCTGACGGTCTGCTGTAGATCCATGAAGTTGATGTGCAGCCAGGAAGAGCATTATTACAGGACAGACGGACATCTTCACCAGAACTGAACACATGAGTCACTTCTGCTCCACTGATACCTACAGATAATAATAATAATATAAATAATAATAATAATAATAATAATAATAATGATGATGTGGGTTAATGACTTGATTATGAAATCACTGATTCTTGAGACAAAACATATCTGTAACTGTGGGTTTAAAAATTAACTAACTAACTAAACTAATATGTATAGGTTAAAGTAAATTAATTATTTTAGGTTGGAAACATAAAAAAAAATAGCACTTGTTATTATTTGAAATTTATAATAAATACAATTTAAACAAATGCTCAGTACATTTTGGTCAATTACTACTCAGAACACTTTCCTTTTCACACACATTTATTGTTCAATAAACTGACAACATTGAACATTTGTTTCTAAAGTATGAAGATTGACAGTCTGCTTCACACAGAAACACTCTGAACACTGTAATCAGTCTCTCCAGATGAACACAACACTTGAGGCTGTAGACATCAAACTTGGACAGACACATCTGTAAATGCTGCAGTGAAAATACAGCCTTGTAAGTGCAAACTCTTATTAAAAAGGATCCAGAGTCTTGGCTGTAAAAAAACCATCAAATGTAACAACAAATGGAAAATAAAATAAAATCAAGTCTGTGTAATTCAGCTCTAACTCTGTGCTGTACAGCTGGGTGGTCAGTCTAATAGAGATGTGTCGTTCTTGAACGAATCTTTAATGTGACTCGAGAAGAACGAGTCCCTCATGTGCTTCAGGTTCTGTTCTGCTAGTCTTAGTGTCAGTCAATGCAGTCTGAGCCGGAAAGAGAATTGATTAGTTCATCTTTCGGTTCTTCGGGTTGTTCGTTCTTTTGTCCCGAAAGCAAAGCGCTGCTTCATCAACTCTATTAGTTTTGTGAAAGAAATGAAAAATATGTTATTTGTTCTATTAGCATTTATTATTAATAGAAACGATTTTCTGTCTGACTTTAGTGACGGACCAATGATGGAGATGACATTCAACATGAAGTTATCATATTTTACACATAATACAGCTGATTTATATTCTGATCATGTGTGTTCTGAGGATCATGTTCAGATGTTTGAATGTGAATATTAATATTCTGCTGAATGTAAGAGAGAAACAACTAATGGATTTATTTCTTCATATAACTGTTTTAAAAGTTACCGTGTTACCATAGCAACAGACATAATGTTCAGAGAATAGAGAAAATAGATCGGTCGTGTTCCAAACATTATAATCAAAATTATTAAATGTGAATCTTGAACAAAGTTTAATAAACATTAACATACTCACTGTTAGTTGTGTTTGTTATAATACAGTATTTGATTTGATGTATGTGATGTTAAAATGACTACAAATGCAGGTTTTTGTCACCATCGTCAGATGAATATTTTGATAATATTTTATTATGATATTTTATATTTGTTGAGGAATTGTTGTCACATGTGAAAATGTAATCTATCTAACGCGAGATTGTGTTTGGAAATGTTAAAAACATCAAAGTGTAGCTCAGGAGCTAGATATACTAAATATGCATTAAAGAAAAACTGACTGAATTAAAAACACTTAGAACAGTTTCACTAACAGCAGCACAAACCATCTTTTAAAACAGTTCTGTCAGGATTCACTAAAGACAGTGAATTAGCGCTGGACAGATGTGCACAGATATTTTGGGCCTGATCTTATTGAATATACATTTCTAGGAGTTTCCCTTTCAGATGCTAATTTGTGGGAGGAGAGTATTCAAATGAATCACACAAAGAGTTTACTGACAGTTGTGCTCAAGACTTCTTTTTGTTTTTTTTGGTGGTTAGTCTCATAATATACAATATACAGTACAGACCAAAAGTTTCTTCTGCTCATCAAGCCTGCATTTATTTGATCAAAAATACAGAAGCTATGTTTTTAAAACATAAATATTTTGTAATAACAATATACACTACTGGTCAGTAATTTGGGGTCAGTTTCTTTCTTTCTTTTTAAAATAAAATAAAAATCAATCCTTTTAATCAGCAAGGATGTGTTAAATTGATAAAAAGTGATAGTAAAGAAAATATATAATTAGAATATATATTATTAGAATTTTTTTTTTTTTTTTTTTATAAATGCAGTTCTTTTTAACCTTTTATTGATCAAATATATTAGACAGCAGAACTGTTTCCAACACTCATAATAAATCAGAATATTAGAATGATTTCTAAATTATCATGTGATAGACTGGATGTTACATGTGACACTGAAGGCTGGAGGAATGATGCTGAAAATTCAGCTTTGCATCACAGGAATATTTTTTTTTTTTTTTTTTTTTTTTTAAGTATATTCAAATAGAAAACTATTATTTTAATTTATAATAATATTTCACAATATTATTGTTTTTTTCTGTATTTTTGATCAAATAAATGCAGGCTTGATGAGAAGAATAAACTTCTTTCCAGAACATTAAAAATAGTAATGTTTCCTAACTTTTGGTCTGTACTGTGTTTGATCATAATATGCATGACTATATTCTATTTATTAAAACAGGCTTACATAAAAGAACAGGCTTCTTTGTTAATAAAGAATAATCAGTCCAATGTTGCATAAAACGAGCTACTCTTGTATAAAACGTATACTCTTCTTCTTTTAAATGGCTCACTCCAAGTAATACTGGATTTAGAGGGAGACAAAGAACCAGACCAAAAAGAACAACTATAAAAAATATACCAGGGACTACATATAAGTAGGGATGGGAACCGAAAACTGGTTCTTATTCAGAACCGTTTTTGTTCTTTGAAAAGAACCGGAACTGTGAGCAATTTCTAAGTTTCGGTTCTGAAACGGTTCTGGTGCAACATGTGACCAAGCGCTGTGAGCAGCCTTGCGCCGGTGTTCTGGATATTCGGCGTTTCCAGTAAAAAGGATGTCACGAACCGAATAACAGACATACCTCCCTGCCTCTTTAATTACTGAGCACATTGATTCCAATGATGCGCATCCATAAACTCGTTGTGCTGTCGCATCTTTAATTGTTTCCCACGACTGTATGTGCACTCGCGCCTTTGATAACTGCACATCGTTTTGTCTGACTGTACGTCTAACGGCAGCGCACTGCACCTGCCGCCACTAAATTACATTATATTTGTCCCATATTGTCATTAATATACATACTGGCTTCAACTTGGACCACTAAATAAATAGACTGCTATTGTTATGGAAGTATGAGGGTTAGATAATTTAGTGTACAGGTCATTTCAAGAGTGATAAACAAAGTGATAGAAAATATTTATTTTGATGCATTTTAGATGTTTAAAAATGTGGAAACCACTCATTGCATCACACCATCTCCTGACTGCATTATTATTTGTTTAATAGGGACTTTATGGAGAGTGTGTATACATGTTTGAGCTTAACCGTTTATATTTCATTAATTTAGGGAAATTAACAAGTGTCTCAGCCCTCAAGGGACTATTTGGCCAACAAGCTGAAAAGCAAAACGTTATTGATAGTGTAAAAAACATCAACTTTGAAACACATGCTGATTGATGGACTAGCATTATTCAACATTACTTACGACCTTCCAGCAACGCTACATTCAGTGAAGGTAAAGTAGTAAAAAAACATAGTTCATTTAAATGAAACCGAACCAGAAAATTTTAAAAAATACTTCACCCTACTTATGAAGATCTGTCACTGTAATATATGTTGCATTTTGACATTGCCAACCTTTAAATTAAGTTGACAGCAAGTAATAAACAGTATTGAGCATTGAGTAGTTGAGTATTGTGCATTTTTCCTTACCACTATTTCTTAATAATTGTTTAATGATTTTAATGGAACCGGAATCAGAACCGGAACTGTTGGGTGGAGCCGGAATCGGAACCGGAAATCGGAAATTTCTAACGATTCCCAACCCTGCATATAAGGCACTTCAAGATCTATAAAAGCATGTGAGTTCTAAATACACTGAAATTTCTCAAAAACAGTAGAACAAATTCAGATGGCTTTCAGACTCAGATTCAGCAGTGGCACTGGAATATTTATTGCATAATGTCTCAGAAAGCAGTGATAAAGGAGCTGTCAGTCACTTAAAATGGACCTGTTTAAGGACCTTTTTATTACTAAACAATAGTAAAAAGATGGAAAAATGATTTCAGGCTGTAATGGTACTATAGTGTTGAGATTGGTGTTTTTCAATGAGTGCAAGACAACTGGGCAAACAGGATTTAGTCTTTATAATAGTTCATAAGTTTAACATAGGCAATGTTGAAAACAGTTGATTAAAAATTGTTTTCAGGATTCTTTGATGAGTAGAAAGTTCAACAGAACAGCATTTATAAAAAAAAAAAAAATGTTTTGTAACATTTAAAAGAAAGTGAAAGTGACGTGCCATATAGCCAAGTGTGGTGACCCATGGAGTTAGTGCTCTGCATTTAACCCATCCAAAGTGAACACACACAGCAGTGAACACACACACACACCTGGAGCAGTGGGCAGCCATTTTGGTGGGATTGGTGCCATGTTCAAGGGCACATCAATTGTGGTGTTGAAGGTAGAGAGAGTGCTGTACATTCACTTCCCATCGACAATCACTGCTGGCCCAAGACTCAAACCCACAACCTTTGGATTATTAGTCTGAATCTCTAACCATTAGACCACAACTTCCCCAAATGTCTTTACTGTCACTTTTGACCAATTTAATGGATCCTTTCTGAATAAAAGTATTAATTTATTTAATTTCTACCCAAAAAAGAAATAATATACATTCTTACTAACTAATGACTTTTAAAATGTCAAATGTCACAAATTGTATCTATTTCAGCTAAATGATGTTCTTTTGAATGCTCTATAAATCACAGAATCTAGAAGAAAAACAAATGGTACACAACTGATTTCAACATTGATGATAATAATAATAAATGTTTCTTGAGCAGTAAATCATCATATTTTCATGATTTCAGAAGATCATGTGACACTGAAGACTGGAGGAATGATGCTGAACATTGTTTACTATTGTATTATTATTTTAAACTGTAATAGTATATCATGATATTACAGTTTTACTGTATTTTGGATCAAATCAATGCAGGCTTGGTGAACAGGAATGACTTTGGAACAGTAGTGTATGTCCAAAAGAATAACTCTAGCATTATTTACCAATGTAGTATTTATTATTTCCCCTAAAACATATAGATGATTGAAAACTTTGTGATAATAATGTTTTTCCAAAAGGCTTGTTTAAAAGCGATAATGTTTATTACATAATAATCTAATAAACTAAACCAGTTCAAACTGTCAATCAGTGTGTTAGTGTTGTGGGGATTTTTCAGTGATTTCAGTGCAGTTTAACGTTACATACTTTATTTAGATCCAGTAGATGCTGTTATGAGTGAGTCTGTCAGTCAGCAATATATTCAACCATTTCTGTCCAAACGTCTTCATTCAGGAACTAACTATAGCTATCAATGTGTCAATCATAGCTATTTCAAGAGTGGATCCTGCATTTATATGCCAATGTAACGTTAATTCCTAAAACATTGCAGCGTGTATGTGACCGTTGATCTTAGCATGGAAAACACGTTTTATACAATTCTGAATGGATTACGATATATATGGCACAGAAAAAACACACCGAGCACTCCCTTTATAATTACTAAAAAAGCTGTCACTCATCTTCATCGAGATCTCTAGCACACCAGAACCAGACCTATAAATAATTAAATACAAAAGCCCCAACATGGAGTTGATAAATATAGTGGAAAGATATATATAGAGACAGTGACCCCGCCAAAAAGTCAGTACGAAGCATCCTCTTTCCGACCGCGAGTGGAAGTTTATTATTCTCCATTTTTAGCTGAAGTTAGCTTCACCAGAGCAGCGCCAATCAAGCGTCACGTCATTGATGTTCTTCGCTTAGTGGTCTTTAGATGAGGGCGGGGCCTTTACAATTTAAAGAGACATGACAACTAGCCCATAAACAAACTTAATATAAATCATTGTAAATAATTAATTCACGAAAATTAACATATCCATTGAATGAATTTAATCACATTTGTCATCATAATTTTTACTCAAATAAAAATATCTGAGGGACCCCTGAGTCTATTTTTACTTCTTATGGGGGATCCTAATGCCTTATGAAGGTCCCGGATAGAGCTGAAGATCTTTGCCCGAACCCGATGGGACCCGACGGGTTCGGGCTTAATTTATATCATCTTACGCGGGCTCGGGTTGGGCTCGGGCTCACGCTCCGGTTTGCGAGGTAAACGAGCGCTCATGTGATGTGTCTCGATTAGTGCGAGAAAGATGCGAAAATCTTAATTTCGTTATTGCCAAATACCCATCTTAATTTAAAATTTATCTTAATTTAATTTGTTTAAAAAAAAACTTGTTTTTATTGGTGCGTTGGTCTATTTATAGGCTAAATGAGCCTATGTCTATTTAGAGTGAGATGTTAAGATGTTAGACTACAGAGGACTTATTTTAGTTCTTTATTCCAACTTCCAAGTGGTCTAGTCTACGTTAGTTATGAATAAATTATGTTAAAACATCTATAAATGACTCATTCTTGACACAAGAAAAAAAAAGCTGTGTGTGCGCACATTTGAATAATGTCGGGCTGTAAACGGGTTCGGGCTTTTAAAAAGCTGTCACTAAAAATGCACTTGTCGGGCTCGGGCCGAAACCTGTCGGGCCTAACTTTTAAGGCCCTATTACAGCTCTAATCCCGGATCCCCCCAGCCCCCCTTCAGTTCGAGCACTGGGATAATGTTGTTCCCTCAACATAAGAAGTGGCAGAGTGCTGTTTTTATTGTCTATGGTCCTGTCTGATCCCGCAGTAATTGACAGAATAATCGACCCGTTATTTGACAGTAAGTCTATAGTTCTGCACCCAACCCGAACCACAATTGTATTCTCCTACATGAGGTACACAAAACTTCAAATCTGTGTTTAAATTGTGAATAGCAGGAAGGTAGTCTGTTTCGCTGTGGGTGCAGAGGCGGTGTGCAAGAGGTCATGCATCAAACTTCACCAGAGATAAAAACTTTTTATCTTGATCTCGATTATCTCCACAAATAGATCTTGCCATGTTTCCACAAGTTAATGTTGTGTTCACGACAAAACTAGCCTAAGTGAACCGAACATGTCCGCTTCTGTCACCCTTAAAGCTTTGTTCGACTTTTCAGAGACAATCTACTCTCTCCTGTAGATGACCTATGACCCACTTTCTCTACAAACTGAATTTCTGCGTATTGAATATTGAATTTGATGTTATGAATTTCTTTTTCATATTGAAAACTTGAAGCTGTATTTTAAAAAAACTGGTTATTTGCAGTCTACCTTTAAGAACAAAAAGTCTGCTGTTTGAAAATACACATCTATAAAGAAATCTACCATAAAAAAATCTAATCTGTTAAATTTAAAATCTTAAATATTCAAGTAAAAAAAAAAAGGAAAACAATGTTAAATGCCACATAAAATTCAGTTTTGTTAAATGAAACTTGTGAGTGATTCACATTTACACAATTATAATTCAAATAGTATTGTCATTTTATCAGCTTTATAGAGATGTTACTTCAGCGTTCTTTAATTTGCGAGATTGTTAGTAAATCACCCGCAGACATTTTTACACCCTTCGTTGCAGTTTTGGAATTGTGCTCTCGCGCTAATTTGTCTGTAGACATGTTTATTTTTTTATTTTTTTTGCTTAATAATTATAATATGTTGTATATAAAATATAAAATATAAAGATATATAATGGGCCATTAACAGGAGACACATGTGCTAAATACATCTAAAGTAAACTCATCCCAGAACAAAACCTGCTCCAGAGCCAGTAATGTTCAGAGAATGGGTTGCCATGGCTACATACTCTGATAGTTATTTCAGTTTTAGGATCCAAACGTTGAATTATCTCTTTATGTATTCATAATCTAACCCAGACATGTCACATAACCTGATTTCTGGAATACAGCAGAGTTCACTTTATAATACTTTTAACATAAATAGAGCTTTGTAAGAGACTTCTGAGTGTGACAGCAGTGTATGCACAATTATAAACGTGCATTAAATAATAAAACAGTATTTACTCCACATGACCCTGAGATAACAGCTTAATGACTTAATGAATTTCATAAAAATAAAACTGTGCATATTCAAACTCCAGACACTATGTCAGAGTAATTAAACTAAATTTTTTGGACAGATGGTTATCCACATCACACACATATTTTATCTTATAGATCATAAACAGATATCTTTACCTGTGAGAAGTGCACAGAGAATGATCCGTCCCAGCAGACACATGTGACACTTATCAGCCATTTTCTGTTTCTGTCAGTCTTTCTCTTCAGTCTATAATTAAAGCTCTTCTTTTTAACATCATCATCTCATCCTGTGGGTGTTAACTTCCTCTGATCACCAACTGACCTTTGAGTTGCATTTCACTCACACTATACTGATGAACAAGTTTCTATAAAATATAGGGTACAACGGGGCTAAACCTTAAGCCTACCTTTAGAAAAAATAAACACATAAAAAATAAAAAAAAAACCTTGTATTGGACATTAATCAAGCAACAGATATTTTGAAAATCAATAATTCATGTTGTTTATTTTGTTTAAACATGTTGTAAATGTATAAGGTGGTAAAGAGGGGCCTTTATCTACACACGGGGCACACAGTATTAACACATACTATTCAATCAGGACCACTTCTGTCAAGTATATTTATTACAGTTATATAGAATAGAGTTAGTGTTGGTGGTATGGTTATGTTCTGGGCAACACTCCACACACCCGTCTATGCAGCCATGCTTGGACAGAGCAGCAAGACAAACCCCCCTGGGGTACAGAACAGAACCATTATAAGCATACATAATTACAATTCACAATTACACGAGTTGTAAACAAAATGAGATAGAGATTGCTTCAAATGAAGAGACTGTAAAGAAAGTACAAAGTTAGATCAGATTACAGGTTCAGACCCTGCTCTTGCACGCGGCTGATGGATGTAGTGCTTAGCGCCGCTACACACTTTTATGCAGTTTTTGCTTTTGCAGTTTGGTGTAATTTAGAAAGTTTTTCCCTCACGTCGGCAATCGGCTCTCAACTCAACCAGTCCAGAAATGTCCCGGTGCTCCCGATGGAATTTGAGCAGAGCTCTCTTGCTGCAGCAGACACACGCACTCAGTAGATGATGGGCAGGGAAGGTAGAATGACAGAAGTGATAATGTATCAATTACAACAAAGAATCAAGAGTTTCACACAACTATATGGTACACCATTAAAGGCGAAACAATTAATGATAGTAGATTGCAGAATTTGCAAAGCAACAAAACAAGTGGGTATATCGAGGGTATATGCAGATACTGAACCTTTAGTAACCGTAATATGCAAATGGCCTGGAGAAAAAAGTAATCTTTTATACTTGCGTATTACCCTTAGAACACCACTGCCGTAGTGTGTATGTGATCATGTTCTGGCCACATGACTGAACGCACGAATGAACACTAGAGGTTCAAATATTAGTCTGTTTATTCAAAGCAGGTGAGAGCAATTATTAAAAATATTAATGTAACTGTTAGTTTTTTTTTCTGCTAATTTGTATATCATCCTAGGCCACTTAGCATGTCCCAAAATCGAGAGCACGAGCACATGTAAACACCATATTGAATTAGATAACGTCTCTTGTAAACAGTCAACTGAATATTTAAATCTGAATGACAAAATAAAAGACATAAACGTGGCTATTGATATCATGTTTTTATAGGCATATAGAAGAGTGATAAGTGCGTGCTTCTGAATCTGCGTGCATCTGAAACAACCGCACACTCACACAGCTAATGTAACAACGTTAAAAACTAACACCCGTGACATTGAGTTTTCAAAATACAGTGAACCCCCATTGAAATGCCTATACTAGAATGCTGGTCTCACGAGAATGCTTAAGTAATATGATGGCGGCGCGTCCACATGCAGCAGCTTCTCTCTGTCCCAACAGAACTGTGTCTTTGTGTTTTTTGTCTTGTGAGTCTCAGTGTTTTTGTACATTGTCATCGCGTCTACCTGTCTTTAGGTGCACATACAGTCATGGGTTTCTGCTGGATGCCAGATAACCTCCGTGCACGCGGAACAGCTACGGGATCTCGATCTGATCCAGAAGCCTACACCATCACCGACCCCCATTGCTGCATCTCGCCCACAGTGGAGGCACCACAAGTGACATGAGAGGAAGCAGAAGAGGGGTATAAGGGCTAGGCTAATGGCTAACCCACACAAGCCCTCTATCCCCACCATCGTATTGGCTAACGTACGCTCTCAGGACAATAAACTGGTCTACATCCCATTACTATGTTCAACTCAGAGGACTGTTCACGTAAACATGGCTCAGCAACAGCATTCCAGACGGCACTATTCAGCTTGACCAGCTGAAGTGCCTTTGAGCGGACAGAGCTCTCTGCGGCGGACTTTGTGTTTACACCAATAATGTGTGGTGACGCTATGCTGTTGTGATCTGCAAAATCTGCTCACCCCTGGTGGAGTTTATGATTATTAAGTGCCGACTGTTTTATCTGCCGAGGGAATATACTGCCATACTGCTAGATTCCCCCGACAACATCAACTGCAACAGGAACAATGCACTGAATGAACTGTACCAGCACATCAGTGAGCAGCAGACAGCACACCTGATGCTTTTCTCATCATAGCTGGGGATTTTAACCACGCTGACTTAAATAGTGTGTTTCCAAAAATACACCAACACATTAACTTTCCAACTCGAGGTAAAAACATTTTAGACTTTGTTTACACCACACAGAGAGGAGCTTACAAAGCCCTCCCTCCACCCTGGTGCCTCAGACCACATCACTGTCATGCTAATGCCTGCATATAGACCGCTCATTAAAGTCACCAAACCAGTTTCAAAACAGATTCAAGTGTGGTCAGAAGATCTTCTGACGATCCGTCAGGGGCTCTTCAAGACTGCTTTGACACAACTGACTGGAATGCTTAAGCAGGCTGCCACATGCAATAACACCATTGACCTCCAGGAGTACTCAGAGACTGTCACTGCCTACATCAACAAGTGTATTGAAGATGTAACAGTCACAAAAACCATCACTGTCCGGGCCAACCAGAAGCCGTGGATTACAGGGGAGGTCTACAGACTCCTGAAGAGATGGAACGCTGTGGCTATTGATATCATGTATTGATAACAGGGATGGGCAGTATTTCAGATACATTTATTTAAAATACGTATTTGAAATACAAAATACTATTTTGTATTTTGTATTTTAAAGCCTTTGGAAAAAAATCGAATGTAATTTCCCAGCAGGCACCGGACGTCAATATAACGTCATGCTGACATTGGATCCCAACGTTGGTCAGACGTTGTAATTTGGTTGAAAATGAAAATCGGGTTGACGACAGAACCCAACGTCATATTGACGTCGATCTCCAACGTTGGTCAGACGTTGAATTTTGGATGAATATGAAAATCTGGTTGACGTCAGAACCCAACGTCAGGATGACGTCGATCTCCAACGTTGGTCAGACGTTGAATTTTGGATGAAAATGAAAATCTGGTTGACGTCAGAACCCAACGTCAGACTGACGTCGATTTCTAACGTTGGTCAGACGTTGAATTTTGGATGAAAATGAAAATCTGGTTGACGTCAGAAACCAACGTCAGACTGACGTCGATTTCTAACGTTGGTCAGACGTTGAATTTTGGATGAAAATGAAAATCTGGTTGATGTCAGAACCCAATGTCAGACTGACGTCGATTTCTAACGTTGGTCAGACGTTGAATTTTGGATGAAAATGAAAATCTGGTTGACGTCAGAACCCAACGTCAGGATGACGTCGATCTCCAACGTTGGTCAGACGTTGAATTTTGGATGAAAATGAAAATCTGGTTGACGTCAGAACCCAACATCAGGCTGACGTCGATTTCTAACGTTGGTTAGACGTTGCATTTTGGATGAAAATGAAAATCTGGTTGACGTCAGAACCCAACGTCAGGCTGACGTCGATCTCCAACGTTGGTCAGACGTTGAATTTTGGATGAAAATGAAAATCTGGTTGACGTCAGAACCCAACGTCAGGCTGACGTCAATCTCCAACGTTGGTCAGACGTTGCATTTTGGATGAAAATGAAAATCTGGTTGACGTCAGAACCCAACGTCAGGCTGACGTCGATTTCTAACGTTGGTCAGACGTTGCATTTTGGATGAAAATGAAAATATGGTTGACGTCAGAACCCAACGTCAGACTGACGTCGATCTCCAACGTTGGTCAGACGTTGCATTTTGAATGAAAATGAAAATCTGGTTGACGTCAGAACCCAACGTCAGGCTGACGCCGATTTCTAACGTTGGTTAGACGTTGCATTTTGGATGAAAATGAAAATCTGGTTGACGTCAGAACCCAACGTCAGGCTGACGTCGATCTCTAACGTTGGTCAGACGTTGCATTTTGGATGAAAATGAAAATCTGGTTGACGTCAGAACCCAAAGTCAGGCTGACGTCGATCTCCAACGTTGGTCAGACGTTGAATTTTGGATGAAAATGAAAATCTGGTTTAGGTCAGAACCCAACGTCAGGCTGACGTCGATCTCTAACGTTGGTCAGACGTTGCATATTGGATGAAAATGAAAATCTGGTTGACGTCCGAACCCAACGTCAGACTGACGTCAGTCTGCTACGTTGGTCAGACGTTGCATTTCGGATGAAAATCTGGTTGACGTCCGAACCCAACGTCAGACTGACGTCAGTCTGCTACGTTGGTCAGACGTTGCATTTCGGATGAAAATCTGGTTGACGTCAGAACCCAACATCAGACTGACGTCAATCTCCAACGTTAGTCACATATTGCATTTTAGATCAAAATGAAAATCTGGTTGACGTCTGAACCCAACGTCAGACTGACGTCAGTCTGCTACGTTGGTCAGACGTTGCATTTTGGATGAAAATGAAAATCTTTTTGACGTCAGAATCTAACGTCAGACTGTCTGAAAATGGAATACACAAATGTTTTGTGGTTTTATCAGAAAAATGACTAAGAGATGAACTGGATTATAACAAATATGATTTATTTATTCACATGTTGTATCATTTACATTTAACATGGAACAGAACATTTACAAAATAATTACATTTTAACATCAACATTATTGGAACTGAATAGTTTTGAAAACATTAACATACATTTTATTAACATCTTTCTTTTTTTCCTGCCACCTCCACCCACCCTGTCTGGTGCACAGTAACGTCGCAAGGGCTGTGCAAAGTGTGCAACTTCACTAGGCCTCACACCTCTAGAGGGCCTCGCTCCTGGCCTGCATTTTATGTCATTTATATCTCATTTTTATTACTATTTTTTCCACCCATCTTGTCCTTTGGTAGACTAAAATAGTCATAGCGGATAGACAGTACAAGACTCTAAGTATAAGAATGAGTAAAGCTGTTTGTTGATAGGACGACAAAAAGTTATAAAGTTTAACTTTTAAATGGTCTAGAGCCCTGCATTTCACCCTGACTTTTTTTACACTCCAGGCCGGGTTTCGGGCCAATTTCCACATCATAGTTCAGATGCGGGCTGTCCTTAGGCCTGTTTAAGGCTTCTCCTTATTTTTATATTTAAGACATCCATCAATTAGTGATGAAAAAATTGCCGCACTGAGGGAAACAACACGAGACCGTGCTAACATGACTGTCAATAGCGGCTTAACAGTGTTAAGTGTCCCGCAGCATCACAGTGTTCTGCTTTTAAATGCACGCAATAGGCTTAAGCTTGACATAAAGCATCTTCAAAAAATTATTACCATAAATGAGTCATGGGGTAAATAGGAAAGAGATTGAATTATTTACTAATAAATAGTTTTCTGAGTTGGTGTAGCAAGGATGATGTTGCTAATCCTGACTCGCCAACTCTTAATTTTACAAGCCTTAAGAGAAAAGTTCATCTTTATGGATTATCTTTATAATGAATGAGTTTTTGTTTCTGATGTGTTGTATTTTGTTAAGTAGTCATTTAAAGTTTTCTATAGATATATTTGTCACGTCCGTGAGTCATGTATTCACTGAGCTTTGGTTCATTTTTGTTAAGTGCTCCTGTTCAAGACGAGATGGTAGAAAGCGCATCATGACTATTTTCTTTTTTTTTTATAAAAGCACAACGATTTGTTGATAATGTGATTGCACACAAATAAAAGTAGACAATTTACAGTTACGAATGATGTATTACTCTTACCTTTATGAGCAAAAATTACTGCATATCCACTGAAAAAAATGCAAGTGATTGCACTGGCCAGCACGCTTTTGCTTGCACTCTCCGCACAAACTACTGGATATAGCGCACATTTATCTAGGTTTAATTTTTAAAAATACTTGAACTGTTTCATATATCTATAGATTTTATTTTAGGCAAGTCGTGATGATTTAAGAAGGCTAAACTGATCCATAGGTTCACTGTCTGGCACTGGCCGCTTGGCCATTAAAAAAAAAATCTAGGTCTAGGGATAGGGCTTAAATTTGAGGTCCGTGCAAGGCTCTAGGCTGGTCTGCCTCAGTGGTCGAGATGGCCAATCATATCAAAGAATGTGGGTCTTACTGTCACAACATAACTAGAGTTTGTGGTTAAAATGTAAGCAGTAGCCTACGGTATTAGAGAACTGTTTTATGATTGAAATGTTCAGCGACCAAACATAATAGACTATCTAGAGATGCAAACTACTCAACCTTTTATGAAATTTCGCCCTTTTGAATTGAAAAAATGCGATAGGTTAATGATTCATGTAAAACATAAAATAAATGTGACAATAGACATTTGCGTTTTCGACTATTAAACATACGAATAAGAGTGAGAGTGCACATTTTAAAAGAAAATATTATTTTCAAATAGTGCAAATTGATTTTATGTAAAATTCAGCTGCAAAAACCTAGTACCGTTTAATTTCACTTTAATAGCAATAAACAGTTTCTTTTCTTTCCCAATAAAGTGAAATACTGAACATAAACATAGGAAGATGAGAAAATAATTATTTTAGAAGAAAATGTTGGATCGCTCTTTCCATCTGAACTCTTCATATATAACTGTCTACAAGCCTAGAACTAATTTAAGCATTCTTATTAACTTATTATAATTATGATTGTAGATCCTTATGAGCTAGTGCGTGGCCATGATTTGTGCGCAAGGATGTCAGTGAGCAAGGCATCACAATCGAACAGATGCATGTTAAAGTTGAGTTTGTTGCGGTTCTGGCTTTGCTACCGTTCGGACGTTCTAGCCTACTGTTCTGCACTTCGCTTATTATTTCTGTACTTTTCTCAGATTTTTCTACGATTTTTTACTTCAGCAGATCAGCACAGTGCTCAAACAAAATATTTTTGGCACAAACGCTAAAACTAAAAACTTTTTTTTACTGGAATAATACTACAAAAGAAGACTTTGCCTCCCACTGCCAGCAGCTTACATTCTGGAGATGGGAAAACAACTGCCTACATTCAAATGGAAGAGAGAGAAAATGCCTCCTGTTGGATCTACTTGTTGCATGAACTGCTGCAAACTTCTACAAAGAATTGTGATTCTTGAAACAAAGTTACTTGCTGGACTTCCAAAACAGGCGAAACACTCAGCAGACTGTCGTCATGGACCCTCTCAGCATACAGCTGGTGAGTCCCATGAATCTTCTGAATCTCAACAGTTTGTACCAAGTGTAGAGGAACAAGCCGAAACGGATCATCACACTAATCGATGGCACAAACAGGGTGCAAGACCCAGAGGAACACAAGACATCAGATTGTCATGAGTTTCTCGTATTGCTGCCGTAGCTTTCTCTACCCCAGATTCAACTATGACAAGGCTTGTAAATACCAGTATTCTACCTCCCACTATACATCTTGAAAACAGATTTGAAGAATTAATGAATGCGGGTGAGGAATCCCCAAATGTGATTAGCAGCTAACACCGTTACTAACAGACAGTGACATTCAGCTCAGAGCGTAGCCGAGCCTAGGACTCTGATAGTGGGTGACTCTATTATCAGAAACATCCGTAGCAGGACTACAATAACATGCTGCCTTCCTCAAGCAACGGTCTCTTATGTGAACAAGGAACTTCAGAAAATGAAGCACAAGACTACAAATCTAATTATCAATCCATGTGGGGAAGAATGATACTCTCAAAAAGCAGTCAAACATCCTTAAGAAGGACTTCAGTGAACTCTTTCAAACACTTTGAAGACTCCAAGTTCAGTCGTTCATCAGTGGACCACTCCCAACTGATAACACCATGCAGCCACAAAAAGCACTGCTGATGGACACCATCCCGGAAGAGACCTGCCCTCAGAGCTCCTCACAGACAGACTGTGATGTATCAAAACAGATACAAGACTCAGCACTCAAGGATGACTTTCTTGAAGACAGCCGGGGAAGCCAAGACAACATATCACAGCCACAAGAAACACCAGAGACACAACCCATCTCACCAGACACATTATTCCTCTCTCCAGCATCTCCACTTCTGTGCTTTTCACTGAAAATGGTAGAATTGGTGTATGCTTGGACTAAACTCTCTCACTCATTCGCTGCAAGCCCGCAAATGTCAACAAGAAAACAGCAGGGTCCCAAAACATCAAACCAAAAACAACTGATAGAAGCTCTCAGTGATATGTGTCGGGTCCCTGCTATTATAACCGCAACATTCACAAATGTTTAAAGAACAAGTGGGAACCCAGTGTGCCTGTAGCTTTCTCGATTTCACTTTTATCATGTGACAGAAAGTTTAAGGCCATCTTAAGCCGAAGGGCAAACTCATCTAATATGCATCAAACTAAAACTGATGTAATGACATAAAGCACTGCCATCAAGTTAGCATCTTTAAACATTCGCTCACTAAAAAATTAAATCATTTTGTAATCAATGACTTTATAACCACAAACAATTAGGATTTTATGTTTCTAAATGAAACATGGCTAGAGGACAGCTGCAGTTCAACAGTCCTCAATGAAGCAGTCCTTCCTAACTTCACTTCCATGAGTGTTTGCAGGACTGTTAGGAGAGGTGGAGGTGGAGCTGCTTTTTTAAAGATGTCTATCAATGCAAACAAGTGTCATTTGGTCATGACTTGTCTTTTGAATATTTAGGGATTGTGCTAAAAGGTGCTCAACACATTCTTTTTATTATTATTTACAGGCCTCCAAAATACTCTTCAGCATTTGTTGAGGTAACAGAAATGTTATCAATGATTTCCTCAGAGTTTGACTGTTTTGCTAATGCAGGGGATTTTAATTTTCACATAGACAATGCAGAAAACAAAACTACAAAAGAAATGATAACAGTTCTAAACACCTTTGACCTGATTCAGCATGTGCATGGACCCACACAAAGGTGGACACACTCTAGATGTAATCATCAGTAGGGCTCTAAACATTTCATTCATTGTTATTAAGGACGTAGTACTATCTGATCACTTCTGTATTTTCTTTGATATATTGATCTCTGCTACCACTTACTCTAGAACTGTCTCTGTCAGAAGGATATGCTTTCAAATGTAGCCGCACTTAACCAGAGCCGTAGTTCGCTGACAAGTGGTGCATTATTGCGTTCAAAATCGCAGAAGAATCTCATGCGGTTATGAACGCGATATTGCGTAGCTTGTCAGCGAACTACGGCTCTGTCTATTAAGTGCGGCTCCATTTGAAAGCAGGTTATTGACATCAACCGCTAATCACCGCTAATCACAGAACCAGCTTTACTGACGAGACATGCATGACAATTGCATGCAATTAATAGTGCAGCCCTAACAAGAACACTAGTGTACTATTTACGGAGGCCATATCTTTAACACCAAGTATTTTTTGCCGACTCTGTTGATATTCTCCTTTATTCCTTCAACTCAAAAGTTAAGAATGTTATTAATGATATTGCTCCAATAATAGTCAGTAAGAAAACAAACAACATTTTGGAAGACATAGTGCAGCAACTAAAATCATCAACTTGCTATATTGACACACTTCCCACATCTTTTTTCAAAAGTGTGCTTAACTGTTTAGAAGTAAATCTCTTTCTGGGACTTTTCCAAACTCCCTGAAAACTGCAGTTGTTAAGCCCCTCCTGAAAAAGAGCAATCTTGATAACACCATTTTGAGCAATTATAGACCAATATCTAATCTTACTTTTATAGGCAAAATTATAGAAAAGGTAGTTTTTAATCAGCTGAATAAATACTTAAACATCTGGTTTCAGACCGCATCACAGCACAGAGACAGCACTCATTAAGATAATAAATGATATTAACTTAAATTGTGACTCTGGCAATATATCAGTGCTGGTATTGCTAGATCTCAGTGCTGCGTTTGACACTGTCGATCATAACATACTACTAGAGAGACTGGAAAACTGGGTCGGGCTTTCTGGGATGGTACTCAAATGGTTCAGGTCATACTTAAAAAGGAGCGATCATTATGTGAGTCTAGGAGAGCATAAGTCTAAGTAGACATCCATGATATGTGGAGACCCACAAGGTTCAATTCTTGCACCGCTCTTGTTTAGCCTGTATATGCTTCCTCTAAGTAAAATAATGAGAAAGAACCTAATTGCCTATTACAGCTATGCTGATGATACCCAGATTTACCTAGCCTTATCTCCAAATGAATACAGCCCCACTGACTCCCTCTGCCAATGCATTGATGAAATTAATAGCTGGATGTGCCAGAACTTTCTTCAGTTAAACAAGGAAAAAACTGAAGTCATTGCATTTGGAAACAAAGATGAAGTTTTTAAGGTGAATGCATACTTTGACTCTAGGGGTCTAACAACTAAAAATCAAGACAGGAAACGTGGTGTGATTCTGGAGACAGACCTTAGTTTCAGTAGTCATGTCAAAGCAGTAACTAAATCAGCATACTATCATTTAAAAAACATTGCAAGAATTAGATGTTTTGTTTCCAGCCAAGACTTGGAGAAACTTGTTCATGCTTTATCACCAGCAGGGTGGACTATTGTAATAGGCTCCACACCGGCCTTCCCAAAAAGACCATTAGACAGCTGCAGCTCATCCAGAACACTGCTGCCAGGATTCTGACTAGAACATCTGAGCATATCACACCAGTCCTCATTAACTTCCAGTTACATTTAAGATTGATTTTAAAGTACTTCTACTTGTCTAGAAGTCACTCAAAGACCTAGGACCAAAATACATTGCTTCCAGAATCAGCCTCCAGAAGAGATCAGATGTGCTAAAACACTAGTCACATTTAAATCTAGACTCAAAACTCATCTGTTTAGCTGCGCATTTATTGAATGAGCACTGTGCGATGTCCGACCTGATTGCACTGTATTTTATGTATTAACTGTAAGATCATTTTCTATTTCTAACTGTTTTAAATTCAAGTCAATTTTTAAATAATTTCCAAAGTTTTTAAATTGCTTGTTTTAGTTTTGTTCTTCATGATTATTTTACTTAATTTTATGTAAAGCACTTTGAATTACCATTTTGTTCGAAATTTGCTATATAAATAAACTTGCCTTGCCTTGCTACAGCAACCTCCCCCACCACACACACACACGCAAAATTGTAGAGGGCCTCGCACATCAACTTTGCACAGGGCCTCTCACCCTCCTTGCGACGGCTCTGCTGGGGCATATTTTAAACAAAAGGCAGTGGCTGCTGCAGTATTTGCCCCGTCTCTTTTGATGTTTTCTGGACACTCTCTGTAAGAAATATTTGAATAAGAAAATGTGTAAGTATAGGATATGATGCACTATAGTAATCACTGAATGTAATCATTAACTATTTATTTGCCTTCCACAGAATACATTTAGACCACTTACACTATTGATTTGGTTTCTTAGAAAAAAATAAAAATCTACCCTAGCTTTAAGAGCCATGAATGTAAATTACATGCTATAAGTCATCAAAATATATTTCAGCTTGTGATGCAATTGACAAACACTAAGCAGACAATCTAGCAAAAGAAAACCATGACAACAAAGACACATTGCAGTATTTTTTTGCAGAGTGTCTTAAGGTAAATTAACATTTAATGTCTAATACATTAAATGCAAAAACAATTGTTAGAGAATGCAAAAACAATTGTTAGAGTTCTGAACAATAAAGATAGGCTGGCAACAGGAATGACCTGCCAATCAATAAGAAGTGTATATATGGAAGTTTGTGTGATTTCTGTGTGACAGATGAGTACCTACAATACGAGGTTACTGGTTTTCACTAAACCAACTAAAACAGAAACTAAACAACGCTGAATGTCACAATGATATGATGCTAATATTTGTATTATATGTTAATTTTGTTTTACCTGTGACAACAGTGTACAGATTGATCTTGGTGAAAGCAAGCTTCCCCTTCCCCCACTTCATACTGAAACAGGCCATGACCTCATTTGTCATCAACCTGTGGATACAAGAGTAATGCCCAAATAATTAATTATACATGACACATTATGAGGCAGGTGTTATAGTTTCTGTTACGTGTTCATCATATCTATTATAATGCAGATATCATACAGGTCCTCCAGTTGGTACTAGATTAAAAGTCATAGGCTCACCCAAACTGGCAGGTTTTTATCTTATTGCAAAACAACTGATATTGTGCAATTTCAAAATTTAAAACCAACACTATTTCAACAACTTGGCCTGTAAATATTAATTTCATTCATTTTCTCCTTGCTAGCAACTGTAAAGTGCAAAATTATAGGATAACAGAAGAGCACACAAGAAAACCAGAAGAATCAGATTAACTACCTTCAATCTATTAATATTTTAATCTAATTAATGTAATATATTAAAGCAGATTGTTCTAGCGGCTCTTTTATAAATGAACAAAAAAACATACCTTACAACAATATGGCTTCTTCAGAACATGGCAAAGAGATAAATGCAAAACAAAGCAAAAACAAAACAAAAGTTATAACCTCATATAGTATAGCCCCTAAATTCACACTATATTAAATACTATACCTTAGTGATAAACTTGAACCCCAAATATAAAACTAGAGCTTGTAGAAGAAAAGGCTGTTTTTGCTTAAAATAAATAAAAAAGGAGCCTCTTTATGTGGTTTTATTAACAAAGTTCGGGAGAAGCACGATCAGATAATCATCCAATTTGGTACAGGTGCATCTCGTTTAGCTAATCATCTCATAGCACGCACGCGTATATATATCCAGTCTTCCTACCTCCTGTCCCACGACAGTTTTTCGGCAACCCTCCTCCACCCCAACTCCTCACTTCTAATCTATTTATCCCAAATTGGGATAGGGGGAGTTATTTGGGTTCGGGCTATGCTCCGGGCCCGGACCCCTCCCCCAGGACAGCACGCCAAAATATGCCTACTATTTGCCTTCAGATTAGATGTAAGGGTGAACTCGTGAAACATCGTGTGTAGAAATCTGACAGCTAAAGGAGATCCAAAATTAATTAAACTTGTACAGCAGAATATTAAGTTACTATAAACACCTGTATAACTAATTCGCATGACACAATTGAAGAAAAAAAAAGCAATGAATCGAACAAATTTCATGATGAAAAGCTTAACGTTAAATTATTCGAAACAATAATAATAATATAATAATTAAAAACATATGTCTCAAGTTTAAACTTTATTTGAACTGTTTTTCAGCGCTAACAGTTAGATGGCTTTAATGACTCAGGCGTTTTTATTTCAGGGATATAACAGTTAACGTTACCATTTTTTAATTAATTATCTCTACCCATCGGTCTTGCAGCTAAAACACTTCGATGTATTTGATACGTATTACAAGTAATATCATTATATAGGGGGGCATAAACACTTTTACGTTATACATGTAATACATGTCTAATATCCAGATATACTCACCACAGTTTGAGCTGTAAGTGCACCGCAGGCCGCCTGATAAACTGATGCCTGCCGATCCAAAAAAGACCGCCAAGTAGTCGCAAAATGGCGCAATAGCGCGATGTCACCGTGTTGCATTATGTTTGGGCGTGGGATTATGGATTATTTAAAAAAAATAAATAAAAAGAAATACAAATAATAATCATAATAATAATAAAAATCCAAATAAAATAAACAATAATATACTTTAAATTAACTTGTATTATTCTGTAGTGCTTATTCACAAAATCCATACACAGAAAAAGTTGAAGCATATTCATCATTGATGGATGAGATCAACATTTAAATATGAAATTTGTAATTTTAAATTTTTAACTAGAATGTACTTTAAATATGAAAAATGCAAGTAAGAAGCAGCAATCAATCTGATCTATTATTTTATATATTTTAAAAAAACATATATAAGAACAGACTAAATTATAGCAAAGGAATTAGACATTTATATTGCATAATTATAAGACTGTACAATAAACAGTAATGCTTGCATTGTCTGCATGCACTCACTTTACTTTCCAACACAAAGATCAACAAGTTTATGTTTTGATAAACAATGTTTCCAGCCCAGAATTAAGTAAGCAATACTGTTTTGATCCTCCTAAATATGTCTTAATATGTTTGAGAGTGTTTGAATTGCATTATATTGCAAACAAGATTGTGTCACGGGCCAGCAAAGAAAGAACAGGGTCTGGGTCCAAATGCAGGGAAGATTAACTTTAACCCTCTGGAGTCTAAGAACAAAAAAGCCAACACGGCAAAAACAAAACCAAGATGCAAAAAAACACGAGAACCAATAACACTTACAAGACGTTGAGGTGACAAGGTGGGCGGGGTCAGAAAAGAGACAGGACAAAAGCACATGGCACCAAACAAACACAACACTCACAGAAGACTGTGACAGAAAGACATAAGACTGTGACAGAAAGACAGAAAACTGTGTCAGATTGGATATCAATTTATATAAACTGTTATGGTTCATGAATGGTCATGGGTCAAATTAAAGTCATAACACTTTATTTTCATAGTCCCTTTTGAATATTCTATTGACAATATAAGTATTGCACTTACATGTCAACTAACTCTCATTATAGTACTAATAGACTGTCTGCTTAATTTCTAATTCTGATGCTCTCCCAGAATATGTTTGACTGACTACAAGTAACTTTGCAAGGACATCAACTTATTCTAACACTCTAATGAAAGCAGGTACAGTCGTGGCCCAAAATATTGGCACCCTTTGTAAAAGTGACCAAAGAAGGTTGTGAAAATTCATTGTTAATCCTTTTGATATTTTATTTAAAAAAATATTCACAAAAATGTATCCTTTCATTGGATAATAAGAAATGAAAAGTTTTTTCTCAAATGCTCATTGGACACAATTATTGGCCCCCCTAGAAATTTTTATGAGTAAAATATCTCTGAAGTATATTCCCATTCAAATTCACAATTTTGAGCACTCAAGCTTGATTATAAACATGAAATTATCCAGCTATGGCTATGGCTACCTGTTTCACAGAAATATAAAGAGGAGGGAAAACAAAGCCCAAATTCCCTTAATCATTCATCACAATGAGAAAAACCAAAGAATGTATTTCTGATGTGATAATTGAGATAATTGAGCTTAACAAATTGGTGAAGTGGCTTTAAGAAAAGAGCTAGAGCAGTGAAAATTCCCATTTCCACCATCAGGGCAATAATTAAGAATCTCCAATCAACATAAAATGTTACAAAACTGCTTGGAAGAGGACTTGTCTATATCGTCCTAATGTGTGGTGAGAAGGAGAGTTTGAGTAGCTAAAGACTCGCCAAAGGTCACAGCTGGAGAACTGCAGCAAATAGCAGAGTCTCTGGTTCAGAAAACCTTTTAAAAAAAGTCAAACAGAACCTACGTACATCAACACATGTTGTTTGGGAGGGTTACAAGAAAAATTATCCTAGCTCATTCAAAAACAAACTAAAGCATAATTCAGTTATCAGCCAAGACTGGAACTTTAAATGTGAATGGCTTCTATGATCAGATGAAACCAAAAAAATGAGATTTTTTTTTAGCAGCAAACACTCAAGATGGGTTAGGTGAACACAGAGAGAAAAAAGTAACCCATGTGCACAATGAAATATACTGCTGTATTTGTTCTTTTCTGGGCCTATATTTCTGCTGGAGGCCCTAGACATCTTGTTTAGAAACATGGCATCATGGATTCTATCAAATACCAACAGATAAAAAATCAGTAAGTGACTGTTAGAAATCTTATAATGGTCCATGTTTTGATCTTTCAACCATACAATAATCCAAACACAAACCTCGAAAACAACACAGAAATGGGTCACTGAGCTCAAAACCAAGCTTCTGCTATAGCCATTCCAGTCCTCTGACCTGAACCTTACAGAACATGAGAGGAGTGAACTGAAGAAGCACCAACATGGAGCTGGGAATCTAAAGGGTCTGGAGTGATTCTGGATGAAAGAATGGTCTCTGATCTCTTGTCAGGTGTTCTCTAACCTCATCAGGCATTATAGAAAAAAAAAAATAGACCTGTTAATCTGGCAAATGGAGGTTTCAAAAAGTACTGAATAAAAGGGTGCCATTAATTGTGGCCAATGTGTATTAGAAAAAAAAAAAACATTTATTTCATAATGATATTTCCCCCTGTTTTAAATTCTTATTATCCAATGAAAGGATACATTTTTGTGAATTTTTTATATAAAAGTGCAAAACGATTAAAGCAGATGAATTTTCACACCCTTCTTTGATCATATTTACCAAGGGTGCTGATATTTTTGGCCACGAATGTAGGTGCAACAACGCAACAACATAAATTTCAAAAGGAACCAAAACAATAAAGTGAAACCACTATATTAAATAACAATTAAAAAAATAAAAATAAATTGATGTTATAATTTGACGTTGTTTGGATGTTACCATTATGACGCCTTGAAAACACTGGATTATGGTTGCCATACCTGATGACTAAATATCAGTATTTGATGTCAATCTGACGTTGGTTTAAGAGGTTGACTCGACGTTGGATTTTGATTTGCTAATGCCACAACCTAAAACTAACTACAGATAAACATCAAATGATGTTTTAATTTGAAGTTGTGTGGACGTTGCCATTATGACGTCTAGAAAACGTTGGATTATGGTTGCCATACCTGACGACTTAATATCAGTATTTGATGTCAATGTGACGTTGGCCTGAGACGTTGGCTCGACGTTGGGTTTAGGTTAGTTAATGTCACAACCTAAAAACAAACTAAAGATCAAAGTCAAATGGCGTTATAATTTGACGTTGTTTCGACATTAACATTATGACTTCTTGAAGACGTTGGATTTTGGTTGCCATACCTGACGACTAAACATCAGTTTTTGATGTCAATGTGACATTGGCTTGAGATGTTGGCTCGACGGTGGATTTTGGTTAGTTAATGTCACAACCTAAAACTAACTACAGATCAACGTCAAATTATGTTTTAATTTTACGTTGTTTGGACGTTGCCATTATGACGTCTAGAAAATGTTGGATTTTGGTTGCCATACCTGACGACTTAATATCAGTATTTGATGTCAGTGTGACGTTGGCTTGAGACGTTGGCTCGACGTTGGATTTTAGTTAGTTAATGCCACAACCTAAAACTAACTACAGATCAACGTCAAATGATGTTTTAATTTGACGTTGTTTGGACGTTGCCATTATGACGTCTAGATAACGTTGGATTTTGGTTGCCATACATGACGACTTAATATCAGTATTTGATGTCAGTCTGACGTTGGCTTGAGACGTTGGCTCGACGTTGGATTTTGGTTAGTTACTGTCACAACCTAAAAACAAACTAAAGATCAAAGTCAAATGACGTTAGAATTTGACGTTGTTTGGACATTAACATTATGACTTTTGGTTGCCATACCTGGCGACTAAATATCAGTATTTGATGTCAATCTGACGTTGGCTTGAGACGTTGTCTTGACGCTGGATTTTGGTTGGTTAATGCCACAACTTAAAACTAACTACAGATCAACGTCAAATGATGTTTTAATTTGACGTTGTTTGGACGTTGCCATTATGACGTCTAGAAAACGTTGGATTTTGGTTACCATACCTGACAACTTAATATCAGTTTTTGATGTCAATGTGACGTTGGCTTGAGACATTGGCTAGACGTTGGATTTTGGTTAGTTAATGCCACAACCTAAAACTAACTACAGATCAACATCAAATGATGTTTTAATTGGACGTTGTGTGGACGTTGCCATTATGACGTCTAGAAAACGTTGGATTATGGTTGCCATACCTGACGACTAAATATCAGTATTTGATGTCAATGTGACGTTGGCCTGAGACGTTGGCTTGACGTTGGGTTTAGGTTAGTTAATGCCACAACCTAAAACTAACTACAGATCAAAGTCAAATGATGTTTTAGTTTGACGTTGTTTGGACGTTGCAATTATGACGTCTAGAAAATTTTGGATTGTGGTTGCCATACCTGACGACTTAATATCAGTATTTGATGTCAGTCTGACGTTGGCTTGAGACGTTGGCTCGACGTTGGGTTTAGGTTAGTTAATGTCACAACCTAAAAACAAACTAAAGATCAAAGTCAAATGGCGTTATAATTTGACGTTGTTTCGACATTAACATTATGACTTCTTGAAGACGTTGGATTTTGGTTGCCATACCTGACGACTTAATATCAGTATTTGATGTCAGTGTGACGTTGGCTTGAGACGTTGGCTCGACGTTGGATTTTGGTTAGTTAATGTCACAACCTAAAACTAACTACAGATCAACGTCAAATGATGTTTTAATTTGACGTTGTTTGGACGTTGCCATTATGGCGTCTAGATAACGTTGGATTTTGGTTGCCATACATGACGACTTAATATCAGTATTTGATGTCAGTCTGACGTTGGCTTGAGACATTGGCTTGACGTTGGATTTTGGTTAGTTACTGTCACAACCTAAAAACAAACTAAAGATCAAAGTCAAATGACGTTAGAATTTGACGTTGTTTGGACATTAACATTATGACTTTTGGTTGCCATACCTGGCGACTAAATATCAGTATTTGATGTCAATCTGACGTTGGCTTGAGACGTTGTCTTGACGCTGGATTTTGGTTGGTTAATGCCACAACTTAAAACTAACTACAGATCAACGTCAAATGATGTTTTAATTTGACGTTGTTTGGACGTTGCCATTATGACGTCTAGAAAACGTTGGATTTTGGTTACCATACCTGACAACTTAATATCAGTTTTTGATGTCAATGTGACGTTGGCTTGAGACATTGGCTAGACGTTGGATTTTGGTTAGTTAATGCCACAACCTAAAACTAACTACAGATCAACATCAAATGATGTTTTAATTGGACGTTGTGTGGACGTTGCCATTATGACGTCTAGAAAACGTTGGATTATGGTTGCCATACCTGACGACTAAATATCAGTATTTGATGTCAATGTGACTTTGGCCTGAGACGTTGGCTTGACGTTGGGTTTAGGTTAGTTAATATCACAACACAACCTAAAAACAAACTAAAGATCAAAGTCAAACAATGTTTTAATTTTACATTGTTTGGACGTTGCCATTATGATGCTTTGTAGACGTTGGATTTTGGTTGCCATATCTGACGACTAAATATCATTATTTGATGTCAATCTGACGTTGGCTTGAGACATTGTCTTGATGTTGGATTTTGGTTAGTTAATGCCACAACCTAAAACTAACTACAGATCAACGTCAAATGATGTTTTAATTTGACGTTGTTTGGACGTTGCAATTATGACGTCTAGAAAATTTTGGATTGTGTTTGCCATACCTGACGACTTAATATCAGTTTTTGATGTCAATGTGACATTGGCTTGAGATGTTGGCTCGACGGTGGATTTTGGTTAGTTAATGTCACAACCTAAAACTAACTACAGATCAACGTCAAATGATGTTTTAACTTGACGTTGTTTGGACGTTGCCATTATGATGTCTAGAAAACGTTGGATTTTGGTTGCCATACCTGACGACTTAATATCAGTATTTGATGTCAGTGTGACGTTGGCTTGAGACGTTGGCTCGACGTTGGATTTTAGTTAGTTAATGCCACAACCTAAAACTAACTACAAATCACCGTCAAATGATGTTTTAATTTGACGTTTTTTGGACGTTGCCATTATGACTGCTAGAAAACGTTGGATTTTGGTTGCCATACCTGACATCTTAATAACAGTATTTGATGTCAGTGTGACATTGGCTTGAGACGTTGGCTCGACGTTGGATTTTGGTTATTTAATGCCACAACCTAAAACTAACTACAGATCAACGTCAAATGATGTTTTAATTTGACGTTGTTTGGACGTTGCCATTATGACTGCTAGAAAACGTTGGATTTTGGTTGCCATAACTGACGAGTAAACATCAGTTTTTGATGTCAATGTGACATTGGCTTATGACGTTTGCTCGACGTTGGATTTTGGTTAGTTAATGCCACAAGCTAAAACTAACTACAGATCAACGTCAAATGATGTTTTAATTTGACGTTGTTTGGATGTTGCCATTATGACGTCTAAACAACGTTGGATTTTGGTTGGTTAATGCCACAACCTAAAACTAACTACAGATCAACGTCAAATGATGTTTTAATTTGACGTTGTTTCGACGTTGCCGTTATGACGTCTATAAAACGTTGGATTTTGGTTGCCATACCTGACGACTTAAGATCAGTATTTGATGTCAGTGTGACATTGGCTTGAGACGTTGGCTCGACGTTGGATTTTGGTTAGTTAATGCCACAACCTAAAACTAACTACAAATCAACGTCAAATGATGTTTTAATTTGACGTTGTTTGGACGTTGCCATTATGACGTCTAGAAAACGTTGGATTATGGTTGCAAAACCTGACGACTAAACATCAGTATTTGATGTCAATGTGACGTTGGCTTGAGACGATGGCTCGACGTTGGGTTTAGGTTAGTTAATGCCACAACCTAAAAAAAAACTACAGATCAACGTCAAATGATGTTTTAATTTGACATTGTTTGGACGTTGCCATTATGACGTCTAGATAACGTTGGATTTTGGTTGCCATACCTGACATCTTAATATCAGTATTTGATGTCAGTGTGACGTTGGCTTGAGACGTTGGCTCGACGTTGGATTTTGGTTAGTTAATGCCACAACCTAAAACTAACTACAGATCAACGTCAAATGATGTTTTGATTTGACGTTGTTTCGACGTTGCCGTTATGACGTCTAGAAAACGTTGGATTTTGGTTGCCATACCTGACGACTTAAGATCAGTATTTTATGTCAGTGTGACATTGGCTTGAGATGTTGGCTCGACGTTGGATTTTGGTTAGTTAATGCTACAACCTAAAACTAACTACAGATCAACGTCAAATGATGTTTTAATTTGACGTTGTTTGGACTTTGCCATTATGACGTCTAGAAAACGTTGGATTATGGTTGCCAAACCTGACGACTAAACATCAGTATTTGATGTCAATGTGACGTTGGCTTGAGACGTTGGCTCGACGTTGGGTTTAGGTTAGTTAATGCCACAACCTAAAAAAAACTACAGATCAACGTCAAATGATGTTTTAATTTGACGTTGTTTGGACGTTGCCATTATGACGTCTAGATAACGTTGGATTTTGGTTGCCATACCTGACGACTTAATATCAGTATTTGATGTCAGTGTGACGTTGGCTTGAGACGTTGGCTCGACGTTGGATTTTGGTTAGTTAATGCCACAACCTAAAACTAACTACAGATCAACGTCAAATGATGTTTTGATTTGACGTTGTTTCGACGTTGCCGTTATGACGTCTAGAAAACGTTGGATTTTGGTTGCCATACCTGACGACTTAAGATCAGTATTTTATGTCAGTGTGACATTGGCTTGAGACGTTGGCTCGACGTTGGATTTTGGTTAGTTAATGCCACAACCTAAAACTAACTACAGATCAACGTCAAATGATGTTTTAATTTGACGTTGTTTGGACGTTGCCATTATGACGTCTAGAAAACGTTGGATTATGGTTGCCATACCTGACGACTAAACATCAGTTTTTGATGTCAGTGTGACATTGGCTTGAGACGTTGGCTCGACGTTGGATTTTGGTTAGTTAATGCCACAACCAAAACTAACTACAGATCAACGTCAAATGATGTTTTAATTTGACGTTGTTTGGACGTTGCCATTAGGACGTCTAGAAAACGTTGGATTTTGGTTGCCATACCTGACGACTTAATATCAGTATTTGATGTCAATGTGACGTTGGCTTGAGACGTTGGCTCGACGTTGGATTTTGGTTAGTTAATGCCACAACCTAAAACTAACTACAGATCAACGTCAAATGATGTTTTGATTTGACGTTGTTTCGACGTTGCCGTTATGACGTCTAGAAAACGTTGGATTTTGGTTGCCATACCTGACGACTTAAGATCAGTATTTTATGTCAGTGTGACATTGGCTTGAGATGTTGGCTCGACGTTGGATTTTGGTTAGTTAATGCTACAACCTTAAACTAACTACAGATCAACGTCAAATGATGTTTTAATTTGACGTTGTTTGGACTTTGCCATTATGACGTCTAGAAAACGTTGGATTATGGTTGCCAAACCTGACGACTAAACATCAGTATTTGATGTCAATGTGACGTTGGCTTGAGACGTTGGCTCGACGTTGGGTTTAGGTTAGTTAATGCCACAACCTAAAAAAAACTACAGATCAACGTCAAATGATGTTTTAATTTGACGTTGTTTGGACGTTGCCATTATGACGTCTAGATAACGTTGGATTTTGGTTGCCATACCTGACGACTTAATATCAGTATTTGATGTCAGTGTGACGTTGGCTTGAGACGTTGGCTCGACGTTGGATTTTGGTTAGTTAATGCCACAACCTAAAACTAACTACAGATCAACGTCAAATGATGTTTTGATTTGACGTTGTTTCGACGTTGCCGTTATGACGTCTAGAAAACGTTGGATTTTGGTTGCCATACCTGACGACTTAAGATCAGTATTTTATGTCAGTGTGACATTGGCTTGAGACGTTGGCTCGACGTTGGATTTTGGTTAGTTAATGCCACAACCTAAAACTAACTACAGATCAACGTCAAATGATGTTTTAATTTGACGTTGTTTGGACGTTGCCATTATGACGTCTAGAAAACGTTGGATTATGGTTGCCATACCTGACGACTAAACATCAGTTTTTGATGTCAGTGTGACATTGGCTTGAGACGTTGGCTCGACGTTGGATTTTGGTTAGTTAATGCCACAACCAAAACTAACTACAGATCAACGTCAAATGATGTTTTAATTTGACGTTGTTTGGACGTTGCCATTAGGACGTCTAGAAAACGTTGGATTTTGGTTGCCATACCTGACGACTTAATATCAGTATTTGATGTCAATGTGACGTTGGCTTGAGACGTTGGCTCGACGTTGGATTTTGGTTAGTTAATGCCACAACCTAAAACTAACTACAGATCAACGTCAAATGATGTTTTAATTTGACGTTGTTTCGACGTTGCCGTTATGACGTCTAGAAAACGTTGGATTTTGGTTGCCATACCTGACGACTTAAGATCAGTATTTGATGTCAGTGTGACATTGGCTTGAGACGTTGGCTCGACGTTGGATTTTGGTTAGTTAATGCCACAACCTAAAACTAACTACAGATCAACGTCAAATTATGTTTTAATTTGACGTTGTTTGGACGTTGCCATTATGACGTCTAGAAAACGTTGGATTATGGTTGCCATACCTGACCACTAAACATCAGTTTTTGATGTCAGTGTGACATTGGCTTGAGACGTTGGCTCGACGTTGGATTTTGGTTAGTTAATGCCACAACCAAAACTAACTACAGATCAACGTCAAATGATGTTTTAATTTGACGTTGTTTGGACGTTGCCATTAGGACGTCTAGAAAACGTTGGATTTTGGTTGCCATAACTGACGACTTAGTATCAGTATTTGATGTCAATGTGACGTTGGCTTGAGACGTTGGCTCGACGTTGGGTTTAGGTTAGTTAATGTCCCAACCTAAAACTAACTACAGATCAACGTCAAATGATGTTTTAATTTGACGTTGTTTCGACGTTGCCGTTGTGACGTCTAGAAAACGTTGGATTTTGGTTGCCATACCTGACGACTTAAGATCAGTATTTGATGTCAGTGTGACATTGGCTTGAGACGTTGGCTCGACGTTGGATTTTAGTTAGTTAATGCCACAACCTAAAACTAACTACAGATCAACGTCAAATTATGTTTTAATTTGACGTTGTTGGGATGTTGCCATTATGACGTCTAGAAAACGTTGGATTATGGTTGCCATACCTGACGACTAAACATCAGTTTTTGATGTCAGTGTGACATTGGCTTGAGACGTTGGCTCGACGTTGGATTTTGGTTAGTTAATGCCACAACCAAAACTAACTACAGATCAACGTCAAATGATGTTTTAATTTGACGTTGTTTGGACGTTGCCATTAGGACGTCTAGAAAACGTTGGATTTTGGTTGCCATACCTGACGACTTAGTATCAGTATTTGATGTCAATGTGATGTTGGCTTGAGACGTTGGCTCGACGTTGGGTTTAGGTTAGTTAATGTCCCAACCTAAAACAAACTACAGATCAACGTCAAATGATGTTTTAATTTGACGTTGTTTGGACGTTGCCATTATGACGTCTAGGTAACGTTGGATTTTGGTTGCCATACCTGACGACTAAATATCAGTATTCGATGTCAATGTGACGTTGGCTTGAGACGTTGGCTAGACGTTGGATTTTGGTTATTTTATAACACAACCTAAAAACAACCTAATATCATCGTCAGATGATGTTGGTCTTGGACGTCAATTTAACGTTGTCATTAGACGTTAGCTTGACATTGAATTTTGGTTACCTGACGTCGCGACCTAAATCTAATCTAATATTAACGTCATATGACGTTGTGTGCCTGCTGGGTTGTATCTAAATACATTTAAGATGAGTATTTATGTATTTTCAAAATACTCAAAATACTTTGAGCCAGTCAACCTCTTTATCAGGGTGCTGTTTTCATGCATCAACTAGTTCAGACCAGACACACCCCTCCCCCCAACCCCAACATTCATCCACGTGAGCCGCAGCTGTACAACCCAGCCTTGGATCGGCAACTTTTCTAGAATAAAGTGAGGATGTGCTACTTGTTGATTAAAGTAGCTTGTCAAATGTGTTTGAATCATTAACGATACTGCATGTTAGGGATGGGTGATATCATATGACAATATCGTAGATTCGTAGCAATGGTATAATTTGTGAATCCATGGAATAGTTCTAAATCTTTCACATAGGACTTTCCGCTTTCTCTTTAGCTTTGTGCAGTTGAAGCCTTGTTTATACTTTCGCAATTCGCATGGCTCTACGCCATGAACCTGCTTACTGCATGCGCTCCTCAGTAAACCTACAAGGCTTTTATGCTTGACGTGCTCTCCGTTGTATAATTCTGTGAAACGACCGAAGGCGACTCTGAGTAATTGTTCTCCAAACCAGCGCCGGCTTTGCCGACAGGCGACAAATTGCAAATAATTATGAATAAAAAAAGTTTATTAAATGTATGTATCATATTAAGAAAGCTTCTTCTCTATTGTTATCTACTGTATCCTTCAGGTTGTTGCTTTTAAAGAGTTGTTGTGTGAACATTTAAAATAAAAAATGAATAACTATGGAATAACTATGGAGGGGGGGGGGGGCTCTCTCGTCTTGGGCACCAAATAACCTAGAGCCGGCCCTGCTCCAAACCACCAAAAAGCAGCGATGAGAGGAAGTAGTTTGCCGAATCATTTGTCAAACATCTCTTATACAGTCTATGTCAAACACTCGTCTCGTGAGAAGTTTGTGAATAAATGGATTTCTTCACATGTAAACTGATTAGGTTTTAGGGTAAAACATATTAATATAATAACATATTTATAACACTAAAAGAACAATACTGTGTTATATATGTTTTTTTGAATTCATTAATTATTTTATTTCAATTAAAGATTGTATTAAACACCTACCATTACTTTATTAATTATTTCTGCTATGCAGGCTCATTTTGTAAATGTAATCATTTTAAATTGTACAAACATGGTGCTTTATGAAAATGTAACTGGACACATTTCCAAATTGTGATTGTGTTTACCCATCTATGCAAATGTTTGTTTATGTAGAGATGAAATAATTAGGTTAATCATTGTCTGTCTACATCAGTTTAGTGTAGTGATTGTGTGCATTTGTGAGGACAATGATGAAAGATACACCACACTTTTAGTTGTATTATTCACCAAAAAAAATTGTGGCAAATGATTTCTAATTAAAAAAAATATATATTTTAGAAAAACTTTATATTTTCTAATTATGTATATAGAAACAAATAAACTTTACATTATACAAATTTAAAGTTACTATGCTACATGCGGAAGAACAAAAAAAAAAAAAAAAACATCTAAAGAGTTTGAAATTCAGTTTTTGCTGTGGTATCAAAACTGATATTGATAATTGTGAAACCATGCCATATATTGTTACTGCAAAATAAAATTAAGATTTTGGTCATATCACCCATCGAAATTTCATCAACTAGTTCAATTGGGCGGGTTAGGTCAGCAATATTGGATGGCAGATACTTTAAGATTGTGAAACAAACAGAACTGGGCCACATTGGAACGATAGTCTGTCACATTGTATTTTAATGATGGTGATAAAACATAATACAAGTTAGTTTTTGTAGTTTTTTATTTCTTACACTGCAGGGGAAGGAAAGAGGTATATAAAATTAAAACGAAAGTTTCTAAGCAGTTGCACACATCTAAATGCTTTTTGGCATTCAGAATAGGCCCAAATAGATTTCAGCCTAACAGGGAAATGTGCACTGAATCTTAAATTTCACATTCATTTTGTGTATTTTCAAAATTCAAAATACTGTATTTGTATTTAAATACATTTTTTCCACACAGTATTTTGTATTTGTATTTGAAATACATTTCCATGTATTTATGCTCATCTCTGAGTGTGAACATCACTACAACTAGGAAAAAAAAAACGACTGCAATTCAAACGCAGCTCCAGTCGGCATTTAAACAGACCTTTGCTCTTAATTCAGATCGGTCCAACACAATAACGAAATCTGAGCAGGTCTAAAAACTGAAACTGATACTGCACTTTACACTTTGGAAAAGTTGTATATATATTTTAAATATGATATTGGTTTGAGACTGAGAGCATTTTATTTAGTGGAGAACTTTGCAGCAGTATTTTATTTCTTATTCTTTTTTATTTTCTATATATTTATTAAAAGTATTAAAAAAGTGTAAACAAATAAATAAATAAAAAGTTTATAGTATAACAACCTGCAGTTTAATGTTTGCATTTCTTTCCCTTACTGTACCAAAAATTAACCGAACCGTGACTTTAAAACCGAGGTACGTACCAAACCATGATTTTTGCGTACCGTTACACCCCTAGTGGGAACTATTTGTTAAACCGAGGGAACAGTTTTAGAATTTGTGAGTATGGTTTATAAACTGAGGTGACAGATTGCAAAACTGTTGCCATGGATAGATTTTTTTTCTCCTACAGGTGACCTCCCGGGCTCTGTAGTATGTGACTGGAGTGAAAACGAGGGGCAGAAAAATAATACGAGCTTGAGGGGCACGCAACATACGAACAAACGAACTGAGAGTGCCAGAGAGACAAATAGTAAAAGAAATAAAGCCAATTTCTTGTGATTCATTTGCTTTTACGTGGACAGCATTTTATATATTTTGATCATTTAATTTCCTATTTAGAATAAAATACCAAGAAAGGGAAAATTGATAGTTTATTCGTTTTTCATTTAGTTTAACAAATGGAAAATTAGATTTTGGCTTGATTTCTATTTTTTTTTGTTTGGGGTTTACAAATCGGTTTATGGCTTCAAAATTTCATTCACACTTGTGGGCGGTACTGAAACACTCCTTTCATCTGATTGGTCGAATTGCTCCACCTTCAGCATGGCCTTTTCATATTTTCAGGCAGAATAAGAGTCTCATAAGAGTAATATGTGAAACCACCGCTCTCTGTTAATTAGCATAATAATTGAATGTTGCTGGGCACAGAAATCATCCTGCTGTGACTTGCAAGTGACCCCTTTATATTTTGACCACTTATTTATAGGTTATTGTATTGTATGAATATTGTCCCATTGATAAATACAGTGTAAATGATTCTGTCTTCTAGTCGGTGTCAATTTCTCTCATAATAAATAAATATGTTTAAATATATATTGGTTTTCTCATTCCCAACAAAGATGACTAAGAAGAGAAACATCAACCAATTTAGTATGTTATAAAAATAATATTACTAATTAATTTAATAAATTGAACTTTATTAATTTTCACAATTATTTATTAATGTCACACGCACATCTACCTAGTGCATATTGACTTCAAAGACGAGATTGGTAAATGTTACAGACATATTATCATGGAACATTCTATTATTGATTTTTATTTCCACTTCACTTTTATCCAATGAGACATAATTATTTGCACTGCATTTATCAATGGGACAATATTCATATGATACTGTAACCTATAAATAATTTAAAGGTGTCACTTGCAAGTCGCAGCAGCATGAATAATGTGCCCAGCAACATTTGATTCAAATATTACTCTGCCTGAAAGAATGGAAAGACGGAGCTGAAGGCATAAACCGATTTGTAAACCCTAAGCGAAAAATTTGAAATCTAGCCAAAATCGAATTTTCCGTTTGTTAAACTAAACAGAAAACGAATAAACTAACCATTTTACCCTTTCTTGTTATTGCATTCTAAATAATACATGAAATCAAAACGTACACGGACCTCACAGGATTGTGATTGCTGTGGAACTGTACCTGTGCGATACAAGAGTGCGCTGCTCATCGCGTTTACTGAGATGGTGTTTGTCTACGTCTGAAGAGAGCTGACGTACTATGAGTTTTCTTCATTTTTGTTCAGCTACAGTTGACATCCGGAATAAATACATGGATTATTTTTTTCTTCTTGTGGTTGTTAAAACAAAGCTGATTTCTGAACGGATGACTTCTGTTGTTATTGTTTCGAGAAAATTCTTCCCATGCAGTTTTTGACACGCTACTCTTTGATGCTCTTTTGACAGTACTTATTTTACTGTTAAACCAGTGTTCTGGGACTTAGTATTATTTTTCCTTTTCTCTATTTCATGGCTGAACTTTTTGGATGTTCTACAATGTTTTTTTCTCAATAAGTTTTGTTTTATTTTTTTGTTGATGGACACTTGAATATACTTTGTGAACTGGGAACAGAGCTTGCTTTTGAACAAAACTACCTCTGTTTTTTTGTTTGTTTTTTTTTTTGCGATTTTCCTGTTTACTAGATGCATTAGCATGGACAGCTATTATTTTTTTGTTTTTGTTTTTATTGTTGATATTATAAGACTTGATATTAACAGGTTTCAATTGGTTGAACTGATTACCCTGCCATATAAGGACGCTCCAACATCAGCTCAGTTCTGTGGTGAGGTAAAACAATACATTTTAGTTATGATTCTCTTTCTCAGGTATGCTGATTGTCATACTAAAAAGTCTGTGAAGTTAGATGTAACACCACAGACTGTTGGTTTAACTGAATATCATCTGAATGTTTTAAGGGAACTGTTTCTTTGATTCTGATTGTTGTGGGGATTACAGCAACAAACAAAGAGATTAATGATTAAATCATAAAATGACTCCCTAGACATTATTTCTTGTGTTTCTTTCTTCTTACATTGCAACATATTTACAATGAATAACTATTGAGATTTAAGTCCCTCAGAGACACAATCTGCTCACTATCAGAAATATTTTTGCATAAACTCCTCTGCATCCTAAAGATTTGAACACATGTAATCAAGAGGTTTCTGTATGATGTCTAACAAATCTGTACAATAATTAATAACTGTTAATTTACATTTGACAGACTGCTTTATGTCTTAAATTTATTACTGACAAATTTCTGGTATTACAAGCGTTACTAAAAGCAGCTACTCAAGTGTTCACACCACATTATCATTCACGTCTTATTGATGAACATTTAAATCATTACATAACTTTCTGTTTTCATGATTAGATAACGAGTCTGCAGTAATCACTCAAGAAAATAGATGATTAAATGAGAATGATCTAAGAGAGAAACAGTCTTTTATTTTATTTGTACAAACATAGAGGTTAATGCACAATTCAGAATTATTAAAGGTCCCGTTTTTCGTGCTTTTTTGAAGCTTTGATTGTGTTTACAGTGTGCAATATAACATGCAACGCAACAAGACCACGCCCCCTTTTTGTGTATTCATGTGGAAGGAGCTTAGTCAGACAACTGTTTGTGACGTCATTACTACAGGAACTAGAGGGCTGTAGTCCAAACGGGTCGTTCGATGTAGGCGAATTATGTTAAATAAAATATCTCGCTTGGCATAGAACTTTGATATTATAATATTATAAGATATTATCTATACTCTAACAACAACATTACACACTAATTAAAGTTTGAAACATGGGATCACAAAGAAGGGGACCTTTAATAATGGCACTAGCATTAATTCAGCAAGCAGACAGCTACTTTGAAATAAACATCCCAAACTGACCAAAACATTTCAATCAGATCACCACTTGGGACTGTTTGTTAAAATGTGACAGACAGCATTTACAATGGGACTGAATGAAACCCTTAGGAGTCGATAAGGTTCAAATTCCTCTGTGATTGATATTAGGAGGTCTTTGTATAAATAATGACTGGTTAACTTATTTCTGATGGTTCTTGTTCACAAATGCAGTCATCCTGAGGCTCAACTGTTGCTTGTGTGATAAAAGAATAAATCACTTCATAGTCATGAACCTGCATGAACATCACAAATATTGTCAAACAAGATGCAAGTGTTAACACAAATATTACAGCATGATGTTAGAGCCTAAAAATAAGACTTGTGTCAAACTGTTAAGAGAAGATAGTTGGCATCAACAGAAGAAAAGGGAAGTGTTTTACTCACCTTGTTATTTTTGGCTCTGGTTTTCCAGTTTGTGTCAATCTCAGTATAAGTAACATCATCTTTCTGCTCCTAAACATTAATGGAAACATGGTGAAGTTATGATTGCATCAGATGGATCTATTATATTTACTGTTATCTGTGACATTTAAAATGAAACAGTAAACAGTAAATATACTAACTTTTCTTTCAGCTGACGCATTTATCTAACCTGACTAATAAAAGTACAGATAACTGAGAACCTCTCCTCTGGAGCAGTGATTATAGATGTAATAATAGCTAGCTAATGTATCAATCATGAGTCACTGGTATTATGATACTTACCACAGAGTCATTAGTCCCTTTTCTGTTATCTGAAAAATAATGGGAATATTTATGAGAGCTCACCAAAAAAATAAAAATAATAATAGTAATAATAATAATACAAACAATGAATTATAAAAGTCTAGATGAATTATAATGCAGATAATACGTGGTTCTTGTTAGTTTGTATATTACTGTTCACTCAAGCCAAACATTTGATCACACACATTAAACATCACATCTCAGAAGATTTCCATGATGAAACTGAAACTGATTTCCGTGATGAAACTGAATCTGATCTGCCTATCTCTAAATCTGAAGTCTGATATTTTTAATCTCTTGTCTGATGTAATGCCTGTAAACTCTAAATACTCACCAGCTCTTTTTTTGCGAACCACCCAAAGAATAACAGCAGTAACCAGAACAGCCAACACAGCAGCAACAACAATCACGATCACTGACGGAGAGAATATGAAGTGAGTGAGTGAGTGAAGTGAGTGACGTGACATTCAGCCAAGTATGGTGACCCATACTCAGAATTTGTGCTCTGCATTTAACCCATCCGAAATGCACACACACAGAGCAGTGAACACACACACACACACACACATTCACACACATATATAGAGAGACACATTCAGATTCAGATGAAAACAACAGCAAAACATCTACTGTACACTCTAAAAAACTCTGGGGTGTTTTTTCAACCCAAATGCTGGGTTGAGACTGCTGGGTAGGCGTTGGGTTGTTTTAACACAAGATTGGGTTAAGAATTGGTCTTCAGTAAAGACGCTCCTGTAATTAAAAGTATATCTCCAGCACGTGTGTTCAGATCATGATTGCCAGGTTTTCACAACAAATCCTGCCCCGTTTCTTCTCAAAACTAGTCCAAAACTAGCCCAATCGCGTTTCCAGGAGGTTTCCCGGAGGTGTTTTTCATGGCCGCGGTTTGAAGAAACCCCAATACCAATAATGTGATATTTAGCCCCTAACATGCGAATTTTACCAAGACAACCATGCCAAAACAAAAACTTAAACAAAAGAAACGTATATTTTAACCCCGGGAAGCAATTTTTTTTATCTGGGAACCTCCTGGAATTGCTTTTAGTTTTTGACTTTTGAGAAGCAACTGGGCAGGATTTGTTGTGAAAACCTGGCAACTCTGATCTGAACACACGTGCTGGAGATAATACTTCTAATTAAATGTGTTTTTTGCCTCAGAAATGGACAGCCTCTTTTACTGAACAGAAGAGGTAACGTTACTTTTAATATAACGTTCATGGGTGCCTTATGTCATATTTACATTCGATTTTACAATATCTGAGGTGTTAGTAGATGGTTATATTTACTACACTCATGTTAATTTGTTATCTTATTTGTTGTGGTTTCCTAAAGGAAACGTCATTGTGTAGTAAAGACCAGACTGCTTATTTTGAGGCTGTTGAAGTGGTAATTGTTAAAAGTATGTTTTGCATGTAATATTTCAGACTCAGCAGCGTAGCACCAAATTTTGGGCCCTGGGAACAAACCATCTTGCTGACAAAAGGTCTAGCAGGTCCAAACCTGGACTAAATCAAATATACTGTAAAGCAGTCCTGAACAATGACCATACCAAATGAGAAAAAAAGCTTTGGTCTGATCATTAATAAACACAAACTAAATAATGTCAGTTTTTACTAAATGCCCATCGATGGGTCTTTGCAATCTGCAAATTTGCTGATCAGGTCTTTAAAGTCCAGTTTTTTGGCCAACTGACTTTCTACAAAGAGTATGGCAAGGCTGTTCAGTCTATCCTGGGACATTGTTGATCTTAAATAGTTCTTTATAAGTTTAAGTTTACTGAAAGCACGTTCATCTCCAGCAACAGTCACTGGGAGTGTACAAAATATCCTCAAGCCAATGCAAACTTCTCCAAAAATGCTTTCTAGCTGCAATTTGTATATGGCATTCAGCAGCTCCAGGAGTGAATGAGTATTTGGAAATGTGTCTCCATTGATTGCTTTTAAATTAAGCATATCTTTTTGAAATTCTGCTGTAAGGTCTTTGTTGTATTTTTTTATTTTTTATTATTAGAGTCTGACACTTAATTACTGTGTTAAAACGTGAAACACCGCCAAAAGCTCACCTTGTCTCACTGTCACATCCACCTCACTGTCACTGCTTTCACCTGGCCATGATGAAGAGGAGCCTGCTGCTGCAGGGTCTGAAAATGAAATATATGGCTTCAAATGGTTGCTATAATATCCTTTATTGTCACAATACCTTTTTTCAAGTGTAGGCTAAGGACAAGCTAATTGATGATTATTTGTCTGTTTAAAATAAATGCAGACTATAGAATCACAGGGTACACTAACCGCCAAACTAGACATTCAGTCTTTGAATTATGTTTTAAAATAAGTCATTTTCAACCATTAAGATGTGCATTAAACTGAGAACAGTCCTGTACTTAATGTAAGAGCGTGCTCGAGCTAATTTACATAACAATGCGGTAAAATATGCGCAAACGATCTGTGTTTTCGCGAGTGTTAGATTTTGACAGTTGAGGGAAATATACAGTGTTTTGATGTTAAAAAATGCTATGTAGGGTTTGATACTATAAAGTATTGGTATATTGTTCAAATAGAGTACGAACGTAAATGTATGCTGTTCTACCTGAAGTAGATATTTGTTAAAACAATGTCAATGCTCGATTATGCATTTGGAGTTCACCTTTCTTTAAAAAAAAAACTGAGTGAGCAACTGCTTGCCCTCATTTGTCTTTCTCTCTTTAATCTTCTTTCTTTTCGTTGTTGAGCCCCTGATTTTCCTTTCTTAAAGGGGGGGTGAAATGCTATTTCATGCATACTGAGTTTTTTACACTGTTAAAGAGTTGGATTCCCATGCTAAACATGGACAAAGTTTCAAAAATTAAGTTGTACGTTTGAAGGAGTTTTTTTGTTCCAAAAACACTCCTTCCGGTTTCTCACAAGTTTTGGAAAGTTTTTTTCGAGTATGGCTCTGTGTGACGTTAGATGGAGCTGAATTTCCTTACATGGGTCCTGAGGCACTTCTGCCGGAAGAGCGCGCGCTCCCGTATAACAGAGCACTGAGAGCACAGACCTTTACTGATCAGAGCGAGAGCGTCGCGAAATGTCACAAAAGAAGTGTGTTTTTGGTTGCCAGGGCAAGACAACCCTGCACAGATTACAAAAAAAAAAAAAAAAACAGCATTAAGGGACCAGTGGATGGAGTTTATTTTTACAGAGCATCAACGGAGTTGTGCGAGTGTTTTTGTTTGTTCCCTGCATTTCGAAGATGCTTGTTTTACAAACAAGGCCCAGTTTGACGACAGATTTGCACATCGTTTATTTCTTAAGGATAATGCAGTCCCAACGAAAAAGGGTCACGATCGTGTGTTGGAACCGCAGGCGGTGAGTAAAACTGCTTCAAATATCTCTGTGTTGATAACTTAGCTATCGTCGCGTAAGCACATCAAGTAAACAACATGCAATGTTGTCATCAAACTGCACTTTCCACATGTACAGCTTAAAAAATAATTAAAAAAAAGACGACATAAAGGGGAACTTAGTCATTTTCCAAAACCGCTAAGCAAATATATACAGTTTCAGTACATACCACATAGAGACGTCGTTGCTGATGCTGCTATTGTTAAATTTCAGCCTCTGGATCTTATTCTGGATCATAAATATACGCTGAATCTGACTGTTAGCCATGGTTTGTTTTGGATGTTTTTTTCCTCACGGTAATGTCACAGCTTCCAAACGCTCTCAACACAAAAGCCTACTGGCCCTCGTGATTCTTTAGCTCCGCCCACACGCCACGCCTCCAGCCGGTCGTGTTTTTCTGGGAAAAATCGGTACAGACTATCTTTTTCTTATGAATATAATAAAACTAAAGACTTTTTGGAGTTATGAAGGATGCAGTACTACTCTATAGGTACTCAAGATTAACAGGATATTGAGTGAAAACGAGCATTTCACCCCCCCTTTAAGGAAAGACATGACTCTTCCCGTCTTCCTAGTTCATTTCACAGCTAACTCCATAGACAGTAAAAGAAATGGACACAGCGACCCCATTGGAACTCAATTGAGACAAGTGAAGCCCATTTTTAGCGTTTTTCAGAAACCTTCCGTTTCTGACGCGCAGACTCAAACTAAGCTTGATGACCTCAGCAACCTGCCTGACAGATGTAAATCTTCTAGTAGTTGTGCGTGCAAACTGCCATCGTTAATCTTGCAGAGATGGCGAGCTTGAGCGGGGAGTTCTTTGGCGTGATTGAGCAGGAGTAAGTATTCTGATTAATTATTTTGTATAGTATTTTAAAATGTAACGCCAGTACGCCATATTAAGTTAATTGCCTGCGAGCTTCTCCTCCTGTCTGTACAGTAATGCGACAGAGAGACGAGTGGTTATGACGCAATCGTTAGCCTATTTTTTACAAAAACTGTTTCTACGGGGCCATAATGTAACATAGAAGGTAATGGAGCCGTTTATACATTGTCGTGTATCTTTAGAAATAAATAATGGACAAACGGAGTATTTAAACGTCTCAGACGTAAAGTTATTCGCTGTCAAAGTGACGCCAAAATCAATGGGAGTCAATGGGAAGCTAACGCAAGTGAAGTTCTGCTACAAGATGGTGGCACCCGGCAGACTTCAACTTCCGGTCGACTTCCTTGCTAACTCCAGCTCCTGTCTCTTCTTCTTCTTCTTCTTCTTCTTCTTCTTCTTCTTCTTCTTCTTTTAGAGTTTAACTGGTGGTTGGCAGACCAACTTAAGGTGCATTTACCGCCATCTACCAGACAGGAGTGTGGTCGTTGAGAATAGTCAGAGGGAATTATTCACCTATGCGCATACTTATTATATAAATATGTACATATTAAATACGGTACAACAACCCCATATTTTTGAGAAACCTCATAACTTAATTTTTTACATTTTTAGATACATAATAATCCTAATAAATTAACTAAAGTAAGCACTTTTCCTTCTTTATATAGGACTGATGTTAAACAACTACGCTCTTCCATATAATTATTACACTATATTAGGACATGTTCAACTGTTTCTGGCTGACCACAATAATCACAACCTCCTGTCTGATGTTTCCCTATACGGAGTAAAAATCTATTGAGACCTGAATGGCCAATCCTTAAACGTGTCAGCACTGCCTCTTCTCTCCTTCTTCCATCCCTAGATCTTCCCCCTCCCACATTTCTTTGCACACAGTAAAGATGTCTGCCAGTGTCATTATTATCCCACTGCTCTTGCCACATCCCAATCACTTTTTCCTGAATAATAGATTTCCCTTCAGCTTTGCATAGAGGGACATTGATGTTAACCTCATCCAATTTCAAGGCCTGTTTAGCTAGAATATCCACCTCTTCATTTCCATCAATACCCACATGGGCAGGGACCCAAACAAACTGAACATAAACACCTTTACTATGCAGCTGAAACAATATATGGTACATTTTGTATAACACACTCTAAAAAACGCTGGGTTGTTTTTTCAACCCAACTGCTGGGTTGAGGCCGTTGGATAGGACTTTTGGATGTTTTAACCCAAGTTTGGGTTGAAAATAAGGTTTTAAAAAAATTTTTTTTAACCCAGCGGGTCTGGGTTGAGGACGCGGACGTGAAGGAGAGCACGCACGTCACGTCAAGATCGTACGTCTCCAGTGCGAGCAGCTGCCATTTTCTCAGCGTGATAGAAGCGAGAAGAGAGTGAAAGACTATGGTAAGTAAATATTCAAAATATAAAGTTATCTTTTATTGTTTACCCGGTTGTATGAAAGGCGGAAGGTTTTATGAAAGGCGGAAACAAAGGAGCTTAACGTTATATATATATATATATATATATATATATAAAAAAAAAAAACAGACGCGGCTTTCGCCTCAGACACGGAGGTCTTAACTGCCTCATGTAACGGTACTGAACGGAGGATGTACTTTTAATATAACGTCTGTGAATGTATTTTGTCATATTTACATAAGATTTTACATTATCTGTACTTTTTGAGGCGTTAACAGACGGTTATGGTCACGGTTACGCTCATGTGAATTTGTCTTTTTTTTCGCGGTTAAACTGAATGTATGTTTGTCTCCTAAAGGAAAGGGCATTGTGTAGTAAAGACTAGCATAATTATTTAGAGGCTGTTGAAGTGGTAACTGTTAAAAGTATGTTTTACATGTAATATTTCAGACTTGTCAAGCTTGTGTCTTCATTGTCCTCGCGCTGAGAGTTAAAGACACAGAAGCTGTTTGTGTGAGGAGTCACAGACCTGTGTGAGGATGAGGAGGAGGTGTTCTTCTGAAGAGAGGGACAGACGGTTTAAGGAGAGTAAACTTCAGAATAACATCAAGTTATCTTTATTTTTACTAAGACTAAAATAATGTTGTTGTTTTTTTAGATGTTGAAATCCAGAGACAAGATAACTTCATTCTTTTGAGACTGATGTAAGTTAAGTTATTATTACTTTTTTTTTTTTTTTGAAAATTAATGTTTATGTTGTGTCCTGCCTGTTAACTTCACATTTTGATGCAAAAACAGTGTGATTATATATATATATATATATATATATATATATATATATATATATATATATATATATATATATGTCTGTATGTGTGTATATATATGTATGTATATATATATGTATGTATATGTTAATATTTTATTGAAACCATTGATGTCCCTCTTTGCAGAACTCAAACTAACTGGAGTTAAGGAAACACAAGTCTGCTTGTGTGAGGAGGTGGTTTTCTCAGCTTCTTCTGAAGAGAGGGAAAGATCGTTTAAGGCAAGTAAACTTCATAATTTCATGTTATCAGTTGTTGTTGTGTTTTACTAAGAGTAAAATAATGTTTGTTTTTTGTTTTTGTAGATGTTAAAAGCAAGAGACATGGGAGAGCATCATTCCTTTGAGATTTTATGTAAGTTATTTTTAGAAAATAAATTTTTCTGTTGTCTCCTGCCGGTTTACTTCACATTTTGAGGCAACAACAGTGTGATTATGTGCTCATTTCATTAAGACCATTGATGTCTGTGTTTTTTATTGCAGAACTCAAACCAACTTTGGCGTTGTCTGATTTGGAGAGTCACTATTCTTGGTCTTCGCTCTTAGAGGTAAAGTTCACACAAAAAATCATTTACTTGCCCTCAAGTCATTCCAAACCTATAAGACTTTTGTCTGTCTTTACAACATAAATTAATATATTTTTAGTTTTCTCATAATATTTATTAATCCATTTATAGTTTAGATAATCAGTATTTTCAAGCTTCATAAATATAGTTATTGTAGAAGTAAATTCTGATATTTATATATGAATACATCTTAAATTATATGATAGCAAACATGTATGTTCAAAATAAAATACTGGTCTCCCAGACCAGCAATGGAGGACACAAAAAGAGAATATTAAATATATTGGTATGGTTTCCAAAAAATGAGCAGAGTTTGTATGAGTCTGGAAAAACATGGGGAGAGTAAATTATGAACATTTTAATTATTTGTTGAACTAACGGTTTGAAGAGCAGCCCTCCATGTACATGAATATTGTGAGGTATGTGAATGTCATGTCTGTTTTAATGTTTCAGTAAAGAAGCTTTCTGAAAGCGATATTTATTCAAACAATATCACCTGCCCTCACACTAGTGCTGCCATTATATCCTTCACGAGAGCTGTGGTGGACTGAGACATTAAACAACCGCACAAAGTGTTGAAACTTTAAAAACAGATTATTTACCTATCCTTACGGATGTGAATACACCTCTACCTGAAAATGGATAGTTTAATTAAATGTTTAATTTTTTCAAATGTGTTTCTATTAGGCCACTGATGAAGAGCAGGCGGTGACTGGGATGAATGCTGGTCAGAGAGGAGAATCTTCTTTCCCCTAAACTGATGCAGCGGTGGTTTTAAAGGAGGACGCTGCCCTGGATGATGTAGAAGATGTCAGATGCTGTGCTGATGGGGCTTCTTCATGACTACATCAGTTATGCTAAAGAGATCATGAAAATTGACCGTGATGCATGATCTGTATTCATGGACTATGAAACAAACTGTAAGTGTATAATTTGTTAAAAAAAAAAAAAAAGTTAAATGCTTTTTCTGTGTTGTTTAGTAGAAGAGTTTACACTCTGTCATTCATACACCTGCTCACATTCTTTCACACACACACACACACACACACACACACACACACACACACACAAAGCGTCTGTTAAATGTTATAATATCCAAGTTAATGTTGTGATTTATTTGTGTACTGTCATGCTAGAATAGTTGGAAAAAAACCTAATTGTAAATTTATTGTATGTGTTTTCGTATATTTTTTATACAATATATACAATTGAACAAAGTCCAATTTGATCTTAAGTTATATTCATCAAATGTTCAATGCTTTATGAACTCTGTAGCTGTTAATGCCATCCTTTTCTGCATTTCTTCTAACATGTTACTTTTTGACTTTTCTCTTGTTTTTAATAAATATTTTCCTTTTGGTAATTATTATTTGTGTGTAAAAGTGATATTTAAAATGAACAACATTTGTAGGTTTAATGCCTAGCTCAATTTGGGTTAATTTTAATGTAGAAATGCATTGTTTCCCCACATGGCTGTTCATTTTCTGCCAGCAGGAGGCGCTAAGAGCGGGAGAGGTAGGTTTCTCCGGTAACGGCTGCAGAGCGGTGCTGAGCTCACAAACGCTGCCTTATCAAGCACATGCAAAATGATATCGAACATTTTCTAAATACAGTAGTTTTCCTTCTGAAATACAGTGATAAAAACACCCGCTTTGGTTTTTGAAACCCTGCAATATAGTCATTTTAAACCATAAAAAAAGGCAACCCAGCAGGCTAGGTTAAATATGATAACCCAACTGGTTGGGTTAAAATAACCCAGCGCTGGGTTCGTCCCTTTTTGACCCAGCGCTGGGTTGTCAAAATAACCCAAATTGGGTTGTTTTCAACCCAGCAGTTTTTAGAGTGTAGATCTAGTCTGCATGACTTTCCTGTTTTTATGCTCAATAATGCAGCTTGACTGTCTGAGGCAACTACAGCTCTGTTTATGCCCCCAATATAATTAAAAACCAACCAATTAAGAGCTAAAGCAATGGCAGTGAGTTCAACAGTATACACTGCAAGATAATCAGAAGTTCTTCTTTTAATTTTGATGTTATATTATGGAATATTCACTGCCGCTCCTGTTCTCCCATTAAACTGCTCAAAATAATTTTGAACAACAAGCCATTTTGGGGTACCGCTACTTTCCTTTTTCAATACCAGTTGTAGCTGCAAGTCCACTACTGGCATAACAAACAGCCAAGGAGGTATAGATGAACATGGTACAGTCGAACTGAACTTAAATTGTGTCAGGCCTACATTCTGGGCTTTATTATCTACAATCCACCCAAAGCTATAGTAGTTAGACTTCTGATGTTCCCAACAATCTTTCAACACAGCTTTTGCTGGGTGAACACAGCTATGACCCTGGAGATTGACCCAGTACGCATACTTTAGCTCACTGTCTCTCATTAACTAATCCACTGCAGGTCCTCCGCAGCAGAAGCACCTGAACTGCGGGTCGTACCATTTTCATTGATTCGAGAGGGGTGGTGGGGCCCTGCACAGCATGAAAATGACTTTTTTTATGCCAAACCAGTGCCTAACTACAAGTTTAGTTTTGCTCAGGAACTTTTTTTATTTGTACATAAATGCTATACAAATGTATTGTATGTATAGAAAACTGACTTCTAAGGGCCCCACCCCCTGCCTCGTGCCCTGGGTACTCGGTACCCTTTAGCCCCCCATTCCGACGCCCCTGTTCTAGTGGTGGAAATTATGATTATTTTAAGAGATTCGTTCATTTTCAGTTCGTTCACCAAAATGATTCATTCACTGATTCGTTCAGTGACCATTTCTTCGTATTACACAAATACGGCAGCAGGTGGCGAAAATAGCTGCTTATGTGTCATGTCTCAAGTCAACGAACATATTCACTTGTTAAAAAAAAACTTATTTGGCTTTATTAAAATGTGTGCATAATTGCATTCAGTATATAAAGTCTAATTAAGATGTTCAGATGAACAAAGCACGAGGTTTTCTTGCATAATTAGCATTTTTTATTGTTTAGTCAGTCAGATCGTATATTCACATTCATAAATCGGGGATTAAACGTCTAGTTATGTTCTGTATGCTAAATATGAAAACAAACGTATGTCCACAGTACCTAGAACTGCGCTTTGCATTTGCATTTTACAACTGACCCGGTTTACTCTCATTCATTTAGCTCATGAACAAGATAAGCTATGTACCATTTCATTTCATTCACGGATGACATGTATCCATTCATTTAACTCGTTCACGAATGACATGTGTACAAGTTCAGTCATTTCATTCACAAACGACATGTGTCAGTTCATTCAACTCGTTCGCAAATGACATGGGTATCAGTTCAGTCAATTCATTCAAGACATTATCTCTGGATCTCGTTCAGACTCATGAAACTCGTTCAGTGAAGGGCGTATTCGTTCACTACATTCAACAAATCACATGCTCTGTCACATCTCATACTCGAAGCCTATTGGCTCGAGGTTGAGTAAATCTTTGACAGGATGAAACAGTTCACCGAGCTACGTGGTTCACCGAGTTCTGCAAGCGCTGCTTATAGCGCCGCGCTGCTGTGGAGGGAGGAACTTCAGTGAACGAGAAATATGAGTCAGTGGATTGTGTGAATGAGAACGATTCGTTCACCTAAAAGATTTGTTCAAAAATAACGATTTGTTCACAAACGACACATCACTACCCTGTTCAGACTTGTCGAGCTCATGTCGAGAGTTAAATACACAGAAGCTGTTTGTGTGAGAGTCACAGACTGTGTGAGGAGGAGGAGACAGTTCTCTCAGCTTCTTCTGAAGAGTTTCCTTCTTCAGAATTCCATCGTTTTCATTTTTTTTACTAAGACTGAAAGAATGTTTGTTTTTGTAGATGTTGAAGGCCGGAGACAAGATAACTTCATTCTTTTGAGATTTGATAAGTTATTTTTAGAAAATAAATGTTTCTGTTGTCTCCTGCCTGTTTAATTCACATTGTCTGATTTGGAGAGTCATCATTCTTGGTCTTCTCTCTTAAAGGAATAGTTCACACACACACACACACAAATTAAAATTTACTTGCCCTCATGTCATTCCAAACACAAATACATATATTTTAATTGTTCATAATTTTTAGTTAATCCATAATCTGTATTTTCAAGCCTCATAAATAGAGTTATTGTATAAGTAATCCATTCCAATATTTATACATGAACAAATCCTAAATTATATGATAGCGAACGTGTGTTCAAAAGAAAATATTGGTCTCCTAGACTAGCAATGGAGGACAAACATTAAGAGAATGTTAAATATATTTGTGTTCCACAAATTAGCAGAGTTTGTGTGGGTCTGGAACAACATGAGGGAGAGTAAATTATGACAATTTTTATTTATTTTATTTATTTATTTTATTGCCAGTAGAAATGGAGTTTACACTCTGTCATTCATACACATGCTCACATCTGTTAAAGGTTATTAATATCAGAGTTAATGTTGTGGCTTATTTGTGTACTGTCATGCCAGAATAGTTGATAATTGTACATTTATTGTATAAAAGTGTTTTTTTTATTTTTTTATATATATATTTTATACAATATATACAATTTACAAAAAAAAAAAAATCTAATTATCCCTCTGGAGACTAAGGGTATTTTTGGGGGATAAGTTTTGTCATGTGCTGACATTTGTGCTTTTTTTCAGTTTCTTATAAATATCTAAATGGGTAAAGTCTAGTCTCACTGTAATCAGAACAAACTGGGCTATAATAATATGTGAGCAGCATGTATGTACATGATTGAGTTAAAAAAAAAAAAACAAAAAAAAAGTTTGTGTGGTTAGTGAAAAACTAAAAATGTTACAACACTTGAATAAGGCAAAAGAAAAGAAGAAAAAACACAGAACATCGGTTCCTGGGACTTTTGGGAACTGGAGTTTGTAGCCTCGAATTTTTCTTTCTAAATTCTGTGAAAATCATACTCACTCACAGAAAACAATATATTGATTTACATTTTCTGAGACACTTTTTGTTGGTAAAAGTCATATGCGAGTAGGCGTCAACTATCATAAGTTATGTTCAACAAATGTTCAATGCTTTATAACTCTGTAGCTGTTAATGCTATACGTTTCTGTATTTCTTCTTAAATGTGTTACTGACTGTTTTCTCTCGCTTTTAATAAATATTTACCTTTTGATAGTTACTATTTGTGTGTAAAAGTGAATTTAAAATTAATAAGATTTGTAAGTTTATTGCTCAATTTGGGTTCATTTTAGCCTAGCAATGTAGTAAATTGAAATCATAAAAAAGCAACCCAACGTGCTGAGTTAAACATAAAAATAACCCAAATTGGGATAAAAACAGGAGTTTTTAGAGTGATATATTACTGTCTTTGCAATCAAACATATAAAACAATACTACTGACAGATACATAAAATCATAAGTAACATTATTGTTTTGGGTTGTTAAGAGACTTGATATCTCAGTGACATGATTAAATAATTCTGGATTGGTGGATTGGTGTTGTACAAGAGACATGACATGAAGTCAAAGTTATGATCAGCTGTTCTAAGGGTGCTTTCACATCTCTAGTTCGGGTCATTTGGTCTGAAACTAGGGCAAACAATTATACATTGTAGCATTTTTTTCACACCTTTTCACACCACACTGATTGCTTTGGTCTGAACTAGTTGAAACGAACCAAAATGCAGTCACATGAAAACATCCACATCACTCATTAGCCATGACGTATTTCCTAAACTGCTTTTCAGTTGGTTAGAATTTACGTGCGTAAAAATTCCAGCATAAGAGGAAAAGCCAGCAAACAACACGGATACAACACAACTATGGAGAGATGAATGTAATGAAGCGTGGAAGTGGCTTGAAAACATCGTTCTGATGCACTGCAAACGGCGACCGGGCATCACATGTAACTTCAAGCGGAGGTGTGCATTAATTCTTCTTAACTCTGACATGCTCATGGTCATCTGACCAAATTTCTATGAGGCTCCGCACCTCCTCACTACTCTAAGTTTGTCCTCGAGCTGCCATGCTAAAGTGTAAACTGTCAGCAAACACTTCCTCATCCCATAATGCACAGCGCAGCTGACTACGGCAGATGGTTTAGTCCAAAAATGATCAGTACTTTTTGCAGTTGGGTCTGTTCTCACCACAAACGAACCGCTCCAGAGTTAGTTTTAAAGCGTACTGAGACCATCTCTTCAAGCAGGTCTCGGTACGCTTGTTTGGTCCGCTTTTGGTGCGATTGCTGCTCTCACACCTGCCCAAACGAGCCGCACAAAATGGGGAAAAGAACTCTGGTACGATTCAACTGAACTAAATGAGGCAGGTTCGAAAGCACCCTAACATCTCCACAGAGAATCTGTTGTGTATTTAGAGACTGATTCTAGAAGAACAACAGAATGTGAATAAAACCACTGAAATCACAAACACTGGCCTCGGTGCTTTTGCTGATTTTATAGAGGAAGGATTTTAAGTTCAGATTCACCATATTCAACACAAAATAAGCCTTACTTTCCCTTCACAGTACTGAATTTGATTTAATTCAAGTGTTATTTTACAGCAGCTCCATATCAGTGTAACTCTCTGTTGAGATGCTGTATAACAAAGAAAGATTATTAATAAGAGTTCACTGTGATTTTAATAGTTACGTCCTCAAACTAAAAGAACCGAAGTCCCATTCATCTTTGTGAAGAGAGTGAACTAGCTTTCACATTGACTTGCTTTTTGTGAAAGAGAAAACAAGTGTCTGAGGTCTACAAATTAAACAAGACCAGTGATAAGCTTCTCTTAAATTCTACAGTAAATCAGTTATGTGAATACCAATTTTACTGTCAGAGTCACATTAAACCACTGAGATGAGTAAGACAGAAATACCGCTCTGTGTAGCTGTTGTCTCGGGGGTTTGAGGAGTCTGTGTCTCTGTATAAGGAGGAGGATTTCAGTTCTGATGCGTCATATTTGATCAAATACATCTTAGCTCTGTTTGACTTCATTGTTCATTGACTGCTGATGTGTGTCAGTGATCATGTACCTTGTTCTGTAGAAGCTGCTGTAGTTTGACTTGATTTCTTCTCAGAGTTTGAGCTGCTGACTGGAATCAGTGTTGAATCAGCTGAAGAGGAATGATCAGAGCATTATTCATTATTTATTATATTATTATTATTATTATAAGTACACTACTAAAAACTGAAAGTAAGACTCAGGCAGCTCTAGCTCACACAGACAGTTAAGGACAATGAAGAGAAACACAGTCAGACATAAATGAAGAAATGTAAGGTTAGACGCTGTTTATTTGTCATGCATTAAATGTAAAAAATCTGCTAATATTTAGCCCTGATTACAATATAATCACATGGAGTTATTAAATACCTCATTTATATTTATATTACCTTTCCATAGTCTGATTTGAAAATTGTTTTATCAGGATGATTTTTTATTTATTTATTTTTTTGGTATCTGTCACGGTTTACGCTGCCGGAAGAAACACGGAGCCAAGGATAAACGAAATAAGGCTTTTAATATATTCAACTCGTGGAGCACAGCGATAGACACACGTAAGTGAGTGAGTTAGTTAGTAGCAAGTAGTGAGCAAGTAACAAGTAGACCCGACGAAACTGAACTGAAAGGAAAAGGTTTAAGTACAAAGGATAATGGGGAAACACAGGTGGATGGAATAACTAAATTACCAGGGACATGGAACACATGAGGAAGAGAATAGACACACCTGGGAACTAATCAAACCAAACACGGAAGACAGAAACTGGGTCACAGGGGCAAAAACACTAAATGAGTCCAGGTGTGTGACAGTACTCCCCCCTCCCGGTAGGTGCGTCCTTGCACCATAGAAACAACCGAGGGAGGCGTGTGTGGGAACTTGGGAGGAGGTTCCGGTGGAGGACAGACTCCCAGGAGGGGGCCAGCAGAAGGGGACCACGGAAGGAGGAGCCAGGGAGGAGACGACGGAGGGAGGAGCCAGGGAGGAGACAGGAGCAGGAGGAGCCAGATGGTCCACCAGAGACCAGCCAGGACGGAGATCCAAGGTGGAGTCAACGGCAGGAGGAGCCATGGTGAAGGAGGGGTCGACGACACCAGGGGGCCGACAGGCGGAGACTGCACCGGTGGGTGAGGAGCCCAAGATGGAGCAGCACAGCCGCAGAGCCAGGGGGACGTCGAGGATCCGGAGGGCCTAGGTGGAGCAGAAGGCTCAGGCGACCAAGGCGGAGGCAGGGTCCTGGCAGACCGCTGTGGAGCCGGAGCGACCGAGGATGGAGGTGGAACCGGAGGGAAGGAGGAGCCTGACAAAGCCGGAGGGATGGAGTGACGAGGTGGAACCAGAGGAGAGGAGTCCTGAGGCGGCGGATGGTCGACGACTGACCAAGGTGGAGCCGGAGGGACGAGGGAGCCCGGTGGAGCAGGTGGGATGACAGGCCACGGTGGAGACGAGGGAGCTAAGAGCCAAGGCGGAGCCGCTGGGTTGAAGGACCGAGGAGGAGTCCAGGGCTCGGAGGCTGGAGGCGGAGACAGGGCCTTAACGCGCCAAGGCAGAGCTGGAGACTGGCAGTCCAGTGGCGAACCATCAAGCCCCGATGGCGCGGACTGAGGGTGAGCTGCGGGACTGACTGGCACCAGCAGGGATGGCGAGGAACTGGCTGGTCTAGGAGGAGGAGAGAGGAGAAGGATGGGAGGAAGGACAGGAGGATCAGGGCTGGACGGAACCAGCGAAAGTGGAGTGGAGGGACCAGCAGGTTTGGGAGGAGGTGGGAGAGGGAGGCTGGGAGGGAATACAGGAGACACAGAAGGTTCAGGGCTGGGTGGAACCAGCGGAGACACAGAAGATTCAGGGCTGGGCGGAACCAGCGGAGACACAGAAGATTCAGGGCTGGGCGGAACCAGCAGAGACACAGAAGATTCAGGGCTGGGCGGAACCAGCGGAGACACAGAAGATTCAGGGCTGGGCGGAACCAGCGGAGACACAGAAGATTCAGGGATGGGCGGAACCAGTGGAGACACAGAAGATTCAGGGCTGGGCGGAACCAGCGGAGACACAGAAGATTCAGGGCTGGGCGGAACCAGCGGAGACACAGAAGATTCAGGGCTGGGCGGAACCAGCGGAGACACAGAAGATTCAGGGCTGGGCGGAACCAGCGGAGACACAGGAAACTCAGGGCTGGGCAGAACCAGCGGAGAAACAGAAAATTCATGTCTGGATGGAACCCGCGGAAATGGAGCAGAGGAAATGACTGGAGGAGGGAGGAGTGGGAGACTGGGAGGGCAAACAGGGGAGTCAGGGCTGGACGGAACCAGCGGAGAAACAGGAAAATTAGGGATTACCTCCATAGACCAGTCCATCAGATCCAGAACTTGCTCCATATGATCTTCAGAGACTGCATATAGCTCACCCTCAGTCGCAGGAGTGTGGGCAGGGCTTTCCTCCACGCCCTCGATCTCCACTAGGACTCCCACGATGCACGGTGTTGCCGGCTCACACACCTGGTCAGTCGCGCTCTCGAGATCCTGTTCCCTGTCAGTGGATGGCTCGGGCTCTGCGGCTGCGGTGGGCTCTGGCTCCGTGCGGCGTGATGGTGGCTGGCTGGTCTCTGGGTCGGGAGTGGGGCTGGCGAGGTCCTCTATGGGGCAGACGGTGAGGGGAGAACCATTTCTCGCCAGAGTCCACTCCACGAATGCAGCGAAATCCTCCCGAGGACCATCTTCGGGCGACAACGCTCTGCACTTGGAGTTCAGGCTGGCGTTGTAGAAGGCGCAGAGCGCGTCGTCCGGGTAGCTTGTGGCATTAGCTAACAGAAGAAACCGTCTGGTGTGGTCCTCGAGAGAACGTCCTTCCTGCTCCAGCATGAGGAGGAGGAATCCGGGGCTAGAGAGGGGATCCATCAAGGACTGTGAAAAAACAAAAACAAAACGGAGGGAAAAACACGCAGTTTTCTACTTTCTTTTTCGGTTCGGGTCTTCTGTCACGGTTTACGCTGCCGGAAGAAACACGGAGCCGAGGATAAACGAAATAAGGCTTTTAATATATTCAACTCGTGGAGCACAGCGATAGACACACGTGAGTGAGTTAGTTAGTTAGTTAGTTAGTTAGTTAGTTAGTTAGTAGCAAGTAGTGAGCAAGTAACAAGTAGACCCGACGAAACTGAACTGAAAGGAAAAGGTTTAAGTACAAAGGATAATGGGGAAACACAGGTGGATGGAATAACTAAATTACCAGGGACATGGAACACATGAGGAAGAGAATAGACACACCTGGGAACTAATCAAACCAAACACGGAAGACAGAAACTGGGTCACAGGGGCAAAAACACTAAATGAGTCCAGGTGTGTGACAGTACTCCCCCCTCCCGGTAGGTGCGTCCTTGCACCATAGAAACAACCGAGGGAGGCGTGTGTGGGAACTTGGGAGGAGGTTCCGGTGGAGGACAGACTCCCAGGAGGGGGCCAGCAGAAGGGGACCACGGAAGGAGGAGCCAGGGAGGAGACGACGGAGGGAGGAGCCAGGGAGGAGACAGGAGCAGGAGGAGCCAGATGGTCCACCAGAGACCAGCCAGGACGGAGATCCAAGGTGGAGTCAACGGCAGGAGGAGCCATGGTGAAGGAGGGGTCGACGACACCAGGGGGCCGACAGGCGGAGACTGCACCGGTGGGTGAGGAGCCCAAGATGGAGCAGCACAGCCGCAGAGCCAGGGGGACGTCGAGGATCCGGAGGGCCTAGGTGGAGCAGAAGGCTCAGGCGACCAAGGCGGAGGCAGGGTCCTGGCAGACCGCTGTGGAGCCGGAGCGACCGAGGATGGAGGTGGAACCGGAGGGAAGGAGGAGCCTGACAAAGCCGGAGGGATGGAGTGACGAGGTGGAACCAGAGGAGAGGAGTCCTGAGGCGGCGGATGGTCGACGACTGACCAAGGTGGAGCCGGAGGGACGAGGGAGCCCGGTGGAGCAGGTGGGATGACAGGCCACGGTGGAGACGAGGGAGCTAAGAGCCAAGGCGGAGCCGCTGGGTTGAAGGACCGAGGAGGAGTCCAGGGCTCGGAGGCTGGAGGCGGAGACAGGGCCTTAACGCGCCAAGGCAGAGCTGGAGACTGGCAGTCCAGTGGCGAACCATCAAGCCCCGATGGCGCGGACTGAGGGTGAGCTGCGGGACTGACTGGCACCAGCAGGGATGGCGAGGAACTGGCTGGTCTAGGAGGAGGAGAGAGGAGAAGGATGGGAGGAAGGACAGGAGGATCAGGGCTGGACGGAACCAGCGAAAGTGGAGTGGAGGGACCAGCAGGTTTGGGAGGAGGTGGGAGAGGGAGGCTGGGAGGGAATACAGGAGACACAGAAGGTTCAGGGCTGGGTGGAACCAGCGGAGACACAGAAGATTCAGGGCTGGGCGGAACCAGCGGAGACACAGAAGATTCAGGGCTGGGCGGAACCAGCAGAGACACAGAAGATTCAGGGCTGGGCGGAACCAGCGGAGACACAGAAGATTCAGGGCTGGGCGGAACCAGCGGAGACACAGAAGATTCAGGGATGGGCGGAACCAGTGGAGACACAGAAGATTCAGGGCTGGGCGGAACCAGCGGAGACACAGAAGATTCAGGGCTGGGCGGAACCAGCGGAGACACAGAAGATTCAGGGCTGGGCGGAACCAGCGGAGACACAGAAGATTCAGGGCTGGGCGGAACCAGCGGAGACACAGGAAACTCAGGGCTGGGCAGAACCAGCGGAGAAACAGAAAATTCATGTCTGGATGGAACCCGCGGAAATGGAGCAGAGGAAATGACTGGAGGAGGGAGGAGTGGGAGACTGGGAGGGCAAACAGGGGAGTCAGGGCTGGACGGAACCAGCGGAGAAACAGGAAAATTAGGGATTACCTCCATAGACCAGTCCATCAGATCCAGAACTTGCTCCATATGATCTTCAGAGACTGCATATAGCTCACCCTCAGTCGCAGGAGTGTGGGCAGGGCTTTCCTCCACGCCCTCGATCTCCACTAGGACTCCCACGATGCACGGTGTTGCCGGCTCACACACCTGGTCAGTCGCGCTCTCGAGATCCTGTTCCCTGTCAGTGGATGGCTCGGGCTCTGCGGCTGCGGTGGGCTCTGGCTCCGTGCGGCGTGATGGTGGCTGGCTGGTCTCTGGGTCGGGAGTGGGGCTGGCGAGGTCCTCTATGGGGCAGACGGTGAGGGGAGAACCATTTCTCGCCAGAGTCCACTCCACGAATGCAGCGAAATCCTCCCGAGGACCATCTTCGGGCGACAACGCTCTGCACTTGGAGTTCAGGCTGGCGTTGTAGAAGGCGCAGAGCGCGTCGTCCGGGTAGCTTGTGGCATTAGCTAACAGAAGAAACCGTCTGGTGTGGTCCTCGAGAGAACGTCCTTCCTGCTCCAGCATGAGGAGGAGGAATCCGGGGCTAGAGAGGGGATCCATCAAGGACTGTGAAAAAACAAAAACAAAACGGAGGGAAAAACACGCAGTTTTCTACTTTCTTTTTCGGTTCGGGTCTTCTGTCACGGTTTACGCTGCCGGAAGAAACACGGAGCCGAGGATAAACGAAATAAGGCTTTTAATATATTCAACTCGTGGAGCACAGCGATAGACACACGTGAGTGAGTTAGTTAGTTAGTTAGTTAGTTAGTTAGTTAGTTAGTTAGTTAGTTAGTTAGTTAGTAGCAAGTAGTGAGCAAGTAACAAGTAGACCCGACGAAACTGAACTGAAAGGAAAAGGTTTAAGTACAAAGGATAATGGGGAAACACAGGTGGATGGAATAATTAAATTACCAGGGACATGGAACACATGAGGAAGAGAATAGACACACCTGGGAACTAATCAAACCAAACACGGAAGACAGAAACTGGGTCACAGGGGCAAAAACACTAAATGAGTCCAGGTGTGTGACAGTATCAAGCTTTCAAATGATACATAACCTGTGATGATTACAAAAATACAATTATTTAAAATGTAAAAGTATTTTTATGGTAACATATCTATTTAGGAGTCTTCAACTTGTTTTTATTTCATTTTTTTGCGGGGTTAAAGAAATGTAGTGTTGCTATCTGAACACATGTCAGTGTATCTGAGTGAGGTCTTCAGGTCACAGTAGACATTGATCTTAACAGCTGATTCTGGACCTGCTTGTGTAGGAGCTGAAGCTGATTTAGAGCTGGTGACTGGAGACGGTGGCTTTGTTTCACTTGGAGCTGGAAAAGATGAATGTTCAGATACGTCATAGACTACCATCATATTTAAATGACTGATGATTAATTGTTCATATAAATCATTTACTTGGATACTTGATAGTATATGTGGCTGAGGTCTTCAGTTGATCTCTGTGTTTAAGCTGACATCTCCACTCTCTGTTGTGATCTTCATTCAGGAGTGTTGTAGTCAGAGAGATGAGACACTGTTCTGAGGAGAATGAGATCTGAAATCTGGAGTCTGTCTGCAGATTCACACCAGCCTGATTCACCCAGATCAGATCAAGACCCTCAGAACGGATGAAAGTATCACAAGAGACTCGATCATAATTATATAACTGACAGGAGAGAGTCAGAGAGCGGCCTGATCTGATCTCAGACTGTGAGGGTGATGAAGACACTGAAACAGAAAATCAGACAGAGATTACATGACAATATTACTGTTAAATTCAACATATAATCATAATATTCACAGAAACACTGACCATAAAGAACATGCAGATAAACACGTTCATCATCTACATGATGTGTTGTATTCACATATTGTCTGCAGGAGTAAAGTCCACGATCTTCTTTTGTGACTTTCTTGATGTTCAGAGAGCAGTCAGAGCCCAGACTCAGTCTCTCGTGTCTCTCTGTGTCAGTCTTCTTTATTCCTAAAGCAATCAGTTCAACTCCTGTCTCTGACGGTCTGCCATAGTTCCATGTAATTGATGTGCAGCCAGGAAGAGCATTATTACAGGACAGACGGACATCTTCACCAGAACTGAACACACGAGTCACTTCTGCTCCACTGATACCTACAGGTAATAATAATAATAATAATAATGATAATGTGGGTTAATGACTTGATTATGAAATCACTGATTCTTGAGAAAACATATCCAGCTTCTTTAACTGTGGGTTTCAAATGAAAATATTTTAAATTAAATGTTTTAAGGGATTAATAATATAATTTTATTGTCTTATTAAATCTTCTTGTGTTCACTACATCTAAAACCGTGTCCACAGACAAAGTATATTTAATTTTATTTATTTATTTATTTATTTTTATGAAAAAGAGCTTGTTTTATCAAAAGCAGCTCTTAATACTATCTCATATTAAAGTGCGGTTGTTTTTCAAGCACACGTGTGTTTCATAAGGTTTTAAAGTTGTGTCCTCTCTTTCTGTCAGCAGCGTCAGATCTTGATTAAAATGTAAAATCATCAGGGAATCTGAGGGCAGCTGTCTCTCTGAAGGACCCTCGTCACATTCCTCCTCTGCAGAGTACATCAGTGTCACTTTATAGTTTGACAATATTTTAAATCCTAATGTTAATATTTCCTGTGTCACAACCATGATACTTCAACACCATCCTCCAGTTTCTGATAATAATATTAGAAATATTTAGATCACTGTATTCTCCTGAAGCAGGTTCTGTCAGCATCAACAGAGAAAACAACAGCTGCTTCATCAACTCTATTAGTTTTGTGAAAGAAATGACAAATTTGTCAACACTGTCAGATGTCACCAACACCGTATGATTTCTGTCTGACTTTAGTCATGGACCAATGATGGAGTTAACATTCAACATGAAGTGATCATATTTTATACATAACACAGCTGATTTATATTCTGATCATGTGTGTTCTGATATTCTTTGGATCATGTTCAGATGTTTAAATGTGAATATTAATATTCTGTTGAATGTAAGAGAGAAACAACTAATGGATTTATTTCTTCATATAACTGTTTTAAAAGTTACCGTGTTAACCTTGGCAACAGACATAATGTTCAGAGAATAGAGAAAATAGATCGGTTGTGTTCCAAAAATTATAATCAAAATTATTAAATGTGAATCTTGAACAAAGTGTAATAAACATTAACATACTCACTGTTAGTTGTGTTTGTTATAATACAGTATTTGATTTGATGTATGTGATGTTAAAATGACTTCAAATGCAGGTTTTTGTCACCATCGTCAGATGAATATTCTGATAATATTTAATTCTGATATTGTATATTTGTTGAGGAATTGTTGGTCACATGTGAAAATGTAATCTGTCTGCCAACATGAGAATGTGTTTGGAAATGTTAAAAACATTTGATTGCAAAATAAGTGATGGCAAAGTGAAAAACACATTTTGATAAAAAAGAGAAAAGTATGGAGGTTGAATCAAAACATAGCTCAGGAGTTTAGTTCATGTACGACACAAACATTTAGTTTCATTTATCTGAGTACGTTTTATTTTGTTCAATATTGCACCTAGTCTCCTATTCTTGTAAAAATTTACTTCTTTTCTTTTACTTCAGTTTCTTTTCTTTTCCGTTGAGAGTTTCGTGTTCTGAGTTAAGTTTTGTATCGCTGTGTCTCCGAGTCTGACCTCGAGCACCTGCCTAAAACTAACCAGCAAAACAAGCACAACTCTCCATCGTCAGACTACGCCCAACCACGGGCTTCCCAAGACGACTACTGAACTTCCAGCCAATCAGAAACCTCGGGAAACAGTGAGAAGTGAACACACGGTGAACACACACCCGGAGCAGTGGGCAGCTATATATCTAGTGCCCGGGGAGCAACTTTGAGAGTGGAGAAATTTTTTATATGTTACTAACATATACATATACGTAAACAAGTAAACATTATGGGGGGCCATACAAGCCATAATTCATTCTGGCACTCTCACACACCTACACTCTCCTTACACATACATATATTCTTGCTTTACACACATACATTCTCCTTACACATACATACATTTTGATTTTTTTTGCTTTCACACACATGCATTCTCCTTTTACACACACACACACATATACATACATATATATATACATACATATATATATATATATATATATATATATATATATATATATATATATATATATATATATCTACCTTTTTTGGTATCCATTACTTCCTGTTTAAGCAGGAAGTCACTCTCAGACCTGGAAATACATGTGTAAGATCTGCTCAGCTCTTCCTCACAATTTTACAGTTATGTTATTCAAAGTCATCCTGTGTTCTTTTCAAGTACATATTTTAAGTTTTTATTTTTAACATATCATTATGTAACTACATGTTCTACAGATCTGTGTACAAGTGTTAGACGCTGATTTTGATCGTATTAACAGGGCTTAATGCTAAAGACATGTTCTACTGGTCTGGTTCGGCCAGTGGTTTATTTTATTTTTTACTTGCCCTGGCAAAATTTTCACAGGACTGGCCACAATCAGTCAATCAATCAATCAATCAATCAATCAATACGACTTATTGTTTTCATTTTTCACTGTAACATTGTAATAAATAATAACCATTTTTTCACAAATAGGTACAATAGTTCAAAGATAAAACTAAAATAAACCATGCTTTTTCAGGTCTTTCAGGTAGGACTAACTATTCCAGTTAAGGATGCACTGATCAGGATTTTATTTATTTTACAATCAAATGAGTTGATTCCCATTCTCATTGCCAGTTTATTTAGTTCTTATTCTTATTCTTTCTTTTTTTTTCTTCTTTTTTTACATTTATTAAATGTTTATTTTGCTCTGTTACTGGCCAAACTAACCTTGAGCAAACAAACAAACACTATATGCAACATGAAGCAAGTGCACAAAACAAAAACATTAGATTGTCTGAATTAATATTTATTATTACTATTTATTATTATTCGTTTAATTTGCTTAATTATATGTGTGTGTGTTTGCACTATGTTTGTACTTTCTGTACTGGAAGCTCCTGAAGAAATTCCTTCTGTGTGTAAACACTGAGTTATTGCTGCACGCAGAGCTGCGATTGAAAAAATAAATATGTAAATAAAAATCCATGATAAAAATTTTTATGTAAATAAATACAAATAAATAATAGTAAATAAACAATAAATAAACGGCAATGAGTCTTGAGTTTTTTAAATAATATAAAGATATCGCTGTCCCTAACTAGCAACCTTAACTTAACTTAATTCACTTCCTAAATAAAAAAAACAAAACAAAACAAAAAAAAAACCTTGGAGGCTTATAATACGTCTATCTGGCAACACGACTGAGGCCAAGCACAACTCGCTCAAAGGACGAGGCTATGTAACCTTTTCACAATAATATTTTTTTTAAAACCCAGATAGCTTGTTGAAATATTCTGCGGCTTCCTTATCTGCCTCCTCCATGCTGATCAAGACCTGTAACGGTGATCCTGATCGCGCCTAACCTGCCTTCAGTTTCCACTATACTCTCTCTCACACATACATACATTCTATATATGTATGTGTGTATATGTATGTGTAAGGATAATGTTTGAGTGTAAAAGCAAAAATATATGTGTTTGTAAGGAGAATGTATGTCTGCGTGGAAGCAAAAATATATAAGAGTAGAAATGTATGGATGGGTAAGAAGAATGAAAGTGTGTGAAAGCAAGAATATATGTATGTGAAAGGAGAATGTAAGTGTGTGAGAGTGCCAGAATGAATTAAGTCTTGCACGGCCCATCATAAAACAGAATTATATTAAAAAAAGTGTTTTATGGTGAAGACAGTAGACAGGTGAGGAACACGTGACACTCCGTTCCCGCAGCCGCGCTCGCTCTCATGTTTGGGGCTGACTGCAAATGATCATAAATGATGTACAACTATGCCAACTATGAACAACTTAATATACTCTGACTTACTTTCCGAAAATGGACCATAATTTTACTACAAAAAAAAACTAAAACAAACATGATTCTTATAGCAATGGCAACTACAAATTAACAATGGCTTTGATACTTCAAATCCCTTCAAATAATACCTTTACAAAGTACTCAGATCATTTTTGTGGTAATAAAAACAGACCTAAGTGAACAACAACCTTTTAAAATGCCATAAAATGCATTATATAAAAACAATGAGGCTTACAAAAATTTTTTATTTGATTTAAACCCCTACTGGTTATTTAATTGTTTTATTTGTGTGCTGTTCTGATGTGCTTAAAAAAATTAATAAAATTTAAAAAAAAAAAAAAACCTTCAAACTGTGCCTGATTACTGAACTAAGTTATGTTTTGTGTTAATACTGTCAGCACACACAAGTTTAATGTATAGCATCAGTTGGTTATGTCTTAAATGAAAGAAAGAGATGCATGTCTGTATATTAGATGAGTGCAGGTCTTAAAGGGACAGTACTGAACATGCTGTCGACTGTAATTAAAGGGATAGTTCACCCTAAAATTCAATTTCTGTCATTGTTTATTCACTCACATGTTGTCCCAAACTTACAGTATATATATATTTTTTTCTTGTGCTGAACACAGAAGAATATATTTTGAAGAATCTGGATAACCAAACAGTCTCTGGCCACAGTGACATTTTTTTTTGGAAGAAAAATACTCTGGAAGTCACTGTGAACCAGCAACTGTTTGGTTTTCCACCTTCTCCAAAATAGAGTTTATGTTTAGCAGAAGAAGGAAACTCATTCATTTAAAACATGTACTCACTCAAAAATAGTTTTAAACAAATGAGTTTCCTTCTTCTGATTGAAATAAACACTATTTATTAAAACACTAACCTATTTACATTTTTGGGTGAATTATTCCTTTAATGTTAATAAAACACCAAAAACGAGAGAAAATCACTCAATACTATATATATGGTTCATAAACAGATGTCTTTACCTGTGAGAAGTGCACAGAGAATGATCCGTCCCAGCAGACACATGTGACGCTTATCAGCCATTTTCTGTTTCTGTCAGTCTTTCTCTTCTATAATTATAACTGTTCTTTTTAACACCGTCAGCTCATCCTGTGGGTGTTAACTTCCTCTGATCACCAACTGACCATTGAGCTGCATTTCACCCACACTACACTGATGAAGAAAAGAAGTTTCTATAAAATACTGTATAGCAGTTAGGTGTTGTTTGATTCTGTCTAATAAAGTGATCACTGAAACTCAACTCTGCTATTTTCAAAAGTACACTGAAATAAACTGATACTATACAACTCTAGTCATTATAAACAAACACACTGTAAACACAACACATCTACATCAACAACTCAACTACCCCCCCCCCCCCCCCCCCGAACTAACAAACAATATTGCTATGTCTATTCAGGGTTTTTAAATGTTGCTTATTTATTTATTTTTATTATTATTATCATTATACACCTTTTTCCTGATGTAAAAATTGGTGCCACCATTTGTAAATTACATGGGTCTAACTTCCGGTCTCATTTGCCTCTCAAACATTTCGTTTTTCTGCTTGATAACTGCAACTGATGTCTCCTGTCATATTATTTTAATATTTTATCTTGATTAAGAACACACTGGTTTGTAGGTCAAACAGTTTTACCGTTTACTTCACGTTGTTATTCTCTCATTATTTACCTATAGCAGCTAATGAAACTGAAGAGTCACCCATAGGCTTACTTCCACATTGAGGAAAAAGGTGGATTAGCTGTTAAGACTCCGAAACACGTGACTACAGAGTGTAACTCGTTAGTTTTCCCACACTTGTTCAACACACAGTTAACAGTGTGCTCATCTCTGAAGCCAGTTTAGACTGATGGCTGTGAATTCTCACACATTCGGGGGGGGGGGGGTTATACGGCTTCTCCCACTCCCATTACATTCCTGAGCAGTGTATAAATGGGATCTGTGTGTTCTACGTTTATATATATAAAACATCCTATAATTTATATAATCTCAAACAATTAAAGGTTGAAAACACATTTTAATTATTTCACATTTATATATATATATATATATATATATATATATATATATATATATATATATATATATATATATATATATATATATAACATTATATAATTTCTATAATCTAAAACACATTTGAGTTATTTCACATTTATATATAAAACATTCTATAATTTATATAATGTAAATCGATTTAACTAAGGTTGAAAAAACATTCTGTTCTTTTAAAAAAGGTTATAAATTAAACTGTATAAAAAATATACTGAACCCGACTGTTTCAGATAAAACAAGATCGAGAAAAGAGCAGAAAAAGCAGAAAAGGGATGTTTTCACACACCTTTGATCCAGCGTCTGCATTTGCACGCCACAGTGCACACTCGTCGGAATTTACTAACCAATCATAATATCTTCAAAGCCATTTTTAATCAAAACCACCATATCTCAGGCGGGAGTACCATGTTTTTGACAATTTTCTGACGGGTGCATCTATGAATTACGGTGGGCGAGCAGCTAGCATCTCTTTGTACCCCTCTCTCTCCCTCTCAGTCATTCATTCACATTATACATTCACAAACAATATAAAACAAAACATTTACAATAGTTTTGTTCATCACTAAAAATATACATTTTACCAGGATCGGGGGGGAAAATATATAATTGAACGGAACAAAGAATATGGTCTAATTTTTTTTTACAGTCTATGAAGCCTTTAAAATCATATTACATTTCATTCCTGTAAGTTTTTGCTGTCTTATTTTATCTGCTGGTAGAGATATTTTTTTTTTAAAAACTATTCATTGATCAAACCCTGTTATGTTATTTTTACAGTCCATGGCGTCTTTAAACCATATTTCATATCATCCCCGTAATTTTCTTCATGCTATGCAGATTATGCAGTCATCTGCTGATAGAGATATTTTAACACTATATTCATAAAGTATGTGTTATTGGCTTAATATCAACGCGTCTAATGTCCCAATCACCGCCAGACTGTTTTGTATGAAAAAATACTTTTATTTTGAAAATATGACGACATCCTGTGACGCGTGCTTAGCTTTCCCTGCTACAATGCTATGTATAGGATTTCAGAAAAAAACAAAAAACAATGGGCTAATTGCACATCTCCGCCATCTTGGATTTCCGGTCTTGCGAGTGTGTGCGTAGATATTTCCGGTTGTGCTAAAAGTCAGTGCAGAGAACCGGAGAAGTCCAGATATTACCTTCTATATGTTTACAGGATTTATAATATCACTTCAAATGCAAATAAGATATACACTGCTATTATCACTATACTATAAATGTTAACTGAGCCAGTGGATTTGAAACTTGTGTATGTTTGGGTCTGGTGAATGAATTAAATAGCCTACACTAATGTTCACTACTGTTCACGAAATTAAAGTTGAACTCATGGTGTGTTTACACAGCTACATAATGTATTTTTATCTGACCAAATATGTGAATGTACAAATTACTTATTTCTCGAAAATGTTTGCATTATTATTATTATTTTTTTTTATATTAAATATTTACCTCGTGAGAAGTGGGCTGCGATTTATCTTCAGAAGTATCCATTTCTCAATTGTACACATACATCAGTCGGTTTCATCATTATTTTCACAACATATTTTATTATTTTACACAGTTAAAAATGCGTGACTAATTTTAATATCTGTTTAATCTGATAATTAATGCAAAAGAATAACAATATACATGGCTGCTCATAGACAGATAATGATTTATGCTCCAGATCTTTCACAAAACAAATAAACAGATAAAAACACACATGAATGCAAACAGCGATCTTTTATTTAAGGCAAACCTACCATAATTATATTACATTTAATTGTACAGTTAGTTATAACTTATGTTATCAAATAAAGTTAATAAAATGCTTTATCAGAAATCTCTGTGCGTCTTGTTTGACAGTCAGAAACATTGATCTTACATAACAGTCAGAACAAAACCAGCTCTTCGAAAATGAAAAGTATTACATATTTGAGAGGTTTGTGTTTGAAAGAAGAAATCCCTGTGGACCTGACCTGACGCTGATCCGCATAATCAACAGAAGAATAAAGCAATCTCCACATTGTATCTTGATGAATTTCCACACAGAGGTACGCAAAATGTAGGAAGGATGTTTCCCCATGTTTTTGATATACCACTATCGGCTGTTAAATTTGAAAATCATTAATTATATACATCTAGCCAAGTTTCGTATGTGAGTTTCCCTTACAGTCAATGCGAGCGTCGCAAGACCGGAAATAAGTACGCACACACTCGCGTCGCTGAAGCTCACCAGCGCCATCTTGTGCACCTAGCCCATTCTGCTCCGTTAAATCGATGTTTTGCCATCGCGTTATCTGTTTGTCATCTATGAACACGACATCGCGGGGGTGTATGTACCGGTCTTAGTGAAACGGCTTCCTCCGGTGGAATTCATACGCAAGGCATATTAATGATTATTGTATCAGCCCTAAACCCTTCCAACGCAGTAAGCGGAAGTATAACTGATCTTTTTCGAAAAGCTGTTTAATTATTTATTTTAACCGTACACCTACAGTACCACCACACAATAAAATGCTGCATGGACGTACATTTTTAATTAAATTAATTTTTTTAAGCGATCTATTTTAAACAATAAATAAAATATAAAATTATATATGACGGCATGTTACTAAACCAGAACATACATTTTAAACGTGTTTATCAAACTTATAAAACACATCGCAGTAACAGACATGTTACTAAACCAAAGCAAATCATTTATCATTCATTTTTTAATCATGTATTCAACCAATACTTATACAACATATACAAACACGTTTTAAACATATTTTAAACAAAAACTAATCATAAACGCAGCCTTCTCAAAATTACAGACATGTACAATCATGCTGATCACATATTATGGATATTCAGACTTTTAGCCATTAATACGTTTTAGGATAATGAAAAACACCAACATCTGAGGGCTGCCAAAATATCTCCAGTCCCACAAAACCCACTCAGACTCCAGGGTTAAATAATATGGAAATAAATAATTATATAATGACATCAGGCTACTAAAGCAATTCATTAAACAAAAAAAGTATTCAACATTTAAGTTAATCAAACTTATAAAACACACCATACTCTTCTTTTTTTTAAAAAAGATAACTTATTTTAAATGTGATAGCATAGTATATATACAATAAACATTTCTGATGATACGTATAAAAAATTATCCCTTACAGTTTTAGACCGGTGAGAGATGTCCAAACATGAATGAAATATCCCCAAAATAAAATAGTACGACTTAAAAAATAAAATAAAATGTTTTTAAAATAATAAACAGAATTTCACAGGTCCTCGTAGTGAAATGTATGTGAGACCTGAGGGGCTGCTTCACACACACCCCGCGCAGGCGAGGGTGGAGTTCCAGACCGCATGATCTAAGTCAATGGTGTACATTATTTCAAAGCTAACATTAATGTTATGTTTTTTAATAATCAGTTCCCCCACTACATCTGATGTCCGCTGTTTCTTAATTCAACAAAATGATGATATATATTACCTAAAATATTTTAGATTTTATATAATATTATATAATAAATAATTATTTACATCATATCATATATATATATATTTATGATTATATTATATTAGATGCGTTATGCATTAATCACTTTAGATTCTTTAAAGTTCTTATTTTTAGCACCATCTTCAAAGTTTTCATACCATCTCTCTCTCTCTCTCTCTCTCTCTGTGTGTGTGCGCGCGCGCGTTGCATGCTGGGAGCGAGTGGACGGACGGAGTTTGGCGTGGGTGTGAGTGACTCTGAGTTTGAGTGGATAATTTCTTTTCTTTATTTTATTTTTTTTAATTTTTTAAATTTTTTTCCTTAATTTGTTTTGTTTTTGGTGGTAGAGTTGTTTAAGCTGACTTCGGTCAGGGAGTGCAGGATGGAGACAAACGCGGGTGATTTCTTGCGTCTGACAATCAGGCATGGCTGTAAATGCATGCCTGATGCGTCGGTATCAGTGGAAGATTGTTTGATTGCTGTGAGTGCGGTAGTTGGCAGCGTTAACATCAGGTCCGCTTCTCGTATGAATAAGGCTATAGTAATCTTTCTAAGTGAAAGCCAAATGGCAGATGGGTTGGTTGAGAGTGGATTAATAATCAGGGATACGTTTGTGCCCGTTTTGCCTCTGTCAAGCCCATCAAAAAAGATAATTTTGTCGAACGTGCCTCCGTATGTTAAAAATGAAAAGTTGGAGGAAATATTAAAGAGATTCGGTAAGTTAGTAAGTCCAATCAAGTTGATTTCGCTTGGATGTAAAAATCCGGAATTAAAGCATGTAGTGTCCTTCCGGCGTCAAGTTTTTATGATTCTGAACGCTCAGAGTGAGCCTCTAAATTTGTCTGTGAAATTAACAATTGAGAATAAAGATTACACCATCTTTATCAGTTCAGAATCTATGAAATGTTTTATTTGCGGCGGTTTAGGGCATTTCAGACAGACTTGCCCAAATCGTAATGCTGTTAATGAGGAAGTGGCGGTCGATGTGGAGGGTAATCGGGCAAGAGAAACTACTGAGGACGCGGTGCCGCTTCAACTCTCGCAGGCCGCGGTGCAAGCTGCACCGAGTAGCTCTCATGATCGACCGGTTTCGGCTAACACTAGTAATGATCCCGCGACCGAGGCTATACAGCCAGGGGTGAGCAATGAACCCGCGGCCGAGGCTATACAGTCGGAGGTGAGCGATGAACAGGTGCATCCAGAGCTCGAGGCTGTCACACCTGAACAAGGAAAGCAGGCAAGCTCTGCTGTAACTGAGATTGAAACGTTCAGCGATGAAGAAACTCAAGAAGACACTGCTTCACAAGCGGTGGTGGATTCAAAGTCACAGAATGAGGATTTTGATAGAGACTGCGAAGATTTGTGTGCTGAAAATGACGAGACGGATGCGGTACACGCGTCTGAAGGTAAGAGTAAATTATTTTATTCAGTTCAGCAGATCAATAGTTTTCTTGATAAAACGAAAGGGCTTCGTAAGCCTAATATTGAGCTGTTTTTCCCGGATCTAAAGTTGTTTTTGGTTTCTTGTACTGTGGCTATGAGGAAGGCTACATTTGACGAGCTTGACAGACCAAAACGATATCGGCTAAAGAAACTTCTGTGTAATGTAAGAAGTATTTTGCATGCACAAGGTAAAAAGTGAGATGGGATATGTCTTGTATTTATTTTTTAGTTGCATTTATTTTTTCATGGCACCTTTGAGGTTTGGAACTTTAAATATCAATGGGTGTCGTGATGTTATGAAAAGGTGTAGTTTATTTGATTATGTTATGTTAAAGAAGTCTAATATAGTCTTTCTTCAAGAGACGCACTCAGATTTTAAAAATCAAGTACAATGGCAAAGTGAATGGAAGGGACAGGTCATTCTGAGTCATGGTTCTAATGTCAGTGCCGGTGTTGCGATCCTTCTCGGACCTGAATATAAAGGATTACCTGTAAGTGTTGTTGAATTAGTCCCAGGTCGAATGTTGCGAGTTGATGTTACTATTCACGGCTCTAACTTTTCACTTTTTAATATTTATGCTCCCAATAACGGTTCAGAACGAATTATTTTTTTTAGAAAACTTATAGTTGCTCTTAGTGACGTTACTCAAGATAAGATGATTGTTTTGGCTGGGGATTTTAATTGTACCACAGATCACACATTAGATAGGAACCATGAGGAGCCCCACAGTCAGTCTGCAGATGTACTTAAAACTCTGATAAATTATCATCACCTTGTGGATACTTGGAGAGAAACTTTCCCCCAAACTAAACAGTATACTTGGGTTAAAGTTAATTCTAATAGGATATCTGGAGCCAGGGTTGATAGAATTTATGTGCAGAAAAATGTCAGAGCAAAATTTTTTAATGGTTGTATTTCTCCTACTCCCTTATCGGATCACTTTTATATGTCTGTTGAGGTTGCCACTGCACAGAGCACTACTAAGCACTGTATTTGGAAATTTAGTAGCAAACTTTTACTAGATCACAATTTTTTGCACGCTTTTTCACTTTTTTGGGAGAGTTGGAGAGAGAGGAAATTGCAGTATAAGTCCTTAAGTCAGTGGTGGGACATTGGCAAGGTGCAAGTTAAACTTTTTTGTCAGAATTATACTGCCTTCAATAAAAGCATTCTGGGGAGTAAGATGATACAGTTTGAACAGGACTTTCTTCACACTGATGTTGAGGAGGATGGTGCTGATGCCGCTGAGATGTTGGAACGGAACAAGTTTCTTTTACGCAATCTTCTAGAAGAAAGGGCCCAAGAGGCACTTGTTCGTGCTAAATTTCTATCTTTTAACAACATGGATGCTCCAACATCTTTCTTTTTTAATCTGGAGAAGAAGATTGGAAATAGGAAGAATTTGTGTCATTTGAAACTGACAGATGGGAGAGAAGTGACTGATGATTGTGGAATTATTTCCCATGCGCTGTCTTTTTATGAAGATCTGTATAAAGCTGAAGCCTGTGATGCTGGAATGGCTGACTCTTTACTCCAGGACTTACCTCGTCTTCCAGATGAGGAGAAACATATGCTTGATCAACCACTGACCTTTGATGAATTTACTGTAGCTGTTAATGAACTTTCTCCAGGCAAAGCTCCAGGACTAGATGGTCTAAGTGCAGAATTCTACAAGCAGTTTTGGCCAGTCATCGGAAAAGACTTGTTTTTGGTCTTCTTGGAATGTTTGGAAAAGGGAACACTTCCATTGAGCCTTAGGAGGGCTATGATAACCTTATTACCCAAGAAGGGTGACCTTGGAGACATAAAAAACTGGCGTCCTGTGTCTTTACTCGGTGTTGACTATAAGATACTTTCTAAAGTTTTAACTAATAGAATTAAATGTTGTATAGCTTCAGTCATCCATGCAGATCAATCCTACTGTGTTCCTGGTCGGTCGATTTTTAATAATCTTTTTTTGATTCGAGATTTGATTTCTTATGCCAAAGTGCATAAGTTTGATGCAGGTTTTATTTCTCTGGATCAGGAAAAAGCCTTTGACCGGGTTGATCATGGTTTCCTTTTTAAATGTTTCGAAGCTTTTGGTTTTGGTCGATCTTTTATTTCTTATGTAAAGTTGTTGTACACTGATGTGTACAGCATGCTGAAAATAAATGGAACACTTACAAGGCCTTTTGTAGCTGGCAGAGGCATAAGGCAAGGTTGTGGCCTTTCAGGTATTTTATATGCCATAGTTATTGAACCACTGCTGGTAGATTTGAGACGACAGCTCAGTGGGATTTCAACAACTTGCCCTGTATCTAGCAGTGGGGTGGTAACAGTCAGACTCAGTGCTTATGCTGATGATGTCACTGTGGTGATAAGGTCAGATGAAGATGTAAAGAATTTAATATCATCCCTCGAGGTTTATCAGAAGGCATCTTCCTCTAGAATAAACTGGCTGAAGAGTGCAACTTTTTTGATGGGTAATTGGGAGGATGGAGGCCCTCCAAAACTTCCCCAGTACTGCTCTTGGAACTTTGAGGGGTTTAAAATGTTGGGAGTGTTTCTGGGGGTGGATCATTACATGTTGAAAAACCATCAAACTTGCTAGCGGAATAAAAATGATTCCGCTAGGTTGTAAGAATCAAGCATTAAAACACGTGTTGTCATTTAGACGCCAAGTTTTTATGTTTTTGGAATCATCGTCGCTGGATATTTCTTTTCGCATACAGCATGAAGGAAAGTCCTACATGATTTATGTGAACACCGGTAGTTTAAAATGTTATGAATGCGGGGATATCGGGCATAAGAAAAATGTTTGTCCACATAAGAAGCAAGTTGAAGTAAATGAAAATGCAAATGAATCTGAAGTTGTTTTACCAACGGAGGAAGTGCAGAGAATAGAATCAGGGAAAAATCAGGCTGATACGGAAAAAAACGAGGATTCAAACTGTGGTGCTGTGCAGGAGAGTGAAAGCAGGCCTGTAGTAAGTGAAGTAGTTGAGGAAAACAGTGAAAGAAGTGTTGAAGAAGAAAAGTCTAATGCAAACTGTTCTTTTGAAATGGAAAGACAAAGAGGTGAAGATCACTCTGTTGTCTCACAGATAGAGGAAGAGGAAACTGATCATGGAATAGAGGAAGGTGATGAGGATGATAATATGTCTGAAATGTCTGACATTCCTTCTCAGTGTGGTGATGAGCAGTTGTATACTGTAAAAGAAATAAATGATTTTCTGGATGAAACTTTTGGCAGAAAGTTTGAAGTAAGAGAGTTCTTTCCAGATGTAAACAAGTTTTTAATTTCAGTAATAAAATTGCAGAAATCAGTTGGTTTTGAAGAACTTAGTAGAAGGAAAAGGTTCAGACTGAAGAAAATCGTGACAAATTTAAGGAGAGGAAAATGTCCGGCTACAAGATTAATTAAGTCTGTTTAATGTCACAAAGGGTGAATTTTCTCTTCCACCTAAAATTGTCTCTTCTTTGTGTTTTTTTGTTTTCTTTCTTCCTTTTGTTCCCTCTTTATATGGAGAGCTTAAAAATAGGAACCATTAATATAAATGGAGGGAGGGAAAAAAATAAAAGGGCAGTTCTATCTAAATATATACAAACAAAAAACATTAATATTGCTTTTATACAAGAAACCCATAGTGATCAGATAAATGAGATAGATTGGAGAATGTGGTGGGATGGAAATATTTTCTTTAGTCATGGCACTAATTTAAGTGGAGGTATTGCAATCCTTTTTGGAAAAAATATAAACATAACTGTTATGTCTACGTGTGAGATAGAAAAAGGTAGGGCTTTAGCTCTTCAGGTAGAGATAATGGGTTTAAGTTTTGTTTTTATTAATATATATGCCCCAAATAATGGTGCAGACAGAATAAGGTTCTTTAGGAAGGTGAATGAAAGCTTAAAAGATTTTGATAAGGGTACAATTTTGGTTTTAGGTGGTGATTGGAACTGCAAATTAGATTTTACTGTAGATAGGAATGGAGAGGAACCTTGTCCACCTTCAGCTAGTGTTTTAAGGAATATTATTAGGGATTATGATTTAATTGATGTGTGGAGAGAACATCATCCAATGACAAGACAGTATACATGGGTAAAAGTAGCTAGTGATCATGTTAGTTCAGCAAGGCTGGATCGGTTTTATATTAGTAGAAGTAAGAATAAGAGTGTTCAAAAATCTGTTATTTCCCCAAATGGTTTTACAGACCACCATTTGTGCTTAATTGAATTAAGTTTAAAAAAGTCTAAAAGTTTTAGTTCTTATTGGCATTTTAATGTTAAGTTATTGCATGATGTAAAATTTTGTGAGAATTTTGTACTATTGTGGAATAAATGGAAAGAAAGAAAAAATGATTATGAAAATATTCTACAATGGTGGGAGGTGGGAAAAACCCAAATAAGAATGTTTTGCCAAGATTATACTGCTCATACTAATAGTTTGATTAAAAAGACAATTAGAGAACTTGAGAGAGATATTGAACAGCTTGAAGTAAATGTAGTCAACAATGATTTAACAGATGCAGATAGGTTGGAAAAAAAGAAAAAAAATCTTTAGGAACTCTTCTCCATGAAAATGCCAAAGGAGCTTTAATTAGAGCTCGATTTTCCTTATTAAAGGACATGGATGCTCCTAGTTCATTCTTTTTTAATCTAGAAAAGAAAGAGATGGAAAGAAAACAAATGTTACATCTGAAACGTGCTAATGGAACTTTGACATCTGATCCAAAGGAAATGAGGATGATTGCAATGAATTTTTATAAGGATTTGTTTGGAGAGCAAAAGTGTGATGTTTCAAGTATGGATTTTTTATTTAAAGATATACCTAAATTGAATGCTGAACAACAAAAGGAGTTGGACTCTGAGATAATGATAAATGAACTGTCAGAAGCAGTTCAACAAATGTCTGTTGCTAAAGCCCCTGGTATTGACGGAATTCCAGCTGAATTTTATAAGAATTTTTGGCATGTGATTCAGGAAGATATGTTGGAGGTTTTTAAAGTATCTTTAAAAAAAAATGAACTACCAACTAGTTGCAAAAGGGCTGTGCTTTCGTTGTTACCTAAGAAAGGTGATCTTGGTCTTTTAAAAAATTGGAGACCAGTGGCATTGTTATGTACGGATTATAAAATCCTTGCAAAGTGTTTTTCAAATAGATTAAAAAAACACCTTGGGTCTTTGATAGAAAGGAATCAAACTTATTGTATACCAAATCGAACTATAATGGATAACCTTTTTCTTTTAAGAGATGTAATTGATTTAGCTTACATGGATAATGTAAATTTAGGTATATTCTCAATTGACCAAGAAAAAGCTTTTGATAGAGTTGACCATTGTTATTTGTTCAATGCTCTCAAAGCTTTTGGAATTGGAGATCGTTTTTTATCAGGCATAAAACTTTTATATGCTGGGGCATCTGTTATGTTAAAGGTGGGATGTGGACTTAGTCAGCCAGTTTTAATGAAAAGAGGAATAAGGCAGGGATGTCCTTTGTCAGGACAACTTTTTTCTTTAGCAATTGAACCCCTACTTTGTCAGTTGAGAAAAAATATAAAAGGTTTTGCAGTTAAAGGTTCTGAAAATATGCTTATAAAAGTATCTGCTTATGCAGATGATATCACTGTTTTTATAAAAAATAAAAATGATGTTGAAGCATTAAAAGAAAGTTTAAATATTTATGAAAAGGCCTCATCTGCAAAGGTCAACTGGAATAAAAGTGAAGGTTTTATTATGGGGAATTGGCAAGAGGAACCCCCTCCAGTACTCCCAGGTGGAGTTAAATGGGGTAAAGAAGTCTTACAGTTTTTAGGGGTATATCTAGGGAAAGAAGGATATCAGGAAAAGAACTGGGAGGGTATGATAGATAAAGTGTGTGCAAAATTGTCCAAATGGAAGTGGGTGTTACCCAAACTATCATACAGGGGAAGAGCCCTGGTTGTTAATAATCTTGTAGCCTCTATGATCTGGCATAAAATGATTGTACTAAACCCACCAAATAGTGTTGTTGGTGAAATTCAAAGAAATGTAATTATTTTTTTTTGGTCTGGATACCACTGGACAAAAGCTGCTGTGCTCTTTTTACCAGTTTGTGAAGGTGGACATGGATTAATGGATATACAAAGTCGAATCATGACCTTCAGAATCCAAGCAGTGCAAAGACTATTGTATTCTGGACACTCTATGTGGACTGACACAGCTTGTGCCTTGTTGCAAAATGTGGATATTTTTAAATATGATAAACAGTTGTTCTTAATAAGGTTGATGGACATTGATTTGAGTGGTACCTCATCTTATTATCAGTCAGTTTTAAGAGCATGGAGATTGATTTTCAAAGTGGAGAGAGATTCTTCAGAACTTGGAAGCTGGATGTGACATGAACCTCTTTTTAATAACCCTCTGATTGAAGTCAAAGAACTAAGTCTGAGGAGTTTAAGATCTGCAATGGCAAAAATTGGTTGCACCAAAGTATCTGACTTGAGAAATGGCAATAAATGGAAAAGCCCTGAAGAGATGTGTTGTCTGATAGGCATCAGGTCTGTTAGGTTCATGAAGATAATATTAAACAGAATTTTTTCATCCCTGCCTTCTACATTAAGACAGCTACAAGAAGAAAATGAGCCAACTCTACAGGACAATGATGAAAACTATATATATTGCTGCAAAGAAGAAAACAATGTCCTTGATAAACTTTATAGTGGGTGAAGCAAAGCTAGCAATATGGCTGACAAGAAAGCAGAAAATTAAAGGTGGATGTTCAGTGGATCCTGAATTGACTTTTAAAGCTCTAATATCTGCAAGAATCAGAGCAGAATTTGCTTTTTATAAAATGACGAATAATCTAATGGGTTTTAATGGAATGTGGGGAAATGAAAATTTTTTGTGTGTTGTCGATGAGGAGGAAAATTTAATATTTCTTGTGTAATTTGTTTTATTATGTAAATATTTAATATTTATAGAGGGAAAAGAATAGAAAGTGATATGAAATTGTAAAAAAAAACTGTTAATAAAAATCAAAAAATCTCTGTCTCTCTCTCTCTCTCTCCCTCACACACACACTCTCTCTCTCTCTCTCTCCCTCTCTCTCTCTCTCTCACACACACACACAATGAAACATGATGCCAAAGTCTTTCTGTATGTTTTAAAAATAAAAAATAAAAAATATTGATTTTGCTTTAAATCTATGCTGAGGAGCTCGTTTGTTTGTCACAGTATAGACTGTGAAGTTTAGATGAAGTTGTTTTATCTTTTAGAAGAAAGACCCTCGATGGTATTCAACCATTAAAGATGGTTCAGGAAAGACCCACGCATCCTAGAGATGTAATTTACGTGTGTTGCTACGGTCGTAAACCTTTCACATATCTACGGTACTTTCAGACACAGAGCAGGAAAGACATTTGCAGGCCCTCTGTTTAGCCGTCCCAAAATACCTCCATTTAAAAGCAAAAATATTAAAATGACATGCTGTAGTTCTATTTTATATATTTTGTATTAAAAGTACTATCCATATTATATTCCTTATTTAAAACAATATATTTAACCGACAGTATCCCCCCATCAGTTGTTTGCCCTTCAGCCTTATTACGTAGTGCTTTTAATTTAGCCTACTGTAAGATCCCTTTACAATAGTGTAATGAAAGTTAACTTTTCTTAAAGTTTATAGTTGTATTTTACTGTATCCCCATCCTTCTATCCTGTAGATTGTATGCGTACTGTAAAATAACAAATATACATCTTGCTTAAAGTCAGTCAAATAATTACACCTACAATTTGAAACGTGTTTAAACACATTGTGTGTCACTAAAGCAAGGCACACCGTCTATCGTCTTATTTTTTTTAAATAACCCGATGACCGGCATCGTCTCTTCATTTAATTTATGCACCCGAGTGCTTTTCTCTCCAGAGAGGAAAACCCTTTCTCTTTGGATATGTTTGGCAGAAACATAATTTCTACATTATTCTACAATTTTTTTAAATGTACGACTGAACTTTTCTCATTCGACAGAAATACTATTTTCAAATTATTTACCCGGCCTACAACACTCGGTGTAAATGTTCTTACCTAGAACAGAAAACATACGCTTTGACTATTTTGTAGGCATCGTGTAATGTAAAATGGTTTACAAAAAAAATAAACTGTAATCACCAGCAGCTGTGATTTTCAAAATGAAAGAAATGTACGATCTAAGGATGTTTCAACTATTATCATCATTTCCCTTTGACCCGGATAAAGCGGTAATTAATTTTATATCCGAGTGACACAATATACAGTTCTCATACTATTTGTGTAAATAGCCGTGCTAAAACATTTATGACTATTTTAGTGATCATGTCAAGAGTGTTTCACATCTAAGAATCCCAATGTTTTGTAAATTACATTTTTCTTACACCCCGAGATTTAGCCGTATCAAGATTTTGGACGGCCTTTCGTGTATTCGAGCGACCAAATCACTAAGAAAGAGAGTATAGTGAGAAAACTAACGTTTACAACGCATATAGAATTCAGAATACAATTGTTAAAGTATTTTTTTTTTTTGTTAAATGTTGATTTGTAAATTATATTTTTATTACTCCGTTAGATTTAGTCATCGTGTTCGGATAGCCCATGACACAATTCACTTTTTTATTTTTAAGACTCCTGTAAGTCCACGCCAACTCTCGCGTGGGAAAGAGAGCGGTGTGAGCGCATTCTATTAATTTAAGAAAAATTATTAAACATTTGACCTAACTTTTTTATTATTTTGACAAAACACGACACGACGACATTAAACAATGTTATCAGTTCCTACGGCCATCTTCTTCGATTCAAATAAAGCAACATCTCTAGTGTACGTGTTTATGTGCTAAACATCTTTGCTTCTCCACTTTTCCAGATTTGTTAGATGGGCTACCGTTGTAATACAAACACATTTGAGAACTACGACGTTCTCACTTTTGTAAAGGTTATAGAAAAATGCCGTACACACTTTTGCATTTCATAATTCAGTGATTTTAGCTGTAATTGTCAATGTGTGACTCGTAGGCATGTATAATTTTAGATAGTCGACCGATCTGTTGACACGTTGTTTTGCAGTTTTCTGATGAAGAGTTTTCTCTGACTGCGGTCAAACATACACTGCCTGTTCATAGGAACTTTACAACATAACAATATCGCCCCTACATCTAGAGCTCTTGTTCATTTAGCCGATGACCACATTCACATTGTTTCAGCATTTGCCGCTTGACATTAAAGAGTAGGCCTATGCATACTCCCCTTTGGTCGTAAGCATTATCATCTACCGTGCGCTGAGATTTTTCTGCTTTGTCCACTTTTGACAGATTTGCTAGAGGGACTATGTCGCCTTGTTGTAACGTGATTACGTTTAAGATCCATAAGATTGCACTACATTCACCTGAAAAGGTTATAGATATAGTCTTTTATACAGGAAATGTGTATCAGAATAACAATTACCTAATAGTGAAATCCAATCTTCTAAACTATTGTGAAAACTTGTAATGTTGATCTGGCCCACCAGCCGTGTATCTTTTTCATTGTTTTTTAGATAAAGACTATTCTCAGAGTTTGGTCAAACAGATAAAAACATGAACAAAATAGAGTAAAAGATGATTAAATGATTGTAAAGAGAGTGTTTAAACTGAGATTGTGATGCACTTTAGAGCTTTTTCTGGTCTACCTGTGTCACAAAGACAAATAATAGCCACTACCTCGACTTTTAAAATGAGCCTTACCATCTTCTGTTATGACTCTTATACTTAATACAAACCCATCTACTACACTAAAGTTAGACATTAAAAGTCATGGATGTCATGGATGTGGTATTTTCATCGTATGTATCTCTAAACAGTAATTCAATAAATAAACCGCTGTTGATAAGTCGTTCATTTAAGTGAGAGGCGGGATTATTTTGACCGTTTTAGTCATTCATCGCGCTTGAGGTCTGATCCAGAAAACACGCTACAACTGTAACTGCGCTGCCATGTCTAAATAACCCGCTCTTCTTTAAGAAAACCGCGAGGCGAGCAGTTTCTGACATCTATTAATTCACTTCATTTTTTTCACCACCGCAAATGTTTTGTTTAGCATACGTATTAGTTTTAGTCAGTTACATAGGTGTCACGCATGAAGTTTATAGTTATTTTAAATAATTATGATAGAGTTACAGGTTTAGGTTAGTAGGGTGCCTGTAAGCGGTGAAAACTTCGAGCATCGGAGACGACGGTGTTACTCAAACAGCCCATATCTTTATCTTTTAACAAAAACTGTTGTATTACGCGTTACTAAGACAAAATCTGTGACAGCGTTCATTAATATGTTGAAATGAAAATAAACATACAAAACTTTATAATGACCGTGAGTTCAATATAGCCTAACACCGCATAGACAAATGTTTGTTCTAACGCTTTCGCCCTAAAATTGTGAGATTTCTTGACTTCGCCGTGTTTAACAGACGCTAGAGCGAACTGTAAACCACACACTTTCTCATCGCATTACGCTAAGAAACTGCACATGGTTAAAGCTGTTACACCATAAACTTGTATCTGATATAAACTAGGATAGTATAATGATATAACGTAAAAGATAAAATATTTTATGAAATCGAGCAAATTCACAGAGATATCGCTGCGTATGAACAAAGAGGTTGACGGCAAAACTAGAAAACAATCCGCGAGGCCTAGGAATTACACTTAGTTGGTGAAAATAAGATAAGAATGCGAAAGTCGTTGAAACAAATTGAAACAGAAAGAATGAGCAAAGTCCTGGAAGCGTACGATTGTACTTGTTTAGATTAGATTAGATTCAACAAGTACAGAGCTAATGAAATGCAGTTAGCATCTAACCAGAAGTGCAAGAATATAGTGTTTTATATACATAAAAGTGCAGAGTAAGTAAAGCTATGATATACAAGAATGTACAGTGTAGTTGCTATATACGATATTGATCAGAGTATATACAGAATATAAATATGAATGCAATGTAGGGATCGTATGTACATTATGAACGGAGCAATGAAGGATTATATATACATTATGAACAGCAGGAACGCGAGAACGGCGGTAATTAATACAGTCGAATGAGTGTGCTAAAGTATTGTTGAACGATGTATTAGATGCAAAAACAGTAGTGCAATGATATTTTTTGTAGAAATAGTTTACTGTGCTTGTACATTAACAACTTTAGACAGTTTATGGTGTAATAGCTTTAACCATGTGCAGTTTCTTAGCGTAATGCGATGAGAAAGTGTTTGGTTTACAGTTCGCTCTAGCGTCTGTTAAACACGGCGAAGTCAAGAAATCTCGCAATTTTAGGGCGAAAGCGTCAGAACAAACATTTGTCTATGCGGTGTTAGGCTATATTGAACTCACGGTCATTATAAAGTTTTGTATGTTTATTTTCATTTCAACATATTAATGAACGCTCTCACAGATTTTGTCTTAGTAACGCGTAATACAACAGTTTTTGTTAAAAGATAAAGATATGGGCTGTTTGAGTAACACCGTCGTCTCCGATGCTCGAAGTTTTCACCGCTTACAGGCACCCTACTAACCTAAACCTGTAACTCTATCATAATTATTTAAAATAACTATAAACTTCATGCGTGACACCTATGTAACTGACTAAAACTAATACGTATGCTAAACAAAAAATTTGCGGTGGTGAAAAAAATGAAGTGAAGTAATAGATGTCAGAAACTGCTCGCCTCGTGGTTTTCTTAAAGAAGAGCGGGTTATTTAGACATGGCAGCGCAGTTACAGTTGTAGCGCGTTTTCCGGATCAGACCTCAAGTGCGATGAATGACTAAAACGGTCAAAATAATCCCGCCTCTCACTTAAATGAACGACTTATCAACAGCGGTTTATTTAAGTACTGTTTAGAGATGCATACGATGAAAATACCACATCCATGACATCCATGACTTTTAATGTCTAACTTTAGTGTAGTAGATGGGTTTGTATTAAGTATAAGAGTCATAACAGAAGATGGTAAGGCTCATTTTAAAAGTTGAGGTAGTGGCTATTATTTGTCTTTGTGACACAGGTAGACCAGAACAAGCTCTAAAGTGCATCACAATCTCAGTTTAAACACTCTCTTTACAATCATTTAATCATCTTGTACTCTATTTTGTTCATGTTTTTGTCTGTTTGACCAAACTCTGAGAATAGTCTTTATCTAAAAAACAATGAAAAAGATACACGGCTGGTGGGCCAGATCAACATTAAAAGTTTTCACAATAGTTTAGAAGATTGGATTTCACTATTAGGTAATTGTTATTCTGATACACATTTCCTGTATAAAAGACTATATCTATAACCTTTTCAGGTGAATGTAGTGCAATCTTATGGATCTTAAACGTAATCACGTTACAACAAGGCGACATAGTCCCTCTAGCAAATCCGTAAAAAGTGGACAAAGCAGAAAAATCTCAGCGCACGGTAGATGATAATGCTTACGACCAAAGGGGAGTACGCATAGGCCTACTCTTTAATGTCAAGCGGCAAATGCTGAAACAATGTGAATGTGGTCATCGGCTAAATGAACAAGAGCTCTAGATGTAGGGGCGATATTGTTATGCTGTAAAGTTCCTATGAACAGGCAGTGTATGTTTGACCGCAGTCAGAGAAAACTCTTCATCAGAAAACTGCAAAACAACGTGTCAACAGATCGGTCGACTATCTCTGGTAAAAATAAATAAATAAATAAAATTATACATGTCTACGAGTCACACATTGACAATTACAGCTAAAATCACTGAATTATGAAATGCAAAAGTGTGTACGGCATTTTTCTATAACCGTTACAAAAGTGAGAACGTCGTAGTTCTCAAATGTGTTTGTATTACAACGGTAGCCCATCTAACATATCTGGAAAAGTGGAGAAGCAAAGATGTTTAGCACATACACACGTACACTAGAGATGTTGCTTTATTTGAATCGAAGAAGATGGCCGTAGGAACTGATAACATTGTTTAATGTCGTCGTGTCGTGTTTTGTCTAACTTGGAAAAAACAGAGGGCGACAATAACTAACCATCCTCCGAAACCATCGGGAATCATTATTGAGAATACTGGCTGCATCCGATCTTGAGCAGCTGACTTTATGATCATCAGGCGTGTTCGACTCACCAGCACCATGCAAACCAATGGCAAATCTGACTGAAGTAGTGCATACCGGGTAGAATATTGTCCGCCTAAGACTGCGCCGACGCACATGACCATCACGGTGCCATCAAGTATCGCGAGAGTGATCGAGAGCAGCCGGCTGATTCAGCCTGCACTTCTCCAGAGTGACAGCTGGAGCGCCGATGACAATACAGCTGTTCACGTTTGGCCAGACTCCCCACATGACTACGTTCACGTGTGTTTCGGGGTTTATTCAACATTTCAGTTCCAAAAAATGGCCACAAATCTGCGTTTAGAAGGTAAGAGCATTCATGTAGTCAGCTGTTGTATTTAGTCACTCCCCCCCCCCCCCCAAAAAAAAAAAAAAAAGTGACCTTATTCTTGAAATATGTGGCACCATATTAAGTAGTGTTGAGTATCTGTGCTCACAAAATGTTCTGAAACGCCTGCATATTTGACAATCTGCATTTTATTGCTTCATAGTGATAAGTATGTGATTATAGATATGTCTGTTCTCCTCATGAACCATTTTTGGACAGGCTTCTGAAGCAGAGTAATGTTTTTTAGCTGATCTACAGCTAAATATAGGAGCGTTGGTTATAACCAGTGGATATTTTGTACTACATACATTTAATAATAATAAAATACGACACTGACCGCAAGGGAAAAGAAGAATGAGGAGGAGGAGGATGAGAAGAATGCGGAGGAGGAGGATGAGAAGGAGATAGAGAAGGAGATGAAGAATGAAGAGGAGGATGAGGAGGAGGAAATGAAGAATGAGGAGGATCATAAGGATAAGGAAGAGGATGAGAAGGAGATGGAAATGAACAGGATAATAAGGATGAGGAGGAGGATGAGAAGAAGGAAATGGGGAAGGAGAAGAATGAGGAGAAGGAGATGGAGGATGAAAAGAATGAGGAGGCCAATTAGAAGGAATGGAGAATGAGAAGAATGAGGAAGGAACTGTTGCTTAGAGGAAACCCTCGCTGCTACATAAAAAAAAAAAAAATAAATAAATAAATAAATAGGGCTGCTGTTTTGTCGAAGGAGAAGGCAAGTTGAATGAGAAGGAGATACATATAAAAAAAAAAAAAAAAAAATCATAAAGGAAAAGGGGCTGCTGTTTTCTCCTGCTGGGAGATTACCCCTTGCCGCGATACCTGAGGGGGCCGCTGCTATCCCTCAAGCGAGGGACGAACTCCCCCTCAGAAGAAAGGGACTGCTGTTCTCTCCAGCTGGAGAGAGCTCCCTTTGCCTCTATGGCTGCAGGGGATTGCTGTTCATCCTACAGCAGAGGATGAACACCCCTGCTACTTAAATGGAGATGGAGAAGGCGAACTTGAAGGAGATGAGAAAGGAAAAATAAAAATAATAATAATTATAAAGGAAAGGGGCTGCTGTTGTCTCTCGAAGGAGATCACCCCTTGCCGCGATACCTGAGGGGGCCGCTGCTATCCCTCAAGCGAGGGACGAACTCCCCCTCAGAAGAAAGGGACCTGCTGTTCTCTCCAGCTGGAGAGAGCACCCTTTGCTGCTATGGCTGCAGGAGACTGCTGTTCATCCTACAGCAGAGGATGAACACCCCTGCTACTTAAAATAAGAGGGGACTTGCTATTCTCTCCCTCGCTTAAGACATGAGAACATGCCTCTCCTGCCATAGGCTGCTTAAGGACATCTCTATAACATCATCTTTCTCTTTTGCAGGAAGGAAACAAGGAAACGCTACTCTCCTACCACTCATGCCCTGCTCAGGGAAATGCTGCTCGTTTGTGGTTCTCCCGCTGGAGAAAATACCCTCGCTGCTATTACCAGCTACCTTAATTATAGAGGGGCCCGCTATTTTATGCCTCATAAGAAGGGAGATACCCCTTCGCTAGCCAATAGGTTACATTAAGGATATCTCAATAACACTGTCTTTTCTCTTTGCAGGACTGGAACAAGGTTGGTTTTGGGGGTTCTTCTTCAGGCAGTAATACTCTCATTATGTTTTGGGGGTTAATGTTAAAGCTCTTGTATGTTCAATTATTCTGGGAGCAAGAACCCCCATAAGGAACCATACCGCCTAAGATAAATTGTGTTCAATAAACTCAAGTAAACTTGCCAAAGTGTTTCCTGTCTGAAATCGAGCGCAGCGTCAGTTCAGTCAGGCCACGGAGCTGATGCGGTCAGCTGTCAAATCGCTCCAATCACCACATCCCTCCTATTAGACACGGGACATATATATACGTGCCACTACTGCTCGGTAAGTATGCTCAACGACTCGCAACCCTCCCTCCCTCCCCATTATATGCATGAGCACATTACTGCGCACCTTCTAGCTGTTGTCTTGTTTGTTTCAGATCACTAAGGCTTCCAAAAATCTTAGCTGGCATGGACCTCTTTGCGGAGAGACACCCATCTTCATAACCAGGCTACAGGATTGACGTACCACTGCCACATCTACATGATTATCACCGTTTGCTTTAAAGACTTTATTAAAAGTCTTAATTATTATGTATTTCTAAATTCATGGTTCCGGGGGGTTAATGTTAAAGCTCTTGTATGTTCAATTATTCTGGGAGCAAGAACCACCATAAGGAACCATACTGCCAAAGATAAATTGTGTTCAATAAACTCAAGTAAACTTGCCAAGGTGGTTCCTGTCTGAACTGATGGAAAACACACGTTGGGGGGATACTGTCGGTTAAATATATTGTTTAAATAAGGAATATAATATGGATAGTACTTTTAATACAAAATATATAAAATAGAACTACAGCCTGTCATTTTAATATTTTTGCTTTTAAATGGAGGTATTTTGGGACGGCTAAACAGAGGGCCTGCAAATGTCTTTCCTGCTCTGTGTCTGAAAGTACCGTAGATATGTGAAAGGTTTACGACCGTAGCAACACACGTAAATTACATCTCTAGGATGCGTGGGTCTTTCCTGAACCATCTTTAATGGTTGAATACGATCGAGGGTCTTTCTTCTAAAAGATAAAACAACTTCATCTAAACTTCACAGTCTATACTGTGACAAACAAACGAGCTCCTCAGCATAGATTTAAAGCAAAATCAATATTTTTTATTTTTTATTTTTAAAACATACAGAAAGACTTTGGCATCATGTTTCATTGTGTGTGTCTGTGTGTGAGAGAGAGAGAGAGAGGGAGAGAGAGTGAGAGAGAGAGAGAGAGAGAGAGAGAGATGGTATGAAAACCTTGAAGATGGTGCTAAAAATAAGAACTTTAAAGAATCTAAAGTGATTAATGCATAACGCATCTAATATAATATAATCATATATATATATATATATATATATATATATATATATATATATATATATATATATATATATATATATATATATATATATATGATATGATGTAAATAATTATTTATTATATAAAATTATATAAAATATAAAATATTTTAGATAATATATATCATCATTTTGTTGAATTAAGAAACAGCGGACATCAGATGTAGTGGGGGAACTGATTATTAAAAAACATAACATTAATGTTAGCTTTGAAATAATGTACACCATTGACTTAGATCATGCGGTCTGGAACTCCACCCTCGCCTGCGCGGGGTGTGTGTGAAGCAGCCCCTCAGGTCTCACATACATTTCACTACGAGGACCTGTGAAATTCTGTTTATTATTTTTAAAACATTTTATTAGATTTTTTAAGTCGTACTATTTTATTTTGGGGATATTTCATTCATGTTTGGACATCTCTCACCAGTCTAAAACTGTAAGGGATAATTTTTTTATATGTATCATCAGAAATGTTTATTGTATATACTATGCTATCACATTTAAAATAAGTTATCTTTTTAAAAAAAAGAAGAGTATGGTGTGTTTAATAAGTTTGATTAACTTAAATGTTGAATACTTTTTTTGTTTAATGAATTGCTTTAGTAGCCTGATGTCATTATATAATTATTTATTTCCATATTATTTAACCCTGGAGTCTGAGTGGGTTTTGTGGCACTGGAGATATTTTGGCAGCCCTCAGATGTTGGTGTTTTTCATTATCCTAAAACGTATTAATGGCTAAAAGTCTGAATATCCATAATATGTGATCAGCATGATTGTACATGTCTGTAATTTTGAGAAGGCTGCGTTTATGATTAGTTTTTGTTTAAAATATGTTTAAAACGTGTTTGTATATGTTGTATAAGTATTGGTTGAATACATGATTAAAAAATGAATGATAAATGATTTGCTTTGGTTTAGTAACATGTCTGTTACTGCGATGTGTTTTATAAGTTTGATAAACACGTTTAAAATGTATGTTCCGGTTTAGTAACATGGCGTCATATATAATTTTATATTTTATTTATTGTTTAAAATAGATCGCTTAAAAAACTAAATGTAATTAAAAATGTACGTCCATGAAGCATTTTATTGTGTTGTGGTACTGTAGGTGTACGGTTAAAATAAATGATTAAACAGCTTTTCCAAAAAGATCAGTTATACTTCCGCTTACTGCGTTGGAAGGGTTTAGGGCTGATACAATAATCATTAATATGCTTTGCGTATGAATTCGCCCGGAGGAAGCCGTTTCACTAAGACAGTACATACACCCCCGCGATGTCGTGTTCATAGATGACAAATGGATAACGCAATGGCAAAACGTCGATTTAACAGAGCAGAATTGTTTTTTGTTTTTTTCTGAAATCCTATACATAGCATTGTAGCAGGGAAAGCTAAGCACGCGTCACAGGATGTCGTCATATTTTCAAAATAAAATTATTTTTTTCATACAGAACAGTCTGGCGGTGATTGGGACATTAGACACATTGATATTAAGCCAATAACACATACTTTATGAATATAGTGTTAAAATATCTCTATCAGCAGATGACTGCATAATCTGCATAGCATGAAGAAAATTACGGGGATGATATGAAATATGGTTTAAAGACGCCATGGACTGTAAAAATAACATAACAGGGTTTGATCAATGAATAGTTTTAAAAAAAAAATATCTCTACCAGCAGATAAAATAAGACAGCAAAAACTTGAAGAAAATTACAGGAATGAAATGTAATATGGTTTTAAAGGCTTCATAGACTGTAAAAAAAAAATTAGACCATATTCTTTGTTCTGTTCAATTATATATTTTTTTCCCCCCGATCCTGGTAAAATGTATATTTTTAGTGATGAACAAAACTATTGTAAATGTTTTGTTTTATATTGTTTGTGAATGTATAATGTGAATGAATGACTGAGAGGGAGAGAGAGGGGTACAAAGAGATGCTAGCCGCTCGCCCACCGTAATTCATAGATGCACCGTCAGAAAATTGTCAAAAACATGGTACTCCCGCGTGAGATATGGTGGTTTTGATTAAAAATGGCTTTGAAGATATTATGATTGGTTAGTAAATTCCGACGAGTGTGCACTGTGGCGTGCAAACGCAGACGCTGGATCAAAGGTGTGTGAAAACATCCCTTTTCTGCTTTTTCTGCTCTTTTCTCGATCTTGTTTTATCTGAAACAGTCGGGTTCAGTATATTTTTTAAACAGTTTAATTTATAACCTTTTTTAAAAGAACAGAATGTTTTTTCAACCTTAGTTAAATCGCTTTACATTATATAAATTATAGAATGTTTTATATATAAATGTGAAATAACTAAAATGTGTTTTAGATTATAGAAATTATATAATGTTTTATATATATATATATATATATATATATATATATATATATATATATATATATATATATATATATATATAAATGTGAAATAATTAAAATGTGTTTTCAACCTTTAATTCTTTGAGATTATATAAATTATAGGATGTTTTATATATATAAACGTAGAACACACAGATCCCATTTATACACTGCTCAGGAATGTAATGGGAGGGGGAGAAGCCGTATAACCACCCCCCCCCCCCCCCACACACACACACACACACACACACACATAACCGTATAACTGTGATAAACTTCAAACAAGCTATAGCTGACACAAACTTCAAACAACCTAACTGACACAAACTTCAAACAGCTTCTGTCAAAACCACATGATCGATGCATGGGGAGTCTTTCATATACCGTTATAATTTAGAACTAATTAGGTCAATAGGGTAAAACTTTCTGTCAAAACCACATGATCGATGCGTGGGAAAGGTCATAGGTTAACCCTTGAACTCATTTGTTCCGCCCATCCATCATAAGTTCACCGGAAGTTCAACCTGTCAAAAGGTCAAAGGTCAAAGTCATAAATCATCATGACAGAAGGTATAGAATATCTACTACTTTGGGGCAGTAGAGCAGCATTGGGCAGCACATTTAACAGAGTTCAACTTTACAGTTTGTTACAAGCCCGGCAGACAGAACACCAATGCAGACGTCCTTATAGGATTCCTGGGGTATGGAACCTGAGGAGGTTGACAGAAAAAGACTTCATTCGGTTGACCTCAGATGAGGTACGTGCATACATGCCTGTGACCAGGTAAAGAAGAGGATGATGACAAGTCTATGGTCAGGGTGCCATACAGGCATGAAGAGGGGTGTTGATGGTTATAACTGGTCATCCATCAAAGAACAACAGAGGAAGGATCCTTGTATAGCATGTTTTCAAGACTGTGCTCGAGAACAGGAAGTTAATGACACATAGTTTCTGAGGTATGAAACTTCGGCAAAGGAAGCTAGCTAGACAGTTTGAGTGTCTGAGACGAAGACATGAAGTGCTGTTCCAAATGACTATGGATCCTAGAGATGGAGAGGAGATTTGGCAGTTGGTGCCAGAATCTTTATGAGAGAAAGTGTATGAAGGAATGCACGAGCATGGAGGACATTTTGGAAGAAGGACTACATTTGAACAGATGCGAGGGAGTTATTATTTAACCTCAATGGCCAATGATATACAGGCACGGGGGTTGGAGGTGTAACTTAGCAAAGGATGTGTTTCCCAAAAGTTGTGCTCCTATGACCTGAACCAAAGTAACCGCACCTAGAGAAGTCATTGCCATGGATTACACTGTGCTTTAGAGATCAGCAAGGGCCCATGAGAATGTACTGGTGCTTATGGACATGTTTACGAGATTTACCGTGACAGTCCAGACTAAAAATCAGACAGCACTTACTATCACCAAAGCTCTTGTACCATACTGGTTTGTCTCCTATGGATGTCCCACTCAGCTACACTCAGATCAAGGGAGGAGTTTTGAAGCAAGCTCAAGGAGCTCTGTAAGATGTATGGGATCAGCAAGACCTGCACCAGAGTACCCGGTCAACCCTGACGCATATAGCGCTATGATTTCCACGAAGCAGAAAACGCAGATGGAATCTCAAAATCCAGACATGAAAATGAAACTTACATGTTAATATGGACAGTCGCAGAATTTGTTAGTATGAATTAGGGCTGGCACAACGCGTCGAGGTCATCGTTGACGTCCAACGCAAAAAATACGTAGACGCAAAATATGCGCATCGATTCGTCGACCTGTTTTTATTTCTCTAAAAAACGTTTGCAAAACGTTTACCTTATGTGCGCTGAATATACACGATGGCCGGATCAACATTCTGTCCAATGTTATATAACCAATCCAGGGGTTTTTCTGCATTTATCTTTTTTTTTTGGCAGCTGTCAAAGCCTTATTTGATCGCTGTGCCTGACGAGGCGCGTAGGAGAGAGAGCCCCGGCTGTGCGCGTGCACTCACAGTCTTCAAACAACATGAGTGCTTCTTGCTCTATCTCTCCCTCATGCATATTAACCAAAATCATTAGACACGATAGAAAAAGGGTGGAATGCCAAAGTTTCACGTGGAGCATTCAGAGATTTTTTTTTTTTTCCATGACAGGCTACTGGCTCCCACTGTTAATTTTAATTTTTTGGGGGGGGGGGGGGAAAGCACTCTCTGTATTAGCTTAAAGCCCTCAAGTTTACATCGGTTACTGTATTCTTTCAATTGCTCTAAACAAGTATTTTGGGTGACCTTTTTATTGAATGCTAGACATCAAGTTGTTGTTATTTCCATCAATCAATCAATCACCTTTATTTATATAGCACTTTAAACAAAATACATTGCGTCAAAGCACTGAACAACATTCATTTGGAAAACAGTGTCTCAATAATGCAAAATGATAGTTAAAGGCAGTTCATCATTGAATTCAGTTATGTCATCTCTGTTCAGTTTAAATAGTGTCTGTGCATTTATTTTTGCAATCAAGTCAATGATATCGCTGTAGATGAAGTGACCCCAACTAAGCAAGCCAGAGGCGACAGCGGCAAGGAACCGAAACTCCATCGGTGACAAAATGGAGGAAAAAACCTTGGGAGAAACCAGGCTCAGTTGGGGGGTCAGTTCTCCTCTGACCAGACGAAACCAGTAGTTCAATTCCAGGCTGCAGCAAAGTCAGATTTTGCAGAAGAATCATCTGTTTCCTGTGGTCTTGTCCTGGTGGTCCTCTGAGACAAGGTCTTTACAGAGGATCTGTATCTGGGGCTCTAGTTGTCCTGGTCTCCGCTGTCTTTCAGGGCAGTAGAGGTCCTTTCTAGGTGCTGATCCACCATCTGGTCTGGATACGTACTGGATCCGGGTGACTGCAGTGACCCTCTGATCTGGACACAGACTGGATCTGGTGACCACGGTGACCTCGGAACAAGAGAGAAACAGACAAATATTAGCGTAGATGCCATTCTTCTAATGATGTAGCAAGTACGGTGTTATGTGAAGTGTTTCCGGTTCCGGTTTACCTAATTAATGCAGCCTAAAAAATCTTTTAACGGATTTGGATATAAAAGCATATTAGTATGTTATGGGTATGCCAGGTTAAAGAGATGGGTCTTTAATCTAGATTTAAACTGCAAGAGTTTGTCTGCCTCCCGAACAATGTTAGGTAGGTTATTCCAGAGTTTAGGCGCCAAATAGGAAAAGGATCTGCCGCCCGCAGTTGATTTTGATATTCTAGGTATTATCAAATTGCCTGAGTTTTGAGAACATAGCGGACTCATTCAAATACTGAGGTGCTAAACCATTCAGGGCTTTATAAGTAATAAGCAATATTTTAAAATCTATACGATGTTTGATAGGGAGCCAGTGCAGTGTTGCCAGGACCGGGCTAATATGGTCATAATTCCTGGTTCTAGTAAGAACTCTTGCTGCTTCATTTTGGACTAGCTGTAGTTTGTTTACCAAGCGTGCAGAACAACCACCCAATAAAGCATTACAATAGTCTAACCTTGAAGTCATAAATGCATGGATTAACATTTCTGCATTTGACATTGAGAGCATAGGCCGTAATTCAGATATATTTTTGAGATGGAAAAATGCAGTTTTACAAATGCTAGAAATGTGGCTTTCTAAGGAAAGATTGTGATCAAGTAGCACACCTAGGTTCCTAACTGATGACGAAGAATTGACAGAGCAACCATCAAGTCTTAGACAGTGTTCTAGGTTATTACAAGCAGAGTTTTTAGGCCCTATGATTAACACCTCTGTTTTTTCTGAATTTAGCAGTAAGAAATTACTCGTCATCCAATTTTTTATATCGACTATGCATTCCATTAGTTTTTCAAATTGGTGTGTTTCACTGGGTTGCGAGGAAATATAGAGCTGAGTATCATCAGCATAACAGTGAAAGCTAACACCATGTTTCCTGATGATATCTCCCAAGGGTAGCATATAAAGCGTGAAGAGTAGCGGCCCTAGTATTGAGCCTTGAGATACTCCATGCTGCACTTGTGATCGATATGATACATCTTCATTCACTGCTACGAACTGATGGCGGTCATATAAGTACGATTTAAACCATGCTAATGCACTTCCACTGATGCCAACAAAGTCTATGCAAAAGAATGTTGTGGTCAATTGTGTCAAACGCAGCACTAAGATCCAATAAAACTAATAGAGAGATACACCCACGATCAGATGATAAGAGCAGATCATTTGTAACTCTAAGGAGAGCAGTTTCAGTACTATGATACGGTCTAAATCCTGACTGGAAATCCTCACATATACCATTTTTCTCTAAGAAGGAATATAATTGTGAGGATACCACCTTTTCTAGTATCTTGGACAGAAAAGGGAGATTCGAGATTGGTCTATAATTAACAAGTTCTCTGGGGTCAAGTTGTGTTTTTTTTATTTTTATGAGAGGCTTATAACAGCCAGTTTGAAGGTTTTGGGGACATATCCTAATGACAATGAGGAATTAATAATAGTCAGAAGAGGACCTATGACTTCTCTATGACCTCTTTTAGGAGCTTAGATGGTATAGGGTATAACATACATGTTGTTGGTTTAGATGCTTTAACAAGTTTATACAATTCTTCCTCTCCTATAGTAGAGAATGAGTGGAACTGTTCCTCAGGGGGTCTATAGTTTTTCATCTGAAAGAAGAACTTTTTTTTCAGTACGCTAGGCCCTATGTGTTCAGTAAGCTTGTTTCAGTAAGCTATGTGTTTTCAAGGCTTCAAGGTTTTATTGAATGCTATCGCTATACAAGTGCAAAGTAATACATTCTTAGTCTGTCTTTTATTTTGTGATTTTAAGAGCAATAAACATATATTGCAATGTTAAGGAATTCGTGTTTTTTTCATTCAGATATGTAAATCAACATGTATAAATTGTTAGTAGTCAATTAATAGGGAGATAATCGAAATCGAATCAGTCTGGAAAAAATTAATCGTTAGATTAATCGATGCATCGAAAAAATAATCACTAGATTAATCGTTTAAAAAATAATCGTTTATCCCATCCCTAGTATGAATTCATCAAATCAAATCTCCATATGGACCAGTATCTGTAAATCTTAATCCGCAAAAGTTGTTTGAAATCTGAATCCTGCATCTTCTTTGCGTCTCTGTGTGAATGAATGAATGGCAGAGACGTGCGCTTTTGTTCACTAGATAGACTGAAGTGTGTGACGCTTGCAGTAATTTCAGCATCTGGAGTCTCAATGAGGACATAAATACATCAACAACATCACCAAAACTGTTCTGAGTCACTTCACAAGCATTTTACCATTTCATTGGAGTAAAACCAATGTCAATTTAAAGGTATTCACAGTAACCCGTCAAAATAAAAATACAATGTTTTGACTATGATTGGTGTGAAAACTATTCTAATTAAATTATTAAATTAAATCATACTCACAATTTCTTTAAAAATGCATTGATTTGTTATGAAAAAAGAATACTATCAAACATTTGCATTTAAATTACAACTTTTGAATGTATAGAAACAACATTACAAAACAAATACAATCTGAATCTGAACAACATAATGTAACCCTTATTAAAGAAAAATAAATAACTGAAAGGATTAAACTGGTCGCTCTTTTTTGGCATGTTATATAGTCAGCATGAACTATCTCACTAGTTCTGTTTTGTATAACTAGCATGAACACACACACACACACAATGCTGATCATATTTTTATTTTATGATAGATTTGCGTTCAGAAATGCAAGCTGCCTTACTTTCGAAGGGCTGATGATAATTACAATGATTCCTAATGCTGCTGTGCTTCCGACTCATTTTCCTGCTTTTGTTTTGTTTTCAAAAGCTGTTGTGTTTTTCCTCTCCTCTGAGTTTGACACTGTGTGTGTGTGTGTGTGTGTGTGTGTGTGTGTGTGTGTGATGGCTTGGCCCCTCCCTCATGCCGTGTAATTGGTTGAAACCTCGTGTATGATTGACAGGAACAGAATGTGAGGCTGATCAGACAGTCGAAATATATATATTTTTTGTTCTTTGAATTAGTCAATTATTTTAAATAAAATAAAATGCATCCATTATTTCATTATTACATAATGATTTAATTTCTATAGGCTATATATATTTTTTTTAAATAGAGTCGGCTCTTCAGATATGCGAGCCAGCTCCCGTCGTTCACCAAGAGCCGGCTCTTAGAGTCGGCTCATTCACGAACGACCCATCACTATGGGGGACGTTTTGAACACGATGAGCGGCCAACAGTCTGAAGCAGTGTTGCCAACTTAGCGACTTTGACGCTAGATTTAGCGACTTTTCAGAGCCCCATAGCGACTTTTTTCCAAAAAAGCGACTAGCGACAAATCTAGCGACTTTTTTTTTGACAGACCTTATTTAGTCTCTGAGACTCTCCGACACTGCCGCACGAGCTCTCTCTCTCTCTCTCTCTCTCTCTCTCTCTATCTCTATCTCTCTCCCTCTCCCAGCGTGCACACACGCCTCTCTCTCTGTGCATCTGTTATGTTCGGCGAGCAGAGAGGAGCAGCACTTTCAGTTAAAAAATATATTCTGTTGCTTCTAACTCTATTTTACATACAAGTATAGCCGAAATCACAGTACAATCATTATCTTAATCTTATGTGTATGTGATTTCATTAGACATTGTCATAAATAGGATTTGAGAGCTGGTTATGTAGTCTTAATGGACCGCGTTTCATTAATTATAATATTAATTCCGTTGTCGGACAACAGAAACATTAAAATATAATAATTAAAAACTTGTATTGAAAATTTTAGCTGCCTTAAAATGCATTACATGATTACATAATATGACGCACTTACGTCATGAATATGCTAATTAGCGTGTGACGTCATCTAGCAACATTTAGCGACTTTTCAGTCAGGGTTTAGCTACTTTCCATTGAAAGAAGTTGGCAAAACTGGTCTGAAGGGCTTGTTATTCGCTATAACAGCCGCCTCGCTATACATTATCCCGCTTATTACATAGCTACTTACAAAATATATAAATAATTTGACACAAAATATTGATTTAAAAATGAGTTTATTGATTTAAAAATGATTGTATTGTTTCCTTAGCAACGGCCTGTTTTTCATGGCAAGGGTGTGTTTGGACTAAATTAATTTTATTATTAATATTATTATTATTATTTTCTATTTGTCTAAAACAAAAAAACAAAAACGCGCATGCAGACAGATTTAAAAACCGCTGGATTCGGGGCATTCGTAGGCCGTAGTTGTGTTGTTTGGCTGCGAAGTGCGAATGATAAGATGTCTCTTTCCAAACCGAAAAGGAAAGTGGATGAAGAACACAGACAGTTTCAAGAAAGATGGACGTTGCAGTATTTTTTTGTGGAGTTTAATGGAAACGCTACCTGTATGATATGCAAAGAAAAAGTCGCTGTTCTAAAGGAATATAATCTCAAACGTCATTACTCGACTAAACATGGAGAACAGTATGATAAGTACCAGGAAGACGAGAGAAAAAGACGAGCCACGCTGTTGCAGAGAGAGCTAACGTCCCAGCAAAACATTTTCAATAAAGCCAAACAAGATGCTGCAGTTGTGGCAAGTTATGTGGTGAGTGAGTTGATCGCTAAAGCGGGAAAGCCATTCACAGAAGGTCAGTTTATAAAGGATTGCATGCAGAAAGTCGCTGATATTCTTTGTCCAGAAAAGAAAAACTTGTTCAACAATCTATCTTTGTCGACGAACACAGTGGCAGAGCGGATCAGCGAGTTATCGAGTGACATTTATGATCAGTTACGCAGCAAATCTAAAGATTTCACAGCATATTCTGTGGCGCTTGACGAAAGTACAGACATAACCGACAGTGCTCAGTTAGCAATTTTCATCAGGGGTATTAATGGCCAATTTGAAGTGACAGAAGAGTTGCTGAGTTTGTGTCCAATGCACGGCCATACCACAGCCAAAGATATATTTCAGCATCTGTGTGACGCCATTGAGTGCGCTGGTTTGCCGTGGAACAGGCTGGTCGGCATTACCACTGATGGTGCCCCGTCTATGACAGGGAAAAAAAATGGACTGGTAGCACTAGTACAGAGAAAGTTAGAAGAGGAAAATGCAGATGCAGCAGTTGTTCTGCACTGCATTATACACCAACAGGCACTGTGCAGCAAATGCTTGAAATATGAACATGTCATGTCTGTTGTCCTGAAATGTATAAATTACATCAGGTCTAGGAGTTTACAGCATCGCCAGTTTCGGGCCTTTTTAGAAGAAATTGAGTCAACATGGTGATGTACTTTATTTTACTGAGGTCCGCTGGCTCAGCAGGGGGAATGTCCTGAAGAGATTCTTTGAGTTAAGATCAGAGGTGAAGAGATTCATGGAAGATGGCAGAATGGATGTTCCTGAATTTGATGATCCTAAATGGGTCATGGACCTTGCATTCTTAGTTGACATAACACAGGAGCTGAACATCCTTAACCTGAAGCTCCAGGGCCCAGGTCAGCTCATCACAGCAGCGTATGACAGTGTGAAAGCCTTCTCCACAAAACTAAGATTGTGGAAAACTCAGCTTTCTGCAAAAAACCTTAGTCATTTCCCAACATGCAGATCTCTTGCGGAGGAGGGCACAGCATTTAGTGGTGATGAATATGCCTCTGCTATTGAAAACCTACTGCAGGAATTTGATCAACGTTTTGCTGACTTCAAGGCAAATTGTGTCACTTTCCAGCTGTTTGCAGACCCCTTCTCAGCTGATGTGGAGAGTGTTCCAAATCTTTTGCAAATGGAACTAATTGACTTGCAGTGCAACAGTGAGCTAAAAACTAAATGCAGAGAGGCACAGGGACAAGCAGACAAGACTGGACAGTTTTTAAGAGAATTACCTCCATGCTTCCCAGAGCTGTCCAAAGTTTTCAGGTGGGTAATGTGCCTTTTTGGAAGCACATATCTGTGTGAGAAACTTTTCTCAACTATGAACTTCAATAAATGCAAGTACAGGTCCAGGCTTAGTGATGCCCATCTTGAAGCTGTACTCAGAGTTTCAACTGTGACCTCCATCAGGGCAAATGTGGCTCAGTTGTGTGAGCAGAAGCGCTGCCAGGTGTCTGGCAAGAAATAGAATGGTGTACAAATGTATTCAGGGTTTGTTCAGTGCAATGTTGTTATTTGATCGCTAGTTTTTTTTTTATTTAAGTCAAAATAAAGAAAGGGAAAAATATTTGCACTACCTGTTAAAGACTAATATATATGCGGTTATAACAATAATAGAGACAATGCTGTTGTTAAGTTTGACAAAAATATTTTAGCAATGTAATTTGAAGTAAATAAAAAATAATGTTTAAAAAATTTCCACTTTCTTGTTGTGCTTGAATGTTAAAATGGCCCTCCTATGAGGTGTCAATCACATCAATGGCCCCCAGCCAATTTGAATTTGAGACCCCTGCTATAAGGACATCAATCAGAATAACTGAAGTATTATGCTTATTCTTCACTTTTTTTAACAACAAAAAACAATACAGCCCACATTAATCAATATAGCATGAAAACATGTAAAGTGTGTTGTCAATGTACTTATACTTACTGTTCTGACTGCAGGATACAAACAAAATATCCTGATCTTGTTTTTCAACAGCATTCTCATTGTTTTCCTGTTAATTGGATCAGGTTAACATTATCAATGACATCATTGTAGTAGTAAATCAATTGCTGTTTTGATATGCATTCGCTGAAAATGGAAAAGATTTCATAGACTAAGTGTCATGTTAAGAAAAACTTACTTCTACCAGAAAGACTCGGGAGATAAAATGATGTACGAAGCATACATTTATTGACAACTCAGCAAGCATAATTATAAATTTCTTTGGTGGAAGGCCCCGTCCATGGTTCGTAATCCGAGGGTAGCGAATCTGCATTTCCTGTCTGAAGACGAAGGCAGGGGCGCAGCAGACCCCCCTGGAAGGTAAGGACAGGACCATGGTGGTGGGGAGGGTGGAGGTTGTTGTCGCGTCGGCATCTGCGAACTCAAACATGTGTAAGTACGATCTTTTATACCGAAGTATAAAGACGTGATTGGATAATGATAAAGGTAATTAGTGACGAAGTAATTGAGTCTTCCTGGCAGAACTTAGGCTAAAGCTTCAATTTCTTCTGTTGTAGACTTGCCACAGGAGTCTACATGCAGAGCCAAAACTTGTAACGGTAAAATTTCTCCACAGGTTTTGCATTGCGATTTTGGCATTTTTCGGAATTTATGGGCATCAGAAGGAAGTGGCGTAGTGTCCATTTCATTTTGAAGTGGAACGATGAAAATCGTGTGTCTTCCATTATTAGACACAGTCTTGAGCAGTTGCGTTGTAGCCTTCAGACTCAGGCGGGATCAAGACAAGTTTTCTCTGGCCACTTCCTCCTTCATTATTTTGGACAGTGGGAAAGTGATCAAATTAACAGGGGTTAAAGTAAAAAAAGCTTTGTGAGCCAGAAAATTTGTAACTCTACAACATTTTTTTTTTTTTACTTTTACTGCAATACATGATCTGAGTAAGTCTTCCACCTCTGTAAATCACCAACAACAGTCGTGCCTGAAATCCTGTGGGTAACCTGTTTTAACCTGTTTTTCAAAAGTCCATTTCAGATGTGTGATGATTTGTAGATGCTGCTGAAACCATTTTACGTGGCGTAGTTAATCTATGTTTGCCACTGGTTCGTTCTCTTCGAAAAAGAGCAGGAAAAGACCTGTGAAGTAAATTGAAAGGCATGTCATGCAAAATCGGAATGCCTGTACATATATACATTGTAGACACATTGTACTTTTTCAAACTTTGACATCTCCTGCTGCACACTGGCCTGCCTCACTCCCGATTCCTGAAACGTTCCCTGGCTTTGATGATGGCCCTGAATCTGAACCTGAACTTTGCTCTGGCCTGGAACCTCAACCTGCCCTTGACTGACACTTGCTGATAAGAGAGACAGCACGTTCCGTGCAGCAGTCTCAATATTGGCATAGTCCGACTTCTGAAAACACATACATACAAACATGAATAAAGAAAGGTTTGAATGCTTTTTAAAAAGTATCATAAAAGATAAATTAATAGCATCTACTAAGTGAGAGAACTTAAACTGATCAATTAAATCAATCAAAACAATTAAAGCAATCAAATCCAAAGGAAACACTCAGGACGTATGCACACATTTTATCTGTTCACACTAACTTAGATATAATTAATATCCAACAACTTAGCAATATTGTAACAAGCTCTAATTTCAAATAATTATATCACTGACAACAGTAGTTCGGCCAGTATATTGTCATTTAAAAGTGAAGTTGCAGCCCTCAAATGATGTTGATATTGTCATGGTGTGTTTTGGCCTGGGGCGCCACCCTCCACCGATCTACCAATCAAGGAGTCAGTAGTGTTTCGGCATCCAGGTTGCCAGCTCTGCTCTAGTTACCACAGCTGCAGCTATACTCTATATTCTATGAGACACTGGTAGGAGAAGACCAGGGTTGATTTGGAGGTCCAAACACACCCTTGCCATGAAAAACAGGCCATTGCTAAGGAAGCAATACAATCGTTTTTAAATCAATAAACTCATTTTTAAATCAATATGTTGTGTCAAATTATTTATTTATTTTGTAGGTAGCAATGTAATAAGTGGGATCATGTATAGCGAGGCGACTGTTATAGTGAATAACAAGCCCTTCAGACTGATTTTTCACCAGCAACGACTGGAAACTCACCTGTTCTTCTTCTTTGTGCTTATTTGGTGGTTCGCATTCTTAAAAAGAGCATTACCGCCATCTACTGTGGGTAATAGATCAGAGACAAAATACACTAGACTAGATCACCACTACCAGAACAATCAGGACTCGTGCTTTCAATGTTGCTGCGTGTTCAGCTCCTCCATCTACGGCAAAGTCCATCTCATTCCACAGAGGGATGCTGTAACAAAAAAAAAAAAAAAAAAAAAAAATGTATACATTTATAACCCTTCTATATTCTATGGATCAAATTGGTTCTTCTTAAAAACTTTATTATTAACCTACCCCCTACTACTGAATTTAAAATTATCCTTAATGTTAATTGCTGATTACCTTCCATCTGCAGTTCTCCTCTTAGCTTACTTCTTTCCTCTGAATATTTATTACACCTAATTAGAACATGCTCCACTGTTTCTCGTATTCCACACCAATCACACAAACCTGTATGATGTTTCCCTATTATTTGCATTGTTGAATTAAGTCCTGTGTGTCCCAATCTTAATCTAGAAATAATACAGTCTTTCTTCCTTTTTCCACTTGACTTCCTTCCTCTACCTACCACTGGTTGTATTGAATGTAAATGTCTACCCTTTTCCTCATTGTCCCAGTACATTTGCCAATTATAATTTATCTCCCTTTTAATTATTGATTTGATTTCTAATTTGCTATATTTAATTTCCATATCTATAGTTTCTTTTGCCATAGCCTGTTTTGCTAACTTGTCTGCTGCTTCATTTCCTGCTACTCCAGTATGTGCCGGAACCCATAAAAACTGAACTATCTTATTTTCCTGTTGCATCATGAACAATATCTGTAGGATTTCCAAAACAATATCTTGTCTAGTATCTGATTTCTGAGCTTCCAGGCACATCAAGGCCAAACTTGAATCTGAGCATATTAACGTTTTACTTAAATCCATTTCATTTATTTTATTAATTGCTACCATAATTGCTAGTAACTCTCCTGTAAACACAGACACATGATCTGATATTCTTTCCCCTCTCGCCACTGGGTATGATGTACGCTACCCCCACCTGTTCCTTTTGTGGATCCTTAGATGCATCTGTGAAAACATGTACATATTGGTCATACTTACTCCCAATATACTCTTTTGTCATCTCTGCCTCCAACTGCCTCCCATTTTTATCTTGCCTTGATTCCAATAATAATAAATCTACCTTGGGTTGAGGTAATATCCATAATGGTATTGTTGGTAATATTACTGCTGGAATAACACTGTACTCATTTAATTTCATATCCTGAACTAAATCCTTAATGATCCAACCAAAATTGTTAACTTTCCCTTTCCCATGTTCCCAACATGTTTCAAGTATACCTTGTGTTGGGTGACTATCCTTCTGCCCTTTTAGATTAACCCAGTATGCCAGTGTCAATTGCTTCCTTCTTAAGTGGATTGGCATCTCCCCCATCTCCACCTGTAATGCTGAAACAGGAGAGGAAGGGTAAGCTCCACAACATATTCTCAACGCTTGAGATTGAATTCGCTCTAACTTTCCTAACTGTGACTTAGCTGCTGTTCTGTATGCAATACAACCATAATCTAATATTGCTCTTATCATTGTTGAATAAATTATTTTTAATGCCACTCTGTCAGCCCCCCATTGTCGTCCTGAAATACACCTCATTACGTTTAATATCTTCTTACACTTTTCCTCCATCTTGTTTATATGTACACTCCATGTAGCTTTGGCATCAAACCACATACCTAAAAATCTTATGTCTGTAACTTGTTCTATTTCTTTATTATATAACTTCATCTTTAAATCAATACTTGACCTTTTATTTGTAAAAAAAAATATATTTAGTTTTCTCCACTGAAAATTTAAAACCCCATTTATAAGACCATTTCTCAACACTTTTTAACACTGCTTGCATTTTATTAACAATATATTCTACATTCCTACCTTTAAACCACAGCGCTCCATCATCCGCGAACAGTGATTTATTTATATTCTTATCTACTGTTGCAAATACATAATTTATCATAATAATAAACAACAAAGGGCTTATGACACTACCCTGCGGAGTTCCATTCTCAATTATTCCTTTCCTTGATATATATTCCTCAATCTTTACTTTAATATTTCTTTTCATTAAAAACTCTTTAATCCAATTATATAATTTTCTGTCTATTCCAATTTGATCTAATTTGATCAATAAACCTTCCTTCCATAGCATATCATATGCTTTTTCTACGTCAAAGAAAACTGCTACTAGAGTTTCTTTATTTATCAAAGCTTTCCTTATATCTGAATCCAAATTAATAATTGAGTCCATTGTACTTTTTCCCTGTCTAAAACCATTTTGATATGGGGAAAAAAAAATATTCTTCTCCATATGATACATTAAACGTTCTGTAATCAATTTTTTCCATTACTTTACCTAAATGTGCTGTCAACGTCATCGGTCTGTAGTTTAGTGGAATACTTGGATCCTTACCTGGTTTTCTAATAGGAATTATAACAGCTTCTTTCCAATTCTCAGGTAACGTTCCTTCTTCCCATACCCTGTTGTAAAACTCTAGAATGACTTTAAGATATTCTTCACTTAACTTTTTTAACATTACATAACTAATTCCATCCTGTCCTGGAGTTGAAGCTTTTGTATTTTTTAATGCCCTCTTCAATTCTGAATATGAAAAAGGCACATCTAGAATATTATTTGTTACTCTTTTTTTCCCTAAAATAAATGGATGTTCTTTTAATAACTTATCCCTCATTTCCTTACATTCCTTCATCAAATTATTCGAACTATTTATTTTTGAAAATTCTTTTCTAAAAATTTCTGCTTTCTCCTCATCACTTATTGCTATTTCTTCTCCACTACTTAACACAGGATACTCATATTCTCTTCTAATGCCACTCATCTTTTTAATCATACTCCATACTTCCCCTATTGGAGTATTTTTCCCAATTTCGTCACAATATGCTCTCCAATATTCTTTCTTCACTTCCCTTATTGTTCTTCTAGTTTCTGCTTGTGCCTTTTTATATATTATCATGTTTTCCCAATTGTGAGTTTTCCTTAGAATTTTAAATGCTTTCCTTTTCCTCTTAACTGTTATTGCACACTCCTCATTCCACCATGGGACTATTTTCCCCTCCCTTTTTCCTTTGTTTTTCGGAATACATTCTCTTGCAGCATTCTGTATCACTGATATTATTTCTGTATATATTCTTTCAATTATTATTCTTTCTTTCATCTTGATCATTTTCAATCCTTCCTCACATATTCTTTCAAATTTTTCCCAATCTGCCTTCTCATATTTCCACTTTCCTGTATTTACTTTCTTTATCTTCCTTATTTCATTATTTACAATTGTACTTAATATTGGAAAATGATCACTACCCACTGTACAATTTAATACCTCCCAATTTATTATTCCCCCTAATTCATTAGAAACAATAGTTAGATCAATTGCTGATTAAAAACTCACCTGTTGGCCGCTCATCGTGTTCAAAACGTCCCCCACGCCGGCGTTTCTTCTTCTCTTCTCTTTCCATGTCCGTGGCGGCGCCAAGCAAGTCGGTAATTACATGGTCGTTTCCTAGCATGCGTGTGGATCTAAAGGCATTTGTGTGGATCAGCAACAAGGGGCAAGGAACTCGACCGGAAGTTGAAGTCGGGTGGGGGCTGCCATCTTTTAGCAGAACTTCACTTGCGTTAGCATTCCCATTGACTCCCATTCATTTTGGCGTCACTTTGACAGCGAATAACTTTACATCTGAGGCGTTTAAAGACTCTGTTTGTCCATTATTTATTTCTAAAGATACACGAAAATTTATAAAGGGCTCCATTACCTTCTATGTTACATTATGGCCACATATAAACAGTTTTTGTAAAAAATAGGCTAACGATTGCGTCATAACCACTCGGCTCTCTGTCGCATTACCGTACAGACAGGAGGAGAAGCTCGCAGGCAATTAACTTTATATGGCGTACTGGCGTTACATTTTAAAATACTATACAAAATAATTAATCAGAATACTTACTCCTGCTCACTCACGACAAAGAACTCCCCGCTCAAGCTCGCCGTCTCTGCAAGATTAACGATGGCAGTTTTCACGCACAGCTACTAGAAGATTTACATCTGTCAGACAGGTTGCTGACGTCGTCAAGCTTCGTTTGAGTCTGCGCGTCAGAAACGGAAGTGCTAAAAAACGCTAAAACTGGGCTTCATTTGTCTCAATTGAGTTCCAATGGGGTCGCTGTGTCCATTTCTTTTACTGTCTATGATCAGCAAGGCGGAATATTAGTGCCAAAAGTCACATGACGGTTTTTCGTACTTGTAGAATTTTTTTTTGTACTTGAAGGATTTTTTTTTTGTACTTGAAGGATTTTGTTTTGTACTTGAAGGTTTTTGGTTTTTTACTTTAAAGATTTTAGTGTGTACTTGGAGGATATTTTTGTCATTGAAGAAATACGTTTCTTTGTATTTCTTAAACATACTGTATTTGTTTGATAGGTACGCTTTTTATTTGCAGAACAAAATGCATTAGTTTGTGAGTGATGTTTTGTATTTGCAAACCACACTGAGTTTGTTTGTGAATCGTTGGGTGTGAGTAAAACATGTTGTGTGTGTGTGTGTGTGTGAGGTTTTGGCATGATTCTCACTCTATATCCATCTTTCTTTTCTCTGCACTTACAATTTTGTCACAATTCTCTCACTGACTGAGCTTTGCGACCGTGAATAAAAGGGCGGGTCCACCACCTTCTTGTAGCCAATCACATGAGGCTCTCGCTGACTCTAAAATTTACTCTTATCTGATTGGTTACATAAACATATCATATGCCAAAACATTAATCTTAATTTAGTCCCAGATCGTTCTGGCTGCCAGAATGGTACTTTTAACGTATACATAAGCTACATTAAAAATAAATATATAACAAATTAATTAAAACATCATACTTATAAGTTGTGTAGCATTAGGCTAGACTCCCATGTGTTCATACTGAATTGAAGTGAGTTGGTGTTAACATTATTGGATTGGTTTGACTTTGCATTGAATTTTCATATAATCTGCATACCACATTGAGCTATTAAACATTGGTAATGCTCAGCACTAAAGTATCAGAGTGCTGTACTTTGTAAAACCTTTTTACTAAACCAATAAAGCTACATAAATCTGAATTTGTCAGTTTTTCAGACCATTTCTCTGTTTACGGTATTTAATACTTGATTTTATAATATGGACATTTTGAGAATTCGAATTACTTTCATGTGACTGATCAAGCTATAGGAAGCAAGTATGAAGGGAAAAAAAATATTTCTTTGTGTCCAGAGGCAAAAACTTACACTTACACAAATCAAAATAAAATAATACAACTTTCTAAAAATGTCTTAATGATGTATATAATGAATATATATCCGAATTAAAGTAACCGAACATTCCCAGCCACTAGGGAACACACAGCCATGTTTATATGTTGATATATAGAGCTAAACAGCCATGTAGTGGTTACACGATAGTATTACAGATGTGAAATGGTGAATAGGTTCCCAATAAGTTAGAGACAATAAAATGTTTTATAATATTTAGTCATATCCTCTTTAATTATAACATGTTAAAGTATATATATATATGTGTGTGTGTGTGTGTGTCTGTGTCTGTGTGTTACTGTTGGTTCAATTTTTGTTTTCATTTAGAAAAAAAAAAAAAAAAAAACGGTACTGTCTATGATCAGTAGACAGGTGAAAATATACATCTTTAAGTATCATCAAAATTACAATATTACAATAAACAAACATATAATTTATAGCCTGATGAGGAAGAAAATGATACAACACAGCTAATAATGGCAAAGGTAAGACGTCACTCTAGGGTTTATTTTGTATTAATATCTATTCTTTACTTAAGTAATGATTTATATAACACGTAACCTGATTTTAGAGGACCTGGTCGTTCATGGCTACCCTATTAAGTTACCGTTGTTCACTGGGTGTGCCAATGCAACTTTCTAATGCAGTTGATCTATAACTTTTTATACCAAGTATCACCTCAGAAAATATTTGGCTGTCCAAGTACCACCACAATGACCAATATTAAAAGTAGGCCTAACTATTCAGGTAATGTTACTGCTCTGAACAGTTAAAAAAAAAAATATTTATTGTTGTCAGCCACTTTAACATTGTAAATACACAGTGTGACCATTAACACTGCACTGTGCTTAAAAAGTAGAAAAAAAAAAAAAAACATTTTTTTACACAAACTCGTACTTCGTCCTACAGCATAGCTCTTCTGCTGTCCGTCACGGCGTTTTTTTTTTTTTTTTTTTATATATTTGCTGATGAACAAACAAACAACAAATACAGAGAAAATTTTACAATTACAACAATGAAATGACGGTAGATGACATTGAAAAAAAGAAAAAAAGTGAAGGAAGACAGTAAATATACTCTAAATATTAAAAACAATGAAAAAAAAAAGGGCGGGGGGGTATTACATCAAATTACATTTCACTCAACAAAACATCATACAGTTTCAAAAGTTTTAAAGTTTTTTTTTAAGTTTTTTTTTATTATTCTCAGTGTCTTAATTTGGATGTGATTTCATTACTGGGATATATATTATGCAAAATTCTTAAATGTAGTTCTTTCACCTTGTTGGGGATACAAAATTTGTAAGGTTAGAGCCATGCTTTTTTCAATTAAGACATTTCAAAACCTCCCTCAGCTTTTATACCACATAAAACCTGTTTCTTCAGATGCTGATGTTAATAATAAAAACTTAAATAATAAGCAATTAATCTGTTTACAGATATTTTCATGGACAAATAATGAAAAAGATGGATATATAAAGCGAGCTAGACCTTCAGCTTTTATTAAAAGAACTCTACAAAGAAAAGATAAATCTCTTTGAAGCCAATTGTTAAATATTATTTTAGCTTTTTTTATTTTAGGAGGAAAATTCAAGTCTTGTCTAAGATATATTTTTTTGGAGATATGAATACCAAGATATTTCACATTATCTTTAATGGGTATATTATTCACAGAAGTTTCAAGAGAGTCAAATAAACAAAGAATTTTGCGGGCCTTACCAACCTGATTTGTATTCTCTAAAAACAGGGTTGTATCATCTGCAAGTTGTGAAATTTTTATCTCACGGCAAAAAATGGACACCCCTTTAATATCAGGATTATTGCGAATACTCAGAGAGAGAGTAATTCCACAACCAACACAAACAAAAAAGAAGAGATTCCACAACCTTGCCTCACTTCCCTACTAATAAGAAATCTATTAGAAGTATCAAGTTGTAAAAGAACCGAGCTATTGATGTCCTTATATATCATTTTAACAAATTTGATAAAGTTATCTCCAAAGCCAAACAACTCTAATGTCAAGAATATAAATTTATGTTCAATAGTGTCGAACGCTTTGTAGAAGTCTAGAAATAGTACGATTGCATCCGAATTAATATGATGTGCATAATCTATGAGATGTAAAATTAGTCTTATATTACAGCTTAAATGTAATTTAAGCATACACCTGTTTGTGTTTCATTAATTATTTCAGACAAACCTGTTTTTAGTCTTCTGGCAAAAACTAATGACACAATTTTATAATCTAAATTTAGTAAAGTGATTGGCCTCCAATTGTCAAGTGAGAGAATATCTTTACCTGGTTTTGGTATTAGGGTGATGAGCCCTTGTTTCATAGAAGTACTTAAGTCTTCATTAATAATACAATCGTTGTACATTCTAAGTAGTGGCCTCTTGATAGTTTCCCAAAAGTGTGCATAAAATTCAGTAGTTAGGCCATCTGAGCCAGGGGATTTGCCTTTCTTCATAGACTGCATTGAGTTAGTTAGTTCGGTTACAGTAAGGTCCTCTCACAAACCGTTTTAAACTCATTTGAAATTACTGGAATGTAATGTTTGATTTTTTTTTGAAGAAAGTCATTCACATAATTTACATTATAATTTGAACTATATCATTTATTAAAAAAAGAATATACATAATTATTTATTTCAGAGGGGTTTTTGTTAATATTACCATCGATGTTTAAAGCCGCTACAGAGTTTCTTTTTATATTTCTTTTTTCCAAAGAAAAGAAATAGCTCGTATTTTTCGCACCCATTTCTAGCCATTTAGCCCTGGATCTTATAAAGGCACCTTTGGCTAAATCAAGGTAAAGATCATCTATTTCATAGAGCTGTAGTCAAGTCCAGCTTTGTCAAGTCCAAGTCAAGTCCGAGTCCAAAGAGGTTCGAGTCCAAGTCAAGTCCAAGTCCAAAAGTTTAGAGTCCAAGTCAAGACCGAGTCCAAATGAGAGAAAAAAGGGTCCTCTTCAAGACCACATACTTAACTACTGATAATGTATGTGATGTGAGACACAGCATATCTCCTATTCTAAGAATATAATTTTACATTATTATTTGTAATGATCAAAAAGCATGTGCAAAGTAACAACTCTGTAGGACAGGGGTTTCCAAACTAGGTCCTGGCCCTTTAGAACAGAGTTTGGAGCTGTAAGGTCAAATTATTTGTATGTACTTTATTTTCATTTTTCATATTTCACATAAATACAGCAAAATTTTTGTCATACTATACTAGTGCTTGCATAGACTAGTCTGCACTGTCGGAAACAATTGACTACTCCAGCATGCATTAACCATAATGGATAGAAAGTGTTTGCAAGTACAACTTGAATTTTAGAATTACAACATTGTGTGGAGCTGTTTCTTTCTATGACCTTATCTATGTTGCATGTAAAAATACAATATTTAATATAATAATTAGGGTTGTGCCTGAAGGCGAATACCTTATTCGGAATGGCTCGGATAATGTCTTCAAAAACGAATAACGGACAAGGACATACATTTGCGGAGTGAGGTTGTCCAGGAGATCAGCACACCAACACATCCTGATCGTGTTATTCAAAATAATAATATACACACATTAATCAAGCATGTCTGTTCAAATAACTTGACAAATGTAATGGCATAGCTCTGTAAAATCAAATCTAAGACATAAAACCATGTACAGAGTGTACTGTTACAATCCACAAAGAACAATAAAATGAGCAAATTATAGCTTACAATTATTAACAATAAATATTTCAATTGAATCTGCCATGGGTAAATAAATGATCGAACATCGCATTTAATGTTAACATATATACAGGGTGCGATTTGAAAAAACAAATAATAAAAAAAATCAGAGGGGAGGGGGTGCTTTTGAATTTTTTTATTAAAAATGCTTTTAATATGACGGTAACTGTATTTAGTGTGACATCAGTTTATTACAAACATTGTAGGCATATTAATTGTAATGATTTAAAGTCCACTGTTATTCAAACAACAAATTATTAAGACAAAGTGAGCAAAGAATACAGCAAGCTTTTTAAACTCTGAATATCAGTTCGGAGTATCAGCATCAGTTCACTGTTTCATGGAGCTCCAATTGGATCACCCAATCCCCTCCAGCAAATCACTCCCTGCACATTATGTAGCTAACACTACCACTTTTACTCACCTCATGATATCAGCGTGGAATATCGTTATAACTCTGCTGCTGCAGTTGCCACCGTTATGTTTGTTTCAACACAAACTACCATCTGCTGGGTCGGAGCAAAATGTCAAAAGCGGGGGAAACAAATATGGGCGGGGTGAAATGTGTAGCTCCGCCCCATCGTCCAGACTGTACTCTGGGGTTACTCCTTCATCTGGACCATTTTTGAAGGCAGGATAGATGTATCCTTCATTGACCTCTGAAAGGGTTGATTGTTACCTTGCATCCAGTGTGGAGGATCCACTTACTGTTCCCTCACAAATACCAAATTCTCAAGAGGAATTTGATAAATAACAGTGATAAATTTTAAATCTAAAATCCATGTATAATTAAAGAAAAAAAAAAAACCCTTTAGACAAAACTGACAGTGCAGTAGATGGATAAGGAACACAACGTAGTAAAGATTTGGTCCAGTTTGACACTGAATCATGAAAATGCATTTAAAATATTGATCAGTTGACTTTTAATTGGTCATCATCTAAATTATCCTTTACAGCTTTAATTTGTATTCTCTTTACAGAAAGAAATATGGAGAGGTTCTCCAGTATATTGGCATCATGTCCTTCTGCTGAGCCTCAAGACGCTCTGCATCATCACGGTCTTTTCGGCAGCAGAAGACTCACCACAAGAGGCTGTTGGTCATCCCTTGTGTTGTCTTTGCCATGAGCCTGCTGTTATGAGGTAGCTTTTCAATAATGTTTAACTTTAATTAACCAGGATAGGTTTGCTGAGAATTAATGGACAGTGATGTGCTTTATAAGCTAAAATATTATTTATTTTCTCCCTAGGTGCAGAGAGTCTTCACGAGGAGTGGTTCTGTGGGGACTGTGATGTACTGAAGCACAAAAACAGCCACTCCACAACAGGGAATGTGTGATTCATGGGTTTGTTGAAGCCATTCCTCCAACCTTGTGCATCATTAAAGGGGAAGGTGGATATTTCATCCATGAGCAAGGTACGTTCTCACCGAAGTCCTAATTTTGCTGTTCACGTGTGTCTGCAGCCAGTTACAGATGATCTACAGAGGATTTCTTTCTGTTTGCCAGCTGTGAAGGTGCCAGACTGCTCCTGTGAAGACACAAACTTCACTGTGTTACCTGCAAACCAGTGATTTGAATCACCATCAATGGTAAAAACTATTCTCTATTTAGATTTCTATTTGAGATTTGATGTTTTTCAAACTGGTGTGCTGTGGCATTGTTCCCGTCAGTGTCTGTGGTATTGACTTTAAACGAAACAAAGACAGACATCTTTTTTTTTTTTTTTGTCCGCTACAAACAAACAAACAAACAAAAAATAGTTAGCTTTCCCAAAGCAGTAACATCCTTTGCGTCCTTCCAGCATGAAGTTCAATCAACACATCTGTCTGGAATTTGGTGAATCAGACAAATGTAAAGAATGTAGGTGTGACACTTCTCAAGAAGGATGAGTGTTATACTCGGATTATAGGAACTTAAGCAATGTCTCTCAACCATTCACAATGTGCAGAATTAATTAACTGGTTTAAAATGAAGTATGTGCTGAATGTGAATTAATAGTTTTTAAATGTTCTTTTTGTTTCAAGGGTGTTTTGACTTGCATCATTCACTATATAAGTGTCAAACATGCCAGCAGCAGTGGACTCCTGATTCGATGGACCTCTTTAGGAGTGGATATTGTCCAGCCTCTGTCAGTGATTCAGTGCTGTAGACACTGGACCTCCTGAACTCCTTTCAGGAACTCAAGGTCATCGCTCCAGGATTCTCCAGACAAGTGTGGAGGAAGAGTATGTGTTATTACTGTCTTATGACATGTTTTTCCATAAGCAGTCAACATCACAAATACTGTTCATTTCTATGTAGACTGGACATATCAACGGCGATCCTCTGCAGCGGAGCTTCTTCTTCTTCTGAGGAAGACCAGCTCTGCTGTAGAGCTCCTTTCACCTGCCCAGCTTGTACGCCGGAAATGTTGGTTGTTTCAGCTGATGAGAACAGAAAGCTATATCCCTTTCACAGAAACACAACGTGGTCTTTGTTTCAGTATTTTCATTGATTTATTGATTAAGCATCATAACCTCATTGTTTGCTTTCAACAGCACGGGTGGACATGCTTACATTGCATGCAATCAGACACTTTCCACAAGATATGTGAAGGTAAGTCTCCTATTAATTGTTTTGTGTGTCCTTTTGTTTTGTGCACTTGGCCTGTTGTTTTAACATACACAGTTTTTATCCTGAAAAAAAAACTAAATGACGACTTATAGTGTGGACAGCAGGGGCGTAGCACCAAATTCTGGGCCCTGTATACTCTCAATGTCAGTGGGCCAATTTTGAATTATTATTTTTTTAAATTATTTGAATATAAACAAGCATAAATAGTGTTTAAATCTATTTGGCCTACTTGTGCTCAAATACCAGTTTCTGAAACTGGTTAATGTTTGCAACCTGACGTTAGCTGGCCTGGCCTATAATTTACTTACAGCAACAAGCAGCCTGGTTGACAAACTAAGCTAAAGATTTAACATTAGCATACATACATTAGCAGCAGCTGTCTAGAGTTGACTACGTTAACTTTAATTGGAATTAGGTGCATAACAAGCAAACCCAGTTCACCTTTTGGAAAAAAAAGCAGTCATCAGCTGCTTCGCCTCATTCTGCCTCCTTTCTTTTTCCTTCCTGTCTTTCTTTTTTTGAAAGGCCGATTTGGGCTTTTTGCACAGCATGGTCAGGCTCCAAGGCTCTAGATTCACTGCATTACTTGTTTGCCAGCGGCTGCCATCTATGGGGGGACTAAACCATTTGCACTGAGTTCATTTTCTCAGTTGGTGTTATCAATATATTTTAAAATGAATAATGAAATCAATTGGAGGGCCCAATTAATTCGAATTAGGCTACAAAAAAAAAAAAAAAAAAAAAAGGGACCCCAAAGGGACCTCTCCTTAGACGGGGCCCTAGGTAGTCAGGTCCACTTTTCCCCCCACTACCACGCCCATGGTGGAAAGTATATATAGTGTGGACAGTAGGTATATAGTTATGGACGATTTCAAAACACTGCTTCAGGGAGCATCGGAGCATTTATGAATCAGTGTGTCGAATCATGATTTGGATTGTGTTTCAAACTGCTGTAATATCATGACTTTGGTGCTCATATAAAATTAGCATATAATGTGGAAGCAGTTAAGCTCAATCATTATTGTTCTATAATTGTACAGTCTGTATGATTTAGTGGGATCTAGCGGTGAGGTTGCCGATCAACTCTTACAATCACCATTTTAGACTAACTGTAATACTGTATAATATTTCCTTTTTAACTGAATGTATAATTCTGTTGGTTCCAGAGCAAAACGCAAAACTGTTAAATTCACTGACACGCTTCACTTTGCAGTGCATACACTTACTTCCTGGAAACCCATTGAAAAAGAAAGCTGATTTTATGTTTGAAAATGTTGAAAATCCATATAAAAAAATAAAAGGAAAAAAAAATAAATGTTTGTGTTCTATTTTTAAATGTATTATAAAATAATTTTATTATTATTTAATACTATTTTTTAATACTATAATATTATCATACTATTTACAGTTCTGCTATATAGAGTAGACTGAGAATACAAACAAACTAAATTAATATTATTGTAGGAGCCATTTATGTTTGTATAATATTTTATTTTGTTTGGATATATTTATAGCAGTATTTTGGACACTGGCCGACAGTGATTAGAAGCACATGGTTGTATATAAGGGTGCATAGGTGACAGGAAGTGGTAGCCACAGGTAGGGGGAGCACAAACAGTTCTCATCAGACCACAGACCACAGACAAAGCTACAGAGCACGGATTACAGATCAAACAGCATAGGCCTACACACAAACAACTGAAAACAAGATAAGAATTCAAAAGGTATGTTCATCTGTTGTACAACTTATTACAATAAACCACAAACCTCAACTGCAATAATCTCTGGAAAATCTTTGTGTGTCTGCGTATCAAACTTCACCCCTACCTGTATGCATGATGGCAAAGCTATGGTAAAACAGGATAAGGATTGCCAAAACATAAGTGAGAACTGTGCTCTATGAGTGAAAATTGAGCCTGTAAAAAATATTGGAACTGGATAAAGATTGTTTTCAGCACAACAGATTGTTTTCTTTCAATCAACTGGACGCCATCATTCCCAATTAACCGGACATTGACGCCACCTGTGCGAAGCTGATTGATGGAGATTGGAAACTCCGAATGACAACGTGCAGGCAGAGGGGTATGTGCAACATTAAGCTTTATTGGATAAGCCAGAAACAGCTACATTAATGGACTTCGTTGACTGAAGCACATACTGTCCTCACAATATCAGCTATCTGAAACATTCTGTAATTCCCGTGTGGTTTACTGGATCACGCTAAAAGTGAAACAAATATGTAATTTCTGACGTTCGGTCACAAGATGGCGATGTTGCACTGGATTCTGAAAAAGAAAAAAGGGTTATTAAACATACTGCTAAAGGTTTGGAAACGTTCATTGAAAACTGTCAGAAGATAAGAAACTTGAAATGTAAACAAGCAAGGAAGTTAATGGAACTGCTGAAAGAGCTCATGAAATCAAAGGTGAATGCAAATGAAGTGCAATTTAACTTGGTTAAATTAATCAATATCTGTGATGAAGCCAAAGGAAACCATGAGTCATTGGTGAAGTTACTGCCTGAAAATTAACTTGAAAAGCAAAATCACTGGTTTTAACAAAAAAAAGGAAACTTTTGATGGTATTATTCAAGATGTAAATGTGTGGTTTTCAGAGATTGGGTGGCATAAAAAACACACCATTGCTTAAAGTGTAAACACAGATGACATTGGACCAGATGACAGTGTTTCTAATGTGTCAAAACCTAAATCAAACCACAAATCAAGTTCTTCAACACGTGCATCTTCGACATCTTCTGCTCGCATTAAAGCTCAGGCAGAAAAGGCTGCTCTCATGGAACGGGTTGCAAAACTGCACCCGTTTACACGGCCGACGGGCCAGGATGCCAGGCCGTCCATCCCCTACCAGCGCCGCGGCCAATGAGAGATATGCGGCCGCTAGAGGAAGCCGCCGCCCCTCGTGCCCCGGACCGAGGAGGGGAGCGCATGCGGCCGCCGGACTCCGCCCCTTACCTGGACCCTTCCTCCATGAACACTGCCCGATCCACACGAATCCCACAGCACGACGAGGACACCAGATTCCCTGTTATTTTGGACACTCTTCCCCTTTGGCCACCTTTTATCCCATTTTATTTGATTTCTGTTAATAAAAGCCTCTCCGAGGCCTGACGCCACGCCCACTGTGTCTGTCTTGTGCTCGTCCCGTGACACTGGTGGAGAATGCGGGCAGAACAGTGAGGAATCACCGACAAGATCACCGCCCCAACGCCTAATTTTTTCCCCTTTTTTCCCTGTTTCTGTCACCAGCACCACGGAAGGCGGCACGCGTGTCCCCGCGATGGAGGACGTCAAGGTCAAATTCTTTATTTGTCCCCAATGGGGCAATTCATTGTGCAACAGATAGTATAACAGATCACACACAATCACACACATAGTACCAATACAAAAATTCCCTAGCATGCAGGCATGGTTAAAATAATAAAAACAATAAACAATCAATAAATAGAAAATCACTAAGTTATCTGTGATTCTTTATAGAATTAAGAAGCAGAATGGATGCAGGCACAAAAGAGCTCAGCCGCATCGCCCAGCACTGGCTGTTGGAAGGAAACCCCGCCCCAACACAGGTAGCGGAACAAGTGGTGGTCGATCGCCTCCTGCGCGCACTACCTCGCGCCCACTGACAAGCCGTCGGCATGAGGAACCCACGTGACATCCGGGAACTAGTGGAGGCGATCGAGCTGATGGTTCCCCCACCGCGAGATGAGCCCATGCCAAGTGCAGAACCACCGTCGCCTCCGCGTGCCTGGCTGGCAGGCTGCATCCTACACCAACGAGTGCCGGCGGGAGCCTCCGAAGCAGAGGTGAAGGTGGATGGAAGACGGTTCCGGGCCCTGTTGGACTCAGGCAGTGCGGTCACCCTCATCCAGTCGCGGCTGTGCGCCCCTCGAAGCAGCCGGAAAAACTTCCTACCGATTACTTGTGTGCACGGAGACACTCGCCAAGTACCAGCCCGGGAGATGGTCATTTCGTCCCCCCAGGGCACCTGGCCGGTGGAGGTGGCCAAAATGCAGCAGCAAGAGTTCTTACTAGAACCAGGAAGTATGACCATATTAGCCCGGTCCTGTCATCGCTGCACTGGCTCCCTATCAAACATCGTATAGATTTTAAACTATTGCTTATTACTTATAAAGCCCTGAATGGTTTAGCACCTCAGTATTTGAATGAGCTCCTTTTACATTATACTCCTCTACGTCCGCTACGTTCTCAAAACTCAGGCAATTTGATAATACCTAGAATATCAAAATCAACTGCGGGCGGCAAATCCTTTTCCTATTTGGCGCCTAAACTCTGGAATAACCTACCTAACATTGTTCGGGAGGCAGACACACTCTTGCAGTTTAAATCTAGATTAAAGACCCATCTCTTTAACCTGGCTTACACATAACATACTAATATGCTTTTAATATCCAAATCCGTTAAAGGATTTTTAGGCTGCATTTATTAGGTAAACCGGAACCAGAAACTCTTCACATAACACCCTATGTACTTGCTACATCATTAGAAGAATGGCATCTACGCTAATATTTGTCTGTTTCTCTCTTGTTCCGAGGTCACCTTGGCCACCAGATCCAGTCTGTATCCAGATCAGAGGGTCACTGCAGTCACCCGGATACAGTACGTATCCAGACATGATGGTGGATCAGCACCTAGAAAGGACCTCTACTGCCCTGAAAGACAGCAGAGACCAGGACAACTAGAGCCCCAGATACAGATCCCCTGTAAAGACCTCATCTCAGAGGACCACCAGGACAAGACCACAGGAAACAGATGATTCTTCTGCACAATCTGACTCTGCTGCAGCCTGGAATTGAACTACTGGTTTCATCTGGTCAGAGGAGAACTGGCCCCCCAACTGAGCCTGGTTTCTCCCAAAGTTTTTTTCTCCATTCTGTCACTAATGGAGTTTTGGTTCCTTGCCGCTGTCGCCTCTGGCTTGCTTAGTTGGGGTCACTTCATCTACAGAGATAAATGCACAGACACTATTTAAACTGAACAGATATGACATAACTGAATTCAATGATGAACTGCCTTTAACTATCATTTTGCATTATTGAGACACTGATTTCCAAATGAATGTTGTTCAGTGCTTTGACGCAATGTATTTTGTTTAAAGCACTATATAAATAAAGGTGATTGATTGATTGATTGATTGAGGTAGGCCTGGTGAAGGACCTGCCGGTGGCCGTACTGCTTGGAAGGGATTGGCCCGGCTTCGAGAAGCTGCTGTCCCCCACTACTCAGCCTGCCAGCCCCAAGGGGAACCGTCGAAGACCGAGGCGGCCGCCTGGACCCCGCCGCCGACCGGCCCTGCTCGTCTCCGACAGTGGGAGAGAGGGTGAGGCCCCCTCCCAATCTACTAATCTGTTTTATTATGTCTACCAACAGGCCGCTGGAGGGGGCTCTTTTGCCAAGGAACAGCGGGAGGACGACCGACTCAAGCACTGTTGGAGCCAGGTGCGAGTCATAGATGGAGAGGACGTCCTCCCCCGGCCCCACCCTCTCCCACATTTTGTTGTAGAGAATGGCCTGCTGTATTGTGTCGCCCAGCGTAGGGGGGAGGAGAAAAAGTTACTAGTCGTGCCTCGAGCCAGGTGCGAGACCATTCTAGAACTGGCCCATTCCCACCCCATGGCAGGACACCTCGCTGCAGCCAATACAGCACAAAGAATCCGCGACCGCTTCCATTGGCCGGGCCTAGACGCCGAGGTAAAGCGGTTCTGCCAAGCCTGCCCGACCTGTCAGGCCACGTCGCCCTGGACTCCTCCCCCCAGCCCGCTCATCCCGCTGCCTATCATCGAGGTGCCCTTAGAGCGGATTGGAATGGACATAGTGGGGCCGTTGACGAAGTCTGCCCGAGGGCATGAACACATCCTGGTCATCGTCGACTATGCCACCCGGTACCCAGAAGCAGTCCCCCTGCGGGAGGCCACCGCGAAGTCCATCGCCCAGGAGCTGTTTCTGCTGGCCAGCCGAGTTGGCCTCCCCTCGGAGATCCTGACTGACCAGGGAACCCCCTCTATGTCCCGACTAATGGCAGACCTCTGCCGGCTGCTGCGGGTGAAGCGGTTGAGGACCACTGTCTATCACCCCCAAACTGATGGGCTCGTAGAAAGATTTAAACAGACCCTCAAGCAAATGCTCTGACGCGTGGCGGCGGAGGACAAGTGGGATTGGGACCTCATGATCCCCTACATGCTCTTTGGGATCCGCAAAGTTCCCCAGGCCTCAACTGGCTTCACCCCCTTTGAGCTCCTGTTTGGCTGTCAACCCCGGGGCCTCTTGGACGTGGCCCGGGAAGCGTGGGAGCAGCAGCCGGCCCCGCATCGTACCGTCATCGAACATGTCCAGCAAATGAGGGAACAGATCGACCAGGTGATGGCGTTAGTCCGGGAACACCTCTACAGGGCCCCACAAGCGCAGCAACGTCGTTACGACCGGCCAGCCCAACCAGGGGAGTTCCAACCGGGAGACCGCGTCATGGTCCTGGTCCCTAGCTCCGCATGCAAATTTCTGGCCTCCTGGAAAGGACCCTATTCGGTAGTGGAGAGGATTGGGCCGGTCACTTATCGCCTGAGACAGCCGGGATGACGGCAGGCGGAGCAACTCTACCACATCAAACTCCTGAAGAAATGGGTGGGGACCCGGGACCAAGTAGCTGCCCTGAGCCTCACCGAGCCCGTGGTTGTGGATGTCAACCCCCACCTTTCGGCTGCCCAGAAGACGGAGCTGCAGCACCCGGTCATTCAGTTCCAGGATGTGTTCTCCTCTCAGCCCGGGCAGACCAACGTGCTTCAACACCACATTCGGACGCCCCCAGGAGTCGTTGTTAGGCAACGGCCCTACTGAGTCCCGGAGGCTCATCGGCAGGCTATTGAGGAAGAGGTCCAACAAATGCTGAAGTTGGGAGTAATAGAACCATCCCGGAGTCCATGGTCCAGCCCCATTGTGATGGTCCCAAAGCCGGATGGCACCCTCCGCTTTTGCAACGACTTCCGCCGCCTGAGCGAATCTCCGAATTAAACGGGTACCCCATGCCTCGGGTGGACGAACTGCTGGACCGCCTAGATCAGTACCCTGGACCTCACCAAGGGCTATTGGCAGGTGCCACTCTCCGAGGCCGCCAAACCGAAGACCGCCTTCTCCACCCCCAGTGGCCATTGGCAGTACCGGACCCTTCCCTTCGGCCTACACGGGGCCCCGCGACGTTCCAGCAGATGATGGACATCCTCCTGCGGCCCCACCAGGCATACGTGGCCGCCTATCTGGATGACGTCGTGGTCGAATCGGAAGCGTGGGAGGAACATCTGGATTGTCTGCGGAGGGTGCTTTCGGAGCCCTCTCTGAGGCCAAGTACCTGGGCTACCAAGTCGGCCGAGGACTCATCCGGCCGCAAGAAAAAAAAGTTGAAGCCATCCACGCCGCCCCAAGACCCCAGACGAAGACACAGGTACGAGCCTTCTTGGGGTTGGCGGGTTATTACCGTTGTTTTATCCCCAACTTCTCCTCTTTAGCCGTCCCCCTGACAGACCTGACCAGGAAGGAGCAGCTGGAGAAAGTATGCTGGACCCTGTCGGCGGAAGAAGCCTTCTCCCAAGTGAAAGCAGCACTTTAGCTGCCCCTTCCTGCTGCAGACGGATGCCCCCGACACAGGACTGGGAGCAGTCCTCTCCCAAATTCAAGAAGGTGAGGAGCATCCGATCATTTACATCAGCAGGAAGCTGTACCCCGCCGAGAGGAAGTACGCCGCCACGGAGAAGGAAGCCCTGGCCATCAGGTGGGCAGTCCTGGAGCTCCGGTACTACCTCCTGGGCCGCAAGTTCACCCTGGTAACCGACCATGCGCACCTACAGTGGATGGCCCGCGCCAAGGACACCAACGCCAGGGTGACTCGCTGGTTCCTAGCGCTCCAGGACTTCCACTTCGAAGTCCGCCATCGAGCTGGGGCCGCCAACGCGAACGCCGATAGCCTCTCCCGGATCTGGACAGCTTATGCAGGTTTGTCAGGGGTCATTCCCCACCCTCCCCTAATTTCACCCTTACTTTCTACATGTCTTCACAGGACCGGAACGACGCTTGGGGGGGGGGGGGGGGGGGGTGATGTGCACTCCCAGAGGAATCAGCGTTGCCCTGGAAACCAAAGCAAAACACCTGCACGTCCTCGTCACATCGATCACGGCTGCTCCCCATCAGCCAGCACACTCAAAAGGAGCACATGCTGCACTCAGAAGACGGTCGACGAATGCAACGCTGTTCTAATCCCTCTCTCATTTCTTTGCAGAAAGCAGCGAGTGACCGACAGCACACACACTTTCGAGCACCTCCACTTTCACTCTGATTGGCACCGAAGAGCCTGGTTGAGGATGGTAGCACTCCCGTGTGGGCGGTGCCCTGATGACGGGGATGTCGCTTGGGAGGGGGAATGTGACGAGTCAGCTGCCTCCTCCCTGATTGTCACCGGCACCCCGTCCTAAATCGCCATCCTTCACCAGGCTCCCGACTGGAGTGGGTGCGTGAGAGGAGGGGCGCTCGACGAGTCAGGGCTGGCGCTGGTAGGGGATGGACGGCCTGGCATCCTGGCCCGTCGGCCGTGTAAACGGGTGCGGTTTTCCTCCGGATCGCGGGTCTGGGATCTCACGTCTCCAGTGGCGCGGGAGTCCCTCAACGCATCCTCCCTGGCCCAGGATGCCAGGCCGTCCATCCCCTACCAGCGCCGCGGCCAATGAGAGAGATGCGGCCGCTAGAGAAAGCCACTGCCCCTCGCGCCCCGGACCGAGGAGGGGAGCGCCTGTGGCCGCCGGACTCCGCCCCTTACCTGGACCCTTCCTCCATGAACACTGCCCGATCCACACGAATCCCACAGCACAACGAGGACACCAGATTCCCTGTTATTTTGGACACTCTTCCCCTTTGACCACCTTTTATCCCATGTTTTATTTGATTTCTGTTAATAAAAGCCTCTCCGAGGCCTGACGCCACGCCCACTGTGTCTGTCTTGTGCTCGTCCCATGACAAACTGAATGAGAAATCAATTGGGAGCAATGCCGTTCTCTCACCTCATACATGTGTGCATATTGGGGCAGGTGAAGAGGCCTATCTCTTCTTTATCGTTCTAGTTCAAGTAAAGACTCCCAAGGGAAACACAGTGTTGCAAATGTATGCATTTTGGGATCATGGAAGCTCATCTACCTTCTGCACAGAAAGCTTGATGAGAAGACTGAATGTTAGAGGACAAAAGGCTAGTATTCTTCTGCGTACCATGAACCAAGAGAAACCTGTGACCAGCCATGATATCTCAGCTTTAGAGGTATCAAGTCTGGACTAAAATGATTTCATACAACTGTCCAATGTATTTACACATAAGACCATGCCTGTTTCCATGCTCAACATTCCAAGAAAAGAAGACCTGACTCAATGTCCTTACTTGAAGGATGTAAAGATTCATGAAATAAACGCCGGTATTGACCTGCTCATTGGCACAAATGCTTCTAAGGTATTGGAACCTTGGGAGGTGGTCAATAGCCAAGGGGATGGACAATATGCTGTGAGGACCCTACTGGGGTGGGTCATCTTTGGTCCCTTGAGAGGAGACCACGACATCAGGGATGAGAATGGCTGCCCTGTTGCTGCTGTCAATCGAATGTCTATTGTGAATCTAGAGGAGCTACTGGTAAAACAATACAATCATGATTTCAATGAAGTAACCAGCAAGGAAACAGAGGAAATGTCCAGAGAAGAGATAAAATTCTTGGATATTGTGAATCACTCAATAAAAATGACAGATGTTCACTACTGCCTAGACTTACCTTTCAAGCCAAAAAATCCCAGCATGCCAAATAACCGTTGCATAGCAGAGCAGCGCATCCAAAGCCTGAAATGCAAGTTTGGTAAAAATTAGATGTTTCATAATGAATATACAACTTTTCTCAAAGATATGCTTGACAACGGCTATGCTGAAATGATACCAGTAGATCAACTGAATCTTAATGATGGGGAACTCTGGTATATCCCACATCACGGGCTGTGTCACTCAAGGAAAGGAACCTTAAGGGTGGTCTTCGATTGCGGTGCTGGCTCTAAGGGAACATCGCTCAATGAACAATTGCTACAGGGTCCAGATCTTACCAACTCACTCATTGGAGTACTCATCAGATTAAGACAGGAACTGGTTGCCCTGATGGCTGATATCAAAGCAATGTTTCACCAGGTCAAAGTGTCAGAAAAACATATTGACTATCTGCGATTACTATGGTGGCCTGAAGGTGATGTGCAGCAGGATCTCGTCGAATACCGGATGAAAGTACACCTCTATGGAGCAGTGTCATCACCGAGTTGTGCAAATTTTGCACTAAGAAAGACCGCTGAAGATAACAAAGCTCACTTTCCAGCAGAGGTTACAAACACCGTAAAGAACAACTTTTACGTAGATGATTGCTTGAAATCCATGTCAACGGAACAGGATGATGTTCTTATGGTAAGAGACCTGAATGCTCTCTGCCAAAAGTGAGGTTTTGTATTGTCAAAGTGGATCAGCAACAGCTGTAAAGTATTGGCATCCGTTCCACAAGAAAACAGAACAAAAGAGACAAAAGAGTTGGACAGGGACAACCTGCCAATGGAAAGAGCACTAAGATTGCACTGGTGCATTGAAACAGATGTGTTCATGTTCAGAATAACTGCACAGCCACGAGCATACACCAGACGTGGCATCTTGTCCGTGGTTGGCTCTGTAAATGACCCTTTAGGATTCCTGGCACCATTTATTCTGCCAGCCAAACTGATTATGCCGGAACTCTGTAAATAAAACCTCGGATGGGATGAAAACATACCCCAAATTGTTTCTCAGCAGTGGACAGGATGGTTGGCAGATCTGAACAAGATGACAGAATTTAGAGTGGACCGTTGCATGAAGCCCTCAAGCTTTGGCCAAATTAGAAATGCACAGTTGCACCACTTTTCAGATGCAAGCGAGAGTGGATATGGTACGGTTTCATATCTTAGACTGGAAATCAATGACGAGGAGGTGCATGTTGCTTTCATGATAGGGAAAGCAAGAGTATCACCATTAAAGGAAGTGACGATTCCCAGATTGGAGCTCACAGCTGCAGTTCTAGCTGTCAAGGTTGACAGAATGCTTCGGAAGGAATTACAGCTTCAAACTGAACAAATCCATCTTCTGGACTGATAGCACAACAGTGCTGAAATATATCAACAATGAAACCAAACGTTACCGAACATTTGTAGCAAATAGGATCTCCTTTGTAAGGGATATTACTGATGTGTCACAATGGAGATATATTAACACCAAGGAAAATCCGGAAGATGAAGCCTCTAGGGGGCTAACAGCAAACCACTTCTTAAGCTGCAAAAGATGGATCAAGGGACCAGAGTTTCTCTGTCAACCAGACAGAGAATGGCAGAAACCTCATTTGGAAACTGCAATGTCTGCCAATGATCTGGAAGTCAAGCAAGACATCACAAGTAACCTCAATGTTAAAAGTCCATTGAACCCCACCAGCTCTCTGATAAGTTATTTCTCTTCATGGAGAAGTCTGATGACAGCTGTAGCTTGGCTACTTAAAGTAAAAACAACTATCTTACTGCTGACAAGAAAAAGAAATGGGATTCAGACTGCTCTGAGTAACTTTAAAGATGAGTCCAGCCAATTAAAGGAGATGCAAGCTTTTAAAGCAACACTCCAAAGACAGTGTTTAAAGCCAGAGGATCTGATGCAAGCAGAATGTGCAGTTATTTCTTTCAGTCAAAGACAAAGCTTTGAAGAGGAACTATCTACGGTAGAGGCCGGTAAACAATGGTGTTAAAAGAAACAGTCATCTGTACAAACTGGACCAGGTGTTGGATGATGGACTTCTGAGAGTAGGTGGTCGTCTGAGTAGACTAGCGATGCCTGAAGAGGCCAAGCATCCAGTTATTCTCTCGAAAGACCTGCACATATCCACACTATTGCTAGGACATATCCATGAACGACTTCGCCACGGTGGAAGAAATCATATGCTATCTCGACTCCTTAAAAAATACTGCATTATCAAAGCTAACTCGGCAGCAAGAAGGATCACAACAGATTGTGTTGTGTGCAAACGACAGCGGGGAAGAGTTGGAGAACAGAAAATGGCAGACTTGCCCCTGTAAAGGATTCTATCAGAGCAGCCTCCATTTACAAATGTTGGAGTAGACTACTTCGGTCCTATAGAGGTCAAAAGAGGACGAAGTCTTGTTAAAAGATATGGCGTAATCTTCACCTGCTTGGCATCTTGAAATCGCATATAGTCTTGACACAGATTCCTGCATCCATGCATTACAAAGATTTATTTGTCGACGAGGTAAAGTGCTGTCTTTAAGATCAGACAATGGAACAAACTTTATTGGAGCTGAAAGAGAACTGAGAGAAGCACGCAATGCCTTGAATCAGGACAAAATCCAGACTGCTATGCTCCAGAAGGGAATAAAATGGTACTTTAACCCCCCAGCAGGATCGCATCACGATGGTGTATGGGATCGTTTGATCCGCATGGTTCGAAATGTACTGCACTCTGTTCTTAGCCAACAGGTTCTGGATGATGAAGGATTGCAAACTTTAATTTGTGAAGTTGAAGCAATTTTAAATGATCGACCCATTACAAAGCTTTCTGAGGACCCAATGGACCTGGAAGCACTCACCCCAAACTACCTTCTTCTGTTGAAAACCAAGCCAATACTACCGCCTGGACTCTTCGTAAAAGAGGACTTATACCTAAGGCGCAGATGGAGACAAGTGCAATACATGGCATACCTCTTCTGGAAAAGGTGGACACAGGAGTACTTACCTTTAATCCAAGAACGTCAGCGGTGGTCAAAGGTAAAAAGTAACTTTGCTCCAGGTGACATAATCGTGGTGGTTGACTCCACTGCACCATGAGGCTCCTGGTTAATGGGCAGAATACTGGAGAGGAAAGCAGATGCACAAGGGCTTGTGCGTACCGTTCGGCTTCAGACAAAAAACAATATATTGGAAAGACCGATAACAAAGATATGTCTGATTAAAGAGACTGAGATTGAGAAGGACTGATGGTAAAGACCAGATCCCACCATGTGCCGTGTTCTGGACACCTCTGGCCCAAACAAAAAACAGTGTGTGTAATGTATATGGCTCCTTTCATTATTTTTTAGTAATTGTTATTTGTTATATAAGAAATTAGGGGCCGGTGTGTAGGACCCATTTATGTTTGCATAATATTTTATTTTGTTTGGATATATTTATTGCAGTATTTTGGACACTGGGTGACAGTGATTAGCTGCACATGGTTGTATATAAGGGTGCATAGGTGACAGGAAGTGGTAGCCACAGTTAGGGGGAGCACAAAGAGTTCTCACCAGACAACAGACCACAGACAACAGAGCCACAGACAAAGCTACAGAGCACGGATTACAGATCAAACAGCATAGGCCTACACGCAAACAACTGAAAACAAGATAAGAAATCAAAAGGTATGTTCATCTGTTTGTACAAATTATTACAATAAACCACAAACCTCAACTGCAATAATCTCGGGTTTTCTCATTATGTATCAGTTTGATTAAAAAGTACATGTTTGAAACTGTTATGGATTCGTAGTAAACATTTAAAGCCAGAAACAAATGCATGACCAAGTGATGTTGACAATGTGACTATAAGAGGAGAAAAACATTTTGGTGTTGGAGATGGCCCAACACTGCACATGGTTGCAGAGCCTGGCAGTGGTTCTCAAGAATAAGATGGCTGAGGAGGGCAAGTTGAACAAAATCCCTAACAATTTAAGTATGAATTCCAAATGAAATAAATAAACATTATCAGTCTCAGCCACAGAATTTGGATGGAGTAGAAAGGTTATTGTTCTTTTTGCCACATTTGGCTTGTACGTAATAAAATGGGGATTATAGTTTGCTATGGTGACAAGTCAGTAAGACTTTAATTTATGTCCAGAATTTATGTCCAGAATTTATGTCCAGAAATGTTACATGGGGTTAGGATAACATCCAGATTAAAGGGATAGTTCACCAAAAAATTATGTTATTAATAACTCACCCTCATGTCGTTCCAAGCCAGTAAGACCTCCGTTTATCTTTGGAACACAGTTTAAGATTTAATCCGAGAACTCTCAGTCCCTCCATTGAAACTGTGTGTACGGTATACTGTCCATGTCCAGAAAGTATTCAGCATTGTCTTGTCTTCTGTGTCTATTGTGAGAGAGTTCAAAACAAAGCAGTTTGTGATATCCGGTTTGCAAACCAATCATTCGATGTAATTGGATCTTTTTGAACTAGTTCACCAAATCGAACTGAATTGTTTTAAACCGTTTGCATCATGGCCGCGGGAAGTGGGGGTGCTGGGGGTGCTGCAGCACCCCCTAGTGACGAGAGGGAGATAAAAAAAAATGTAGGCCTATTAAAATATTTTGCACAATTTATAAATTCCTTATGAATATTTTAGAAAATGATTTTGACACACGCAGTCTATTACGTATATTTTGGATTTTAATTTCATATTTTGAGGCCTAATCAACACAGGTTCGGAAGTTACGTTGTCAACGTCAGGCAGGCAGGTTTGGTCGCCGAGTAACGAGGTTTCCCGCTCGTTCCACGCAGAATACATCCATCTTTATATAATACAACGCACCTCGACATTTGGACACCTGTAACCAGGGCACCCTGCCTGCATGTAGCTCAGGTAAGAGCATTGTGCTGCCGCGCTTGTAACATTTATTTTTTTGGCAACAAGTGTGGGATCAGCTTTGACTAGCCAAGCAATTGTAAGTAGTATACTATAGTATTTTTGGAAGGTGGTGGGGATGGAGAGTATTATTTCGTTCGTGTGTTCTTTGCGTAAAGGTTGTGGAGAACTGTTAAATAACGTTTAAATAGTCGGAGATTATTTCCTTGTGGTTTGTGTAAAAAGGTTTTGGAGTTAATAGAGTTGCGTGTGACATAAACGTGCAGTGACTCAAGCCAGCTGCCCAAATCGATTGCATTGTTTTAGCGTTATTGTGAAGTTTGATTAATATTATATTTTGTTGTAATATTATTTGTTGTATCTAAATAAGTTGCATGTATGTATAGGCTATCTGAAATTGTAATGAAAGTAATTATTTCGTTTTCTTTCGATTATTAAACTATTATTTCTGATTCTGCTTCTGCTTCAGATTAATAAGGCATTGCGCATATCTGAGAACTGATGTCTGTGTGTTTCAGACCCTGTGCACTGAAGTGTATATGACAAAAAAGTAGTAAATCTCAATGTATTTATTTTTAAAATGTATTTTAAATAGGCCTATAGGCTCATAGGTTTTTTGTCAAAAAAAATAAAATAATAAAAATTCACAGCACCCCCTGTTCAAAATTACTTCCCGCGGCCCTGGTTTGCATCTCCAATACGCATTAATCCACAAATGACTTCAGCTGTTAACTTTTTTTTAATGTGGCTGACACTCCCTCTGAGTTCAAACAAACCAATATCCCGGAGTAATTAATTTACTCAAACAGTACACTGACTGAACTTAACATCTTTATTTGACCCTTTAAATCTAACACACTCTATTCTATTTCTATTCTTACAAAAAAAAAAACTTTTTAGACTTGCACTCTATTCACTCTATTTTTTTATTTTTATTTTTTTTTACCAGCACGAGCTTTCTAATATTTTTGTACTCTAGCAAAATGTATTTCCTATTCTATCGGTTTTCTTATTTTCTTATTATTATGTTTAAAAGAACCTTGCTATGTGTACTGCTTTAAGCTAATTGATACTAGCACTTGTAATTCATTGCTTTTAGTTGATTTTGATTACTATTTTTTTCCTCTTATTTGATTAACCTTCATATTTTCAGCTGGATATCACAAAGAGAAAAAAAAATAGACTGGAATATGAAAACTTACCTATCTAACTGGAAGCTTCTCTTGAATCCCTACATACTAAGATCTCTTAAGATCCTCTACTGTTAGGACTGGAAAAGTAGGGTTGTGTTGTCTTTATGGTGGTCATCAGAAGTCTGTGGTCTCCTCTTAAACCAGCTGGTGGCGCTAGAAGGAAATCTCTCAGTGAAAAATCCACTGTACACGGTTTCTGTTTTCTCTGCAAACTTGTGCATACATGTGTTTCTCTGTATAAATTGGTGACATGTTTTTAAATGATATATATTCTTTAGTTTATAATCTTTTTATGTTCATTGCATCAGTGATCACATGGATAATATCTTGTGGAGCTTCATGTTCTGCTGATCATCACTCTCACACATCCAGGAAACCAGATAATCATATTATTGTTATTTTTATATTAACTTTGCTGGTGCTTTTACTTTCCTTTATTTTATTCAACCTTTTTATTTCTATTTCAGGTGTTTTTTTCGTATTTGATAACTGTACAGTAAATAGATTTCAGATCCTCTTCTGTGTGTGCTGGTCTGCAGGCAGAATCTCAGAATACAAACATCACTAAAACCAGAAGAGACTAGTTTAGTCTGAGGAGGTCTGGGACGATGAGCTGGTTGTGATGAAATAATGTTTTGACTTGAAATACGGCTCTATTATTATGTTTTTTTTTAAAGTAATACATTTTTTATTGGACTTAATAGAGGGAGAATCTTTATCTACAGTTGGAAAGCAATATAGATGAATATTTTACATTTTATAAGGCTATTATATTTTATTGTATACCGGCCAGTCTAATATTGTTTTCTGTAACATCACTCTAAAAAACGCTGGGTTGTTTTTTCAACCCAACTGCTGGGTTGAGGCCGTTGGGTAGGACTTTGGGAGGTTTTGACCCAAGTTTGGGTTGAAAATACGTCTCTGTTTTAACCCAGCGGGGCAGGGTTGAGGAGGCGGACGTGAAGGAGAGCACGCATGTCACATGAAGATCGTACGTCTCCAGTGCGAGCAGCCGCCATTTTCTCAGCGTGAAAGAAGCGAGAGGCGAGTGAAAGACTATGGTAAGTAAATATTCAAAATGTAAAGTTATCTTTTATTGTTTACCCGGTTGTATGAAAGGCGGAAGGTTTTATGAAAGGCGGAAACAAAGGAGCTTAACGTTATATATATTAAAAAAAACGGTCGCGGTTTTCGCCTCAGACACGGAGGTCTTATCTGCCTCATGTAACGTTACTGAACGGAAGATGTACTTTTAATATAACGTCTGTGAATGTATTTTGTCATATTTACATAAGATTTTACATTATCTATACTTTTTGAGGCGTTAATAGACGGTTATAGTCACGGTTACGCTCATGTTAATTTTTCTTTTTTTTCGCGGTTAAACTGAATGTATGTTTGTCTCCTAAAGGAAACGGCATTGTGTAGTAAAGACTAGCATAATTATTTTGAGGCTGTTGAAGTGGTAACTGTTAAAAGTATGTTTTACATGTAATATTTCTTGCCGAGCTCCTGTCTTCATTGTCCTCGCGCTGAGAGTTAAAGACACAGAAGCTGTTTGTGTGAGGAGTCACAGACCTGTGTGAGGATGAGGAGGAGGTGTTCTTCTGAAGAGAGGGACAGACGGTTTAAGGAGAGTAAACTTCAGAATAACATCAAGTTATCTTTATTTTTACTAAGACTAAAATAATGGGGTTTTTTTAGATGTTGAAATCCAGAGACAAGATAACTTCATTCTTTTGAGACTGATGTAAGTTAAGTTATTTTTTTATTTTTTTAGAAAATTAATGTTTCTGTTGTGTCCTGCCTGTTTACTTCACATTTCGATGCAACAACAGTGTGATTTTATATATATATATATATATATATATATATATATATATATATATATATATATATATATGTATGTATGTATATGTGTGTTTGTATATGTATATGTTCATATTTTGAAACCATTGATGTCCCTCTTTGCAGAGTTAAGGACACAGAAGTATGCTTGTGTGAGGAGGAGGTGGTTTTCTTAAACTTCATAATTTCATGTTACCAGTTGTTGTTGTTATTTTTACTAAGAGTAAAATAATGTTTGTTTTTTTTGTTTTTGTAGATGTTAAAAGCCAAAGACATGGGAGAGCATCATTCTTTTGAGATTTTATGTAAGTTATTTTTAGAAAATAAATTTTTCTGTTGTCTCCTGCTGGTTTACTTTACATTTTGATGCAACAACAGTGTGATTACGTGCTCATTTCATTAAAACCATTTTTACTGCAGAACTCAAACCAACTTTGGAGTTGACTTGTCTGATTTAGAGAGTCATCATTCTTGGTCTTCGCTCTAAAAGGTAAAGTTCCCACAAAAAAATCATTTACTTGCCCTCATGTCATTCCAAACCTATAAGACTTTTGTCTGTCTTTACAACATAAATTCATATATTTTTTATTTTCTCATAATATTTGTTAATCCATTTATAGCTTAGATAATCAGTATTTTCAAGCCTCATAAATAAAGTTATTGTAGAAGTAATTCATTCTGATATTTATATATGAATAAATCTTAAATTATATGATAGCAAACATGTATGTTCAAAATAAAATACTCTCCCAGACTAGCAATGGAGGACACAAATTAAGAGAATATTAAATATATTCATATGTTTTCCAAAAAATGAGCAGAGTTTATATGACTCTGGAAAAACATGGGGAGAGTAAATTATAAACATTTTAATTATTTGGTGAACTAACGGTTTGAAGAGCAGCCCTCCACGTACATGAATATTGTGAGGTATGTGAATGTCATGACTGTTTTAATGTTTCAGTAAAGAAGCTTTCAGAAAGCAGTATATTTATTCAAACAGTATTATGTGCCCTCACACTACTGTTGCCATTATATCCTTCACGAGAGCTGTGGTGGACTGAGACATTAAACAACCGCACAAAGTGTTGAAACTTTAAAACCGATTATTTACCTATCCTTACGGATGTGAATACACCTCTACCAGAAAATGGATAGTTTAATTAAATGTTTAATTTTTTCAAAGGTGTTTCTCTTAGGCCACTGATGAAGAGCAGGCGTTGACTGGGATGAATGCTGGTCAGAGAGGAGAATCTTCTTTCCCCTAAACTGATGCAGCGGTGGTTTTAAAGGAGGACGCTGCCCTGGATGATGTAGAAGATGTCAGATTCTGTGCTGATGGGGCTTCTTCATGACTACATCAGTTATGCTAAAGAGATCATGAAAATTGACCGTGATGCATGATCTGTATTCATGGAATATGAAACAAACTGTAAGTGTATGATTTGTAAAAACAATGTTAAATGCTTTTTCTGTGTTGTTTAGTAGAAGAGTTTACACTCTGTCATTCATACACCTGCTCACATTCTTTCACACACACACACACACACACACACACACACGCGCGTCTGTTAAATGTTATAATATCAGAGTTAATGTTGTGATTTATTTGTGTACTGTCATGCCAGAATAGTTGGTAAACCTAACTAATTGTAAATTTATTGTATAAGTGTTTTCGTATATTTATATAAAATTGAACAGTCCAATTTGATCTTAAGTTATATTCATCAAATGTTCAATGCTCTATTTATGAACTCTGTAGCTGTTAATGCCATCCTTTTTTGCATTTCTTCTAACATGTTACTTTTTGACTTTTCTCTTGTTTTTAATAAATATTTTCCTTTTGATAATTAGTATTTGTGTGTAAAAGTGATATTTAAAATGAACAACATTTGTAGGTTTAATGCCTAGCTCAATTTGGGTTAATTTTAACGTAGAAATGCAGTGTTTCCCCACATCCTTACACTTATTGGTGGCGGCACTCTGCGAGTTTATTTTCTTCCAGCAGGAGGCGCTAAGAGCGGGAGAGGTAGGTTTCGACGGTAACGGCTGCAGAGCGGCAGTGAGCTCACAAACGCTGCCTCATCAAGCATTACATGCGAAATGAATTTAAACATTTTATAAATACAGTAGTTTTCCTTCTGAAATACAGTGATAAAAAACACCCCCTCTGGTTTTTGAAACCCTGCAATGTAGTCGTTTTAAACCATAAAAAAGGCAACCCAGCAGGCTGGGTTAAATATGATAACCCAACTGGTTGGGTTAAAATAACCCAGCGCTGGGTACGTCCCTTTTTGACCTAGCGCTGGGTTGTCAAAATAACCCAAATTGGGTTGTTTTCAACCCAGCAGTTTTGTATATCTAAAATTCACATATAAATAATGACAAAGATAAATGTTTTATGTTTTATATACATTTCTTACTTTTTAAAGTGATTCTAAAAGTGATATTCTTTGTATGTTTTGTGATCATATTAAAGTAAATTTAGGAGAAAGTGTGATGTACAAAGTGCTTGAAGAAGCTTCAGTTTTTGACGTCTTGTTCAGGAGTGAGAACGAGCTGCTCTTGACTGGTTTCTGGTTGTCAGTTTTCCACTGATTATCAGTTTTATCTGCTGGTTTGTGCTCAGTCTGGTTATAGTTCTCATCTCAGCTCTGACGGTGGTTTTACTAATAGATCTTTATCATAAGAATATGAAAATACATAAATGCATGTTAGTTCTGCTGCAGGTCTGTGTCTATTACATTAACATGATCTTTTCTAAAATAACTTTCAGGTCACGCTTGATTTTAAGATCCAGTTCTCACTATTAACTAACTATTAACTATGAATTTTGGCTCAATAAACTCCTAATTACTGCTTATTAATAGATAATAAGGTAGCTGTTTAGGTATTGGTTAGGATTAGGAATGTAGAATATGGTCATGCAGGATATATGTGCTTTATACAGTAAGTACTAACAAGCCAATATTTGATTAATATGCATGATAATAACAAAACTAATTAATAGTGAGAATCGGTCCTTATAATACAATTTTACCTTTTTTTCTTTTTTTTGTTGTTGTACTATCTACAGATAAAAAAAAATATTTTCTTCTCATAAATATAATAATTTATTGGCTCACATCAAGACAACTTTTTTGTGTTTTAATATCAGAACGTTTTTATTAGCTTTCCTTTAACTTCCATCTTCTTTTCTCTCTATTCTCTCTCTATCCTCTCCAATATTCTGCTACAATTTTGTTTACTTCATTTACATTTGTTAATACTTTTTACAATTATGGAGATTATTCATGCATCTTACTAAAACATCCAGAGCTCAGATCTGAGAGATAAGATCAAACCAGCAGATAAACCAACAACCAGAAACCAGCAGAAGAAAACAGGAAGAAAGAGCAAAGACACACAGACAGTGTGACAGATGAAATCAACCGAGATTGGAAACGTTCTTATGTCATGAGAACATTGCTGTAGAAATCTCCTGAATATATCTGGGTAAGACAAAATTGTTGTTTTCACTTGAAGTCATTTAATATGAGACATAATACATTTAATGCATAACTCTTTTGTTGTTGTATGCTAAGGTAAAATTATGAGATCTGTATCTACTGAAAGTAGATCAGCACTTATTCTGCACAGATACATTTTTTTCAAGTTAATTAATTACATATTTTCAGATGGAAAACATGAATACATCAAACAGATTCTATGATATGGGAAATTATCCATTTAACTGGAAGCTTAGAGCTGACCTGCTGGAGGTGAGGGTCAGATTGTCCATCTTCATCATCATTAGTGCGTGTGCAGGTCTACCAGCTCTTGTTTGGTCTGTCAGTGATCTAATTCATCACAGAAAGAATGGACACCGGATTTCAGTCTTCATCATCCTCCTCCTCCTCACTGACTTTACTGATCTTTTCTTGAGTCCCTACACACTGATAAAATATCTCTTAAATGAGATCAGGTATATGGACTGGACAAATAGAGTTTTGTGGGGTTTATGGTGGTCATTGAAAGACTGTGGTCTCCTCTTAAACCAGCTGGTGGCGCTAGAGGGAATCCTCTCAGTCAAATCTCCACTGTATACTGCTTCTGTTTTCTCTTCACCATGTTTTAAAATTTTCTACATACTCGTGTTTCTCTGTATCATTATTGTAAAAATGTTTTTTGATGGTTATAATAGATCTTTTGTTCTTTTTATCTTCATTGTGTCAGTGATCACATGGATAATATCTTGTAGAGCTTCATGTCCTGCTGATCATCACTCTCACACATCCAGGAAACCAGATCCTCATATTTTATTTGTTTTCATATTCAATCTGCTGGTGATTTATCTGCCCTATACTGTATTCAGTTTCTTCATTTACTCAAGTCCATTATACAGTGGGCTTCTTCCTGTTTTTTTAATTCCTTATTTCCTGATGAGTGTGAGACTGATTTCAGATCCTCTTCTGTGTGTGCTGGTCTGCAGACAGAGTCTCAGAATACAAACATCACTAAAACCAGAAGAGACTAGTTTAGTCTGAGGAGGTCTGGTAAAATGGGCTGGTTGTGATGTCATGATAGTTTGACTACATACAAGATACATTGAAAATGTTTATTAAAAGCACATGCTCTCGTGATAACTATTCGACTGTAAAGTATCTGTTGATGTGGTGTATTTTGCCGGTTCTCCAAAGAATCGAACTCAGTCAGGGATTTTTCTCTCAGAAGAAAAGACTTTATTTTAAGCAAAACAAAGCCGAGAGGTCCCTGCAAGGAGATCTCCCGAAATGCAATTTGGTTTCTCCTTATATACACTATATGGGGCGTTTCCAAATAGTCAAACTTCTCCTTAAGCTTGCAATTTTGATCCCTCCCTAGGGAGAAGAGGCCCCCTTGCTTGATTTACTCTAAACACAGGCCCTTCCTGGCCATATGTTTCTCCTTAGTTCTGGACATTCCAGCACGTAAACATCTTCCTTTCTCTCCATTACCTATAGGATTATAATGGAAAAACAACTAGCAACAAAAATGGCTAGATTCACATTGATTATTCTTGATTGATTAAAATCTTACTAATAAAAATCTTCCACATATTCTCCCCTTTGAGACTTAATAAGTCTCACATTTGATTATTTTTATCCAGAGTGCTACTCCATAATCCAGTCATATTATTTACACTACCTAGTGACTAAATAAGTCACATTGTATTATCACCAGTGACTAGATTATGAAATTCCACTCTGAGGGATTACTGGACCAAACATCTCTCTCCTAATTTGACAAGGAGTGAGTAAAAGATCCAGTCTCCCTAACCCCTCTTTAATAGTAGACATTGTTAAAAGCATGAATGTGCAATTGGTTCAGCATTTGCCTGGTTATCACAGTTTTGTATAAAAGGCATAAAAATACATACACATACAAATACAAATCACATCACACATTGAATATCACAAGATTATAAGAGTTGATCTTCAGCTTAGATACCTTATGTATCAATTTCCCATTATTTTGATATCTTTGAATTTAATTTGCTTAACTGTGGCTTTGACTAGTGACCTCAATATAGGAAGTATACAGTAAAATAGTAAATATCCTGTCATTAATGCAATTCCTAAAAACTCTCCCTATTTAGTTATAAACTATGCTCCCCATGCTCCTAACTGTAAATCGAACCAGTCTTACATTTTATTATCTTTTCCAACATTTTCTTTATCTACCATTCTTAGCCTTTTCCATTTTATCAGTTCTTCATTAAATGCTCCCTTCTATAAATACAGCATTTTTCCCAAAACATAACACATACTTTTCCTTCTTCAATTCACAAATCTTGAGTTTTTCTATTTTGCTCCTTTCATTCTATTTGTTGCATCCAATTGCTCTATTCTCCCTTCAAATCTTCCTACATCCATATTTCCCTTCTCATAACCTTCAAATTCTTCATCTACCATTACTTAAAATTCTCTTTCCATTTTTTCTTTTCTATTTGTCGGCTCATATCTGCTCCCAAGTATGTTGATCTCAGTAGCAGTCCCATCATTCTCTCATTCCATCTTCACCAGGGAGACTCTTTGCGAGTCGTTGCAATGGTCTTTCCCTCGTTGGCAAGGGTGGGTCGTTACTAGCACGCCCTTCATCCCTCACTTCATGCTGTGTGGAGTTGTTGAAGCTGGTTGGTGTCTTTTAAGGTTAGAGATGTGAACTCAGGTGTCACCCTGTAATGCAAGGCTCTTCCTTGAGCTCATTACTGCACCCTCACTGGTTCTCTTTGATGGAGCGAAGCATTCCTTGGCCTTACTGGAACTGCTGTCACCTGTATATGGAAAACTTAAGAATTTTTGTTAATGTTATCAAGCATGCTAATTTGTTCATCTTGCCAGTCGTCCTTCTTGGTGTGACCTGTGGAAATGTAATGTGGGTTGAGGGCTGTCTTGGCCCCTTTTTGAGTTTTCACAATTTCAGTGCTGTCTTTAGTATTTTTTTTTAAAATTCCTTTCAATTTTAATCTCAACAATTTGCTTATTTAGTTATCTCTTTGTTTTGTAAACTGAGTTCCACTATATCACTGGATAATTTATCTAGGCCTATCTTGCTCGGTAGCATAGGCCTTTTGACCTGGAAAACACTCAACCCACTGCATTTATTTTAACAGTCAGAAAGATAATATTTCATCCTTTTGACACAATCAGCTCCATCATGATATGCTGAAAAGAAAGTTAAATGTGGGGTGGACAGAGCAAGCTTGCTTTGCTCTGCCTTCCCATGTTATATGCTGCGCATGTGTGGCACTGTTTTTCTTTCTGCCACAACAAAGACCTTGGTACTGACCAGGAAACTTAACCAAATTCATCCATGGTCATTATTTTACTGGGCATAAGTTTGCCCTGTGGGCCCACATTCAAATTTGTATACAGCTGTTTGGGCAAATTGATTGAATTGCCTCAGTGTCTCGTCAGACACTCTCTTTCATGCCATACAACACCATCATTCATACTTTTTCACACACTTTCACTCCCCCCTTTTCTTTTTTTTTTTTTTTTGCCAAAAACTTTTCTTTTCTTTCTTTCCTTCCTTTTTTCAAAATCTCATAGATGAATTTGTTTAGAATATTAGGCCTAGGCATTGGGCATTTGAGAGGGCCAATTATCATTTCTCAAATGTCATGTGTTTGTCTAATTTAAAGTTTAGTCAAATACTTTTTTGTTATTGCTCATGAGCAACTCTGAGAAGAGGATTGGAGATCTCTGTAAATCTTGGATCCATGGCCATCAACATTTCCATCTGGTTATCCCCAGTGATGACAGTATATGTGATTACATGATTTTGGATCTCTGGAATAATTTTTTATTCAATATTATTTTATTCAGTTTTACCTTAGAAAATTACCTTTAAACAAAATGGAGTGACCAATATTTCTATTTTCTCAACAATAAATATTTTTCTATTGTTCATCAAGATACCCTTTTTTATTTATTTATTTATTCTCTTCTTTCCCAAAGAGCTCAGCATTGTTGTCAAGTATTTAGTTGTGCATTTTCCCCTAGTTGGTTAATGAAACAGTCTTACTATGCCAAATCCAGCTCCGTGTTTATCTGATTGGTGAGTCAAGTACTCACTTCTGTCTGTCAAAGTTATTATTTTTTCTTTAAGACATGAGGCTGGTTTGGTACCTATTGAAAAGCAGATTGAGATAGTTAGTTAAAACACAGAATTTAAAGAAATGCTGTGAGACCAGTGACTAATCAAGATTAAAACATAATAAATAAAATAATGAAATAAAATAATTAACATTTGAAGCAGTCTCTATAGTGTTCATTGAATATGCAGGACCTGTGCACTGAAGGGATGGAAGTCCTTCTGGTCAGATCATCAGCCTGGGCTGTTGTACTGGGTCGTCAGTCTGTGATGGCACTCAAAGACCTGATGTTGTGGCGTACAGTCTCCGTTGTTTTTCTGCTTCTTCTCAGTCTGGCTTCTGGTTGCTTTCTGCCAGAGTTTTGCATTTCATAATGTTCTTTTCACCCTCAGGAAAAGTCTCAAGTGAAAGATTCACCCCCTCCTGCTTTAATTCAGTCTTTCTCCTTGCTGAAGTGTGTTCTTCTCTTTCAGGAGGGGAGGGGAACATCCATCAGCCCCTCCCTCTTCTTCTCTCCGCAGCTGTTTGCTGTTTTGCCATTCCTCGACAGACTCCATTTCATTGCTTTCCTTTGTCAAGGCACTGTTCCAGAAGTCATCTGAAAGTTTAACACTCAGAGACTGCATTAATCAAATGTACCTATGTAACTTCTGACCAAATTGTTTCTGAGCAGTCAGCTCTTTTTCTAATTTTCACTTTTCAACCTCTTCTTTCAGTGGTCCCTTAATAAAAACAAAATCATCTGGTTGAAAACAGCAGTTCTCTTATTCTTTGTTAGTTAAGCAAGTTCTTCATTGCAGGAAAATAGCAAGCATTTTTTCTTCTTTGCAAAATGCAGAAATCAGCTACCTTTATTATCTAAATATACTGCAATAAAATAAAATAAACCTTCCTTTTATAGCAGTCAGACATGCATATGGTAAAATAAAGACTTCAATCATAATTTTTCTTCTATATTTGCATATATGATTCAGAATAATCCGGTATTTGTGAATTAATGTTTCCTAACCAACATAAAATTATTCCTATTACTGTAAATAAAATAATTAAATTTAATTCTTTAAGCAACTAGTTCCCTTCCTATTGTAAAATGCCTATGGCTTTTAAATCAAAATGTCTATTAACTTGGTCACCCAATCTTGCTTTCATTCCACATTGCACAAGTTATTTCTTTTATTTTTTACATTTACACAAGCCCAATCTCTGAAACTCTGTAATGGATTAACTTTCATACTGTCCCAGGGATAACAAGATACAAATTTTAGATGTCTTCACATATTAAAAAAAGTTTTAAGCACGTGCATCTTTTAAATTAATCTATTCAGACAAGTTATTAAATAATAAATGCATATCTTATTTTAATTAATTTATTATTATTTCTATATTCCACCATATCTGCCATCTCTATATTAGTCCATTTTTTGGAACATTTGTATTTATTTTTCTCTAAAACAACCTTCCTTCAGTTAACTTTATTGTTTTAGGGCTCCTGCACTTATCCTTTCTCAACACCAGTCTCTGTAACCTGATCACTCCCAAGTGATGGTCCAGGAGGGGAGAGCACCTCTTGCTCCACCCATGTAATACAACTTTACTGTGGAAACGTCCTCCTTTGTTCTCACTCCCACTGCGCTGAGCTCAGAAAATGTTCTCCCCTTTCACCCAGACATCCTAAATGCAAAAATCTATTATAGATCTTGGTTCAAACTTTATTGATGCTATTTTCCTAACCTCATTCACACTTTCTGCACTCTTTATTGAGCCAGAGTGCTTATTCTTGCATACTTTTTCCTTTTATCTAAGGGATAATCAGTCATTAATTGTCCTTTTATTATCAAGGCTCATCATACATTCATCCCTCTCAAGTGGATACTAGTTGCGTCCAACTCCACCCAGCCACCCTGAAGTGACGGCCCAAGAATGGTGCGCAACTTTTACCCACCCAACACAGAATTTATTTGTTCACACATTCATTTGTCCGGACACAAATACATCCACACAACAAAACACAGCTCACCTAGAGCTCCTTAAGGGCCCACCTATTTCTGTCCTTCGAGAATTTCACTTATACATTCTCAAAGCGGTATTGTGATGCAGCAGACTATGATAGGCCCAGAATGGGTCTCCTCAGTCTACTGCGGGACGTGTTAATGTTCAAAACCCCAACAAAACGAGACCAAAAGAGATGACTTAACCCGCAGATTTTCTTCAGTGTAACTTGGTGTTTTATTCACACGTGCACCGATAAAACAACAGTCCAGCAGTGTAGATATTGACCAGTGCTCAGTCCAAACCAATATATATAAAAACAAAATAACAAAATAACGGTATAATAAATATACACAAATTTTCCACTTGTATCTACCAATATACAAAGGGGTTTTTCTTAGCTCACGGCACCTCAACAGCACGTCTGCTCGACTTGGTTAACAAGCCCCATCTGAAGTCTAGCGCAAAGATTTAAAGACCAGACTCCGCCCATTTTCAGGCACGACCCTTAATAGGTAAGTTCCACCAGTATTATTTAATCATCCACTTTAAGTTTTATACAAAACTTCACTTGGTAATGTATTAAAACAAATCATCACTCATTTGCAACCACAATACAAAACCACCATATATTAGTTGTCACCAATCTGTTTCTATTTACAGATCGAAATACTCAGGTACCCCACCACACAAACAGACATGGTTTCACCGGATCTTAGGCTGCCGCGCTGGCGAGTCGTCAACCGATGACGTCAAAAGCGATCGCCTTCCAAAACCTCTAGTTCGCCAGCACGGCATCTAGTAACCCGGCTATGGGAACATGTAACGCAGACGATTAAACAAAACATAGAACAATAGACAAAGTTTATGTGTGATTTATATGGACGGCATGATAACTGAGGGAGAGAAAGGAGGGTGGATGACTGACCGAGTGCCACCAAGCAAGCGTGTGCACCCGCTATGCCGATAGCAGCTAAAAACTGAAACACAAACTCCCGCCCCAGGAGGTAATATCGTAGAGCTTCGAGGGCCCACTTTATTGCAAGGCATTCCTTTTCGATTGTTGAGTACCTGGTCTCCCTGGGCAATAGTTTCCTGCTCAAAAACACCACAGGCTTCTCTGCCCCCAGAGTCCCTTGGGCCAGCACTGCTCCAATCCCTTTGTCCGAGGCATCCACCTGTACCAGGAACCGGCGGTTAAAGTCCGGACTCTGCAGCACTGGTGCGGAGCACATCTTCCCTCTTAGGGAATTGAATGTTTTTTCGCAGGCCTCTGTCCATTTCACCGGGTTCTTCCCCCCTTTTTGCAGTAAGTCTGTCAGTGGTACTGCGATTGAGGCAAAATCCGGGATGAACCGGCGGTACCAGCCCACAAGACCCAGGAAGGACCTGACTTCCTTCTTCGTCCTAGGTCTCGGACTTTCCCGGATTGCTTGTACTTTACATGCCTGTGGCCGTAGTTCACCATTGCCCAATTGGTACCCCAGGTAGCTGGTTTCTCGCTTTGCCCACTCACATTTAGCCACGTTCAAGGACAGGCCCGCTGTATGGATTCTCTCCAAGGTCTGTCGTAGATGGCTTAGGTGGTCCTTCCAGTTATGACTGTAGATGACTACATCATCCAGGTAGGCTGCCGCCCACTCTTCACAGCCCCGGAGTACCTGGTCCATTAGTCGTTGGAAGGTGGCAGGTGCCCCATGCAGACCAAAGGGTAGAACGGTGAAATGGTATAATCCAACTGGTGTTCTAAAGGCAGTAAGAGGCTTGGAGTTTGGGTCGAGGGGCACCTGCCAGTATCCCTTACAAAGGTCCAATGTCGTAATGTACCGGGCCTGCCCTATTCGCTCCAACAGGTCATCAATCCTTGGCATAGGATAGGCATCGAACTTCGACTGGGAATTCAGCTTACGGAAGTCAACACAGACACGCAGTGATCCATCTTTTTTTGGTACCATGACTAATGGGCTGCTCCACTCACTAGGGGAAGGTTCAATGACACCCAACTCTTTCATAGTCTCTATTTCTGCCTTTAGCGAAGCTTGTAATCGTTCTGGGATTCTGTATGGTTGCTGTCTAAAGGGAGTTTGATTAGTGAGGTGTATGGTATGTTGGATGAGCTCAGTCCGTCCAGGCCTTGGCCGGAACAGTGATGGGAACTGATGGAGGAGATCTTGCAGTTCTACCCGTTGTGGCTCATCCAGGTGACCCAGCATCACCGTTGCAGCATCTCTCTGCGGTTGCATATCTGGGCTAGGCTCGTCATCCTCTTCCTCTACGGTTCTCACCATCAATACCATATCTTTGGGGCTTACTGTTCCCTCCTTCCACTCCTTCAGCAGGTTGATGTGATAGGTCTGGTGGGTCTTCCTCTTTTCCGGGTGGTTAAGCTCATACGTCACCGGACCCATCTTCCTCACCACAGTATACGGCCCCTGCCACTTGGCGAGCAACTTGTTGCTTGAAGTTGGTAAGAGTAACAGTACCTTCTGTCCTGGCTGGAACTGGCGCAGTCTGGCTTGCTGGTCATACCACCTCTTCTGCCCTGCTTGAGCTTCTTGGAGGTTTTCTTTGGCTTGTTCCCTAGAGGTCTCTAACCGGTCTCTCATCTCCAGGATGAACTTTACGATACCTCTCTCCTCTGTTTCGGCCTTTGGTTTGGTCCAGGTTTTCCTTAAGATGTCCAGAGGTCCTTGGACTTGCCAGCCGTAGAGAAGTTCAAAGGGTGAGAATCCTGTTGATGCCTGCGGTACCTCCCGGTAGGCAAACAGGAGAAATGGCAGCCACTTATCCCAATCGCGTCCTGTGTCTGCGACAAACTTCCGCAACATACCCTTCAGCGTCTGATTGAACCTCTCCACCAGTCCATCCGTCTGCGGATGGTAGGGGGTCGTTCGAATGGCTGTACTGCCCAGTTGCTGATGAAGCTGTTTCATCAATTGAGAGGTAAAATTTGTCCCCTGGTCAGTGAGGATCTCATCTGGGTAACTACCCTAGAAAACAGCTGGATGAGAGCGTGAATGACCTTTGGTGTAGTAATGGTACGAAGTGGGAAAGCTTCTGGATATCTTGTGGCATAGTCACAGATGACAAGGATGTATCGGTGCCCTACACTGCTCTTTTCTAGCGGGCCCACAATGTCCATGGCGATGCGACGGAAAGGGGTGGAAATGACAGGTAATGGTTGCAATGGCGCTCTACCACGCTGACGTACAGCACTGGTCTTTTGACATATTGAGCATGTGGTACAATATGTGTGCACGTCAGTGTACATGGTTGGCCAGTAGAACCGTGAACTAATACGCATGTATGTCTTTTGTAGTGCTAAATGACCTGCCCATGGAATGGTGTGTGCTAGATACAACACAAGGGGTCGACAAGACAAGGGTACAACCACACGTAGAACATCAGCAGTTTGGGCATACAAAATACCATCGTTTATCACATACTGTTCCTCCATCTTAGATTCCTTTAACCCTTCAGCTTTTTCGAACAAGGCTTTTAACGTTTCATCCCCCCTTTGCAACTCAGCCAGGTTTTCTGGGATCTGCCATTCATGAGTCTCAAGCCCTTTCGTATCGGGTTTGAAGACTGGAGTACCCATATATTTACATAGTCGCCTCTGACGACGTGTTTTTCTTGGGCCTTTGGTCCCGCCCTGCAACAGACTATTGTCTAAGTCTGGCAGAGGCTGCAGACCCGCCTTGGATTGAGCCCTTGTTATTACCGGAAAGGAACACATAGGCATGGTATTCCCCACCTCATTGACCTGGTTTCCCCTCTCATTCACCAGTTCACTTAAAATTGGGAGATCTCTCCCCAGAATCATGTCGGCCGGTAAGGTGTCAATTACTGCCACTCTTAAAAGATACATCTGACCTTGCACACCCACCAACACCTCAGCCTTTGGATACGGCTTTACATCCCCGTGCACGCATTGTACCTTAGTGGTGGTATCATAGTCAACATTAACAACATGGCATGATTTAATTAGAGAGAGTGCACTACCAGTATCTAGCATTGCCTTTAACGCATGTCCATTTACCGTAATGTCCAACAGCATGTTATTACCTTGCCCCAGCCCAACAGAGTCTACTTCCCCATCATTTTCTCTGGGCACATAGCAAAAGCCAGTCAGTTTGGCTTTACGTGCTGGACATACAGAAGCTTTGTGTCCTGGCTGTTGACATGCAAAGCAGATCAGTTTCGGTGTAGTAGCCAACTTAAGTTCATGGATAGCGTCTTGGGAACTATCTGTGTGTGCAAACCGTGCTTTACCTTTGACAGGTTGAGTGCGCGGGCCAGATCGATGGGCATTCTGGTACTGCTGGGCTAGCTTTGCAGCTGCTAATCCTGATTCTGGTTCATGCTCCTTTACCCAAGTACGGCTGTCGTATGGCAGTACACGAAGTAGCTGTTCCAGGATGATCAGCTCCCCGATCTCCTCTTTAGAATGCAGATCAGGACGCACCCATCTCTGAAAAAGATTCCGCAGACGATGGTATGTTTCGGTTGGTGACTCACCCTCTGGGATGTTCACTGCCCGAAACCGCTGACGATACGTCTCGGCTGAGATGTTGAACTTCTGCAGTAGGGCGTCCTTAAGGTGGTCGTAGCCATCTGCGAGATTCTCATCCATTGCGAGGTATGCCTCAAGTGCTTGCCCAGTCAGTAAAGGTACGAGTCGACAGCTCCACTCTTCCCTTGGCCACTGCCACGTTCGGGCCAATCGCTCAAACCTCCTCAGATAACTCTCGATGTCGTCCCCTGGCTGCAAGACAGGCACCGGTGTCTCTGATCGATGTATGGGCCCTCTATGCTGTGTTAGTGACCTGGTTGGTGATGTGGATATTCCTGAAGGCCCCGGCATTGGGAGATTCATATGTATGCTCCCCATGTCACTCGGAGTTGCTACGGTTGATCTCACAGTCTGCTGGATTGACTCACGAATGCCCTGCAGCTCCCGCACATATCTCTCCTTCCTCACTTGCTGCGCCTCAAGGAAATCTCTCATCAGGCTCGCCAGGCCCCCGCTGGGTACTGTGGATGGTCCACCGGTCGGTGCTAAGCCGGGTTTGCTCGACGATTCAGGAGGATCTACCCATGACGCCTCCTCTCCTTCTGATGTCAAGCTGTCTCCGGTCTCTTCCCCTTTAACCACCCACTTTACTTGTGAGCGCAGACCAGGCCTCTTGCCTTTTGGTGCTTTCTTACGGGAAGCCATCCCACCGCTGCCACCAAATGTGATGCAGCAGACTATGATAGGCCCAGAATGGGTCTCCTCAGTCTACTGCGGGACGTGTTAATGTTCAAAACCCCAACAAAACGAAACCAAAAGAGATGACTTAACCCGCAGATTTTCTTCAGTGTAACTTGGTGTTTTATTCACACGTGCACCGATAAAACAACAGTCCAGCAGTGTAGATATTGACCAGTGCTCAGTCCAAACCAATATATATAAAAACAAAATAACAAAATAACGGTATAATAAATATACACAAATTTTCCACTTGTATCTACCAATATACAAAGGGGTTTTTCTTAGCTCACGGCACCTCAACAGCACGTCTGCTCGACTTGGTTAACAAGCCCCATCTGAAGTCTAGCGCAAAGATTTAAAGACCAGACTCCGCCCATTTTCAGGCACGACCCTTAATAGGTAAGTTCCACCAGTATTATTTAATCATCCACTTTAAGATTTATACAAAACTTCACTTGGTAATGTATTAAAACAAATCATCACTAATTTGCAACCACAATACAAAACCACCATATATTAGTTGTCACCAATCTGTTTCTATTTACAGATCGAAATACTCAGGTACCCCACCACACAAACAGACATGGTTTCACCGGATCCTAGGCTGCCGCGCTGGCGCGTCGTCAACCGATGACGTCAAAAGCGATCGCCTTCCAAAACCTCTAGTTCGCCAGCACGGCATCTAGTAACCCGGCTATGGGAACATGTAACGCAGACGATTAAACAAAACATAGAACAATAGACAAAGTTTATGTGTGATTTATATGGACGGCATGATAACTGAGGGAGAGAAAGGAGGGTGGATGACTGACCGAGTGCCACCAAGCAAGCGTGTGCACCCGCTATGCCGATAGCAGCACAAACTGAAACAGGAGGGGTGAGTAATGATTGTATATGTGTGTGCGTGTTCATATAATACGTGCCAGTGCTGCCGCTTACAGCGTTGAAGAAGGTCACTTCTTCACAGGTATCCGTGGGACTTTTCCTCGCGATTCCTTAATCTGCTTTTATCACTGTCCTACCTAGGCCCAGCTATCCGATAAACACAGACACACGGCATGCCATGTCTTTCTGCCTACACCATATTTGTCTTAAATCGAGGTTGCCTTCCAAGGCCTTCCTATTAATAACCCAAATATGTGCATGCAGTTATTTCTTCTGGAGTAAAACCCCTTTTTCAATTTAGATATCATATTATTTTTCTAAATTTGGAAGAGCAGATTTTAAGTGTCCTTACCACTCAGAGCTGACCAGTCAACAACACACACTAATTATATAAGCAAAAATGCTTACCTTATTCTATGGTGGCCACCACTGTGTGTGTGTTGCTCATCAGTCAGCTCAAAAGCAGTCGTCCACTCTGCTCCTTTCCAGTCCCATCTGGGGTGCCAAATCTGTGGTGTATTTTGCCGGTTCTCCAAAGAATCGAACTCAGTCAGGGATTTTTCTCTCAGAAGAAAATACTTTATTTTAAGCAAAACAAAGCCGAGAGGTCCCTGCAAGGAGATCTCCCGAAATGCAATTTGGTTTCTCCTTATATACACTATATGGGGCGTTTCCAAATAGTCAAACTTCTCCTTATGCTTGCAATTTTGATCCCTCCCTAGGGAGAAGAGGCCCCCTTGCTTGATTTACTCTAAACACAGGCCCTTCCTGGCCATATGTTTCTCCTTAGTTCTGGACATTCCAGCACGTAAACATCTTCCTTTCTCTCCATTACCTATAGGATTATAATGGAAAAACAACTAGCAACAAAAATGGCTAGATTCACATTGATTATTCTTGATTGATTAAAATCTTACTAATAAAAATCTTCCACATTGAACACATACATGCATTATGCTTCTTGTGCTGTGTTTTTATTTTCCCAAGCATGATCCTGTTTTAAACACATTACTGGACACTGGACCCTAAACCAAAATATAAAATATAACTAAATAAGTAAAATAAGTAAATAATAGAACATAATAGAAAAGAATAGAATAGAATACTATTCTATATATAATAGGCTGCATTTATTTTATTGTTAACCAATAACACTACATCCTATAAAACATGGAAATAAGGGTATTTTGTTATCATGTAAAAGTGATCATATTATCATATTAATCTCACATTCAAACTAATGCTGTTTAATGATCTTTACATGTATAACTCACACAAAACATAAACTGTGTGTGTTATTCACTGCTAAAATACAGTCATCAGGATCAGCTATGTATAAAATATAAAGTCTCAGGTGAACAATCAAACAAGGTCTTCATTTGTGGTAATTTATACTCATATGTTTAATTCTTTATATAGTTCTTAGGAGCTATTCTGTTTCCATCATTTCACTAATTTTGCGATTAATGGATGATTTACCCATTTCAGATATGACTCAAAGAGACTTGCTGCCTTTCATAAGAATGCTGTCATCAGCATGCATGATATGCACAAATATTGTCACGATCATTAGTTGGAGTGCCCATGATCTTCAGTAGAGGGCACTCCACTCAGGACTCAGGACTCATTCAGAACTCCATTTCCCATCCTGCCTCATTCCTGGTACTCATTGCACACACACACCTGCATCTGCACTCACACCTGCACCTCATTTCAGCTAACACACACACACAAGCAGCACACTCACTCCACCACATTGCAAAGTCTTGTTTAGCCTGTCTGACATTTCCGAGCATTTTTCCTTGTGTTTGTTCTTCCCGTGTCTGATCTTGGATTGTTTAACCGACTCTGATTCTCTGCTGCCTGCCCTGTTCTCTGCTTGTTACCGTTTATGATTCTTGATATCGCTGACATACCTGACGCCCTTCCTGAATTCTGCCTATTTGACCATTCTTAAATAAAGCACTGCATTTGGATCCAAACGACTCTGACTCCCTCCGTAGCCGAAAGACTTCGCCAAACCAGGATCCAGCAGCCTTAATAAGTACATCCAGGTCAGTCATGAACCCAGTAGCCCAAATTATGCGTCTACGTCAAGATGAACAGCCCATTGAAGATTATGTAGTGGACTTTATTGAACTGGCTCACTTAACTTCATTAGCTGGGGTATGTTTAATGTTTTTTTTTTTTTTTTCCGTGGAGGGCTTTCATTATACATTATATTGATGTTGTATTGCAAATTTGTGGTTCACCCTTCACTGTGGGAGTTGCTGAGAAGACTTTTTACAAAATGGCTGCCATTCCAGAGTCTGCTTTCTTAATGCCCGCCAGCCCAGCGCCACTGTAAAAGATGGCAGCCACCCCTGAGACTCATCCTATCATGGCTGCCGCTCCAGTGCCACTGCAGAAGATGGCCGCCAGCCCAGCCCCACTGCACAAGATGGCTGCCTCCCCTGAGACTCATCCTATCATGGCTGCTGCTCCAGCGCCACTGCACAAGATGGCCGCCAGCCCAGCACCACTGCACAAGATGTCATCCGCAGTCGACTTTCCAGAGTCAGGTCAGGTTCCTGTTGACTTCCCAGAGTCTAGTCAAGTCACTGCTGACCATCCAGAGTCAGGTCAAGTCACCATTAATACCCATGAGTCAAGTAAAATCCCAGTTAACTTTCACGAACAAAGTTAAGTCCCAGTTGATCTTCACGAACAAAGTCAAGTCCCAGTTGATCTTCACGAACAAAGTCAAGTCCCAGTTGATCTTCATGAAAAAAGTCAAGTTACCAATGATCTTCGTGAGACAAGGAAGACCGCAGTTGAACTTCATAAGTTAAGTCAAGCCACAGCTGATCTTCATTAACTAAGTCAAGTCACCAATGATCTTTATGAGCCCAGTCAAATCACCACAGATCATCCAGAGCCTTGTCACATCTCAGCCAAACTTCCAGAGCCTCTTCACATCTCAGCCGAACTTCCAGAGCCTTGTCACATCTCAGCCGAACTTCCAGAGCCTTGTCACATCCTGTCTGTTGCACCCAGCATTGTTCTCTCAGCCTGTTGTGTTGCTGTCAAGAAGACTGTTACTGCTGTGGAAACTCCAGAGGTGGCGGCAACTGCTGCAGAACCTTCAGAGGTGTCATAGTTATCCATCCATGAATTCACGTTCTGTCCTGTCATGGCCACAGAGGCCATCCACCAACTCACCGTCTGTCCTGTCACGGCCACAGAGGCCATCCATGACCCCTGTCCTATCTTGTCATGGCCATGGTGGCCATACACCAACTCACGGTCTGTCCTGTCATGGCGACGGAGGCCATTCATGAACCCCCCGCCTGTCCCGTCACGGCCATGGAGGCCGTCTATGAACTATCGTTCATTCCTCTCATGGCTACGGAGGCCATCCACAAACTTGGGTTCTATCCTGTCATGGCCACGGAGGCCATCCATGAACTCAACGCCTGCCAGGTCACGGCCACAGAGGCCAGTAACCACCTCATCATGGCCACAGATCATTAGTTTGAGTGCCCATCATCTTCAGTAGAGGATACTCCACTAAGGACTCATTCAGAACTCCATTTCCCATCTTGCCTCATTCCTGGCACTGATTGCACACACACACCTGCATCTGCACTCACACCTGCACCTCATTTCAGCTAATACACACACACACATATAAGCAGCACACTCACTCCACCACATTGCGATGTCTTGTTTAGCCTCTCTAACATTTCCGACTGTTTTTCCTTGTGTTTGTTCTTCCCGTGTCTGATCTTGGATTGTTTAACCGACTCTGATTCTTTGCTGCCTGCCCTGATCTCTGCTTGTTACCATTTATGATTATTGATATCCCTGATGCTCTTCCTGAATTCTGCCTGTTTGACTATTCTTAAATAAAGCACTGCATTTGGATCCGAATAACTCTGACTCCCTCCGTAACAAATATGTTATATATGTCCGTAACAAATATGTATATCGCGTCTACCTGTCTGCAAGCACGCATACAGTCGCGAGAACCGCATTTTTACAGTTAAACTCTGCACCTGCGGAACAGCTGCGGGATCTCTGTCTGCTATGGAGGCCTTCACCATCACCGACCCCCACTACTGCATCTCGCCCACAGCAGAGGCGCCACAAGCGGTGTGAGAGGAAGCAGAAGAGGGGTAAGCGCGGAGGTATCCGGGCCAGGTTAACGGCTAACCCACACAAGCCATTATCCCCACCATCGCACTGGCTAACGTACGCTCGTTGGACAATAAACTGGACTACATCCGTTTTCTACGTTCAACTCAGAGGACTGTAAGAGACTGTTGTGTTTTTGTGTTCACGGAAACATGGCTCAGCAACAGTGTTCCAGACTGCACTATTCAGCTCGACCAGCTGTCGTGCTATTGAGCAGACAGATCTCTCATCGCGGGAGGAAAAACCCGCAGTGGCGGGATTTCTGTTTACGTCAATGACGCGTGGTTCCGCAATACTGTTGTGATCTGCAAACACTGCTCACCCCTGGTGGAGTTTATGATTATTAAGTGCCGTCTGTTCTATCTCCCGAGGGATTAGACTGCTATACTGCTCATTTCGGTGTACATTACCCCGATCAACATCATCAGCAACAGGAACGACGCACTAAATGAACTGTATCAGCACATCAGTGAGCAGCAGACAGCACACCCGATGCCAAAAATACAGTTCACAAACACATTAAAGTGTGCCCAGAAAGATCATCAGAGGTTCTTCAAGACTGCTTCAACACAACTGACTGGGACATGTTTAAGCAGGCTGTCACATGCAATAACACCACTGACCTCCAGGAGTACTCAGGGACTGTCACTGCCTACATCAACAAGTGTATTGATGATGTAACAGTCACAAAAAACATTACTGTCCGGGCCAACCAGAAGCCGTGGATGACAGGGGAGGTCTATACCCTTACGAAAAATAACCATGGTTTTATTATAGTAAAACTGTAGTAACCCATGGTTTTTTGGCGTATTGACTGCCATTTGTAAAACCACAGATTTACTACAAATACCATGGTTAAACTATGGTTAATATAGCAAAACCATGGTTAATTTGTGGTTACTGACAACATCCCTGGGCATGTACTGAGAGACTGTGCAGCAGAACTCATTAATGTCTTCACAGACATTTTCAACAACTCACTGAGTCAGGCTGTTGTTCCCACATGTTTCAAAACTACCACCATCATTCCAGTTCCAAAGAAGCCATCTCCATCCTGCTTCAATGACTACCATCCTGTTGCACTTACCCCCATCCTCATGAAAATGCTTTGAACGGATATTCATGCACCACATCAAGTCTGCCCTCCCCCCAACCGCTTGACCGATGATGCCATCTCCACTGCCGTCCACTCAGCACTCACACATCTGGAAAAAAGGAACTCATATGTCAGAATGCTGTTCATAGACTTCAGTTCAGCATTCAACACTCATTTACACAGCTCATTTACAAACTGATCCAGCTAGGGCTCAACACTTTGCTGTGCAACTGGCTTTTGGACTTTCTGACCTCAGGCAGTACGGATCGGCAGCAACACATCCAGCACCATCACACTGAACACTGGGCCCCCCCAAGGATGTGTGCTGAGCCCCCTCCTCTTCACTCTGCTGACCCACAACTGCACAACTTCACACAACTCCAACCTCTTTATTAAGTTTGCAGATGACACGACTGTGTTGGGTCTCATTAGCAACAAAGGTGAGACAAACTACAGGAGCGAGGTGAGACGCCTGGCCGAGTGGTGCAGTGACAATAATCTTTCTCTGTTGACTGTTTTTGTGCTATAAAAAGTTCCAAAGATGCATTGTTACAGCATATAAAAAAAGAAAAATCACTTAGTTGTTGAAAAGTCACGTTCAAGAGCCCATCTAAAGTAAACACTGATCTCCATCATGGTAGTGAAAAAAACACCTAAACCTATTTAACTCTCAATAAGATCTTCTGTAGACATCTGACAGAAATAAAGTCAGTCTGGTTAGTAATGTGAATCTGGTGAAGCTGTTTTAGGAGTTGTTTAATCAGATATTGAGAGATTTGATGAATTATTTTATTTCAATTGATTTCATCTAAGGCTGTGGCTGAAGTCATTTGTAGTTCTTGTGTTTCTCTTTACTTTAGTGATTCTGTTTGTTTATAGCAGGTGTTCATCACTAATGCTCAGTCATCAATTAATCACAGAATTATCTCATTAACTTCACTGATTCAGTGTTACTCAAACACTCTGTAGTGTGTACACATTATAAGTGTTCATTTAAAACTGAGGATTTTGTTGTGGGGTTTAAAGGGTTAAAGATTAAAGATGAAGAAAAAACAGCATGAAACAATTTAACAGTAATAAACTGTAATTAATTTACAGGAAACACACTGTAGAAAAACAGTTATTTACTGGCACCCCTGCTGCCAGTAAATAACTGTTTTTCTACAGTTTGTTGCCATAAATTAATGTTTGCCAGCAAATAAAAAAGTGTTTTTCTACAGTTTGTTACCGTTAAGTCAAGGAAAAACAGTAATATACTGTAAAATGTAAATGTCAGATTTACCAAATGAAAAAAAAAAAGTTAATTTAACTAAAATATTTGTGAACATCCATAGAAAAAATATATGCAAAGTCTTACACTGATAATGAGAGTAAATACTGTATTAATGTGTGTTTGCACAAGAGAGATTTGTTAGTTTAATGTAGTTTTGTTGTTCACCATTGTGCTGGAGAGTAGAGCCTGTGCTTCAGTCAAATTCCTCAGTGGAAATAATAACAATAATAATAATAATACATTTTATTTATAATGCCCTTTTCTAGAACCCAAAGTGCTACAAACAAATACAATTCAAAAACTACAATAAATGCAATACAAAGTAAGAAGTATAAATCATAAAATATTCATTACAGTACAACACAGTCTAATATTACTGAGATCAGGCAGGAGAGATTGTCAAAGTTAAGATTCTTGACATTTCTAAAACTAATAACCCTTGTTTGAGTACTACTTAAAAGTAGAACATTTAAATTAAAAGTGAGAAGCTTATGATCACTGATACACAAGTCACTACTATCCAGGTTATCAGTGTCCACTCCAACAGAACATACCAGATCTACTGTGTGACCTTTATTATGAGTGGGAAATTTCACGTGCTGAATCATGTTAAAACAGTCTAATGCATCCATGAAATCAAATGTTAAATTACCATTTGAGTTGTTCACATGAATATTAATGTCTCCAGTCACAATCATTGCTGGACAAACAGCACTAAGAGATGTAAGTAGCTCTGTGAGTTCAGTAAAAAACATAGGATTTGGTTTTGGAGGTCGATATATGAGTACAATGAGGACAGGTGAGACTCTGTTCACTTTAAAAGCAATGCACTCAAATGATGATACACAGGGAATGATAATTTCCGTGACAGATATATCAGCTCTGTAAATAACAGCGAGACCGCCACCTTTACCACTTTGACGTGATCTCTCAATATATGTATATCCCGGTGGAGCACTCATATTTAAGTTTATGAAATCGTTTGGCTGGTGCCAAGTCTCACAGATAAAAAAAAGTCCAAAGCATTGTCCGATATGATATCATGAAGTACAGCAGTCTTATTATTCATTGAGAGGACATTTAGATGTGCAAATCGAGCAGTATCAATTCTCACTTTCTGATGAGTCCGTTGCGGGTAACACAAGTTTGCATGGCAAACACCACGTAGAGAACGCTTGTGTGTTTCAGAGGCCTTGGATAGAGACCATAAAACTTTAATGCCAGTCCCAGTAGTATAAACATTACGCCGTGATCCTCTGTGTAAATATTTCGGCCGACGTAAAAGCAGACATGATTTCAAGGTCTTTTGAACACAGACGTCGGGAAGTGAATAATGTTCCAAAGAGAAAAGTTCAGAAAAAGAGTACCTTATCATGAAGAAATCCAACTGTTGTTGAAGGACCCGCTCTCCACGAAGCCCAAACAGGGTCACAATAATGATGACGATGATGATGATGTTGATGATGATGACAATGCAAAGCGAAGGAATCCGCATGATCGGAGCAGCGATATCCAAACTGAATCACTTGAATCAGAATCCAGATGCGGTGTTATCACACTGCTGCACTTGACAGGTCGCAGTGTTCCCAGTCAGCAGGATCACTAATACCACGATGTTGTGCCCAAAACTGGCACCCCTGCTGCCAGTAAGTTATTTAACGACACAATTTTTTACAGTGCGGAGCTTATGTATAAGAAATAATTCACAACATTTGGCGCCCTCAAGCACCGAACGTGTGTTCTCCTCCTCCAGGCACATAATGCACAAGTCATGCACGCACTTCTTGAAACACTCACCTGGGTTGACAGACTTAAGCCGCTTTCACAATGAAATTCAGGAAAATATATGGATAGTGTGTCCCGGGATTTGTACCGGGATAATTTGAGTGTGGATCATTCACACTGCCAGAACTTTTCCGCAATCTGTGTCAGCGGGGCCCCGGTGCAGGCTGTACCGGTAGGCCCTGTTTGAAATATTTAATTTGTATGTTTGTTCTATTTATTTGTGCTATTTACACAATGTTTTAGTTTATTCAGGTTTGTGTCCAGGTACAGAAACCGAATAATTAAATGTGAAATAGTACTGCATAGTATTCACTGTAAAAATTTAACAAAATCAAAACAGAATTTATTCAGACAACGTCAACATTTCTCATATTATCACAGTTTATTTGCTATAGTTTAGAAAATGGTAATACAATATGACTTAAACTGTGTGAGAACAAATTAATCTTGATAATGTCAGATAACTTTGATAGAAAGATATTTAATGTATTATAATCAAGCAAAAGTTCAGACAACTGTTATTATGACAATATTTACACAACTATCAATACTTTGTTGAGCAATTAGCAATCTTTTTTTTTCATTTTGTGTATGAAATCAATATATACTACAGTATAATCTTTTTCATTTTACATAAATATTGTTTGAATACCTAATACCTCAAACACATTTTCACTACCATTTGTAGACCAAAAAAAAATTATATGTGCATTTATATTATACTTACAATACTTAACATGAAATCATATTGAACTGTGTTGTGGAGAATACAGTCCTTCATGTTTAAAGCAGTCTGTATAATATGGATTACTGGAAAATGACATTCAAAGCTGTATGCAAATATCTATAACATCCATAAACATTAAAATAATTATTGCTATAATCTTTATAGTATACACTGTTTGGGTGTTTCATTGTAGAACTGCAGACATCGCTGTTTAATTTTGGTGACGAGAGTTCTTCCTTCCTAAATAAATAAAATAAAATAAATCAATAAAAACAATTTACTGCTGACCATTTATCGCTGTCATGATTCAGATTGTTAGAGATCAGTGTGAATCATCAGGTTTTGTGACGATCAAAACTCACCAGCTCTTCTTGCATAGATGATCTGAAGAAGAATCACAGTAGGAGCAGCAAACACTGCAATCTCTACAATAATCACAATCACTACAGGAACCATGTGTGGACAGAACAGAGAGAAAGAAGAGAAGAAACAATAATCACAATCACTACAGGAACCACGTGTGGACAGAACAGAGAGAAAGAAGAGAAGAACAATAATCACAATCACTACAGGAACCACGTGTGGACAGAACAGAGAGAAAGAAGAGAAGAACAATAATCACAATCACTACAGGAACCACGTGTGGACAGAACAGAGAGAAAGAAGAGAAGAAACAACAATCAACATCACTACAGGAACCATGTGTGGACAGAACGGAGAGAAAGAAGAGAAGAAACAATACTCACAATCACTACAGGAACCATGTGTGGACAGAACAGAGAGAAAGAAGAGAAGAAACGATAATCACAATCACTACAGGAACCATGTGTGGACAGAACAGAGAGAAAGAAGAGAAGGAATCTCTGAAACTGTGAATTGATTATTAACCATGAACAATAACTGACAAACCATTTATAAATTCACTGATAGTTTAAGTGCATGTCATTCATTACCTCTGATTAATGATCCAGCAGTCATACAGACTACAGTTTCTGATGCTGTGTCAGCTGTGGATAATGAATATTAGTTCAGTTCAAACATAACGTGACATCAATAAAGCATGATGAATTTTGAGGTTTTAAGCTTTCAAATATTATATAATTTATGATTATTACAAAAATGTGTTAGGTAAAAATAAACATTAAATATTTCCTGTGACAAAGGACAGAACTCCAGTTATGATGTATAAGTTTTGTTGTGCACTCTTGTCATAATTATTAGTGGTGCTTGCCGGAGGCAAAGGATCCCTATTATTATCTCACATACTTCTTCTTCTTCTTCTTCTAGATCCGTACAAATTTCGGCGCGTAACTTGTCCCGCAGTTTTTGTCACAGACCAATGAAACAGGTGTCAAATCGTGCAGCCTAATCGGGAATGGTGTGCTATGACTTTTATAAGCGATCGGGCGTACAATGTTCGTACACCAGGCGACAAAACAGGCGAAAAATCCCATAGACAATGCATCGCAGCCAACTTTGACGGAACGTAGCTCCGAGAGAAAATTTGCCCCTAATACAAAGTATAGGGAGGGCTTTCCAACTTTGGGAAATTACATAGGGATTTTTTTATTAAATATAACTCTGAATCACAATATCATAGAGACATGGGGGTGGGCTCATTTTAATCAGACAAACAATCAGACTCTCAGGATTGTTATGAGGCTATCAAGCCACGCCCTAGCAACCATATAGAGCACCCTAACAACAAAATCCATAGACTTCCGTTGAAAAATATCAAATTAATATATTGGGATAGAAGTGTTATAGAAACATGTGGGTGGGCTCCTTTGACTCGGGCAGCAAACCACCAATCACGAATCACCTTCAAGACTTCCTAGCCACGCCCTAGCAACCATTTAGAGCACCCTAGCAACCCATAGCATAGAGGGATATCTTAACACCTGAAAGACATAGAACCATGGGGCTTGGTTTATATTGGCAAGCAGCCTTTGGAGTATCATCACTGGCAGCTGATAAGCCACTCCCTAGCAACCAAACAGAGTACCCTAGCAACTACGCCGATTACCCTAGCAACAACCCTGGGTACCATAGGAAACGGCCCTAGTAACCACCCCAGGTAACCTAGCAACCACCCCAAGTACCCTAGCAACCAACCCGATAACCCTAGCAACCACACTGGTTATCCTAGCAACAGCCCTAGCAACCATCCTGGGGACCCTAGCAACAGCCTTAGCAACAATCCTGAGCAACCGAGGGGCGAGCTTTGCCCCTGCAAGCACCACTCACATTTTCTTCAGGAAATGTACTTTCTAGTTCAATCTATTACTGTTTCTAATTATTAACAGCAAACCGTGGTAAAATATCTATTCAGGAGTCTTAGAAATAACGATATATAGTTTGTGATGATCAGATCAGGATTTAATCATAATATACTGAAGTGAGCGTGTGTCAGTTTGCGGGGTTAAAGAAATGTGTTGTTATCTGAACACATGTCAGTGTATCTGAGTGAGGTCTTCAGGTCACAGTAAACATTGATCTTAACAGCTGATTCTGGACCTGCTTGTGTAGGAGCTGAAGCTGATTTAGAGCTGGTGACTGGAGACGGTGGATTTGTTTCGCTTGGAGCTGGAAAAGATTAATGTTCAGATACGTCATAGACTACCATCATATTTAAATGACTGATGATTAATTGTTCATATAAATCATTTACTTGGATACTTGACAGTATATGTGGCTGAGGTCTTCAGTTGATCTCTGTGTTTAAGCTGACATCTCCACTCTCTGTTGTGATCTTCATTCAGGAGTGTTGTAGTCAGAGATATGATACACTGTTCTGAGGAGAATGAGATCTGAAATCTGGAGTCTGTCTGCAGATTCACACCAGACTGATTCACCCAGATCAGATCAACACCCTCAGAATGGACTAAAGTAATACAAGAGATTCGATCATAATTATATAACTGACAGGAGAGAGTCAGAGAGCGGCCTGATCTGATCTCAGACTGTGAGGATGATGAAGACACTGAAACAGAAAATCAGACAGAGATTACATGACAATATTACTGTTTAATTCAACATATAATCATAATATTCACAGAAACACTGACCATGAAGAACATGCAGATAAACTTGTGCATCAGCTCCTTGTTGTTGTTCATTCACATATTGTCTGCAGGTGTAATGTCCACGATCTTCTTTTGTGACTTTCTTGATGTTCAGAGAGCAGTCAGAGCCCAGACTCAGTCTCTCGTGTCTCTCTGTGTTATTCTTCTTTATTCCTCCAACAATCAGTTCAACTGTCCCTGACGGTCTGCTGTAGATCCAAAATGTTGATGTGCAGCCAGAAAGAGCATTATTACAGGACAGACGGACATCTCCACCAGAACTGAACACATGAGTCACTTCTGCTCCACTGATACCTACAGATAATAATAATAATAAAAATAATAATAATAATAATAATAATAATAATAATAATAATAATAATAATAATAATAATGTGGGTTAATGACTTGATTATGAAATCACTGATTCTTGAGACAAAACATATCTGTAACTGTGAGTTTAAAAATTAACTAACTAACTAAACTAATATGTATACATTAAAGTAAATTAATTATTTTAGGTCTGAAACAAATAAAAAAATAACAGTTGTCATTATTTGAAATGTATAATAACACTGGTCACAACCATGATATGTCAACACCATCCTCCAGTTTCTGATAATAATATTAGAAATATTTAGATCATTGTATTCTCCTGAAGCAGGTTCTGTCAGCATCAACAGAGAAAACAAAGCAGCTGCTTCATCAACTCTATTAGTTTTGTGAAAGAAATGACAAATTTGTCAAATTTGTTAGTAACGATTTTCTGTCTGATGGAGATGACATTCAACATTTATATTGATTATATTTTTATACATAATACAGCTGATGTGTGATCTGTTATTATTTGGATCATGTTCAGATGTTTAAATGTGAATATTAATATTATACTGAATGTAAGAGATAAACAACTAATGGATTTATTTCTTCATATAACTGTTTTTATCATATAACTAAACCAGTTTAAACCATCAATCTGTGTGTTAGTGTTGTGGGAATTTTTCAGTGATTTCGTTGCAGTTTAACATTACATACTTTAGTTAGGTCCAGTAGATGGCTGTTATGAGTGAGTCAAATGTCTTTATTCAGGAACTAACTATAGCTATCAATATGTCAATCATAGCTATTTCAAGAGTGAATCCCGCATTTATCTGCCGATGTAACATTAATTCCTGAAACATTGCAGTGTGTATGTGGCCGCCGATTTTAGCATGAAAAACATGTTTTATATAATTCTGAATGGATTATATATGGCACAGAAACCACACACCGAGCAGTCCTTTTATAATTACTAAAAAGCTGTCACTCATCTTCATAAAGATCTCTAGCACACCAGAACCAGACCTATAAATAATTTAATACAAAAGCCCCAACATGGAGTTGATAAATATAGTGGAAAGATATATATAGAGACAATGACCCCGCCAAAAAGTCAGTACGAAGCTTCCTCTTTCTGACCGCGAGTGGAAGTTTATTATTCTCCATTTTTAGCTGAAGTTAGCTTCACCAGAGCGGCGCCAATCAAGCATCACATTACACATTACATTGTTGTTCTTCACTTAGTGGTCTTTAGATGTGGGCGGGGCCTTTACAATTTAAAGAGACATGACAACTAGCCCATAAACAAACTTAATATAAATCATTGTAAATAATTAATTCACGAAAATGAACATATCCATTGAATTAATTTAATCACATTTTAAATTTTACTCAAATAAAAATATCTGAGGGACTCCCCTAAATCTATTTTTTACTTCTTATGGGGGGTTCCTAATGCCTTATGGGGGTCCCGTATAGAGCTGAAGATCTTTTCCCAAACCCAATGGGACCCGACGGGTTTGGTCGGGTTCGGGCTAAATTTATATCATCTTACGTGGGCTCGGACATTCGCTCCGGTTTGCGAGGTAAACGAGCGGTCATGTGATGTGTTTCGATAATTAATTGAAAACTGATACCGCCCTATATTTTTTTTTAATGTGAACACCAATAGTTCAGAATCAGTTCACCGCCACGCCAGCGGATGGCGCTTGAGCGCTCCTGTGAAGCACACTGTAGAGACTAGTTTTTTCCCGGGTGCGATCTCAGAAGTAAACTGACTCACCAAAGGAGCGACACTCATTTTGTCTGTCTCTTTATTTATTCACAGGTGAAATAATACGCAACATTCTTCTGATTGTTCACATGACTATAGGAAGGTTTAGGAACGTAATTGTGAAGTGTTTTGAGTAACTTTGTCATGTTTTAATGTGTTTTATACAAATTGAATTAACTTGAGGGTCTTAAATGCAAACGATTTATTGTTTAGTAAATGCATTCAAAAGTATTGTTATACAGCATTGTAGTGATGTTATTTTTGTGTTTTAATTGAGTAGTTGAGTATATCTGTTGCATTAACAATTCAATCGCCATTTTGAGTGCTTTGCGCACACGCTTAATGAATGACACAAGTCAATCTGGGTGAAGTGGTGTATGTAAAATGGTGTTGGATTTTAGTTTATACATTCTGTGTGTTTAAGTGACACATTTGTCATCTTTCTAGTAATGAGTGACATTTATGTGAATCTTTATTGATTTATTTTGTATACACTCTTCTTTCCACATAATATGTATATTATATATTGCCCTTATGTGAAACAGGCTATGGAATGCAAGTATGTATTCATATATCTTATGTGTACACCATAAGTTAATGTGCAGATGAAGTTATTTTTGTATGTAACTAAAGAAGTGTTCACAATTACTAAAGTTTTAAGATCTCAGAAGTAAACTGACGCACCAAAGGAACGACACTCATTTTGTCTGTCTCTTTATTTATTCACAGTGTTTTCACAGATACACAGTGCTTCACTGCCTGTGTGTCCTTGGCTGCCAGCCCAGATATCCCCTAGGTCTGAGGCCGGTAACAGATGCTGAGTAGGTGTAACGGAGGCTTGCATCTGGCGATTACGTTTTGGTTGCACAAGTCTGAGGTGTGGAAATTTTTTTACCATGTTTATAATGAGAATAATACGTGAATAATGACGCACCATCAGTGAGCGCAGGAATGCAACGGAGACATCTACAGTGGATTCAGTCATTTTCCTCCACAAAAACATGTAGGCTTAGCCTAATATCTGTGAGCAAAGGTTTTTCAAATGATTACTAAATGCTAATGTTGGCATTATTATTTTATTAAATGTCAGCTATTGAAAACTTGAAGCTGTATTTTTTTTTTTTTAACAATTCAGAACAAAAAGTCTGCTGTTTGAAAATACACGTCTATAAAGAAAACTACCATAAAAAAAAAAATATAAAAAATTGTTACATTTCAAATCTTAAATATTCAAGTAAAAAAAAAGGAAAGATGTTAAATGTCACATAAAATTCAGTTTTGTTAAATTACACTTGTCAATAATTCAAATGTACACAATTCAAATTAAAATAGTATTGTCATATTATAAGCTTCATAGAGATGTTACTTCAGCGTTCTATAATTTGCGAGATTGTTAGTAAATCACCCACAGACATTTTTACACCCTTCGGTGCAGTTTTGAAATTGTGTTCCCGCGCCAATTATTCTGTAAACGTTTATTTATTTATTTTTTGCTTTTTTTTTTTTTTTGCTTAATAATTAATAATGTTGTATATAAAATATAAATATAAGGATATACAATGGGCCCTCCTTAACAGGAGACACATGTGCTGAATACATCTAAAGTAAACTCATCCCAGAACAAAACCTGCTCCAGAGCCAGTAATGTTCAGAGAATGGGTTGCTATGGCTACATACTCTGATAGTTATTTCAGTTTAGGATCCAAACGTTGAATTATCTGTTTATGTATTCATAATCTAAACCAAACATGTCACATAACCTGATTTCTGGAATACAGCAGAGTTCACTTTATAATACTTTTAACATAAATAGAGCTTTTCAAGAGACTTCTGAGTGGGACAGCAGTATAATCACAATTATAAACATGCATTAAATAATAAAACAGTATTTACTCCACATGACCCCGAGATAACCACTTAATGAGTAATAAATACATTTGTACATATTCAAACTCCAGACACTATGTCAGTTTGGATAGATGGTTGTTTGGATAGATGGTTATCCATATCACACACATATATCTTATAGATCATAAACAGATGTCTTTACCTGTGAGAAGTGCACAGATAATGATCCTTCCCAGCAGACACATGTGACGCTTATCAGCCATTTTCTGTTTCTGTCAGTCTTTCTCTTTACTCTATAATTAAAGCTCTTCTTTTTAACACCATCAGACTCATCCTGTGGGTGTTAACTTCCTCTGATCACCAACTGACCATTGAGCTGCATTTCACCCACACTATAGTGATGAAGAAAAGACCTTTCTATAAAACATAGGGTACAACGGGGCTAAACTTTTAGCCCACCTTTAGAAAAACCACTTCTGTCAAGTATATTTATTACAGTTATATCGCATACAGTTAGTGTTGGTGGTATGGTTATGTTCTGGTCAACACTCCAAACGCTTGTCCATCCAGCCATGCTTGGACAGAGCGGGGAGAGCACCAAGACAAACCCCGCTGGGGTACAGAACAGAACCATTATAAGCATACATAATTACAGTTCACAATTACATGAGTTGTAAACAAAATGTGATAGAAACTGCTTCAAATGAAGAGACTGTAAAGAAAAAACTAAGTTAGATCGAATTACAGGTTCAGTTGGTGGAGTGGGGATTGGAGGAGGGAGTTAATTGCAATCAGTCCAGAAAAAGTCTGCGTCCGCACTGGGCGTGTACACGTCTGAATTGCTCATGCGGGAAAGTATAATAACACAGGCTTTACAATCCCAACTTCATTGTGTTGTTACTACTTTTGAGCCGAATTTCACAAAATTGGTCAGCTCCTGACAGCATCAGGTGTTTTATTTATGGGGAGTATGCCTAGAATTATTTATTTATTTTAATGAGTGGAAAAAAAGTGCTTTACACACAGTTCTGTACGGAGACCCTGCTCTTGTACACGGCTGATGGATGCAGTGCTTAGCACCGCTTCACACTTCTTTGCAGTTTTTCCTTTTGCAGTTTGGTGTAATTTAGAAACAGTTTCCCTCACTTCGGCGATCAGCTCTCAACTTGGCTGGTCCAGAAATGTCCCGGTGCTCCCGATGGAATTTGAGGAGAGCTCTCTCGCTGCAGCGGACACACGCAATCAGTATGATGAATACTGAATGATGAATGATGAATGGGCAAGGAAGGTAGAATGACAGAAGTGGTAATGCACCAATTACAACAAAGAATCACTAGTTTCATACAACTGTATGGTACACCATTAAAGGGGAAACAATTCATGATAGTAGATTACAGACTTTACAAAGCAACAAAACAAGTGGGTATACCGAGGGTATATAGGCAGAAGACACAGAGTGATAAATGCGTGCTTCTGACTCTGCGTGCATCTGAAACAACTGCACACTCACACAGCTATTTGTAACAATGTTAGAAATAAACATCTGTGACATTGAGTTTTCACCGCTAAATACAGTGAACCCCCAATGACGCCTACACGAGAATGCTGGTCTCACGAGAATGCTTAAGTACTATGATGGTGGCACGTCCACATGCAGTGGCTTCTCTCTGTCCCAACAGAACTCTGTTTTTGTGTTTTCTGTCTTGTGAGTCGCAGTGTTTTTGTACATCGTCATCGCGCCTACCTATCTTGAAGCGCACATACAGTAATGGGTTTCTGCTGGATGCCAGCAGAACCGGATTTTTTGCGGATAAACACCGTGCATGTTGAACAGTTACGGGATCTCGATCTGATCCAGAGGCCTACACCATCACCGACCCACACTGCTGCATCTCACCCACAGTGGAGGCACCACAAGCCACATGAGAGGAAGCAGAAGAGGGGTAAGCGCGGAGGTATAAGGGCTAGGCTAACGGCTAACCCACACAAGCCATCTGTCCCCACCATCGTACTGGCTAACGTATGCTCTTAGGACAATAAACTGGTCTACATCCGATTACTATGTTCAACTCAGAGGATTGTAAGAGTGCCTTCGAGCGGCCAGAGCTCTCGGCGGCGGCTTTGTGTTTACATCAATGATGCCTGGTTGCGCGATGCTGTTGTGATCTGCAAACACTGCTCACCCCTGGTGAAGTTTATGATTATTAAGTGCCAACTGTTTTATCTGCCGAGGGAATATACTGCCATACTGCTACATTCCCCCAAACACCATCAACTGCAACAGGAACGATGCACTGAATTAACTATACCAGCACATCAGTGAACAGCAGACAGCACACCCTGATGCTTTTTTCATCATAGCTGTGGATTTCAACCATGCTGACTTAAAGAGTGTGTTTCCAAAAATACACCAACATAAACTTTCAAACTCGAGGTAATCACATTTTAGACTTTGTTTACACCACACAGAGAGGAGCTTACAAAGCCCTCCCTCCACCCTGGAGCCTCAGACCACATCACTGTCGTGCTAATGCCTGCATATAGACTGCTCATCAAAGTCACCAAAACAGTTTCTAAACAGATTCATGTGTGGCCGGAAGGATCGTCAAAGGCTCTTCAAGACTGCTTTGACACAACTGACAGGAATATTTTTAAGCAGGTTGCCACATACAATAACACCACTGACCTCCAGGAGTACTCAGAGACTGTGTATTGATGATGTAGCAGTCACAAAAACAATTACTGTCCAGGCCAACCAGAAGCCGTGGATGACAGGGGAGGTCTACAGACTCCTGAAGACACAGAATGCTGCCTTCAGAGCTGGAGATGAGGTGGGCCTGAGAACAGCCAGGGACAACCTGTGCCGCGGCACCAGAGAGGCTAAGAGAAAGCAATTCAGGAGGATAGCCCATCAATTCAGTGACAGCAGAGACACTCAGAGCCTGTGGCAGGGGATACAGACCATTATGGACTACAAGCCCCCATCACGGACCTTTGACAGCAACATCTCTCTGTTGAATGAGCTGAACACCTTCTTCACTCGCTTTGAGCAACAAAACAGCACCACTGCACAGAAGACTCCACCTCCTGCCGGTGACCAGGTGATGACCCTGACCCCAAACAGTGTGAGGAGATTCTTCAGCAGGATCAATGCACGCAAATCTCCAGGTCCTGACAATATCCCTGGGCGTATACTGAGAGACTGTGCAGCAGAACTCACTGATGCCTTCACAGACATTTTCAACATCTCAATTAGTCAGACTGCTGTTCCTACGTTTCAAAAATACCACCATTATTCCAGTCCAGAAGAAGCCATCTACATCCTGCTTCAATGACTACCGTCCTGTTGCACTTACTCCCATCCTCATGAAGTGCTTTGAATGGTTAGTCATGCACCACATCAAGTCTTCCCTCCCCCCATCCCTGGACCCCTTCCAGTTTGCATATCGGTCCAACCGGTCAACCGATGATGCCATCGCCACTGCTGACCCCCCCAGGAACCACTAAACTATGACCCCAAAACCCCCCACCCCCCGATCCCACATGCCCCGGTCGTTCCACAGCCCCTTCCACTAACAGATGATGATATGCACCGGTCACTTTGTGCAGCATTGGTCTGCTCACTACCTCATTCAGCATGGAACTGACGTCATTCTACTGCCTCATCAGTCAGTTAAATAAAATAACTGCTCTTGAGTCCTTTGTCACATTAATCAGACTGAATAAGTGTTTTTTTTTTTTTGCACTAAAAATATTTTTATCCGCACTGTTTGTTCACTTCACTGGTTTTCACTCTCCACTGCGCACTACTGAGTGACATCTGTACTTCCCGGTCAGAGAGCAACTATCCATTAAAAGCTCAATATCCAATCAGAATAGATCACTGTTAAACCCGCCCCCACGATAAGTTTGTGTCAAAACACCACACGAAAAACTGCGAAGCATAAGCGAAATATGTGGGAGTGACTTCAGAATCCACTATTAGCGAAAACGAATGTTTGAAAAACATTAACACAGAATGAAGCATATTTGAAGAGCCTGTTAAATTTGTGCAACTGGGTTCATTTTTTTTTCATTGTGTTTTTCTTTTTTTGTAATGGCATATTTTTGATAGTTTCTGAATAAGTTACATTCAGTTTTATAAAGTTTCGTTCATTATTATTGAACCAAATGTGATTCCATAGAACAAATGACAACAGAGTGTGAGAACTTGATAGTTTTTCCACACTTGTTCAACCCGCAGTGAACAGTGCGGTCATCTCTGAAGCCAGTTTAGACTGATGGCTGTGAATTCTCACACATTCTGATGACATTTCCTGTTTTTTTCTTTAAGTGTTTTTGCTTTTTATATACTATGACTTTTTGTTATATGCTGAGGTATTCAGAGAATTTTATTTTTAAAAGTTTTTTTAAAAATAAACTGGGATCGGAACAGTTGTGAATATAACAGAGCCCGCTAGGTCAACTGTAGGAGAAACAAAATACAATCCTTCAATCAAATTTTCCGTTTGTTAAACTAAATGAAAAACGAATAAACTATCCATTTTCCCTTTCTTGGTATTTTATTCTAAATAGGAAATTAAATTATCAAAATGTTTCAAATGCAGTCCATGTAAAAGCAAATGAATCATGAGTCTTCCTGTATTGTCGTTTGTTCCTGGATCTTCACCCAGCATTGGATTACCGAGCACCGTCACTAGGATTACACACGCACAGAGATTCTAGTGATTATCACAGGACCGAGCACCATCATCTGTTGTCCACCGAAGTCCCTGTGTCACCGTTCCATCAGCCTTGTGTCCGCCCACCTGTGTTTCCCTGTGATTTGTCCTGCATATCTGACTTTTGTGCTGTTTGTCAATAAACACGCCTTGCGATTACATCATGTCTCTGTGTTATGTAACAGAACGATCTGACCATCATGGATGTAGCAGACGCTTCCACGTGGGACGAGTTTGCGGCTCGAAGCATCGCTAGAATAGACACCCAGGAGGAGAACATCTCACTCACAGGGAGGGCGGTCCAAGCGCTTGTGACGCAGGTGTCCGAGCTCACCCAGCAGATACAACAGCAACGAGTCTCCACTGCGCCACCCACACTGCCGATTCCACCCCCCTTCCTGAGCCGCAGCCGCGGTGAAAACCGAGACTGCCGATACCAGAAGGTTATTCAGGTGAACCAGAGTTTTGCAGAGCTTTTCTGACCCGATGTTCAATGCACTTTGCATTACAGCCTCAGACGTTCAATCAAGAGCGATCCAGTTTGTGCTGACGCTACTCTCCGACAGGGCGGCTCTCTGGGGAACGGGCGGCGGCGGGTAGAGAGGCGGCCAGACTACTCGCCGATCTCCACCAAGGTCATGGTTCAGTGTCGGAGTATTCCATCCAGTTCCGCACCCTGGCTGCAGAGTGCCAATGGAATGAGGAGGCGCAGTGGGACAGATTCCTGCATGGGTTGGCTGACCGTATCCAGAGGGAAATTTATATGCTGGACCTTCCCACTAGTCTCAATGGACACTAGTCAGCAAAATGGGCCGTTTCCAACAAGACCATCCAGTTTGTGGCATGGAGACCAGACGTCCAGAATTCCTGGATACGGTCAGTCCCTCTTACGATCCGGAGCCCATGCAGGTGGGTAGAGCTTGGCTTTCCCGGGAGGAGAGGGAACGGCGGAGATCCCAAAGACTGTGCCTTTACTGTGGGGGGGCGGGCCACTTCATCCACTCACGCCTGTTAAAAGATCAAGCCCGGTAGTAACTATGAGGCTACTATCGGGTGGGATCTCCACCGGGAAGACCTCATCCTCACCATCATCATCTACTCTCCTTCCGGTAAGACTAAGGTGGGCAACCAACACTCATGACACCCGGGCCTTATTGGATTCAGGGGCAGAAGGTAATTTTAATGATGTTGAACTGGCTTACCACCTCCACATTCCTATCACCCCCCTCACGTACAAGATTTCTGTCAATGCTCTCAATGGACAACAGCTTCCTAACATTACACATGCTACTGAACCCATCATTCTTATCACGTCTGGCAACCACACTGAGACACTAACATTGCTCCTCATGAACTCACCTCTGGCGCCCATCGTACTGGGTCAACCTTGGTTCACACTACACAATCCCAGAGTCGATTGGGGGCACAATTCCTTCTCTATGTGGAGTAATAATTGGCATGAGTCATGTCTAGTGTCTGCGTGCTCGTTTGTACCTGTGTCTGTGTTCCAGGAGGAGGTGGTGAATTTATCTAATGTGCCCGAAGAGTACCAGGACCTGAGAGAAGTGTTCAGTAAGTCTCGTGCTGCTTCTCTTCCTCCACATCATCCCTATGACTGTGCCATAGACTTAGTACCAGGTGAGTCTCCACCTAAGGGCAAGTTATATTCACTTTCTGTTCCAGAGAGGGAGGCTATGGAGAAATATATTTCTGATTCTCTTGCATCAAAAATTCATTAGACCTTCCTCATCTCCAGCAGGGGCGGGGTTCTTTTTTGTGGGGAAGAAGGATGGGTCCCTGCAACAGTGCATTGATTATCGAGGGTTGAACAACATCACGGTAAAGAATACTAATCCTTTGCCGTTGATGTCTTCAGCTTTCGAATGATTGCAGGGAGCATCCGTCTTCACAAAATTGTATTTACGTAAAGCTTATCATTTGGTTCACATAAGGAAGGGGGATGAATGGAAGACCGCATTTAATACCCCCAGAGGGCACTTTGAATACTTGGTTATGCCCTTCGGGCTATCCAACTCGCCCACGGTCTTCCAAGCACTTGTCAATGACGTGCTGAGAGATATGGTTGATCAATTCATATATGTTTACCTGGATGACAATTGATCTTTTCCTCTTCTCTCCAGGAACACGTTCAGCACGTCAGACGAGTGCTTCAGAGGTTGCTAGAAAATGGGCTTTTTGTCAAGGCGGAGAAATGCGTTTTTCATGCACAGTCCGTTCCCTTTTTAGGGTACATCGTCTCGTCTGAGGGAGTGCGTATGGATCCTGACAAGGTTAAGGCTGTGATAGATTGGCCAAGTCCAGATTCCCGTAAGGCCCTACAGAGGTTTCTGGGATTCGCCAATTTTTATCTACGTTTTATTCGTAACTTCAGCCAACTAGTCGCTCCTGTGACTGCCTTGACCCTTCCCCAGAACGACGTTCAGGTGGTCCGATACAGTGGAGGCTGTATTTGCCAAACTTAAGAGCCGCTTCGTTTCGGCTCCCATCCTCGTTGCCCCTGATCCATCACGTCAGTTCGTGGTGGAGGTCGATGCGTCAGAGGTGGGGGTGGGAGCAGTTCTTTCCCAACGTTCTGCCACAGACGATAAGATTCACCCTTGCACGTTCTTTTCTCATCGTTTCTCACCTGCCGAATGTAATTATGACATTGGTAACAGAGAGCTGTTGGCAGCAGTGTTGTAGTCGAGACCAGCTCATTCGAGTCCGAGTCCAGATCGAGTCCAGAGAGGGTCGAGTCCGAGTCAAGACCGAGTTCAGAAAGGGTCGAGTCCGAGTCAAGACCGAGTTCAGAAAGGGTCGAGTCCGAGTCAAGACCGAGACCAGAGAGATTGGGTCTGAGACAAGACCTAAAGTAATCTTCAAGAGTATGTCAAATGTTTGGTGGAAACAATAAAGGTTAAAAGGGCCACATAGTATGTGGTGTAAAGGTAATTTTATTAGTATTATGAAGTGTTACTTGTCAATATTAAGTGCTCATTTTCACACAACACCGTTGTACCACTATACACATCCATATAACCTTTCTAGTACACATAATATTACTGTACGTCTCTATATTGTAATTCTACATAACACTTCTAGTACAAGTAACATTACTGTACCACTATACCTGTAAATGTTCAACTGTAACAGCTTTTACATAACTTTTAACCTTGAAGCTTAACTAATGACTGCTAATATCCTTACAATGTCTTGGATTATGTGCACTTTAGATGTTGTGAAGATTACAGATGGGCATAATTACTTTTCAAAAAAATAAGTGAGGAGACCATCCTGCTACCCAACCAAGCACGATGTGGTCTCATGATCAATCCACCCCAACTAAAAACTCTCTCTACTGGTGCAGAGGAAGCGGGGACTGACAAAAGTTACCATTTCATCACTTTCTGTAACAGCAACAGATAATCTAATGCTAATTTCTCTGGATGGTGCGTTTTAATGCAGGGTAAAATACACACTAGTCGAAGTTTTTTTTAGTTACGGAGGGCATACACACAAGAGCCAACTGACTGTCCAGGAAAATTTCATCCAAAAGTGTGTATGTGCCAGGGGAAGAAAGCTGGATGAAATGCCATATAAGTTCAATGCATTCTGTCAGACATTTTTTGGGGGGGAGATGTTTAGTGTTGAGACAGTCAGTCTATATAATTTAATTAAACAATATTTGTTTTTTTTCTGTGACCATTTTGTCCTACTTTGTAAAAATAACACAGTTGAGAGAAATAATGTAGCAATGTGGCTTTCTAGAAAGCAGGATCACTACAGGAGGATGGCAGGAGGGTAACTTAAGGCCGGTGACACACTGGCTGCTAGGCGTCTCTGCTGCGTGCCAGAAGCGTGGTGGCTGCTTCGCGTTTTCTGTGTCTTTACACACCAGAAGCGTGCCTGCACGCGGCGCTTGGTGCGCTGCTGCGGCTGTAGGTGACATAGAGGGAGGCCGCCAAAAAACCAGGCTCTTGTCTTGTCTTTTTTTTTTTTTTTTTTTTTACACACCTACTGATAGGACACCGTCAACAGTATTGACGGCACAATAGAGTATGTTTGACAGGTGCAATATTTGAAAATCGTTCATTATTCATTTATTTTTTAAATTACATTTATATATGAATTTATGTCAACCTATAGACTTTCAAATATCCAAATGTCATGAATTAATATGTATTTGTGTACAAAATGACATATAAACATATTTTCCTAGTATATTTTGCCTGGAAACGCTTCCAACATGCACGCGTGTCGCGTGAAAAATAGGCGTCGGTTCTATTTCTAGCATGCACGGGTTTTCCGCGCGTCTCACGCAGGCAGTCTGCAAGATCTAACCTGTTAACATGGGAGCCGAATTAAAAACAGACACGCCACGCATTGTGTTGCTTGCCTAACGTTTCACGTCAAAAGAAAATCACCAGTCATTGGATGTGTCAATCATACATCAATTTAAATAAACATTAACATACAGTAATAATCATGAAATATTTTGATTGGGACTCGAGTGGACTCGGGCATAAGTCCGATTCCTAATATGTTCGAGTCCGAGTCAATACCGAGTCAAAATGCACACGAGTCCATGCCAAGACCGAGACCTTTAAAATACGGTCTCGAGACCGAGTCCAAGACCGAGTCCGAGTCTCGAGTACTCAACACTGGTTGGCAGTCAAGTTAGCACTGGAGGAATGGCGGCCCTGGTTAGAAGGGTCAGGGGTACCTTTGTAACAACAATGGGTCACATATAATAATTAACTCAAATGATATATAGGGAATTTGAATAATTAATCAGGAATATGATTAATATATATATCTCCTATGACAGTTACAATAAATTTTATTGATTATGAAAATAGCTCAATTGTCTATACCAATAACTAATGTCAATATTCCATTCTTCATATCAATTATTGTGATATCTATTACTGTAAATTACTGTAAATCAAACAGTGGTTTGTACAGCAAACGGCCGTAAGATTGACCTATGAATTTTCAATAAAGTTATCACTTCTTATAATTCAAGGAAAAATATTCTCTGGCCATGAAAACATTATCCTATCATTATGATAAATTTAGTTTCTAAATTTAAAGCTTGTAGCTAAAGATCAGACACTTCAGTGACTCGTAATGTGAGTGGGGTGGAGGCCAAGGCAATCATGAATATATGGGTTTTTAATAATTGACTAATAATACATCAGACTACAAATCACACAGAGTAAATATGCGTACGACCATACAGACAGTAAACTTTGTACAAGACATAACGGAATCCAAATAAGGGAGAGAAAGAGAGAGAGAGAGAGAGAGAATGAATGAGATCACAGAATGAGCTCAGGTATGAAAATCACAGACAGTAAACTTTTGGAAGCCAACAATTCGAATCATAGACCAACTTTAAAGCAGCATTTAAATCTCCATAGAGAAAGATACTTGCATGGCCCAGCATGCGTGAGCGTAGTCTTTTTTGTGACGCTTTGTGCGCTGGTCCTTTTGAAAACAGCGTGCGTGTGAGCTGCGCTGGAGCAGCGTGGTCCTTTGTCTTCCAGCCCGGGGCTGCTGCGGAATCGCACGTTATTTGAAAGGTTCAACAAACAATGTTCCAGAATTTGTCTTCCTTGTGTGGAGAGGCGAATAGTTGAATAAACTTAGTTAAGGAAAGACAACAAAACAACGAAAACGAAAGCTTCGGGAGGAGCCATGAGAATGACTCCTTTCAGCTCCTGTGCTGAGGGGGACGGCGATATGAGCGCGGCCCAAGGCCGCGCCGAGGGGCTCGCGGAAGCAACTGATAGAAACACGAAGATAACTGATAGAAACACAAAGTTACATTCAAATGCAGAATTACACACATTTAAATATTTGATTAACACATGATAAAACTGCAGATTCTCCAATTTATATGGGGAATCTTTAACCCTCTTGGCGCCATGGTCGAGTTTACTCGACAAGATGCGGCACTGAATAAAACGGCCGATTTTGTCAAATAGGGTGTCAAATTTCATGCAACCTCCCCTGCACCAGATAGCAGACATGTAATACTTCATCTCTGACTGAAAAAAACATCAGGCTTCTATACAACATCTTCGAGCTAGAGCGCATTGAATCAGTGCGAAAAAAAGCGGAGCTTGTGTGAGAGTGAGCCATTTTATCAGACCAATATTGTCAACGTCAGCGAGTATTGGCATTAGATTCTATTATTATTATCATTATTATTATTATCTAATGGCATCAATAAAGCTTCACTAAATCCGCAATGAGGTGTTGGGACTTCTATTCGCGGACACTGATTCTGAAGGGGAATATCTGCATTCAGAACGGTGATACTGAAAGTGAAAGTATAGCCCTACACCAAGCACAAATGGTCCAATGTAAATGGTCCTTTGCCAAATATCAGAGGTGTGAACAATGTTTGCTTGGGTCAGAGTGTTCATCGCGAAATTAGCAGGCGTGTTATTGTTGCGGGGAAGAGGCGGGAGATTTTTACCGCGCTAGACATGTATATTTGTCTTCTGACAGCACCTCTCCGCAATCGCGGTGACAGTATTGTAGTGGAGACTTTGTCTAATGCAACTGGATATGTTAGACGAGGTTGAAGTATTCATAGGACAGTTAGGAGGCAAGGTGGGGAGTCGGAATGACACTGACAGTAGTCCGAGCTGTGCACACTCGGCGAGTGCACGAGGCAGATCTGGCCACGCTGCTCATCGCAGAAGCAGAGGCGATGTGACACGGGGCATAGCTTTTGAACTAAACAGGTCTTGTCTACTTGTGTTTGTGTGTCATATGAATAATATATATGTGCCCCATACATGGAATCAGAGTGCCTGCTGCATGTAGTAAATTGAAAATCCCAACCGCTACATGCATTCGGTTTGTTTCTATCATTTATTAGTAATGATTTACACAGTTTGTTTACTACTTACTATTAACCTGACCATTCAGTATTGTGCAATATAGCACACAGAAAGTGAGGGACATTTTTTGGGGGAAAGAACTGCTGCATTTTATCATTTAAACGTGACTTTTCATGAAACTTCTATAATTCAAGATGACCACCTCCATATGACGTCATAATATGCAAATTAGATGGGAAAGTAAAATCCCTTCATAAATATTGGGTCATCCTTAATATTTTTATAATTGACAGAAAGTCTCTATCTTTTATACATTTTAAGATATAGCCTTTTGAAATTAAGATGTCAAAATCGAACATTTTAGGAAAAAACCTCTGGCGCCTAAAAGGTTAATGCACCAAAAAGCAATACTTGATACATTGAGACCACATTTGAAAAAGTAATAGTTTAGGATACATTGACTTGCCGTAGGAAGGCACTATCCAGAGAGTTGGCCAGGTGTATTTGTAGCAGGTCAGCTGGCGTGGTGATGGCGTAAGACAGCACAGTTAACACAAGGCTTAAGGGTATCATGTATGGTGGGGTTTTACTCGTGGTTAGGGTGCCATTGGAGGAGCTAACCTCCCACAGCATGTCTGTTGTTAGTGCTGTAAACAGCTGAGTCTGGGTAAAGTCCTTCTGGAAGACAGTAAACAGTGATTTCAAGGAGTTTACGGTCTGGTTCGCTGCATTGACACTGGACATAACAATGTTAAACATTCTGGCGGCAGCAGCGGCTCTGAGCAAAGCTCCCGGGAACTGTTTGGAGCGGTGGTGGTGTCCACTTAACTCCATTTGTGTAACAGTCACTTTCTCATGTTGGCTGAACATGTGTTTGACATCGGTCTTAGTGTGAGTGAGGGAGTCCTCTCTCCATCGGATCCCTGTACAGCTGTATTCGTTTACAGTGTTGGGGTAGTGTGCCCTGTCATCGGTGGTCAGGAGTCTCAGTGGTTTTCTCGGTGGCAGCTGTCCTCTCTTTGGCTGACAGCACGGCACGGCAAACCACAGCAGCATCCTGGTACAGATAATAGAGAGAGAGAGAGAGAAAGGGAAGAAAGAAACAAGCGAGGGCTGTCTTTGGTTGGACAGGGCAGTCTCTTTGCTTCGTGGGCGGCGACTGGGTTTAGCTCGCCCTGGTCCATGTTTTGCCACATCTTGCTGCTGGCATGACGCTTGCTTCAGTGTTTTGTCAGTGGCTCTTGTGCTGCGTGGCAATATTGTTCTGTGCACGCAGCATGTTTTGTGTATCATGCAGTGGTCTGGGGCGTTGGTTGTTAGTGACTGTAGACTGGTTGCCAGGGTGGATGGAGGGGTCTGAGAGGTGGTAAAGCAAAGTCATTATGGAGGTTTCAGAAGCCCGCATGTCCGCTATGCTGGTCTGTGTAGACAACGGAGCCAGCGTAAGCGATTCTGAGGTAGGCAGTTTAACTAGTAAAATTCTTAAGCTGTGTGTAATCACTTCAACCTTGAATGTGGGTGGGTGGGTTGGAAGTGACCACAGAATGTTATTCAGTGTGCCAGTGTTGGCAAGGGTGTCAGTTTGATCTTTTAAGTCCTTGTCTAGACTTAGTAGCTTCGAGTGTCCTTTTACCTTCCTCCAGTACACTGTCACATTGTGTGTTTTTGTGATGTTATCACATTACTGGAACAGGTGTTGGTGTTTGACATGCTTGTTGTTTGCAAGTGTGAGTCCGAGTTCCACACATTCAGGTGAGGATTGGAAGAAACCCAGCGTTTAAGGTTTGACCACATTGCAGGTTGAGCCAAACAGCGACTTCTTTGGTGTAAGCTGGTACCACCGTACCCTGTTTGTTGACTAAGGTACAGAGGCTTGAACTTGAGCCTGTCGTTAGGGTGTCGTACTCATGGCTGGCTGCTGGGGTTCCCGTGACCTCTGTGACCTGACCGTCTGGCTCTGTGGGAGTTCCCGTGACCTCTGCGACCTGACAGTCTGGCTCTAGCAACCTGTGTGGCTGGAGAGATAGAGGTTCTCGCACTTGAGCAAAGTCTTTTAGCTGTTTGAAGTTCAGAAAAGGTTCAAAGTGGTCTAGCAGTTCTTTGCCGATGAGAAATGTATGAGTGTTCATTGGTGAGACATACATGGAATGTATTAGAATCATCAGAACGTGAATGGAAACAAACTGTTCAAACCGGATGTCATTCTGTCTGTTCGCCTGTGTGGGTGTGCAGTTGTCAGCTGTGGAGCTTGGGTGATGCTGTCACCTTGTGCTATGACAGTTAGGTCTGTGGTCTGTGGATGACGGGCAGCGTTCTGTGTGCTTGGCTCATTTTCCTTGCGAGTATTCATGTGAAGAAGCACTTTCAGCACCCTCAGGATCTCTGCTGTCTCAGACGTGGCTGCACTGTGTTTTTCTGACGTGGGCTCAGGATTGAGCTTACCAGTGTCATGTCGAGAGTGGTTCCACTGCCGGCTGTCGGGGCTTTGTGTCCTGAATGGTGGGGATCGGCTGTTTTTGGGTCGCCGGTCCCAGAATCGCTCACTCTGGTGCATTGGACGAGCACCACCATGATTGTGTTGCCCTCTGCTGGCTTGGAACGGTATTGACTCTCTGTAAAAATGTCTGTGACTGTGGTGTTGTAGGGCGCCCTCTAGGGTTAACTCCAAGCAGTGCTCAGAGACAGCGATTTTGGGGTTTTTCACAGTCTTTTCACAAATAGTCTTTTGCTTGGTGCAAGCTTTGTAGGTTAAGTTCCGTAACTCTTGTGTAGTCCTGCTACGTGGACACACTGGGACTTTGAGATGAAAACTCCAACTGGCATGTAGGTCTCGGAGGAACAGAGTTTTTAAGTTGACATCCTGTTCCATACCTGGTTCGTTGCATGCTCCGAAGTAGGCTTTTCGTAGCTGACTACAGGAAGTCTGTGGGTTTTCAACTCGGTCCTGTTTGAGGTCCATAGCAATAACGAGCCCATGGTCTGAGTTTGGATCAGAGAATTCAAGAATCAAAGTCTGTAGCAGTTGCTGGTAGTACGCTTTGACAGTCTCTGGTTGACGATCCAGAAAGCAATGCACATCATGGCTGGACGTGATTTTCAACAGGTACAATGTGTTCACATCTGTCACGTTGGTGACAGTTTGCAAATGAAAGTCAATGGCTTGTAAAGAAGCATGAACGTCATGTCCTCCTGCAGGATCTGGCTTGAACGTAGGGATGCTTCTGGCTAGCTTGTCAAGTTCTCTGTGAGCAGTGCAGGGTTTAGTGACATGCGTTCTCTGGAAGGGTTCTCTCCCCTCCGTTGTTGACAGGTGTTCTTGTAAGCTGGCTGGTGATTTCTTGAGTCGTGAGCTTACTCCCCCTTTTTCAGCTCTGGGTTCTTGGCTGAAAGGGTTGGAGTGGCGGGCCGTGAGAAACTTTGTGGTGTGTGTTTCTCCGATGCAGCCACTCTGTAATCTGTGAGATTGTCTCAGTTCTGTGTGAACAGTGTCAAGTTCATCTTGGAGCTTGTCTCTCTGCAGAATAAGCTCGTTGATTTTAGCTTGGGCCGCTTGCAAGTGTGTTTTGAAGGGCCAGGTTTTATAGTTTCTTTCTTTCAGTTCAGTTTCTGCTCTTTTTAGGAGAGTGGAGTTTTTTGTTGAGTTCTTTTCTGGCTTCTCTCTTCAGCTGTTCTCTTTGATCTGTGCCGAGGCGAAGATCTTGCAGGGCATTGTGAAGTCTTTCAACTGCTTTCTGTAGCTCTGGATCTGTGTCGTCCTCTTTCTCGTGCTGGTTCTGGGTCTCGAGGAGGAGCTGATCAAGATGACTCTGGGTTGGGGCCTGGTCCTTCCAGGCCTCTTCCGCAATGTTGCTCCGTTCACTGAGCCATGCCTGGGCGACGAGAATGTGAACTAGGCTTCCGAAGATCCTGGCGAGTTCTTTGTAGTAGTCGCTTTGGGTTGGATCTCGTGCCATCAGTTCATCTAGCTCGGTGTCTAGTTGCTCTGGGTGCTTCAGGTTACTGGCGTCCTTGGGCAGGAAGGGGGTCGTCACTGCTTTCAACCATGTCGAGAGGTTACTGGTTGACACCGTGGACTGCTGGACTGGATGACTGGAACATCCTGACTGTCTGTCGGTGAGAGAAGCACAGCACACACACACAAAAAGACCAATGCAAGTTCGTTCTACGTTTAACGAGCTATATTCATACAGGCTGTGCTGTTTATGAGAATTTTGGGGCTATCTGATGCAAACAGTCAAGACAGTTAAGAAGCCAATTAACTTGGGTCAATGAAGGACCTGAAATGGAGATTTGACAGGCAGTAGCCTAGCGGGTCGCGTGATGACACCGGCTACTGGTTGTTGCTCTACTATTTAACTTCATGTTGGCTCCCGAGGTTAATGTCTCTATGTGAAATGAAAGAAACAAATCACAACAGAACAGAGGATAGAAAAAGATCAAAGTTAAACAACACTTGAAATGAGATAAAAACAATAGAAACACAATGTGTTAGTGAGAATAAGGAGGCCTAAGCCTACTGCTAGGTTTTAAGATAGGGCCAACAGGTGAGTGGGCTATCTGGGTAGGAAAACTAGAACTATGGTGTGGCTTAAAGAAGCAAAAGGGTCAAACACTTAAAATATATCCGGGGGAATATCTAATATTCTGTGGCTTATAATAAGTGGATGGGTTTTATCACATTTGGTTCACCTGGGTGAATTGAAGTCATTCAGGTGGAAACCAGTGGCTTGGTCAACCTCTCCGGCGCTCCCCAAACACTCAACCACAGTGTCCCCGGTCCTCCGTTATTCTGGCGTTGCGCCCTCTCGAACAGCTTGTGACTTTTAACACAATTTTTGGAGTGCCAAATTGCTGATGTCTCCACTGCGTGTCGCTAACGGACAGAGACAAGAGGAACCGAGTTTCACTCACAGCCAGTGGTCGGGCACCGGTCGGGCAGCCTTGCTCACTGGAAACCTGAGATGACGGTCCAATCACCAAGGGAGTTCTACAATCAAATTCACAAAGGATAAACAAAAGAAACTTAAAGTTAATTAAGGTTTTGTTTGTTTAACATCAATTGAATAAATATAAATGTAGAAATGAGAGGTAACAGCTTTACCTAATAACGATAAAACAAAGAAAAGGAATTATGATAATAATGGTAATTATCAAAATAACCCAAGCCAAAAGAGAGAAGAAAAATAATAAAAATCAAAATAAAAGACAGGAAAGAAACACGGGATAAGAAGTAGCTGGTTTTCACCACAAGGGGGGGGAGTACTGCCTCTCTGTGCCTAACCTGCTGAGCAGAAAACTTAATTCAAATTAAAAATTCAAAACTGGTTTAAATCAAAATTTAAAATAAGCATGTAAGAATTAAAAGGAAAATCTGAATAATATCCTATAATCCAATGATAGGTGTAAGTTATCATTAATAATTATGAAATCAATCAAACAGGGTGAGATTAATCAAAAAAGTGTAAAAGTGGACATGCAATTCAAAACAGAATGGAAAAGACAGAGGTCTGTTAGTCGATTTAACAGGAGACTGCCACTAGATGGCTTACCTTATAAGTGGGTCAATCAGTAGTTGACCTGAAACATCTAGATTTCCACTATTAAACAATTACATTTTAATTCAAATCATGTTTGAACCAAACTCAAAATAAATGTGAACAGACAAAGGAAGGGAAAACTCTTGTGTTTCCCTGTAATAATATTTGCACGAGCAAAGCTGTAAATGCAAATAATTATCGAGAATTTAAACAGCTAATTCAATACCTCAAGGGGAAAAGATTAGCAATTAGAGCGCATTATCTGAAACGGCCACGGGATGGCGGACTTGCACTCATGCAAGCTGGAATCAGAAAGCAGGTTCCCTCTGGTGTTTAGATAGCGGAATTACAATTTCAATATGACTTTGATCGTTTGTCAGGCTGATTTTCTGCCTCAAAAATCACAAGTAACAAACAGAAAAAGGTTTTATGATCTCTGAGGTGCTATATACTGCACAAGAGTGTAAGGACAGGATTCGTTTCACTGCCCAGACACAAATGTGAAAAACAGGATGTTTTACATCTGTTGACATCCCATAAACATTTATCAAAATAGCACTTATGATTTAAATGTTTTAGGTTTAAAATCGGGTAGCTAAGCCAATTTTAGACCAGGAGTTTTTATCGTTTTATTTTTGAATATTACTGTGGTTTACCACGAATTCAATAACGATATTTAATAAGCAAGGCCTTTTTAACTGAATCAGAGGAACATTGCTCATGTTCAGATTTACATGTTGCAACTAATAAAAGATTTCTTCATCTTGATTAATATATATATATATATATATATATATATATATATATATATATATATATATATATATATATATATATATATATCTCATATGACAGTTACAATAAATTGTATTGATTATGAAAAATAGCTCAATTGTCTATACCAATAACTAATTACAGGGCACTGTAACTTACTCATTAATATGTCAATATTCCATTCTTTATATCAATTATTGTGATATCTCTTACTGTAAATTACTGTATATCAAACAGTGGTTTGTCCAGCAAACGGCCGTAAGATTGACCTATCATTTTTCAATAAAGTTATCACTTCTTATAATTCAAGGAAAAATATTCTCTGGCCATGAAAACATCATCCTATCATTATGATAAATTTAGTTTCAAAATTTAAAGCTTGTAGCTAAAGATCAGACACTTCAGTGACTCGTAATGTGAGTGGGGTGGAGGCCAAGGCAATCATGAATATATGGGTTTTTAATAATTGACTAATATTACATCAGACTACAAATCACACAGAGTAAATATGCGTATGACAATACAGACAGTAAACTTTGTACAAGACATAACGGAATCCAAATAAGGGAGAGAAAGAGAAAGAGAGAGAGAGAGAGAGAGAGAATGAATGAGATCACAGAATGAGCTCAGGTATGAAAATCACAGACAGTAAACTTTTGGAAGCCAACAATTCGAATCATAGACCAACTTTGAAGCAGCATTTCAATCTCCATAGAAAAAGATACTTGCATGGCCCAGCGTGCGTGAGCGTGGTCTTTTTTGTGACGCTTTGTGCGCTGGTCCTTTTGAAAACAGCGTGCATGTGCCGTAGACCGTGTGACGCGCGTGTGAGCTGCGCTGGAGCAGCGTGGTCCTTTGTCTTCCAGCCCGGGGCTGCTGCGGAATCGCGCGGTATTTGAAAGGTTCAACAAACAATGTTCCAGAATTCGTCTTCCTTGTGTGGAGAGGGGAATAGTTGAATAAACTTAGTAAAGGAAAGAAAACAAAACAACGAAAATGAAAGCTTCCGGAGGAGCCATGAGAATGACTCCTTTCAGCTCCTGTGCTGAGGGGGACGGCGATATGAGCGTGGCCCAAGGCCGCGCCGAGGGGCTCGCGGGAGCGACGAGGGTCGCAGCCAGTTAGCAGCGTGTGAAGGAAGAGAGGAAGAAGAAGAAGAGGGCGGCCTTGTTCGGTCGGCTCTTATGGCTTGAGATGGTTCACGCCTCTGTTCGCGTGAACAACCAATGAACGTCCGCGATCTGAAGCGGGGAAAAGTTCCTTTGTCTCTGTGGAAACACCCACCCAACTGACTTTGTTGCTTATCAGATTTCAGCAGGGATATTTTAGCAAGTTCGTAATTCCAGATTAATACATTTTTCATTACTTTGCTTTAGATAAATGGGTCTGTCAAAGCATGACGATTACAAAAACACCAAACAGTACATATATAACTGATAGAAACACGGTTACATTCAAATGCAGAATTACACACATTTAAAGATCTGATTAACACATGATAAAACTGCAGATTCTCCATTTTTTTTATGGGGAATCTTTAATGCACCAAAAAGCAATACTTGATACATTGAGACCACATTTGAAAAAGTAATAGTTTAGGATACATTGAGAAAAGATGACAGTGACTTGGCTTCTTCCTGTCCTATTTCCCAGTGGGGTCATAAAGTTTTATGAGCTGCAAAGGAGTGGGGTTACAGAAACATGACTCTATTTGAGAAAGTTAAAATGAGGAGAAACATTTCCAAAGTATAAGATAGTAAAATTATAATCCTCGCATAACCATTGTACGCACAAACATATTCAAAATACATATTATTAATAAAATTATGAAGGTAAGGAACTTTTAAGAAAGGTTTCTTTTTGTGTGTGTGTTCAGGAATGTGGGGGGGGGGCTTCGTTTCTCCTTTGAGGCTCGCACGGGTATCGTAAATAATTTAAGTCCAGCCAGGCTGGCGCCAGGCCAGGCATTTAGTGCAAAAAGGTTTCATTTGTATGCCTGAATTTAACCCATGAATCGATGACCTGCATATCTGAACACCTTTTATCGTTTGGACCGATCACAAGAACCTAGAATACATTAGAACTGCTAAAAGACTCAACTCTAGGCAGGCTCGGTGGGCACTTTTTTTCGGTCGTTTTGACTTTTCTCTTTCGTACCTCCTGGGTTCCAAAAACATCAAACCCGATTCTTTATCTCATTTTTTTACCATTCCGAACGCCCGTCCACTCCCAAGTGTATTTTACCCGAGACCTTAGTGGTCTCCACTCTCAGATGGGAGGTCGAATCATCGAAGGTCATGAACGAATTAGAAGGGGTAATGCCTCTGCCCGATTGCCCACCAAACCGGTTATTTGTGCCTGAGGAGTATCAGTCTGAAGTCATTCAGTGGGGTCATTGCTCCAGTATAGCTTGTCATCCAGGAGTTAATCATACCAGTTTTTTGGTTAAGCAACGATTCTGGTGGCCGTTAATGGCTCGTGATATCCGTAGTTTTGTTTTGGCTTGCTCTGTTTGTGCCACTGGTAAGACGTCCAACCGCTGTCAGTCCCTTCGAGACCCTGGTCCCACATCGCACTAGATTTTGTTACCGCCCGCCCGCCCTCCCAGGGCAAGACTGTCGTTTTGACGGTCGTGGACCGGTTCTCGAAGGCGGCTTATTTTATCGCCTTGCCCAAATTACCTTCAGCCAAGGAGACAGCGGTTGCTGTCATAGATCACGTCTTTCGTTTACATGGCCTCCCAATGGATATGGTCTGCGACAGGGGTCCCCAATTTGTGTCCAAATTTTGGCAAGAGTTTTGTAGATTATTGGGGGCGACGGTTAGTCTCTCTTCGGGGTTTCATCCCCAAAGCAATGGTCAATCAGAGAGGACCAACCATGATCTGGAGAGAGTATTGCGATGTTTGGTTTCCAAGAAACCTTCCTCTTGTAGCCAACAACTTTCTATGGTGGAGTATGCACACAACTCGTTACCAGTGTCAGCTACGGGCCTTACTCCGTTTGAGTGTAGTTTAGGTTACCAGCCACCAGTTTTTGCCAGTACGGAATCCGAAGTCGCGGTCCCCTCCGCTCACGCCTTCGTCCAGAGGTGTCACCACACTTGAACTAGAGCATGTGAGACTCTTCTCCAAGTGGGGACGCGTGCCAAGGCCAAGGCCGATCGCCACCAGTCAAAGCCTCCTGTATACGTCGTTGGTCAAAAAGTGTGGCTTTCTACTAAGAACATTCCTCTCTGCTCCGTCTCTAATAAGCTTGCTCCCAAATTTATTGGCCCGTTTTCTGTCAACAAGATCATTAGTCTGGTGGCAGTCCACCTCGAACTTCCTCCTATGTACAGGAGAATTCACCCTGCCTTCCATGTATCTAAGATCAAACCCGTGTTTTGGGCACCTATTAATCCGCCTGTCCCGGTTCCTCCCCCGCCGCGTCTCGTAGATGGGGAACCTACTTATTTGGTTAGTCGTATTCTGGACTCGAGAAGGAGGGGACGCGGATTTCAGTACCTGGTGGACTGGGAGGGTTACGGTCCGGAGGAGAGAAGTTGGGTTCCTGCTAGAGACATTCTGGATCACTCTCTGATCGATGATTACAATCGTCAGGTAAGTCCGCCAGGGAATGCCAGGAGGCATTCTTAGGGGAGAGGGTACTGTTACGGTTCATGAATTCACTCTCTCTCTCTCGTCTAGCGTGCTGTTGTGTGTGTCTGTGGGCGTGGTCACTGATTAGCGATGATCAGCAGCGCCAGCTGGTTTCAATTGTTTGTCTCCTATATAAGTTCAGTAACTTGTGTTTCATGTTGTCAGATCGTTGTTTCTCCCCGGTGTGCTCCCGTACCTGTTGCTGTGTCCCTAGTTCCTGCCTGAGTCTTCCTGTATCGTCATTTGTTCCTGGATCTTCACCCAGCACTGGATTACCGAGCACAGTCACTAGGATTACACACGCACCGGGATTCTAGGGATCATCACAGGACTGAGCACCATCATCTGTTGTCCACCAAAGTCCCTGTGTCACCGTTCCATCAGCCTTGTGTCCGCCCACCTGTGTTTCCCTGTGATTCGTCGTGCATATCTGACTTTTGTGCTGTTTGACAATAAACACGCCTTGCGATTACTTCCTGTCTCTGTGTTACGTAACAATAAGAGTAATGTCTGAAACCACCGCTCACTGTTAATTAGCATAATAATTGAATGTTGCTTGGCGCAGAATTCTTCCTGCTGTGACCCCTTTAAAGTATTTATAGGTTATTGTATTGTATGGATATTGTCCCATTGATAAATACAATGTAAATAAATCTGTCTTCTCGGATAAAAGTGAAGTGGAAATAAAAATCAATAATAGACTGAACAGTTCCATGATAATATGTCTGTAACTTATGTCTAATTTACCAATCTCGTCTTTGAAGTCCAAAAGGCACTAGGTAGGTGTGTGTAACAATAAAAAATAATTGTGAAAAATAACAAAGTTCAATTTATGAAATAAATTAGTAATATTAATTTTATTACATACTAAATTGGTTGATGTTTCTCTTCTTAATCTTCTTTGTTGGGCCTGGATGCCAACATATATTTAAACATATTTATTTAGTATGAGAGTAATTGACACTGACTAGAACTTTAATGTTTCAACAAATTCAGCTCAGATATTCAGACTCGTCTGACTCGTTGCTGTATAACTGGTCAAACTTACCTTCCCAAAAAAATCAATACTGTACTTCATACAATACTGTAACCTAGAAATAATTTAAAGGGGTCACTTGCAAGTCGCAGCAGAACGAATTATGTGCCCAGCAACATTTGATTCAAATATTATTCTGCCTGAATGAATGGAAAGACTGAGCTGAATGCATAAACCGATTTGTAAACCCTAAGTGAAAAATTGGAAATGTAGCCAAAATCTCAATTTCTGTTTGTTAAACTAAACTGAAAACCAATAAACGAACCATTTTCCCCTTTCTTGTTATTGCATTCTAAATAAGACATGAAATAAAATGAAATCAAAACAAACACGGACCTCACATGAGTGTGACTGCTGTGGAACTGTACCTGAGTGTTACAAGAGTGCACTGCTCATCACGTTTGCTGAGATGGTGTTTGTCTACGTCTGAAGAGAGCTGACGTACTGTGAGTTTTCTTCATTTTTGTTCAGCTACAGTTGACATCCGGAAGAAATACATGGATTTTTTTTTTTTGTGGTTGTTAAAACGAAGCTGATTTCTGAATGGTTCTGAACGATTTCTGTTGCTATTGTTTCGAGAACATTCTTCCCATGCCATTTTTGACATGCTAGTTTGAGGCTCTTTTGACAGTAATTATTTTACTGTTAAACCAGTGTTCTGGGACATTATTTTTCCTTTTCTCTATTTCATGGTTGAACTTTTTGAATGTTCTACAGTGTTTTTGTCTCAAGACATTTTATTTATTTTATTTTTTTGTTGATGGAAACCTGAATATACTTTATGAACTGGGAACAGAGCTTGCTTTTGAACAAAACTACCTCTGTATGTTTTTTTTTGTTTGTTTGTTTTTTTTAATCTCGATTTTCCTGTTTACCAGATGCATTTGCATGGAAAGTGATTTTTGCAGATTTTCTCAAAACTGTTCATCTTTGTGTTTTTTTTTTTTTTTCTAAAATGAAAAGACTTGATATTAAGAGGTTTCCATTTGATTAAACTGATTACACTGCCATATAAGGATGCTCCAACATCAGCTCAGTTCTGTGGTGAGGTAAAAGACTAATATTGAATTATGAATATTATGAATCTGACTCGGGTATGCTGATTGTCATGTAAAACTGTTGGTTTAACTGAATATCATCTGAACTTTTTGAGGGAACTGTTTCTTTGATTCTGATTGTTGTGGAGAATACAGCAGCAAAAAAAAAAAAAAAAGTTAAGGAATTTGTTTTGTACATTTTCTTTAGTCAATTCACAAATGAAGAGGTTGTGTTTGTTTATTTTCTGTTATTCTTGTTTCTTCTATGTATACCAAACACTGTAAAAATAAACCCAGACTTCTGGGCCCGTCATCATAAAGATTCTAAGAATCCTCTCAGAAAACTCTTAATTTAGCTTAAAAACTTTTACGGAGGAGTCTTAGCTTAAGAGCGATTCGGGATGGATCTGAGAGCAACTCTGAGTAAGGAAAAGACAAAAACTTTCATCTTAGTGAGGAGGCGGGGTTGACCCCATTGCTATGTATGACACAATCTTTTGAAGAGTGTGATTGGTTGGTTGACCAAGCAGGAAAAAAGAGTGATTTTAAGTATAGGGTCTATTCTAATTCTGACTTTGAATTTACATGCGTAATTTATCCTATTTGACCGTTCTCTCTCTCTCACACAAACACACACACACACACACACACATACACACACACACACACACACACACATTATATGTGTGTATCTAAATCCTTTTTTTTTATTTACCATGCTTTTAATTTCCTATAAGGTATTTGATTGGCTTAGAATTCCAAGATGGCGCCGCCGAGTCCGGTCGCCGTCCAGGTCGCTCCGCTTAGATTGTTTTTATTTACTTTTTTACCTACTTTTGCTTTCTCTTTTTACACACATTACCTCTGCACTGATCATCTATGAAAAGGAAACACTTTTGGACATTGGACACCGCTTCACTGACCTGTTTCAGGACACTTTATCCTCCAACCCATCGTGGCCATCTGAGATTCTCCGGAACGCCGAGATGAACAATGGCCACCTGAATAACCACCCGAGGCAACGGATCAAGAAACACCGCGGGAAACGTGCTGGGATACGCAACAGACTGAGGAAAAGAGCACACAGCCCTCCTTTACCGAGCATTTTGCTCGCCAATGTCCAGTCTCTGGAGAATAAGATGGACGATCTTAGAGCCAGGATAAGTTTCCAACGGGACATTAGGGACTGTAACATCCTTTGTTTGTCTGAAACGTGGCTCACGCCCTTGGTCCCGGACGCTGCTGTAATGCCGTCTGAAAACTTCTCTGTTTTACGGATGGACAGGACAGCCGAGGCCGGCAAATCCAAAGGCGGAGGAGTTTGTTTCATGATTAACAAGAAATGGTGTGACCCCAGGAATATCTCTGTCGCGCTCCTGCTCGCCTCATCTCTTAAGCCTCTTAAAAGTCCTCGTCTGTGCTCCTAACAAGTTTGACCTTAAGACCTCTTTTAAGGGTAAAGATGCTTTCTGAATTACTTTTTTTTTACTAGGATTTTTTCTTTAATTTTAAGAGTAAACGCCCACATTTCTAAGAATTTTCTTAGAATTTTGTCACTAGGAGCTACTTTTTGCATTTAGATTCTTTATGAATACGGGCCCTGTTATCTTGGAGTAGGGGCATTCCACCTGTCTTGTGGGTTGATAGAGGGCAAGAGGGGTCAACCAATGCCATTATACTCTGGATAGCTACCGTGTACGTCATTAAATTCCAGAGCCTCAATCCTCATCAGTCGCTGCTACCAAAGGCAAAAGCATGCTTAGCAAAACAGATAAAAAACATACTTAAATAAGTGCAGGAATTAAATGTACAAGCGACTGAAAAGCTAGATCTTGTAATTTCCCTAGTCACCCAAGATATATTTTAGCAGAAGTTAAACTCACCCCTACATTGTAGTGAAATTCCCTGCTACATATAGTTGCTACAAACTATTTATGACTTTCAGGCTGTTTACACGATAATGATGTAGTCAAATATTAATAATAATTTTAACTTATACACAACAAAGTTTTCAAAACGATTCACATTTACACATATATGCAAAAAAGGCCCAAAACTCTGTATTATGCATGCCAAACCTGTAGTTGGCGCTGTCACCTTGTTAGTAAACAGTACCTGTAGGGAAGTCACAATTATATGTTGTATATGATGTGTCTGATTGCAAATATATTCAAAAAACATAGGTTGTACATTATTTTTGCAGTGAATTATGGGATAGTATGAGTGTATTTGCTTATATCCACTACGGTTTCAGACTCCACTACAAATGACTGTCCCCTCAAATAGGGTTTGACAGAGTTCCATTAGTTTGCATTATTCAGCAGTGATCCCACAACATTGATAATTAACTGACAACTAATTGTGTGATTACTTGATTATTTTTATTCATCAGCAGAAGAACAGGGAAGTGTTTTACTTACCTTGTTATTTTTGTCTCCGATTTTCCAGTTTCCAGTTTGTGTCAATCTCAGTATAAGTCACATCATCTTTCTGCTCCTAAACATTAATGGAAACATAGTGAAGTTATGATTGAATCAGATGGATCCATTATATTTACTATTATCTGTGACATTTAAAAAGAAACAGTAAACATACTAACTTTTCATTCAGCTGATGCCTTTATCTAACCTGACTAATAAAAGTACAGATAACTGAGACCTTCTGCTCTGGAGCAGTGATTATAGATGTAATAATAGCTAGCTAATGTATCAATCATGAGTCATTGGTATTATGATACTTACCACAGAGTCATTAGTCCCTTTTCTGTTATCTGAAAAATAATCGGAATATTTATGGTAGCTCACAAACTAAAATAATGCAATCGATGAATTATAAAAGTCTAGATGAATTATAATGCAGATAATACATGTTCTTGTTAGTTTGTAAATTACTGTCCACTCAAGCCAAACATTTGATCACACCACATATTTAACATCACATCTTAGCAGATTTCCGTGATGAAACTGAAACTGATGTGCCTATGTCTAAATCTGAAGTCTGATATTTTTTAACTCTTGTCTGACGTAATGCCTGTAAACTCTAAATACTCACCAGCTCTTTTTTTGCGAACCACCCAAAGAATAACAGCAGTAACCAGAACAGCTAACGCAGAAGCAGCAACAATCATGATCACTGACGGAGAATATATAGAGAGACACATTCAGATTCAGATGAACACAACAGCAGAACATCTACTGTACACTGTAAAAAACTCTGGGGTGTTATTTCAACCCAAATGCTGGGTTGAGACCGCTGGTACGCCTTGGGTTGTTTTAACACAAGTTTGGGTTGAGAATTGGTCTTGATCATAAACCAGCGGCACTGGGATGGGAACGCAGACGTGAAGGAGAGCACACACGTCATGTTAACACCAGACGTCTCCAGTGCGAGAAGCCGCTATTTTCTCAGCGTGGAAGAAGCAAGAAGCGAGCGAAAGACATTATGGTTAGTAAAGATTCAAAATGTAAAGTTATCATTCATTGTTTATGTCCGGGAGTATTTTTAGGTTTCATTATTGGCAGAAATAAAAGAGCTTAATGAAAAATAAACTGTTTCGTTTTTGAGCCCCTGATTTTCCTTTCTTAAGGAAAGACATAACTCTTCCCCTGCCTTCCTAGTTCACGGCTAACTCCAGCTCCTGTCTCTCATTAACTGATTCACCGCAGGTCCGCAGCAGAAGCACCCCGAAAAAACGTTGCCAATGTTTTTTAAACAAAAACGGTGATGCGTTGAACACACTGTTCTGATGACGCAAGAGTTGCAACTATGGCAGCTGACATGTACATTCATTGTGAAGAATTTTCGGAGCCATCTATTTAGCCTCAAATACTGACTTTATTTGTAGTACATACGGTTTTAATACCCTGTATTTTCTTTCTCATTTTTAGGAAAAGCACTTAATTACCAAATTGTTTATTTCTATACCAAAAGTCATACACTTGCATTGAAGCTAAAAATATAAACAACTACATCATTATGTTGATATCCTATATTTTTACAATAAAACTTACGACAAACATGCCTTCTAATGTTGTTTAGAAGTTGTTGCGTATACCGAGCTGCAACGAACACATTTGTACATTATTTTCCTTGAAGCCATTGATTGTGCGAGTTCACTTTAACCTTTTAGGCGCCAGAGGTTTTTTCCTAAAACGTTCGATAATTTCATAAGGCTATATCTTAAAATTTATAAAAGATAGAGACTTTCTGTCAATTATAAAAATATTAAGGATGACCCAATGTTTATGTAGGGATTTTATTTTCCCATCTAATTTGCATACTATGACGTCATATGGGGTGGTCATCTTGAATTATAGAATTTTCATGAAAAGTCACGTTTAAATGATAAAATGGAGCACTTCTTTCCCCAAAAAAATGTCCCTCACCTTCTGTGTGCTATATTGCACAATACTGAATGCTCAGGTAAATAGTAAGCAGTAAACAAACTGTGTAAATCATTACTAATAAATGGTAGAAACAAACCGAATGCATGTAGCGGTAGGGATTTTCAATTTACTACATGCAGCAGGCACTCTGATTCCATGTATGGGGCACATATATATTATTCATAGGACACACAAACAAAAGTAGACAAGACCTTTTTAGTTCAAAAGCTATGCCCCGTGTCACATCGCCTCTGCTTCTGCTATGAGCAGCGCGGCCAGATCTGCCTCGCGCACGCGCCGAGTGTGCACAGCTCGGACTACTGTCAGTGTCATTGCTACTCTCCACCTTGCCTCCTAACTGTCCTATGAATACTTCGACCTCGTCTAACATACCCAGTGGCATTAGACAAAGTCTCCACTACAATACTGTCACCGCGATTGTGGAGAGGTGCGGTCAGAAGACAAATATACATGTCTAGCGCGGTAAAAATCTCCCGCCTCATCCCCGCAACAAAAACTTGCCTGCTAATTTCGCGATGAACACTCCGACCCTGGCAAACATTGTTTACACCTCTGACATTTGGCAAATGACCATTTATTTACATTGGGCAAAGGATTCACCATTTGTGCTTGGTGTAGGGCTATCTACTTTCACTTTCAGTATGACCGTCATCTTCTGAATGCAGATATTCCCCTTCAGAATCAGTGTCCGCGAATAAAAGTTCCAACACCTCATTGCGGCTTTATTGAAGCTTTATTGATGCTACTAGATAATAATAATAATGAAAATAATAATAATCTAATGCCAATACTCGCTGACGTTGACAATATTGGTCAGATAAAATGGCTCACTCACACAAGCTCCGCTTTTTTTCGCACTGATTCAATGCACTCTATCTCGAAGATTTTGTATAGGAGCATGACGTTTTTTTCAGTCAGAGATGAAGTATTACATGTCTGCTATCTAGTGCAGGGGAGGTTGCATGAAATTTGACACCCTATTTGACAAAATCGGCCGTTTTATTCAGTGCCGCATCTTGTCGAGTAAACTCGACCGTGGCGCCAAGAGGGTTAATACCGCGAGCTTTATATACATGTTGCTGCTGATTGGACTGCAGTTCTGACACACCCACCAAACAAGAGAAACCGCATCTCAAACCCCGTTGCACACCGGTGCACGCCGTTTCCAGGAAACATGACGTTCAACACGGAAACCGTATCAAAACATTGCGCACCGTTTTGAACTTGAACATACCCCTGAACTGCGGGTCGTACCATTTACATTGATTCAAATGAAAATGCCTTTTTTTATACCAAACCAGTACCTATATACAAGTTTAGTTTTGCACATGAAATGTTTTATTTGTACATAAATGCTATACAAATGTTAGTGCATGTATATGTATGTATAGAAAACTGACTTCTAAGGGCCCCACCCCCTGCCTCGGGCCCTACCCCCTTTACCCCCCCAGTCTGACGCCCCTGTTCTAGTCATGGAAATTATGATTATTTTATTTTATTTTATATTTTCGTTCAGTGACCATTTCTTTGTATTACACAAATACGGCTGCAGGTGGCGAAAAAGAGTTGCTTATGTGTCATGTCTTAAGTCAATGAACGTATTCACTTGTTACAAAAACTTATTTGGTTTGATTAAAATGTGTGCATAATCGCATTCAGTATATAAAGTCTAATTAAGTTGTACAGATGAACAAAGCACAAGGTTTTCTTGCATAATTAGCATTTTAATTGTTTAGTCAGACAGTTCATATATTATATATTCACATTCATAAATCGGGGATTAAACGTGGAGTTCTGTATGCTAAATATGAAAACAAGCGTATGTGCACAGTACTTACAACTGCGCTTTGCATTTGCATTTTACAACTGACCCGGTTTAGTCTCATTAATTTCGCTCATGAAAAAGATAAGCTATGTACCTGTTCATTTCATTCACAGACGACATGTATCCGTTCATTTAACTGGTTCACAAACAACATGTGTACAAGTTCAGTCATTTCATTCACAAACGAGATGTGCTAAATCGTTCAACTCGTTCACGACTGACATGGTTATCAGTTCAGTCAATTCATTCACGAACAACATGTGTCAGTTCATTCAACTCGTTCACGACCGACATGGTTATCAGTTCAGTCAATTCATTCACGAACGACATGTGTCAGTTCATTCAATTCGTTTGCAAATGACATGGGTATCAGTTCAGTCAATTCATGCACGAACGATATCTCTAGATCTCGTTCAGACTCATGAAACTCTTTCAGTGAAGGGCGTAATCGTTCACTAAATTCAACAAATCACATGCTTCATGTCATACTCGAAGGCTATTGGCTCGAGGTTGAGTAACTCTTTGACAGGATGAAATGGTTCAGCTACCCGGTTCAGGAGCTGCGCATGAGCTGCTAATAGTGCCGCGCTGCTGTGGAGGGAGGAACTTCAGTTAACAAGAAATTTGAGTCAGTGGATCCCGTGAACGAGAACGATTCGTTCGCCTAAAAGATTCGTTCAAAAAGAACGATTCGCTCACGAACGACACATCACTTCCCTGATCAGACTTGTCGAGTTTGTGTCTTCATTGTCCTCGTGCCGAGAGTTAAAGACACAGAAGCTGTTTGTGTGAGAGTCACAGACTGTGTGAGGAGGAGGAGGCGGTGTTCTTCTGAAGAGAGAGACAGACGGGTTTAAGGAAAGTAATCTTCAGTAGGGTTGTGCCGATAGACGATTGTATCGTGTATCGACGATAGTCAGAGATATCGACATAAGCAGATTTCTAAGATAACAAAGACGATATTAGGCTCCTTCTCCTATTAATGTATTAGATTATAATAATAATAATAACTATTATTTTTATTAGGCTGCTTATTATAATTCGGCTAGCAAAGTGCCCAGAAAAAGTGTGGGTGGGGGGAGTACAGTTCTCTCTCCACCTTCAATACCACGACCTAGGTGCTCCTGAGCAAGGCACCGAACCCCCAACTGCTCCCCGGGCACCGCAGCATAAATGGCTGCCCACTGCTCCGGGTGTGTGTTCACAGTGTGTGTGTGTGTTCACTGCTCTGTGTGTGTGCACTTCCGTTGGGTTAAATGCAGAGCACAAATTCTGAGTATGGGTCACCATATTTGGCTGAATGTCACGTCACTTACTCACTTACACTATGTGATGATGATGTAGAAGGACTATGTGAGAACCACTATGGATGAAAGTTCGCTCTGCCGCCTTGTTATTATTTTCATGCACACCGCACACCGCACAATAATGTGATGCATGCAAAATACATAGTTTTGGCCATTACAAAGTCTTCATCCACAAACAGACGTACATCGTCTGCAGACATAAGGTATTTCATTGCACTTTAACAAGCAATCTGAATGGCCTATATATGTGCAATATTTTAAACGAGCCCTCATTAACTGAGTTTAATGCCACAGTTATGTTAGAATGCATCTCTTGTTTTTGTGGAGGTGCGTCAGTCTCGTCATAAAGCGCGCGGTCCAGAGCTCAAATCTACTATTGATTTTCACTGTTTACGGACTTTACAGAACATTTAGACTGATAACTTCCAGCAGGACTTATTGTCACAGGACGCGTGATATGACAGTTGCGTCTGACTATATATGAACTAGCTGTTTTAAATACAGTATTTTTATATTTAACGTTAGTTTATCAGTATGTTTGACAGTATATTTTTTTGATTATTGATGATTCCATAGGCTCTCTCTCGTGCACCTGCAAGGTTTAAAACACCAAATAGTTATGCTATGATAGGAACAAAGAGTCTCTCTCTTGCTCCACCCAGGCACGATAATATTGTGTATCGTCGATCTCACGGGCTGACGATATGACAATTTGAAAAATAACCATATCGCCCAACACTAATCTTCAGAATTCCATCGTTTTCATTTTTTTACTAAGAATAAAATAATATTTGTTTTTGTAGATGTTGAAGGCCGGAGACAAGATAACTTCATTCTTTTGAGATTTTATGTAAGTTATTTTTAGAAAATAAATGTTTCTGTTTTCAGTGCTTTTGCTGATTTTATAGAGGAAGGATTTTTAGTTCAGGTTCACCATATTCAACAATTATATTTTAATGCATGAACACAAAATAAATCTTAAAGACATTCCCTTCGCAGGACTGAATTTGATTTATTTAACTGTTAGTTTACAGCAGCTCCATATCAGTGTAACTCTCTGTTGAGCTGCTGTGTAACATAGAAAGATTATTAATAAGTGCTCACTGTGATTTTAATAGTTATGTCCTGAAACTAAAAGAACCAAAGTCCCATTCATCTTTGTGAAGAGAGTGACCTAGCTTTCACATTGACTTGCTTTTTGTGAAAGAGAAAACAAGTGCTTGAGGTCTACAAATTAAACAAGACCAGTGATAAGCTTATCTTAAAGTCTACAGTAAATCAGTTATGTGAATACCAATTCTACTGTTAGAGTCACATGAAACCACTGAGATGAGTAAGACATATAGAAATACCTCTCTGTGTAGCTGTTGTCTCGGGGGTTTGAGGAGTCTGTGTCTCTGTATAAGGAGGAGGATTTCAGTTCTGATGCGTCATATTTGATCAAATACATCTTAGCTCTGTTTGACTTCATTGTTCATTGACTGCTGATGTGTGTCAGTGATCATGTACCTTGTTCTGTAGAAGCTGCTGTAGTTTGACTTGATTTCTTCTCAGAGTTTGAGCTGCTGACTGGAATCAGTGTTGAATCAGCTGAAGCTGCAGAAGAGGAATGATCAGAACATTATTATTATTATTATTATTATTATTATTATTATTATAAGTACACTACTAAAAACTGAAAGTACGACTCTAGCTCACATGAACAGTTAAGGACAAGGAGGAGAAACACAGACAGACATAAATGAAGAAATGTAAGGTTAGATGCTGTTTATGTGTGGTGCATTAAATGTAAAAAAATCTGCTAATATTTTGCAGCTTTTCAAAGGCAAGTTTTGCTATCTATTTAAATTAACTAAAGTGTAGACAAGACACAGTGTATCTCTGAAGGCATCACTGATGATCTTGTCTCCTGAATTCTGTTCAGTGATAATGGAAGTAAGACTTTGCAGATGAACCTCTTTTGATCAGAAACAGCCCTGATTACAATATAAACACATGAAGTTATTAAAACCTCATTTATATTACCTTTCCATAGTCTGATTTGAAAATTGTTTTATCGGAATGAACTTTTATTTATTTATTTTTTTTACTTATGATGATTACAAAAATATGTGATAGGTAAAAAGTAAACAAAAAAAAATTATTTTAAATGTAAAATTATTTTTATGGTAAAATATCTATTTAGGAGTCGACAACTTTTTCTTTTTTTTTTCTTTTTTTTTTTGTAGGGTTAAAGAAACATAGTGTTGTTATCTGAACACATGTCAGTGTATCTGAGTGAGGTCTTCAGGTCACAGTAAACATTGATCTTAACAGCTGATTCTGGACCTGCTTGTGTAGGAGCTGCAGCTGATTTAGAGCTGGTGACTGGAGACGGTGGCTTTGTTTCGCTTGGAGCTGGACAAGATGAATGTTCAGATACGTCATAGACTACCATCATATTTAAATGACTGATGATTAATTGTTCATAGAAATCATTTACTTGGATACTTGACAGTATATGTGGCTGAGGTCTTCAGTTGATCTCTGTGTTTAAGCTGACATCTCCACTCTCTGTTGTGATCTTCATTCAGGAATGTTGTAGTCAGAGAGATGTTACACTGTTCTGAGGAGAATGAGATCTGTAATCTGGAGTCTGTCTGCAGATTCACACCAGCCTGATTCACCCAGATCAGCTCAAGACCCTCAGAACGGACTAAAGTATCACAAGAGACTCTATCCAGGGGCGCAGATGGGATTTTTTAATTGGGGGGGACCAAGCTGTCAGCAATTGATTTCAACTCAATAAGTTATTTTGCCTAATTTGGGCTTTAATTGGTGCTCAAGTAGTTTGGGCTAATGGTTTGCACTAAAAAGCCATTGGGGGATTCTAATTTGAAATCATGGATAAACAACAATGAACAAAGGTAAACAAAGCCCTACCTGATCAACACTAGCAATGCATGATCAAACTGTTATGTGTCTAGTATACCAATCACCCACCAAAACATAATGCCTTCTGCAAAATATGTTTTATTTAAACATTTGCTTATCTCAGCATATAAATTCTATCAGTATGAACAAAAAAGCAAAGAACCTATGTACAAACAATACAAAAAACAAATATAATAAACATAAATAAAAATAAGTACACAGAGTATTAGAAATTCCATCTAGTGCAGCCAAATAAATTTACTCATTGAAGGACCCAAAAACATCTCTCCTCCTTTCATTACCCTGAACATACTGCTGGGCAATTTCTTGTCTGTCCAGTGTCAAGCCTCGCTTGGTGAATATGGCACACAGCAATGCCATTCAGTCTTTTGTGTGTCATGGTTGATCTCAACCATGTTTTCAATCTGCGTAACCCACTAAAACTGCGCTCTGTCTCAGCAGATGATATGGGCACCACCATCAACAATCTTTCTAATGTCTCTACCTGATCAAATAGGCCACGGACTTCATGGGGCATTTCTTTCAAGTCTTTCACATTCAGTTCAGGATATTTTTGAACTGCTGCATCATTTGTAATGGGAGTCAAGAGTGAGTTTTCAAGTTCTTTTAGAGTTTGAATGCCTGGTTGCATAAACCTTTCAGTAATTTGTGCATCTACTTTGTCAAGGACACGGTAGAACTCTACTCTGTAAAAATCCACAGCTGATCCAGGTGTGTATGCAGGAGCCTGCCAGAATATCTCTTAGGTGGCCTATGTGTGCGTGGTGAAACAATGGGCTCTAGAGACAGATTGTCACACCTGTCTCCTGCCTCCTTAAAGATTGTATCAAAGTGTTCAGTGTTTCTTTTGGATTTCAAGCTGTCTTGGCCTAAAGAGACTGCAGAGAGCATGCCCTCCACTGTCTGAGTGTTTTTCTGGAGAGAGGCGTTTTGTCACGATCGGTGTTATGGGAAACACAGGAGAAGGAACCAATTGCAGGTAAGTCATTTATTAAGGGATAATCCAAACGATTAAACAGTCCAGGCAGGGTCAAAACCAGAAGATCCAAACAACATAAACAAGACAAGAACACAAGGCAAGGCACGGCACGGCACGGCAAGAATTGATGGACATTAAACAAGGACTCCGTAACACAGACTAAGACAGACAGGGTATAAATACACAGAGGGATAATGAGGGAACAGGAGACAGGTGGGGAACAATCAATTACACAACAAGGAGGAAGGTGACCAAATAAGGGAACAGGAAGTGATAAGTTGACAGACACCGTGAGAAAGGGGGACATCTAGTGGAACCCCAGGGAACACAACCCAGACACTGTGACACGTTTAGAATCTCAAGTTCACTGATCACATCTAAAGCAAGCAGAAGTCCGAGTACAACATTACCCTGTTGCAGTCGAACACATAAGCCCTCTGCCCGGCTTGCAGATTCAGAATTACTTGCAGCCATCTCATCAAGTGCATTTAGTACCATCCCATATTGGCTGAGAACAGCAGGGATAGCACGTGAGCGTACAGTCCACCTAGTGGGACATAAAGGCCTGATAGACAGGGCTGGTCCTTCCCCTTCAGCTGCAACAATGGCTTTAAACTTGTCTTTCAGCTTACCAGAGTGCCCAAAAAATGTGCCAAGCTCATGTATCCAGTCAAGTGCATTTCGCACGACACTGGAGGCTGAGCAAGCCTGTTGTGTAACTAAATTAACAACGTGTGCCCCACAATGTATATATGGTGCTAGTGGCTGTGCTCGCTGAATAACAGCCTGGGCACCCGAGTACTTTCCAGACATATTTGAAGCCCCATCATATGCCTGACCTCTGAGGCCAGATATTGGCAAATTTAGTCTCAATAGAACGTCCAAAATGATGCTGGCAAGGTTTTCACATGTTGTAGAAGTTGTTTCATACAACCCTATAAAGTCTTCGTGCACCAGCAAATCAGTGTCAATATAACGTAGGCACAGCGCCTCCTGCTCAACACCAGAGATGTCCCTTGTCCCATCCATTATAATCGGATACTGCAACACTGGTAGGGACCGGATCTCAGCTGCAATTGTCCTGATAATTTGATGAACTCATCAAATTTATACACTCATTTTGACTATCCCAAGATGTGTGCACCCCCCTCTTTGCAGATAACCACCTAGTAAATGATTGTATTTTTGAATTTGCTTTGTATTTTAAAAGTTGCTCAAGGTTACCTTGATGATGTTCATGCCCCCTAAAGGCCAATCCCTGCCTAGCCAGAAACATCTCAACCTCTATTATTTTTAAGAGGTTAGCTCTGTTTTCTGCCTGCTGTGTTCTGACTGCACTGCTCAACTGTGTAGTAACTGGCCTGTTTTCATATGCAGCAGTTGTGACAGCAACTTTGTTACCCTCTGATTTCTCATGCATGTAAAATATTTCAAGTGCTTTTTTCCAGTTTTTAATTCCAGTGCTGACAAAAGCTGGGTCTATACTCTTGGCTTGTACTGGTTTCCCTGTCTTAAAGTATTTAGAGCAGTGAAAACACAGAACACCATCAGTACCCATAATAACGTGCAGCCAGGGATACTTCTCACACCATGATTTTTGGAATGTCAGTGTCCGGTCTTTCATCACTTGTTTTTGCAAAACTTTAGGGTCAGGTTGATTTGGCTTTGTATATGTCATTATCATGTCAACATCCTCTCCCTCTATGTTGCCTCAGTCCCTCCTTATTCTGTCCCTGCTTCTTCTGTCTGTAATCCTACTGTCTCTCCTTTTTCATGCTGTATTTTTCTACCGTGGCTGCCCTCCGGCAGATCCTCACTTGACTGACTAGGGCCTGCCTTACTGTCATCAGGAATTGCCTGCAGGACAGGAGGACAATGTTAACATTTTAAATCTTATAATTTCAGTTAACCCTCTATACCCCAATATAATTTTACAACAATATGAAATACAACATATTCCTGAGAATTCCGGCTAAAACTACTAAAGTTGGTCATTATTTCAAATGTCTAAGAATAACTAAAAAACTATTTAAGTGTTAATTACAAGCAATTTATGTTTTACAAATAGCTCTTTCAAATGATGTGCGAGTCATAAAGAACTAAACATCCATGTTTTCCATAGCCCATAATTTAAGACCATAAAAAGGAATAAACATGATTTTGTAAACATCTATATACTCTGTACGAAAAAAAAACAAAAAAAAAAACATGATTTCACAGCTATAAGAGGATGACAAAAAGGCTATGTATGCCTTTATTTGTTGCACTGCACAAATTTACTTATATAATAATTATTATAATTACATTATATATTATAATTATTTTTATAGTGGCTTAAGTTACACGCCAGTAAATATACCTCAGTCAACTTCAGTGCAATAAAGTGCATGGGGTTAGATGATAATGTTATGCCTAATTTAGAATTGCAAGTCCAAGAAAAATAGTCATGGTCTTGTCTTAATATTAATACAATCACACCGGCGTGAGAACGTTCAGCGAGTCATATCATCAGCTGCTAAATTCAGATCTGTGTTGGCTGGCTGGCGCTGAGCCAGAGACAGACCTGTTTTTACAGCGCTGCGCATTAACCAATCACACACGGTTCTGTTGAGCTTTTGAATGCAATGGCCAATCAGAGGTGTTCAGATGAGTCATCACTAAAATGCTGCTGCTTCCATCACTCGCTCACTGACCGAATACCTCTTTCTGACTAATTCTCTCGTCAGAAACAAAAAGTGCAGATGTGTGTACGAATCTGTAAATATGATATTGATTTCACAGTGTTAACAGTTTCAGTGATTTTAATGGGAGTTTCTTGAGAATGATTGAACTCTAGACTGTCAGTGAAAATGATCTTTGATAATGTAAATGTTATTTGCTCTCTTTCTGAACAATGAAAGATTAGCAGCAGTTTTTATATCACATTGACTTTCAATGATAAATTCACATTTAATATAAAATTGGTCGTATTAAAAATATGTTATGGCATGACACCTATATCTGTTACTTAAGTAAACAGACAGATGTTCTGTAACTTAACGGTCATGTGAGGAGTTTTCTCTCTTCTCTGTGTCAGAGGCTATTTATACATATATAATACATACTTTAAAATATAATTTATTTGGTGATGCAAATCCAAATTTTCATCAGCTGTTACTCCAGTTTTCAGAGTTATGATCCTTCAAAATATAATTCTGATATATTGATCCATTACCAGTGCTGGAAACACATGTATATATTTATAGACACACACACACACACATTACATACATTTTATCTATATATCTAAATAAAAATAGGCTCAGTATATATGACCCAAAGTAACTAGTAACTAACTACTTGAATAGATTTTTTTATCCGATACTTTTACTTTAGTACATTTTTTGGGTTCTCTACCCACCTCTGGGGACAAGTAATTCAACGGTCACCACAGTTTCGCAGTCCAAACGTAATCGTTTTGCCATGATTGAGGTAATTTTGATCAAAATCTAAGAAACTATTATTATTATTATTATTCACATTTACGATCGGGGTGGCCGTGATTATAGCTCCCCATAGCTCCTAGTTGAAAACAGACATGTTCAGCTCCTGTTAGTGACACTCACGTGGTGTTTGCATACTTTATCACAGATGAAGTGAATTAAGTGCAGTATTTGTAAAATACACAGACGTTTTAGAAACGTTTTCATGAGCAACAGAAACAGTGTTTATGTAACCCACCAAATCAGAGGGGGCTAATAACTGGCCCCAAGCTGTAGTGTAGGCTTCATCGCTTATGCAAGCAGTTTTATTACATGTCAGAGATACAAACTTTCACATAAAGTAATAAATATCTAAAACACAGAGACAAACCTCATTCAAATTGAACTAAGAAAGAAAATAACACTTGACATGCCACAGGGCTCCAACAGGGCATAACTATCGGTGTGAAAATATACAACCACTAATTGAAATCCAAATGTAGCACAGCAGTCACAGCACTCAGAAGGAAATATGGATCAGCAGAAACCACAGAAAAATCCCCACCACCTCACCAGTGCCAGTCAGACCCATGGAGAAGACCCTGCAGCCGCCATTAAGTCAAGAAGTAGGACAACTACAACAAAAAGAAAGAAAAATAACAATCTTAATACACATAATACAAAGCAAACACAGGGCAATTCACCACAATAAAATATAGTAACAATAGTCATGCTAGTACTTTTAAATAACTGGATCTATAAAAGAGGAATTAAAACCAACCGGATGGCTCTCCTTTAAGAGACATCATTAATTAGTTCTGAAGACTGTGTTTCCAAGCCAATCACCAGTGAAACAAGCGGGATTCTGATCTTAGTGTACGCTGGTTTATTCCGTCAATAGAGGAGCAAGATGTAAGAACGCTATCAGAATCAGAATCAGAATCAGAAAGAGCTTTATTGCCAAGTATGCTTACGCATACAAGGAATTTGTTTTAGTGACATAAGCTTCCAGTACACAGAGAAAACAACACACAGAAAAAAAAAAAGAAAAAAAAGGGGGATTTACAAATTGGCAAATAAATAAGTGTATAAACAATTGTGCTATAAATGATAATGGAATAGGATTGAGTGAGATGCAGGAATGTTCTAGGATGGAGGGTTAACAAATAAATATAAGGATATTGCACGTTTATACGCATAAGTAGAGAACATTTAACTGTTCATGAGGTAGATTGCCTGGGGGAAGAAACTGTTCTTGTGCCCTGCTGTTCTGGTGTTTGCGGCTCTGAGGCGCCGGCCAGATGGCAAAAGTTCAAAGATGGGGTGACGTGGATGTGAGGGATCCAGAGTGATTTTCTGAGCCCTTTTCCTCACTCTGGATGTATACAGTTGAAGGGTGGGCAGGGGAGCACCAATAATCCTTTCAGCAGTCCGAACAGTTCTCTGTAGTCTTCTGATGTCTGATTTTGTTGCTGAACCAAACCAGACAGTTATTGAAGTACAGAGGACAGACTCAATGACGGCCGAGTAGAACTGTTTTAGCAGCTCCTGTGGCAGGTTAAACTTCCTCAGCTGGCGAAGGGAATACAACCTTTGCTGGGCCTTTTTAACAATGGAGTCAATGTGATTGTCCCACTTCAGGTCCTGAGAGATGGTGGTTCCCAGGAATCTGAATGACTCCACTGCAGTCACAGTCCTGTTCATGATGGTGAGTGGGGAAAGTGCAGGTGGGTTTCTCCTAAAGTCCACAATCATCTGTTCAGCTCCAGGTTGTTAAGACTGCACCAGACAGCCAGCTGCTCAACCTCTTGTCTGTAAGCAGACTCATCACCGTCCTGGATGAGGCCGATGACTGTAGTGTCGTCTGCAAACTTTAGGAGTTTGACAGAGGGGTCTTTAGAGGTGCAGTCGTTGGTGTACAGGGAGAAGAGCAGAGGGGAGAGAACACATCCCTGAGGGGCACCAGTGTTGGTGGAGCAGCTGTTTGATGTGAATTTCCCCAGTCTCACTAACTGTTGCCTATCTGTCAGAAAGCTGGTGATCCACTGACAGATAGAGCTAGGAACAGAGAGCTGGGTCAGTTTGGTCTGAAGGGCTGTTGGGATGATGGTGTTGAATGCCGAACTAAAGTCCACAAATAGGATCCTCACATAAGTCCCTGTTTTGTCCAGATGTTGCAGGATGAAGTGCAATCCCATGTTGATTGCATCATCCACGGACCTGTTTGCTCGGTAAGCAAACTGGAGGGGGTCCAGTAAGGGTCCAGTGATGTCCTTCAGATAAGCCAGAACCAGTTTTTCAAACGACTTCATGACGACAGACGTTAGAGCCACAGGTCTGTAGTCGTTAAGTTCTGCTATCTTGGGTTTCTTTGGGATGGGGATTATGGTGGAGCGTTTGAAGCAGGAAGGCACTTCACACAACTCCAGGGATCTGTTGAAGATCTGTGAAAAGATGGGGGCCAGCTGGTCAGCACAGATTTTCAGACAGGCTGGTGTAACACCATCTGGGTCTGGTGCTTTTCTTCTTTTGTTCTTCTTGAAGACCTGGTGCACATCATCTTCACAGATTTGAAGAGCAGGAGGTGTGGAGGGTGGGATTGCAGGATGTGTTAATGGTTGTGCAGGGAGATGGTCAGAATGGGTGATGGGGGTTTCAAATCTGCAATAAAACTCATTCAGGTCGTTAGCAAGTCGTTGATTAGCCTCAGTGCAAGGGGATGGTGTCTTGTAGTTCGTGATGGCTCTTAGACCTCTCCACACTGAAGTTGAGTCGTTGGAAGTAAACTGGTCTTCCAACTTTTTAGCGTAGGTCTTTTTAGCCGCTCTGATCTCTTTGTTCAGTGTGTTCATGGCCTGGTTGTACAAGACCCTGTCCCCATTTCTGTAGGCTTCCTCTTTGGCCTGACGAAGATGTCTGAGTTTTACTGTAAACCATGGCTTATCATTGTTGAATGTTAAATAAGTCCTGGTAGGAATGCATATATCCCTTACAGAAACTAATATAGGATGTTACGGTCTCTGTGAGTTCGTCCAGATCGGTGGTAGCAGCTTCAAAAACACTCCAATCAGTGAGGTCAAAACAAGATTGTAAATCCTGCTCTGTTTCGCTGGTCCATCTCTTCAGAGTCCTTACTACAGGTTTTTGCAGATTTAAGTTTTTGCTTGTAGGACGGTATAAGATGAACCAGACAGTGATCGGAACGTCCCAAAGCTGCTCGTGGAACAGAGTGATATGCATCCTTTATTGTGGTGTAACAGTGATCCAATATATTACTGTCTCTGGTGGGACATGTAACATGCTGTCTGTATTTTGGCAGTTCACGGGAGAGATTGGCTGTGAATACTGTGAATATTTATAGCAGGTGCAGGTGCAGATGTAATTAAGCTACCCCACAGACTTATGGGAAGTGTAGTCCTGAACTCCATCTCCCCGTTACATTTACATACCGCTTATATTTTCAATATATCACAAATGTTCAAGAATAAAGTTCAACAAACATATACTATTTAAATACTAATACAGTGGGGCATATATGCTTTTATCAGTGTTGTATGATAAACGGCACTCAATACAACAGTGCAACTACATTTAAAAGCATTTACCATTCTAAAAACTCAAATTTGTTGCCATTATTGGAACTGTAAACGCTCTCGCGTTACTTTGATGGCACATGTGACAGTCATGTGGCATCCGCGCCGTTTCAAGTTGGACAAAATTTCTAACCGGCATGCACTGCTTCAAGTCAGACTGCAGGTCGTACCATTTACACTGATTCAAGAAGGGTGGTGGGGCCCTGCACAGCATGATAATGACTTTTTTATACCAAACCAGTGCCTAACTACAAGTTTAGTTTTGCACAGGAACTTTTTTATTTGTAATTAAATGGTGGGTTTTTCAGACCGATTCGATTTTGATTATCTCCCCATTAATTGACTACTAACAATTTATACATGTTGATTTACATATCTGAATGAAAAAACATGAATTCCTTAACATTGCAATATATGTTTAATGCTCTTAAAATTACAAAAAAAAAGACTGACTAAGAATGCATTACTTTGCACTTGTATAGAGATAGCATTCAATAAAACCTTGAAGCCTTGAAAACACATAGCTTACTGAAACAAGCTTACTGAACACATAGGACCTAGCTTACTGAAAAAAAGTTCTTCTTTCAGATGAAAATAACAACAACTTGATGTCTAGCATTAAATAAAAAAGGTCACCCAAAATACTTGTTTAAAGCAATTGAAAGAATACAGTAACCAATGTAAACTTGAGGGCTTTAAGCTAATACAGAGAGTGCTTTTCCAAAAAAATAAAATAAATAAATTAACAGTAGGAGCCAGCAGCCTGTCATGGAGAAAAAATTTTTTCCGAATGCTCCACGTGTAACTTTGGCGTCCCGCCCTTTTTCTATCGTGTCTAATGATTTTGGTTAATATGCACGAGGGAGAGGGAGAGAGAGAGAGAGAGAGCGAGCAAGACAGCGCTCGTGTAGTTTGAAGACTGAGTGCACGAGCGCGCGTGAAACTTTGGTGTTTCGCCCTTTTTCTATCGTGTTTAATGATTTTGATTAATGTGCACAAGGGAGAGAGAGAGAGAGAGAGCAAGAAGCGCTCGTGTTGTTTGAAGAGTGTGAGTGCGTGCGCAGCCGGGCTCTCTCTCGTACGTGCCTCGTCAGGCGCAGCAGTCATTCACTCACCGATCAAATAAGGCTTTGACAACCGCCAAAAAAAAAATGATCAATGCAGAAAAACCCCTGGATTGGTTATATAACGTTGGACAGAATGTTGATCCAGTCATCGCGTATATTCAGCGCACATAAGGTAAATGTTTTGCAAACGTTTTTTAGAGAAATAAAAACAGGTCGACGAATTGATGCGCATATTTTGCGTCTACGTATTTTTTGCGTCAACGTCATCGATGACCTTCGACGCGTTGTCCCAGCCCTAACAGAGAGACATCACACACCAAGACAGGGCAGGGGTCTCCAACACGTCACTCGAGACCAGTATCTCACAGCCTGATTGGAGGCAGCTCGCCAAGACATATTGACAAATTGCCCATTAAGTTATTTTAATAATCGCATGTATGTATTTTAATTCATTAAACCCGTATTTGATTATCGTGATTGAAAAAAAAAAAACTCAAAGTAAATACAGTTCAGCTTTAATCAAAGTTATTAAGAGTCTCACGCAGGCGCAACACATAATAGATTTGTTTTGTGTTAAAAAATTAAGGCAGACTGCTGGGGGAAATAAATTAAAGAATATATGATTTCACTTTTTGTGTGAGTGCATAATAAGAAAACCGAATATCTTCTGAAAAGTTAATTTTTCATTTGCTTTCCATCTTTCCTCAGTGTAATGTTTTGTTTACAGAGGTTACCATGGAAACGGCTATGTTCTGCAGTTCATAAGCGCCCTCTGCTGTCAAACTGTGGATTTACAAATTCATTCAGTCTGACATATTTGTGTTCAGACCACTGCAAAATCAGACCTGGGGCCCGTTCTTCGTACGTCGCCAACTCAGTTAGCTGGATTTGATTATTGACAATTTGACGTGATCTTGGATCATTTGTTTCTTCGAAGCTCATCCCGGAGCTGCTGTCATAGCAACAAGTCCGTAAGCTTAAACCTGCTCGGGAGCAGCTTATTTCATGTAAACATGATTAGATCGCTTCTTTTCAACCAGAACTGATACTCAAAATATGTCTTCTACCACCGCTACTTTATTACAAAAGTATCGTACTGATCCAGGGACAATAATTTAAAATAATAATAATTTAAAAAATATGACACTATAGAAACAGACTGTTTTACTCACTGAAATATTTGTCATAAAATTATTACTTTATAATTGTATTAGGGTCTTACACACATGCTACACAGATAATAGAGTAATGCATTATTTTGAGTGATGACTGCTATTATGAGTGCCTTGATGGAGCGCAAGAGATGCAGATAACATAATATTGACCCTTAAGAAACTTTCATAAATGCCATCACGTAGCAAATCTGTCCAAATATAAAATTATGTGAATAGATAATTTCTACATTGAAATGAAAATGTAAAGACTGCACAACTATTATAAATTGCGAATCTAAATAATTGGGAATCATGAAAAAAATTCTAATAAAATCAAAACATGTATCTATTATCTGTTTCATGTATCTATTATAACATTTATGTAGTTTTGTTTGCTTGGCTGTTTCCTTATAAAAGTCCAGAAATTTGTCAAGTTTTTCATCTGGTGTCGTTTTAAATTATATGACGTCATTACATTGCCATCTTGCCACCAGCCAATCGCTGCACTGCTGATCATGGTTTCGAGTATCGATACATATCCCCTTTTAAGACAACACATGAACGCGCAATTATCTCAGATAATTCAATCCAGTGATACTAATCATACACAAGAGGTGTGTTCGAAGAACCCAATTAGCCGGATCAGGATTAGCACGATGATATCATCTTGGATGTGTCATTTGATCTCGGATGTAATAAGCGATGTACGAAGAACGGGCCCAGGGTCATGGGGGGCAAAAACACACATAAAGAGTCCAGCGGTGTGACATACATTGGGCCTTATATACATGTAAATACATGTAATGCAGACTATTCATTCTATGAAACATCTCTGTTGGTCACTTCAATGTAAAGAATCAAACCAGGGGCCTGTTCTTCGTACGTCGCTAACTCATTTAGCTGGATTTGAATGTTGACGATTTGGCGTGATCTTGGATCGTTTGGTTCTTCGAAGCTCATCCCGGAGCTGCTGTCATAGCAACAGGTCCGTAAGCTTAAACCTGCTCGGGAGCAGCTTATTTCATGTAAACAGGATTAGATCGCTTCTTTTCAACCAGAACTGATACTCAAAATATGTCTGCTACCACCGCTACTGTATTACAAGAGTATCGTACTGATCCAGGGACAATAATTTAAAATAATACTCATTATAAAAATTAGTTAAAAATAATATAAAAATTCTGTGTAGTCGATAACAGCCTACTATAGACAGCCAGTTTTACTCACTGAAATATTTATTTGTCATAAAAGTATGACTTCATAATTGTATTAGAGTCTTACACACACGCTATACAGATAATAGAGTCGTGCATTATTTTGAGTGATGACTGCTATTATAAGAGTGGCTTGATGGAGCGCAGGAGATGCAGATAGCATGATATTGACCCAAACTTTCATTAATGCTGTCAAGTAACAAATGTCCAAATATAAATTGAAATTTATAGACAATTTCTACATTGAAATCACAATGTAAAAACTGCACAAATATTATAAATTGCGAATCTAAATAATTGTCATGAAAAAAATAAAAAAACATGTATTTATTATCTGTTTCATGTATCTATTATAACATTTATGTAGTTTTGTTTGCTTGGCTGTTTCCTTATAAAAGTCCAGAAATTTGTCAAGTTTTTCGTCAGGTGTCGTTTTAAATTATATGACGTCATTACATTGCCGTCTTGCCACCAGCCAATCGCTGCACTGCTGATCATGGTTTCGAGTATCGATACATATCCCCTTTTAAGACAACACATGAACGCGCAATTATCTCAGATAACTCAATCCAGCGATACTAATCATACACAACAGGTGTGTTCGAAGAACCCAATTAGCCGGATCAGGATTAGACCGATGATATCATCTTGGATGTGTCATTTGATCTCGGATGTAATAAGCGAGGTACGAAGAACAGGCCCCAGAAATGCATTGGATTCACAAGGACTTACCTGAATGACACTGTCATCTGTCTTAAAATTCAGAGTGCTATATTCTCTCTCTTCACTGTAATGATGAGAGATTTTGTGCTAGTGATAACACAACACTCACTCTGTGTAATAAATCTCCAAGCAAACTCTGTGTTTAGAAACGTGAATGGTTGATTGTGATTCCCATTTGGCCATTTGATTTTATAATTGAATTAATAATTTAGCATTTAACGTCTCACAAGATGCAAAAGTGTTTAGAAGTTGTGAAGAGAAACAATTTCACAGAAATCAGCTCATCAGTTTTGGTCAGCAAGTCGTGTGTATTTAGTTATTGAATTGCAATTGAAGATAGATGTAGGCTTTTTTTTTTTTTTTTTTTTTTTTTTTTTTTAGCTGACATGTGCCAAACCACACACGTGCAATTTACTTCAAAAAAATTCTGTTGAATCTGATGTGAACAAGAAATTAATTGCTGAGATGTAAGCAATCAGTTCACCTAATCTCAATCGTCATATAATTTCAAACTATGTGATTCATATTGACTATGATTTTTTTTCTAAAAAAAAGTAAACACAAACATTCAGCCATAAATATCTGCCAAAAAAAAAAAAGCTCATCTAGTCGGCTGTGAGCCAGCTTTGGCTTCTGACTCTTCCAAACTAGATCAAGCTGCTTAGTAGCATGATCCATCACATCCAACATATCCCTGTATGTGTGGCTGGGAATGACCGATGACAACTCAGTGCTCACACTCTCATCATCGTCACCAAACACATCCACATCTACATTTCTGTCCCTATTACTAGAAGAGCCCAGCAGGATCAGATGAGTCCAATAACAGCGTCTCTGAATCCTGCTGTGCACCAGAGCAGAAGTCTTGAAAGATCCATACCTTTCTCAAACTGTTCCGCAAGCTCAATCTGCGATCCCCATGAGCTGAGTTTCCACTGTGCCTCAGCAGCGTTCACACACATCCCATACAGACACGTGACCAGGGTCAAAGCTGGGGTCAGCAGGGCCCCGGTGCAGGCTGTACCAGTGGGCCCTGTTTGAAAGTGTTTCATTTGTATGTTTGTTCTATTTATTTATTTATTTGTGCTATTTACGCAATGTTTTAGTTTTTTCAAGTTTGTGTCAAGGTACAGATACCGAATAATTTAATGTAAAATAGCACTGCATTGTCTTCAGTGTAAAAATTAAACATAAAACCAAACCAAAATGTATTCAGACAACTTCAACATTTCTCACATTATCACAGTTTATTTGCTATAGTTTAGAAAATGGTAATGAAATATGACTCAGAGTTTAACTGTGTGAGAACAAATTAATCTTGATAATGTCAGATAACTTTGATAGAAAGATATTTAATGGATTACAATCAACCAAAACTACAGACATCTGTTATTATGACAATATTTACACAACTATCAATACTTGTTTGACCAGTTAGCAAGCAATGCTTCTTTGTGTTCAGTCTATGGTGTGAAATGTCACATTAGTCAGGTTAAAGCAGTGGTTCTCAATTCCAGTCCTCGCGATCCAGTACTGCTCAGCACATATTGTATGTCTCTCTTTGTTAACACACCTGCTCCGTGCATGAACTGTGTTCTGATTGACATGGTTTCTACACAGTGTTTACTGCTCCCTAGTCCCTGAGCAGGGGAAATCTGTTGAAGTTTACTTCACTTCGGAACATTCAATCACGGATTTGCATTACACAACGTCCGTCTGCACACATGGACAAGTGTGACATCATATATCTCTGTAAGTAAATACAATTTAAATTCATGTCTCGCACACGTCAGTGCACTTTGAATGGAACATATACGTTCGCTTCGAACTGGAATCATGGCGGAATGTCCTGTAATGTCCACTTCACAGGGCACTTGTGTTCGAATAGAACAAATGTATGAAGCAATAAGAGAAACATACAAAATGTGCAGAGCAGGGGTGTGAGGACTGCAATTCACAACCACTGGGTTAAAGTGTCTGAATATTAAAAAAAAAAAAAAAAATGCACTAGTAGTCCACTATATGAATAATTTTTTGGTATAATGTCACGTTTTGCTTTATTTTTGCTAAACTCACTTCAATGAATTATAGTGTCCTATCAAAATCAATAAGTATAACTGGAATCTGAATAATTGTTGGTTTGACTGTACATTAATTCTTGTTAAAATTACATTTACATTACATTTAATCATCAAAAGTGACTTTCTGCTTCTTTGGGATGGCACAATCAAGCGACGTTCACTTGCAGAACACAAGCTTCTAGAGGCACATAAGTCTGAAGTAACACATTTAGGTAAATGGGTGCAGAGCCAGTGGTAGTTTTGTAGGCAAACATCAATGCCTTAAATTTTATGCGAGCGGCTATTGGAAGCCAGTGCAAATTGATAAACAGAGGTGCGATGTGTATTCTTTTTGGCTCATTTTTGGCCAGATTGGTTGCTGTCAAGGAGGTCGTTGTGTGTGAGAAATGTAGAGACTTGGTTGAACACAGCTCGTTCAAGTGTTTTTGCAATGAAAGGAAGAAGGGAAACAGAAAAAAAAAAAAAAACTAAAACTACAGAGTGATTCAGTCAAGAGCAGTGAGTGATTTTCTGGGATTAACAATACAGCAGCTAGCAGCTAAACTAGACATGGTAATGGCCGTAGCCAAGCCTTGGAAATTAGTGAGGTCCGTAATAACCCCCTTATTATAGAATTGTGCTATAATAACCCCTATAAATGCAGCTAAATATATACTCTAACTCTTGAAATGATACAGAAATATAGTTGTTTTAGAGGGATGCTCATTTTTAAATCATACTATTTATTGCATCAAAGATTGTTAATACTTTACTATGTTTATGGGGTGGATAATTGTATCAGTTTTTTTATTATTCATGCAACCATACATATTGGTGTTATAGTTTTATTTATAACCTGATAACATGGTGCTCTTATGAATGTTTATAGCATGATTGTGAAAGTTTAACTACTATACTGAATGATGTAGCATAGACTTCTTAATAACTAGTGTTCGCGTATTTCATTTCATTCTGTACCCTAAGTTACTTGTTTTACAGATCTCTGCACTAGTGTTAGACAGCGTTTTGATAACGTTTCTGACAGGTAATATATTTTTTTTTTTTTCTCTTACTGAATGTCATGGACTTTTTTTGATCGGAATGTCTATTTACTTCACCCATTAAACGTGTTATTTTCCCTAACCTAATGTGTTATTTAGCTCCAGTGGAGCAGTGTCACGATTGCACACACAAACAGAGAGATAAATATGCAGTGTTTTATTAGGGGAATCCAAGAATCAAAATCCAATCAGGCAAAAGGTCAGTATCCAGACCTGGCTCGACTCACGGGGAGCATCCACGGGGACCTGGCGGCCATCTGGTGTAGTGGCGCTGGGCTGGCGGCCATCGTGTCTGGAGAGACGGGTGTGGTCGGTGTGTCCCATGGAGCACAATGGTGTAGGTAACTTGTGAACCCCCAAAAGTCCAGGACCTCCTGCCCCTTCATCACCCACAGAAGAAAAGGGTCATCCAGGCAGGTGTTAAACAGGTCCTTCAGTGCCTCATCATTATACCCCAGCCCTACTGCCTTTGTACAAAACTTCTGATCCAAACCACCCACTTCACTCCCCCTTTGATGGAGGGTGGTTAGGTTCAGAAGTCTCCCCCTCCGCTCCTCCATGCAGGCTGGGGAACGGATACTATGGATGTGCACATCGATGACGCAGTATCAATATATCGATACTCAGAAGCTTCTATTTTGGTATCAATATTTTCTGCAAAGTATCGTATACTTAATTATATTTATAATTTTTTTATAACTAAATGTTTTAAGCAGTGTGTGCAGGCCAATCAGGAAGGTGTGTGTATGATATAAAAAGAAAAGGTCTCGCGAACGCGGTGGTATGACGTTAACAACGATTGGTCTGCGGCTGCGCGCAGGGCAATGTGCCATTCACCATCACAAAACGGCATGCACGGCCATGACTCACGTGAAAGATAACAGCAGTACCGCTACTCCCTATATCCAGAATACGCAGTCTGCGTAGGGCACCAAATCCCAAAGGAGGCACCATCCCAGTTGCTCAAAAAAAAAAAAAAAAACCTGCACCATTCTCCTGTCCACGCTCACGACCACTCGCACCTCATGTTTGCGGCTGAATGTTCATAATTTATGGATGGACATCTATGCCTGGGTAAAGGGCTCACATGGGCTCAAACACAAATTTGAAGCTCAATAGCATTTGAGCAGTGTTGGGAAGGTTACTTTGGAAATGTAACAGGTTACAGATTACAAGTTAACCTGTTTAGAATGTAATAGTAGTGTAACTTTTTCAATTACTTTATAAAAGTAATGTATTCTAATAAGCATGTGATATATTCTGTGTAATAAACTCCTGATTTTTTTTTTTTTTTTTTTTAACTGCTGTGTCTTTGTATATGATAGTTTTCTCAAAATAAGTAAAATGCACATGAAGTGACACATAGCAGTTCTAGAAATTATGTTTATGTGCTCGTGTACTCCTATATTGAGGCGGCAGAGGTTGAAAACACTGCGAGCTTCAGTAGACCTATGTGTATTAAATTAAACCATGTCTTTGCCATTAATTTACAGGAGGGGCGGACTGGGAAAAAAATTAAGACTGGAAATCTATACTTTACAATACAATACTCTACAATACTACAATATCTTTATAGAAAAATCTTAATATTAAATGTAATCCCCTTTGTAATCGTTAAAAATTTCATAAGTAACTGTATTTTAATTACTCATTTTTTTCTTAGTAACTGTAACTAATTACAGTTACAATAATTTTGTAATTAAATTACATAACGCCATTACATGTAACTAGTTACTCCCCAACACTGCATTTGAGGAGAAAGAATTGCAGTCATAAAACAATTGTAATGTGTTCGTTTAGGTGTCAGCTACAATGCACACTTCATACATTTTTATATATATATATATATATATATATATATATATATATATATATATATATATATATATATATATATATATATATTAAAATAAATTAGAAAACATTTAGGTAAAAATGAGGCCCGTTGATCACTTTCAGGCACATTCCTGAATGTAAAAATTTTAATATTTTAATATATATATTTACATTTAAAGTCATGTGTGTACAGGGAGTACAGGAGTGGGCTGAGGACACAGCCCTGAGGAGCACCAGTGTTGAGGGTCAGCAGGGATGAAGTATCGTTGCCCATTCTGACTTCTGCCTGTCAGGAAGTCCAGGATCCAGCTGCACAGAGATCTGTTTAGTCCCAGAGTCTGGAGCTTCGTAACAAGTGTGGCAGGCACTATGGTGTTAAATGCTGAGCTGTAGTCCACAAACAGCATTCTCACATAGGTGTTCTTATTTTCCAGGAGGGAGAGAGCAGTGTGTAGGGTGAAAGCAATAGCATCGCCTGTAGAAGGGTTGCTGCGATATGCAAATTGTAGCGGGTCCAATGACAGACAGCACAGAGCAGATGTAGTCTCTGACGTGGAAGAATAAATAATACAGTATAATCTCTTCTTTATTGGACAAACATTTTCACCACAAATTGTAGACCAACCAAAAAAAAACAAAAAAAAAACAACTTATAATCATGTTGAACTGTGTTGTGGAGAATACAATCCTTCATGTTTTTGCTTATTTAGGGTAAAGAGGAAATATAAGTAAGGATTTGTCTCTGCATTGAAATGATCCATAAAATAAAAATAAAAACATATGTTAATATATTGTGATAAACTGGACTATTAAAACATTTTAAATCTTTTTAACATTTTAAAATATGTTTATTAAGGTACCTGTCTCAATTTGATGATGACTTTATTTAATATCATATTTAAAGCAGTCTGTATAATATGGATTACTGTAAAATGACATTCAGCTGTATGCAAATATCTATAATATCCATAAACATTAAAATAATTGTTTCTGTAATCTTTATAGTATACACTGTTTGGGTATTTTATTGTAGAACTGTAGACATCTCGATTTCATTTTGGTGATGAAAGTTCTTCCTTCCTAAATAAATAAAATCAATATAAACACATTACTGGCCTTTTTTCTCACAGTCATGATTCAGATTGTTAGAGATCAGTGTGAATCATCAGGTTTTGTGACGATCAAAACTCACCAGCTCTTCTCACACAGATGATCTGAAGAAGAATCACAGTAGGAGCAGCAAACACTGCAATCTCTACAATACTCACAATCACTACAGGAACCATGTGTGGACAGAACAGAGAGAAAGAAGAGAAGAACAATAATCAACATCACTACAGGAACCATGTGTGGACAGAACAGAGAGAAAGAAGAGAAGAAACAATAATCACAATCACTACAGGAACCATGTGTGGACAGAACAGAGAGAAAGAAGAGAAGAAACAATAATCACAATCACTACAGGAACCATGTGTGGACAGAACAGAGAGAAAGAAGAGAATCAATCCCTGAAACTGTGAATTGATTATTAACAATGAACAATTATTAACAAAGCATTTATAAATTCACTGATAGTTTCAGCACAGTCATTCATTACCTCTGATTAATGATCCAGCAGTCATACAGACTACAGTTTCTGATGCTGTGTCAGCTGCTTCTGTGGATCATGAACATTAGTTCAGTTCAAACATCATGTGACATCAATAAGACATGCAGACACTGTAAATCTGTGAGAGCTGAAGTCATCTCAGTGTTTGAGGTAATGATCATTTATTTATTATTATATTTAGAGATGCAAAAACCATATCAAACATAAAGATTGCTTGTATCCCTATTTGGCTAAACTCATTATTTAACTATAAAAGACAAGTGCAGGAGAACTGAAAGACTGCTGATGTGTGTCAGTGATCATGTACCTTGTTCTGTAGAAGCTGCTGTAGTTTGACTTGATTTCTTCTCAGAGTTTGAGCTGCTGACTGGAATCAGTGTTGAATCAGCTGAAGCTGCAGAAGACGAATGATCAGAATATTATGAATTATCTTTAAATATCCTAACAGCTGCAAGTAAGACTCAGGCAGATCTAACTAACAAAGACAGTTAAGAACAAGGAGGAGAAACACAGTCAGACATAAATGAAGAAATTTAAGGTTAGATGCATTCGGTTTAAAAAAGTTTTTCAAAGGCATGTTTTGCTGTCTACTGTCCCCCTCTTAACCCCCTTTTTGAACATGGACTTGAAATTGCACTATTAAAAATTTTAATTGTTATAATTCATGAATGTTTCTTTGTAATACGACACCCTCACTAAGGGGAGGAGCCTGCTAACAGATTTTAAAATACCTGAGGTTGTTCTTTTTTTTTAAAGAAGATAAGCAGCATAAAAATAAATAAATAAATAAATTTAATTTAAAAAATGAAAGTATAAAAACGTTATAGAAGTATAGAAGTTAATATTTACTTTAGTGTTTTTATTTTAAATAAATAAATATTTTACAAAATAGGTTTTGATTCAAAATTGATATAATACCAAATCCATGTGTCTAAATAATATTGAGTTTAATATAAAAAATGAGGTTCCTCTACAATTTTGTTCAGGTCTTACAGATATTATACTAATACTATACTATACTTTTTTTTTTTTTTTTTTTTTAATTTTGATGCATTTTTCAGACAAATTTTTACACACAAATGTATGTATTAATTTCTCTCTCAGTGTTACTTCTATCACAAAACATAGAATCTTGATAATCAGACCTTTATAATTATATGTATTTTGACGAGATGTATTTTGTCATGATTATAAAAAGTTTTGATTCTAAAAGACTGTAATACATTTTGTAATATGACACCCCCACTAAGGGGAGGAGCCTGCTAAAAGATTTGAAAGTACCATTTCCATAAAGTGATGTCTGATTTAAAAAAGTTTTTTATCTATTTATTTATTTATTTATTTATTTTGTAGGATGAATTTTGAGGTTTTAAGGTTTAAAATTGTATAAATAATTTATGATGATTACAAAAACCTGTTAGGTAGAAAGTAAAAGGTCAGAACTCCTGTTATGACGTATCTGTTGTCATAATTTAATCTATTACTGTTTCTAATTGATAAAAATAAAGAGGAGTCTTAGACCTTTCCAATTATATATAGTTTATCATGATCAGATCAGGATTTAATCATAATATACTGAAGTGAGCGTGTGTCAGTTTGCGGGGTTAAAGAAATGTAGTGTTGTTATCTGAACACATGTCAGTGTATCTGAGTGAGGTCTTCAGGTCACAGTAAACATTGATCTTAACAGCTGATTCTGGACCTGCTTGTGTAGGAGCTGAAGCTGATTTAGAGCTGGTGACTGGAGACGGTGGATTTGTTTCGCTTGGAGCTGGAAAAGATGAATGTTCAGATACGTCATAGACTACCATCATATTTAAATGACTGATGATTAATTGTTCATATAAATCATTTACTTGGATACTTGACAGTATATGTGGCTGAGGTCTTCAGTTGATCTCTGTGTTTAAGCTGACATCTCCACTCTCTGTTGTGATCTTCATTCAGGAGTGTTGTATTCAGAGAGATGAGACACTGTTCTGAGGAGAATGAGATCTGAAATCTGGAGTCTGTCTGCAGATTCACACCAGACTGATTCACCCAGATCAGATCAAGACCATCAGAACGGACTGAAGTATCACAAGAGACTAGATCATCATTATATAACTGACAGGAGAGAGTCAGAGAGCGACCTGATCTGATCTCAGACTGTGAGGGTGATGAAGACACTGAAACAGAAAATCAGACAGAGATTACATGACAATATTACTGTTTAATTCAACATATAATCAGAATATTCACAGAAACACTGACCATGAAGAACATGCAGATAAACTTGTGCATCAGCTCCATGTTGTTGTTCATTCACATATTGTCTGCAGAGGTAACGTCCACGATCTTCTTTTGTGACTTTCTTGATGTTCAGAGAGCAGTCAGAGCCCAGACTCAGTCTCTCGTGTCTCTCTGTGTCAGTCTTCTTTATTCCTAAAGCAATCAGTTCAATTGACCCTGACGGTCTGCCATAGTTCCAAAAAGTTGATGTGCAGCCAGGAAGAGCATTATTACAGGACAGACGGACATCTTCACCAGAACTGAAGACACGAGTCACTTCTGTTCCACTATTACCTACAGATAATAATAATAATAATAATAATAATAGTAATAATAATAATAATAATAATAATAATAATAATAATGTGGGTTAATGACTTGATTATGAAATCACTGATTCTTGAGACAAAACATATCCAGCTTCTGTAACTGTGTGTTTAAAAATGAAAATATTTTAAATTTAAATGTTTTGATTAATAATAGAATGTATTTAACAAAATTATCCCCTTCAGTTTAATTTTATAAGTAATCAATCACATTTATTCAGAACACTTTTCTTTTCACACACATTTATTGTTCAATAAACTGACAACATTGAACATTTGTTTCTAAAGTATGAAGATTGACAGTCTGCTTCACACAGAAACACTCTGAACACTGTGATCAGTCTCTCCAGATGAACACAACACTTGAGGCTGTAGACATCAAACTTGGACAGACACATCTGTAAATGCTGCAGTGAAAATGCAGCCTTGTAAGTGCAACCTCTTATTAAAAAGGATCCAAAGTCTTGGCTGTAAAAACACCATCAAATGTAACAACAAATGGAAAATAAAATAAAATCAAGTCTGTGTAATTCAGCTCTGCCTACTCTGTGCTGTACAGCAGGGTGGTCAGTCTAATAGAGATGTGAAGTTTTTGAACGATACGTTCATTTTGAACAAATTATTATACCATACTTTGTATTGTAGGCTTGGATTATTATATAGCCTAGTGTTTATTTACTGATATACAGTCAAAAAGACAAATTAAACTATTTTATTTATAACAGCGTTTTATTTATTTATAAAGTAATAAAACACCACAGATCCTGAAGGACTGGCGTAACATATGCACGCAAAATTGCAATTTGGCGTACGCATTACACGCAATTTGAAAGTGTAAAGTCGTGTTATTTATACGCAGATAGGTGAGAACGGGTTGAAAAAAGCACAGTGACAGAAATGTCAGAAATAGCAAATAATCTCTGACTCTTATTGTGTTCTCACTACATCTAAAACAGTGTGTCAACAGAGAAGGTGTATTAAACTGTTGTTTTTTATGATGAAAAAGAGCTTGTTTTCTCAAAAGAAACACTTAATAATCTCTCATATTAATGTGCGGTTGTTTTTCAAGGACACGTGTGTGTTTCATAAGGTTTTAAAGTAGTGTCCTCTCTTTCTGTCAGCAGCGTCAGATCTTGATTAAAATGTAAAATCATCAGGGAATCTGAGGGCAGCTGTCTCTCTGAAGGACCCTCGTCACATTCCTCCTCTGCAGTAACATCAGTGACTACGTTTACATGCTGTTAAAATTCGGGTTATGGTCGGGTTAAGGTCACTATTTGAAACATTCAGGATAACCCGTTTACATGCGTGAGCAGAGAGAGTTACTCCTGTATACATGGAATGTGTAATCAGTTGCCAATATCCCAATGTAAACGGCGACGCACGGTTAGCGTCTGGATGTAAGACGCAATATGCGTCATTTCCGATTCTTCTTCCTGTATCCAAAGACTCAAAAGAACAAGATTCCTTGCGAATAGAACATGTGCAGAACACACATTTTGATGGGGATATTCCGAAACGCGTTTACAAGACCAAATATTCGGGTTAGAAAAGGGGTACCCCAGGTACAATATCCCGGTTTTTGCCGGTGTTTACATGGCCGTGCGCGACCAGGTTATTGCTAATATCCCGGTTTTGAACGGGTTATTGGCTGCATGTAAACGTAGTCAGTGTCACTTTATAGTTTTACAATATTTTAAATCTAATGTTAATATTTCCTCTGTCACAACCATGATACTTCAACACCATCTTCCAGTTTCTGAGAATAATATTAGAAATATTTAGATCACTGTATTCTCCTGAAGCAGGTTCTGTCAGCATCAACAGAGAAAACAACAGCTGCTTCATCAACTCTATTAGTTTTGTGAAAGAAATGACAAATTTGTCACCACTGTCAGATGTCACCAACACCGTATGATTTTCTGTCTGACTTTAGTGACGGACCAATGATGGAGATGACATTCAACATGAAGTGATCATATTTTATACATAATACAGCTGATTTATATTCTGATCATGTGTGTTCTGATATTCTTTGGAACATGTTCAGATGTTTAAATGTGAATATTAATATTCTGCTGAATGTAAGAGATAAACAACTAATGGGTTTATTTCTTCATGTAACTGTTTTTAAAAGTTACCGTGTTACCATAGCAACAGACATAATATTCAGAGAATATAGAAAATAGATTGGTTGTGTTCCAAAAATTATAATCAAAATTATCATTGAACAAAGTGTAATAAATATTAACATACTCAATGTTAGTTGTGTTTGTTATGATACAGTATTTGATTTGATGTTAAAATGACTACAAATGCAGGTTTTTGTCACCATCTTCAGATTAATATTTTGATAATATTTCATTATGATATTTTATATTTGTTGAGGAACTTTTTGGTCACATGTGAAAATGTAATCTGTCTAGCATGAGAATGTGTTTGGAAATGTTAAACATCTTGATTGCAAAATAAGTGATGGCAAAGTGAAAAATCTAATCAAAGCGTAGCTCAGGAGCTAAATATACTAAATATACATTAAAGAAAAAGTGACTGAATTAAAAGCACTTAGAACAGTTTCACTAACAGCAGCACAAACCATCTTTTAAAACAGTTCTGTCAGGATTCACTAAAGACAGTGAATTAGCGCTGGACAGATGTGCACAGATATTTTTGTGTCTGATCTTATTGAATATGCATTTCTAGGAGTTTCCCTTTCAGATGCAAATTTGTGGGAGGAGAGTATTCAAATGAATCACGCAACACGTTTACTAACATTTGCGCTCGTCGTCCCCACCATAAGAGTTTTTTTATTTGGTGGGGGTGGGGATTAGTCTCGCAATATACAATATAAATACACAATACATTTGACGTGACATACAGCCAAGTATAGTGCTCTGCATTTAACCCATCCAAAGTAGCCTACACACACACACTATGAACACACACCTGGAGCAGTGAGCATTAGGGTTACCACCCATTCCTTAAAATACAGAATCGTCCCGTACTATTTGAGGATAAAATAGCGCGTCCAGTTTTGAATCAATACGGATCATGCAGATCATACCGGCATTCTGTAAAGACTCTTCCTATTCTGCCCCTGATTGGGTAATACTAATAGCCATTGTTGGATTGATTGGTTTGTTTCATAGACATATACATGTATATATCTATGCGTTTGTTTCAGGTTCACGGCCAATCAGAGTCGGAGGAGGGCGGGTCTCTTGGCAGAGAGTCGATTTGAAAGAATGGCAGAAACTGCTCCAGATACAGCTGTTCATTGTTTGTTCATGTTAGTTCACAGTGAATTAACTAATATTAACAATATTTTAATAAAGTATTATTAAATGTGGAAATTAACATGAACAAAGATGAACAATTGCTATATAAGTGCAGTTCATTATTAGTTAATGTTAATTAATGTAGTTAACTAATTAAACATATTTTAAAGTGTTACCGATTTGTTTATTACGGTTAAGGTGTACAGCCAGACACATAAGCATTATTTTAATAAGAGATAAGATAGATATATTTAATGATAAAAAATACAGTGCCTATGTGAAGCAAATGAACAACTAAACTAATTTAAATTATTGCATTCTTCAATAGGCTACTGTAGAATTAACTATTAGACTATATAAAATAGATTTACTTACCCAAAATAAAAAGAAAATAATAATAATTGTGTTTTACATGAATTTAGAAATGTTTGTAGATCGGTTATTTATTATGTGGTTTCACTGTTTGGATGGTGTTACTGTCTGCAAACAATGACAAATATTTTATCCAAAATCTGTGTTCACACCACCTTGTACAATTACAAAAATACATTAGCAATTAATATTTTTATGAAAACATTTTTTAAGTTGTGATTTACCACCACTGGCATGTCATCGGACCTTTGTTCACCGTGGCCCCGAGGGGTTTATTTAGGTCCAGTAGGTGGCTGTTATGAATGAGTCTGTCAGTCAGCAGAATATTCAACCATTTCTGTCCAAACGTCTTCATTCAGGAACTAACTATAGCTATCAATATGTCAATCATAGCTATTTCAAGAGTGAATCCTGCATTTAAATGCCGATGTAACATTAATTCCTGAAACATTGCAGTGTGTATGTGACCGTTGATCTTAGCATGAAAAACTAGTTTTATACAATTCTGAATGGATTATATATGACACAGAAACAACACACCGAGCACTCCCTTTATCATTACTAAAAGCAGTCACTCATCTTCATCAAGATCTCTAGCACACCAGAACCAGACCTAATAATAATTTAATACGAAAGCTCCAACATGGAGCTGATAAATATAGTGGAAAGATATATATAGAGAAAATTACCCCTCTAAAGTGTCAGTACGAAGCTTCCTCTTTCCGACCGCGAGTGGAGGTTTATTATTCTCCATTTTTAGCTGAAGTTAGCTTCACCAGAGCGGCACCAATCAAGCGTCACGTCATTGATTTTCTGCGATTAGCGGTCTTTAGAAGTGGGTTGGGCCTTTAAAATTTAAAGAGACATGACAACTAGCCGATAAACAAACTTAATATAAATCATTGTTAATAATTAATTCACGAAAATTAACATATCCATTGAATGAATTTAATTAATTTTTTCATTATAATTTTTACTCAAATAAAAATATCTGAGGGACCCCTAAGTCTATTTTTCACTTCTTATGGGGGTCCCGTATCCCCCAGCCCCCCTTCAGTTCGAGCACTGGGGGAATGTTATTCCCTCAACATAAGAAGTTGTGGCAGTGTGCTGTCTGTGGTCCTGTCTGATCCCACACCTGCAGTAATTGACAGAATAATCGACAGTATTTTACAGTAAGACTATAGTTCTGCACCCGACCCGGACCACAAACGTATTCTTCTACATGAGGTACACAAAGCTTCAAATCTTTGTTCAAATTGTGAATAGCAGGAAGGTAGTCTTTTTCGCTGTCGGTGCAGAGGCGGTGTGCAAGCAGTCATGCATCAAACTTCACCAGAGATAAAAACTTTTTATCTTGATCTTTTTATCGACTTTTACCTATTACCGGGCAGATTATTAATTGTTATTATCAGAAGTGTCAGGTAACAAAGTGCAAATACTTCGTTACATTAAGTGTAAATTTTGGTTATCTATACTTTATTTGAGTAATTTTTCAGCCGACTTTTTACTTCTACTTACATTTTCATGCAAGTATTTGTACTTTCTACTTCATACATTTTAAAAATAGTTTCGTTACTGCTAGTTCATTTCGGCTTGTTTTCATTTGTCATCATTAAAAATAAAAAAAAAAATAAAAAAATAAGCAGATAAACCGCGCCATCTGGGGCCTGTACCATGAAGCTGGATTAGCTGGCTAGCCAGGTAAGTTTCAGTTAAGTTGGCACCAATCCTTGGTTTTAGGTACCATGTAAGTGGCTTGGCTTTTAGCTGCATTCATTGCCATAGTAACTTACACTCCACGGCTAACCTGCTCCAGGGCAGGTTTTGTTCTGGATTCAAAATCTCAAACTGAAGATGAACCAATCAGATGTGAGAGAAGTGACACATGTCTGAAACAAAGTCACTCCAGTTTATCTTGCTCCAAATTAAAGGTCACTTATGCTTAAAAAAAAAGAAGAAGAAGTCTGGCTTTAATGATAATTACAGAATCATTTTATGATTTATATAATTATTGTTATTCATATTATTATTTATCTCTTACAAGCAATTTTAGTTTAACAGTTATTATAAATTATTTTAAATAAATATTAATGTGTACAGATCATGTAATATAAATAAGCTGTAGTATCAAAAGATTGAACTATTTAAAAAATTACAAATCTTAACTTACATGTTCAAGTCTCTATCACTATATATTTTCAAATGTATAAACTAAGTTAACAAGTTCCACTTGTGACTACACTGATGGAGCAAGATCATTTATTTTATTAGTCCTCCTTCATTTTTCATATGACATTTAAATTTGTCATAATCTTTAATCTCTTAACCTTTAGCAAAACCTTTAGTAAATCAAACTTGCTTTATGTTGCAAGGCTCGTGATTGGCTGTTCGCCAGTGATGTCACACATTCATGTACACCCTCCACAAACTCAGGATCAAAGCCTGAATTGACATAGAAAGTTGATAAACAGCATCATGGTACCAACAAAGCCGGTTTGGAGAGGTTTGGTTTTGTCAACTCAAAACTAATCCTGTAACTCTGAATTTGTTCAGCTACCATCATGGTACAGGCCCCAGGATGGAATTAATTTGATTATGGTATAAACATAAACCATTCTGACACCCTATTGGTTTGTATACGATCCATCGCACCTGCACATGACACAAATCACATCACACCCCAATCAGGACATAGCCAATGTTGGGTTCATTTATCAAAAAATATATTTCTTAAAAAAAAGGGTTGTGTATGGAACCGATATCCGATCGCCTCAGAGTCAGTCCCCTAAAATTTCATATGAGACCGGTGTAAGACTGGTCTCCTCCCCGTCTTTCAGTGCTCTTCAACCCGCAGACCGCGGCGGAGCAGTACAAGTGCACTCAAACACAAACAGAGGACACAAGGTGTGTGTTTATCGATAGATTGTTAGAATATCTGTATCTGTGCAGTTCTTTGTCATAAATACAGTTTACAAAAGGTCATGAGCCGGTTTCTCATCTACTGTAAAGTTTTTTTTTTCACAGCTGTTTCCTTCAGCGAAAATCTAACCCTTAACACATGTGAACGAACACACACTTTAATTACACTTATTTAAATATACTTAATTTAATCATAAGTACTTTATACATGCACTACTGTGCAAAAGTCTTAGGCACGTTAGTATTTCCACTTAAAAGAATGGTGTTCGGCCAGTTATTTTTATATTTTGCTGTAGTGTGTCAGTATAAATTGTAAGACTGCTTGTGCATTCAAAATCGCACTAGATTATTTATTAAAATTAATGGCAAACTAATACTGACACACTACAGCAAAATAACTGGCTTAAAACCCTTTTTGGGGTGAAAATACTAATGAGCCTAAGACTTTTGCACAGTACTGTATTTTAAAAATGACATTGTTGCTACTTTATAAAGAATGAGCATACAGTAATTCACAGAACTGATTAAAGACAGTGACAGACAGCACTCATGTTAACTAAATATCAGAGTGAGTGACAGAGATGCAGTAGAAACATTATGTGTGGTTTTGTATTAAATAATGACCCAGATTGTGAAATACATTAGCCTTAGATTAAGGGAAGCACAACTTGGGAAATGAGAGCATCAAAGGTGAAAGCTATGGATTTATTTTAAATATTTGTAATGTTCTTTAATATTATACATAAGGCACTGGACCTAGAGCTGTAGTCAAGTCCGGCTTTGTCGAGTCCAAGTCAAGTCCAAGTCCAGGACTAGTCGAGACCAAGTCAAGACCGAGTCCAAAGAGGTTCGAGTCCAAGTCAAGTCCAAGTCCAAAAATTTCGAGTCCAAGTCCAAGACCGAGTCCAAATGAAAGAAAAAAGGGTCCTCTTCAAGACCACATACTTAACTACTGATAATGTTTGTGATGCGAGATACAGCATATCTCCTATTCTAAGAAAATAATTTTACATTATTATTTGTGATGATCAAAAAGCATGTGCAAAGTAACAACTCTGTAGGACAGCGGTCTCCAAACTAGATCCTGGATGGCCAATGCCCTGAAAAGTTTAGCTCCAACTGGCCTTAAAACACCTGGAAGATTAGTGTGTCTAGTAAGAGCTTGATTAGCTGGTTCAAGTGTGTATAATTAGGGTTGAAGCTAACAGGGGCGTTACACAAGATCCTGGGCCCTATGCATAGGCAGTCCTGATGGGCCCCCATGGCCCCCACCCATGAAAATATCCAGGTAAAAAATATATATTTCAGATTCATACTTTTCAAGGGCCCTCTCTTCCTTTGGGGCCCTGGTAATGAGTACTGGTTTTACCCCCAGTCCGACCCTGGGAGCTAAACTTGGATAAACAAACAAAGTTTGGAACTGTAAGGTCAAATAATTTTTATGTACTTTATTTTTTGTTGACATTATATCTGTGGTCAAAAATGTATATGACTATGCCTAATTGGCACAGTGCAAAGACACACGCAAAGCTCGGGATATGACAAATGCGCGCAGCAAGGCTAGAATGGATACGTTTGGCTCTACTGGGCATGCGCACATAAATACAGCGACATTTTTGTCATACTGTACTAGGGCTTGCATAGACTAGTCGAGCTCTGTCGGAAACAATCGACTACTCCAGCATGCATTAACCATAATGCATACAAAGTGTGCACAAAAAGTAATTTTTTTTTTTATGAATGGCCTAGAATAAAATAAGTAGGCAAAAAATTTGTAGTAGGCCTATATTTTATTCCATGTCGTTGTAGATCACAGGCTAAAGTAAAATGCAAATGGTGTTTTATGAATAAAGTTGTCAAGTCTGCTTTGTCAATAACTGCAGCAGCCGGAAAAATATAATATTATTTATTTTATTTTATTATTAATTTAATTAATTTATTATTATTATTATTATTATTATTATTATTATTATTATTATTAGTATTATTATTATTATTATTATTATTATTTTATCTTATTTTATCTTATTATTTATCTTTATCTTATTGCAAGCACCACTAGCAAAGAATTGGCAGGATTAATAAACTCTGCTGTCTGCCGCTTCTCTCCTGGTGAAGATGAACTGAGTTTGCGGCTGCCGCTTGTCGGTGCAGTACAAAAGGGATGAAAGGGGCGTTTCAGCGCCGCCCACACATTCAAACAAATATTAAAGCATAATCTGATTTTTTACCCACAAACAAAAATACGAAAAATCCAGCTACATTTTCCTTTTCCCTTTCTTAAACAAAACGAAAAAACGAAAATCAAACAGTTTCTCATTTATCTTTATTCATTTTTAAATAGAAAATCGAATGACCAAAAGATACACGGACCCTGAATACTCGGCTAAAGCTGACAGAGTCTGGTGTTTGCTAGATAACAGGTGAGCCAGGGGATCAGCGCCAGAAGTGAATGTAAACTTTATGAGTGAAAAGAGAGCAAATCAAACACCGCATTGTTGTTGCCTCTCTGTTTATCTCTCAGAAATCAGAGCATTGCAAGAGTAATTTTACCTATAAATATGTATATATTTAAAAGGCAAATATTGAAAGCTTAGGCTACCATGATACGAATGAATGGAAGAAGCACAGCGCGCTCACCAATCAAACAGCAGCGCTGCGCATCTCAGTCTCTCAAAAACCAAATCAGTTCTCTCTCAAGAGTAGGCTAATAATCAGCTTCGATTCGGATACATTGTCTACTTGTCCTACATGTTTGCATATTTACCTTTTGCTGGTTTGCGTGGAACACACACATCTGTTTAGTGAAGTTCATTAACATTAAGACTCGCTCAAAGAGTTCTGCGTAATGAGAATGTGTGCATTGAATGGATTCAGTCGTGTTCAAATGATCACTAAACGTTTTTCATGACATCTCTCTGCTTGCATGATAAATATTATTTTAGAAATTAATAATTATTTCAGTTTAACACGACATACTTGTTCAGTGATAACTACGAAAAAAAAATATAAAAAGTCATAACAGTCTTATCAAGTAACTGTACGATGTTGTATCCGAATGCAGATAGGAACATTTTTTTGATTGTTACAGATACAAATACTGGCTGTTACATAAAAATGTAAATATGCAATGTCATATATAAAGTTTTTAAAATTTGCATATGTAATTGTTGCATAAGGCTATACATTAATACGTGTTTATTGATATATATATATATATAAAAAAAAAGGCTATCTAGGTGTAGACGTAAATGAAACACAATCTAACAGGTAGAAAATTAAATTAGAAACATCTAAACTTTTCAGGTCGCAGTAAGTGCACCACTGGTCATGCACATCCTTTCCCGGAACAATACTGAAAGCTAAGGCAAGATGGAGAAACAGATGATCATAGTTGTACAAGGATAGCCATTTTTTAAATGAATCTATTAGCAGAGCTACTGCAAGTGATTTTAAGTGCTGGAATTCCATTTATTCTTTGCTGAAACTTCTGCGTCATCATGGAGAGCGGGTCATGGTTGCCCAGCAACAGCAGACGCCACTGGAGCGCGAGCGCAGATTACAGAGTGCTTTGGAAATAAGGAGAGCGGTGCGCCTAGCGTTTTCCACACGTTTTCAGTCGCGACATCATGCAAATGTGGTTTTGTTTTGAAGGAGAAATTTTTTATTTTATTTTTTTGCTGGACTCGGTCGAGACCAACTAGAAGACTTGGCGAGTCCAATGGCCAAGTCCGAGACAAGTCAGAGTGCAAATTCATCAAGTCCGAGACAAGTCCGAGACGACAGAAAAATTACTCGAGTCCGGACTCGAGTCCAAGACCGGACTCGAGTACTACAGCCCTACTTAAAAGTTATTATTTCTCACTGGCTTGTTTACCAAATGGGTGCTTTCTCTATGTCCTCCACAAATTAAGCTACTGTAGGTAGATCGGTAATTAATGACATATGATTGACAATGTTGTGATAAGTAGGCTATGCCAACTTTGTAACTTGTTACTGCAGAAGTTTCAGCAAAGAATAAATGGATTTCCAGCACTAAAATCCCTTGCACTAGCTCTGCTAATATATTCATTTAAAAAAATGGCTATCCTTGTACAACTATGATCATCTGTTTCTCAATCTTAACTTTTAGTATTGTTCCGGGAAAGGATGTGCATGACCAGCGGTACACTTACTGCGACCTGAAAAGTTTAGATGTTTCTAATTTAATTTTCTACCTGTTAGATTGTGTTTTATTTACATCTACACCTAGATAGTCTTAAACGTACCCTTTACAATAACGAAATACTAATTATTGTTGTACAGTATAGGGGCTGCAAGACTACTGATTTCTACTAGTCGATTTGTTTTATAAAAATGATTGAGTTACTCGGCTACTCGTGGTTCATGCTGTTGTAAATGAAAACACATTAAATAGTTTTTTTTTTTTTTTTTATCAATAAACGCGTATTAATGTATATGCAACATTTACATATGTAATCTGCATTCGGATACAACATCGTACAGTTACTTGATAAGACCGTTATGACTTTTTATATTTTTTTTTCATAGTAATCACTGAACAAGTATGTCGTGTTAAACTAAATTAATTATTAATTTCTAAAATAATATTTATCATGCAAGCAGAGAGATGTCATGACAAACGTTTAGTGATCATTTGAACACGACTGAATCCATTCAATGCGCTCATTTTCATTACGCAGAACACTTTGAGCGAGTCTTAATGTTAATGAACTTCACTAAACAGATGTGTGTGTGTGTGTGTCGCACAAACCAGCAAAAGGTAAAGATGCAAGGACAAGGACAAGTAGACAATGTATCCGCATCGAAGCTGATTATTAGCCTACTCTTGAGAGAGGTTTTTGAGAGACTCAGACGAGAGATGCACAGAGAGGCGACAACAATGCAGTGTTTGATTTGCGCTCTTTTCACTCATAAAGTTTACATTCATTCACTTCTGGCGCTGATCCCCTGGCTCACCTGTTATCTAGCAAACACCAGACTGTGTCGGCTTCAGCCGAGTATTCAGGCAGAATAATTCCTTGTGCGTTATTTGTTTTTTAAGCCATTATCCGTGCCATTCCGAATAAGGTATTCGGCTTCAGGCACAACCCTAATCATTACATTGCATATTGTATTTTTACATGCAACATAGATAAGGTCATATAGTAACAGCTCCACGCAGTATTGTAATTCTAAAATTCACGTCGTACTTGCAAACACGTCGTATTCATTATGGTTAAAGCATGCTGGAGTAGTCGATTGTTTCCGACAGCGCTTGACTAGTCTATGCAAGCACTAGTAAAGTATGACAAAAAAATTGCTGTATTTATATGCGCATGCCCAGTAGAGCCAAACCTATCCTGATGGGGGCCCATCAGGACTGCCTATGCATAGGGCCCGGGATCTTGTGTAACGCCCCTGTTAGCTTCAACCCTAATTATACACACTTGAACCAGCTAATCAAGCTTTTACTAGACACACTAATCTTCCAGGTGTTTTAAGGCCAATTGGAACTAAACTTTTCAGGGCATTGGCCATCCAGGATCTAGTTTGGAGACCGCTGTCCTACAGAGTTGTTACTTTGCACATGCTTTTTGATCATCACAAATAATAATGTAAAATTATTTTCTTAGAATAGGAGATATGCTGTATCTCGCATCACAAACATTATCAGTAGTTAAGTATGTGGTCTTGAAGAGGACCCTTTTTTCTCTCATTTGGACTCGGTCTTGACTTGGACTCAAAACTTTTGGACTTGGACTTGACTTGGACTCGAACCTCTTTGGACTCTTTGGCGCGGCTAAGCTTTTGTTCTTAACGGAATTTTTTTTTTTCTTATATTACTTTTACTTTTATACTTTAAGTAGTTTTTTAAACCAGTACTTTTACACTTTTACTTGAGTAAAAAGCTTGAGTTGATACTTCAACTTCTACAAAAGTCTTTTTAAACCCTAGTATCTATACTTCTACTTGAGTAATGAATGTCAATACTTTTGACACCACTGGTTATTATGGAAATGTCTGCCTTGAGACAAACACCTCCACTACGTGAGAAAGCGATTCCTGGATGTCATCATTTCGATTATCTCCTCAAAATGATCTCGTTGCCACGTTTTCACTAGTTAATATGTTGTGGCCACGACAAAACTATCCTAAGTGAAACCGAACATTTCTGCTTCTGTCACCCTTAATGCTTTATTCGACTTTTCAGAGATCATCTACTCTTCCCTGTGGATAACCTCTGACCTACTTTCTCTACGAACTGAATTTCTGCGTATTGAATTTTTAATATTGAATTAGATTTTATGAATTTCTTTTTCATATTGAAAACTTGAAGCTGTATTTCCAAAAACTGGATATTTTCAGTCTAACAATTCAGAACAAAAAGTCTGCTGTTTGAAAAATAAGAAAACTACCATAAAAAAAAAAAAAATCTGTTAATTTTCATATGTTAAATATTCAAGTACAAAAAATAAAATAAAACCATGTTTAATGTCACATAAAATTCAGTTTTGTTAAATTAAACTTGTTAATGATTAAAATTTGCACAATTCAAATTCAAATAGTATTGTCATATTATAAGATTTACAGAGATGTTACTTCGGCGTTCGTTAATTTGCACGATTGTTAGTAAATCACCCACAGAACTTTTTACACCTCTCGGTGCTCTCGTGCTAATTTGTCCTGCTTAGTAAAACTGGCCCATAATGTTAATATCGCCTTAAACTTTTTTTTGTTTTGCTTTATTTTGCTTTCACCTTACGCATTTGTTATAAGGTGAGAGGTATGATGCTTTTTATTATTATTACTATTATTATAGAAATTACAGAAAATATGCAGTTGCAAAAGTTCTTTTCAATGCAGATCCATACTGTGTGAGATGAGAATAAAATAAATTGGAGTAAAATCAAATAAGCATTGCTTTATGTTATTGCACTTTATAATTATAATATGTTGTATATAAAATATAAATATAAAGATATATAATGGGCCCTCATTAACAGGAGACACATGTGCTGAATACATCTAAAGTAAACTCATCCCAGAACAAAACCTGCTCCAGAGCCAGTAATGTTCAGAGAATGGGTTGCTATGGCTACATACTCTAAACGTTATTTCAGGTTTAGGATCCAAACATTGAATTATTTGTTTATGTATTCATAATCTAACTCAGACATGTAACATAACCTGATTTCTGGAATACAGCAGAGTTCACTTTATAATAATTTTAACATAAATAGAGCTTTTCAAGAGACTTCTGAGTGTGACAGCAGTATATGCACAATTCTAAACGTGCATTAAATAATAAAACAGTATTTACTCCACATGATCCTAAGATAACAACTTAATGAATTTCATAAAAATAAAACTGTGCATATTCAAACTCCAGACACTATGTCAAAGTAATTAAACTAAATTGTTTGGATAGATGGTTATTCACATCACACACATATTTTATCTTATAGATCATAAACAGATGTCTTTACCTGTGAGAAGTGCACAGATAATGATCCGTCCCAGCAGATACATGTGACGCTTATCAGCCATTTTCTGTTTCTGACAGTCTTTCTCTTCACTCTATAATTAAAGCTCTTCTTTTTTAACACCATCAGCTCATCCTGTGGGTGTTAACTTCCTCTGATCTCACCAACTGACCATTGAGCTGCATTTCACTCACACTACACTGATGAAGAAAAGTAGATTCTATAAAATATAGGGTACAACGGGGCTCTTTAACCCACCTTAAGAAAAAAATGAACACCTACAATGTATAATTGTATAAAAAAAAAAAAAATAAATACAACTTGTATTGGACATTAATCAAACAACAGATTTTGTGAAAATAAATCATTCATGTTGTTTATTTAGTTTAAATCTTATAAATGTGTGAGGTGGTAAAGAGGTGCCTTTAACCCACACACGGGGCACACAGTATTGATACAAATACTATTCAATCAGGACCACTTCTGTCAAGTATATTTATGACAATTATATTGCATACAGTTTGTTTTGGTGGTATGGTTATGTTCTGGGCAACACTCCACACGCCTGTCCATGCAGCCATGCTTGGACAGAGCAGGGAGAGCAGCAAGACAAACCCCCCTGGGGTACAGAACAGAACCATTATAAGCATACATAATTAAAATTCACAATTACATGAGTTGTAAATGAAATGTGATAGAGACCGCTTCAAATGAAGAGACTGTAAAGAAAGAACCAAGTTAGATCTGATTACAGGGTCAGTTGGTGGATTTGGGATTGGAGGAGGGAGTCCGCGTCCGCACTGGCCGTGTACATGTCCGGACTGCTCATGCGGGAAAGTATAATAACACGGGCTTTACAATTCCAACTTCATTGTACGGTTACTAATTTCGAGCTGAATTTCACAAAATTGGTCAGCTCCCGACAGCATCAGGTGTTTTATTTATGGGGAGTAGAATAATTTTTTATTTTTATTTCAATTAATGTAATCGATTAGATGTCATATTATTTAGGCTATAATATTATAAATCAGGATGTTTTGTATTGGTGGCGTAATATGTAAATGGTATGCGTGCGGCCCGCGAGACTTTCACTTGGACCATAGTACGGCCCAGTGGAAAAAAAGTGCTTTACAGTGCTGTGCGGGTACCCTGCTCTTGCACGCAGCTGACAGACGCAGTGCTTAGCGCGGCTTGACACTTTTTTTGCAGTTTTTGCTTTTGCAGTTTGGTGTAATTTAGAAATTTAGATTTTAGAATTTTCCCTCACTTCGGCAATCAGCTCTCAACTCGACTGGTCCAGAAATGTCCCGGTGCTCACGATGGCATTTGAGCAGAGCTCTCTCGCTGCAGTGGACACACGCACTCAGTAGATGATGGGCAGGGAAGGTAGAATGACAGAAGTGATAATGCACCAATTACAAAAAAGAATCAACTGTATGGTACACCATTAAAGGGGAAACTATTCATGATGGTGGATTACAGACTTTGCCAAGCAACAAAGTGGGTGTACCGAGGGTATATGCAGAAACTGAACCTTTAGAAGTCGTAATATGCAAATGGAATAAAGTAATCATATGGTGTATACTTGCGTATGGACCCAACTACACCACTGTGTGGTACGATAGACGATAGTCGTAGTGTCTATGTGATCATATTCTGGCCACATGACGGAGCACACGAGTGAACAATAGGAATATACTGCCATTGAGCTACATTCCCCCGAACACCATCAACTGCAACAGGAACGAGGCACTGAATAAACTATACCAGCACATCAGTGAGCAACAGACAGCAAACGGTGATGCTTTTCTCATCATAGCTGGGGATTTCAACCATGCTAACTTAAAGTGTGTGTTTTCAAAAATACACCAATTCAAACTTTCCAACTCGAGGTAATAATTTTTTAGACTTTGTTTACACCACATAGAGAGGAGTTTACAAAGCCCCCCCCCCCACACCTCAGTGCCCTCAGACCACATCACTGTCATGCTAATGCCTTCATATAGAGCGCTCATCAAAATCACCAAACCAGTTTCAAAACAGATTACAGGGGAAGTCTAAGGACTCCTGAAGACACGGAACGCTGCCTTCAGAGCTGGAGATGAGGTGGGTCTGAGAACAGCCAGGGCCAACCTGTCCCGCGGCACCAGAGAGGCTAAGAGACAACACTCCAGGAGGATAGCCCATCAATTCAGTGACAGCAGAGACACTCAGAGCCTGTGGCAGGGGATACAGACCATTATGGACTACAAGCCCCCACCACGGACCTGTGAGAGCAACATCTCTCTGTTAAATAAGCTGAACACCTTCTTCACTCGCTTTGAGCAACAAAACAGCACCACTGCACAGAAGACTCCACCTCCTCCCGGTGACCAGGTGATGATGCTGACCCCAGACAGCATGAGGAGATCCTTCAACAAGATCAATGCACACAAATCTCTGGGTCCTGACAACATCCCTGGGCGTATACTGAGAGACTGTGCAGCAGAACTCACTGATGCCTTCACAGACATTTTCGACATCTCACTTAGTCATGGTTGTTGTTCCCACATGTTTCAAAACTACCACCATTATTCCAATCCCGAAGAAGCCATCCCCATCCTGCTTCAATGACTACTGTCCTGTTGCACTTGCAGTGACAACAGTCTCTCTCTAAATGTGGAGAAGATGAAGGAGATTGTTGTTGAATTCAGTAGAGTGGACACAGCATGTTCCTCTGACCATCAATGGTGCGACTGATGAGAGTGTGAGCAGCAAGTTCCTGGGTGTGCACATCAGAGAGGACCTCTCCTGGACCGACAACACCACAGCACTGGCCAAGAAATCACAGCAGCGTCTCTACTTCCTCTGCAAACTGAGGAAAGCCAGAGCCCCACCCCCCCATCATGAACACCTTCTACAGAGGCACCATCGAGAGCATCCTGACGACCTGCATCATTGTGTGGTATGGCGCCTGCAACGCTTCCTGCCGAAAGACTCTGCAACGCATAGTAAGAGCAGCTGAGAAGATCATTGGTGTCTCTCCAAGACATTTATGGAACCCGTCTCACCTATAAAGCCCTCTGCCTCGTAGGTGATCCCACCTACCCGTCACACAGCTTCTTTAGTCTGTTGCCACCAGGGAGGAGACTGCAGAGTCTCCAGGCCAGGACCAGCAGACTGAAGGACAGCTTCATCCATCATGCTGTCAGGAAGCTGAACTCAATCCCGAACTTGCCCCACCATCCCTCTTCTGCTCCAGGCACCACTGAACTATGACCCCCCCCCCCCCCCCCCCAGATCCCACATGCCCCTCCCACTAACATATGATGACATGTGCCAGTCACTTTGTGCAGCATTGGTCTGCTCACTACCTCATTCAGCATGGAAATGATGTCATTCTACTACCTCATCAGTCAGTTAAATAAAATAACGGCTCTTGAGCCCTTTGTCACTTTAATCAGACTGAATAAGTTTTTTTTGCACTAAAAATCTTTTTTATCCGCACTGTTTGTTCACGTCACTGGTTTGCACTCTCCACTGCGCGCCAGTGAGTGACGTCTGTACTTCCTGGTCAGAGAGCACCTGTCCATCAAAAGCTCACTATCCAATCAGTGTAGATCACTGTTAAGCCCGCCCTTACAAGAAGTTTGTGTCAAAACACCAAACGAAAATATGCGACACATAAGCGAAATATGTAGCAATGAATTCAGAATCCACGATTAGCGAAAACAAATCTTTGAAAAAAATTAACAAAGAATGAAGCATATTTGATGAGCAACTGAGTTAATTTTTTTCATTTTCATTGTGTTTTTCTACTTTTGTTATGGCATATTTTTGATAGTTTCTGAAAAAGTTAAGTTCAGTTTTATAAAGTTTCATTCATTATTACTTAACCAAATGTAATTCCAAAGAACACATGACTACAGAGTGTGAGAACTCGTTAGTTTTCCCACACTTGTTCAACCCACAGTGAACAGTGCAGTCATCTCTGAAGCCAGTTTAGATCGATGGCTGTGAATTCTCACACATTTTGATGACATTTCCTGTTTTTCTTTCTTTAAGTGTTTTATATATATATATATATATATATATATATATATATATATATATATATATATATATATATATATATATATATACTGTGACAATTGCTATATGTGGATGTATTCAGATAATGTTATTTTGAAGAGTTTTTTTTTTTTTTTTTTTTTTTATAAACTGAGATCGGAACTGATGTAAATTTTACAGAGCCTGGGAGGTCAACTGTAGGAAAAACAAAATACAATCCATACAGATGGTTTTGCAATCCGTCCCCTCAGTTTGTAAACCGTATGCCTACTCATGAATTACCAAGAAAGGGAAAATGTATTATTTATTTGTTGTTCCATTTAGTTTAACAAATGGAAACATTTCATTTTGGCTTAATTTCTCATTTTTGTTTGGGGTTTACAAATCGGTTTATGGCTTCAATATTTCATTCGCACTTGTGGGCAGTGCTGAAACACTCCTTTCATCTGATTGGTCGAACTGCTCCGCCTTCAGCACAGCCTTTTCATTCTTTCAGGCAGAATAAGAGTCTTATAAGAGTAATGTCTGAAACCACCACTCACTGTTAATTAGCATAATAATTGAATAATTGAATGTTGCTGGGCACAGAATTCGTCCTGCTTTGACTTGCAAGTGACCCCTTTAAATTATTTATTAATAATTATTATTAATAATAACTGGTCAAACTTACCTTTCCAAATATTCCTAGTGACTTTATTATCTGAGCAATGAAGGCTTTAATACTTAATGTCCACTAGAGGGGGTGACATGATTAAAAAATCCAGTCTACTTTTTTTCTGTTTACATCAGTTTAAGTGAAAAATAAATACATGAATTTCATGTGTACTGCCATTAATAAAATAAACTTAACACTTCAAGCTGTACAACTACTTAAAACTTCCCATTCTGGCTTTTTCAACCTACCTCCAAATTTATTTTAAGATATAGTTTATCCAATCTGGTTTCCGCATTTAATGATTGTCCATCTGGAACTTTTATTTTTCATAAACTCTATATTTTAAGATGTACTAGGTGTTGATAAATCATATGTACTGAATGCAATGAGCTAATGTCAGGGCTCTCAGTCCTGCTCTTGGAGGGCCAGTGCCCTGCAAAGTTTAGCATTCCAAATTAAAACACCTAAGCTAAGCAAGGTCTTCAGGATCCGTAGCAATGTCCAAGCAAGTGTGTTTTGTAGCTGAATGCTGCAGAGCATGGATTTCCAGGTTCAGGACTGGGTTGTAAATATATAAATTAATTTGTACAGTTGGGTGTCTGCCAGTGTTAATTTCGTTGACTAAATATTTTCGTCATTATTTTCGTCACGAATATATTTTTGTGGACGAAAACGAAACGAAAACTAAAAAAGAAGGCACTGATGGAGACTAAAACTATGACTAAATTGATTGACATTATTGTCAACGAATAAAGGAGGAGACGAAAATAGACTGTGACGAAAATCAAATCAGCAGACGGGAGAGATGCGAGGAATGAAAAAAAGAACCAGCAAAACGGAACAGGCGAGACTGCATGAGAGAAGAGAACCAATCCGAGCCTGACTTATTGAGACATGAAGCGAAGGTTTTCAGTTTTTAAATGAGCTCCCGGGAAGACGGCATTCGAAGAGGTGATGTCTAAAAGAGCGACAAAATGTCCACAGCTCACTTCACGTTTGACGACGAACAAAACAAGCACGCGGAGCGCTCATTCGTGGCAAGAACACAACCAATTTGAAAAGACATTTACAGACGAGCCACCTGGACATTTTCTCAAATGTAATTTCACAACGATGTTCTTTTGTTTATTGAGCTAAGCAAAATTGGAAGACTGCAGTGCGTAGATGTTGTAGCATTAAATATTACGAACTGAAAAGTACTGTAAAATAGCCCCTTCTTCAAGTTAGATGAGAGCACAATACTAATACGTAATATTATGATACATACATTTGATTAATACTAATGTTTAGTATATTTTATAATGTTCTACTTGTTGACAATATCACAAATATTTCTATATTAGTCATGTGAAATGTGACTGTTCACATCCTATCATTATACATACCATTCTAGCAATATTGTAGTATTTAAAACATACAATATTGCTACCTTATACCTTATAAAATCTTGTTACTTTTTTTATCCACCCAACTTATTAAATATTTACTTTAAATGTATGCATTTATTGTTCAGCTCAGCTGTAAGCTTTAATGTCCTGGACCTAACTTTATTTTTCTTTTATTGATGGTCAATTGGCAGCTAGTGATTGTTTACATTATCATGACAGTGTTTGTTGCTGCGTAAAAGCTTTTGAATCGAAATAAAGACACAGTTGTGTTGAAATAAAGTTGAATTTGTGTTTTATATATTTTGGTTTGGTATATAAGTTTGTTTCCTATACCAGCTGTAAAAAAATGTCTAGTAAATCTGTTATTGATTTTAGTCTTATTTTAGTCGACTAAAATACCAAGCAATTTTAGTCGACTAAAATAAGACTAAAATTAAATCAAATCAGATGACTAAAACTTGACTAAAACTAAAAAGAATTATAGTCAAAAGACTAAATCTAAAACTAAATTAAAATTTGTGTCAAAATTAACACTGCTGTCTTCATACACAGGTGACGGAAAGAAGATGAAGAAGAGAATGACGTGTTCTCCCAGTCAGAGGATGTCGCCGGCTTTCAAGATGGTGTTTTTTCAATGTATGGTTTAGACACAGGGCACGAAGAGGTGTTCCACATAGCACCCCCTAGAGGACGCAGTTCAAAGTTCCCTTGAAAAGGAACGTTCCCGGTTAATTAACTGTGACCTTGTTCCCTGAGACAGTGGAATGAGATGCTGTGCTGCTCAGCACATTGGGAAACGTCTTATTTGTGACCAGCTGTGAATAATGTGTGTAACACGTTGATAAAATTGACCCGCCCACAACACAGGGCTATAAATAGATACGCCACAGGTGCATCAACAGGATATTTTGTCTGAAGAGCAGTCCTGGGACATTTTCAGTACAGCAATGCAGCGTTGTGAACGGCGGAGGGCAGAAGGCCTCTAGAATGACCGGATGTAAAGCCGAAAATGGAACCTTAGGCAGGTAATCAGGATGAGGATGCAAAATCACTTTTACCCTCCCTGGGGCAGGGTCTAAGCATGATGGTGAGACAGACAGAGCCTGCATATCTCCAGTTCTCTTCAAAGAAGTTATTGCAATGAGAAAAACCATTTTCAAAGTCAGAACTTTATCAGACACTAACTATAAAGGTTCAAAGGGGGTTTCAAACAGACCATTGAGAACTATAGAAAAGTCCCAAGAAGGCATCCTGGTTTTCAGTGCAGGCCTCAGTCGTCTGGCCCCACGAAGGAAGCGAGAGAGCAGAGGGTGTCTCCCGAGTGGCATCCCGTCAATCAAGGCGTGGCAAGCCGAAATAGTCCAGAACTGAAGAAATGTGAACTGGATCAACATTGTGTACCACACACCACCTGTCAAAGACACCCCATTTACCGGCATAACTCTGTCTGGTGGAGGGAGACCTAGTACTAAGAATGGTATCAATAACCTCAAGTGACAGCCCTGTGTTCCTCAGTTGGTACCCCACAGGGGCCAAATGTGAAGATTCCACAGGTTGGGCTTGGGATGGAATATCGTGCTCCCTGCCTGAGACAGAAGGTCCCTCCTCTCTGGAATCACCCATGGCGAGCTGTCGAGGAGAGATATTATCTCCGAGAACCATACTCTGTTCGGCCAATGTGGCGCTATCAGCAAGAGGCAAGATCTTTGTTGGCGAACTCTGGCTAGGACTCCCGGGAGATGAGAGACTGGAGGAAATGCATACATTCGCATTTTGTCCACCCATACAAGGACATGACAGCCCCTTAAATGATGGAGGAAAGATTTCAAAGCCAGAAAAACGGCCATCAGCTCGAGGCAATAGATGTGCCAATCGTGCTGATGATCCCATTCCCCTTGAGTTGGGTGGCCAAGACTGCTCCCCAGCCCATCTGGGAGGCATCTGTCGTTAGCAATCTGCGATGACACGGTGCCCCTAGAGTGGAACCTGATCCACAGAGATATTGTACGAAGCCCGCGGCACGTCACTTTTATTTGCCTTTGAGGATTGGCTCTTGGATGAAATCATCTGGCTTTTAGCCACAACTGAAACAGTCTCATGTGCAACAGCCCCAAAAGGAATCACCGTGGATGCTGAAGCCATGAAACCTAACATATTTAGTTTCATGACGAACAGAGTGTGATCCTGGCCTAGCCTGAACTTGCTCATGGTCTGCCAAATGGTCTCAATTCGAGCGGGAGACAGTTGTGCCCTCATCGTGATCGAATCCCAAACGAATCCCGAGATAAGTCATTCTCTGGGCCGGACAGAGAACACTTTTCTCGGTGTTGAGTCTCAACCCCAGAGAAACTAGATGAGCTAACACGATGTCTCTGTGTTGTAGCGCCATCTCCTGTGATTGTGCTAGTATCAGCAAATCGTCAATGTAATTCAAAATGCGAATACCCTGGAGTCGTAATGGAGCCAGTGCTGCATCCATGTATTTTGTGTATGTGCGGAGGGATAAGGCTAGGCCAAATGGAAGAACCTGAAATTGGTACACTTCGCCCTCGAAAGCGAACCTCAGGAATTTCAGTTGCACTTTATTTTACAGTAAGTGTACTAGCATGTACTTATAGTGTACTTACAGTGTACTTATCTAAGAAAGTTCTGGTAATACAAGGTAACTACATGGGGTAGGGTTAGGTTTAGGGGTAGGTTCAGGGTTAGTACCTAGTTATTACATAGTTATTGTAATTACTATAATAAGTACATAGTATGTACATGAGGAACAGGACTGTAAAATAAAGTGCTACCAGAATTTCCTGTGTTGTGGCAAAATTTCTATATGAAAATATGTGTCCTTCAGATCGATCGTGATGAACCAATCGCAATGCTGAATTTCCGACATGACCGCCTTGATGGTTAACGTCTTGAACTTGAGCGCTTTGACTGTACGGTTCAAGCCTCGAAGATCCAAGATTGGACGCAGTCCCCTACCCTTTTTGGGAACCAGGAACTATCTGCTGTAATAGCCCGACTCTCTCTTTGGAAGAGGAACATGTTCTATGGCCTCTGTAACAACAATGGGTCACATATAATAATTAACTCAAATGATATATAGGGAATTTGAATAATTTATCAGGAATATGATTAATATATATATATATATATATATATATATATATATATATATATATATATATATATATATATATATATATATGTATGTATGTATGTATATATCTCATATGACAGTTACAATAAATTTTATTGATTATGAAAAATAGCTCAATTGTCTATACCAATAGCTAATTACAGGGCACTGTAATTTACTCATTAATATGTCAATATTCCATTCTTCATATCAATTATTGTGATATCTCTTGCTGTAAATTACTGCAAATCAAACAGTCATCAAACGGCCGTAAGATTGACCTATCAATCTTCAATAAAGTTATCACTTCTTATAATTCAAGGAAAAATATTCTCTGGCCATGAAAACATTATCCTATCATTAGTGCTGTGCTGGAGCCCGGCGCACGCTGGAGCAGCGCTGGATCTTGGTGTGAGCGTGGAGCAGCGTGAGCGCGGTATTCGAAAGGTTTAACAAGGCAGTGTTTCAGAATTCATCTTCCTCATGTGGAGAGGCGAATAGGCGAATAAACTTAGTAAAGAAAAGAAAACAAAACAACGAAAATGAAAGCTTCCAGAGGAGCCATGATAATGGCTGTCCTCTCTGCCTCCTGGCTGAGAGGGACAGCGATATGAGCGCGGCCTTGCCGAGGGACTCGCGGGACCGACAAGGGTCGCAGCCGGTTAGCAGCGTGTGTGAGGGAAGAGCAGAAGAAGAGCCAGGGCGGACCTTGTTCGGTCGGCTCTTATGGCTTGAGATGGTTCACGCCTCTGTTCACGTGAACAACCAATGAACGTCCGCGATCTGAAGCGGGGAAAAGTTCCTTTGTCTCTGTAGAAACACCCACCCTAATGATTTAGGGCTTGTCAGATTTCATCAGTGATATTCTAGCAAGTTCGTAATTCAAGATTAATAGATTTTACACACATTTTACACAGGGGAATAGTTGGGTCACAACATGACAATTCCAAAAACACCAAACAGTACATATATAACTGATAGAAACACGAAGTTACATTCAAATGCAGAATTACACACATTTAACGTTTGATTAGCACACGATTAAAACTGCAGATTCTTTAGTTCTGCAGGAACTTTAAGAAAGGTTTATTTTTGTGTGTGTGGAATGTTGGGGGTTTAGTGTCTCCTTTGAGGCTCGCACCGGTATCGTAAATAATTTAAAGTCCGGTCAGGCTGGCGCCAGGCCAGGCATTTAGTGTAAAGAGGTTTCATGTTATATGCCTGAATTTAACCCATGAATCGATGACCTGCATATGCGTTACACCTCTTTGACCAGAAGTGGAGACCAGGCCATTGAAACGTGGAGGATGATGAATGAATTGGATCCTGTATCCTATCCGTACTGGGCTCAGCACCCATGCAGAAATGCAGAAGTTTCCACGCTGCCAGACTCCAATATTTAATGCTTCCTTTTGAGGGGATGTTAGATGTTCCGTGTCCTGAATGATGGCAGGAAACACTGGAACATCTAATACCTCGCTGGAAACTGCCTACCCCCGAATCACACAAAGTGGCGTGGATGGAGGAGTTTTGTGAGGGTAACGGGTGGGGCGAAAGGGTCCCATCCCGTGAGGGACTACCCCCACCAGCAGGGGCACCAGAGCGTCAGGACTTCCTCTTCTTATCAGGACAGTCCTGATGCCTGGCCTGGGTGTCACGGTTCATGAATACACTCTCTCTCTCTCTTCTAATGTGTTGTTATATGTGTGTCTATGGGCGTGGTCACTGATCAGCGATGATCAGCAGCGCCAGGTGGTTTCAATCGTTTGTCTCCTATATAAGTTCAGTAACTGGTGTTTCATGTTGTCAGATCGTTGTTTCTCCCCGGTGTGCTCCCGTACCTGTTTCCTGTGTTCGTAGTTCCTGCCTGAGCCGTCCTGTGTCGTCGTTGTTCCTGGATCTTCATCTAGCACTGGATTACTGTTCACCTTCACGAGGACTGCACACTCACCGGGATTCGAGGGATCATCACTGAAGCAAGCACCATCATCCGTTGCCCACCGAGGTCCCTGTGTCACTGTGCCATCAGCCTTGTGTCCGCCCCTGTGTTACCCTGTGACCTGGTCGTGCTTTCTGACTTTTTGAGCTTTTGTCAATAAACACGCCTGTTGCTGAGCATGCCATGCGAGAAGATCTGTAGCCGACGAGAAGAATCTTCCTGACGCACACATGCACGGAATGATCTAAAGACAAAACACCTGTGGATGCAACTGTGGCATTTCTATTTATAGCCCCGTGTTGTGGGCGAGCGCCCTGATGACATCATCAACCTATTTTACACACATTATTCACAGCTGGTCATGAATAAGACATTTCCGAATGCGCTGAGCAGCGCAGGAATGACTGAAGCTTTCGAAAGGGAACAAATATTACTAATTTATTTCATGAATTTAACTTTATTAATTTTCACAATTATTTATTAATGTCACACACATATCTACCTAGTTCCTTTTGACTTCAAAGACAAGATTGGTACATGTTACAGACATATTATCATGGAACTGTTCAGTCTATTATTGTTAATCTATTATTTTTATTTCCACTTTTATCCGGGGAGACTGTAACCTAGAAATCATTTAAACGGGTCACTTGCGAGTCGCAGCAGCATGAATTATGTGCCCACCAACATATGATTCAAATATTATTCTGCCTGAAAGAATGGAAAGACCGAGCTGAAGGCATAAACCGATTTGTAAACCCTAAGCGAAAAATTTTAAATCTAGCCAAAATCTCATTTTCCGTTTGTTAAACTGAACAGAAAACGAATAAACTAACCATTTTACCCTTTCTTGTTATTGCATTCTAAATAATACATGAAATCAAAACGTACACGGACCTCACAGGAGTGTGATTGCTGTGGAACTGTACCTGTGCATTTACCAACTACAGTTGACATCCGGAATAAATACATGGATTTTTTTTTTTTTTTTTTTTTTTTGTGGTTGTTAAAACGAAGCTGATTTCTGAACGGATGACTTCTGTTGCTATTGTTTAGAGGAAATTCTTCCCATGCAGTTTTTGACACGTTACTCTTTGATGCTCTTTTGACAGTACTTATTTTACTGTTAAACCAGTGCTCTGGGACTTAGAATTATTTTTCCTTATCTCTATTTCACGGTTAAACTTTTTGGATGTTGTACAGTGTTTTTGTCTCAAGACTTTTTATTAAATTTTTTGTTGATGGACACTTGAATAGACTTTATGAACTGAGAACAGAGTTTGTTTTTGAACAAAACTACCTCTTTTTTTTTTTTTGCGATTTTCCTGTTTACCAGATGCATTTGCATAGATGTAAGAATTTACCACAGACTGTTTGTTTGACTGAATATCATCGGAACTTGTGGGAATTAGAGAGGCAAACAAAGAGATTAATGATTAAATCATAAAATGACTCCCTAGGCATTATTTTTTTCTGTTTCTTCTTAAATTGCAACATATTTAAAATTAAAAACTATTGAGACTTAAGTCTCTCACAGACACAATCTGCGCACTAACAGACATAGTTTTGCTTTGAACACATACAATCAAGAGGTTTCTGTATGATATCTAACATATCTATCCAAGAATAATTCACTGTTAATGTACATTTGACAGACTGCTTCATGTCTTACATTTATTACTAACAAATAAAATCTGATATTACAAGTGTTACTGAAAGCAGCTGCTCAAGTGTTCAACCCTACATTATCATTCACGTCTTATTGATAAACATTTAAATCATTACTTAACTTTCGGTTTTCATAATTAGATAACTAGTCTGCAGTAATCACTCAAGAAAACAGATGATTAAATGAGAATGATCTAAGAGAGAAAATGTATTTTATTTTATTTGTACAAGCACAGAGGTTGATGCATAATCCAGAATTATAAATAAACGCACTAGTATTAATTCAGCAAGCAGGCAGCTATGTTGAAATAAACATCCCAAACTGACCAAAACATTTCAATCAGATCACCACTTGGGAATGTGTGTTAAAATGTGAGACAGTATTTACAATGGGACTGAATGAAACCCTTAGGAGTCAATAATATAAGGTTAATATTTATCTGTGATAGATATTAGGAGGTCTTTGTTTAATTAATAACTGTTTAACTTATTTCTGATGGTTCTTGTCCACAAATGAAGTCATCCTGAGGTTCAACTGTTGCTCGTGTGATAAAAGAATAAATCACTTCATAGTCATGAACCTGCATGAACATCACAAATATTGTCAAACAAGATGCAAGTGTTAACACAAATATTACAGCATGATGTTAGAGCCTAAAAATAAGACTTGTGTCAAACTGTTAAGAGAAGTTGGATGGCGATAGTGGGCATCAACAGAAGAACAGGGAAGTGTTTTACTCACCTTGTTATTTTTGGCTTCGATTTTCCAGTTTGTGCCAATCTCAGTATAAGTCTCATCATCTTTCTGCTCCTAAACATTAATGGAAACAGTGAAGATATGATTGGATCCATTATATTTACTGTTATCTCTGACATTTAAAAAGAAACAGTAAACATACTAACTTTTCATTCAGCTGATGCATTTATCTAACCTGACTAATAAAAGTACAGATAACTGAGACCTTCTGCTCTGGAGCAGTGATTATAGACGTAATAATAGCTAGCTAATGTATCAATCATGAGTCACTGGTATTATGATACTTACCACAGAGTCATTATTCCCTTTTCTGTTGTCTGAAAAATAATGGGAATATTTATGAGAGCTCACCAACAAAAATAATGCAAACAATAAAAGTCTACAATAATTATAATGCATATAATACATGTTCTTGTTAGTTTGTAGATTAAGGTTCAGTCAAGCCAAATATTTGATCACACACATATTTAACATCACATCCTAGCAGATTTCCGTGATGAAACTGACACTGATGAGAATCTCTAAATATTTGTAAATGATTTAAACTCGAAATACTCACCAGCTCTTTTTTTGCGAACCACCCAAAGAATAACAGCAGTAACCAGAACAGCAACAACAATCATGATCACTGACGGAGAGAATATAAAGAGAGACACATTCAGATTCAGATGAAAACAACAGCAGAACATCTACTGTATATCACTGTCTTTGAAATCAAAGATAAAAAAAAACAACTATTACGACAGATACATAAAATCATAAGTAACATGATTGTTTAGGATAGTTTGGAGACTTGATATCTCAGTGACATGATGAAATAATTCTGGATTGGTGGATTGGTGTTGATGAACAAGAGACATGACATGAAGTCAAAGTTATGATCAGCTGTTCTAACATCTCCACAGAGAATCTGTTGTATATTTAGAGACTGATTCTAGAAGAACAACAGAATGTGAATAAAACCACTGAAATCACTCACAAACACACATAATGATTTTATAGAGGAAGGTTTTTTAGTTCAGATTCACCATATTCAAAAAATATATTTTAATGCATGAACACAAAAATCTCAGTTGAGGTGCTGTGTAACATAGAAAGATTATTAATATGAGTTCACTGTGATTTTGATAGTTATGTAATGAAACTTCAAGAACCAAAGTCCCATTCATCTTTGTGAAGAAAGTGAGCTAGCTTTCACATTGATTTGCTTTTTGTGAAAGAGAAAACAAGTGCTTGAGGTCTACAAATTAAACAAGACCAGTGATAAGCTTCTCTTAAAGTCTACAGTAAATCAGTTATGTGAATACCAATTCTACTGTAAGAGTCACATTAAACCACTGAGATGAGTAAGACAGAAATACCTCTCTGTGTAGCTGTTGTCTCGTGGGTTTGAGGAGTCTGTGTCTCTGTATAACGAGGAGGATTTCAGTTCTGATGCATCATATTTGATCAAATACATCTTAGCTCTGTTTGACTTCATTGTTCATCGACTGCTGATGTGTGTCAGTGATCATGTACCTTGTTCTGTAGAAGCTGCTGTAGTTTGACTTGATTTCTTCTCAGAGTTTGAGCTGCTGACTGGAATCAGTGTTGAATCAACTGAAGCTGCAGAAGAGGAATGATCAGAACATTATTATTATTATTATTATTATTATTATTATTATTATTATTATTATTATTATAAATACAATACTTAAAACTGAAACGGGCAGCTTTAGCTCACACAGAAAGTTGAGGACAAGGAGGAGAAACACAGTCAGATATAAATATAGAAATATAGAATAAATAAATATAGAAATGTAAGGTTAGATGCTGTTTATTTGTCATGCATTAAATTTTAAAAATGGGTAATATTTTGCAGTTTTTTGAAAGGCAAGTTTTTCTATCTATTTAAAGTCACTAAAGTGTAGACAAGACACAGTGTATCTCTGAAGGCTTCACTGATGATCTTGTCTCCTGAATTCTGTTCAGTGATAATGGAAGTAAGACTTTGCAGATGAACCTCTTTTGATCAGAAACAGCCCTGATTACAATATAAACACATGAAGTTATTAATACCTCATTTATATGAGAGTGAAACACAGTGAGCTGCAGCCAATAAACCTTTAGTTTGTTCTGAATCAATAACATATAGACTCTTCTGAAACTGATTAACCTCTTAACTGTCCTCCTCTTAACGGGATAGTTCACCCAAAAATCAAAATTATGTCATTAATTACCAGTCACCCCCCTTTTTTGGCATGGAGACAGAAATGGCATACCCAAAATAAAAAGGTTTCTGCTCATAATTCTTTCTGACTAGATACATAATCAACATTTTTTCACAAAGCTGACAATTCAAAGTTTACTGTTCAGGAATCAGAATCACTCAGACTGTTATGATAATAGAGATATATTAGCTCAAACATAAAAACAAAAATAAAAATATTAAAAACATATTTTTTTAATGTTTAAAAAAAATGTTGATGTAAGATATGAGTTTAGATATACAGTGTAGCTAAAGCCACAAATCTTTCAAAACTTCATTAGAAATTTCATAATCCAATCTGTAAAACTCTGAATTTTATGAAATATTTTCTAAGGCCATGTCATGTGTGTTTTTAGAGAAGGTCAATCAGATTGATTTATGGCCCTTGTCATCTCAGTAAGATCTCACATGTAAACACTCCTGTGTTTTCTATATGTGTGTTGGCTTTGAAAACTCCCCGATTCATGGTTCTATTGTTCTCACCAAACGAGTCTTTCACACCTCCGCCAGGTATGACACATTATCCGCATTATTCTTTATCTTTATTCTTTTGTTTTTATAACACCTTTATGAGCCTTTTTGTGGAATTTTTTATGTTTACAAAACAACAAAGCAGCGATCTCACTTCAGTCTCTCTTTGCATTTACTCCTTATTTATCAAAAGTCTTACTATAAAAATACAACAAAACATTTTCTTACGACCTTGACGTGAATTATTGTAACAGAAATGCATTATGAAGAAGAAATGCACCTGCTATTAGTAGCATTGGAGCTAACGTTAGCATCAAGCTACATCAGACAATTTATGAAATTATTAGTACACTTTTACTCATCGAGTGTTTATAATAACTTCCTTTAGCGATCACGGGTGGAATTTGGTCGTTTACTATCGTAAAAACATGCTATTTATAGCCTTTTACACCACTGCACAAGTTAGCATTTCAGATGTACATTTTTAATATTTTTTATAAAATGCCCCAGATCTCAAGAAAATCTCATACCAAGCATTTCTATCATAATCGCTGGTTTATTATTCGGATATTTCGTGTGTACAGAGGTGTTTCAGTTTTGTTGTGAGCAAATATGAACCAGGAAGTGTTCTCGAACCATGTGACACGATCTGACGCTGTCCGGTTTTGGGACTGTCAGATTGACAAGCCGAATGTCCAAGCAAAGTCTGCAGTTTAACATGCTGTGAAAGTGAAACAATAATAAACTGGGTCCGTCGGCGATGCTTGCACGTAAAGGAGTTAATAACTCACCCTCATGTCGTTCCAAACCCGTGAAATATACTGTTTATCTTCGGGAACACAGTTTAAGATATTTTCGATTTAGTCTGAGAGCTCGTAGTCCCTCCATTGAAACTGTGTGCACGGTCCAGAAAGGTAAGAAAAACATCATCAAAGTAGTCCATGTGACACCAGAGGGTCAGTTAGAATTTTTTGAAGCATCGAAAATACATTTTGGTCCAAAAATAGCAAAACTACGACTTTATTCAGCATTGTCTTCTCTTCAGTGTCTGTTGTGAGAGAGTTCAAAACAAAGCAGTTTGTGATATCCGGCTCGTGAAAGAATCATTTGATGTAACTGGATCTTTTTGAACTTGAGTTATTAATACATAATTACATAATAGCCATAATTTAGATTTTTGGGTGAACTATCCCTTTAACCCCCCTTTCTGAACATAGACTTAAAAGTGCACTATTCAAACATAAATTGTTATCATTCGTGGATGATTTTTTTTTTGTATTATGACAAGGTGAGGAGCCTGCCAATACATTTTAAAGTGTAATTTGCAAGGTAATGAATTGTCTGATTTGAAAATTGGAACATTCAGTTGTAGATCTGCAAAAGTGGATTTACATTTAGCTAATGCTTTTATCCAAAGCAACTTACAATTGCTATATATGTTAGAGGTTGCACGCCTCTGGAGCAACTAGGGGTTAAAGGGTTAGTTCACCCAAAAATGAAAATTATGTCATTAATAACTCACCCTTATGCTGTTCCAAACATGTAAGGCCTCCTTTTATCTTCGGAACACCGCTTAAGATATTTTAGATTTAGTCCGAGAGCTCTCAGTCCCTCCATTGAAGCTGTGTGTACGGTATACTGTCCATGTCCAGAAAGGTAAGAAAAACATCATCAAAGTAGTCCATGTGACATCAGAGGGTCCATTGGAATTTTTTGAAGCATCGAAAATACATTTTGGTCCAAAAATAGCAAAAACGACGACTTTATTCAGCATTGTCTTCTCTTCCGTGTCTGTGTGAGAGAGAGTTCAAATCAAAGCAGCTGGATTTCCGGTTCGCGAACGAATCATTCAGTTCACCAAATTGAACTGAATCGTTTTAAACGGTTCGCATCTCTAATACGCATTAAACCACAAATGACTTAAGCTGTTAACTTTTTTAATGTGGCTGACACTGCCTTTGAGTTCAAACAAACTAATATCCTGGAGTAATTCATGTACTCAAACAGTACATTGACTGAACTGCTGTGATGAACACCGAGCCGAGCCAGATAACGAACAATAGACTGACTCGTTCACGAGTGAACAACCGTTTGCATCGTTGTTTGGATCACCAGTAGTTCATTCGGACAGTTCGATTCAATAAACCGTTTGAAGAAAACGGTTCACCAGTTCTTTTGCGCTCGACGTAATGGCGTCATTGGCGATGATTGCCCTTGATTCAAGCCTTCGGTTTACCCGCACCCATAACACTAGCACAGAATCAGTTCAGAATCAATCACCAAAAGAATCAGTTCAGTTCAGACGCTCTGTGTGTCGGTCTGCTTCACGCTGAATCACACATGCGCAGTATCATCAGCTCCTCGGTACACGAATCGGACACATCTGACAGAAACGGTTGTTCACTCGTGAACGAGTCAGTCTATTGTTCGTTATCTGGCTCGGCTCAGTGTTCATCACAGCAGTTCAGTCAATGTACTGTTTGAGTACATGAATTACTCCGGGATATTGGTTTGTTTGAACTCAGAGGGAGTGTCAGCCACATTAAAAAAGTTAACAGCTTAAGTCATTTGTGGATTAATGCGTATTAGAGATGCGAACCGTTTAAAACGATTCAGTTCGATTTGGTGAACTGAATGATTCGTTCGCGAACCGGAAATCCAGCTGCTTTGATTTGAACTCTCTCTCACACAGACACGGAAGAGAAGACAATGCTGAATAAAAATATTTTTGGACCAAAATGTATTTTCGATACTTCAAAAAATTCCAACGGACCCTCTGATGTCACATTGACTACTTTTATGATGTTTTTCTTCCCTTTCTGGACATGGACAGTATACCGTACACACAGCTTCAATGGAGGAGCTGAGAGTTCTCGGAATAAATCTAAAATATCTTAAACTGTGTTTCAAAGATAAAAGGAGGCCTTACATGTTTGGAACAGCATAAGGGTGAGTTATTAATGACATAATTTTCATTTTTGGGCGAACTAACCCTTTAAGTGTCTTGCTCGGGGACACATTGGTGTCTCACAGTGGATTCAAACCCGGTTCTATCACACCAAAGGCATGCATCTTATCCACTGCGCCAACACCACCCCTATATTTCTGATGGGAAGTGATGCTAGTGATGTGCAAGACTACATTAACCAGAGATGTGTAACCTCAAAAACTGAACTGAATGTAATTGTAAAATGAAAGGAAGACGTAAAACAACAATAACATTATAATATACATTATAACATCCTTGAAAGCCAATAAAAATAGGATAGTCTTAGGCTACAGTCTACTCATCAAAAATGTAAAGAAAGACCTTTACACAAAGGCTCTTATGCATGCTATTGTTATATGCAGTGACTGTGTTGGAATACATCTACCAGTGGTACACCGTATAGCACGTGATGATCCAACTAACACAGCAAGTATGTCAGAGAATTGTATCTACCTCACACCTACTAGTGGATCCTGCAGAGTATTTCTTAAAGTGCTTCCAGTGTTGCTACACCGCAAATTCAGCTCAGTGGAGACCAGGGGCGTAGATTACGCAGGGGACGTGTGTCCCCCCACTTTTAATATAACAGATAGAAACTATTCTGCCTTATTATGTGATAAAAAAAAAAAAAAAAATTGTAGTATATAAACAAATTATTATTATTTGTTGTTGTCCAGCAGTTATAGATTTCTAAGCCAATTGAAAGCTTGAAATTATAGAAAGATTTAAGTTGCCTATACACTACCAATCAAAAGTTTTTGAACAGTAAGCTTGTTAATGTTTTTTTTAAAGAAGTCTGTTCTGTTCACCAAGCCTGTATTTATTTGATCCAAAGTACAGCTAAACAATAAAACCTTGAAATATTTTTACTAGCCTATTTAACCTGTTAAATGTCACCCCTTCCCGTATACGGGACGCCTACGTTGACTATACTATATTACAATCAAATCTAATCTAATTTTGACAAACTATATATCGTTGGAAAGGTCTAAGACTCCCAAATATATATTTTACCAATATTTTTTGTTAGAAATTATGTAGGAAAAGTAATAGATGAATTTATGAAAAGGGTGCACCCTCAGAAATCTACATTACAAAAGGAGCTTTGACCTTCGTTTAAAAAAAAGACTTCCTCGTGGCCTTTTTCTCTATTACATTTTAGAAATCATCAGAAGTTATATATCACTTGAAAACATAAAATCTCAAAATTCATCCTTCAAAACCCATTTTAAAATCAGACATTGCATTGCCATGTAAATGGTACATCAAAAACATGATACAAAATGTTTTCAGTCATGAATTATAAAAATTTAGGTTTGTATCATGCACATTCAAGTCTATCTTCAAAAACGTGAGTGACAGTTAACAGGCTAAAATAACTGATTTTTATTTGAATACATTTCAAAATGTAATTTATTGAGATTTCAAAGCTGAATTTTTAGCATCATTACTCCATTCACTTGATCCTTCAGAAATAATTCAGATATTCGTATTTGCTGCTCAAAAAAAAAAAAAAAAAATATTATGATAATGTTGAAAACAGTGGAGTAGATTTTTTTATTTTTATTTGATGAATAGAAAGTTCAGAAGAACAGCATTTATATGAAATAGACATTTTTTTTTGTAAAATTACATCTTTATCATTACTTTTGATCAATTTAAAGAATCCTTGCTAAATAAAAGTATTAATAAGCTTTTTAATAATATGGTGTATAATGTTGCAAAACGTTTTATTTCAAATAAATGCTGATCTTTGGATCCTTCTATTCATCAAAGAATACTGAAAAATTTACTCCTATGTTTTTAATAATGATAATCAGCAAATCATCATATTAGAATGATTTCTGAATGATGATACAGTGAAGAGAGGAGTAATGATGCTGAAAATACAGCTTGGATCACAGGAATAAATTACATTTTAAAATATATTCAAATAGAAAACAGTTATTTTAAACAGTAAACATATTTCACGATATTACTGCTTTTGCTATATATATATATATTGTGACGAGCACTCCCAGAGGAATCAGCGTCGCCCTGGAAACCAAAGCAAAACACCTGCACTTCCTCGTCACCGGCTGATCGGTCATCAGCCAGCACATTTAAAAGGAGCACATGTTACACTCAGAAGAGGTTCTTGAACCGAATGCAACGCTGGTCTAACCCCTCTCTCTTCACTTTTCAGAAAGCAGCGAGTGACCGACAGCCCAGCCACTTTGGAGCATGTTTGGACACCCACTTTCACTTTTTGATTTCACGTACCTCTTTTCGAGTGATTCTTCACCCCGTGACAGTGGTGGAGAATGCGGGCAGTACAGTGAGGAATCACCGACAAGATCACCGCCCCAACTCCTAATTTTTTTCTTTTTTTCCTGTATCTGTCACCAGCACCACAGAAGGCGGCACGCGCGTCCCTGCGATGGAGGACGTCTTACAACGCCTCGCTGAAGTTAGCATCCGGCAGCAGCAAATAGCGGAACACCTCGCCACTCGCCTGGGCAGGACGGAGGGTGAACTCGCTGCCGTCTGTTACCCGAGATGACAGCCGATGACGATGTGGAAGCCTTCCTTCAGGTTTTCGAAGACACTGCCCACCGAGAGGGATGGCCAGAGGACGAGTGGGCACGTGCGCTGGCACCCCTACTCACCGGTGAATCACAGAGGGCTTACTTCTTGCTCCCCCTGATGAGTGCTGACAGTTATGTCGAAGTTAAGCGAGAGATCCTGGCGAGGCTGGGCCTCTCCCCTGTAAGTGCCGCCCAGCAGTTCCACAAGTGGGAATACAAGCCCCGGGTGCCAACCCATGCCCAGGCAGCCGAACTCAGCCGCATCGCCCAGCACTAGCTGTTCGAAGGAAACCCCACACCAACACAGGTAGCGGAACGAGTGGTGGTCGATTGCATCCTGCACGCACTACCTTGCGCCCACCGACAGGCCGTCGGCATAAGGAACCCACGTGACATCCGGGAACTAGTGGAGTCGATCGAGCTGGCGGATGCTGTCCATCCCAGCGGTGCAGGGGACCGGCTGCCGCCATTCCCCCGGAGGGTGGTCCAGGAGCGACGCCTGCTCGAAGGCACTGCGCGACCAGTCAGCAGGCAGACGGTTCCCCCACCGCGAGATGAGCCCATGCCAAGTGCCGAACCACCGTTGCCTCCGCGAGCCTGGCTGGCAGGCTGCATCGTACACCAACTGGTGCCGGCGGGAGCCCCCGAAGCAGGCAGTGCGGTCACCCTCATCCAGTCGCGGCTGTGCGCTACCCGAATCGGCCGGAAAAACTTCCTACTGATTACCTGTGTGCACGGAGACACTCGCCAAGTACCGGCCAGTGAGATGGTTATTTCGTCCCCCCCAGGCACCTGGCCATTGGAGGTAGGCCTGGTGAAGGACCTACCGGTGGCCGTACTGCTTGGAAGGGATTGGCCCGGCTTCGAGAAGCTGCAGTCCGCCGCTACTCAGCCTGCCAGCCCCAAGGGGAACCGTCGAAGACCGAGGCGGCCGCCTGGACCCCACCGCCGACCGGCCCTGCTCATCTCCGACAGTGGGAGAGAAGGTGAGGCCCCCTCCCAATCTACCAATCTGTTTTATGATGTCTACCAACAGGGCCCAGCAAGCGCAGCAACATCATTACGACCGGGCAGCCCAACCGCGGGAGTTCCAACCGGGAGACCGCGTCATGGTCTTGGTCCCCAGCTCCGCCTGCAAATTTCTGGCCTTCTGGAAGGGACCCTACTCTGTCATGGAGAGGATTGGACCGGTCACTTACTGCCGGGACGACGGCAGGCGGAGCAACTCTACCACATCAACCTCCTAAAGAAATGGGTGGGGACCCGGGACTAAGTAGCTGCCCTGACCCTCACCGAGCCCGTGGTTGTGGATGTTAAACCCCACCTTTCGGCTATCCAGAAGACGGAGCTGCAGCACCTGGTCAGTCAGTTCCAGGATGTGTTCTCCTCTCCTCTGTGCTTCAACACCACGTCCGGACGTCCCCAGGAGTCGTCGTTAGGCAACGGCCCTACCAAGTCCCGGAGGCTCGTCGGCAGGCTATTGAGGAAGAGGTCCAACAGATGCTAAATTGGGGGTAATAGAACCATCCCGGAGTCCGTGGTCCAGCCCCATTGTGATGGTCCCAAAGCCAGATGGCACCCTCCGCTTTTGTAATGACTTCCTCCGCCTGAATGAAGTCTCCGAATTCGACGGGTACCCCATGCCTCGGGTGGACGAACTTCTGGACCGGCTAGGAAGGGCCAAGTTTAACTTGCAAATCTCCCCAAAGAGTGAACCAAAGAGGTGCTTCCAGATACGGGGGGCCTTCGCAGCACCCCAAGCCACAGCTCAGTGCATCAGTGTCAACTGCCTGTCCCAATGTCTTTTTTACCGTAATGTTGAGAAGTTATTGCAACTTGACTTCCTGCCTTATCGAAATGAGAAACTGGTGGTTTGATCCAGGGAAGATCAAGAAGCAATTAAACTTATCGAATGCAGGACACAGAGGATCTAGGTAAATGATGTTCAGCGGTATGTCACCACTCTCCTGCGCAAACCTGGTACTCTGAAACTCACAAGCCCAATTCAGTCTGTCATGCCTAGTCTGAGGAGTACAGAGAGGACGGTTCAGAGAGACCCAGAGAAAACTGCTGTGTACTCTGATGAGATTAATAAGCTCATTAAGGCTGCCTATGTTTCTTAGCTTCATCCCAAAGAGTCACCAAAACAGAGGAGGCCTGGTACATTCCCCATCACCTGGTTTGTCATAATTATAAAACAAGATTGTTCTTCAATTGCTCATTCAGGTATCAAGGTCTGTCTCTGAATGATCTGCTTCTGCTAGGGGCTGCACTCGGCCAGAGACAATTTATAAGAGACATGTCAATTCCTCAATCCTCAAAACAACTATATAAGTAAATTCCGTAATGGCAAAGATAGCAGATGTATGCACATGTCCCATCCCTCCCGCTGGAAAGCTTTTAACAGTCAAGCCGGGAAACATTTAAGCCTATCGTCTGGTTCCACTGACATATCTGCACAGTTGAGGAACCCATGTGCATGTGTAGTGAAAGTATAACCTGTGGGGAAAGGGCATTTTAAACCTTATTTTGGGGCAATGTCGTCAACATGTTTCAGAGATTTCTATCATATTTTACTGCTGTTTCTATGCATGCAGTTTTTATGTCCCGGTGACCAGTGAAAGTGCAATTCTGACTCTATGCTTATGCATTTAGATAGGAGCTGGTCTTGTTAGTCTGAAATACCTGCCCGGAGGCGTTGCCAAGACGGCGACTGAGTGGCATGACTTGCCTAAAATGACTCATTGTTGGGCGTTCTCGTGAGATTCCGTCAACACCATGTGGCTGTAAGTGCAGATATCAGTGGAATTTTCCATCAGGTCCGCTTGCTGCCTGAGAACAGACCTCTTCTCCACTTCAGGCAAGATCTGCACTATCATAGCAGTCCAGAGGTCTATGAATGGGTAGTCTTGCTGTTTGGTACAACCAGCAGCCCATGTTGTGCCATTTTTGCTGTGTGACAACATGCTCGCAATAACCAAGAGAGCTACCCAAGTGTTTACAGGTAGTAAAGCAGAAATTTTGTATGTGGACAACTATCTAGTGGACAACTATTTGACCTGTAGGATTATCCTTGAATAGTCCATTTCAGTAAAGGAACCTAACACCACATTCCACAGTTCAGAATGATTTCCCATCGAACCATTAGTGTGTCATAAAACATATTCATGGTGCTAAAATGGCTAAAGGAGATGTCACCGCCCTTTTCCTTCTTGTGTCTGTCTAATCTCATACCAGCAGACGTCAGGACACCAGGAAAAGATTTCTCTTTGTTCCCCAAACTTAAGACCAAATGACCAGGAACCCTGTGGTGACCCCAATGCATACATCCACAGCCTTATCAGGAATCAGGAAGGATGCTAAAGCATTCCTTTGGCCCAGGATCACCAAAAACCTTAAACCAGGGAACACCTCCTTGCTGCAGCTGTAAATTCCAGAGACTTTGTCTCCACATTGAAGTTTAATCCACTTGTGGTTTAATACCAACAATGGTTCAAAATTGTTTCCAATAATCTGAATTGATTGCAAGTATTTACCTCACACATTTCTTAAGTATCATGTATGTTTTATATAACCTGTTTATTTCTGTGTGTTTAACTTTCCTTACAGCCTATTCGTAGGGTTTTCTACCTCAGTTATAGGAACTAATCACCAGAAGTTGCCTCATACATGTGTATTCTCTCTATTAAGCATGCTTTATATTACTCAAGTAATTTTGTGTGTTAAACACTTTACTTCCTCCTCATCAATGGGAAGTATGTAGTTTGGTACCTACTTGATGGGTAAATGATTTCTAGAATTTTGATATAAAGTAGATGTGTGTAGGATGCACCATATTTAAACTATTAAGTTTGCTTATTAAAGTGTTTAAACTAAACTCTCTGAAGTTTGGACACACGCGAATCACATGGACATTACGCTAATTACATGCAAGAACCGGAGAACGGTGCGTAGGCCCCGCCCAAGACAATATCTGATTGGCTGTCGCACTAAGAAGGATGGGTCAGATGGACACGCTTATAACCCAATGACAAGCAGCTATGCAATGCTTTTTGCTTTTAGCTTTTTGCCTCAGCTTTGCCCTGCTTTGCAGTGACTTGGGCTCTATCGTCCATCGTGTACTCTTCAAACCACCAAGAGCCCACTCAAAACTTATCAACTCTTCTGTAAGATCCTTCGTCGAACTTCGTCCAAGAAAACCCCCTCAGAGAAACTCCGTTGCATAGCAACCCGCAATCCAGGAAGTCTTGCAAACGAAGCGCCACCCGGCAAAGCCAACCAACTAATCACCATCGAGTGCTGTCCTTCAGAACGCATCATCGATCGACTGCCAGCCAATCAGCGCCAGAGAATCCCTCTCCACATTGCACTGAATAAGATGGAAGGGGTGGGGACAGTGCGTGATCTTTCTAAGTCATGGCTCAAATCTAAGTGGCGGTGTTGCGATTCTATTTTCAAAGAAGCTTAATATGACTAATATATCTTCCTATGAGATAGATAAGGGTAGAATATTGATTGTACAGGTGGAGTTAACCCTTGTGGATTGTTCAAATTCACTACCCTTTCGAGTTGTTCGTGGATGAAAACATGCACTCAATTCAACTGCTGTAAAAATGTATCAGATTCATTTTTTTTTTCATTTTTTTTTTTTTTTAGCATAAATCTGTTAATCAACTTCAGTCATGATCAAAACTACCAAATGTTTTTAAAAAATCCAAGAATTTAACTCTTTAATTGCCAAGTTCATAAATGATGTAACTGATTTGGGGGGGAAAAACACACAAAATTACATATTTTCAATATAAATAATTTTTAATTAATTTTTTTTTTTTACTTTTTATAATAGTCTTGGGAATGTCAAAGATTAGTAGCAACATTGGCTTTGATGCATTTTTAGTTTTTGTGCTGCATTATATTTAAATGTTTTCTCCCTAATTAGTTGGTGGCTGTTTTTGCCCCATTGACTTCCATTATAACGACATTTTTTTTATTTCAAAGTCATGACACCATATAATCATGCATTCTTGATTGTTTGTGGTTTTCCCTTTTGGGAAGAGGTACAATTTGTTATTTTTACAGTTGATCACTAAGTGGGACCATTAACCCTTTAGATAGGCCTGTGCAAAAAAAAGGCTTAGTTTCTGGCTTGTATATGGAGTTATATGGAGTATAACAGTAAATTATAGTGTTTGTGTGTGTGAGAGATTCTTGATTGTTGGTGGTTTTCCCTGTTGGGAAGAGGTAACATTTGTTAGTTTTACAGTTGATCACTAGGTGGGACCATTAACCCTTTGGATAGGCCTGTGCAAAAAAAAGCTTAGTTTCTGACTTGTATATGAAGCTATATTGAGTATAACAGCATATTATATTGTCTGTGTATGTGTGTGTGTTTGAGAAAGAGAGAGAGAGAGTGTGTGTGAGAGAGACCTTTGCGCACTTACCTTGATGTATTTCAGAAAATCAAAATGTACACCTCAGCTCTCAGAACTACATGGAGTAAACAAAAGTGTATTTATGCACCTGATGCCCTTTAATGGTGGTGAAAGTATTCGGTTGTTTTCATTGTTTATTCATATTGATAATTTAAGCTGAACTCTTTCAAACTTACGATATACACTACAGTCTCCGTGCTCACAGTGTTCCAAACACAAATCATTTTTATACATTTTTTTATATATATATATTTTCATTGTCTGGCTATCAGGGACTTTGGTATGGAGTTAAAGGTTAAGATTATAACTTTTTTGCTAGTATTCTATAACATTGTGAGTTTATATTAGCACCTTTTGTTGTTTTCTCGTGGTAACTGATAAAGCGTTTGGACACGGAAGCGCTGCTACGTGACATCAGACTTAACAAGGGAATAGACTAAACAAAAGCAAAGTACATGGATTTAAACACTTGCATGGCATCGTGCTGGTCATTTAATGGGGAGAAGAGCAGCAAGCAACTTGTACCAAAGTTTTAGAAATGATTATGTAGCGTGACCCCTCCAGCGAGCTGCAGCTTATTTGAAGTTGGTATTGCATTTTGGTTCATAGTACATTATGTTCATAAATTTAATGCAAAGTAGATTTTTTTACAGGATTTTAAGGTTTTAAACTGGCTTTACCATCAAGAAAAGATGAGCATTTCACATATAGGCCCTCTGTACTTTTCACCATCAAAAGGCAGCATGTGCATAAACACACTTCTTTTTTTATTGTTTACTCCATGTAGCTCTGAGAGAATGAGGTGCATATTTGGATTTTTTCCGATACTGTACATCAAGGTAAGTGCACAAAGGTCTCTCTCACACCCTCTCTTTCTCTCTCTCTCTCTCTATCACACACACACACACACACACACACTATAATTTGCTATTATACTCCATATAACTCCACACAAGCCAGAAACTAAGCCTTTTTTTTGCACAGCCCTATTTAAAGAGTAAATGGTCCCATCTAGTGAGCAACTGTAAAAAATAACAAATGTTACCTCTTCCCAACAGGGAAAACCACCAACAATAAAGAATCTCACACACACACAAACACTATAATTTGCTGTTATACTCCATATAACTCCATATACAAGCCAGAAACTAAGCCTTTTTTTGCACAGGCCTATCTAAAGGTTTAATGGTCCCACCTAGTGATCAACTGTAAAACTATTTTTTTTACCTCTTTCCAAAAGGGAAAACCACAAACAATCAAGAATGCATGATTATATGGTGTCATGGCTTTGCAATCAAAAAATGTCATTATAATGGAAGTCAATGGGGCAAAAAAAGCCACCAACAACTAATTAGGTAGAAAATATTTAAATCTAATGCTGCACAAAAACTAGCAATGCATCAAAGCCAATTTTGTTACTAATCTTTGACATGCCCAAGACTGTGATAAAAGGTAAAAAAAAAATATCCAGTCCACAATCACTTTTTATATTGAAAATATGTAATTTTGTGTGTTTTGTCCCAAAATCAGTGACATCATTTATGAACTTGGTAATTAAAAAGTTAAAGTCTTGGAATTTTTTTAAACATTTGGTAGTTTTGATCAGGACTGAGGTTGATTAATAGAGTTATGCAAAAAAATGTGAAAAAAATATTTATCTGTTACATTTTTACAGCAGTTTAATTTAGTGGTGTTTTCATCCACGAACAACTCAAAAGGGTAGTGAATTTACCCAGAGTGTACCGTTGAGTTTTAAAAAAAAATTCTAAGCATTTTCCCAAAATATGGGTCAAAATAAGATTTGTCACCAAAAATCATTCCATTAGCTCAAACACAGAGAAAGTTGTGGCCAAAATAAGACTCAACTTTACCCCCTAGTGGACGAAAACGTCCTCAACAACCAACAAGGGTTAATGGGATTCCCATTTCTCTTTATAAATGTTTACTTTCCTAATATTGGAGCTGAAAGGGTAGAATTTTTTAAAAAAATTATCTAGTGAATTAAAAAAATGATAATGCATGTATGGTTCTTGGAGGTGACTGGAACTGCACCTTAGATTTTACACTAGACCGAAATGGTGAAGAACCGTATCCCCAGTCTGCTAATTCATTAAGCAGTATAATAAAGAAATATGACTTATCTGATTTTTGGAGGGAGAAACACCCAACAGTAAAACAGTATACATGGGTCAAAGCCTCTCATGATCATATTAGTGCTGTGAGGTTGAATAGGTTTTATGTAAGTAAAAATAATTCTAATAGAGTTTTACTGTTAACTGTCACCCGTCCCCTCTGTGGGACCCCTACATTTACTTCACTATATTACAATTAAATCTAATCTAATCTTGACAAACTATATATCGTTGGAAAGGTCTAAGACTCCCAAATATATATTTTACCAATGTTTTTTGTTAAAAATTATGTAGGAAAAGTAATCGATTAATTTCTGACAAGAGTGCACCCTCAAAAATCTAAATTATAACTGGTGTTTTGACCTTTGTTTAAAAAAAAATACTACTTGTTGCCTTTTTCTCTATCACATTTTAGAAATCATCAGAAATTATATATCGACTAAAAACTTAAAATCTCAAAGTTCATCCTTTAAAACCCATTTTAAAACCAGACATTGCATTACCATGTAAATGGAACATCAATATCATGTTACAAAATATTTTCATTCATGAACTATAAAAAATTAAGTTTTGATCGTGCACTACAAAGTCAATGTTCAAAAATGTGAGTGACAGTTAAGGGGTTTTAAAAGACAATATTTTTCCAAATGGTTTTACTGATCATCATTTGTGCATGATTGAAATGAGTTTAAAAAAGTCACAGCAAAAAAGTGACTATGAAGATTTAGTGCAATGGAGGTTGGAAAATCACAAATGATAGTTTTTATGCCAGAACTACACAGCCCACTCAAACAGACTTGTAAAGAACGCTATTAAAATACTTGAGAGAGAAATAACTGAAATCGAAGAAGGAATTATTGAAGGAAACTCAGAAGGGGATCAATAGAGAGAAAAAGGTCTGTTTTGGCATCCCTGTTCAATGAAAAAGCAAAAGGTGCTTTGATAAGAGCCCGCTTTTCCTCAATAAGAGAAATAGATGCTCCGAGCTCATAATTCTTCAACTTGGAGCGAAAAGGAGAAAGAAAACTCATGTTACATTTGAAACTTCCAAATGGGACTTTAACAACTAATCCAAAAACAATGAGAAACCACGCAAATAACTTTTACACTGACTTATGTGAAGCAAGAGACTGTGACATTCACTGCATGGACGACCTACTAAGAGATCTTCCAAAGCTCACTGATGATCAGAGACCATGGCTTGATGCAGATATTCAATTGGACGAAATATCAGAGGCGGTAAAAATAAACTTTCTAATGGCCAGTCCCCTGGTATTGATGGACTTCCTTCTGAACTTTATAAGCAATTCTGGACTCTTTTAAAAGATGATATACTTGATGTTTTTAGAGTTTCTTATAGGAAAAATGAACTGCCGACAAGTTGTAGAAGAGTGGTTCTATCTTTATTGCCAAAAAAGGTGACTTTGGACTGTTAACCTGACCCCCATTATTGGACTCACAGATGAAAGTGCTCTAACTTATAATTGTAATAAGTTTCCTACTTCAGTGTGTTACAAACATAATTGTGGTGTCTTTAGAAAGAAGACCCTTTGGGCTTTACTTTTTATCAGATTTGATAATGCTCAAAAATATTAAAAGTTATAGACACTGAAGTGCCTTGATTTTTTTTTTATTTTTACCACTCTTAAATATGTTTTTATTTGATATAAAAATACATGAAATGAGTGCTGGAGCAATTTAGAAAAGTAATGGGTTGAAAGCCACATGTCTCATGAGTTTCTGTTTCAAATCTGAATAAAATATCATGAAAAATGAGACTCCTGCAAATATTTTTATGAGACTATGTCTACACCCCCCACCCCCCCCCAAATATAAGAAAATATATTTCCAAATAGTATTGGAGGCTTCTACAAACTATTTAGTCAGTAAACATACCACTACATATATTTTTTTTTTCAATTATTAAACACTAGACAGAAACTTAGACATCATATAAGTGATTTATTTGAGCACTAGAAAAATACAGTAAGAATAATTTGAGTAAGAAAAAAAATGTAACTTTGTTTGCCAATTACAGAACATCCTGAGATTTCTTGAAATGCATCTTTTACAATGAATTACGATGCAAATAAGTGCTGATGGACACTTATACAGATGGTAATAACACAAATGTGCCAAAGTAAATAATCCACTCACTCTATTCATAAAGACGTGTTCACTTTGATAGCCATGATCATGCAGTAATAGCGAGCTGATTTGGGCTGATTTGCACTCAAACAGATGATAATCATGCAGATACATTCACATTCAACATAAAACACACTCTCACATATATAAAAACTGTTAAAAAAAAAAAGAAAGAAAAAAAAAAGAAAGACGATCGCTGTAAGTTCCGCCTCCATCAGCTGACAGGTGCGTCAGAGCGTGTCACATGCTCCCAGGAGAGAGCGCCAAATTCAAATAAACTATCTTCCGCTTATTTTTCATTCATTCTTTTTTCCGGTGGATCGCCTCATTCTGAGACAATTTCTTACATGACTTACAGCGCTCTTCTCCAGATGCGCTGGTTATTGTGAACAGTGATTTTAATCACTGCACTCTCTCCACCACCTAACCATCTTTTAAACAAAGGGTGATGGGTCCTACGAGTGGTGATAATATTATTGACGTCTCTCATACAAATGTTGAGGATGGCTATGTTGCTAAATTGCTTCCTCCGCTGGGTAAATCAGACCACAATTTGATAAATTTGACTTCAAAATATTCAACGGTGATACGCAAACAGCCGATTACGTCAAAGACTGTGCACATCTGGTCAGATGATGCTTGTGAAACACTAAAGGGGTGTTTTGAATGCACCGACTGGTCTGTGTTTTTTGATGGAGACGGTGATTTGGAAAGTATCTCTGACAAAGTGACTTGTTATATTAATTATTGTGTCGATGCTGTAATTCCGTGTAAACAAATCAAAATCTTTCACAATAATAAACCATGGGTCACCAGAGAAGTTAAAGCTGCTATTAATAATAAGAAAGCAGCCTTTTATAGTGGTGATAAAGAAAGGATTAAAGTTGCCCAAAGAGAGTTGAAAGTCATCATCAGACAGGGCAAACAAAAACATAAGGAAAGTGTTGAAGGTAAAATGTCAATTAGCAACACACGAGCTCTATGGAATGGTATGAAGTGTATTACTGGATATGGGACTAGTAATCCCAGTCTATGTAAATTGGGTATACAGGCTAACAATACTTTTTTTGCCAGGTTTGATGAATGTGATTTGTCTTCTGTACATGAGAATGTCCTCTCTGATCTTAGGCAGAGCAGTCCTGAGGACTGTAGTTCAGCTATTAATCTTAGTATGGAAGAGGTTCGTCAGGAGTTAAGGCGTATTAAACCAAACAAGGCAGAAGGCCCTGATGGTGTACAGCTATGCTCTGTCCTTCTGTCACAGTGTGACAAATGGCATGTGGAACTTATTCCCGCTGAAGCAGTGTTCCCGGGGGAACGCTTTGAGTGTAACCCTGTTCCCAGGCCTGTGTGTGCGTTTGTTGCTGTGACAACCCCAAATGATGGATTGGCAACAGGTGTGGGGGATTTACTCAGAGTTTGCGTGAGGCCTCATCAACAGTGGAGAGGATAAAAAGCAAGAGAGAGAGGTGGTGCGGGTGGTTTTTCTCCCTTGTGAAAAGTCGTTTTATTGGGTGGTAATAGTTACCTGAGGACGGGTGAATGAAGAGGACAGTGTTGCTTGATGAGGGATTCGAGAACAACAGCAGGAGAGCGAATTACCCTGTTTGCATTGGAGAGGAGCTGAGTAACTGAGAACTGAGTCTTGTAATTGCACACGTTTGACACTGAATTGGATGTGGTTTGGAGTGTTTGGATCACGACCATAAATATCACTGAGTGGATTGTATTGATTCATTACCGATCTCTTACCTCTCCCTCCTCTATAAATGGTGATGTGAACTCTGCCTGTGACTGTGAAGAAAAACATCCCAGAACATCCTCAGTGGCAGTGAGGATTGCGCCCTCCCCCTTCCCTTCGGACAGAAACCCGAATGTGAGTGCTGGCTTTAAATTGCACGTCGTGAAGTGAGTTTGCAGTGGCTAAAATTGATGTTTTCCCCCACAATATATGTTTGAAGTGGAATTGTCGTGTGTGTGTGTAAGCTACATTCCTGTTTGCCATGCACTCTCTATGTGTCATGAGGGCTGACTGTCAATATTAAGAGTCCTGCGACACTGATTTGTTCCAACTGTCTGGATGTTGAGGATTTATCATCTGGGATGTGAATTAACCCCTCTGTTGTGCTAATAGGAGAAGAGATGCCCTGTTGAAATATTTACTATCTGCCTCAGAAAAGCTCTGTGCAACCTGTTGACTTCGAGTCTGCTGTATCCCTGCCATTCAACTGTATGGTGAGAGGTGTTCGCTCCTTCCAATACATGTGAATTGTATACTTGCCTGAAACATCCATGCTGTCTGTCTCAGAAGAAGCCCCATTCAGCCTGTTGACTTCGAGTCTGCTGTATCCCTGCCATTCAACTGTATGGTGAGAAGTGTTCGCTCCTTCCAATACATGTGAACTGTATACTTGCTTGAAACATCCATTCTGTCTGTCTCAGAAGAAGCCCATATTCAGCCTGTTGACTTCGAGTCTGCTGTATCCCTGCCATTCAACTGTATGGTGAGAAGTGTTCGTTCCTTCCACTGCATGTGAACTGTATACTTGCCTGAAACATCCATTCTGTCCGTCTCAGAAGAAGCCCCATTCAGCCTGTTGACTTCGAGTCTGCTGTATCCCTGCTATTCGTCTGTATTGTGAGAAGTGTTCGTTCCTTCCAATGCATGTGAACTGTATACTTGCCTGAAACATCCATTCTGTCTGTCTCAGAAGAAGCCCATATCCAGCCTGTTGACTTCGAGTCTGCTGTATCCCTGCCATTCAACTGTATGGAGAGAAGTGTTCGTTCCTTCCACTGCCTGTGAACTGTATACTTGCCTGAAACATCCATTCTGTCCGTCTCAGAAGAAGCCCCATTCAGCCTGTTGACTTCGAGTCTGCTGTATCCCTGCTATTCGCCTGTATTGTGAGAAGTGTTCGTTCCTTCCAATGCATGTGAACTGTATACTTGCCTGAAACATCCATTCTGTCTGTCTCAGAAGAAGCCCCATTCAGCCTGTTGACTTCGAGTCTGCTGTATCCCTGCCATTCAACTGTATGGTGAGAAGTGTTCGCTCCTTCCAATGCATGTGAACTGTATACTTGCCTGAAACATCCATTCTGTCTGTCTCAGAAGAAGCCCCATTCAGCCTGTTGACTTCGAGCCTGCTGTATCCCGACTACTCATCTGTATGAGGAAGCCCCATTCAGCCTGTTGACTTCGAGTCTGCTGTATTCCTGCTATTCATCCGTATTGTGAGAAGTGTTCGTTCCTTCCAACGCATGTGAACTCTATACTTTGTCTGAAGCATCCATTCTGTCTGTTTCAGTAGAAACCCTGCACAGCCTGTTGACTTAGAGTTTGTTGCATCCTTGTGGCCCACCTGTGCTGAGAGAGGTGACTGTCCTTTGTCACGAACGTGAGAGGGGCACGCTTTGTCTGGAATATCCACTCTGACGGTGTCAGGAGAAGCCACCTTACTGTAAGACCGTGCACCTGCCGTATACGTGCTTGACTGATATCATTCGCCTCAAATTCCGTACCTGTGGAAGAAGGAAGGAAGGCTGGAATTACATACTTACCGGAGGAGACTTACCGGACCCCTCACTTGCCAAACACATCCCCACCTCAAGGCTGTGTATCTGCCGTGTACGGACCTGACCGATATCCATCCGTCCCAAATTCTGCATCTGTGAAGAAGGGAAGGGAGTTTGGAAGTATTTAATTACCAGAGGAGACTTACCAGACTGCGGGCTTGCCGATTGTATTCCCACCTGTGAAATACCTACTTGACCACCCATCTGTCCATCTATTGCGGGGCCCGCACAGAGGAAGAGGGCGGGAGAGTCCCCGGTCGCTGCATTGTTTACCTTCAAGCCCTGAGGGTAACAAAGAAGATTTTAGTTTAGGATTCCCAATTTGTTTTTACTTCAAAATAAACCTTGTTAAATTTATTCTCTGTCTCCGACTCTTTCCCTCTGATACGCTCCTCGAGGTGGTCCTGGTTTAGGGGAGGGCGCAGTCCAGCTTGGCCCCCCTGACCTGTGACAGATTGGCGTAGTCGGCAGGGTACTACCTCGAGTTGAGCGACCAGAGGTCGAGATGGCAGAAGAGGAAGTGCTTGGGGCACGGCAACCCGTCGTGCCAATCTTTATGGGGGCTCCGTGGGCTCCGAAGTATGGAGGCCCGGGATCCGAAATGAGCTTGTCGATGTGGAAGGTACAGGTGGAGTACCTGGCAGGGCTCCAAGGTCTGAGTGCCCCGCAGCAGGTTCAGTTTGTTTTAAACTCTTTGGAAGGGGAAGCGAGGAGAGAAGTTCAGGCAGCACCGGCAGCAACTCGAGCGACTGTCCAGGCCATTTTTGACTTCCTCACGGGACAATATGGAGACACCACCCCGGTAGCTGTTCTGAGGACGCAATTTTTCAATTCTCGGCAAGGCCCTCGGCAATCTGTTCGGGCATTTACCCTACAATTACGGGAACAGTTTTCTAGACTTACAGGGAGACAGGATCATGGCCTGGGGGGCGAAGAGGTTTTACTACGAGATCAGTTTTTAGTGGGGCTGCGGGAAGGCCCTGTGCGTCAGAGTCTGCGGGTGCAATTTCGACGAACCCCGAACCTGACCTTTGAAGAGCTTCGACAAGAAGCACTGGCCCTTGAGTGTGACCACATGGAGAATGTAGATCCTCCCAGCTGCCTAGCCACGAATGTTGTTAGCACCCCTTCGACTACTACGACATCTGACTGGAAGCAGGCCCTCCGGGAAGAGTTGAAGAGAGATGTGCGGGAACAAATGTCTGACCTATCTAAATCTTTTATGGAGGAGCTTCGGCGAGAGCGCCTCCAGTTGTCCTCTTTACCGCGGGAGCGGGCTTACTCTGATGGGAACCGTCCTCCCGACCGCCGTCCATCCCGACCTTCTGGCTCGCGATTTCAGTGGGATGAGCGTGGGCGTCCCATCTGCAACGGCTGTGGAGAGCCGGGACATTACTTCCGGCAGTGTCCTGCTCGACGTGCATCGCAAGGGGGTTTTTAGAGTTTCCGGCCACTGTGGGTCAAGTGGTCGGGACCCCCTTATCAGACCCCTCTCTGCCTACAACTTCTAGGAGCCGCCTGGTGGGCTGTTGCCCAGTGGTGGTGGTTCAGGTCAATGACCAGAAAGTGCAGTGCCTCTTGGATACAGGCTCCCAAGTGACCCTATTCACCGAAAGCTTGGCCCATGAGTTGTTTGGCACCGAAGGTCGTCCACCTGCGGAAGCCCCCTGGTTGACGCTACGTGGGGCGAATGGTCTTGACATCCCGTATGTGGGATACCTTGTGACTGATCTAAAGATTCAGGGAGTAGTGGTGCCACAGAAAGGAGTGGTGGTCGTACGAGACACATGCCTGGGGTCTCATCGTGCCCTGATTGGGATGAACGTCATTTCGGACTGTTGGGAGGAGCTGTTCCGAAGTAGACCGGCTCGAACAGCTGCAACATCAGCCGGGCAGGAGTGGGACCGCATCAGGGCTGACTGCCGGCGAGTATGTCTGGCCGAACAACAGGGGGATCGGGAAAGCACGGGAAGAGTAGCCTGCCGTTACGCCTTGTCCATTCCAGCTCAGAGTGAGGCTTTGGTCGGGGTCAGGTTGCCTCCTCGACTTTATAGTCCGGAAGATTGGGTCATGGTGGAACCCCATGAAGATGGTCCCAAGGTGGAAGTTGCTCGAGGATTGGCGACTGTTCAGGGGGGCCGGGTCTCAGTGCGAGTCAGGAACATGAATCCTTTCCCTGTTCACTTGTATCGTCACCAGCGTTTGGCCCGGGTGACCTCAGTGAGGCCCCAGCAGGTTCGTGAACAGGGTGAAGTCAACTTCAATCGGGTAGGCCCGACAGTGGTAGAGGTGGCCCTGACACGAGCAGGTTCGGGGGCGGGAGAGATAGGAGGAGGGTTGCCTACCCACCTGATGGGGGAGTCTTTACGGGGTGAAGGACTAGGAGAAGAGCAATTGGGACAACTCCAAGAGTTCTTGATGGAATGGCAGCACTTGTTTTCCACTCACGATGAGGATTACGGCCGCACGGATGTGGTGCGACATCAAATCCCAACTGGGGATGCTGCACCCAGCCGAGAGCGCTATCGACCTGTGCCCCCGACCTTGTATTCAGAGGTCCGCACCCTTTTGCGAGGGATGCTTGACAAGGGGATTATTCGAGAGAGCAGTAGCCCTTGGGCTGCCCCGATAGTACTGGTTCGAAAGAAAACTGGTTCCTGGAGGTTTTGTGTGGATTACCGAAGGCTGAATCAAGTCACCAAAAGGGATGCTTTCCCGTTGCCTCGAGTTGAAGACTCTCTCACGAGCCTCACACAAGCCACCTGGTATTCCACCCTTGACTTGGCCAGCGGTTACTGGCAGGTGCAGATGGACGAGCATGACCGGGAGAAGACTGCATCCACTACCCCCTTTGGCCTATATGAATGGGACCGGATGCCGTTTGGCCTTTGCAACGCCCCAGCCACGTTCCAACGGCTGATGCAGCGTTGTTTAGGCAACCAACTGATGGATTCCACCCTCGTCTATCTAGACGACGTCATTGTCTACTCCCCAGATTTCAAGTCCCATCTCGAGCACCTAGAGCAAGTCTTCCGTTCCCTAGAGCGATATGGGTTGAAGCTCCAGCCAGACAAGTGCCAGCTCTTCCGCAAAGAGGTTAAATTCTTGGGGCATGTGGTGAGTGCAGCGGGGATTTCAGTTGATCCCGAGAAGGTGGTGGCAGTGCAGGAGTGGGCTGCGCCCAAGACGGTGCGCCAGGTTCGTTCATTCCTGGGCTTCGTGGGTTACTATAGGCGATTCATTAAAGATTTCTCTAAAATCGCTAGGCCGATCAACCAGTTGCTGGGAGGTATGGGACGAGTTCGTGGCCGAGGGTCCCCTTCGATCCAATGGGATCCGGCCTGTGAAGCTGCCTTCCAGAAACTCAAGCAGGAACTACTACAGGCCCCGATCCTAGCCTACGCTGACTTCACACAACCCTTCATCCTGTATACCGATGCTAGCCACCTGGGCTTGGGGGCTGTCTTGGCCCAGAAGCAACAGGGAGAGGAAAAGGTAATCGCCTATGCAAGCCGAAGTTTACATCCAACGGAGAAGAACGACGCCAATTACAGTTCTTTTAAGCTTGAGTTGCTGGCAGTGAAGTGGGCGTTGTGTGAAAAGTTCAAGGATTACTTGTGGGGAGCCAAGGTACGGGTCGTCACGGACAATAACCCGTTGGTTCATTTGCAGACTGCTAAACTGGGGGCGGTGGAACAACGCTGGGTGGCACAACTGGCCAATTTTGACTATCAGCTCCAGTACCGGCCAGGAAGAGAACACACTAATGCCGATGTACTATCAAGGTTACCCGGCGAAGGATCGGCAGGTCAGGTACCAGCACCAGAAGCGGGGTCCGATGAGGGACTGATGGTGGGAGTTGTAGAGGCACCAGGGCAAGTATCGGAGGAACCCCCCCCTTGTTGGGGGTGGGACCCACAGCGATGGAGGCGGTGGCAGGGCGAAGACGGAGATGTAGCGTTGGTTCGAACGTGGCTAGAACAGAAGGCCTGGCCTGAGGGTGTGGGACGCCGGACTCAGACTCGGATTGTGCGGGGCCTGCTGGGACAGAGGGGGAGACTCTATTTGAAGGAAGGTGTGCTCTGTAGGGCCCTCCAGGACCCAGGTCGGGGCGATGAGGTCTGTCAAATCGTGGTCCCTGAAGGGCGTTGTCAGGCTTTATTGGAGGCATATCACACCAAGATGGGACATCAGGGGCAGGAGAGGACATTGGCACTGGTGAGGCGACACTTCTACTGGCCCGGAATGGAGGGTGCCACGAGGACTTACCTTCAGAGGTGCCCACGCTGCACGTTGTTTAAGACCAAGAAGGACGTACGGGCACCGCTGGTTCCGATGCAGGCCAAGGCACCGCTACATATGGTGGCCATGGATTATCTGACTTTGGGACGGCCAGTGGATCGGATCCAGAAAATCCTTGTGGTAACCGATCTGTTTACTAAGTATGCTTGGGCCATCCCAACTGTGGACCAAACCGCCATTACGACTGCCAACGCCCTTTGGAGGTATGTGATCCAACCATTTGGATGCCCTGAAATTTTCCACTCAGACCAAGGAACCAACTTTGAGTCCAGGGTGATCCATGAGCTGTGCCAACTGTACGGATGCAAGAAGACCCATACGACTCCCTATCACCCCCAAGGGAACGGGGGGTGTGAGAGGTTTAATCAGACCTTGCTGAGTTTATTAGGAACCTTAGAGGAGGAACAGCAAGGCCATTGGGTCGACAGACTCCCGGCGATGGTACAGGCCTATAACAACAGTGTACACAGTACCACTGGTTACGCCCCCACCTACCTGATGTTCGGCAGACATGTGAGACTTCCGATGGATATGCTTCTGGGGACCACTACAGGGGAAGAGGGAGGTAGTTTGACAGATTGGGTGACGGGACATCATCAACGCCTCCAGTCGGCATATGAACGAGTCTCGGGCCGGATTAACCGAGCAGCGTTGAAGAACAAGAGGTTGTATGACCGGACGGCTCGAGAGGCACCGTTACTACCAGGGGAGAGGGTGCTGGTGCGGGATAATCGCCGACAAGGGAAGGGAAAATTGAGTGACCGGTGGGAGGCTCAGCCGTTTGTCGTTTTGCGACAGCCACACCCAGACCAACCCGTATATGCATTGCGGCCAGAAGGAAAGGCGGGCCCCGAACGGGTGTTACATCGAAATTTGATCCGCCCTTGCCCAAACTACCCAAAACGTGTTGTAGAGAATCCACCGGTTGAAACGTCCGGGATGCCCCCGCTGGTAGGATGGGCGGTGATTCCAGGAGGCCTGGGCCTAGGGCTACGACCTGAAGCACCCATTTCCCCACCTCGACGGTCCCAGCGTGAGAATCGAGGTCAGCCTCCAGCTAGGTTTGGAGACTGGGTGTCTGGAGACCGTTCTCGGGACTAGAACGGTTTGGCGGGGGGGTATGTCACAGTGTGACAAATGGCATGTGGAACTTATTCCCGCTGAAGCAGTGTTCCCGGGGGAACGCTTTGAGTGTAACCCTGTTCCCAGGCCTGTGTGTGCGTTTGTTGCTGTGACAACCCCAAATGATGGATTGGCAACAGGTGTGGGGGATTTACTCAGAGTTTGCGTGAGGCCTCATCAACAGTGGAGAGGATAAAAAGCAAGAGAGAGAGGTGGTGCGGGTGGTTTTTCTCCCTTGTGAAAAGTCGTTTTATTGGGTGGTAATAGTTACCTGAGGACGGGTGAATGAAGAGGACAGTGTTGCTTGATGAGGGATTCGAGAACAACAGCAGGAGAGCGAATTACCCTGTTTGCATTGGAGAGGAGCTGAGTAACTGAGAACTGAGTCTTGTAATTGCACACGTTTGACACTGAATTGGATGTGGTTTGGAGTGTTTGGATCACGACCATAAATATCACTGAGTGGATTGTATTGATTCATTACCGATCTCTTACCTCTCCCTCCTCTATAAATGGTGATGTGAACTCTGCCTGTGACTGTGAAGAAAAACATCCCAGAACATCCTCAGTGGCAGTGAGGATTGCGCCCTCCCCCTTCCCTTCGGACAGAAACCCGAATGTGAGTGCTGGCTTTAAATTGCACGTCGTGAAGTGAGTTTGCAGTGGCTAAAATTGATGTTTTCCCCCACAATATATGTTTGAAGTGGAATTGTCGTGTGTGTGTGTAAGCTACATTCCTGTTTGCCATGCACTCTCTATGTGTCATGAGGGCTGACTGTCAATAGTAAGAGTCCTGCGACACTGATTTGTTCCAACTGTCTGGATGTTGAGGATTTATCATCTGGGATGTGAATTAACCCCTCTGTTGTGCTAATAGGAGAAGAGATGCCCTGTTGAAATATTTACTATCTGCCTCAGAAAAGCTCTGTGCAACCTGTGTGCAACCCTTCGAGTCTGCTGTATCCCTGCCATTCAACTGTATGGTGAGAGGTGTTCGCTCCTTCCAATACATGTGAATTGTATACTTGCCTGAAACATCCATGCTGTCTGTCTCAGAAGAAGCCCCATTCAGCCTGTTGACTTCGAGTCTGCTGTATCCCTGCCATTCAACTGTATGGTGAGAAGTGTTCGCTCCTTCCAATACATGTGAACTGTATACTTGCTTGAAACATCCATTCTGTCTGTCTCAGAAGAAGCCCATATTCAGCCTGTTGACTTCGAGTCTGCTGTATCCCTGCCATTCAACTGTATGGTGAGAAGTGTTCGTTCCTTCCACTGCATGTGAACTGTATACTTGCCTGAAACATCCATTCTGTCCGTCTCAGAAGAAGCCCCATTCAGCCTGTTGACTTCGAGTCTGCTGTATCCCTGCTATTCGTCTGTATTGTGAGAAGTGTTCGTTCCTTCCAATGCATGTGAACTGTATACTTGCCTGAAACATCCATTCTGTCTGTCTCAGAAGAAGCCCATATCCAGCCTGTTGACTTCGAGTCTGCTGTATCCCTGCCATTCAACTGTATGGAGAGAAGTGTTCGTTCCTTCCACTGCCTGTGAACTGTATACTTGCCTGAAACATCCATTCTGTCCGTCTCAGAAGAAGCCCCATTCAGCCTGTTGACTTCGAGTCTGCTGTATCCCTGCTATTCGCCTGTATTGTGAGAAGTGTTCGTTCCTTCCAATGCATGTGAACTGTATACTTGCCTGAAACATCCATTCTGTCTGTCTCAGAAGAAGCCCCATTCAGCCTGTTGACTTCGAGTCTGCTGTATCCCTGCCATTCAACTGTATGGTGAGAAGTGTTCGCTCCTTCCAATGCATGTGAACTGTATACTTGCCTGAAACATCCATTCTGTCTGTCTCAGAAGAAGCCCCATTCAGCCTGTTGACTTCGAGCCTGCTGTATCCCGACTACTCATCTGTATGAGGAAGCCCCATTCAGCCTGTTGACTTCGAGTCTGCTGTATTCCTGCTATTCATCCGTATTGTGAGAAGTGTTCGTTCCTTCCAACGCATGTGAACTGTATACTTTGTCTGAAGCATCCATTCTGTCTGTTTCAGTAGAAACCCTGCACAGCCTGTTGACTTAGAGTTTGTTGCATCCTTGTGGCCCACCTGTGCTGAGAGAGGTGACTGTCCTTTGTCACGAACGTGAGAGGGGCACGCTTTGTCTGGAATATCCACTCTGACGGTGTCAGGAGAAGCCACCTTACTGTAAGACCGTGCACCTGCCGTATACGTGCTTGACTGATATCATTCGCCTCAAATTCCGTACCTGTGGAAGAAGGAAGGAAGGCTGGAATTACATACTTACCGGAGGAGACTTACCGGACCCCTCACTTGCCAAACACATCCCCACCTCAAGGCTGTGTATCTGCCGTGTACGGACCTGACCGATATCCATCCGTCCCAAATTCTGCATCTGTGAAGAAGGGAAGGGAGTTTGGAAGTATTTAATTACCAGAGGAGACTTACCAGACTGCGGGCTTGCCGATTGTATTCCCACCTGTGAAATACCTACTTGACCACCCATCTGTCCATCTATTGCGGGGCCCGCACAGAGGAAGAGGGCGGGAGAGTCCCCGGTCGCTGCATTGTTTACCTTCAAGCCCTGAGGGTAACAAAGAAGATTTTAGTTTAGGATTCCCAATTTGTTTTTACTTCAAAATAAACCTTGTTAAATGTATTCTCTGTCTCCGACTCTTTCCCTCTGATACGCTCCTCGAGGTGGTCCTGGTTTAGGGGAGGGCGCAGTCCAGCTTGGCCCCCCTGACCTGTGACACTTCATTCACTGTTTTCTTTGTCTCTGTCCTCTGCTAAAATACCGCTTATGTGGAAAACATTTTGCCATGTTCCTATTCCTAAAAAAGCCAAGGTGTCAAATAGACTTGCCAATCTGAGGCCTATAGCTCTGACATCACACATTATGAAATGTTTTGAGAGGGCTGTACTTGATCATCTCACTAGGCAGGTGTCTGCTTTTCAGGATCCCTTGCAATTTGCATATAGGAAGGATGTGGGGGTAGATGATGCACTATTATTTATGTTACATAATATTTACAGACATCTCGAAACTACTGCTAGTTCTGTTAGAATCATGTTTTTTGATTTTTCGAGTGCTTTTAATACTATACAGCCACATATTTTAGCTAACAAATTAATTAATTTTAAATTGCATAATACAACTATTGCCTGGATTTTAGATTATCTGTTATTACGACCACAGTTTGTTAGGTTTTGTAACAAATAGTCTGACATTATTTTAACTAATACTGGAGCACCTCAGGGCACAGTTCTATCTCCTTTTTTATTTACACTTTACACTGCGGACTATAGGCATAGTCAGTCATCCTGTCTGGTACAAAAATTATCTGACGACACTGCCTTAGTAGGTCTACTGAATCAGGGGGATGACCTTGCTTATAGAAGGGAGGTTCAGTCTTTTTCTAGCTGGTGTGAGTCAAACTTTCTAAAACTAAATATAGGGAAGACTAAAGAACTTGTGATTGATTTTAGAAAGAAAAAGGAGAAGGTCCTCCCAGTCACAATTAATGGACAGCCGATTGAAATTGTTGAGTCATATAAATTTCTAGGTGTCCATTTGGATGAAAAATTAAATTGGAAAGAGAATACTAATGTTTTAATAAAGAAGGCTCAGTCAAGACTTTTCTTTTTGAGAAAACTCAGATCTTTTAACATTAGTACAAAGCTTTTAGATGTTTTCTATCAGGGGATCTTGGCTAGTGTTCTTTTTTATGCTGTCCTTTGCTGGGGGGGCAGCTTATCTGTTGATGATAAAAATAGGATAAATAAGCTGATCAAGAGAGCTGGTTCAGTTATTGGTCTTATCCCAGACCCACTTGAGGTCATTGTGGAGAAGAGGATGAGGTCGAAATTAAAAATTATGTTTTTTGAAGGCCATCCACTATAAAGTGTTTTTAATGGACTCAGAAGCTCTTTCAGTGAGCGTTTAATTATGCCTCGGTGCTCCAGTGAGCGAATGAGAAGGACTTTTGTTCCTGCAGCGGTCAGATATTTTAATGAACTCTGTTGACTGTCAAACTGTTGAACTGTTTGTTCTTTGCCCTGCATTTCTGAAATGTGCAATTGTATCTTGTTATAATCATGTCTCCTAGGTCTCTTAATCATGTTTGTTATAGGTTTTAAATGTTGAATTATTTATTTATGTGTGTTAGCTATGTGGTGTGCTTGTTGGCTGTATGTTTTAAGTTGGTGGCAAACCAGTTTCCCTGTGGATCCCACTGTGGATGTGTTTATGACTCATTATTACGACAGATCTGGTATGTACAGCGTTTCTAATGTTAATGTTTTTTATGTGTGCTGCTTACACGAATGTAGCAAATACAGTCTTTATAAGCTTTCCATTGAAAAACAGCGATCTGTCGTCGATGCTTGAGGATTAGATCTTTATAATGATACATAGATTGTCAAGATTAAATGTGTCCCGTTTCATTTAATCTATTCATAATCACTGACACGTGCGAGTGGTGAGGCTTTGAGGACGAGGGCGTCGGGGTGCAGGCTAAGAGGTTTTTAAAGAACTGGAGACCAGTGGCTTTACTGTGCACAGATTAAAAAATTTTAGCAAAAGTCTTGCAAATAGATTAAACCATTTTTTAGAGTATGTTATTAATGACTTTCAAACATATCGTGTGCCAAAGATACAATAATGTACAATCTTTTTCTTGTGCGTAATGTAATGAATTTAGCAAATGCTTGTAATGAGGATGTGGGTTTTCTTTCAGTTGATCAGGAGAAAGCTTTTGATAAAGTTGATCATCTGTATTTATTAAACTCTTAAAGCTTTTGGTTTTGGTGAGAATTTTATCTCTTGGATCAAACTTTTATATACTGGAGCGTCTGCATTGTCAAAGGTTGGAGGTGGGTTAAGTTGTCCAGTTTTAATTCATAGAGGACAAGGTTGTCCTTTGTCAGGACAGCTGCACTGTCTAGCAATTGAACCTTTACTATATAAACTTAGGGAGAAATTGTTTTACATTGAAAGGTTGTGAAAACAGGCCAATCATTCTTTCGGCCTATGCCGATGACATCACTCTTTTTATAAGAAGTGAAACAGATGTAATGAATCTAACAATTGTTTTAAATATTTACGAAAAGGCCTCATCAGCTAAAGTAAATTGGGAGAAGAGTGAAGGATATCTATTAGGAGATTTGCAAGGAAGGAACCCTCCTGTGCTTCCAGGGGGAGTTAAATGGGGAAGAGAGGGTTTGACGTTGTTGGGAGTATTCTTGGGAACAGATGAATACAGGCAGAAGAACTGGGAGGGTATGGTGGAGAGAATGTGTGAGCGGTTGTCTCGATGGTCATGGGTGCTGCCCCAGCTATCATATAGGGGCAAGGTATTGGTCCCAAACAATCTGGCTGCATCTGCATTATGGCACAAAATGAATGTTCTGGATCCCCCGGAATGTGTGGTTGAAGAGCTGCAAAGAAAACTAATTGACTTTTTCTGGGATGGGCAGAATTGGAAAACAATCTGCTGTACTTTTTCTACCTACTCGAGGGAGGACAAGGCCCGATGGACATTAAAAACAGAATAAAGACTTTCCCACTTCAAGCAGCTCAGAGATTGCTGTATGCAGAGCCGTGCTGAGGTGATACAGCGTGTGCTGTGGTGAGGAAAATGAATATTTTTAAGTATGATGTACAGTTGTTTTTGATTCAACTGGCCAACATGGACTTGAGGAATATTTCCCCTTTTTATAAGACTTCAGCATGGACTTCAGTTTTTAAGGTCAAGAGCGTTCTCACAAACATTGGACTCTGGACAGAGAATGAACCTCTTTTTAATAACCCGCTGATACCAGCACCGTCCAGAAGCAAAAGTCCAGAGGAGATGTGCAACAAGACAGGCATCAAGTCCACAAGTATAATAAAGAGAATAATGGATGGAACTGTTTCCGCATTTCCTTCTGTTTTTTAGACACAGCCAGAGGAAGGTTCTCTCCTACAATTCAGGACTCCTTTGCTGGAAGGTTTTAAGACTGTCTCAAAAAAGGCCCCGTCATTTTTTTAAGGTTGAGATAATTGTTTCATCAATGCAGAGTTTGCATATTTTAAACTAATGAATGAAATTTGAATGATGTGTTGTGCTCAGAGCTGGTTTTAAATTTATGAGGGCTAATTTTGTGACTTGAAAAAAAAATTTTTACATGAGGATTGTAATTTTGTATTCAATACTTTGTCATGTCTATGAGGATGTATAAGTTTCTGAGTGGGTATATGTGTTTATCAATGTACATCTGGGAAAATAGATGTTTATGAGGAATGTCTTTATAGTGTAAGTGTAAATAAAGGTGTATTAAAAGTCTCTCTCTCTCTGACCATTTTGTTTGTACGGTCATCAACACAATTTAAGTAGCATATGTTACTCCCCTTTGTCACCCCTAGACACAGAAGGGGACATAACATCATTTGGGGTTCGTTGTTTGTTTTTTTGTTTTTTTTTTCTCAAAGAGACTATTTCTTACTCTACTTTGCTTGACTGTTTCTGTTTTTGGGTGATAGAGAGGCGACCTCTTGGAGCATGAGTATGGAGTTCGATTTAACAGCGTTTACTTTATCTCCTACTATTGAGGTCTATAATAAGTGCAGAAAGCAGGACTTGATCATTATAGCAGATGTTTTTAATATCACCGTTCCAAGACAAGCTGCTAAACGGGTAATTCGGGTATTCTGCCAAGCGATTCGGAAGACATGGAGGAGAATACTGAGGCTGCAGATGTAGGCTCTTTTGCTGGTCTGCCTCTCAGTATTGATCCTACCAGTCCTCACTTTGACTCTGTGCTTGAGCATAAATTAAAAGAATTAGATCTTGCCTTGAAGCAGGAACAAGAGCTTCGGGTAGTTCATCTTTGTACATTAGAGGTACAAGCTAACAGAGCAATTAAATTGCGTTACCTGGATATAGAGGCGGAGACTTTACGGCAAAAACCTGTCCCAGCATCACGTGTTAGACTTCCCTCTTCCCCTTCTAGTGAGCGAACCACTTCTTCCTCAGGTACTCAAGAGTCTCACTCAACTTTTGATGTGACCAAGCACATAAAGCTTGTACCACCGTTTAAAGAAACCGAGGTGGATTCTTATTTTATAGATTTTGAGCGTATAGCTGGGGTGGCCAAAAGATATATGGGGGCTATTGCTCCAGTGTAACTTAGCTGGCATAAGAAATGCACTGTAAGTCGCTTTGGATAAAAGCGTCTGCTAAATGCATTAATTTAATTTAATTTAATTTAATATTACCATTTCCATAGTAATGCATTGTCTGATTTGAAAATAGTTTTATCAGGATGATTTTTTTGGGTATTAAGCTTTCAAATGATATATAACTTATCATGATTACAATAATGTGATAGGTAAAAAGCAATCAAAAATACAATTATTTTAAACATAAAATTATTTTATGGTAAAATATCTATTTAGGAGTCTTCAACTCTTTTTTTTTTTCTTTTTGTTTTCTTTTGCGGGGTTAAAGAAATGTAGTGTTGTTATCTGAACACATGTCAGTGTATCTGAGTGAGGTCTTCAGGTCACAGTAAACATTGATCTTAACAGCTGATTCTGGACCTGCTTGTGTAGGAGCTGCAGCTGATTTAGAGCTGGTGACTGGAGACGGTGGATTTGTTTCGCTTGGAGCTGGAAAAGATGAATGTTCAGATACGTCATAGACTACCATCATATTTAAATGACTGATGATTAATTGTTCATATAAATCATTTACTTGGATACTTGACAGTATATGTGGCTGAGGTCTTCAGTTGATCTCTGAGTTTAAGCTGACATCTCCACTCTCTGTTGTGATCTTCATTCAGGAGTGTTGTAGTCAGAGAGATGTTACACTGTTCTGAGGAGAATGAGATCTGAAATCTGGAGTCTGTCTGCAGATTCACACCAGCCTGATTCACCCAGATCAGATCAAGACCATCAGAACGGACTGAAGTATCACAAGAGACTCGATCATCTTTATATAACTGACAGAAGAGAGTCAGAGAGCGGCCTGATCTGATCTCAGACTGTGAGGATGATGAAGACACTGAAACAGAAAATCAGACAGAGATTACATGACAATATTACTGTTTAATTCAACATATAATCATATTATTCACAGAAACACTGACCATGAAGAACATGCAGATAAACTTGTGGATCATCTACATGATGTGTTGTATTCACATATTGTCTGCAGGAGTAACGTCCACGATCTTCTTTTGTGACTTTCTTGATGTTCAGAGAGCAGTCAGAGCCCAGACTCAGTCTCTCGTGTCTCTCTGTGTTATTCTTCTTTATTCCTCCAGCAATCAGTTCAACTCCTGTCTCTGACGGTCTGCTATAGAGCCATGTAGTTGATGTACAGTTAGAAAGAGCATTATTACAGGACAGACGGACATCTCCACCAGAACTGAAGAACACTTGAGTCACTTCTGCTCCACTGATACCTACAGATAATGATAGTAATAATAATAATAATAATAATAATAATAATGTGGGTTAATGACTTGATTATGAAATCACTGATTCTTGAGACAAAACATATCCAGCTTCTGTAACTGTGTGTTTAAAAATGAAAATATTTTAAATTTAAATGTTTTGATTAATAATAGAATGTATTTAACAAAATTATCCCCTTCAGTTTAATTTTATAAGTAATCAATCACATATATTCAGAACACTTTTCTTTTCACACACATTTATTGTTCAATAAACTGACAACATTGAACATTTGTTTCTAAAGTATGAAGATTGACAGTCTGCTTCACACAGAAACACTCTGAACACTGTGATCAGTCTCTCCAGATGAACACAACACTTGAGGCTGTAGACATCAAACTTGGACAGACACATCTGTAAATGCTGCAGTGAAAATGCAGCCTTGTAAGTGCAACCTCTTATTAAAAAGGATCCAAAGTCTTGGCTGTAAAAACACCATCAAATGTAACAACAAATGGAAAATAAAATAAAATCAAGTCTGTGTAATTCAGCTCTGCCTACTCTGTGCTGTACAGCAGGGTGGTCAGTCTAATAGAGATGTTTCAATCTTGAACGATTTGTTCATTTTGAATAAATTATTATACCATACTTTGTATTGTAGGCTTGGATTATTATATAGCCTAGTGTTTATTTACTGATATACAGTCAAAAAGACAAATTAAACTATTTTATTTATAACAGCGTTTTATTTATTTATAAAATAATAACACACCACAGATCCTGAAGAAACAGTAAAAAAAACACAGTGAAAGGAATGTCAGAAATAGCAAATAATCTCTGACTCTTATTGTGTTCTCACTAAATCTAAAACAGTGTGTCAACAGAGAACAACAGAGAAGGTGTATTAAACTGTTGTTTTTTCTGATGAAAAAGAGCTTGTTTTCTCAAAATCAACACTTAATAATCTCTCATATTAAAGTGCGGCTGTTTTTCAAGGACACGTGTGTGTTTGATAAGGTTTTAAAGTAGTGTCCTCTCTTTCTGTCAGCAGCGTCAGATCTTGATTAAAATGTAAAATCATCAGGGAATCTGAGGGGCAGCTGTCTCTCTGAAGGACCCTCGTCACATTCCTCCTCTGCAGAGTACATCAGTGTCACTTTATAGTTTTACAATATTTTAAATCCTAATGTTAATATTTCCTCTGTCACAACCATGATACTTCAACACCATCTTCCAGTTTCTGATAATAATATCAGAAATATTTAGATCATTGTATTCTCCTGAAGCAGGTTCTGTCAGCATCAACAGAGAAAACAACAGCTGCTTCATCAACTCTATTAGTTTTGTGAAAGAAATGTCAAATTTGTCAGCACTGTCAGATGTCACCAACACTGTATGATTTTCTGTCTGACTTTAGTGACGGACCAATGATGGAGATGACATTCAACATGAAGTGATCATATTTTACACATAATACAGCTGATTTACATTCTGATCATGTTCTGATACTCTTTGGATCATGTTCAGATGTTTAAATGTGAATATTAAGATTCTGCTGAATGTAAGAGATAAACACCTAATGGATTTATTTCTTCATGTTAGCAACAGACATAATGTTCAGAGAATAGAGAAAATAGATCGGTCGTGTTCCAAAAATTATAATCAAAATTATTAAATGTGAATCTTGAACAAAGTGTAATAAACATTAACATACTCACTGTTAGTTGTGTTTGTTATAATACAGTATCTGATTTGATGTATTTTATGTTAAAATGACTACAAATGCAGGTTTTTGTCACCATCGTCAGATTAATATTTTTATAATATTTAATTATTATATTTTATATTTGTTGAGGAATTGTTGTCAATTGTGGAAATGTAATTATGAAGGTATTTTTGATTCAAATTAACTGAGCACCTGTGGCAGTGCGATTTGTAGTTGTAGAGAAAAGCCACACATGTGTATCAGTAAATTTGAAGTCACAGAGTGAAATGTTTTAAGAGTTGCAAACCTGTAGCCTTTTTTTCTCTCCCACAAACACAACACAACAGTTACACCTTCTCAAATTCTTCATTGCAGGTGCACAAATCCTATTCTACAAATCACACATTTAGAAACTCGTACGCTCACATTTTTGAAACAATTGCTGCAGTGAATGTGGTGCAAAACGCATTTACACACCCGCATCAAGAAATGTGCAGTCGTGGAGAAATGTTGAACATCTGCAAATCAGTACGTGAATTCATCAAATGAGAATTGCACACTTGTAGAATATTTTCTCAGAAATGTCTTGTATATTTTTCTAACACAAACACAAAGTACATAACTACAGCTTCTTTGAATCTGCTGCGATGAAGCTCAAACACTGTTTTTTCGCTTTCAAGCGACAAGTTTCGCGCTCTCCCTTTTGCACCGAGATATTTGGTTCAAAAGTGATTTGTGCATCTGTAGAGGTAGTGGGCGGGACTGTTTAGAGATTACAGAATTTCAGCCAATCAGAAGAGCTACTGAGCCAGTAGATATACGCCCCAAGCAGTTTTACGCCCCTGTTGTTCCTCATGCGTCCAGTAGGGGAAGGCAGTATATTAGTATATGAGCCCAGTCATTTATAAGAACAGCAGACCATATCTATATGTATGATAGCAGCAGACCTTCTTGAAGCGATACGGATGAGGTATGTTAAATAATCTGCTAAAGTACTTGTTGTTGATTGTATTGTGTAATGATGCAACATTTATTATTTATAAAAGATTGATCAATTAAATAAGAAAGAATAGCGATATCAATTCAAAAGATGGATCAGTTTATTTCGAGAGGCAAAAGTACTTGATTGAGTCAGATGTTCTGTCTGACTCAAACTTAACTAACCACAGTCTATCATCAATGGACAAAAAAAAAAAAAACAATCAAAGTGACTTGACACTTTTTCCAAGTGTTCCATCAATATTGTTCATTGAAGATCAGGAGCGAATTGATGTTATCTACACTCAGATGACTTCAATTTTGGATGGCACACCTACACACACCCAGTGACCAGATCCGATTCATTATGGATGTCCCTTTTCCAGAGGTATGGTCTTGTGTGTTAGTTGTGCTCTGCATGGTGTCATATTCACATTGTTTTTAATGTCAAATAGTTTATCCATAATGTAAGATAATTTCTATAAAATAATAGTTTTGTGCTTAATATAGAAAAGGAACTTTGGATTTTGTTGTAAAAAAAAAAAAAGCAAAATGATGCTTGGCTTATTTGGGCTGTGATAAATCTTTCTCTGGTAGTCCATCATCTGTGCTCTTGCTGTTGTGAAAGATGTGTCCATCTTGGAGGCTGAGGAGAAATTCCTTCGAGGACCTGTCATTGACGCAAGGTACTGTAAGGATCCTATAAAGGAAAAAAAAAATTGAAACATGACATCCTGCCATTATTTATAAATAACCATTGTTTTCTACCACTATGCAACTTTTGCTTTTTTATTTATTTTTATCAGTGAGTGGGATCACTTTGACCGCAGGATAAAGAAACAATTAAAGAAGAGTGGCAAACCATTGGAGAGTCATCTACAGGAGTCATGCTGTTAAGAAATAACCAAGTCATGGTGTTAATAATTTTTTTTTGTGAACAACAATATTGTCTTTCTTTTAAATGACCCTTGGAACTTTAGAAAATTGTTAAATTTTGTTGGTCTTCATAAAATGCTATGTAGAACATGTTCTGTTGCTGTATAACGAGCAATTGTGAATTGTAAAGCAAATATTTAATTTAGGATCCATATGATTACACAGTACTGTATGTCTAATGGCCTGAATATGGTTAATATCTAAATATAACTTAATATAAATTCACAACATCATATATCAGTCAATCTCTGTATATAAAAACAGTTTATAAATATATATAAATAATACATTTTACAGTAGGTCATAGGTCTGCAGCCTGAGGAACAACAGGGGCGTAAAACTGCTTGGGGCGTATATCTACTGGCTCAGTAGCTCTTCTGATTGGCTGAAATTCTGTAATCTCTAAACAGTCCCACAGATGCACAAATCACTTTTGAACCAAATATCTCGGTGCAAAAGGGAGAGCGCGAAACTTGTCGCTTGAAAGCGAAAAAACAGTGTTTGAGCTTCATCGCAGCAGATTCAAGAAGCTGTAGTTATGTACTTTGTGTTTGTGTTAGAAAAATATACAAGACATTTCTGAGAAAATATTCTACAAGTGTGCAATTCTCATTTGATGAATTCACGTACTGATTTGCGGATGTTCAACATTTCTCCACGACTGCACATTTCTTGATGCGGGTGTGTAAATGCGTTTTGCACCACATTCACTGCAGCAATTGTTTCAAAAATGTGAGCGTACGAGTTTCTAAATGTGTGATTTGTAGAATAGGATTTGTGCACCTGCAATGAAGAATTTGAGAAGGTGTAACTGTTGTGTTGTGTTTGTGGGAGAGAAAAAAAGGCTACAGGTTTGCAACTCTTAAAACATTTCACTCTGTGACTTCAAATTTACTGATACACATGTGTGGCTTTTCTCTACAACTACAAATCGCACTGCCACAGGTGCTCAGTTAATTTGAATCAAAAATACCTTCATATGTAATCCGCTAACATGAGAATGTGTTTGGAAATGTTAAAAACATTTGATTGCAAAATAAGTGATGGCAAAGTTAATACATTTTGATAAAAAAGAGAAAAGTTGGGAGGTTGAATCAAAGCATAGCTCAGGAGTTTAGTTCAGGTACGACACAAACATTTAGTTTCATTTATCTGAGTACAATGTTTTATTTTCTCAAAATTGCACCTAGTCTCCTTTTCCTATCAAAATTTCCTTCTATTCTTTTACTTCAGTTTATTTTATTTTCCATTGAGAGTTTCATGTTCTGAGTTAAGTTTTGTATCGCTTTGTCTCCAAGTCTGACCTCGAGCACCTGCCTAAAACTAACCAGCAAAACAAGCACAACTCTCCATCGTCAGACTACACCCAACCACGGGCTTCCCAAGACGACTACTGAACTTCCAGCCAATCAGAAACCTCGGGAAACACCCTTATCAACAATGACAACAAAGGAAACCTGCTTTACAAAGGCAATGAGACCTAATGAGAGCAGTGAACACACACGCACACACACACACACAGTGAGAAGTGCACACACTGTGAACACACACCTGGAGCAGTGGGCAGCTATAGATCCAGCTCCTGGTGAGCAACTGGGGGTTCAGTGCCTTGCTCAAGGGCACTTCAGTCATGAGTATTGAGAGTGGAAGAGAAAAAAAATAATTGTTTTGTATGTATGCTAACATATACATATACATAAATAAGTAAACATTATGGGGGGCCATACAAGCCATAATTCATTCTGGCACTCTCACACACATACACTCTCCTTACACATACATATATTATTGCTTTACACACATACATTCTCCTTTTACATATATATATTTCTACCTTTTTTGGTATCCATTACTTCCTGTTTAAGCAGGAAGTCACTCTCAGACCTGGAAATACATGTGTAAGATCTGCTCAGCTCTTCCTCACAATTTTACAGTTATGTTATTCAAAGTCATCCTGTGTTCTTTTCAAGTACATATTTTAAGTTTTTATTTTTAACATATCATTATGTAACCTACATGTTCTACAGATCTGTGTACAAGTGTTAAGCCACTGATTTTGATCGTATTAACAGGGCTTAACGCTAAAGACATTTTCTACTGGTCTGGTTTGGCCAGAGGTTTATTTTATTTTTTACTTGCCCTGGCAAAATTTTCACAGGACTGGCCACAATCAGTCAATCAATCAATCAATCAATCAATCAATCAATCAATCAATCAATCAAATAAGACTTATTGTTTTCATTTTTCACTGTAACATTGAATTGTAATAAATAATAACCATTTTTCACAAATAGGTACAATAGTTCAAAGATAAAACTGAAATAAACCATGCTTTTTCAGGTCTTTCATATAGGCCTAACTATTCCAGTTAAGGATGCACTGATCCGGATTTTATTTATTTTACAATCAAATGAGTTGATTCCCATTCTCGTTGCCAATTTATTTAGTTCTTATTCTTTTTTTTTACATTTATTAAATGTTTATTTCGCTCTGTTACTGGCCAAACTAACACTGAGCAAACAAGCAAACAAACCAAAAATATATGTAACATGTAACATGCAAGTGCACAAAACAAAAACATAAGATTGTCTGAATTTATATTTTATTATTACTATTTATTATTATTCGTTTAATTTCCTTAATTATATGTGTGTCTGCACTATGTTTGTACTTTCTGTACAGGAAGCTCCTGACCAAATTTCTTCTGTGTGTAAACCCTTGGCAATAAAACTCTTTCTGATTCTGATGAAAATGCTAATTCAATCTCTGACAGCAGGTGGCGCTTATAGTACACTCATCTGGCACTGAGGTATTGCTGCATGCAGAGCTGCAATTGAAAAAATAAATATGTAAATAAAAATCTATGATAAAAAATTTTAGTACATAAATACAAATAAATAATAGTAAATAAACAATAAATAAACAGCAATGAGTCTTTAGTTTTTTAAATAATATAAAGATATCGCTGTCCCTAACTTGCAACCTCCCACTTAATTCACTTCCTAAATCAAAAAAAAAAAAAAAAAAAAAAAACCTTGGCGGCTTATAATACGTCTATCTGGCAACACGACTGAGGCCAAGCACAACTCGCTCAAAGGACGAGGCCATGTAACCTTTTCACAATAATAATATTTTTTTTTTTTTAGAATCCCAGATAGCTTGTTCAAACTCCATTCCCCCAGCCGCGCTCGCTCTCATGTTTGGGGCTGACTGCAAATGATCATAACTGATGAACAACTATGCCAACTATGAACAACTTAATATTCTCTGAGTTTCCATGTTACTTTCCGAAAATGGACCATAATTTTACTAAAAAAAAAACTAAAACAAACATGATTCTTGTAGCAATGGCAACTACAAATTAACAATGGCTTTGATACTTCAAACCCCTTCAAATAATACATTTACAAAGTACTCAGATCATTTTTGTGGTAATAAAAACAGACCTAAGTGAACAACAACCTTTTAAAATGCCATAAAATGCATTATATAAAAACAATGAGGCTTAAAAAAAATGCATTTGATTTAAAGCCCTACTGGTTATTTAAATGTTTTATTTGTGTGCTGTTCTGATGTGCTTAAAAAAAAAAAAATCTTCAAACTGTGCCTGATTACTGAACTAAGTTATGTTTTGTGTTAATACTGTCAGAAAACACAAGTTTGATGTATAGCATCAGTTGGTTATGTCTTAAATGAGAGAAACAGATGCGTGTGCAGTTCTTAAAGGGACAGTACTGAACATGCTGTCACTGTACTTAAAGGGATAGTTCACCCTAAAATTCAATTTCTGTCATTGTTTATTCACTCACATGTTGTCCCAAACTTACAGTATATATATATTTTTTTCTTGTGCTGAACACAGAAGAATATATTTTGAAGAATCTGGATAACCAAACAGTTGCTGGCCACAGTGACATTTTTTTTTTTTTTTTTGGAAGAAAAAATACTCTGGAAGTCACTGTGAACCAGCAACTGTTTGGTTTCCACCTTCTCCAAAATAGAGTTCACTCAAAAATAGTTTTAAACAAATGAGTTTCCTTTTTCTGATTGACATAAACACTAACCTATTTACATTTTTGGGTGAATTATTCCTTTAATGTTAATAAAACACCAAACACGAGAGAAAATCACTCAATACTATATATATATATATATATATATATATATATATATATATATATATATATATATATATATATATATATATATATATATAGTTCATAAACAGATGTCTTTACCTGTGAGAAGTGCACAGATAATGATCCGTCCCAGCAGATACATGTGAAGATTATCAGCCATTTTCTGTTTCTGTCAGTCTTTCTCTTTACTCTATAATTAAAGCTCTTCTTTTTAACACCATCATCTCATCCAGTGGGTGTTAACTTCCTCTGATCTCACCAACTGACCATTGAGCTGCATTTCACCCACACTATACTGATGAAGAAAATAAGTTTCTATAAAATACTGTATAGCAGTTAGGTGTTGTTTGATTCTATCTAATAAAGTGATCACTGAAACTCAACTCTGCTTTTTTCAAAAGTACACTGAAATAAACTGATACTATATAACTCTAGTCATTATAAACAAACACACTGTAAACACAACACATCTACATCAATATCTCAACATAACTAACATTGTTATTCTCTCATTATTTACCTATAGCGGCTAGTGAAACTGAAAACTCACTCATAGGCTTACTTCCACATTGAGGAAAAAGGTGGATTAGCTGTTAAGACTTCGAAACACGTGACTACAGAGTGTGTGAACTTGTTAGTTTCCGCACACTTGTTCAACACACAGTTAACAGTGCGCTCATCTCTGAAGCCAGTTTAGACTGATGGCTGTGAATTCTCACACATTCTGATGACATTTCCTTTTTTTTTTTTTTACGTGATTTTCCTTTTAGAAACTGTGACTTTTTGCTATATGTGGAGGCACTCACAGAATTTTATTTAAGAGGTTATTTTTAAACAAACTGAGATCATAACTGATGTGGGTGTGACTGGAGTGAAAACGAGTGGTAGAAAAATAATATGAGCATGAGGGGCACACAACGGACAAATGAACAGTATTACAGTGCAAGTTGGAGTTACTAGCCCTTAAATGGGCAGTAACCGAGAAATTTAAGTACATGGTGTTTGCAAAATTTCAGGTTATGACTGATCACAACCCTCTGCGCTTTCTGGAAACAGCCAACCTTGGGGAGTAGTAGATATTCTATACCTTCTGTCATGATGATTTATGACTTTGACCTTTGACCTTTTGACAGGTTGAACTTCCGGTGACCTTATGATGGATGGGCGGAACAAATGAGTTCAAGGGTTAACCTATGACCTTTCCCACGCATCGATCATGTGGTTTTGACAGAAAGTTTTACCCTATTGACCTAATTAGTTCTAAATTATAACGGTATATGAAAGACTCCCCATGCATCGACCATGTGGTTTTGACAGAAGCTGTTTGAAGTTTGTGTCAGATATAGCTTGTTTGAAGTTTATCACAATTATACGGTTATGTGTGTGTGTGTGTGTGTGTGTGTGTGTGTGTGTGGTTATACGGCTTCTCCCCCTCCCATTACATTCCTGAGCAGTGTATAAATGGGATCTGTGTGTTCTACGTTTATATATATAAAACATCCTATAATTTATATAATCTCAAACAATTAAAGGTTGAAAACACATTTTAATTATTTCACATTTATATATATATATATATATATATATATATATATATATATATATATATATATATATATATATATATATATATAACATTATATAATTTCTATAATCTAAAACACATTTTTGTTATTTCACATTTATATATAAAACATTCTATAATTTATATAATGTAAAGCGATTTAACTAAGGTTGAAAAAACATTCTGTTCTTTTAAAAAAGGTTATAAATTAAACTGTATAAAAAATATACTGAACCCGACTGTTTCAGATAAAACAAGATCGAGAAAAGAGCAGAAAAAGCAGAAAAGGGATGTTTTCACACACCTTTGATCCAGCGTCTGCGTTTGCACGCCACAGTGCACACTCGTCAAAATTTACTAACCAATCATAATATCTTCAAAGCCATTTTTAATCAAAACCACCGTATCTCACGCGGGAGTACCATGTTTTTGACAGTTTTCTGACGGGTGCATCTATGAATTACGGTGGGCGAGCGGCTAGCATCTCTTTGTACCCCTCTCTCTCCCTCTCAGTCATTCATTCACATTATACATTCACAAACAATATAAAACAAAACATTTACAATAGTTTTGTTCATCTCTAAAAATATACATTTTACCAGGATCGGGGGAAAAAAATATATAATTGAACAGAACAAAGAATATGTATCGAGTGAGATTTATGCCAAAACCTCACACACACACAAAATGTGTTTTACTCACACCCAACAATTCACAAACAAACTCAGTGTCGTTTGCAAATACAAAACATCACTCACAAACTAATGCATTTTGTTCTGCACATAAAAAACGTAGCTATCAAACAAATACAGTACGTTTTACATATACAAAGAAACGTATGTCTTCAATGACAAAAATATCTTCCAAGTACAAACTTAAATCTTTCAAGTACAAAACAAAATCCTTCAAATACAAAACAAAATCCTTCAAGAACAAAACAAAATCCTTCAAGTACAAAACAAAATCCTTCAAGTACAAAACAAAATTCTACAAGTACGAAAAACAGTCACGTGACTTTTGGCACAAATTTTCCGCCTTGCTGATCCGCACGCAAATGCCTTCAGATCCACACACGCTAGTAAACTGTCATGTAATTCGCACTCCACAACAGCGGGTGGCGCTGTTAGCGACTTGCTTGGCGCCGCCACCGACATGGAAACAGGAGAGAACAAGAAACGCTAGCGTGAGGGACGTTTTGAACACGATGAGCGGCCAACAGGTGAGTTTCCAGTCATTGCTGGTGAAAAATCAGCCTGAAGGGGTTGTTATTCGCTATAACAACCGCCTCGCTATACACGATCCCACTTATTACATTGCTACCTACCAAATAAATAAATAATTTGACAAAATTTATTGATTTTAAAAACGATTGTATTGCTTCCGCTAAAGAAAATAGTCCGTTCCGCGTCCATATCAACGGTCTGTTTATCATGGCAAGGGTGTGTTTAGACCTGCAAATCAACCCTGGTCTTCTCCTGCTAGTTTCTAATAGAATATAGAGGCTTTATTCCATGTCAAATCAGTCAGAATCCAGGAAAGTGGTTGCAGCAACATCTCAGATGAAGAGTTTTTCTATATTATCTTTGGGTCCCAAAACCAAGGCCTGTAAAAATATTCATATTTTTTGTCAGTCCTTGAGATTGTCATTTTTATAGCATCAAAAACACTATCAGAGAACCATGTTTGGGCATTAATATCTTAAAGTGTTATTCATAGCCTCACCGAACTTTGCAGGATGGAAGACAAACATGTTCTTAGTATAACTGAACCAAAGTTTGTACTGCATGTCTATTGAGATTCTACAAGACCCTAGACTGGGGTAAATGGCTAAACCCCTGATACTGAGGGTATTATGAACTCATTTTCTGCATCCATATCATACCAGCAGGCTGTCAGCATACATGGGTGCTGCATTTTTTTAAAGCTGAAAATTAGGACATAACCTGCTTGTTAATAACCCTTAACCCTTGCTAAAAAGAACTATACGTATGAAGTAGGTGCAAAGATTTTATTTGAATTAAAGTATATTCAATCAGTAAGAATAAACTTGGCAATGGGTTTGGCACTGGTCCTTGAGGGAGGTTCAAGGAGGGGTATATATAAATACATACAACTTTTTAATTCTGACTTTTTCTAGAAATAGACTATTTTTCCACAAACTTCTTTATAAATTTTACCAAAAAATGCATCCCATTGACATTAATTTGAACATACATTGACAAAGAAAGTAATGTTATTCAGTCTCAGAATTAATATTGTGTATTTCTGGAGTTTGTTACAAAATGTTATCAAATGTGGTCCAGGTCCTTGATGTAAAAATGTTTGAGAACCACATAAACACTTTACATGTCTTTTCAGGTATTGTACCTACCACATTTGGACTGGGAGGACAGTGGCCTGCCTGATGTGACTGTTCCTGAGATGGGCGATGTACTGAGTGATGAACAAATGGTAGCACTAAGGGCAGCCATAAATCCCCTGGGACAGTCCCAATCACATGGCTCAGACATCTACTTACTTACTGTGGAGTATTTCCAGCACTTACTAGGCTTACCGTAAAATGTACTCAGCAAAGGACCTGATTCAATGATAATGCAGCACAAATACAAAAAGAACACTTATTTACAGAACAGTGCCCCTGCTAATAACTGGTTTGTAAGATGTTACAGTTACACAAATAAATATTTCTGAATCAGTGAGGTGGTCTAATGTTTGATTTTTCTCTGTTTAATCAAATCAGACCAGCAGACATGCCCCATGTTAGGACTGCCAGCGGCAGCAGGAAGAATAGCTTTCCTCAAGCAGTGCTAGCAGCGGACTTTAAGACTTTCAGCTCTCTTAATGTTGTAATGAATGTTCAAACCAAACACATGTAGATTGTATTTTTTTTTATTGTAGTGTGAATACAATCTTAAAACATCTGGGGGGCTGGAACAACCAAAAAAAATAAAAAATCTTTCTCTCTTTTTTTTTTTACTATGGGGACCTGATTTTCTGTTTCTTATAGGGCGGTCACACTGCACTTTTCTCTCCATTGACTTCCATTCATACGCATGCGAATGCGTCAGACCGGAAACGCAAGCTCATGCGAAAAATTCCGCATTTTGCTGCATTCCAAAGTTTAAGTTTGGTGAACTCTGACCTACGAATTCGCATCACGTGAAGATGTGGGACCAGTAGAAGATTGTTACGTCACTGCGTGACCTCTCTGTACAGAAATTCAAAAATGAAGGAAGCGCTATATAACTTTAGTTGTAGCGCAGCGTCCTATTTTATATAATACAGATTTAAAAGATTATAAAAAATAAAGTATCTGCATGGTTTGTAGTGTCAACAGGAACAGATGATACATTTGAATGTGGATGTTTTATAATTTTTTATTGCTTAGGGTGTATATATTTATAAAGAGAGAGAGAGATGGGGAGTACAATATAATAAGACGCTTTCGACGCCGTCGCAAAAGACACAGTACAAGCACATATTAATCCATGTTGTGATAATTGAGGAAAGACCGTTTTATTGCTCCCGCCCATATTCGCAGAGGTGTCCGAAATATTTCCGCACGTTTAAAGTCTAGTGTGTCCGCGCCTTTAACCAACTTGTGCAGCTCTGAGAGTGCATCTAAAATGCCTTTTAGGATGAGAACCTGGTTAGAGGCAGCACTAAATAGAACAGCCTCCTGAAAACACACAAATTCAAGGTAATCCAGGTCAAGGGGTTGCTGACAGACAATATGCTGGAGCCGTGTGTGGATTCTCTCTAACATTGTTTGTGCAAGCAGTTCCTAGAGAGAGGGAAAAAGAGGAAAAATGTATGAGGTCAAAAACACTGGTGTAACTGAACATGACCAGTAAAATGACCAAAAACTACACTTTGGTTCATTCTTAATATCTTCATGACCATTAAATTTAAATTAAATTAAAATTTAATTTAATTTAAATTAAATTCATGCATTTAGCAGACACTTTTATCCAAAGCGACTTACAGTGCAATCAGGCTATCAATTATTACATATTATTAGTGATAGAGACCTCAAATAATGACACATGATTATGATTACGATTAAGAAAATGTAATGATTGATATCATATTGATGCAGAAAATGAGTTTATAATACCCCCAGTATCAGGGGTTTAGCCATTTACCCAAGTCTACGGCCTTGTAGAATCTCAATAGACATGCAGTACAAACTTTGGTTCAGTTATACTAAGAACATGTTTGTCTTCCATCCTGCAAAGTTCGGTGAGGCTATGAATAACACTTTAAGATATTAATGCCCAAACATGGTTCTCTGATAGTGTTTTTGATGCTATAAAAATGACAATCTCAAGGACTGACAAAAAATATGAATATTTTACAGGCCTTGGTTTTGGGACCCAAATATAATATAGAAAAACTCTTCATCTGAGATGTTGCTGCAACCACTTTCCTGGATTCTGACTGATTTGACATGGAATAAAGCCTCTATATTCTATTAGACACTAGCAGGAGAAGACCAGGGTTGATTTGGAGGTCTAAACACACCCTTGCCATGATAAACAGACCATTGATATGGATGCGGAACGGACTATTTTCTTTAGCAGAAGCAATACAATCGTTTTTAAAATGAATAAATTTTGTCAAATTATTTATTTATTTTGTAGGTAGCAATGTAATAAGTGGGATCGTGTATAGCGAGACGGTTGTTATAGCGAATAACAACCCCTTCAGGCTGATTTTTCACCAGCAATGACTGGAAACTCACCTGTTGGCCGCTCATCGTGTTCAAAACGTCCCTCACACTAGCGTTTCTTGTTCTCTCCTGTTTCCATGTCGGTGGCGGCGCCAAGCAAGTCGCTAACAGCGCAACCCGCTGTTGTGGAGTGCGAATTACATGACCGTTTACTAGCATGTGTGTGGATCTGAAGGCATTTGCGTGTGGATCAGCAAGGCGGAAAATTTGTGCCAAAAGTCACGTAACAATTTTTCGTACTTGTAGAATTTTGTTTTGTACTTGAAGGATTTTGTTTTGTACTTGAAGGATTTTGTTTTGTACTTGAAGGATTTTGTTTTGTACTTGAAAGATTTAAGTTTGTACTTGGAAGATATTTTTGTCATTGAAGACATACGTTTCTTTGTATATGTAAAACGTACTGTATTTGTTTGATAGCTACGTTTTTTATTTGCAGAACAAAATGCATTATTTTGTGAGTGATGTTTTGTATTTGCAAACCACACTGAGTTTGTTTGTGAATCGTTGGGTGTGAGTAAAACACATTTTGTGTGTGTGTGAGGTTTTGGCATAAATCTCACTCCATAGATCTAGCGGTGAGGTTGCCGATCAACTCCTACAATCACCATTTTAGACTAACTGTAATACTGTATAATATTTCCTTTTTAACTGAATGTATAATTCTGTTGGTTCCAGAGCAAAACGCAAAACTGTTAAATTCACTGACACGCTTCACTTTGCAGTGCATACACTTACTTCCTGGAAACCCATTGTAAAAGAAAGCTGATTTTATGTTTGAAAATGTTGAAAATCCATATAAAAAAAAAAGGAAAAAATAAAAAATGTTGGTGTTCTATTTTTAAATGTACTATAAAATAATTTTATTATTATTTAATACTAGTTTTTAATAATATAATATTATCATACTATATATTTTAAAAAGCTACTGCAAACATCTGTTTGTCAAACTGAATTATATATATATATATATATATATATATATATATATATATATATATATATATCATGGCAGTGCTACGTCAGTTTCCAGATGTTTCTCAATAATTTATTTACAGTTCTGCTATATAGAGTAGACTGAGAATACAAACAAACTAAATTAATATTATTATAGGAGCCATTTATGTTTGTATAATATTTTATTTTGTTTGGATATATTTATAGCAGTATTTTGGACACTGGCTGACAGTGATTAGATGCACATGGTTGTATATAAGGGTGCATAGGTGACAGACAAAGCAACAGGGCACGGATTACAGATCAAACAGCATAGGCCTACACGCAAACAACTGAAAACAAGATAAGAATTCAAAAGGTATGTTCATCTGTTGTACAACTTATTACAATAAACCACAAACCTCAACTGCAATAATCTCTGGAAAATCTTTGTGTGTCTGCGTATCAAACTTCACCCCTACCTGTATGCATGATGGCAAAGCTATGGTAAAACAGGATAAGGATTGCCAAAACATAAGTGAGAACTGTGCTCTATGAGTGAAAATTGAGCCTGTAAAAAATATTGGAACTGGATAAAGATTGTTTTCAGCACAACGTATTGTTTTCTTTCAATCAACTGGACGCCATCATTCCCAATTAACTGGACATTGACGCCACCTGTGCGAAGCTGATTGATGGAGATTGGAAACTCCGAATGACAACGTGCAGGCAGAGGGGTATGTGCAACATTAAGCTTTATTGGATAAGCCAGAAACAGCTACATTAATGGACTTAGTTGACTGAAGCACATACTGTCCTCACAATATCAGCTGTCTGAAACATTCTGTAATTCCTGTGTGGTTTACTGGATCATGCTAAAAGTGAAACAAATATGTAATTTCTGACGTTCGGTCACAAGATGGCGATGTTGCACTGGATTCTGAAAAAGAAAAAAGGGTTATTAAACATACTGCTAAAGGTTTGGAAACGTTCATTGAAAACTGTCAGAAAATAAGAAACTTGAAATGTAAACAAGCAAGGAAGTTAATGGAATTGCTGAAAGAGCTCATGAAATCAAAGGTGAATGCAAATGAAGTGCAATTTAACTTGGTTAAATTAATCAATATCTGTGATGAAGCCAAAAGAAACCATGAGTCATTGGTGAAGTTACTGCCTGAAAAATTAACTTGAAAAGCAAAATCACTGGTTTTAACAAAAAAAAAGGAAACTTTTGATGGTATTATTCAAGATGTAAATGTGTGGTTTTCAGAGGTTGGGTGGCATAAAAAACACACCATTGCTAAACACAGTGTAAACACAGATGACATTGGACCAGATGACAGTGTTTCTAATGTGTCAAAACCTAAATCAAACCACAAATCAAGTTCTTCAACACGTGCATCTTCGACATCCTCTGCTCGCATTAAAGCTCAGGCAGAAAAGGCTGCTCTCATGGAACGGGTTGCAAAACTGCACCCGTTTACACGGCCGATGGGCCAGGATGCCGGGCCGTCCATCCCCTACCAGCGCCGCGGCCAATGAGAGAGATGCGGCCGCTAGAGGAAGCCGCCGCCCCTCGTGCCCCGGACCGAGGAGGGGAGCGCATGCGGCCGCCGGACTCCGCCCCTTACCTGGACCCTTCCTCCATGAACACTGCCCGATCCACACGAATCCCACAGCACAACGAGGACACCAGATTCCCTGTTATTTTGGACACTCTTCCCCTTTGGCCACCTTTTATCCCGTTTTATTTGATTTCTGTTAATAAAAGCCTCTCCGAGGCCTGACGCCACGCCCACTGTGTCTGTCTTGTGCTCGTCCCGTGACACTGGTGGAGAATGCGGGCAGAACAGTGAGGAATCACCGACAAGATCACCGCCCCAACGCACTACCTCGCGCCCACTGACAAGCCGTCGCCATGAGGAACCCACGTGACATCCGAGAACTAGTGGAGGCGATCGAGCTGATGGTTCCCCCACCGCGAGATGAGCCCATGCCAAGTGCAGAACCACCGTCGCCTCCGCGTGCCTGGCTGGCAGGCTGCATCCTACACCAACGAGTGCCGGCGGGAGCCTCCGAAGCAGAGGTGAAGGTGGATGGAAGACTGTTCCGGGCCCTGTTGGACTCAGGCAGTGCGGTCACCCTCATCCAGTCGCGGCTGTGCGCCCCTCGAAGCAGCCGGAAAAACTTCCTACCGATTACTTGTGTGCACGGAGACACTCGCCAAGTACCAGCCCGGGAGATGGTCATTCCGTCCCCCCAGGGCACCTGGCCGGTGGAGGTGGCCAAAATGCAGCAGCAAGAGTTCTTACTAGAACCAGGAAGTATGACCATATTTGCCCGGTCCTGTCATGGCTGCACTGGCTCCCTATCAAACATCGTATAGATTTTAAACTATTGCTTATTACTTATAAAGCCCTGAATGGTTTAGCACCTCAGTATTTGAATGAGCTCCTTTTACATTATACTCCTCTACGTACGCTACGTTCTCAAAACTCAGGCAATTTGATAATACCTAGAATATCAAAATCAACTGCGGGCGGCAAATCCTTTTCCTATTTGGCGCCTAAACTCTGGAATAACCTACCTAACATTGTTCGGGAGGCAGACACACTCTTGCAGTTTAAATCTAGATGAAAGACCTATCTCTTTAACCTGGCTTACACATAACATACTAATATGCTTTTAATATCCAAATCCGTTAAAGGATTTTTAGGCTGCATTTATTAGGTAAACCGGAACCAGAAACTCTTCACATAACACCCTATGTACTTGCTACATCATTAGAAGAATGGCATCTACGCTAATATTTGTCTGTTTCTCTCTTGTTCCGAGGTCACCGTGGCCACCAGATCCAGTCTGTATCCAGATCAGAGGGTCACTGCAGTCACACGGATACAGTACGTATCCAGACATGATGGTGGATCAGCACCTAGAAAGGACCTCTACTGCCCTGAAAGACAGCAGAGACCAGGACAACTAGAGCCCCAGATACAGATCCCCTGTAAAGACCTCGTCTCAGAGGACCACCAGGACAAGACCACAGGAAACAGATGATTCTTCTGCACAATCTGACTCTGCTGCAGCCTGGAATTGAACTACTGGTTTCATCTGGTCAGAGGAGAACTGGCCCCCCAACTGAGCCTGGTTTCTCCCAAAGTTTTTTTCTCCATTCTGTCACTAATGGAGTTTTGGTTCCTTGCCGCTGTCGCCTCTGGCTTGCTTAGTTGGGGTCACTTCATCTACAGCGATAAATGCACAGACACTATTTAAACTGAACAGATATGACATAACTGAATTCAATGATGAACTGCCTTTAACCCCTTTACATGCAAACATCGCCGACGGCCCCAGTTTATTATTGTTTCACTTTCACAGCACATTAAACATCACTCTCTTACTTGATCTGGACAAACTGTGCATCAATTGAAAGTTTAAAGACTCTAGCTTCGATATTTGACCAATATTTTAATACAACATTGTTGCAGTGACAGATATTTAGTGATTTATGTCAGGAGTGCAAAATAATAAATCCGTATTATGCCCCATTTTGAATAGAAATTCACCACTCACTCATATTCAGTCACGTCAGCAGCGGTTTATTTGTGTTCACATAGACTCACTGAACAGCGTCAATAAGGATTTATAGACCAAAGATGCATATCTGCGGAGATATATGGATATATTTACTGATGTTTATATATCAGGTGGGCAGTCCTGGAGCTCCGGTACTACCTCCTGGGCCGCAAGTTCACCCTGGTAACCGACCACGCGCACCTACAGTGGATGGCCCGCGCCAAGGACGCCAACGCCAGGGTGACTCGCTGGTTCCTAGCGCTCCAGGACTTCCACTTCGAAGTCCGCCATCGAGCTGGGGCCGCCAACGCGAACGCCGATAGCCTCTCCCGGATCTGGACAGCTTATGCAGGTTTGTCAGGGGTCATTCCCCACCTTCCCCTAATTTCACCCTTACTTTCTACATGTCTTCACAGGACCGGAACGACGCTTGGGGGGTGGGGGTGGGGGTGGGGGGTGATGTGCACTCCCAGAGGAATCACCCACTCCAACCGTAAGGAGCCTGGTTGAGGATGGTAGCACTCCCGTGTGTGCAGTGCCCTGATGAAGGGGGTTTGTCGCTTGGGAGGGGGGATGTGACGAGTCAGCTGCTTCCTCCCTGATTGTCACCGGCACCCCGTCCTAAATCGCCATCCTTCACCAGGCTCCCGACTGGAGTGGGTGCGTGAGAGGAGGGGCGCTGGACGAGTCAGGGCTGGCGCTGGTAGGGGATGGACGGCCTGGCATCCTGGCCCGTCTGCCGTGTAAACGGGTGCGGTTTTCCTCCGGATCGCGGGTCTGGGATCTCACATCTCCAGTGGCGCGGGAGTCCCTCAACACATCCTCCCTGGCCCAGGATGCCAGGCCATCCATCCCCTACCAGCGCCAGCCCTGACTCGTCCAGCGCCCCTCCTCTCACGCACCCACTCCAGTCGGATCACAACAGATTGTGTTGTGTGCAAACGACAGCGGGGAAGAGTTGGAGAACAGAAAATGGCAGACTTGCCCCTGTAAAGGATTCTACCAGAGCAGCCTCCATTTACAAATGTTGGAGTAGACTACTTCGGTCCTATAGAGGTCAAAAGAGGACGAAGTCTTGTTAAAAGATATGGCGTAATCTTCACCTGCTTGGCAAGCAGGGCAGTACATCTTGAAATCGCATATAGTCTTGACACAGATTCCTGCATCCATGCATTACAAAGATTTATTTGTCGACGAGGTAAAGTGCTGTCTTTAAGATCAGACAATGGAACAAACTTTATTGGAGCTGAAAGAGAACTGAGAGAAGCACGCAATGCTTTGAATCAGGACAAAATCCAGACTGCTATGCTCCAGAAGGGAATAAAATGGTACTTTAACCCCCCAGCAGGATCGCATCACGGTGGTGTATGGGAGCGTTTGATCCGCATGGTTCGAAATGTACTGCACTCTGTTCTTAGCCAACAGGTTCTGGATGATGAAGGATTGCAAACTTTAATTTGTGAAGTTGAAGCAATTTTAAATGATCGACCCATTACAAAGCTTTCTGAGGACCCAATGGACCTGGAAGCACTCACCCCAAACTACCTTCTTCTGTTGAAAACCAAGCCAATACTACCGCCTGGACTCTTCGTAAAAGAGGACTTATACCTAAGGCGCAGATGGAGACAAGTGCAATACATGGCATACCTCTTCTGGAAAAGGTGGACACAGGAGTACTTACCTTTAATCCAAGAATGTCAGCGGTGGTCAAAGGTAAAAAGTAACTTTGCTCCAGGTGACATAATCGTGGTGGTTGACTCCACTGCACCATGAGGCTCCTGGTTAATGGGCAGAATACTGGAGAGGAAAGCAGATGCACAAGGGCTTGTGCGTACCGTTCGGCTTCAGACAAAAAACAATATATTGGAAAGACCGCTAACAAAGATATGTCTGATTAAAGAGACTGAGATTGAGAAGGACTGATGGTAAAGACCAGATCCCACCCTATGCCGTGTTCTGGACACCTCTGGCCCAAACAAAAAAAAGTGTGTGTAATGTGTATGGCTCCTTTCATTATTTTTTAGTAATTGTTATTTGTTATATAAGAAATTAGGGGCCGGTGTGTAGGACCCATTTATGTTTGCATAATATTTTATTTTGTTTGGATATATTTATAGCAGTATTTTGGACACTGGGTGACAGTGATTAGCTGCACATGGTTGTATATAAGGGTGCATAGGTGACAGGAAGTGGTAGCCACAGTTAGGGGGAGCACAAAGAGTTCTCACCAGACAACAGACCACAGACAACAGAGCCACAGACAAAGCTACAGAGCACGGATTACAGATCAAACAGCATAGGCCTACACGCAAACAACTGAAAACAAGATAAGAAATCAAAAGGTATGTTCATTTGTTTGTACAAATTATTACAATAAACCACAAACCTCAACTGCAATAATCTCGGGTTTTCTCATTATGTATCAGTTTGATTAAAAAGAACATGTTTGAAACTGTTATGGATTCTTAGTAAACATTTAAAGCCAGAAACAAATGCATGACCAAGTGATGTTGACAATGTGACTATAAGAGGAGAAAAGCATTTTGGTGTTGGAGATGGCCCAACACTGCACATGGTTGCAGAGCCTGGCAGTGGTTCTCAAGAATAAGATGGCTGAGAAGGGCAAGTTGAACAAAATCCCTAACAATTAAAGTATGAATTCAAAATGAAATAAATAAACATTATCAGTCTCAGCCACAGAATTTGGATGGAGTAGAAAGGTTATTGTTCTTTTTGCCACATCTGGCTTGTACGTAATAAAATGGGGATTATAGTTTGCTATGGTGACAAGTCAGTAAGACTTTAATTTATGTCCAGAATTTATGTCCAGAAATGTTACATGGGGTTAGGATAACATCCAGATTAAAGGGATAGTTCACCAAAAAATTATGTTATTAATAACTCGCCCTCATGTCGTTCCAAGCCAGTAAGACCTCCGTTTATCTTTGGAACACAGTTTAAGATTTAGTCCGAGAACTCTCAGTCCCTCCATTGAAACTGTGTGTACGGTATACTGTCCATGTCCAGAAAGTATTCAGCATTGTCTTGTCTTCTGTGTCTGTTGTGAGAGAGTTCAAAACAAAGCAGTTTGTGATATCCGGTTTGCGAACCAATCATTCGATGTAATTGGATCTTTTTGAACCAGTTCACCAAATCGAACTGAATTGTTTTAAACAGTTTGCATCTCCAATACGCATTAATCCACAAATGACTTCAGCTGTTAACTTTTTTTTAATGTGGCTGACACTCCCTCTGAGTTCAAACAAACCAATATCCCGGAGTAATTAATTTACTCAAACAGTACACTGACTGAACTTAACATCTTTATTTGACCCTTTAAATCTAACACACTCTATTCTATTTCTATTCTTACAAAAAAAAACTTTTTAGACTTGCACTCTATTCACTCTATTTTTTTTTTTTTTTTACCAGCACGAGCTTTCTAATATTTTTGTACTCTAGCAAAATGTATTTCCTATTCTATCGGTTTTCTTATTTTCTTATTATTATGTTTAAAAGAACCTTGCTATGTGTACTGCTTTAAGCTAATTGATACTAGCACTTGTAATTCATTGCTTTTAGTTGATTTTGATTACTATTTTTTTCCTCTTATTTGATTAACCTTCATATTTTCAGCTGGATATCACAAAGAGAAAAAAAAAATAGACTGGAATATGAAAACTTACCCATCTAACTGGAAGCTTCTCTTGAATCCCTACATACTAAGATCTCTTAGATGAGATCCTCTACTGTAAGGACTGGAAAAGTAGGGTTGTGTTGTCTTTATTGTGGTCATCAGAAGTCTGTGGTCTCCTCTTAAACCAGCTGGTGGCGCTAGAAGGAAATCTCTCAGTGAAAAATCAACTGTACACTGCTTCTGTTTTCTCTGCAAACTTGTGCATACTTGTGTATCTCTGTATATTAATTGGTGACATGTTTTTAAATGATATATATTATTTAGTTTATAATCTTTTTATGTTCATTGCATCAGTGATCACATGGATAATATCTTGTGGAGCTTCATGTTCTGCTGATCATCACTCTCACACATCCAGGAAACCAGATCATCATATTATTGTTATTTTTATATTCACTTTGCTGGTGCTTTTACTTTCCTTTATTTTATTCAACCTTTTTATTTCTATTTCAGGTGTTTTTTCGTATTTGATAACTGTACAGTAAATAGATTTCAGATCCTCTTCTGTGTGTGCTGGTCTGCTGGCAGAATCTCAGAATACAAACATCACTAAAACCAGAAGAGACTAGTTTAGTCTGAGGAGGTCTGGGACGATGAGCTGGTTGTGATGAAATAATGTTTTGACTTGAAATACGGCTCTATTATTATTTTTTTTTTAAAGTAATACATTTTTTATTGGACTTAATAGAGGGAGAATCTTTATCTACAGTTGGAAAGCAATATAGATGAATATTTTACATTTTATAAAGCTATTATATTTTATTGTATACCGGCCAGTCTAATATTGCTTTCTGTAACATCACTCTAAAAAACGCTGGGTTGAGGCCGTTGGGTAGGACTTTGGGAGGTTTTGACCCAAGTTTGGGTTGAAAATACGTCTCTGTTTTAACCCAGCGGGGCAGGGTTGAGGAGGCGGACGTGAAGGAGAGCACGCACGTCACGTCAAGATCGTATGTTTCCAGTGCGAGCAGCCGCCATTTTCTCAGCGTGAAAGAAGCGAGAAGCGAGTGAAAGACTATGGTAAGTAAATATTCAAAATGTAAAGTTATCTTTTATTGTTTACCCGGTTGTATGAAAGGCGGAAGGTTTTATGAAGGGCGGAAACAAAGGAGCTTAACGTTATATATATATATATATAAAAAAACGGTTGCGCTTTTCGCCTCAGACACGGAGGTCTTATCTGCCTCATGTAACGTTACTGAACGGAAGATGTACTTTTAATATAACGTCTGTGAATGTATTTTGTCATATTTACATAAGATTTTACATTATCTATACTTTTTGAGGCGTTAATAGACGGTTTTAGTCACGGTTACGCTCATGTTAATTTGTCTTTTTTTTCGCGGTTAAACTGAATGTATGTTTGTCTCCTAAAGGAAACGGCATTGTGTAGTAAAGACTAGCATAATTATTTTGAGGCTGTTGAAGTGGTAACTGTTAAAAGTATGTTTATATACTTATTATTACATGTAATATTTCAGACTTGTCGAGCTCGTGTCTTCATTGTCCTCGCGCCGAGAGTTAAAGACACAGAAGCTGTTTGTGTGAGGAGTCACAGACCTGTGTGAGGATGAGGAGGAGGTGTTCTTCTGAAGAGAGGGACAGACGGTTTAAGGAGAGTAAACTTCAGAATAACATCAAGTTATCTTTATTTTTACTAAGACTAAAATAAGGGGTTTTTTTTAGATATTGAAATCCAGAGACAAGATAACTTCATTCTTTTGAGACTGATGTAAGTTAAGTTATTTTTTTTATTTTTTTAGAAAATTAATGTTTCTGTTGTGTCCTGCCTGTTAACTTCACATTTTGATGCAACAACAGTGTGATTTTATATATATATATATATATATATACAGTATTGTTCAAAACAATAGCAGTACAATGTGACTAACCAGAATAATCAAGGTTTTTCGTATATTTTTTTATTGCTACGTGGCAAACAAGTTACCAGTAGGTTCAGTAGATTCTCAGAAAACAAATGAGACCCAGCATTCATGATATGCACGCTCTTAAGGCTGTGCAATTGGGCAATTAGTTGAATTAGTTGAAAGGGGTGTGTTCAAAAAAATAGCAGTGTGGCATTCAATCACTGAGGTCATCAATTTTGTGAAGAAACAGGTGTGAATCAGGTGGCCCCTATTTAAGGATGAAGCCAACACTTGTTGAACATGCATTTGAAAGCTGAGGAAAATGGGTCGTTCAAGACATTGTTCAGAAGAACAGCGTACTTTGATTAAAAAGTTGATTAGAGAGGGGAAAACCTATAAAGAGGTGCAAAAAATGATAGTCTGTTCAGCTAAAATGATCTCCAATGCCTTAAAATGGAGAGCAAAACCAGAGAGACGTGGAAGAAAACGGAAGACAACCATCAAAATGGATAGAAGAATAACCAGAATGGCAAAGGCTCAGCCAATGATCACCTCCAGGATGATCAAAGACAGTCTGGAGTTACCTGTAAGTACTGTGACAGTTAGAAGACGTCTGTGTGAAGCTAATCTATTTTCAAGAATCCCCCGCAAAGTCCCTCTGTTAAAAAAAAGGCATGTGCAGAAGAGGTTACAATTTGCCAAAGAACACATCAACTGGCCTAAAGAGAAATGGAGGAACATTTTGTGGACTGATGAGAGTAAAATTGTTCTTTTTGGGTCCAAGGGCCACAGGCAGTTTGTGAGACGACCCCCAAACTCTGAATTCAAGCCACAGTACACAGTGAAGACAGTGAAGCATGGAGGTGCAAGCATCATGATATGGGCATGTTTCTCCTACTATGGTGTTGGGCCTATTTATCGCATACCAGGGATCATGGATCAGTTTGCATATGTTAAAATACTTGAAGAGGTCATGTTGCCCTATGCTGAAGAGGACATGCCCTTGAAATGGTTGTTTCAACAAGACAGTGACCCAAAACACACTAGTAAACGGGCAAAGTCTTGGTTCCAAACCAACAAAATTAATGTTATGGAGTGGCCAGCCCAATCTCCAGACCTTAATCCAATTGAGAACTTGAGGGGTGATATCAAAAATGCTGTTTCTGAAGCAAAACCAAGAAATATGAATGAATTGTGGAATGTTGTTAAAGAATCATGGAGTGGAATAACAGCTGAGAGGTGCCACAAGTTGGTTGACTCCATGCCACACAGATGTCAAGCAGTTTTAAAAAAACTGTGGTCATACAACTAAATATTAGTTTAGTGATTCACAGGATTGCTAAATCCCAGAAAAAAAAATGTTTGTACAAAATAGTTTTGAGTTTGTACAGTCAAAGGTAGACACTGCTATTTTTTTGAACACACCCCTTTCAACTAATTGCCCAATTGCACAGCCTTAAGAGCGTGCATATCATGAATGCTGGGTCTTGTTTGTTTTCTGACAATCTACTGAACCTACTGGTAACTTGTTTGCCACGTAGCAATAAAAAATATACTAAAAACCTTGATTATTCTGGTTAGTCACATTGTACTGCTATTATTTTGAACACTACTGTATATATATCTAGATATGTATATGTGTGTGTGTATATGTATATGTTCATATTTTGAAACCATTGATGTCCCTCTTTGCAGAGTTTAGGACACAGAAGTCTGCTTCTGTGAGGAGGAGGTGGTTTTCTTAAACTTCATAATTTCATGTTGTTGTTGTTTTTTTTTTTACTAAGAGTAAAATAATGTTTGTTTTTTTGTTTTTGTAGATGTTAAAAGCCAAAGACATCGGAGAGCATCATTCTTTTGAGATTTTATGTAAGTTATTTTTAGAAAACAAATTTTTCTGTTGTATCCTGCTGGTTTACTTTACATTTTGATGCAACAACAGTGTGATTACGTGCTCATTTCATTATAACCATTTTTACTGCAGAACTCAAACCAACTTTGGAGTTGTCTTGCCTGATTTGGAGAGTCATCATTCTTGGTCTTCGCTCTAAAAGGTAAAGTTCACACAAAAATATTTATATATGAATAAATCTTAAATTATATGATAGCAAACATGTATGTTCAAAATAAAATACTCTCCCAGACTAGCAATGGAGGACACAAATTAAGAGGATATGAAATATATTCATATGTTTTCCAAAAAATGAGCAGAGTTTGTATGACTCTGGGAAAACATGGGGAGAGTAAATTATGACCATTTTAATTATTTGGTGAACTAACTGTTTGAAGAGCAGCCCTCCACATACATGAACATTTGTGAGGTATGTGAATGTCATGTCTGTTTTAATGTTTCAGTAAAGAAGCTTTCAGAAAGCAGTATATTTATTCAAACAGTATTATGTGCCCTCACACTAGTGCTGCCATTATATCCTTCACGAGAGCTGTGGTGGACAGAGACATTAAACAACCACACAAAGTGTTGAAACTTTAAAACCGATTATTTACCTATCCTTACGGATGTGAATACACCTCTACCTGAAAATGGATAGTTTAATTAAATATTTAATTTTTTCAAATGTGTTTCTATTAGGCCACTGATGAAGAGCAGGCGGTGACTGGGATGAATGCTGGTCAGAGAGGAGAATCTTCTTTCCCCTAAACTGATGCAGCGGTGGTTTTAAAGGAGGACGCTGCCCTGGATGATGTAGAAGATGTCACATGCTGTGCTGATGGGGTTTCTTCATGATTACATCAGTTATGCTAAAGAGATCATGAAAATTGACCGTGATGCATGATCTGTATTCATGGACTAAGAAACAAACTGTAAGTGTATAGTTTGTAAAAACAATGTTAAATGCTTTTTTTGTGTTGTTTAGTAGAAGAGTTTACACTCTGTAATTCATACACCTGCTCACATTCTTTCACACACACACACACACACACACACACACACACACACACACACACACACACACACACACACACATGCGTCTGTTAAATGTTATAATATCAGAGTTAATGTTGTGATTTATTTGTGTACTGTCATGCCAGAATAGTTGGTAAACCTAACTAATTGTAAATTTATTGTATAAGTGTTTTCATATATTTATATAAAATTGAACAAAGTCCAATTTGATCTTAAGTTATATTCATCAAATGTTCAATGCTTTGTTTATGAGCTGTTAATGCCATCCTTTTCTGCATTTCTTCTAACATGTTACTTTTTGACTTTTCTCTTGTTTTTAATAAATATTTTCCTTTTGATAATTATTATTTGTGTGTAAAAGTGATATTTAAAATGAACAACATTTGTAGGTTTAATGCCTAGCTCAATTTGGGTTAATTTTAACGTAGAAATGCAGTGTTTCCCCACATCCTTGCATTCTGCCAGCAGGAGGCGCTAAGAGCAGGAGAGGTAGGTTTCTCCGGTAACGGCTGCAGAGCGGTGCTGAGCTCACAAGCGCTGCCTCATCAAGCATTACATGCGAAATGAATTTAAACATTTTATAAATACAGTAGTTTTCCTTCTGAAATACAGTGATAAAAAACACCCCCTCTGGTTTTTGAAACCCTGCAATGTAGTCGTTTTAAACCATAAAAAAGGCAACCCAGCAGGCTGGGTTAAATATGATAACCAAACTGGTTGGGTTAAAATAACCCAGCGCTGGGTACGTCCCTTTTTGACCCAGCGCTGGGTTGTCAAAATAACCCAAATTGGGTTGTTTTCAACCCAGCAGTTTTGTATATCTTAAATTCACATATAAATAATGAAAAAGATAAATGTTTTATATACATTTCTTACTTTTTAAAGTGATTCTAAAAGTGATATTCTTTGTATGTTTTGTGATCATATTAAAGTAAATTTAGGAGAAAGTGTGATGTACAAAGTGCTTGAAGAAGCTTCAGTTTTTGACGTCTTGTTCAGAAGTGAGAACGAGCTGCTCTTGACTGGTTTCTGGTTGTCAGTTTTCCACTGATTATCAGTTTTATCTGCTGGTTTGCGCTCAGTGTGGTTATAGTTATCATCTCAGCTCTGACTGTGGTTTCACTAATAGATCTTTATCATAAGAATCTGAAAATACATAAATGCATGTTAATTCTGCTGCAGGTCTATTACATTAACATGATCTTTTCTAAAATAACTTTCAGATCACACTTGATTTTAAGGTTCAGTTCTCACTATTAACTAACTATGAACAATGAATTTTGCCTCCATAAACTTCTAATTACTGCTTATTAATAGATTATAAGGTAGCTGTTTATGCAGTGGTCAGGATTAGGGATGTAGAATATGGTCATGCAGGAAATATGTGCTTTATACAGTAAGTACTAATAAGCCAATATTCAATTAATATGCATGATAATAATGAAACTAATAAATAGTGAGAATCAGTCCTTATAATAAAGTGTATTATAATATGTATTTTTTTTCTCCTAAATATATTCATTTAATAATGTATCTGCTCACATCAAGACAACTGTTAACTGTTTTAATTCCAGAACTAAAAAAAAAAAAACAGTAGAATGAAAAAGAAAGGATAAAAAAACTTGTATTCGCTTTCCTTTAACTTCCATCTTCTTTTCTGTCTATTCTCTCCAAGCTTGTATTCTTCCTCACTCCTGGTTGTTCTCACTTATAGCTCTGATATCAGTGTCTGTGTGGGGCCTTGCTTAAATGTGCTCTAATCATTTCTATCCACTTAAAGTTTTACACTTAAAACTGATTACTCACATCACAGGAGACTCAAGTCATTTCAGTGGCCATGTATCAGGTATATAAAGCTCTGGATGAGCAGCTGAATGTTACATCCATCAATAGAGCTGAAGGTACATGTGAACACAATCAGAGCTGTAGATTTAGCTAGGGCTGATGCAGACATGACTCTACTAACTTACTGAAAACATTAAATGTTTCATTAGTAATAACCTGTTACTCAGAATAAAACTAAAATTTTAACAAATCTACACTGGATTCATAGAGGTGCTACAAAATTTGTTTACTTCATTTGCTTGTGTTAATACTTTAACAGTTATGGAGATTATTCATGCCTCTTACTAAAACAGCCGGAGCTCATCTGAGAGATAAGATCAAACCAGCAGATAAACCAACAACCAGAAACCACTAGTAGAAAAACAGGAAGAAAGAGCAAAGACACACAGATAGCATGACAGATGAAATCAACCGAGATTGGAAACGTTCTTATGTCATGAGGACAGTGCTGTAGAAATCTCCTGAATATATCTGGGTAAGACAAAATTGTTGTTTTCACTTGAAGTCATTAAATATGAAAAGACATACAATAGATTTAATGCATAACTCTTTTGTTGTTGTATGTTAAGGTAAAATTATGAGATTTGTATCTACTGAAAGTTGCTCAGCACTTATTCTGCACAAATACAATTTTTCACGTTACTTAATTACATATTTTCAGATGGAAATCGTGAATACATCAAACAGTGTCTATGACATGGAAAATTATACATATAACTGGGAGCTTAGAGCTGAACAGCTTGAGATTAATGTCAGATTGTCCATCTTCATCTTCATTAGTGCGTGTGCAGGTCTACCAGCTCTTGTTTGGTCTGTCAGTGATCTAATTCATCACAAAAAGAATGGACACCGGATTTCAGTCTTCATCATCCTCCTCCTCCTCACTGACTTTATTGATCTATTCTTGAGTCCCTACATACTGATAAAAGAACTCTCAAATGCGTTCTCCTGGTACATGGACTGGACAGATAGGGTTTTGTGGGGTCTATGGTGGTCATTGAAAGACTGTGGTCTACTCTTAAACCAGCTGGTGGCTCTAGAGGGAATTCTCTCAGTGAAATATCCACTGTACACTGCTTCTGTTTTCTCTTCACCATGTTTTATCATTTTCTACATACTTGTGTTTATGTGTATCATTATTGGGGACATGATTTTTTATAGTTATAATATATATGTTTTCAGTTATAATATATATATTTTTCTTGTTCTTTTTATGTTCATTGTGTCAGTGATCACATGGATAATATCTTGTGGAGCTTCATGTTCTGCTGAAAATCACTCTCACACATCCAGAAAACCAGATCGTCATATTTTATTTATTTTCATATTCAATCTGCTGGTGATTTATCTGCCCTATTCTGTATTCAGTTTATTAATTTACTCAAGTCCATTATACAGTGGGCTTCTTCCTGTTTTTGGAATTCCTATCTTCCTGTTGAGTGTGAGTCTGATTTCAGATCCTCTTCTGTGTGTGCTGGTCTGCAGAAAGAGTCTCAGAATACAAACATCACTAAAACCAGAAGAGACTAGTTTAGTCTGAGGAGGTCTGGGAAGATGAGCTGGATGTGATGCAATAATGCTTTGCCTCTAAATATGGCTGTATTAAAATTATTAAAAAGTAATAAAAATGTTATTGGTCTTAATAGAGCAAGAATCAGAAATGAACTTTATCTACAGTCCGAAAGCAACATAAATATTTTACCTTTTATAAGGCTCTTTAATTTTATTGTATACCGGCCAGTCAAATAGTGTTTTCTGTAATGTCATGGAAATCTACAATTCACATATAAATGATCAAAAATATAAATGTTTCATGTTTTATATACATTTCTGACCTTTTAAAGTGATTTTAAAGTGATATTCTCTGTATATTTTGTGATCATATTAAAGTAAATATTATGTTAGTTTTAGAAATGAGAGGTTGCTCAATTCCCTAAATTTTAATCATTTAATTGATAGGTATGAAGATAATTGCTATATAAACAGTAAATTAATTGTAGTTTATATTTGTTTTAATTTGTACAATATGAATCAAGATTACACTTTGTAGAAAAAAGTAAATGCGAACATCCAGCCGTGAATATTTAATGGTTACTGGAGCAAAAGCATGTCGTACAAATCCTAACGAATTAACCACCAATTTGCCAAAACATAAAACATTTACAAATCGAGATTGTTTTGGAGAAAGTGTGATGTACAAAGTTGCTCTTCACTGGTTTCTGGTTGTCAGTTTTCCACTGATTATCAGTTTTATCTGCTGGTTTGTGCTCAGTCTGGTTATAGTTATCACCTCAGCTCTGACGGTGGTTTCACTAATAGATCTTTATCATTAGAATCTGAAAATACATAAATGCATGTTAATTCTGCTGCAGGTCTGTGACTATTACATTAACATGATCTTTTCTAAAATAACTCTTTGGTCACAATTCAATTCAATTCAAGTTTATATAGCACTTTTTACAATACAAATTGTTACAAAGCAACTTTACAGAAAATTATGTTTCTACAATATTTAGTAGTAGCTTATAAGTGGTGACTGTCAGTTTGTGCACGTTTGACAGGATTTTTAGAAAAATTTATACAAGACGAAGTCAGCCATACAATGAACATTATTAATATTATTAATTAATGATAATTATATGATGAAGTCACAGCAATGTTTGTTAGTTCTGTTTGTTGATTCAGGGTTAGCATCATCTGGGGTCCTCTGATGGTCAGCATCATCTCTTCTCAGGTTTTCTGGATCCAGACTGGAGCTTGTGTAAATCCTAGTTACCACGGGATGAAGATCCCAGCAGAAACAGAGAGACAAAAGAGACATCATTAGCATAGCTGCTGATCCAACAAAGTAAAATTAGTTTAACCCAAGCTAATGAATAAGAATGCACATTTGATCAGATGCAACTACACTCACAATTTAAGAGATACATTATTCGAATGCTTGGTGAAAGAGATGTGTTTTTAATCTAGATTTAAACAGAGAGAGTGTGTCTGATCCACGAACATTATCAGGAAGGCTATTCCAGAGTTTGGGAGCCAAATGTGAGAAAGCTCTACCTCCTTTAGTGGACTTTGCTATCCTAGGAACTACCAAAAGTCCAGCGTTTTGTGACCTTAGGGTGCATGATGGGTTGTAGCGTGGTAGAAGGCTAGTTAGGTACGCAGGAGCTAAACCATTTAGACTGCAAAATTGTATGGAGCCAAAAGAGTCTCAATAAAGATAAATGCACACACTACATTCACATATGCACACATAGAATTCATACATGCACACACATGATTCATAAATACACACAGAGGATACACAAATGTGCACAAAATTCAGAAATGCACACACAAAATTTAAAAAGCACAGAAGATTCACAAATGCATACAAAATTCAGAAATGCACACACAATTCAGAAATGCAAACAACATTTACAAATGCACTCAAGATTCACAAATGCACAGGACAAGATTCAGAAATGTATTTCTGATGCACACACACATACAGTATTGTTCAAAATAATAGCAGTACAATGTGACTAACCAGAATAATCAAGGTTTTTCGTATATTTTTTTATTGCTACGTGGCAAACAAGTTACCAGTAGGTTCAGTAGATTCTCAGAAAACAAATGAGACCCAGCATTCATGATATGCATGCTCTTAAGGCTGTGCAATTGGGCAATTAGTTGAATAAGTTGAAAGGGGTGTGTTCAAAAAAATAGCAGTGTGGCATTCAATCACTGAGGTCATCAATTTTGTGAAGAAACAGGTGTGAATCAGGTGGCCCCTATTTAAGGATGAAGCCAACACTTGTTGAACATGCATTTGAAAGCTGAGGAAAATGGGTTGTTCAAGACATTGTTCAGAAGAACAGCGTACTTTGATTAAAAAGTTGATTAGAGAGGGGAAAACCTATAAAGAGGTGCAAAAAACGATAGGCTGTTCAGCTAAAATGATCTCCAATGCCTTAAAATGGAGAGCAAAACCAGAGAGACGTGGAAGAAAACGGAAGACAACCATCAAAATGGATAGAAGAATAACCAGAATGGCAAAGGCTCAGCCAATGATCACCTCCAGGATGATCAAAGACAGTCTGGAGTTACCTGTAAGTACTGTGACAGTTAGAAGACGTCTGTGTGAAGCTAATCTATTTTCAAGAATCCCCCGCAAAGTCCCTCTGTTAAAAAAAAGGCATGTGCAGAAGAGGTTACAATTTGCCAAAGAACACATCAACTGGCCTAAAGAGAAATGGAGGAACATTTTGTGGACTGATGAGAGTAAAATTGTTCTTTTTGGGTCCAAGGGCCACAGGCAGTTTGTGAGACGACCCCCAAACTCTGAATTCAAGCCACAGTACACAGTGAAGACAGTGAAGCATGGAGGTGCAAGCATCATGATATGGGCATGTTTCTCCTACTATGGTGTTGGGCCTATTTATCGCATACCAGGGATCATGGATCAGTTTGCATATGTTAAAATACTTGAAGAGGTCATGTTGCCCTATGCTGAAGAGGACATGCCCTTGAAATGGTTGTTTCAACAAGACAATGACCCAAAACACACTAGTAAACGGGCAAAGTCTTGGTTCCAAACCAACAAAATTAATGTTATGGAGTATGAATGTATTTTTGATTCAAATTAACTGAGCACCTGTGGCAGTGCGATTTGTAGTTGTAGAGAAAAGCCACACATGTGTATCAGTAAATTTGAAGTCACAGAGTGAAATGTTTTAAGAGTTGCAAACCTGTAGCCTTTTTTTCTCTCCCACAAACACAACACAACAGTTACACCTTCTCAAATTCTTCATTGCAGGTGCACAAATCCTATTCTACAAATCACACATTTAGAAACTCATACGCTCACATTTTTGAAACAATTGCTGCAGTGAATGTGGTGCAAAACGCATTTACACACCCGCATCAAGAAATGTGCAGTCGTGGAGAAATGTTGAACATCCGCAAATCAGTACGTGAATTCATCAAATGAGAATTGCACACTTGTAGAATATTTTCTCAGAAATGTCTTGTATATTTTTCTAACACAAACACAAAGTACATAACTACAGCTTCTTGAATCTGCTGCGATGAAGCTCAAACACTGTTTTTTCGCTTTCAAGCGACAAGTTTCGCGCTCTCCCTTTTGCACCGAGATATTTGGTTCAAAAGTGATTTGTGCATCTGTGGGACTGTTTAGAGATTACAGAATTTCAGCCAATCAGAAGAGCTACTGAGCCAGTAGATATACGCCCCAAGCAGTTTTACGCCCCTGTTGTTCCTCATGCGTCCAGTAGGGGGAGGCTGCAGACCTATGACCTACTGTAAAATGTATTATTTATATATATTTATAAACTGTTTTTATATACAGAGATTGACTGATATATGATGTTGTGAATTTATATTAAGTTATATTTAGATATTAACCATATTCAGGCCATTAGACATACAGTACTGTGTAATCATATGGATCCTAAATTAAATATTTGCTTTACAATTCACAATTGCTCGTTATACAGCAACAGAACATGTTCTACATAGCATTTTATGAAGACCAACAAAATTTAACAATTTTCTAAAGTTCCAAGGGTCATTTAAAAGAAAGACAATATTGTTGTTCACAAAAAAAAATTATTAACACCATGACTTGGTTATTTCTTAACAGCATGACTCCTGTAGATGACTCTCCAATGGTTTGCCACTCTTCTTTAATTGTTTCTTTATCCTGCGGTCAAAGTGATCCCACTCACTGATAAAAATAAATAAAAAAGCAAAAGTTGCATAGTGGTAGAAAACAATGGTTATTTATAAATAATGGCAGGATGTCATGTTTCAATTTTTTTTTTCCTTTATAGGATCCTTACAGTACCTTGCGTCAATGACAGGTCCTCGAAGGAATTTCTCCTCAGCCTCCAAGATGGACACATCTTTCACAACAGCAAGAGCACAGATGATGGACTACCAGAGAAAGATTTATCACAGCCCAAATAAGCCAAGCATCATTTTGCTTTTTTTTTTTTTTACAACAAAATCCAAAGTTCCTTTTCTATATTAAGCACAAAACTATTATTTTATAGAAATTATCTTACATTATGGATAAACTATTTGACATTAAAAACAATGTGAATATGACACCATGCAGAGCACAACTAACACACAAGACCATACCTCTGGAAAAGGGACATCCATAATGAATCGGATCTGGTCACTGGGTGTGTGTAGGTGTGCCATCCAAAATTGAAGTCATCTGAGTGTAGATAACATCAATTCGCTCCTGATCTTCAATGAACAATATTGATGGAACACTTGGAAAAAGTGTCAAGTCACTTTGATTGTTTTTTTTTTTTTTTGTCCATTGATGATAGACTGTGGTTAGTTAAGTTTGAGTCAGACAGAACATCTGACTCAATCAAGTACTTTTGCCTCTCGAAATAAACTGATCCATCTTTTGAATTGATATCGCTATTCTTTCTTATTTAATTGATCAATCTTTTATAAATAATAAATGTTGCATCATTACACAATACAATCAACAACAAGTACTTTAGCAGATTATTTAACATACCTCATCCGTATCGCTTCAAGAAGGTCTGCTGCTATCATACATATAGATATGGTCTGCTGTTCTTATAAATGACTGGGCTCATATACTAATATACTGCCTTCCCCTACTGGACGCATGAGGAACAACAGGGGCGTAAAACTGCTTGGGGCGTATATCTACTGGCTCAGTAGCTCTTCTGATTGGCTGAAATTCTGTAATCTCTAAACAGTCCCGCCCACTACCTCTACAGATGCACAAATCACTTTTGAACCAAATATCTCGGTGCAAAAGGGAGAGCGCGAAACTTGTCGCTTGAAAGCGAAAAAACAGTGTTTGAGCTTCATCGCAGCAGATTCAAGAAGCTGTAGTTATGTACTTTGTGTTTGTGTTAGAAAAATATACAAGACATTTCTGAGAAAATATTCTACAAGTGTGCAATTCTCATTTGATGAATTCACGTACTGATTTGCGGATGTTCAACATTTCTCCACGACTGCACATTTCTTGATGCGGGTGTGTAAATGTGTTTTGCACCACATTCACTGCAGCAATTGTTTCAAAAATGTGAGCGTACGAGTTTCTAAATGTGTGATTTGTAGAATAGGATTTGTGCACCTGCAATGAAGAATTTGAGAAGGTGTAACTGTTGTGTTGTGTTTGTGGGAGAGAAAAAAAGGCTACAGGTTTGCAACTCTTAAAACATTTCACTCTGTGACTTCAAATTTACTGATACACATGTGTGGCTTTTCTCTACAACTACAAATCGCACTGCCACAGGTGCTCAGTTAATTTGAATCAAAAATACCTTCATAGGTTCGACTCATTTTTGTAACACTGTATCCGTGCTGTATCTGTATCTGTATCTGTATCTGTATCTGTATCTGTATCTGTATCCGTGCTGTATCTGTATCTGTGCTGTATCTGTATCTGTATCTGTATCTGTATCTGTATCTGTGCTGTATCTGTATCTGTGCTGTATCTGTATCTGTATCTGTATCTGTATCTGTGCTGTATCTGTATCTGTATCTGTATCTGTATCTGTATCTGTGCTGTATCTGTATCTGTATCTGTATCTGTATCTGTGCTGTATCTGTATCTGTGCTGTATCTGTATCTGTATCTGTATCTGTGCTGTATCTGTGCTGTATCTGTATCTGTATCTGTATCTGTATCTGTGCTGTATCTGTATCTGTATCTGTATCTGTATCTGTGCTGTATCTGTATCTGTATCTGTATCTGTATCTGTGCTGTATCTGTATCTGTGCTGTATCTGTATCTGTATCTGTGCTGTATCTGTATCTGTATCTGTATCTGTATCTGTATCTGTGCTGTATCTGTATCTGTATCTGTATCTGTATCTGTGCTGTATCTGTATCTGTGCTGTATCTGTATCTGTATCTGTGCTGTATCTGTGCTGTATCTGTATCTGTATCTGTATCTGTATCTGTGCTGTATCTGTATCTGTATCTGTATCTGTATCTGTATCTGTGCTGTATCTGTGCTGTATCTGTATCTGTATCTGTATCTGTGCTGTATCTGTATCTGTATCTGTGCTGTATCTGTGCTGTATCTGTATCTGTATCTGTATCTGTATCTGTATCTGTGCTGTATCTGTGCTGTATCTGTATCTGTATCTGTATCTGTATCTGTGCTGTATCTGTATCTGTATCTGTATCTGTGCTGTATCTGTGCTGTATCTGTATCTGTATCTGTATCTGTATCTGTGCTGTATCTGTATCTGTATCTGTATCTGTGCTGTATCTGTGCTGTATCTGTATCTGTATCTGTATCTGTATCTGTATCTGTATCTGTATCTGTATCCGTGCTGTATCTGTATCTGTGCTGTATCTGTATCTGTATCTGTATCTGTATCTGTATCTGTGCTGTATCTGTATCTGTATCTGTATCTGTATCTGTGCTGTATCTGTATCTGTATCTGTGCTGTATCTGTATCCGTGCTGTATCTGTATCTGTGCTGTATCTGTATCTGTATATGTATATGTATCTGTATCTGTATCTGTATCTGTATCTGTGCTGTATCTGTATCTGTGCTGTATCTGTATCTGTATCTGTGCTGTATCTGTATCCGTGCTGTATCTGTATCTGTGCTGTATCTGTATCTGTGCTGTATCTGTATCCGTGCTGTATCTGTATCTGTATCTGTGCTGTATCTGTATCTGTGTCTGTGCTGTATCTGTATCTGTATCCGTGCTGTATCTGTTTCTGTGCTGTATCTGTTTCTATTTCTCTTTCTGTATCTGTATATGTATCTGTATCTGTGTCTGTGCTGTATCTGTATCTTTGCTGTATCTGTATCTGTGCTGTATCTGTATATGTATATGTATATGTATATGTATCTGTATCTGTATATGTATCTGTATCTGTATCTGTGCTGTATCTGTATCTGTATCTGTGTCTGTGCTGTATCTGTATCTTTGCTGTATCTGTATCTGTGCTGTATATGTATATGTATATGTATATGTATATGTATCTGTATCTGTATCTGTATCTGTATATGTATCTGTGTCTGTGCTGTATCTGTATCTTTGCTGTATCTGTATCTGTGCTGTATCTGTATATGTATCTGTATCTGTATCTGTGCTGTATCTGTATCTTTGCTGTATTTGTATCTGTATCTGTGCTGTATTGATTGATTGATTGATAATGTTTATTTCATTCATGGATATTTTTTATTTCCGACCAAACGTACTTCATCATCCTCATATACATAATTTATGAAATCATGATGAAAAGGAGGCAGGGTGAAGAATATCTTATATTTCCTGCTATGAAGGTATTTTTGATTCAAATTAACTGAGCACCTGTGGCAGTGCGATTTGTAGTTGTAGAGAAAAGCCACACATGTGTATCAGTAAATTTGAAGTCACAGAGTGAAATGTTTTAAGAGTTGCAAACCTGTAGCCTTTTTTTCTCTCCCACTAACACAACACAACAGTTACACCTTCTCAAATTCTTCATTGCAGGTGCACAAATCCTATTCTACAAATCACACATTTAGAAACTCGTACGCTCACATTTTTGAAACAATTGCTGCAGTGAATGTGGTGCAAAACGCATTTACACACCCGCATCAAGAAATGTGCAGTCGTGGAGAAATGTTGAACATCCGCAAATCAGTACGTGAATTCATCAAATGAGAATTGCACACTTGTAGAATATTTTCTCAGAAATGTCTTGTATATTTTTCTAACACAAACACAAAGTACATAACTACAGCTTCTTGAATCTGCTGCGATGAAGCTCAAACACTGTTTTTTCGCTTTCAAGCGACAAGTTTCGCGCTCTCCCTTTTGCACCGAGATATTTGGTTCAAAAGTGATTTGTGCATCTGTGGGACTGTTTAGAGATTACAGAATTTCAGCCAATCAGAAGAGCTACTGAGCCAGTAGATATACGCCCCAAGCAGTTTTACGCCCCTGTTGTTCCTCAGGCTGCAGACCTATGACCTACTGTAAAATGTATTATTTATATATATTTATAAACTGTTTTTATATACAGAGATTGACTGATATATGATGTTGTGAATTTATATTAAGTTATATTTAGATATTAACCATATTCAGGCCATTAGACATACAGTACTGTGTAATCATATGGATCCTAAATTAAATATTTGCTTTACAATTCACAATTGCTCGTTATACAGCAACAGAACATGTTCTACATAGCATTTTATGAAGACCAACAAAATTTAACAATTTTCTAAAGTTCCAAGGGTCATTTAAAAGAAAGACAATATTGTTGTTCACAAAAAAAAATTATTAACACCATGACTTGGTTATTTCTTAACAGCATGACTCCTGTAGATGACTCTCCAATGGTTTGCCACTCTTCTTTAATTGTTTCTTTATCCTGCGGTCAAAGTGATCCCACTCACTGATAAAAATAAATAAAAAAGCAAAAGTTGCATAGTGGTAGAAAACAATGGTTATTTATAAATAATGGCAGGATGTCATGTTTCAATTTTTTTTTTCCTTTATAGGATCCTTACAGTACCTTGCGTCAATGACAGGTCCTCGAAGGAATTTCTCCTCAGCCTCCAAGATGGACACATCTTTCACAACAGCAAGAGCACAGATGATGGACTACCAGAGAAAGATTTATCACAGCCCAAATAAGCCAAGCATCATTTTGCTTTTTTTTTTTTTTACAACAAAATCCAAAGTTCCTTTTCTATATTAAGCACAAAACTATTATTTTATAGAAATTATCTTACATTATGGATAAACTATTTGACATTAAAAACAATGTGAATATGACACCATGCAGAGCACAACTAACACACAAGACCATACCTCTGGAAAAGGGACATCCATAATGAATCGGATCTGGTCACTGGGTGTGTGTAGGTGTGCCATCCAAAATTGAAGTCATCTGAGTGTAGATAACATCAATTCGCTCCTGATCTTCAATGAACAATATTGATGGAACACTTGGAAAAAGTGTCAAGTCACTTTGATTGTTTTTTTTTTTTTTGTCCATTGATGATAGACTGTGGTTAGTTAAGTTTGAGTCAGACAGAACATCTGACTCAATCAAGTACTTTTGCCTCTCGAAATAAACTGATCCATCTTTTGAATTGATATCGCTATTCTTTCTTATTTAATTGATCAATCTTTTATAAATAATAAATGTTGCATCATTACACAATACAATCAACAACAAGTACTTTAGCAGATTATTTAACATACCTCATCCGTATCGCTTCAAGAAGGTCTGCTGCTATCATACATATAGATATGGTCTGCTGTTCTTATAAATGACTGGGCTCATATACTAATATACTGCCTTCCCCTACTGGACGCATGAGGAACAACAGGGGCGTAAAACTGCTTGGGGCGTATATCTACTGGCTCAGTAGCTCTTCTGATTGGCTGAAATTCTGTAATCTCTAAACAGTCCCGCCCACTACCTCTACAGATGCACAAATCACTTTTGAACCAAATATCTCGGTGCAAAAGGGAGAGCGCGAAACTTGTCGCTTGAAAGCGAAAAAACAGTGTTTGAGCTTCATCGCAGCAGATTCAAAGAAGCTGTAGTTATGTACTTTGTGTTTGTGTTAGAAAAATATACAAGACATTTCTGAGAAAATATTCTACAAGTGTGCAATTCTCATTTGATGAATTCACGTACTGATTTGCAGATGTTCAACATTTCTCCACGACTGCACATTTCTTGATGCGGGTGTGTAAATGCGTTTTGCACCACATTCACTGCAGCAATTGTTTCAAAAATGTGAGCGTACGAGTTTCTAAATGTGTGATTTGTAGAATAGGATTTGTGCACCTGCAATGAAGAATTTGAGAAGGTGTAACTGTTGTGTTGTGTTTGTGGGAGAGAAAAAAAGGCTACAGGTTTGCAACTCTTAAAACATTTCACTCTGTGACTTCAAATTTACTGATACACATGTGTGGCTTTTCTCTACAACTACAAATCGCACTGCCACAGGTGCTCAGTTAATTTGAATCAAAAATACCTTCATACCCAGAATCCAACAAGCTGAAGAGTGACTGTGTCTGTGTGAAGATTTCAACCCTGGAACAGTTATAGCTGCATTTTTGATACATTTTAACCATTTGAGCTCTACAGTTGTGTCTTCTTTATGATACAATAATATGAACAATTTTATTTGGTTTCAAGGACAAGAACAAATATGACATGATTCTTCAAATTAATTTCTCAGTTGCAGACTAGGATGTCTGAAATTGACTGACAATAGTCTAATTAACATTAGGTTTTCTTCCCCTTTTTGTACATGTACATCTTCTGTATTAATTTTCAATTTTAGATGGCTTATTTGGTGGCCATTTGTAGACCAAAAAAACAAAAACAAATTGATATTATACTTACAATACTTAATACTTAACATTAAATCATTTTGAACTGTGTTGGGTTGAGAATACAATCCTTCATGTTTTTGTTTATTTAGGGTAAAGATGAAACATAAGTAAGGATTTGTAAAAAAAAAAAAAAAAAAAAAAAAAAAAATTGTGATGAATGAACTGGACTATTGAAACATGGTAACACTTTATGGTAAGGGTACATGAATTATCATGAATTCATGTATAAATTCATGCATGAAATATGCATTAATTCATGCATTACTATCTCATGAATCATCAGGAACTAACACGAGTTCAACGTTTTTCATTCATGACTTCATGGATGAACAACACCTTAATTAAAACATTAACTAAGATGAGTACGTCATCATGAATTATGATTTATTAAGCATGATCATGATGTTTTCTCTGTTCACAAAAAAATTGGTCTTTACCACCCATTGTGGATAAAGCTACAGTTATGGTACATGAATCATCATGAATTCATGCATAAAAAAGCATTAATTCATGCAAGTAAGACTACTCTTCGAATTATTAAAGGGATAATCCAATTTTAAATGAAAATTCACCCTCATGTTGTTTCAAACCTGTATGAATTTCTCTCTTCTGCCAACAGAAAGGAAGATATTTAGAAAAATGTCAGTAACCAGGCAGTTTCTGGTACTATTGACTTCCATAGTAGGAAAATAAATATACGCTGGAAGTCAATGGTACCAGAAACTGTCTGGTTACTGACATTCTTCTAAATATTTTCCTTTCTGTTGGCAGAAGAGAGAAATTCATACAGGTTTGAAACAACATGAGGTTGAGTATACAGTCAGGTCCATAAATATTGGGACATCGACACAATTCTAATCTTTTTGGCTCGATACACCACCACAATGGATTTGAAATTAAACGAACAAGATGTGCTTTAACTGCAGACTTTCAGCTTTAATTTGAGGGTATTTACATCCAAATCAGGTGAACGGTGTAGGAATTACAACAGTTTGTATATGTACATCCCACTTTTTAAGGGACCAAAAGTAATGGGACAGATTAACAATCATAAATCAAACTTTCATTTTTTAATACTTGGTTGCAAATCCTTTGCAGTCAATTACAGCCTGAAGTCTGGAGATCAATTAGACATCAGCGTACGCTGGGTTTCATCCCTGGTGATGCTCTGCCAGGCCTCTACTGCAACTGTCTTCAGTTCCTGCTTGTTCTTGGGGCATTTTCCCTTCAGTTTTGTCTTCAGCAAGTGAAATGCATGCTCAATCGGATTTAGGTCAGGTGATTGACTTGGCCATTGCATAACATTCCACTTCTTTCCCTTAAAAATCTCCTCAACTAAAGTGGTGACTTGGTGCTTTAAAACACTGATGAACAATGTGGCATAACTGTGAAATGACATGAATATGAACATGAAAGTTCAAGCCTTTGCAAACAATGTACTGTGGACACAAATGGACTTTGATCTTAACGTCACTGCTTTATTCTTAAAGGTATAAACCAGTTAAATCAACAGCTGGAAAGAGCTGAGAAGGAATGCAGTACATACACCATGAACTTTATTTTAAGTGCCTGTATATCTGAAAACTCTTTTCACATAAACACATAACACATAAAGCTGTTTTACAAAAAAGAAGAAAAAAAAAGGAAAATATGTTTCACAGACAGCTTGATCTCATTTAGGGTAAGAAGTCACCTTTTAATGTATAGAGTTTTATAAATGAATTACAATTATTGGCTAACAGGGAAACTGGTGCCGAATGTCCTTTAATAAACGACCAAGTAATCCTTTCGTATGCTTGTTTCCAAGCCAGTAGGTCCATTCTAGTAATGCAAGATGCTCTTTCAAAAGCTTGGAAGTTCGGTTTCCCCTCAATCTCCAAATTGTCGATTTATATGTTAACCATGCCCTCTCCAAGTGCTGAGTGTGAGCTCCACTTACAGGATCACAAACCACCTTGAATGATTCACGGTGAAATGCCTGTAGCCCAAATTGGTGAGAGCACCCCTATATGCTCTCCACTCGTCACTAAGGATTAATGTCCCAGGCTGCACATGCTTCACCAATAAGGGAATCAGATGGTGGTGGGACCTCTTCTTGACCAGCCTCAGGATAGGTCTTCGATGCCTTTCTTTTACTCCAAGCATCCCAAAGACCCACCTTTTGCGTCTCCAGGTGATGGATATTCTCCCACGAGCATACTGTAAAAACAGCATAAGTTCTTAACATCTGACACTTCAATTCACCATCAATATAATAATAGTCATATAGCCTGACCCTATGTGCCCTATTTTCATATTGACGCAGTGCGTCATGTACGGCCAGTCACAAGCACAGTGACATTTTTGATAATGGAACACAAATATAGAGCACACTATTTGCATTTGAGTTGGCAAATAGGAAGCTAGGGCTGATACACATTCTAGTAGCAGATTGCAACACAAACAAAACAAGATAGATACCTTAAAGGTGCTCTAAGTGATGTTGGGTGATGTCACTTCTTGTTGACGTTCAAAGTATTGTCAAACAAAATGGAGGCTAGCTAGAACGTCCCTCCTCCTCATCCACACACTAACCCCCCAAATCATTCTTGTCAGTTATTGGCTGGAACAGTTTGTTATGTTTTCATGGTGTGGGTGAGCCCAGTTTGTTTTTGTTGCCGTTTTTGGAGCCTGGGGTGTCTACATAGACCGTGTTTTTTTTACAGTGTGTTCAGGGGACAGGCAGCTAGCGGATGGTGAGGAGATGTTTGCTGTATGTGACAAAAAATATTTTGGTCTAAAAAAACGTGTGACATCACTTAGAGCACCTTTAATACTTATAGAATACCATTCGTTTATGGCGGAAGTTGCTCTCATCAATGACAACAGACTCCATTTCATCTCCAAGTCGTTGTCCCGTTTTATTTTCAAAACGCCTCATTGCATGTCTGCACACTCTTCTTACACGGGATGACATCTTCGAGAGTGTTGCTGAACTTTTAGCAATACCATCTGCCTTCATATCAACCTGCCTCATTCACAAGCCTTGAGAAAACCTGACAAAGAAGCACATTTACTTGAATATTAAACAAATACCGAGCAGCACAGAAAGCATTGCAATTTTATTGACTAAAAAAAAAAATATTGAGTCTATCATTGACTATGTGCCTTAATATATGGACCACTGCCGGACACCACCCTCCACTGCATGCCTACCAGTTTTACTGATCATGTTATTTAGCGAGGTCCAAACATTGCAGGATTTTGTGGGTTAAAGAACCAAAGCCTTCCAAATCCATGTGCGTCTTTGAGTCACACACACACACACACCCACACACACACATACATACATATGTGTGTGTTTGTGTGTATAGAGAGAGGAAGGTTTGTCTATAGACACACTAAAATAAGTACAATTGCATTGCTTATCTGGATGTATGATTTGGATTACCTGTAAAAAAAAAATCATCCATGAAAATAGGCTGCATCTTGACTTCTCAAAGATTGATCCTGATCTGACAGTCTTGGTGCTTCTTTTGCCCCTGTGGCTATTATGTTGGCATACCCTTGAGGAAAACAAACAAATAAACTATTTATGTGCAGCCTACATAGACTAAGAAAGAAAAGAAAAAAAAAAGAATTGGCGTTTAGCAAATATAAGTTCAATAAGAAATGGTATGCTGTTTATGTTGGTCGAAGGCTTAAAATTTATTGGCTAACATTAAATGGATAGTTCACCCCAAAAATGATGTCATCATTTACTCACCCTCAAGTTGATCCAAACCTATTGTTCTGCTGAACACAAAGAAAGATATTAGGAGGAATGTTTTTAACCAAGCAGATCTCATCCCCTATAGACTACCATAGTATGAATAAAATACTATGGAAGTCAATGGAGGATCTGCTTGGTTACAAACATTACTCCAAATATATTTTTTTGTGTTCAGCAGAACAAAGAAACTCATACAGGTTTGGAACAACTTGAGGGTGAGAAAATTATGACACATGTTTGTGTGAACTATCAATTTAAGAGCACATTCAGCATAACTTGAAGACTATACCTTGAAGGATACCTCTGGTTAAGCTTGGTGGTGGTGATGGCAATCAGCAAACAGTTAGGCTACGTTATCTTGCAAACCAAATTAAAAGTTGAAGTATGGGGATAAATAATAATCCCATACAAGATTTTTTCTGGAGTAATATTTACTAAATGTACACATCTAACTTATACACTTAGGTTTTGTGGTGGCAAACATAATACTGAATAAGAGACAAACAGGTATCAATTGTCTTTAACGATTATTTTTACCTTGCAAGGAAAGGTCAGCAGTCATATACCATTAATCTAATTTATTACCATCATATTTCTACGATTCTATAAATATAATTAAATCCAAAAATATAAACATATTAAATTTCTTCCACAGTTTCGATCTCTATCTACTTATACCACAGCTTGCTAGCTTATTAGAGCAATGTTGCTAGCAAAGAAAGCTTCTAGAGCAGGGAGTGCTGCTGTCTAATCTTTGGTATCAGCATAGATAAATTAACGACATTGTATTATTTACTGCTGGACATAATCTTGTTATATATTCTGTAAAAGTTATATAAAAATTATATTAAAAAAAGTTATAAAAGTTATATAAAAGTGTTATTAACTTAACAATGCACATAACTTACCACCTGTAGATGTCTGCTGAGTTGCTTTACTTCTTTAACTTCATCTTGTTCTGACACAACGTGCATCTTATTTTATTTTTCTCTGCTTCTTTTTCTGTAACCATTTAATTAATTTGACTGTCCTCCTCTTGGTTGTGTTTCCCTCCGTTAAAGACAATATTTTATTTTCCAAATGCATGTTTTTATGTTAGATTTCATATAAATTTAAAGTTTCCAATGCAACTTCCACTTGCATCTTCGGGGTTGTGGAGTTGGACGCTGATAAAAAAAAAAGCGATTTGGGCGCTAGTTTTGAGGATACGCCCAAACGTGGCCCGAGAATGCACGCCACGCACGCGCATGAGATAAACTGATCGGCAGCGTGAATGGATAGGACACTGACACACCCATCGAGTCCAATTATCTTGTGTGGATTGCATCATGCTTCCAAACAAAAACATTATACAATTTCTTAATGACATAGAAGTATTTGGAGCCCGCTTTACTCTGACAGAGCTATCATATTTTGATAATACACTTCAAATCCAGGCTCCTAAAGAGCTCCTTTTCGAAATGAGGTTACGAAACAGGAGGAGGAGGAGGAGGAGGAAGAAGAGGAGCGCGCCAAGGTAATCAAGGTAATCACCAGTTAACAACCTTAGCAGCGTATCGTTAGTTAACATGGACTCTGTGGCTATGCGAAGAGGCAAAAGAAAGATTTTTTTTTTTTTTTCGTTCATGTTATAATTAACCATAACATTATTTAACAGCTTTCTGCCTGGTAGCATTAGTTTATGGTGAATAACCCTTTTGAATATTTAGGTTAGACTAAGGTTTATATTATAATTACCTTGTTTGCTAGTTAACTTAGTCCTGGGCATAGACTGTTACATTATAACTTACATAGTAATGTAGACAAAGCTACACTTAGCAATGGCAACTTAATGGTATAATGGAACTGTTGCAGTGTAAGCCAAATATATTTTTTTAACAACGATATATCAATAACAATAATATCAATATCAATGATTTTTAATTTATCAGTAAGATTTATTTAATACAATTATATACAAAAATATAGTGAAATAATGAATTTAAGACCATGCAGAATGTAGATTGGTGATTTGCCTCTGATCAAGGGCTTTTGTCGGTGAGCTTGGTGACTAGTAAATCGGGCTTAAATCATGTAATGTGAACTTGGCATTAGTCTACAAATCTGAATAAGATTTGTATTCATGTTAACTATACCATGGTAATATTAACTGAAATTTACAGATGAAATTGGGAGTAATAGAAAAGTATATATCAGCAATGTAATTACTTACAATAGATTGTAAGTACCAGTTAATTGAGTGACAATTAAAATGCATCTTCTAACAGCTTATGCTCATGTTATCCTCCCAACGCTTTCTCCCTTCCCTTTCCCCAACTAAATGAAAAGTTTTATGTTATAAATTGCTGTTTTGATATTGTTCTCTTCATCTTCTTTAATATTCCACTCAGACCCGTCCGTGCAGCAGTCTCCACAAGACATGGCAAAGAAATTTGCAAGAGTCAAGAAGGCTGAAAAAGGTGGGTTTACTAAATTACTTTTTAAAACTTTTTTTTTTTTTTTACTTTTAGAAATATAAATTTGGCTGTAATGTATGTTGTTCCTGCCTTTTCTTGCCTTTTCTAGCCTGTCTTGTAGGCTACTAAATAAATAAAAAAGAGTTTACATGATGGCTGTATCTTTAGTTTCGTACCTCTCAAAATTTCCAGTGCCAGAGATTTAAATATAAATGGAAAAATACAGCTGTTTTGTGTTTAGTTTAGTGTCAAGCAAGTGACCTGCCCAGCCCTCAGACATTAGCAAACATCACTCGCTAAAAAAAATACTGATATCAGTTAATAAATTAAAAATGTTATCTGTTATTGAAACTTTATGGTGCTTTCACCTCTGTGGAACCAAGCACAGACCTCTGCAGCAGAAAATGCTGAAGAACCTGGTAAGCAAGTGCGCAATGTCAAGTGTGTAATGCCTTTTCTCAATATTACATGGCTTGTCTTATACTGAATACAAAAAAAAGAGTTTATGTGATTGTGGTTGTATCTTTAGTTTATCCCCACCACACAGCATTATCCGATAAGAAGAGGTGGTTGGATGTGTAATAGTAATGGTTTTAATTTTGTACCTTTCAGAATTTCCTAAATACATCTGTTGGAGACTTTTTGCTAAAGTTACAGCTGCTTTGTGTGTTTAGTTTTGCTGCTTTGTAACAATCTGTATAGTAAAAAGTGCTATATAAATGAAGGTGACTTGACTTTAGTTGAGTGTCAAACAGGTGACTTGCCTAGCCCTCAAACATTAGCCTACATTTTTTTGCTAAAAAGTATACTGACATCTGTAGCTAAATTAAATTTTACATCTGTCATTGAAACTTTACAGTGCTTTCACCTCTGTGGGATCAAAAGGCTAAAGAAACCGGTAAGTTTCAGGGTCAACTACATTTAACATAACTTTGAAGCATGTGATTATTTTTTTTTTTTTTTATCTCAGTATTGCTTTTCATGTGCTTTTTATGCTGCTTTGTTTACTTACTATTTAACTCCATAGATAAAAAGTGTTAATATTTTAAAATGTGTTATTCTGCTTAACCATATCTAATTATGAGGTCCTAATTTATTATAGAAGACACCACTCTGCAAACAGCTCTGCAGGAGGCCAAGCAAACTATTGAAGGCCAAAACACCGAGATTGCCACCTTAAAAGAATGGGTTGACATTCTGAAAGAGGATCGAGATTTCCTCCGAGAGAGACCGAGAGGGTAAAACTGATTTGAGGACATTACAGCTTAAAAATTATTGATTGTCATAACACCATTGTCAAACAATTTATATTCTCTTTTTTATATTCACAGCTCTTGCCGTGAGAAGCGAGAAGGGGGTAGATGTGGCCAGTAATATCCCACCTATTGAGCAGGCACCTGGAAAGAGGAAACAGGAGTCAGATATAACCGATTCCTCATCCTCTGATTCCTCATCGGATTCTGAGCCTGATTCCGAGTCCCCAGAGCCCAAGAAGAAGTTAAAGTCAAAGACCAAAAAGGCCAAGAAAATGAGCAAAACACTAAGAGGTATGCAGTAAGTCATACTCAAATTGATACAGTGGTCAGTCTCTAATTGGGCAGTAGGTAAAAATATGTATATAAACACTTTTAACACACTTTTCAATCACTATGTTCTCTAGTCGATTCCACAGTACACCGTGTGTTGTTATTTTTGACAATTAAAAAACAAATGGTAAAACAAAAGTTTGGGTTTGGGAGCCGTGTAACAGGTGACAGCGCAGAATTTGAGGAGCTAACTGCGATTAACGTCAACAATAAAAACAGGAAACTGCCAAATCCAGCGATAATAAAACACCGGAAACTTGGGGTATTTCAGACAGTTAATAACTACAAATTAATTTGGGACTCGAGATTTAAACCGAAAGGCATTCTATGTGCACACTTAAATATACGAAGTATCAAGTTAAAAAGTGATCAAGTCCGCCACCTACTTACTGATTCTAATATTGACTTTTTATGTCTTTCTTAGACATGGCTTAAGGAAACTAAACCCTCTGCAATAATATCTATACCTGGTTATAAAATGTTTTGTAAAGACAGACAGGGTGCCAAGGGAGGGGGGGTCACGATTTATGCCAAGGACACTTTTAACTGTAATGAAATTCATGTCATAGATGAGAATGATTTAGAATTTATTGGTTTAAATGTAACTTTGTCACCGCAGATGTCTTATATTCTTATGGTTATTTATAGACCTCCTTCATCTAATGCAGATTTTTATGAAAAGCTGGACAGTTTATTAAAACAATTTAATCCTGCAAAAGAACTTATAATGTTAGGTGACCTGAATGTTAATTGGGAAGTTAAGCAAATCAGTAAAAACTTGAAAAAGGTAATGGATAAAATGGATATGGCTCAGGTGATTAATGGCGCTACGAGAATTACAAACTCTACGAGCACTCAAATTGATTTAGCTTTTACAAATAGGCCAGAAAGGATTTTGAAATCATATAATATGCTTACTGGATTGTCTGATCACAATCTCATAATGGTCACCAGAAAATTAAATAAAAAGCCTTTTAAACATTTGCCAGCCACAGAATCCTTTAGGATACCAAATCAGGAACAACGAAAATTCATAGATTCAATCGATGATGTAAATTGGGATGAATTACTCTCTGGCATAAACTTGGACAAGGATTGTTCTCTATTTTCTAATAAAATACAGCAAATTGTTAATCAATTTACACGGAAAATTAGATTACAAGCTAAAAAAAATTTCCTTCCATGGTTAAATGAATCTGTTCTGAAATTGATGAAAGAGCGAGATCATTCCTTGAAGCTGGCTGTAAAATCAGGATATAATAGGCATCAATTTATCTCTTTAAGAAATAGAGTGGTGAGAGAAATAAGGAAATCTAAAGCTGGCTTTTTTATTACTGCTTTGAATAGTGCACGTGGAAATTCTAAAATAACCTGGGATTATATAAAAAAAACTGACAGGTGAGTCCCACAAAAATAAGACAAAACAAATGCAAATTGAATTAAATGGAGACATTTTAACAGAATCCAAGATATTAGCTGATGCCTCTAACAACTATTTTATTAAATCGGTAGCAGAAATCTCTAAGAACTTTATAATAAAACAAAAAAAAAGAACACTTAGTGTCTGCAACACAGTCTTTCTTCATAGCAAACATCACTGAGACTAAAGTCATTGATATAATTAAAACATTAAAACCATCTAAGGCCAGGGATGTATTTTGTATGGACACAAACATGCTTAAAGATTTAGGATCGACTTTGGCTACTCCTATTGCTTCTATTATTAATCTATCTCTTTCCAGTGGTCACTTTCCAAAGGCCTGGAAATCGGCTATTGTTACGCCAGTTTTTAAGTCTGGTCTATCTACCTCCATGAATAACTATCGACCAATAAGCATTCTTCCGGCCATTTCTAAAATTGCTGAAAAATGGGTGGCTGAGCAGATTGTCCAGTATTTAAACAGTAGCTCCCCCTCTTTTCACACCATGCAGTTTGGTTTTAGATCCAAACACTCCACTGAAACAGCTACGTGCCTTTTTATTGAGAAAATAAAATGTTCTCTTGATAAGGGGGGGGGGGGGTAGTAGGGGTGGTATTCTTGGATCTCAAGAAAGCCTTTGATACAGTGAACCACTCAGTTCTACTTAACAAGCTTCCACAATTTAAATTTTCTTGTGACACTGTTAGCTGGTTTGAATCCTATCTGCATGATCGTACACAATCTATACTAATCAACAACTGCAATTCTGAGTCGCTTAGGCTAACTACCAGGGTTCCTCAGGGCTCAATATTAGGGCCCCTCTTATTTAGTCTTTATATCAATGACTTGCCTAATGTTTGCTCTGAAGTAGAATGTTTAATGTATGCGGATGACACCGTTCTATTTGTTCATGGTCGCTCTAAAGACATTGTTGCAGATAAACTTACTAAAGCAATGACTCGTGTTACATCCTGGCTGCAGGAGAACTGCCTGCAGCTAAATATTTTGAAAACTGTAGGTATGTTTCTCAGTAAAACCAATAGAGCTTCATTTAATCCTGACATAATAGTTGCTGGAGAAAAATTATGAATCGTAAATCAATATAAATATCTTGGCTTAGTAATAGATTCACATCTCTCCTTTAAAGCCCATTATTATGTAAAATAATCAAGTTTAATCTTGCAAATTTCCGCTTAATTCGAAATGACATGTCAACCGAAGCTGCACAATTTTTTTTACATTCCATGATTTTCAGTCACCTCAACTACTGCTTTACAAGTTGGTCTCAAGCAAGTCAGAGCGCAAAAGACCTTTGGAAACATTATACAAACAAGCCATTAAAATCATGGACAAAAAAACAAGGCACTATCATCACTGTGCAATTTAAAAAAAACACAGCCTTTTAAACTGGAACAGTATTCATAAGTTTTTAAATTTGAATCTCATATACAAAGTGACACATGATTTGGCACCAGCTCCTCTGGCTGAGTTCATCAGCCAAAGAAACAGTTCTGAGCGCGTTACTCGAGGCTCTGCCAGAGGGGACTGTGTCATCCCTCTGCGCAGGAGCATTTTCAGTCGCTCGGCCTGGTCAGTGAGGGGCGCTACTGAATGGAATTCTATACCTGAGGGAGGTTAGACAGCTCAACACTTACAAGGCCTTTACAAAAAATTAGAAAATTTGGCTCATTAACAATTATGTCTGCCAGCATTAAAAGTCGAGCCTATTGAGCTGTATTATATATTAGATACACTAAAGCCATTTTTGAAAATGTGTTTTTTGTGTGTCTGATTATTGTAATAGGTACAATTTACCTTAAGTTATTTTACAGTGTCATTTATATTGTAGTCAATTTGCCATAGACTTGTAAATGTATAATTTTGTTCGTATTTTAATGCTTTTTTTACATCTTGGCCAGGGGACTACAGATGAAAAATAGCCTTTTGGCTAATTCTGGCTTTTTTAACCATGTTTTTTTCATGTGTTTTATGAAATTGCACTGTTCCCTTTTAAATAAACCATTAAATCAAATCAAATCAAAATGGCCACAGATCTAGTTCCCCTCCCAACTAATGCCTCGTTTCCACTGAGCGGTACGGTACGGAACGGTACGCATTTATTTGCGTTTCCACTATCAAAAGTTGGGAATGGTAGCAAAATGCCGAACCGCACCGTACCACTTTTTAGGTACCCTTCCATTGGGGTACCTAACACAGTGGTACGGTACTAAAAGATGGAACTAGACTCACTGCAGGACGTTGATTGGTTGGCAGAGAATTGTCACTTGCGCGCTCTACAAGGGGAATGACAACATAAGAAGCGCCATTTTTTTTTTAATATACAGTTTAATATAATACTACTGCCACTGTATCACGAAATGTAATTTTAAGAGTTTTTCAGGCGAGAATGTAGTTGATTAAAGCTCAAATCTGTGGTTTATTTATAAAGATTATTATTTGTTTTTTCCTGGTTGTGAGATCCATGCGTTCAGCGGGCACTCGGCACTCATGTTTCCTGGCTGGATGAGCCTTTCCTCGGCTAGTTCTTCTGACGTTCGTCGCTGACTCCGACGGTAGTGGTTAAACATGAGATATTATTTGTCTTGTGTAGACCTAACGGGCGATCTTTGCTCTTGTGAATATATAATGAGTTCCCTGTCAATTGTTTTGGCTGAGGGCTAAGTTTAGTTTCATATTAACGTTATAGGCTATTTGTACTTGTAATGTTAGACTAGAGCGCTGCATTTGGATATTTGACTGAATTGTTTGCTTTATTTCTTATTGTATAGCTTCTTGTACCTTTTACTTAAACTTTTATATTAGCTATTATTGATAAAAACTGAAATTTTACAAAAAGAAATATGGTTTCTTGTCATTTTTTTATTGCAAGATTATCTGGGCCCGTATTGATAAAGAATCTTAATGCAAAAAGTAGCTCCTAGTGACAAAATTCTAAGAAAATTCTTAGACATGTGGGCGTTTACTCTTAAAATTAAAGAAAAAATCCTAGTATAGAAAAAAGTAATTCAGAAAGCATCTTAACCCTTAAAAGAGGTCTTAAGGTCAAACTTGTTAGGAGCACAGACGAGGACTTTTAAGAGGCTTAAGAGTTTCTTTAGCAGTGGAGAAAATGGCAGAAAGACAAAGAGGCAGAAGAAATGTGTTCCAGACAATGGATGACAGTGAGTTAACAAGACGGTATAGATTATATAATAATTTATAATTTAATAGATGAATTAAAGTATACATTACGATATTTGGCAACTGGGAAAATGCAACAATGCAATATGATGATTTGGGTCTGTCACAACCTTCTGTAAGCAGAGTGATCACACAAACAATTACAGCATTTTCAGAACATCTTATTGTGTCGCAGTTCATTTAGTTTCCACTGGACATTCCCACCTTGCAGGCTCAAAAAACTGCATTTATGAATATAGCAGGCTTATAGGTGCGCACAAGCAGGGGGAATGAACCGTTAATAGTTTGTGATATACGCTCCCATGTCTGCTTCTTGTCCCTTGCTGTGACACCCGGCCCGAATTTTCCTTTAAGAATGGCCTTGTGTTCATCCACTAACTGGGCTAACAGTAAACACTGTTCCTCTGTCCAGTTTGGCTTTCTCGCCCTTCTTGGTTTTGATTCCATGTTTGATACATTAAAACCAACATTCAAACCGCCACTTAAATAGGACAGCAATCACTGTAATTGGAAAGAGTGGAACAATTTTTATCATTCTAAGCCAATCAAATACCTTATAGGAAATTACAAGCATGGTAAATAAAAAAAAAGGATTTATATACACACATATAGTGTGTGTGTGTGTTTGTGAGAACGGTCAAATAGGATAAATTATGCATGTAAATTCAAAGTGAGAATTAGAATAGAGCCTATACTTAAAATAATTTTTTTTTCCTTCTTGGACAACCAACCAATCACAGTCTTCAAAAGATCGTGTCATACATAGCAACAGGGTCAACCCCGCCTCCTCACTAAGATGAAAGTTTTTGTCTTTTCCTTACTCAGAGTTGTGCGGATCAAGCTCTACGCCAGGCTATTCATAACGCTGCTTCAGAGGCGCTTGGCCAATCAAGGAAACATCACCAGGACTGGTTTGACTGCAACTCAGCTGAGATACAGTCACTTCTTAAAACCAAGCATGAAGCCCATAAAGCTCTCTTGTCCTGCCCTGGATCTCCTACCCATAAAGCCACCTTCACTGCTGTAAGAGCAGAAACCCAGCGAGCACTTCGGACTATGGAGAACATCTGGTGGGTGAAAAAGGCGCACGAAATCCAAAACCTGGCAGACTGCAATAACACTCAAGGCTTTTACGATGCCATAAAAGCATTGTACGGCCCCAGGAAGCGGGTGATTGCTCCAGTCCGATCAGCTGAGGGGTCCACGCTCTTCAAGGACCGCCACGAGATTCTTGCCCGTTGGGTAAATCATTTTGAGAATCTCTTCAACCACACCAACCCTGTTGACCAACACATCCTGGATAATCTGCCAGACTTGCCACCAACCATGCACCTGGATACTCCACCACTTTTCTCAGAACTCCGGCAAGCTATTTCAGGTCTGAAAAACAACAAAAGCGCTGGACCCGATGGAATCCCTGCAGAGGTTTTCAAACATGGAGGATACACCCTCACGCGTCGCCTGCACCTCCTGATTCAAAACATCTGGGAACATGGGACCCTCCCACAGGACTGGAAGGATGCTAACATTGTTGTCATATACAAGCAGAAAGGAGACCGAGCAGTCTGTGGCAACAGCCGTGGGATATCTCTCCTCTCCATCGCAGGGAAAGTACTGGCCAAGATCATGCTCAGCAGACTGGTTGAGCACATCTCGGAAGCTGTGCTTCCGGAAACGCAGTGTGGCTTCCGGAAGACCAGATCCACAACAGACATGGTTTTTGTCTTGAGGCAGCTGCTGGAGAAGAGTCGAGAGCATCAGAAAGACCTTTACGTAGCCTTCATCGATCTCAGCAAAGCCTTTGACACCATCAACCGTGAGTTGCTCTGGAAATACCTATCCAAAATTGGGGTACCACCCAAGTTTCTCAGCATCCTACAGCAGCTGCATGACGGGATGCAAGCCAGAGTCCTCATGGGAGAACTCCAATCAGAGTCTTTCGGGGTAAACGTTGGGGTGAAGCAAGGCTGTGTCCTGGCTCCGATGCTCTTTAACATCCTCCTCTCTGCCATCACCTGCCTTTTCCACCGTGTCCTGGGACATGAAGACGGTGTCCATGTGGAATACCGACTTGACGGAAGCCTATTCAACATTCGTCGGCTTCAAGCTCACACAAAGACAAAGACCCGCCAGATCTGTGAGCTTCAGTATGCTGATGACTGTGCAGTCTTAGCCCACAGCCCAGACTCTATGCAGTACACCCTTAACACCATATCCAGTCTGTACCAATCTTTCGGCCTACAGGTTAACACTCAAAAAACCGAGGTCATGTTCCATCTCACCACCCCCGTTCCCACACCCCCCAGTTTTCACATAAATGGTGTTCCACTTAAATCAGTGGACCACTTCACCTACCTCGGCTCCACTCTGTCCTCAAGCAGCTCCCTTGACACAGAAATACACACTCGGATAAATAAAGCCTCATCATCTTTTGGACGCCTACGCAGCAGGGTTTTTGAAAATCGTAACCTGAAGGTCAGTACCAAGGTTGCTGTTTACAATGCGGTATGTCTCTCTTCTTTATGGGGCAGAGTCATGGACCTCATACCGCCAGCACATCATCCACCTAGAGGCCTTCCATATTCTCTGCTTACAAAAAATCCTCAGCTTGTCCTGGAAAGATCGAATCCCCCATACAGTCATCCTCAGCAACACCAACTCAATCTGTATGGAAGCTGCTGTGGCCAGAAAACATCTGCGTTGGATAGGGCACACCATACGCATGCCTGAACATCGCCTGCCCCGCCAAGTCCTTTACAGTCAACTAGTGGGTGCGAAACGTTCCGCTGGAGGGCAAAAGCGTCGTTTTAAGGACTATACCAGGGACCTCCTTAAGCGGGCAAACATCCCCCTCACGAAGCTAGAATCTCTGGCACTTGACCGATCAGCCTGGCAGGCCACCTGTGCTGCTGCGGTCTCTCAAATACACCAAAACAACCAAGACCAACGATCCATGAGGCAAATCAAGAGAAACCAACAGGCGGCTGGTACCCCCCTGGTATCTGGTTTCCCCTGCTCCATCTGCGGTCGAGTGTGCGGATCAAGGATCGGACTTTACGCCCATGAGAATTGGCACCAGCGGCAAGGTTGCTGAACCCCCACCCCCCATCCCTATCCCTGGAGCAAGCGTTATCATCGAACACGATGGACAGCTAAGACTCAGAGTTGCTCTCAGATCGGTCCCAAATCGCTTTTAAGCTAAGACTCCTACATAAAAGTTTTTAAGCTAAATTAAGAGTTTTCTGAGAGGATTCTTAGAATCTTTATGAATACGGTCCCTGATGTTTAGTGCAACATTTGTACAAACGCATATATTGCCTGGAATGTTTTTTTTTTTTTATTATTATTTAAACGAAAAGAGGTAACGTTAGGGTTGTGTTTTAAATTTCGTTTTGTTATAAATAGAATAATGTATAACATGCAGTGAATAATCAATATGCGTTGCGCATGAACCACATTGTGTCCCTATAATGTATAATTTATTTAAATGAAAACGAAAAGAGGCAGAGTGGTGTTTTATAACATACAGTATTGTTCAAAATAATAGCAGTACAATGTGACTAACCAGAATAATCAAGGTTTTTCGTATATTTTTTTATTGCTACGTGGCAAACAAGTTACCAGTAGGTTCAGTAGATTCTCAGAAAACAAATGAGACCCAGCATTCATGATATGCACGCTCTTAAGGCTGTGCAATTGGGCAATTAGTTGAATTAGTTGAAAGGGGTGTGTTCAAAAAAATAGCAGTGTGGCATTCAATCACTGAGGTCATCAATTTTGTGAAGAAACAGGTGTGAATCAGGTGGCCCCTATTTAAGGATGAAGCCAACACTTGTTGAACATGCATTTGAAAGCTGAGGAAAATGGGTCGTTCAAGACATTGTCCAGAAGAACAGCGTACTTTGATTAAAAAGTTGATTAGAGAGGGGAAAACCTATAAAGAGGTGCAAAAAATGATAGGCTGTTCAGCTAAAATGATCTCCAATGCCTTAAAATGGAGAGCAAAACCAGAGAGACGTGGAAGAAAACGGAAGACAACCATCAAAATGGATAGAAGAATAACCAGAATGGCAAAGGCTCAGCCAATGATCACCTCCAGGATGATCAAAGACAGTCTGGAGTTACCTGTAAGTACTGTGACAGTTAGAAGACGTCTGTGTGAAGCTAATCTATTTTCAAGAATCCCCCGCAAAGTCCCTCTGTTAAAAAAAAGGCATGTGCAGAAGAGGTTACAATTTGCCAAAGAACACATCAACTGGCCTAAAGAGAAATGGAGGAACATTTTGTGGACTGATGAGAGTAAAATTGTTCTTTTTGGGTCCAAGGGCCACAGGCAGTTTGTGAGACGACCCCCAAACTCTGAATTCAAGCCACAGTACACAGTGAAGACAGTGAAGCATGGAGGTGCAAGCATCATGATATGGGCATGTTTCTCCTACTATGGTGTTGGGCCTATTTATCGCATACCAGGGATCATGGATAAGTTTGCATATGTTAAAATACTTGAAGAGGTCATGTTGCCCTATGCTGAAGAGGACATGCCCTTGAAATGGTTGTTTCAACAAGACAATGACCCAAAACACACTAGTAAACGGGCAAAGTCTTGGTTCCAAACCAACAAAATTAATGTTATGGAGTGGCCAGCCCAATCTCCAGACCTTAATCCAATTGAGAACTTGTGGGGTGATATCAAAAATGCTGTTTCTGAAGCAAAACCAAGAAATGTGAATGAATTGTGGAATGTTGTTAAAGAATCATGGAGTGGAATAACAGCTGAGAGGTGCCACAAGTTGGTTGACTCCATGCCACACAGATGTCAAGCAGTTTTAAAAAACTGTGGTCATACAACTAAATATTAGTTTAGTGATTCACAGGATTGCTAAATCCCAGAAAAAAAAAAATGTTTGTACAAAATAGTTTTGAGTTTGTACAGTCAAAGGTAGACACTGCTATTTTTTTGAACACACCCCTTTCAACTAATTGCCCAATTGCACAGCCTTAAGAGCGTGCATATCATGAATGCTGGGTCTCATTTGTTTTCTGACAATCTACTGAACCTACTGGTAACTTGTTTGCCATGTAGCAATAAAAAATATACTAAAAACCTTGATTATTCTGGTTAGTCACATTGTACTGCTATTATTTTGAACAATACTGTATTTTGTTTTATTGTTGCTTAAAATGTATATACACAGTAACAGAGATAACCGGAGTAGCAGAGCGAGCTGAGTGACGCTTTTAAGAACGCGTTGTACCATTTGCATGTGGGAGTCGCACAAGGCAAGTTCAAACTTTCCGTACTTGATATTGAGAAAAGCGCTTGTCTTCTTGTGACAAACATGTCGAGGAGCAAGAACAAGATCTGCTGTATGTCATCCATTGTAGTTTACTATGTTCTTCATCACGCGAAAATGATGTCGATCGAAACACCACGCCTATCAAGTAAGGGTACTGTTGGCAGTGGAAACGCTAGCCAGATCATGGTTAACAGACCCGAACCGTACTGTCCCATACCGTACCGTACTGCTCAGTGGAAACGAGGCATAACTGGTTTGGAATTGTTCCTAATATTGACTAATTTGGCAAATCCCGGAAGTACACCAAAACGCCATCACTGCAGTGGTGATTACTCCCCTGAAAGTTTATGTATGATTCCTTTGTACCTGAATTTCACAGCTTTTCAGCCCCATTGTTTTTGTGTAAACCAAGTTAGAACAGAGACCTGTCAAAAATGTGTTACAACTGTGACAGTTCTCCTCTATGACAAATTGTTTATTAGCTCCGTTTGTGAACGGAAATGTAATGTTTGCTTATTTTTGTTTGATGATTAAGCAAATGTAAAAACTGTGAACTGTAGTACAGCACTATTACTAGGCTGGTCTGATTTAATTGGATTCAACCATTAATGCTTTCTCTTGTTCTACAGTCAAAACACCTGACGACTCCATCCGCCGCTACAACATGGTGTTGGAAAAGATTAAAAAGGAATGCATCAGCAAAGCCGAAGCATATACAAGGCTTGGGGTTGATCGCAATACTATTGTGTTTCAGGCTCCAATTGCAGAACTTGCAGCAACTAACCCAGATCTGTTCAATACATTGAGGTCATCTTTTAAAAGAAAGGACAGTCTGAAAAGGTTTGCTGAAACTTGCAGGGGGTTTTGTGAGCAGGAGCCTACAACTTCAGCTATCCTAAAGAAAAAGGATGATGGATCCTTACTGGATATTTACAAGAAGTAGTTGTAAAGATGTTTTACAAGCAGTTTGTTTTAGGGCTGGGCGATATATTAAATACCACAGACGTATCGCATGCCATAATTAATGCGATATGGCTCAGCTTGTCAGTGAACTACGGCTCTGTGTAGTAAATGCCACTCCATCTGAAGGCAGGTGATGGCGATTTACTACTAATCAAGGAACCGGCTTTACTGACGAGATGCGCATAACAATGTCATGCAATATATCACCCAGCCCTAGATTGTTTGTACTGCCATGTGTTTGTGCCATGTATTTGTTTAGTTTAGTTTTGTTAAGCGTTAAATATTTCATGATGTGGAGGAGTCCACATCAGTAGCTTTATACATTAAAAAGTGACTCTTTACCCCCAAAAAATTCAAGCTGTTTGTGAATATATATATATATATATATATATATATATATATATATATATATATATATTTTTTTTTTTTTTTTTAAACAGCTTTATGGTTTTGAAAAGAGTTTTCAGATATAAAGGCACTTAAAATAAAGTTCATGGTGTCAGTAACCAGACAGTTTCTGGTACCATTGACTTCCAGCGTATATTTATTTTCCTACTATGGAAGTCAATAGTACCAGAAACTGCCTGGTTACTGACATTTTTCTAAATATCTTCCTTTCTGTTGGCAGAAGAGAGAAATTCATACAGGTTTGAAACAACATGAGGGTGAATTTTCATTTAAAATTGGATTATCCCTTTAATAATTCTAAGAGTAGTCTTACTTGCATGAATTAATGTTTTTTTATGCATGAATTCACGATTATTCATGTACCATAACTGTAGCTTTATCCACAATGGGTGGTAAAGACCAATTTTTTTGTGAACAAAGAAAACATCATGATCATGCTTAATAAATCATAATTCATGATGACGTACTCATCTTAGTTAATGTTTTAATTAAGGTGTTGTTCATCCATGAAGTCATGAATGAAAAACGTTGAACTCGTGTTAGTTCCTGATGATTCATGAGATAGTAATGCATGAATTAAAGGCATATTTCATGCATTAATTTTTACATGAATTCATGATAATTCATGTACCCTTACCGTAAAGTGTTTCCTGAAACATTTAAAATATTTTTGTTAAATTATAATTTATTTTAAAGATAAAGATACAAATAAAATTATAATTTAGATTATGATTTCTGTGTAAATAACCACACATTTATTAAGGTACCTGTCTCACTTTGATAATGACTTTATTTAATATCATATTTAAAGCAGTCTGTATAATATGGATTATTGGAAAATGACATTCAGCTGTATGCAAATATCTATTATATATGTAAACATAAAAATATTTCTTGCTGTAATATTTAAAGTAAATAAATAGAGAATTTTTCATTGTAGAACTGCAGACATCTTGATTTCATTTTGGTGATGAAAGTTCTTCCTTCCTAAATAAATAAAATCAATATAAACACATTACTGGCCTTTCACTGTCATGATTCAGATTGTTAGAGATCAGTGTGAATCATCAGGTTTTGTGACGATCAAAACTGACCAGCTCTTCTCACACAGATGATCTGAAGAAGAATCACAGTAGGAGCAGCAAACACTGCAATCTCTACAATACTCACAATCACTACAGGAACCATGTGTGGACAGAACAGAGAGAAAGAAGAGAAGAACAATAATCACAATCACTACAGGAACCATGTGTGGACAGAACAGAGAAAGAAGAGAAGAAACAATAATCACAATCACTACAGGAACCATGTGTGAACAGAACAGAGAGAAAGAAGAGAAGAAACAATAATCACAATCACTACAGGAACCATGTGTGGACAGAACGGAGAGAAAGAAGAGAAGAAACAAAAATCACAATCACTACAGGAACCATGTGTGGACAGAACAGAGAGAAAGAAGAGAAGAAACAAAAATCACAATCGCTACACTGTAAAAAATCCAACTTACATTTTGTATTACAAACTCAGTTTTTATAGTTAATTCAACAATTTAACATTGTAATAATAAAAAGTCCATACTCATCGGGAAGAAGGAGACGGGAACCGGCACACAATCAAAACGAAACTTTAATAATCAAAAAATTAACACAAAACAGCGCATCAGCCACTTGTCACATGCCCCTCGCAGGCCGGGGGGTACCCTTGAGACTGCGCTCTACTTGGACTTGCAGGAACATGGGGGTAGGACAGACAAGGCGAGAGAAAAAAATTTCGGTTCCCAGACGCACTGCTGCTCGGCCCTCCACCAGCTGGGTGATCTCCTCCGCGATCCCTGGCGGTGGCACTGGACGGCCCTCGGGGGACAGCACGACACTCCTCCGCCGCCTGGTGGACGGCGACGGCTCCTCTGGTTTTGGGCAGCCAGCAGGAGTCCCCCATTCCCTGCTCCTCCCCGTTCCAGCGGATGGCAGCAGGCTCTGACCCCCTGGCGAACGGCGCTGACTCCTTCGCTCCCTCACGGACGGCAACAGCCCCTCCACATCACGGGCGGCCGGCAGCTCGCTCGCCCGTCCCCTCCACTCGCTCCAGCCCACCGCCTCAAGCGTCCATGGCGGCACACTCCTCGCCTGCTCGATAGCACCGCGGATTCACCACAGCGGCGAGGGATCTTCAGCAGCAAGTCCCTCCTTCTCCCGGGTTTCGGCACCACTGTAATAATAAAAACTCCATACTCATCGGGAAGAAGGAGGCGGGAACCGGCGCACAATCAAAACAAAACTTTAATAATCACAAAATAAACACAAAACAGCGCATCAGCCCCTCACGGACGACGCAAATAAAAAGCAAAACATAAAATAAAGCCCAGGCCTGGTCCTCTCTCGTCCTTCACTGTCATCGCTTCAGTTTTATATCCTTCCATCTCCTACGTGGGACTCTAGACCGGCGGTGGGTCGCAGGTGTCACTGATTTCCCAATCACTCCACCAGCCTCGCTCCTCCCATGTCCCTCGGCCCCGCCCCACTCGTCACAAACATTCAAAAAGTTGAGATAACCACTGTTGGGAAAGTTACTTTAAAAAGTAATTAGTTATAGTTACTCACTACTTGTTCCAAAAAGTAACTGAGTTAGGAACTGAATTACTCTATAATAAAAGTAACTCGTTACCAGGGAAAGTAACTATTTGCGTTACTGTCCAAAAAAAAAAAAAGTTGCTATATGTCAGAGAAGTTGTATTATTTTTTTTATTTTTTTTTGCAGTTTTCACAAGTCAGTTGAAATGGGTAGAACAGACAGGTGTTCGTACATAACTTTCGATATTTATTGCACGTCAACAGACATCAAGAGTTTTATCCTGCACTTCAAGTATTATCTTTGTAAGAAAGGGTGTTTTTGTCCACTAGCTTTGTAGATGCGTGTGTCACACATTACATGTACACATTAGTAAGTAAGTAAGTAAGTAATTTTAATTTATAAAGCACATTTACACACAGCGCAAAACTGACCAAAGTGCTGTACAATGAATAGCTAAAAAGACAATCAAAATATAAACACATAGATTGAATAATCATAATTATATAAAAACATTAATAAAAAATAAGCCTTCAATATCACGTCACACAACACAGAAGTACAGAAAACAAACAGAGGTACCAGGTTAGGGAACAAGGAAAGCCAAGGAATAAAAATGTGTTTTTAACCTGGATTTGAATGTAGCAATGGAGGGGGCAGATCTAATATCCTGGGGGAGCTGGTTCCACAAACGTGGGGCAGCAACTGCAAAGGCTCTGTCACCTCTCTGTTTAAGCCGTGAGCGCGGCACAAGCAGGAGCCCTTTGTTTGAGGATCTCAGTGACCTTTGAACCGAGTATGGTTGTACAAGGTCGGTGATATAGGTCGGGGCGAGCCCATTAAGTGCCTTAAAAACAAACAATAAAACTTTAAACTGAATCCTAAAAGGAACTGGGAGCCAATGCAAAGATGCCAAAATGGGGGTGATGTGCTCGCGCCTCCTAGTGCCAGTTAAAAGACGCGCTGCTGCATTTTGTACTAACTGCAGACGTCTAAGTGATGATTGTGGGAGGCCCAAGTAGAGGGAATTGCAATAATCCAGCCGTGATGTAATAAAGGCAAGGATAACTATCTCAAGATCGTTAAAAGATAGGAATGACTTCAGGCGGGAAATCATTCTGAGCTGGTAAAAACTATTTTTAACAACAGAACTAATCTGTTTGTCAAGGCAGAGTTCTGAGTCAAGAATGACACCCAAATTTCTAGCATAGGGTTTGATAAATGGAGTGAAGTTACCTAAATGTTGTACCACAGTGCATCTTGCCTTGGGAGGACCAAACACAATCACCTCTGTCTTGTCACTGTTTAACTGGAGAAAGTTATCAACCATCCAAGTTTTAATGTCTTGGAGACAGGCCAGAAGAGATTGTATGGAATCCCTAGATTTTAGAGGCAAGTACAACTGTGAATCATCTGCATAGAGATGAAAAGAGATGTTATGCTTCCTTATGATGTCACCCAGTGGGAGCATATACAGGCTAAAAAGCATAGGACCCAAGATGGATCCTTGAGGGACCCCATATAAAACAGAAGCAGAGGATGAGGAGAACTTGCCAATAGATACTGAGAAAGTCCTATCATTGAGATAGGAACGGAACCAAAGTAATGCAGTCTCCCTAATGCCCACCTGCTGATCAAGGCGAGTAAGGAGGATGTTGTGATCGATAGTGTCGAAGGCGGCACTAAGATCCAATAATATCAGGATGGCACTATCACCTGAATCTAGTGTAAGGAGAAGATCATTGGTTACTTTGAGCAGAGCGGTTTCAGTACTATGAAATGATCTAAAACCTGACTGAAAAGGTTCTAGTATATTGTGAGTGGTCAAAAAGGGGAGCAGCTGTGACAGAACGGCTTTTTCCAAAATTTTAGAGATAAAAGGAAGCTTGGAAATGGGACGGTAGTTATTTAGGAGTTTAACATCGAGATCATGTTTTTTGAGCATGGGCTGGACAACCGCATGCTTAAAACATGTAGGGACAGTGCCAGATGCAAGACATAGATTTAAGATGACCAGAATGGAGGGACCGACTACATCAAAAACATCCTTTATAATAGAAGAGGGGATAGAATCAAAAGATGAAGTAGTAGGTTTCATATGTGATACTAAATTCCTCAATTCAATGAGAGAGATGGGCTGAAATTGGTTAAAAGTAGCCAGAACCCCTGAGCAACCAGGTGGAGTAGCAGATGAGGTGGGAGTAAACACTGATCTAAAGTTCTCAATTTTATTAGTAAAAAACTTAAGAAATTCCTCACAGGTATCAGTAGATACATCAACAACTGGGGAATTTGAGGGGTTGATAACAGAGTTTATTGTACTAAATAAAAGTTTAGGTCTGTTTGAGTGTTTACTGATCAAATCAGAGAGGTGCTTTGCTCTGGCTATTTTTGCTGCTGCCTGAAAAGAAGCTAATGCAGATTTAAAAATTTGAAAAGAAACATTGAGATGATCCTTTTTCCATTTCCTTTCAGCTTTACGACAGGCCTGCCTAAGAGAGCGTGTATTCTCATCTAACCAGTAATGAGATTTTAGTTTGGAGCGAGTGTATGTGAAAGGTGCTACAGAGTCAAGTATGGAAGAGCAAGATGAGTGAAAAAGGGTGACTAATTCATCCGGACTAGAGGAGAGCGATGCCTCTGTTGCAATAATAGATGCAACATTACCACTCAAAAAACTATCAGAAAACTGAGTTGCAGTATGAGAATGTATCTGGCGACAGTAATGATCCTGAACTCTGACAGTTTGCTGGGAACTAAAAAGGGTGATGTCAAATGTAATAGGCTTATGATCAGAGAAAGTGGCCTCCTCAATCACAATATTATCGACATTAAAACCATATGATAAAATTAAATCAAGTGTATGTCCCAGTTTATGAGTAGCTTTATCTATATGTTGCGTAAGGCCAAAGGCCTCTATTACACCAGAGAATTCGCTAACCATAGGTCTATCTGGACAGCAAACATGATCATTAAAGTCACCAAGTATAAGGAGACGATCATACAGTGACAAAAAATGAGAAAGAAAGTCAGAGAATTCAGTTATAAAGTCTTTGTCAGGCTTAGGGGGCCTATAGATCAGTACACAAACCAATGGTGACATAACAGATTCTACAAATACACATTGCAGTTCGAAAGTGGAAAAAGTCCCTGCAAACAGTGCCCGTAATTTAAAATTGTTCCTAAAAACAAGAGCCACACCGCCTCCTCTTCCGACGCACCTCGGCGTGCTAATAAATGAACAATTAGTTGGGCAAAGTTCACTAAAAGCAGACGACTGGCCAACTCCAGCGCTAATCCATGTCTCGGTTAAAAACAGAAAATCCAGATTGTGACGGGAAAAAAAGTCATTCAAAATAAAAGTCTTGTTAGACACTGACCTGCTATTGACCAGGGCCACTTTTGCATTTAAAAAGGCCACAGACTGGGGGCAGCGAGAGTATTCCAGAGAGCGGATGTTCAGCGAGTTCACCCCACCGCTGCGGACACGCAATCTAGGTTTAGCAGAGCTAACGGACATTAGGGGTTGATGATGCGGGGTAATGTGTACGTGACAAGAGTACCTCGAATCCCACGAACGTCGAGCCAAGTAGAGATCATTCCGACCTAGGATGGCTTCAGAGAGCTGGCAAAGACCTGATTGTACAGGAGAACCACTCGCTCCTCTCCTGATCTTCATTCGGGCGCCTCCACGTTTGCCTCGGCGCCTCCGACGCTTCCTCCGGTTAGAGATACAGCAAGGTAGCCGAATGACGCACTCAGCGATGGGGTAAATCAGCGGAGGGTGACATCCGTCGTAAAGAACAGGGGTCACCAGTGCGTTTCTGAGATCCAGCAAAGTATTCCGATCATATGACCTTGTAGCAACAACGGGACAGTACCGACATAGCGTGAGTGACAACATAAACAAACATAGAAGTTGACGGAGCTGACGGCAAGCCGACCAACACACTGGCGCCATCTTGCTTCCACATTTAACTACCTCGTTAAATTACATTACATGCATGTTCTTGCCTTTGACCACAATTAATTTGAAGTAGTGCTTATATCTCAGCCTTGAAAATGCCAACTTTTCATCGGATTGCTCCTGAGTCGCCATTTCTGCTGCTGCTGCGAATCTCTGCGTAGCTGTTGTGTGTGTTTGGCGCCACAGGCGCTGCCGCGTGTGCCGGCATGTGTGTAAAAACACTGGCTCTGATTGGCTACCATGAAACACATGACTCTGCCTTAGCCAATCATAATCGCTTATCTCGTTGTTAACCCACCTGCTCATGCTTCGGATTGCATAGTTTATTTAATGTTTAGTAACGTTAATGGCGTTGTAACGAGAGGAAAAGTAATTAGTTAGATTACCCCGTTACTGAAAAAAATATAAATACGCGCCCGTAGGACCCGTCACTTATCTTCTTCGTCTTCATTGACTGTTTTGTTTGAAGCGTGCATCTGAGAAACGACCAGAATGGTAAGAGCGATCTATTATTGTTATCATGGCATCCACTAGCAAGGCGTTTAAACAGTGTGTGCATCCATGTCAGCGTTATTTGACACCTGATGACACACACAGTCTTTGCGTCTCTTGTTTGGGCGAAGAGCACGCGCGCGATGTCCTTGAGGGGGCAATCTGCGCGCACTACGAGCGTTTTTCTGTGTAAAAGCTCCGCTCTCGTTTGTCATCTGGATCTCGCGGCTCAGGACCCGCCGTTGCCGAGGCACGGAGGAGAATGAGCTCGTGGGGATCGCAGGTGGATCTCGCTGAGGAGTTTAGAGAGGGACTTTCCTCTCACACTCTCCGGCGGCAAACGAGAGCGAACTTCGAGAGGAAGATGCGTTGTCATTAACCCTTTCTGACACTGAAGTTAGTGCTCTGCTGGGTTCTACCCAGAAAGAGCAGGAGATATTTGAGAGTGGTGAAGAAGCTGAGGCTGAGCCGCTCATTTCTCCTGCTCTGCGTATGGGGAGCTGTTAGAGGTTATGGATCGCGCCGCAGCAAAAAAAAAAAAAAAAAAAAAAAATAATAATAATAATTAAATAAAATAAAAATAAATAAACTTGCCATGGAAGTGTGCCAGAAAGGTAACGTCGCGAGGTAGACTCGATGAGTGTTATTTTTCTGACCATAGCCCGCAGCCCTGGTGAGCCTCCCATTCTTGCCTGACTTACATGCAGAAGTTGAAAAGGAATGGAAGAGGCCGTTTTTCTCTCGCATCCATCGGTTTCAGCATACGAGTTATGCTGATATCGATGGCATGCATGAGACTCTATGAGAGGATGCCCCCTGTAGAAGAGATGCTGGCTTGTTATCTCTCAGTGGGGGAACATCCTCTCTAAAATCTCCCTCTTTGCCATCTAAGCCCTTCCAGGATACATCCCGCTTAAATGGTAAATCATACGCAGCAGCAGAGCCCGAACAACAAAGGGGTCCTGGCCCAACTCGATCTGAGGATCGAAGACGGGCGCAGAAGGCTAGTGTCGCGGCTCGCGCTCCTCCCCCGCCTGCCTCCTCCCTACGAAGAGGTAAGCAGGGTCTGAGGGATGTGATTCAGACGGGGCAGCGTTCTCGTCCGGATCAGAGCGATACCTAGGAGTTTGTCACTTCCTTTTGGTTGTTTTTAAAATTCTGTTTCATTTCTCCCCTGCCTAATTCCCCTGTAGCCACCAGCGCTCCACCTGATCGTGGTTAGGTGGAAAGTTTCTCACATAACAGTCTCCTATCCTGGACCTGTTATGTTTTTGGTTGGTCCTATTTTCATAGTGACCACCTAACTGACGGTCCGGACCTGGCGATCCAGCGCCTCTGCGATGCTAAGGAACCTTTCTGTACAAACGCTAAGCCTGTGTACTGTCTCAAAACCACATGGTGGTCAGTGTGCACGTGAACACTTTGTGCACTGTCTCAAATCCACGTAAGTGGTAAGTGTGCACGCAAGGCTCTGCGCACTTTCTAAAATCCTGTACGGTAAGGGTTACGCGCTCCGCTTCGTTCCCTTTCTTAAGATGATTAGCCCTGAGGTTTCTTGGGCTTCATTCAACCAGTGTGTATTTGTTATACACCCCAAGCATCGCTTCCCTCAACATGAGGGGCTGTGTGGACTCCCACATATTGTGGTCTTTTCAGATAGTAGGCTTCACCAGGCCTCTCTGATGGTGAGCTCCCACATACTGTGGTTGCCAGGTAGTAGGCCTCACCAGGCCTCCCTGGAGATTTAGCTCCCACATACTGTGCGTTTCCACTAAATAGCATATTGTGGTTTTCAGATAGTAGGCTTCACCAGGTCTCTCTGAAGGCGAGCTCCCACATACTGTGGTTGTCAGGTAGTAGGCCTCACCAGGCCTCCCTGGAGATTTAGCTCCCACATGCTGTGCGTTTCCACTAAAAAACAAGCTCCCACGGTTTGTGGTTGTCAGGTAGTAGGCCTCACCAGGTCTCCCTGGAGTCGAGTTCCATATTACCTTCCACTGAGGTGGTCATCTGGTAACAGGTAGTAGGCCTCTCTAGGCCTCTCTGTAGGTGAACTCCCACATATTGTGGTTATCAGATAGTAGGCTTCACAGTTCTCTCTGAAGGTGAGCTCCCACATACAGTGGTTGTCAGGTAACTTTTCTGTACACACGCTAAGCCTGTGTACTTTCTCAAAACCACATGGTGGTCAGTGTGCACGTGAACACTTTGCGCACTGTCTCAAATCCACGTAAGTGGTAAGTGTGCACGCAAGGCTCTGCGCACTTTCTAAAATCCTGTACGGTAAGGGTTACGCGCTCCGCTTCGTTCCCTTTCTTAAGATGATTAGCCCCGGGGTTCCTTGGGCTTCATCCAACCAGTGTGTATTTGTTATACACCTCAAGCACCGCCCCTCAACATGGGGGGCTGTGTGGGCAATTCTCACGGTAGTTTAGCAGCGCTCCCCTTTTCTAAAAGGGTCGCCTATGAGCATGCTGCTCGGAGCTCGGAGTCTTCCTCTCATGGGAGACTGAATTCTCGTTTTTTTCATCAGAGCGCTCCAGTACTACATACTGTTTTGAGATGCACTGTGAGAGCAGACATCCTGCTGAGGCAGGGGCTGAGGCTCGGGGAATGGCGCCTTCGCACCAAGGTGTTGAAGTAGAGTTAGAGAGGTTGGCCAGACCTGGGTGGATCGGTTTTGCGGCTCAAGAGAGCGTCACACTATCCCCTCTGGCTTCCTCTGACTCATCCAGCTCCATTGGGGCTGGACGCCATGGTACAGGCGTGGCCGAGGCTTCATCTGTACGTTCCGTCCTCCAATTGCTCTGCTCCCGGGCCATTCCATCTACGGGCTGCTCTATCAGAGTGCCACGAGAGCCCCTCCTTTGTGACAGGCAAGACTTGGTAATAAACAGTGCTAAGTTCTTAGCCGTATCCCTTTAAAGGAATCTTTCGTGATTCCAAGCCTTCAGCTCTACCCCGGGCCGAGGCCCTTCAGGTAAGTTGGGTATGTAGCTTAGGCCTTTGGCCATAAGGGATAATGTCATGGACAGCCGTCGAACCGTCCCAGGGGCGACTCCCGATGAAATTGTAGAGTTGGTACATAGTGTTTGCCATGATTCTGGCCTGCACGCCCCTCAGCATGGCGGCGTGGGTATACTGTTCCCCATAGTGTCCCTTCAGAGGACGCAGTTCGAAGTTCCCTTGACAGGGAACGTCTCAGGTTACGAATGTAACCATGGTTCCCTGAGAGGGAATGAGACACTGCGTCCTCTAGCTCCCTGCCATGCTTCGGACGCAAGCTTCACGAAGAAGATAAGTGACGGGTCCTACGCGCGCGTATTTATAGTCGCGCCGGTAGCGACGTCAGAGGCTGTCGCCGGCCAACACATTGGCGTTTTTCAAAGTATGCTTCAGACACGGGTCACGACGAGGTGTTCCCCATAGTGTCCCTTCAGAGGACGCAGTGTCTCGTTCCCTCTCAGGGAACCATGGTTACATTCGTAACCTGAGACGTTTTCTTTATTTGTTTATAATATGTTCATTTTGTACAGTTGTGTGGCTGCCTTTGAGTTTTGAATAAGGTTATTTAAGTTATAAGTGTATTAATAAAAAAAAGTTAAAACAAATGTAACCGTATAAGATAAGCTTGTGTTTTCGTCTCAAAGATGTATTTTCTTCTTTTAACTTATTTTAAATGTATGTGCTTATGTTTGCTAGGCGTGCTATAAATCTGTATATTTTAAAAATGCAAATAACTTAAGAGCTATTTTAAAGCTTAAATTCATAGGTTTTTTTTTTTTTTGATATTCGTTCAACCAACTTGCTTGCTTTTAGATAGTACTTTAAAAGGATAGTTCACCCAAAAAAAAAATCATAATTATGTCATTAATAACTCATGTCGTTCCAAACCCGTGAGACCTCCCTTTAAGATATTTTAGATTTAGTCCGAGAGCTCTCAGTGCCTCCATTGAAGCTGTGTGTACGGTATACTGTCCATGTCCAGAAAGGTAAGAAAAACATCTTCAAAGTAGTCCATGTGACATCAGAGGGTCAGTTACAATTTTTTGAAACATCGAAAATAAATTTTGGTCCAAAAATAGCAAAAACTATGACTTTATTCAGCATTGTCTTCTCTTCTGTGTCTGGTGTGAGAGAGTTCAAAACAAAGCAGTTTGTGACATAAAAAAAAAGAAATAGAATAGTTAAAGAAATGTAGTGTTGTTATCTGAACACATGTCAGTGTATCTGAGTGAGGTCTTCAGGTCACAGTAAACATTGATCTTAACAGCTGATTCTGGACCTGCTTGTGTAGGAGCTGAAGCTGATTTAGAGCTGGTGACTGGAGACGGTGGATTTGTTTCGCTTGGAGCTGGACAACATGAATGTTCAGATACGTCATAGACTACCATCATATTTAAATGACTGATGATTAATTGTTCATATAAATCATTTACTTGGATACTTGACAGTATATGTGGCTGAGGTCTTCAGTTGATCTCTGTGTTTAAGCTGACATCTCCACTCTCTGTTGTGATCTTCATTCAGGAGTGTTGTAGTCAGAGAGTATGGAATAAAATCACTGTCAAAAATAATCTGACAAAAAACAGAATTACGTACAATAGTTTTAAATTACGCACGAGTATATTAAAATTACACACAAATGTTTTGAATTGCGTACGATTATTTTTGAAAGTGATTTTATTCCATAGATGAGACACTGTTCTGAGGAAAATATCTGAAATCTGGAGTCTGTCTGCAGATTCACACCGGACTGATTCACCCAGATCAGATCAAGACCCTCAGAACGGACTAAAAAAGTCTTGAAATTGTTTATGTGCTCTCTAGAAGTTTGCTCAAAATCACTTTTATGGACTTTTAAATTAAACGTTCCCTCGTGGTGGAGTGACCTGCCCAACTCAATCCCAGCAGTCCTTAGCCATCTTCAAGAATCAGCACAAAACACATCTCTTCCATCTTTATCTGACCCTCTAACTCTAGCACACTCTATTCTAATTATATTCGTACAAAAAATAAACTTTTTAGACTTGCAATCTATTCATTTGCTGCTTGTTTTTTTTTTTTTCATTATTTTTTTTATGTATTATTTTTTTATTTTTTAATGCTTTTAGCTGGTTTTGATTGCTATTTTTTTTCCTCTTATTGATTAACTTTCATATTTTTAGCTGGATATCGCAAAGAGATAAAAAAAGAAACTGGAATATGTAAACTTACATTTACTTTGAACCAAACTCAAAGTAAATGTAAACAGTCAGAGGAAGGGACATGATTTTTACCTAAAATAATATTTGCACGAGCAAAGCTGTAAATGCAAATAATTATTGAGAATTTAGACAGCTAATTCATTAAAAACAGGGGAAAAGAGATTAGCAATTAGAGCGCATTATTTGAAACAGCCCGAGATGGCGTATTTGCACTCATGCAAGCTGACATCAGAAGGCAGGGTGTAATTTTGAACTTCTAAACAAAAGCCCCCCTCTGGTGTCCAATTTCAATATGACTTAATATCTGATCGTTTGTCAGGCTGATTTTCTGCATCAAAATGATGAAGGATCCGTTCACTGCCAAACACACAACTGTTAACAACAGGAATTTTCCATCTGTTGACTCCCATAAACATTTATCAAAATAGCACTTATTATTTAAATGTTTTAGGTTTACAATCGGGTAGCTAAGCCAATTTTAGACCAGGAGTTTTTATCGTTTATTTTTGAATATCACTTTGGTTCACCACAAATTCAATAACGATATTTAATAAGCAATGCTTTTTTAACAATCAGAGGAACATTGCTCATGTTCAGATTTACATATTGCAACTAATAAAATATTTCTTTATCTTTTAATTATTCATATTAAAATGTTCTCACTGCAGAGAAATCTTGGTCTTTCTTAACAGGAGAATTTTAACGTTATACTGCAGTTTACTTTCATCAAAATAACAGTGACTATACTGTTAAGTTTCTTTAAATACCTAACACGCTGACTGATCAGCTTTTTGCCTCAGTCAGTTAGGAGTGAGTTCGCGTCTTGCGACTTATCTCACAAGTACATAATTTCATAGCGGGCATGCAGAAATTATTAATAACATATACACAGATTGAACTGGATTGCTCACAAAACGAAATTTGAAATGCGCACGTTATCTCCACCAAATAATATGTAGCCGCACTGGGTTGTACATAATAATTAACTCAAATGATATATAGGGAATTTGAATAATTAATCAGGAATATGATTAATATATCGTTTATATATATATATATATATCATATGACAGTTACATTAAAATTATTGAAGATGAAAAATAGCTCAAGTGCATATATCAATAACTCATTAAAAAGGGACTGTAATTTACTCATTAATATGTCAATATTCCATTCTTCATATCAATTATAGTGATATCTCTTACTGTAAATTCCCCCAAATCAAACAGTGGTTTGTCCAGCAAACGGTCGTAAGATTAACTTATCATTTTTCAATAAAGTTATCACTTCTTATAATTCAAGGAAAAATATTCTCTGGCCATGAAAACATTATCCTTTCATTATGAAATGTAGTTACTAAAAAGTAAAGAGCTTGTAGCTAAAGATCAGACATTTCATTGACTCGTAATGTGAGCGGTGAGCAATCATGAATATATATTGGTTTTTAATAATTGAACTAATAATACATCAAACTACAAATCACACAGAGTAAATATGCGTACGGCAATACAGACAGTAAACTTTACACAAGACATAACGGAATCCAAATAAGGGAGAGGGAGAGAGAGAGAGAGAATGAATGAGAGAGAAAGGACGAGAGAGAGGTGAGAGAGAGAGAGAGAGAGAGAGAGAGAGAGAGAGCGTGATCACAGAACGAGCTCAGTTATGGAAACTCACAGACAGTAACCCTTGAAAGACAACAACAATTCAAATCATAGACAAACTTTAAGCAGCATTTAAATCTCCATAGAAAATGATACTTGCATGTGTCTCTTTGTGACTCGCCAGACAAGCGTGAGCTGGAGCAGTGTGAGCGTGGTCTTTGTGGCTAGGCGTGTTCTTTCGTGTCTTCCTACTGCGGAATCGCGCGATGTATGGAAGGTCCAAAAAAGCAATGTTTCAGAATTCGTCTTCCTCGTGTGGAGAGGCGAATAGGTGAATAAACTTAGGAACCAAAAGAAACAAACACAACGGAGATGAAAGCTCCCGAAGGAGCCATGAGAACGGCTGTCCTCTCAGACAGATCAGACGATAGGAGAGCGGACCAAGGCCGCGAAGAAGGACGAGCGGGGTCAGAGCGCCAGAGAAGAAGGGCAAGAGAGAGAGGAACTTCCTGGGTCAGCTCTTACGGCTTGAAATGGTTCACGCCTCTGTTCGCGTGAACAACCAATGAACATCCGCGATCTGAAGTGCGAAACCTCTGGGGAAACACCCACTCTTATAAGTTCTGGTTTATAAGATTTCAGCAGTGATATTCCAGCAAGTTCGTAATTCCAGATTAATACATTTTACACAACTTTCATACAGGTGGATAGTTGGGTCACAACATGACAATTCCAAAAACACCAAAAAGTACATATATAACTGATAGAAACACGACATTACATTCATATGAAGAATTACACACTTTTAAAGATTAACACACGATAAAATTGTGGATACTCTTTTTTATTATGGAAAACATCGAATGCACCAAAAAGCAATACTTAAAGGAACACTCCGACTTTTTGGGACTTTAGCTTATTCACAGTATCCCCCAGACTTAGATAAGTCCATACATACCTTTTTCATTTCTGTGCGTTCTGTGAGTGTTATTTGACGCACCCACCACTAGCCTAGCTTAGCACAAAGACTAGATGTAAATGGATAATGGTAGCATAGTAATCCCAATAAGTGACAAAATAATGCAAACATTTTCCTATTTACATGTTGTGATCTGTATAGTGACAGCATGTACAAATAACAAGGCTATATGAGACAGAGACCATTTTTAATCGTATAAATACTGGGAACTATATTCTCACTAGGCGTAGGGTTAGGTTTACCCATTTAACTGGAAGCTTATCTAATCTAATCCCTACATACTATGATCTCTTAAATTAGATTCTCTACTGTAAGGACTGGAAAAGTAGGGTTGTGTTGTATTGTCTTTATGGTGGTCATCAGAAGTCTGTGGTCTCCTCTTAAACCAGCTGGTGGCGCTAGAAGGAATTATCTCAGTGAAATATCAACTGTACACCGCGTCTGTTTTCTCTGCAAACTTGTGCATACTTGTGTTTCTCTGTATATTAATTGGTGACATGTTTTTAAATGATAGATATTGTTTATTGTATGTTATTTTTATGTTCATTGCATCAGTGATCACATGGATAATATCTTGTGGAGCTTCATGTTCAGCCGATCCTCACTCTCACACATCCAGGAAACCAGATCATCATATTATTGTTATTTTTATATTAACTTTGCTGGTGCTTTTACTGTTCTTTATTTTGTAACATAGTCGGATATTTTATATTTTATGAGGCTCTTTTATTTTATTGTAACACATGGACATCTAAATTCACATATAAATAATCAAAACATAAATAAATAAATATATATATATATATATATATATATATATATATATATATATATATATATATATATATATATATATATTTCTTACTTTTTAAAGTGATTCTTAAAGTGATATTCTCTGTATGTTTTATGATCATATTAAAAGTAAATATTATATTCATGCAGGTTAGTTTTAGAGATGAGAAGTTGCTCTGTTCCCTAAATTTGAATAATTGAATTGATAGGTCTGAAGATGATGGCTCACAAGATGAAATACTATATAAAAAATAAATTAATTGTAGTGTTTGTTTGAATTTGCACAATATTAATCAATACTACAATTTGTAGAAAAAAGTAAATGCAAACATCCAGCCGTGAATATTTAATGGTTACTGGAGCAAAAGCATGTCATACAAATCCTAACGAATTAACCACCAATTTGCCAAAACATAAAACATTTACAAATCGAGATTATTTTGTAGAAAGTGTGATGTATAAAGTGCTTGAAGAAGCTTCAGTTTTTGACGTCTTGTTCAGGAGTGAGAACGAGCTGCTCTTGACTAGTTTCTGGTTGTCAGTTTTCCACTGATTATCAGTTTTATCTGCTGGTTTGTGCTCAGTCTGGTTATAGTTATCATCTCATCTCTGACTGTGGTTTTACTAATAGATCTTTATCATAAGAATCTGAAAATACATAAATGCATGTTAGTTCTGCTGCAGGTCTGTGTCTATTACATTAACATGATCTTTTCTAAAATAACGTTCAGGTCACTCTTGATTTTAAGGTTCAGTTCTCACCATTAACTAACTATGAACGATGAATTTTGCCTCAATAAACTTCCAATTACTGCTTATTAATAGATTATAAGGTAGCTGTTTAGGTATTGGTTAGGATTAGGAATGTAGAATATGGTCATGCAGGATATATGTGCTTTATACAGTAAGTACTAATAAACCAATATTCAATTAATATGCATGATAATAACTAAACTAATTAATAGTGAGAATCGGTCCTTGTAATAAAATGTTACCCTTTTTTTTCTTTTTTTTTTTTGTTGTACAATCAACAGATAAATTAAAAAAATGATATTTTTAATTTATCCTAAATATATTCATTTAACAATTTATCTGCTCACATCAAGACAACTTTTAACTGTTTTAATTTCAGAACTAAAAACAAAAGAATAATGAAAAAGAATGAACAAAAAAACATTTATTAGCTTTCCTTTTACTACCATCTTCTTTTCTCTCTATTCTCTTCAAGCTTGTATTCTTGCTCACTCCTGGTTGTTCTCACTTATAGCTCTGATATCAGTGTTTGTGTGGGGCCTTGCTTAAATGTGCTCTAATCATTTCTATCCACTTAAAGTTTTACACTTAAAACTGATTACTCACATCATACGAGACTCAAGTCATTTCAGTGACCATGTATCAGGTATATAAAGCTCTGGATGAGCAGCTGAATGTTACATCCATCAATAGAGCTGAAGGTACATGTGAACACAATCAGAGCTGTAGATTTAGCTAGGGCTGATGCAGACATGACTCTACTAACTTACTGAAAACATGAAATGTAATTTTATTAATAAGATTCGGGAGGAGCGTGTCAGATACTTAGCCTAACAAACACAGGTGGACCATAATCAAGTAATCAATCCCATAATATAAATATCGCTGACTTACCTCTATCCATTGATGGTTTATCAGCATGCTGGTTCGCCCTTTGTCACCTTACCACAGACCCAATTTCAAGCTCCGAACTCGCCTCGCTCTCCTCGAGTGCTGGATTGCAGCAGAAAGAATCCAACCAGCCCTGGCCGAAACCCCAGTTCTCACCGCGGCTCAGCCTTTCACCCCGGCGTTCCGGCCGAGTGGCAGTTTGAGGCTGCTTCCTCTAGCGGCGCAGACCGCACAACGTTAACCAATACATTTTCAGGCGAAGACGCTAAAAACAGGTTCTTCTTTTTCTTCATTGGATTTTACGGCAATTGGCATCCAAAGTGTTGCATCTAAAAGCAGGTTTGCGGCTAAAGTTTGTTAAACGACGTCATGACGCAGTTCCGTCTTCTTCTACTAGTGTTTTATGGCGGTTTTGGCAAACCAGCGTAAAGGTGCGTTACCGCCACCTGCTGATCAGGGGTGTGGATTGCGCATAGATTTGGACTACAGATACAAACGTTCCGTCGGATGATGATACCACTTTTAACCACGAAGCCAAGGCATTACATTCGCCTTATCGCACACGTTTAAACCTCACTGAAATGATACAGACATAAGTTCCATGATTTCAAAAAAATAAAAATATAATAAAATAAAAATGCTTGTAAATCTCTGGATAAAAGCGTCTGCTAAATTCTTAATTTAATTTTACATTTTAATTTCCATGAAAGTTTTCTGGTAGGACCAAATCATTTAGTGACCTATTTCACCATTCACCGGCGTGATCACTCAACATTCATCTAAAACGCATCTGCCCTCGTGTTTTGACGCAGGATAGCAAGTGTGAGTAAAATTACTGTCGCCTTTTAAGGAACGTAATACGAAAAATATCTTTAGAAACCACTTGGAAGCGAATAGCACATAACTGCTATTAACCCATTTGCTTGCAAGCATCGCCAACGGCCCCAGTTTATTATCGTTTCACTTTCACAGCACGTTAAACATCACTCTCTTACTTGATCTGGATAAACCGTGCATCAGTTGAAAGTCTAAAGACTATGGCTTTGATATTTGACCAATATTTCGATAAAACATAATTTCAGTAACAGTTATTTAGTAATTATGTCAGGAAAACGATTCCTATTCCTGAACGGTAAATGTCGACGTGTTAGCTCGTGGACAAATGTTGATCATTGATCTAGTCAGAAAGAATCATGAGCAGAAACATCTTTATTTTGGGTGTGTAATTTCTGTCTCCATGCCAAAAAATGGGGGGTGTCTGGTAAGGGGTTAACGTTACTGCTATAATCATGTCTTTCGGTACAACGTCTTACAAGACTAAACATGCTTCATCGTTTCCAAAAGCCTCTGTTCCCACAGTCCATACTACAATGTGAAAAAAGTGTTCCAAACATATCCACTTGGGAGACCGTCTCAAGAGCCCGGAGGCCAAATGAGGTGAAAGATGCTTTTCCAACAGGAACATAATAATGTGGACAAGGCTTGAGGAATTGTCAAATCAGGCAACCAATTGCTAAGCTGGCAACACAGTAGGCTACCCATTCATTTTTAGCTTGCCCCATCAAATGTTACTAACCCTTTTTTACTCTTCCCACAGCCAACATCTACAGCAGCCAAAGCAAGTAGCCTTACCTGTACCTCCTCACTGCCGCAGCAGTGTCTGCTCCCGCAGGAGCCTTTCCCATATCTCCCCACTGCCGCAGCAGTGTCTGCTCCCGCAGGAGCCTTTCCTGTACCTCCTCACTGCCGCAGCAGTGTCTGCTCCTGCAGGAGCCTTTCCTGTATCTCCTCACTGCCGCAGCAGTGTCTGCTCCCGCAGGAGCCTTTCCCATATCTCCCCACTGCCGCAGCAGTGTCTGCTCCCGCAGGAGCCTTTCCTATACCTCCTCACTGCCGCAGCAGGGTCTGCTCCTGCAGCAGCCTTTCCTATACCTCCTCACTGCCGCAGCAGTGTCTGCTCCCGCAGGAGCCTTTCCAGTATCTCCCCACTGCTGCAGCTGCATCTGTTCACACGCAAAAAACAAAACAAAAAAACACATCACCTCCGCTTAAAGGTATGCCATGCATCCTAGGTTGCGGTGATAGCATCATGTATCGACAATAGCCAAGACGATATTAGGCCCATTCTCCAACCAACGTTTTTTTTTATAATTATTAGGCGGCCTACCATAATTTGGCTATCAAACCGCTCCGTTATCCCATCTCAGCACTGCACTTCATGCTTGCCCATGCTCTCAAAGGATGATGTGAGCCTGTAGGTGGCAAAGAAGTACATCGTTTGCAGATATAAGGTATTCCATCGTACTTTAACAGGTAATCCGATACGTGCCATATTTTAAAGGAGCTCTCACTAACGAAGTTTAATGCCACAATTACGTTAGAAAGCATCTCATTCTTGTTTCAGGGGTGGTGCGGCGGTACCATCATGAGTAGGGGTGTCACGATTCTCCAAATCCTCGATTCGATTGCATTTTCGATTCTAAGGTCACGATTCGATTCGATTCTCGATTTTTACATTTATTCTTTTTAAAGCACAGATTGTAATTTTTCTAACTAGACTTTTATGCAATATAATATCTGACCTTTGTTTGCAATGTACCACACTACATTGTTTTTGATTTAATTTTTTTATTTAAAATTTAAAAATTTTAAAATTTTAAACTTTTATTAACAACATAATGTAACAATAACATATATCTTTAGTCAATTGAAAACTTAAAATAAACTGCCATCCAGTTTCTTTTTTGTAAGTGCAGTCTTCTTCACAAAAGATGACATTCAAGTTCACAACAAAACAAACAAAAACAATAAAACAGACATGTCCATAGTCTCTGAACAATTAAGTGTCTTAAACTATTTCCGAACAGATGAACATATACCACACTGATAACTACTTTTTATCCCCTGAGAATTATGACTGTATTTTTTCATTCTTTCATGTTCTTCCTAAAGAAGGATATGTTGTTTAGAGCTGCTCTTTGAGTTGTCAAAAACATTAACATTTTTTTTATAATAGAACAACACAAGACAACTGTAACAATTTTGCAGTTTTAAGTTCTTCTTAAAGAGGAATATGGAAAGAGAACTGCTAAAATATTACTAAAATATTGCTAAAATATTAACTATTTACATTTCTATGGGCAGACTTTTTTATATTTTCATGTTCTTCTTTAAGAAAATGAGAATGTCCACATTTTCTGGAGAGAGGGCTGCTCTTTGAGCTGTCACAATGTCCCCTGCTGTTGAGAACACTCTCTCACTTGCCACACTTGTTGCTTGTACAGCAAGATAACGTTTGGCAAGCTTGGACAAATGTGGGTACTGGTGCTCATTATCTTTCCACCATTTCAGTGGATTTGAATCCACAGAAATTACTTTAGCCATTTTGTATAGCTGAATCTCGTCTTTCACAACATCAGGCCATGGTTTGGTTGCTGATGATGATGCAGTGGAGGCTGTGCTGAAAAAATCACCAAACAGTTCACTGAGTGCTGTGCTCTTTGCTGGGGGGCTGCCTCTGCTGGTTGCTACAGTTTCTTGATCCTCTGCAGGGTTTTGGCTGGACCCTTCTCCTGAGGCATGAGACTGAAATAGTCACAAAAAACACAGTTGTTTAAGGTAATGAACAGGCAGAAATTATATTTAAGTGTGACAACAAGAAGCAGAAAGAATATTGTGATTAGTCCTATTCCTGAAATATTATGAATGTGAAGGAAAAAAAAAAAAACTACTTTACAGAATGAGATGGTCATTTCATCACATTAGACTAAATGCATCACATACTTCTGTGGGGTGCTCTTGCAAAATTTTATCCTCCAGACAATTAAAGATCTCATTCAGAGATTAGTCATCCTGGTGGGGTAAAGTCTTAAACCTAGGATCCAAGGCAGTGCTCTCATTCAGGAAAGTCTTGGGTCTGAATACCTCTCTTCAACGTTTGTCTCTATAGCACATTTAAAGGAACACTCCACCGTTTTTTGAAATAGGGCTTATTCACATTATTTCCTACATTTAGTTCTGGTTCTTGACTGTCTGAGAAGTCACCCTCTTCGTCTCTCTCAAAATCAGCCATGTTCATCGCCATTCGTGTACTGTAAGGAAAATAGCCAGGCAGGCAGCTACTATTCACGCCGGTATGTTGACGGAAGTCGTGGGATTTCATGTGTTGCGTGATTCTCTGCCCCGAAGTAGCAGTGCTTCGCCTAAGCAGCAGTGCTTCGCCTGTGCTTCCCCATAATATAGTCCCAAGCCAATATCTGCCTAGGAAATCGCCTAGTGTTAATCTGAATCGCTATTTGTACTCGTTGTGAATACGCAGTCCACAGGAAGTAATTAGGTGTTTTTTTTTTATTTTTTTGATCACTTTTACTCAGGCCATGCTAGCTGGCAACAAAGGATTCCATTCATTGTGCTAAGCTAAGCTAACGCCGACCCAGTCAAACTAAAACAATGCATGCACTGACACAAAAATGCATTTGCCCACCTATCTAAATGTAGGAAATAATGTGAATAAGCCCTATTTCAAAAAACGGTGGAGTGTTCCTTTAACATCCTTTACAATTGTTGAATCTGTGTCACTGTGTTTCATAGATGTCAGGATGGTGTGTTGTAGGGGCATGATCATAGACACAGTAGGCTGCTGTTCGGAACTCATCAAGGTTGTGACTATTTTCAGGGGCTTCAGTACCTGACATACATCTTCCAGAACAGTCACATCTTGATCAGAGAGGGTGATAAGGTCTTTTTCTGCAAGTGCAGAATAGACAGCAGCTTGTTGCTCTAAATAGCGTGTGATCATGTCATAGCTGGAGTGCCACCTTGTAATGACATCTTAAACCAGCTTCTGAGGAGGAAGCTGAAGCATGTCTTGTTTTGACTTTAAGATGGTTGCTGCAGTGGTACTTCTGTGGAAAAAAGTGACCACCCTCCTGACTCTGCCCAAAAGACGGGAAATCTAGTTTACTCCCAAACCCTTCTGGGAGGCCAGATTCACAGTGTGGGCTAAACATCCAATGTGTGGTGACAATCCTGCTGCATTTGAGGCATTGACAATGTTCTTAGCATTATCAGTTGTCACAGGGATGGTTGAATTTTTTCTGTCCAACTTCCATTCCACTACCACTTCCCTCAGCACTTCTGCTAAATGTTCACTTGTGTGTGCTTCATATACGGGGCGAGTTTGAAGGATTGGATTTTGAATTTCCCAGTAATCATTAATGTAATGTGCTGTGACAGTCATGAAGCTGTGTGTTGCTCTGGATGTCCAGCAATCTGTAGTCAAGGCAACTAAATGTGCGCTGCTCAGACCTTCAATAACTTTCTCTTTTACATTATTGTACATGGAGGGAATCACCGTAGCTGTGAGATGCGTTCTACTTGGGATTTCGTAGCGTGGCTCTAGCACGCTAATTAAATGCCTAAAACCTGAGTTTTCCACCACCGAATAAGGTCGCATGTCCACGGCTATGAATACTCCTACCGCACGCGTAATTGCATTTGCACGAGTTGAGTTGCTTGGAAGTTTAATTCCAAATGAAGACGGAAGAGTAGTTTGTGTAGTTGTTGGTTTAACAGATAAATCTATGTTTTTGTGGTGCCTGTGGAGATGCCCTGCCATGTTAGTCGTGCTGCCAGTGAGAGAATATGGTACACGCACATAGCACAGCTCGCAAACTGTTGTTTTTTTTGTTGACAACGCGAACGTTGTCAACATAACTCACTGGAAATCCAAAATACTTCCACACCAGCGACTTCAGTGAAAGAGCAGGGGATTCGAGTTCTGTCGATGGGTCTCCTGCATCTGCAGTTGCCATGCTATCTTTTGAGAGGCTGTTAGAGGAGGTTGACTCGCAGCACTTCAACACATGTGTTTTTTTCCGCTTGGCAAGTAACCAGACGCAACATTGGGGCGTGGCAGCATCGACGATTCCATTTTTTAATTCGAAGTTTGAGACTGTGACTTAATTTCGATCGATTTCAATTTAAAATCGTGACACCCCTAATCATGAGGCATGTGGTCCGTAGCGTGTACGACCAAGGCATCATTTCAACCGAACTCACTCCAAATATATGAACTTACTGGTTTTTGAATACCTTATATTTAAGGCATTCGTTTAAGTCCATATTAAGGTTAAATCGTTGGACTTTAAATGGAATCTACTATCGTTTAAAAAAAATAAAAAAAATAAATAAATAAAAATAAATTCACAGGACAAGCGAGATGACAGTAGTGCCGACTACATGAACTAGCAGTTTTAAATATAGTATTTTATATTTAATGCCACTTTATCAATACGTCCGAAAGTATATTTTTAGATTATTGGTGATTCTATAGGCTCTTTTCGTGCACCTGCATGGTTAAAATGGCAAATAGTAAGCTCAGACAAGTATAAAGGATCTTTCTATTACTCCACCCATGCACAATTACATCGTCGATATGTACCATTGATCTCACGTGCTGACAATATGACGATTCGACAACGACCACATCCCCGATACATGGCACCTATTTGGTGTACATTGGCACAGGAATTCCAATTTATTTTTGCACGCTTAATTTCGAATACAATGACTGCACCAAGATTTTTTGGACTAATTATCGGAAGCAGCTCATTGGATTTGCTAAACAATTATTCAAGTAAGCATCTACCCTCGTAGACAACCAAATCATCCTTAATATCGAATATCCTGTCAGATGCTGCAAGAGAGCTCCCGGTTGAGCCAACCTTTGCCTTCTCCTTTCAACTATCAGCAAAGCTTACTCGTATGACATCACGAGTATTAAACTCCTGTCAGATGACTTTTCCTTTTCCATCCTTGGCCAGCGAGGCTCACCCGTTCGATGCGAGTGCTCCCATCGGACGCCGGCGAGAGCCTCCTGGCCAGCCAACCATGACCATTCCACGTGGTTTAGGTCACAAAACCTACAAGCTAGCCGTTCAATGCCGCAAGTACCAAACACACAAATAAACCATCCCTCCTTCCTACAGTCGTCAAGGCTTACCCGTCTCTTGCTGTGAGTAGCAAACTCCCATAAGACGCAGACGACAGCCTAACGACCATACAAACTTACCTTTTCCATCCTACGGCCTGCGAGGCTCACCCAGTTGTTTTTGGGGAACAGGAAGTCCCCGTTTGGATGCTGGCAAGAGCCTCCTGGCCACCTATCGTTACCTTTTCTGTCCCACATCCGGAGAAGCTTACCCGTTCGATGCGTGTGCTCCCTTCGGACGCCGGCGAGAGCCTCCCGGTTAGGACAACCTTAACTTTTCCTTTTCTATGGTCAGCGAGGCTTACCCGTTCGATGCGAGTGCTCCCTTCGGATGCCGGCGAGAGCCTCCTGGACAGACTTCCTTTACGTTTCCACTCTACGGTCGGCGAGGCTTACCCGTTCGATGCGTGTGCTCCCTCCGGACGTCGGTAACAGTCTCTCGGCCACGCAACTTATCTTTCCATTTGACGGTAGGCGAGGCTTAACCGTCCGATGCTACGAGTCTCATCCTCTCGCCAAATCCTGCAAAAAAACAAAAACAAAAAAACAACAACTCTCAGCTACCCTCACATCTTTTAACTCCGCCTGGCGAGGCTTACCCGTTCGATGTTCTGAGTTTAATGCCCCATCGGATGCCGCGAGAGTCCTCCCAGTCGGGTTTTCCTTTCCACTCTCTCCGTCTGGCGAGGCTTACCCGTCTGATGCATGTGCTCCCTTCAGACGTCTGGTGAGAGTTCTCCCAGTCGGGCCTATGCTTGCCAGCCGCAAGTGAGTCTCATCCCTTCGGATGTTGCCAGAGTCCTCCTTGTCGGCCAGCCCAAAGCTTTTTATCTGCCAAACCGAGAGGACCCAGACGTCCGTCATCCTGAGTCTCAATCTCCTGTCAGAGGATTCATGGGGCCTCTCGGTCAGTATTAGGCCCTTCACCCACTGAATAGCAGGGGCTATCAGCCAGTAGGGCCCGTACGTCGACAACGACTACTCTCCCAACGCCCAAGTCACTCCCTCCGGAGTACGTAGGCCCTTCCAGCCTGCCAACGAGACGACTTCTCACAAACCAAATCAGCCCCCGCCAGTACTCTATGCTTTTTTGGGGGGGGACATTCTTTAAACTGGCGGCTGTCCTTTTGTACATTTGCCTTTTTGGGGGGTACTCTAGGTCCGGGCCATTCCCGAGCTCGGAGCCCTTCCCCGGACAGCACGCCAAATACGCATACCATACCTCAGCTAATTATATGTAAGCGTGAACTAGTGAAATGTTTCATTAGTAATGACCTGTTACTCAGAACAAAACTATAATTTTAACAAATCTACACTGGATTTATAGAGGTGCTACAAAACGTGTTTTCTTAATTTACATTTGTTAATACTTTTTACAATTATGGATATTATTAATTCATCTTACTAAAACAGCCAGAGCTCAGATCTGAGAGATAAGATCAAACCAGCAGATAAACCAACAACCAGAAACCGGCAGAAAAAAAAAAAAAAAAATATATATATATATATATAAAGAGCAAAGACACAGATAGTGTGACAGATGAAATCAAACAAGATTGGAAACGTTCTTATGTCATGAGAACAGTGCTGTAGAAATCTACTGAATATATCTGGGTAAGACAAAATTGTTGTTTTCACTTGAAGTCATTAAATATGAAAAGACATACAATACATTTAATGCATAAGTCTTTTGTTGTTGTATGTTAAGGAAAAATTATGAGATGTGTATCTACTGAAAGTTGATCAGCACTTATTCTGCACAAATACATTTTTTCAATTTCCTTAATTACATATTTTCAGATGGAAATCATGAATACCTTAAACGGATTCCATTTTATGGAAAATTATCCATTTATCTGGGAGCTGGAAGCCGACTGGCTGGAGGTGAAGGTCAGATGGTACATCTTCATCATCATTAATGCGTGTGCAGGTCTACCAGCTCTTGTTTGGTCTGTCAAAGATATAATTCATCACAGAAAGAATGGACACCAGATTTCAGTCTTCATCCTCCTCCTCCTCCTCACTGACTTTGCTGAGCTTCTCTTGAGTCCCTGCATACTGATAAAATATCTCTTAAATATGTGGTATACGAATTGGACAAATAGGGTTTTGTGGGGTTTATGGTGGTCATTGAAAGTCTGTGGTCTCCTCTTAAACCAGCTGGTGGCGCTAGAGGGAATTCTCTCAGTGAAATATCCACTGTACACTGCTTCTGTTTTATCTTCACCATGTTTTAAAATTTTCTACATACTTGTGTTTCTCTGTATCATTATTGGGGAAATGTTTTTTGATAGTAATGATAGATATTTTTTTCTTGTTCTTTTTATCTTCATTGTGTCAGTGATCACATGGATAATATCTGCTAGAGCTTCATATTCTGCTGATCATCACTCTCACACATCCAGGAAACCAGATCGTCATATTTTATTTGTTTTCATATTCAATCTGCTGGTGATTTATCTGCCCTATACTGTATTCAGTTTCTTCATTTACTCGAGTCCATTATACCGTGGGCTTCTTCCTGTTTTCGGTATTCCTATCTTCCTGAGGAGTGTGAGTCTGATTTCAGATCCTCTTCTGTGTGTGCTGGTCTGCAGACAGAGTCTCAGAATTCAAACATCACTAAAACCAGAAGAGACTAGTTTAGTCTGAAGAGGTCTGGGAAGATGAGCTGGTTGTGATGTCATGATAGTTTGATTATATACAAAGATATGTTGAAAATGTTTATTATAAGCACATGCTCTCGTGATAACTATTCGACTGTAAAGTTTTGTACTGTCTGCTGAATATATGTATTATGCTTTTTGTGCTGTGTTTTTATTTTCCCACGCATGATCCTATTTTAAACACATTACTGGAAAGACCCTAAACCAAAATATATTGAATAAATAAGTAGGTAAATAATAGAATAGAATATATAATAGGCTACATTTATTTTACTGTTAACCAATAACACTGCATTCTATAAAACATGGAAATAAGGGTATTTTGTTATCATGTAAAAGTGATCATATTACCTTGAATCTCACATTCATATTAATGCTGTTTAATGATCTTTACATGTATAACTCACACAAAACTGCTAAAACACAGTCATCGGGATCAGCTCTGTATAAAATATAAAGTGTCAAACAAGGTCTTCATTTGTGGTAATTTATACTCTTACTGTATATATTCATTCTTTATATCGTTCTTCGGAGGTATTCTGTTTTCATCATTTCACTAATTTTGTGATCAATGGATGATATGACCCAAAGAGACTTGCTGTCTTTCATATATATGCTGTCATCAGCATGCGTGATATGCACAAAAATGCATCATAAAATCCTCCCAAAAAGCAAGAAACATAACTTAACATAAGAGCAATACAAACCAACACTCATGTATTCTGCTGTATTTCAAACATGCTGCATTAATGTATACTGAACTAAATTATAAAAGCAACACTTTTGTTTTTTCCCCCATTTTTCATGAGCTGAACTAAAATATATTAGACCTTGTACACAAAAGGCCTATTTCTGTCTAAATCTGTGTTAGTGAGCACTTCTTCTTTTCCAAGATAATCCATCCACCTCACAGGTGTGACATATCAAGATGCTGATTAGACAGCAGGATTATTGCACAGGTGTGCCTTAGGCTGGCCACAATAAAAGCACACTCTAAAATGTTTTACTGTATTGGGGGTCCCAGGGGGTCCGAAAACCAGTCAGTATCTGGTGTGGTCACCATTTTCCTCACACAGTGAAGTAATATGCAAAATATCAATGCAATATGTAAATAGCCAATATACTTCATTAACTAAACATACATTTTCCTATACATATGCGCAAAATTTAGTGCAAAATGAAAGTATAAATTTGCCATTTCCTATACTAGTTTGCATGCGTTTAATTCAAACAGTTTAAATGCATTTGGACTTACAGGTAGAATACATGGAAATGCATTTTCATCATGATACTGTGTGATAATTAGCTAAATGCAGTGAAAATTTGCAGCCCCGAGTGAAAAGAACCCACCCCCATGTCTTTATGACACCGTGATCTAAAGATATCCATCTGGGCTTTATGTATATAATGGCAGCCAATGGGATCAGTTGCTAGGGTGCTCTAACTGGTTACTAGCGAGTGGCTTAATTTCAGCTCAATAGGGCAAATATATATTTGAGAGACTAGAAAATGCAATATCATCCATTTCATTGGGAGGTGGAAGCTGGCTGCCTTGAGAGCTGGCTTTGAGCTTCTCTTGAGTCCCTGCATACTGCTAAAACGACTCTTAGAGGAGATTTCCTGGTTTAAGGATTGGACATGTTGATTTTTCTGGACTTTATGGTGTTATGGATATGGAGTCTCCTCTTAAACCAGCTGGTGGGGCTAGAGGGAATACTCTCAGTGAAATATTCACCTCATTTCATAATTTCATATTTTTTTTAATTTTTTCTATGAATATTATTTATTTATTATTGTTTTTATTTTCATTGTGTCAGTGATCACATGGATAATATATTGTGGAGCTTCATGTTCTGCTGATCTTCACTCTCACACATCCAGGAAACAAGATCATCATATTTTGGTGGTTTTCATATTCAATCTGCTGGTGATTTATATACCCTTTATTTTCCTCAATTTCATATTCATAATCAGTCCAGTATTAAGCAAGTATCTTCCTGTTTTCTGTATTCTTTATCTCTTGATAGTGTTGAGGAGTAACTAGTTACATGTAACAGCGTTATTTTATTAAATTACAAAATAAATGTAACTGTAATCAGTTACAGTTACTAAGAAAAAAGATGAGTAATTAAATTACAGTTACTTATGAAAATTTTAACGATTACTAAGGGGATTACATCAGAATATTTACACATATCAACATAACAGTTGTAATTAGGCCTGAAAAGACGTCTTTTCAACTTTAACTTTACAATCACATTTAGACATAATGTAGACGTCTTTTTATAAATGTCTTTTCACCTTTCAACTAAATTTTAACGTTGTTTAAATGTCTGCCAATGACATCTTTTCAACGATTTTTTACTGGGTGGCTCATTGTCAAGGTTGTTTCAGATCAACACCTGCAAGTGACCACTAGGTTTGACCGATGAGACGGGGGTCGGATTGATTCGAAGCCTGGACACAATATGACACATTTGCTTCAGATGTTTCATTGCTTCACGAAGCCACAATCTGCCCACCACTACAAACACAGGGAAAACGCTCGGAAATGCCAGAACGAACTAAACAAGACTTCGCAATCATAGAGTATACAAATATAGTTTATAGGGAATTGGCAATCAGACTCCAAGTAATCAATGCGAGAGAGAGAGAGAGAGAGAGAGAGAGAGAGAGTGGACTGTGGAAGCGCAGAGCTGGAGCAGAGAAGCGACACTGTTCAGGATTTCATATTTTATCGTAGGTTTAGGGGGAGCGAGTGCAAACAAAAAACACAACCCTTACGGAAATTAATGTAGCCTATGGTATGGCATTAACCATAGATTTTGTCACAGGTCGGAGCGGACCACAGATGTTGCAAGTCACGCCCCTTCCTAGTTTCCACCTCGAGGAGGTCTCAAAGCAACCCCAATGACCAGACAGACCAAGCGTAAGTAATATTAAAACAACTTTATTTAAATTAATTAAAATAATTCAGGGAGGGGGAGGTAAATCTTAAAATTATCGTCTCTGTTCAGCAGGAGGAGAAAGGGGCCGGAGAGGACTATGCGGCGAGGGTTAGTATGTCCCTTTGGGCTTTTGTTGACTCGTGGCGCCCTTCTTTTCTCCTGAAGGCAGAGTGAAACACACAATGAGTAATCGATCCGGTGAGAGTGGCTACCTGTTACTTGGGTCCATACGACTGGCTGATAAACGACTTGTTCCTCCGATCTCTTCGTACAGGGTGCTCGGGCGGCGCCTCCCCTTCTGCACACTCCGAGGTGAGCGCCAACCCGCGAAACAGAACTCCAATGGCACTGCAAGAGAGAGGTCACTCAAACTGCGGGGGACAACACAGGTAGGTACTTCACAGGCAACTGGGGCTCTATTCTCACTTTAGTGATTCGCAGCAATGGGAAAAGGTAGGTATTTCACAGGCAACTGGTGCTCTATTCTCACTTTAGTGATTCGCAGCAATGGGCAAAGGTAAGTATTCCACAGGCAACTGGGGCTCTATTCTCACTTTAGTGATTCGTAGCAATGGACAAAGGTAGGTATTTCACAGGCAACTGGTGCTCTATTCTCCCTTTAGTGATTCGTAGCAATGGACAAAGGTAAGTATTCCACAGGCAACTGGGGCTCTATTCTCACTTTAGTGATTCGTAGCAATGGACAAAGGTAAGTATTCCACAGGCAACTGGGGCTCTATTCTCCTAGAATACTTCTCCTGGGCGGTGGGCTTACGGTGAAATACTGCGATACAGTAAGTAGATGAACTGTCAGACCTGGAGTAGTAAATCGTCGTAGCGCAGGCCTCAACAGGGATTTCCTGTGCGTCGGGGAAAGTTAAACACTGTCGCACCGGGCCGAACGCTTCCCTCTCCTCTCTTCTATTTGCAGTTTAAGGGATCTGGACCGGGGTGAACCTTTGAAGAGGCTCCACAACAGGTAAAGTAAATCCACACAGCTAATTTGCAACAGTAAAACTTCCTCCTTGCATATAGGTATAATTTTTGGCTTTTACTCACACCAGTCTTGCTTACGTGTATTCTTCACCACCGCTTCCACAGAGCCAGGGTATTCTGAAAGGGTCTAGGCAGGACGTTACATTTGGGTCTCCATGCAGGGGTCGAAAAATGGCATTTAGATGAAAATGGCACTTCACCAGCCTCAACGGTCACTGGTCTCCCCCACGACTCATCCAGTCCAGGGTGGCTACTGACAACACAACCACAGCATACCACTGCAAGATTTCAAGTGTACACACTCACAGCAAAGACAAGGACTCACCCACTGCACTCCACACACTCTACGTGAAATAGGGTCAGAACCACGGTTTACTAGGACTTATCCTGGGGTTTCGTTGGGCGTTGTTGATAGATGAAGGGCCGGAGGAATAACGTTGCCGTCACGACTGCTTGCGGCTTCCTGTACTCGTACTTCCCGGCTCACCCAAAACTCTGCTCCGTAATGGGGCCGCTGGCCTATTTACCAGATGCTCACAACATACGCTGGATAATGCACTCTCCCCAATGATGTACAATGCACTGTCCAATAGTACTCACAAATGAACGATAACACTCTTCCTTTGTCTCCTTCTCCTTCTAGCTGTCCAATCCTCTTCACACCATCGGTTTTCCGTTGCTGGAGATCGCCCTTGACGTTACTTCCGGTGAGTACTTCCTATGACTGTGACTCCAACACATCAGTAGTTTATATATAGATGGTCTCATCAGACATCAATAAATGTTGTATACTCAGCCCAGTTACTAGTGTCCTTGTCTCCTTCTTCACCCCGTGAAGATCCTCTGCCTTCACCAATGCTGACTCTGCCCAAACCTCTACACTGCCCGCCGGATCGGCCTGAAACGATTCAACTCGAACCCCTGTTCGAATTTCTGAGACTCTTTTTATACCCTTCCTGTTCTCTCCATTGTCCAATCCACGATCGCCGCGTTTATTGTCCTCACTTGTGCCTCGTACAGCCCAATTTGCCTCCCGGAGTTTCCCGGAAGTTCCGGTGTTTGTAATATACGGGCCGGGCGGAAACCGTCTTCGGGCGGAACCAATCTTCGCCACTTTTGGTTCCGCCCCCAAAAAGTCACAGTGTGACATCCTCCCCCGCCAATCTGTTCTAGTCCCTAGAACACCTTCTCACAGCCTATTCACCGTAATGTATAGGGGGCCGACCTCGGTTCTCTCGCTGGGACCGCCGAGGGGGCGAGGCAGGGTCGACTCTGGCTGGCATGTTCTCAGGTCCTCTTGGAGCGGCCCAAGCGGGTGCATTCACTGGGCCTCTCGGGACCACAGCCCATCCTCCGATCCAGGGGGCTACTGGTGCTGGCTCCTTTGGAGCCTCTTCCACGGGGCTAGGATAGTTCGGACAGGGGCGGATCATATTACGATGGACCACGCGGTCCGGCCCGGGCTTCCCTTCCGGCCGGATCGTGTACACAGGTTGCCCAGGCCGCTGCTGGCTTTGGACTACGTACGGGATGGTTTCCCATCGAGCGCTCAACTTCCCTTTTCCTTGCCGCCGGTTATCTCGTACGAGGACCCTTTCTCCGGGGAGTAGAGGAGCATCTCGGGCCGTCCGATCATATAGCCTCTTGTTCCTAACCCCTGCCATCTGTATCTGCTTCGTGACCTGCTCGTAGGCGAAATGCAGGCGCTGATGGTGACGTCCCACCCATTCCGTCAAACTCACTTCCTCCTCGTTCGCTGCTGCTCCCAACATCAGATCTATAGGCATCCGCACGTGTCTGCCAAACATCAGGTAAGTGGGGGTATACCCCGTAGTGCTATGTACGCTGTTATTGTAGGCTTGCAGCAAATTTGGCAAGGCACTCATCCAGTCGTCCTGACGTCCTTGATCCAGGGTACCCAACAACCCCAGCAAGGTCTGGTTAAACCTCTCGCATCCTCCATTTCCCTGGGGGTGGTACGATGTAGTATGCGTCTTCGTACAGCCATACAATTGACAAAGCTCCCGGATTACCCGTGATTCAAAATTTGGCCCCTGGTCTGAATGCAGGAACTCGGGGCATCCAAATGGCTGGAAGACAGTTCTCCATAGGGCCGTGGCAGTGGTGTTCGCTGTTTGATCTAGGGTGGGGATAGCCCAAGCATATTTAGTGAATAAGTCAGTGACCACAAGAATGTTTTGGTAGTGGTCCATGGGTCGACCCAACGTCAAAAAATCCATGGCTACAATATGGAGAGGGGCCTTTGCATTGATGGGAACCATCGGTGCTCTGACCTCATGCCTTGACTTAAACAGAGTACACCTGGGACATGCCTGAATAAACGTCCTCACCGACGTCTCTAGCCCTGGCCAATAGAAGTGCCTACGCAGGAGGGACACAGTCCTCTCCTGCCCTTGGTGCCCCAACTGGTCGTGATAGGCCGAAATCAAGGCTTGTACCTGATCCCCTGGTACCACGATCTGACAAACTTCTTCTTCCAACCCCGGATCTTTAATACCCCTACATAGCACGCCTTCTCTCAATTTCAGCTTGGCCCACTGCCCCATCAACTTCCGTCCTGTCTCAGTTTGGGCTTGCCTTTCCGCCGGGGTCGGCCGTCGGCCTTGTTCCAGCCACTCGCTTAGATCCCTCACCTCTCGGCTCCTCTGTTGCCTTTCCCTCCAACGACGGGGGTCCCATCCCCAACTTACGGGCACCGCCTCTTGTTGGCTCCCCGGTGCGTCTACCACGCCTACCATGCACCTCTCTTCCGCTTGGTCCGTTGTCGGCTCTGCTATGCCTCTCAGATCTTCCACTTCCGGGAGTCGGGACAACACATCGGCATTGGTGTGCTCCCGCCCAGGGCGATACTGAAGCTGGTAATCAAAGTTCGCCAACTGGGCCACCCACCGTTGCTCCACGGCTCCTAGCTTTGCTGTCTGTAAGTGTACAAGCGGATTGTTATCTGTGACTACTGTTACCTTGGCGCCCCAGAGATAATCCTTAAATTTTTCGCTGAGCGCCCACTTCAGTGCCAGCAACTCCAATTTGAAAGAACTGTAGTTGGCGTCATTCCTCTCCGCAGGGTGTAGGCTCCGGCTGGCGTAAGCAATTACCCGTTCTGTCCCTTCCTGCCATTGGGCCAACACCGCCCCCAGGCCAAGATTGCTGGCATCTGTGTATAAAACAAAAGGCTTTGTGAAATCAGCATAGGCTAAGATTGGGGCCTGTAGTAACTCCTGCTTGAGTTTTTGAAAAGCAGCTCCACACTCCGAGCTCCACTCAATGGTTGGGGACCCGCGGCCCCGAGGGCGACCTGTCCCAGACAGTAGCTGATTCAAAGGCTTTGCAATTTTGGAAAAGTTCTTGAGGAACCGCCTATAATATCCCACGAAGCCCAAGAAGGACCTTACCTGCCTTACCGTCTTCGGGGCACTCCAGTCCCGTACTGCAGACACTTTCTCTGGGTCCACCGAAACTCCCGTGTCACTCACCACATGACCCAGAAACTTAACCTCCCGCCGCAAGAGATGGCACTTGTCGGGCTGCAACTTTAACCCGTACTTCTCCATCGCTTGGAAGACCTTCTCGAGATGTTGTAGATGGGACTCGAAGTCTGGGGAGTAAACAATCACATCATCCAAGTAAACAAGCGCTGATTCCATCAATTGACCTCCCAAACACCGCTGCATTAGCCGCTGAAACGTTGCGGGGGCGTTGCAAAGGCCGAAGGGCATCCGGTCCCACTCAAAACGGCCGAATGGGGTCGTAAAGGCGGTCTTCTCCCGGTCGGCCTCCTCCACCTGCACCTGCCAGTAGCCACTGGCCAAATCCAATGTGGAGTACCACGCCGATTGTGTCAGGCTAGCAAGGGAGTCTTCAATTCGAGGTAAGGGGAAAGCATCCTTCTTTGTTACCTGATTCAGCTTTCGATAGTCAACACAGAACCTCCAAGCCCCGGTCTTCTTTTGTACCAACACGATAGGTGCCGCCCATGGGCTACTACTCTCCCGGACGATTCCCTGGCCAAGCATGCCCTGCAGTAGGGTACGCACCTCGGTGTATAGTGTGGGCGGTATCGGCCGATACCTCTCTCGACTCGGTCCAGCTTCTCCCGTAGGGATACTGTGTTTTACCACTTTGGTGCACCCATAACCCTCATCGTAGGCGGAAAAAACGTGCTGCCATTTCTTAAGCAGTTCTTGCAGCTTACGTGTCTGTGCCGGTTCCAAATCCTCCCCTTTCAGACGCTCACCCACCAGATGGCCGGGCATGCCTTCTCTAGTGGCCTTGGGTGGCGGGTCCACTTGAGTCAGGGCCACCTCGACTACAGCAGGGCGCACCTGGCGGAAGCTTACATCTCTTCCCTCTCGCACCTGATGGGGTTCGACCGTTGTTATCCTTGCCAACCTTTGATGTCTGTGCAAATGTACGGCGTAGGGGTTCTCATTACGGACTTTAACTGGGACTCTTCCTCGTCGGATCACCGTCAGGCCTCGGGCCACTTCTACCTGTTGACAATCCACATGAGGTTCTACCAACACCCAGTCTTCGGGCTCACCTTCTCGTTGCGGGACCCTCGCCCACACTATGGCTTCGCTCCCGGCCGGCACAGACAATGTGAAGGGACACGCCACTCGACCAACTTCTTCCCGGTCCCTCCGGACCTTGGTCATTTGCACCCGGCGACAGTCGGCCACAACACGTTCCCACTTGGGTCGTTCGGCCGGCGGTATTCTCTGGACGGGCCCTGCCCGAAATAATTCCTCCCAGCACTCCGAGAGGACGTTCATACCTAAGAGAGCCCTGTGTGTGCCCAAACAATGATCTTGGACGATGATCTATCCCTTCTGGGGCACTACCACTCCATGGATCTCCAAATCCGCCAGCCGATAGCCAATGTAAGGGATGTCCAGGCCGTTTGCTCCTTTCAGGGTGAGCCAGGGGGCCTCTCCTCCATGTACACCTTGCTCTCCAAATAATTCGTGAGACAGACTTTCGGAGAATAGGGTAACCTGTGAGCCTGTATCGACGAGGCACCGAATCTTGACGCCACACACTTGGACCTCCACCACTGGGCTATGCCCGATCATCCCACTCCTGGAGTCAGCTCCTTCAGACGGGTCTTCTAAGGGGGTCCCGACCACACGACCCACTGTGGCCGGTTGACCTAAAAACCCCCCTCCGAAGCTCTTCGGGGCCCACACTGTCGACTATAATGGCCCGGTTCCCCACAGCGGTGACATATCGGCCTCCCCTGCTCATCCCACTCGAACCGAGGCCGGCTAGGCCGGTTGGGACGTCTGACTGGCTCTCGGCCTCCATCCGAATACACCCGATCTCGGGGGATAGGTCTCACCTCCTCTCTTGCATGTCCCAGGCGTAGCTCTCCCAGCAACGTTTTAGACAGTTCGGACATTTGGTCTCGGACATCCTTCAGGAGTTCCAATTTCAAGGCCTGTTTCCAATCCGTTACCTCTGGGGCCGCCGCCGCAGACCCACTTACGGCTGCACACACCGGAGGGTCTTTCACCTCAGCCTCATCGCTTTCCAGTGCCACCGCCTCCTTCCTAAGGTCTTCAAAGGTAAGCACGAGGTCTCTCCGAAACTGGACTCTCAGACTCTGACGTACAGGGCCTTCTCTCAACCCCAGTAGGAACTGGTCTCTCAATAAGGTTTCCCCATCTCCCAGCCCATGATCTGGACGTCCCATGTAATCGTGTGAACTGCTCTCGTAGTCTCAGTGCAAAAGCCCTACTGGGTTGACGGGGGCCTTGTTTACAAGCGAAGAAATGAGCTCGGAGGACAGCAACTGGGGTGGTATCGCCATATTGTTCAGTGAGGAATTGAAAAATGGTCTGGGCGGTGGCTCGGACAGCTTCTGGGGCGGCCTGTACTTCACGCCGGGCTTCTCCCTCTAGTGAATTCAACACTAACTGCAGCCGTTGTGCAGCACTCAGCCCTTGGAGGCTGGCCAAGTATTCGATTTGGGCTTTCCATTCGGACAGGCGTACTTCGGACTCCACGCCGCCGTATTTCTGCACCCAGGGGTTTCCCATAAACACTGGCATGACACGGGGTGGGGCCTCTGGCAATTCGTTGTCGGTCATTGGGGGACCCTGGTCGCTCAACTCGAGGTGAAACCCTGCCGACTACGCCAAAATCTGTCACAGGTCGGAGCGGACCACAGATGTTGCAAGTCACGCCCCTTCCTAGTTTCCACCCCGAGGAGGTCTCAAAGCGACCCCAATGACCAGACAGACCAAGCGTAAGTAATATTAAAACAACTTTATTTAAATTAATTAAAATAATTCAGGGAGGGGGAGGTAAATCTTAAAATTATCGTCTCTGTCCAGCAGGAGGAGAAAGGGGCCGGAGAGGACTATGCGGCGAGGGTTAGTATGTCCCTTTGGGCTTTTGTTGACTCGTGGCGCCCTTCTTTTCTCCTGAAGGCAGAGTGAAACACACAATGAATAATCGATCCGGTGAGAGTGGCTACCTGTTACTTGGGTCCATACGACTGGCTGATAAATGACTTGTTCCTCCGATCTCTTCGTACAGGGCGCGCGGGCGGCGCCTCCCCTTCTACACACTCCGAGGTGAGCGCCAACCCGCGACACAGAACTCCAATGGCACTGCAAGAGAGAGGTCACTCAAACTGCGGGGGACAACACAGGTAGGTACTTCACAGGCAACTGGGGCTCTATTCTCACTTTAGTGATTCGTAGCAATGGACAAAGGTAGGTATTTCACAGGCAACTGGGGCTCTATTCTCCCTTTAGTGATTCGTAGCAATGGACAAAGGTAAGTATTCCACAGGCAACTGGGGCTCTATCCTCACTTTAGTGATTCGTAGCAATGGACAAAGGTAAGTATTCCACAGGCAACTGGGGCTCTATTCTCACTTTAGTGATTCGCAGCAATGGACAAAGGTAGGTATTTCACAGGCAACTGGTGCTCTATTCTCCCTTTAGTGATTTGTAGCAATGGACAAAGGTAAGTATTCCACAGGCAACTGGGGCTCTATTCTCACTTTAGTGATTCGTAGCAATGGACAAAGGCAAGTATTCCACAGGCAACTGGGGCTCTATTCTCACTTTAGTGATTCGTAGCAATGGACAAAGGTAAGTATTCCACAGGCAACTGGGGCTCTATTCTCCTAGAATACTTCTCCTGGGCGGTGGGCTTACGGTGAAATACTGCGATACAGTAAGTAGATGAACTGTCAGACCTGGAGTAGTAAATCGTCGTAGCGCAGGCCTCCACAGGGATTTCCTGTGCGTCGGGGAAAGTTAAACACTGTCGCACCGGGCCGAACGCTTCCCTCTCCTCTCTTCTATTTGCAGTTTAAGGGATCTGGACCGGGGTGAACCTTTGAAGAGGCTCCACAACAGGTAAAGTAAATCCACACAGCTAATTTGCAACAGTAAAACTTCCTCCTTGCATATAGGTATAATTTTTGGCTTTTACTCACACCAGTCTTGCTTACGTGTATTCTTCACCACCGCTTCCACAGAGCCAGGGTATTCTGAAAAGGGCCTAGACAGGACGTTACATTTGGGTCTCCATGCAGGGGTCGAAAAATGGCATTTAGATGAAAATGGCGCTTCACCAGCCTCAACGGTCACTGGTCTCCCCCACGACTCATCCAGTCCAGGGTGGCTACTGACAACACAACCACAGCATACCACTGCAAGATTTCAAGTGTACACACTCACAGCAAAGACAAGGACTCACCCACTGCACTCCACACACTCTACGTGAAATAGGGTCAGAACCACGGTTTACTAGGACTTATCCTGGGGTTTCGTTGGGCGTTGTTGATAGATGAAGGGCCGGAGGAATAACGTTGCCGTCACGACTGCTTGCGGCTTCCTGTACTCGTACTTCCCGGCTCACCCAAAACTCTGCTCCGTAATGGGGCCGCTGGCCTATTTACCAGATGCTCACAACATACGCTGGATAATGCACTCTCCCCAATGATGTACAATGCACTGTCCAATAGTACTCACAAATGAACGATAACACTCTTCCTTTGTCTCCTTCTCCTTCTAGCTGTCCAATCCTCTTCACACCATCGGTTTTCCGTTGCTGGAGATCGCCCTTGACGTTACTTCCGGTGAGTACTTCCTATGACTGTGACTCCAACACATCAGTAGTTTATATATAGATGGTCTCATCAGACATCAATAAATGTTGTATACTCAGCCCAGTTACTAGTGTCCTTGTCTCCTTCTTCACCCCGTGAAGATCCTCTGCCTTCACCAATGCTGACTCTGCCCAAACCTCTACACTGCCCGCCGGATCGGCCTGAAACGATTCAACTCCAACTCCTGTTTGAATTTCTGAGACTCTTTTTATACCCTTCCTGTTCTCTCCATTGTCCAATCCACGATCGCCGCGTTTATTGTCCTCACCTGTGCCTCGTACAGCCCAATTTGCCTCCCGGAGTTTCCCGGAAGTTCCGGTGTTTGTAATATACGGGCCGGGCGGAAACCATCTTCGGGCGGAACCAACCTTCGCCACTTTTGGTTCCGCCCCCAAAAAGTCACAGTGTGACAATTTACCATAAAATTTGTAGTAAAAATAAATACAAGTGGTAATTAGTTTGCCGAAAAACAAAAAAGCACTTAAAAAACATGGTAAAAGTCAAATAAAATTCTTTATTATTAAAGTCATGAGAGGATGGATGGATAATGAAAGTGAAGGTGCAGTTCAGAAAGGAACTATTAATTTTGTTGCATGTCCCCAACCTAAGGATTTAAATTTCCATACACAAAATAGGATTGTACATGTTTCAGAATGTGCTGTAGGTGTACAGTATGAGTGTGAAATTTCCCAGTCCGCCCCTTGTGGAAATTAATGGCGCAGACATGCGGTTTCATTTACTACACACAGGTCAACTGAAGCTCACAGTGTTTTCAGCCTCTGACGCCTCAATATATGAGTACATGAACACAAACATAATCTGTAGAACTGCTGTGAGTCACTTCATGAACATTGTTATTATTTTGAGAAACTATCATCATTTCATAAAAAAAAGAGACAGCAGTTGCAAAAAAACTAAGGTGTTTAGTACAGAAAATAGGACACATGCTTATTAGAAAACTGTATTTGAGTTCATGTATATGCTTTTATCTTTTATCTTATTAACAATTTTTTCCCCCAAACTCTTGTTAGATGCAGTGTTTCCTGTATTTATGCAAAGATTTGGTTTCAAAAACAGTATCTATAAACTATTCATTTTGATTTAAAATCTAAAATAAAAAGTCAGTACTAAAATCTGATTGTGTGGTGGATGTGTACAAATGTGATCATCTTAATTCAAGTGATGAACTACGGTGAAAATCTGGCAGTGTTGAACACTACAGTAAGGTAAACCTCGCATGGTGTAAATATTTGAAAATGATTAACAGGCAAATAGACATTCATTAGAAATTTAGAAAAGTTATCAAAAAGTACTAAAAAGTAATTAGTTTAATTACTTTATTAAAGTAATTAAAAAAGTTAAACTACCATTACATTTTAAATAGGGTAATTTGTAATCTGTTACCTTTTACATTTCCAAAGTAGCATTCCCAACACTGTCTCTTTAGGAGTGTGAGACTGATTTCAGATCCTCTTCTGTGTGTGCTGGTCTGCAGACAGAATCTCAGAATACAAACATCACTAAACCCTGAAGAGACTCGTTTAGGAGGTTTGGAAAGACCGTTTGGTTGTGATGTCATGATATTTGACTAAAGGTCTGTCTTTTTAAATCTTTCAATAGAAGCACATGATCTTATGATAACCATGGAGCTGTAAAATATAACAATTTTGTGACATATTCAATGTGAAATGTCCACTGGTTGGTGCTAAAAGAGTGTTTATTTTATTCTTATATTTTTGACTTATGAACATACTGTATGGTATGTTTTATGTGATGTTGGTTTTGAAGATTTTACCGCAGTTCTGACTTTAAATGTTTAATGCTGTGCTGTAAGTCTAATGCTCCATAACGTTTTAAAATAAAGATTTTAAAAGTTTAAAATCTGCACAACACCTCAACCTACCCAACAGTATGAAAAAAATTGTACGTGACATAAAACCATAGTCGCAAGCATGCTGTTTTAGCTTTTTTTTTTTTATATCTCTTATCGTTCAGCTCTTTCCTCGTGAGTCATGTTTTTGACAGGATTCGTAATCAAGGATTCCAAATCCTCAGGTAGACAAAACTAACCCACCTGCAACTCGGGCCGCAAAAAAATAAAAATAAAATATTGTACTCGACTCACTTCCTGACCCGCATTTTTTAAAAGTAGTAAATGCGTCACCCCTTTATATTAATTTAATTACTTAAATAGGCTATAGCCTACAGGATAATAAGCGTTATGACCGCACACAAAAGGCTTGCCACAAAGAACCGGTAAAGTAATGATTATGCATGTGTCTAAATTAGCAAGGAGACATTTAATTTTTTAATAATAAACTGGTTTTTCTGTGTCGCTGCTAAGATGAAGGTGATGATGCGGATTCGCCATGTACGCCAGAGAGAAATGCACATTTCATATGGATTACATATTCAGATTATAGCCTATTTATTTTGGTTTGAATATTTTCATTTAAAAGTAGACATTTCTTTTAATTCTTTTTAAACCCACCGACTAAGAGATTAAGACACTACCTGACCCAAAATATCACCCAAAGTTACTACAGCTTTTTTCTTAGCTTAGCAGAATCTGGAAAAAAGACTGGGGCTAACTTGTTACTGCAGTCAGTAGAGCGATGTGTGTGATGTATGCTTGTCACTTCTGCTGCCCAAACTTTGTCATCCTGTGGGTCATTTGGTTTATTGAAAAACGATTGCATTGATTTTGCATGTTTCTTGATGATGTGCTTTTTTCTGTGGTACTCACATGCACCATGTCGCTTCACCGTCATATTCTCCACAATGTCCCACAGAAAAACTACTTTTGCATAAAATGCAAAAAGCTCTCTCTGCTTCACCATCTTCTGGTCTTAACCAAGCGTATGTAGCGGTCCATTTGGTATTAAAAGTGCATCTTCTCTTTTTTGTGTGCTTAACCCGACCGAACAGCATGCACGCTCCAATTTGAGATTGTTGACAATCTTGAGGAGGCGTTAGTGCACCAGTCAACAGTTCAACTAACACTTTTATTGCTCTCCTCTGAACTATTGGACATAAGTTAACAGTACGCCTATGATGTATCTGTGTATTTATTAGGCAATGTCGAATTAAAAAGACAAATTGAAAAATAAAATTGCTGTACAGTACAACAATAAACGGGATTGGTGGTTACTCTATTCCCGCCAGTTATTCAGCTAATAAAGTTTAGGCCTATGTATTTCAAAATTGTGTCTAGTACTATATAAATTACAAAGGTTTCATTGGCATCTTTATTTCAAAGAACCAGACCGATGACTCGTAACCGGGGGTAACCGAGGGTGACCGCAGGCACCCACTCATTTTGGATCAACCCATGCATCACTGTTGTCTACATTAAACAGGATGCATTTGACAACGGGGTTTTCATTTTAAAAAAGTGTCTCATTTTCCAAAAGTGTCCATTCCACACTGAAACATCAGAAAAACTTAAATTTGCATTCTGCGCATGCGTAAAGCCTAAAAAAAGCTGACTTCAGATGATACACATGAAGCAGACATTATACATTTTCATGCAGTTCTTCTGACAGGATTATTTTATTAACAAAAATAATTCACCATTCACTAATGCAACCAAAGTCGCACACACTCACGATTGCATGTATGATCTAATGCTCCGTCAAAAACCCACCTGGAACGCAGCATAAAATACAACTGCACTCATGTTTTGCCGCAAATAGCGATCAGAACTAAATTTGCTTTCATCTTTGCAGGAATGTGATCTGAAGATTGTATAAAGTGTGAAAGTGCATTTCACATAACGTCCACAATACCAGTATAAACACAATTATAAATTGGTATAATATACATGACATGAGTACAATAGCATCATCGTTTTCAAAAGCCCTCTTTTACAGTCCACTCTGCAATACAAAAACACTTATTTAAACAAAAACGTATTAGTGTGGACAAGGCCTTAATTTATTATCAGCAGAGCCAAGCAAGCTTGTTACATCTAGAAAGTGATACATATTGAGCTGTAATAATAACAGTGTATGAAAACGATTACAGGTGCTCGTTGATTTGAAAAAAAAGAAAAAAACCTGCAGGAAGAATTGCTAGTTCATATTTGAAAATATTTTTTTGAAAGCAAATCAGTCCATACAGTTCAAGAAATATCTGGGCCCAGAGAGCTTTATTTTAGAGTTCTACAGAGCCTTTAGATCTTCTTTATATATCAGCATTCTATAATGACTTCCTTAAATTAGACCGTCTCCATTATCCTTACTTTTTTTAACTGTTTAAACACATTTACAAAACTATGCCACTTTTTCCTCAAAACTTTACACACAAATCCAATGAATTGCACACACAAGATGCAAAAGGCCTCACATCTCTGGCAGAATGCAAAACATGTTTTATTAAATAGAAAATTGAGTCAAAGGCTGAGAATTTGTGAATGGTTTTGCAGATTTGGAGTGTGCTTCTGCTGTTTGAGTGTCAGCTTTCAGAAAGATTGTGTGACTAAACAGTTGAAATAAGAAAAAAAATAAAATAAATAAAAACCTGTAAAAAAAAAAGCATAACCCCTCCCAAGTTGTGGTCCCCATAACATATGAAAGGCTGCTCTGACTTACGCCACTGGCTAGTGCCTATCTTTAGTCAGAAGCCTGGCAAGTGCTGATTCTAATGGTTCGAAAGGGGTGCCAGTCAGCCCTTCGAGCACTATGTCTAAATCCCCTGGAGGGACTGTTGCTCTAGTGGGTTCCTCAACCACTTTGCCCCACGAATGATGCGGGCGACTAGAGGGTGCTTTCCCACAGAAACCCCATCAATAAAAACATGGCAAGCCAAACTAGAGGCCATGTAAGTTCTGAGAGTACTAGGGCATGTGCCATAAGGACAATTTATCTTGCAGGAACTCCAGTACTGAAACAATTTGGCAGTGAGCTGGGTCAACATGGTGTGTCATGCACCAGCCCTCAAAAACACTCCATATGACGGCATAAGTTCTTCTAGTGGAGGGAGCCCTAGCACTTAGAATAGTCTCTATTACATTAGCTGGAAGGCCAGCAACATTTAGTTGGTCCCCCTGACATAAAGGTTCCAGAGCTCAGGCAGGGGATGAAATAATGTCCCCTGTGCCTGAGAGAGAAGATCTCTCCTGACTTGAATCGCCTATGGCGAGCCACCGATAAGTGATATTAGATTTGAGAACCAATCTCTGGTCGGCCAACGGGCAGCTATCAGTAAGAGGCGAGACCCCTGTCGACAGACCTTGGCCAGGACTCTTGGGAGCAGAGCAATCAGAGGAAAGGCATAAAGACAAAATCTTGGTCTTGCATGGGCCATCATGTCCAGACCCAGGAGTGCTGGATGAGTCAAAGAGAAGTAGAAGGGACATTGTGCCTTCTCCTGTGAACCAAAGAGGTCCACTTCTGCTACTTAAAATCTTTCCCAGATTTGACTCATTACTTCGGGGTGGAGTTTCCATTCCCCCGTGTTTCGCAGCTTGTCTGGACATGCTGGACAGCTACCATGAGACCTAATAGTCTCCAGAAGTGATGAACAGTGACTTTCTGGCCTAGCTTGATGCTCTTTAGGGTGGTTAGAATGGATTCGACTCGTGCAGGAGACAGCTGTGCCTGCATATTCAGCAAATTCCTTACCACCCCCAAATATGTTGTCCTCTGAGCAGGAGAGAGAACGCTTTTCTTGGCGTTGAGTCTCAGCCCCAGAGATTTGAGATGAGCTAGGACGACATGCTGATGTCGAAGTGCAAGCTCTTGATACTGGGTCAGATTCAGCCAGCCATTTATATAAATTTTAAATGTACGTATATGCCCTGGATCTTGTGTAAGTGCGGGATGACAAGGCTAGGCCAAATGGAAGAACCTGATACTGGTAAGCATCCCCCCCAAAAGCGAACCTCAGGAACCTCCTGAGTTGTAGCAATATTTCAATAAGAAAATACACATCCTTTAGATCTAATATTGGACGCAGCCCCTCGTCTTTCTTGGCAATCAAGAAATACCGTCTGTAATAGCCTGACTCTCTGTCTGGCAGGGGAACACATTCTATGGCCACTTTGACCAGTGAGTTAACAATCTGTAATTCCTGTGCCAACGCATATGCCCGTGCTGGTTTCACAGAAGTGGAGACCAATGATTTAAATGATGTTGCTCCTATAGGGGAGAGATGACCCACTAGCGTCTCTCTCACCTACGAAATCATTATGTACAAAATCTAATTATAGGGCTTTAATGTAGTCACTGCACGAGTCACAACCTAGTAACTCATGTGCTCATAATCGCGAAAGGAGCGCTAGGAGAGACCACTCACAATGTCCATTTTAACAAAAGCTAGAGCTACAGGAGCCTCTGCCCAATCCAAAGAAGTGCCTGGGCACGCTTCAGAGTTGGGCGCGAGAACCTTGCGATCTTCCAGATCAAAACGCGATTTTAATGAGCAGGAAGCAGCTCATTTCTCGTGAGAGAAAAGAGTCTAGTGCAGATAGGAAGTGAACCGCGGTGCTCATACATGCCACTTTAGAATGTGACAGCAGCCTGCTTTTCTTTCAAAATTAAAACATGCGATTACCTCTTCAGAGATCGGCCATGGAGAGCGAGGCATGATTCTCTTATAGAATCAGCAAGAATAGGAAGTTGAAAACTTACATTTTTTATTTAAACTAATGCTTTCAGCAGTGTGGCACACACACACAAACACACACAATGTGGTCTCTGAAGACAAAAAAAACCTGAGGATGTTTCCGTTTCACTTATATTTACAACCTGCAGGTGCACGTTATCCATGACGTCCGTCAACTGAGGTTATTATATACCTATATACCTACACTTAATTGGCTGAATAACTGTTGCGAAGATGACGCACTAGCTCAGTCTGCAGGTAGAGATGGAGGAGGCAAAGAACGGCGCTGTTTTTGGTAAAACATGATTTTGAAGACTTCATTAAGTTTTGTTTTATTGAAAACTCTTTTTAAAAGATTTTTGTTTTGTATAAACTGTATCTTAATTTTGATCAAAGTTTTATCAATAAATAAATTGCCCATAGCAAATATATAGCAGACAATGTAATAAGCCACCGACACAATCACTGGAGGGCGCCGAAACTCAGCTTGGGCCTCACAGATTTGATAAATATAGGCTATCTATTACAGAAAGCTTGAAATGTCTACTAATATTCAAATCAAAATAAATAAGCAACTCTCTCAATATGTAATCCATATGAAATGTGCATTTCTCTCTGGCATTCATGGCGAGTCCGCATCGTCAAATTCATCTTTTCAGCAACACAAAAAACACCAGTTTATTACTAAACAATAAAATGTCTCCTTGCATATTTTCGAACCAGCAGGCCATTCTGGGTTGAGCGAGCGACCCCACGGAATGAGTGAGTGGAGCGGAATATTCAGAAATGCGCTCTCTGCTCATGAGCTCTTATCGGAACAAACCCGAACTTCACTGTCTGCTGAACTTGCAGAAACATCAAAATAGACATAGCCAGACTAGAATATATTAGTACAAATTATGAGCTTATTGACGATGTTTTATAATTCTTGATAAAATTTGAATATATTAAAGGGGTGAAATGCAATTTCATGCATACTGAGTTTTTTACACTGTTAAAGAGTTGGATTCCCATGCTAAACATGGACAAAGTTTCAAAAATTAAGTTGTACGTTTGAAGGAGTATTTCTGTTCCAAAAATACTCCTTCCGGTTTGTCACAAGTTTCGGAAAGTTTTTTTCGAGTATGGCTCTGTGTGACATTAGATGGAGCGGAATTTCCTTATATGGGTCCTAAGGGCACGTTTGCCGGAAGAGAGCGCGCTCCCGTATAGCAGAGCAGAGAGAGCACAGACATTCACTGATCAGAGCGAGAGCGCCGCGAAATGTCACAAAAGGAGTGTGTTTTTGGTTGCCAGGGCAAGACAACTCTGCATAGATTACCAAAAGAGAAACAGCATTAAGGGACCAGTGGATGGAGTTTATTTTTACAGAGCATCAACGGAGTTGTGCAAGTGTTTGTGTTTGTTCCCTCAATTTCGAAGATGCTTGTTTTACAAACAAGGCCCAGTTTGACGCCGGATTTGCACATCGTTTATTTCTTAAGGATAATGCAGTCCCAACGAAAAAGGGTCACGATCGTATGTTGCAACCGCATGCGGTGAGTAAAACTGCTTCACATATCTCTGTGTTGTTAACTTAGCTATCGGCGCGTAAGCACATCAAGTAAACAACATGCAACGTTGTCATCAAACTGCACTTTCCACATGTACAGCTTAAAAAAAAAACAAAAACAAAAAAAAACAAAGTGGAACTTAGGAAGCAAATATATACAGTTTAAGTACATACCACCATAAATTTCAGCCTCTGGATCTGATTCTGGATCATAAATATATGCTGAATCTGACTGTTAGCCATGGTTTGTTTATGTTCAGCGCTTTGGTCAGCTTTGCTGTGATAAATGTGCTATATAAATAAACTTTACTTACTTACTTAATAAATATTTCTGCCTTGTATGGTGATTATAATCCACATCAGATCAAGTTATTGCAAAGACTCCTGCTGACTGAAAGTGAGTTTTCAGCTCAACTTACTAAAAAAAGTGTTTATTGCTGGTGTTATAGCTGTTATCTTTCTAAAATGATCTCCAGCGCTGAGCTCTCCAGACACAGAGAAACTCCTCTTTGTTCATAACCCCTCCTCTAGCTCCAGCTGGCCCGCTTTGGCCATGGTTTTTGTCGGAGCAATAAACCCTGGCCGTTGGCCCCGAGGAAGCCCCGACGAGGCACGATCAAGCCCCGGAAGTGACAATGGAAATGCGACTGGCCCTGGCCCTGGCCCTGGCCCTTTATCTTAATTTTGTTATTGCTAAATACCCATCTAAATTAAAAATTTATCTTAATTTAATTTGTTAAAAAAGTATTGTTTTTACTGGTGCGTTGGTCTATTTATTTTATGTCTATTTAGAGTGCCGAGGTGTTAAGATGTCACAGGGGACTTATTTTATTTCTCTATTCCAACTTCCAAGTGGTCTACTCTACGTTAGTTATGAATAAATCATGTTAAAACATGTATAAATGACTCATTCTTGAAAAAAGGCAAAATAGCTGTGTGTGGGCTTTTAAAAAGCTGTCAATCAAAATGTACTTTTCGGGCTCGGACTGAAATCTGTCGGGCTCGAGTCTTGTCGGGCCTAACTTTTATGGCCCGAATACAGCTTTACCTCAGAGAGTACATTCAGTGCAGCTGGCAGCATCACTCCGTTAAGATCTTCGCTGAAACCAAAGTGAACTTGTTAAGTTAAATAATATTAATGGTAATTTGCTGTTAAATGATGAAAAACTGTTCCATAAATTCTGTTAAACTCAAAAGATATATAAAAAAACTAAGTTGAAATAAATGTAATTTTATTTTATTATTGTTAATATAATTTGCTGTTTTAATAATAAAGATGACAGACTGCTTTATTATTATTAATTTCCAAGCTGCATTCATTCGCGCGGCATTCGGGGGGGAAATCCAATAGCGTCACAGACCTAGTTGACAGAGCTGGGGCTTTGACATCAGTAGCATAAACAGCATGCATAATCGAGGCACTGACCCTTCTTGCTCGAGCAGCAAAGCACAATGAAGATTTCTGCTGTTTTCTTGTCCTCTTTTCAATCTCTACAGCCTGTGCCTCTAAAACATCAGCATGTTTTTGTAGTGCCTGGCAGTGCTGTTCCAATACTTATAAATCACATCCAACAAGCCTGGGGTTATGTAGGCAGTGAAGGGATATCAATTGTGTGACAGGCTGCACAGGATCTCTGAACTCCTCACAGTAATTGGAAGCACACAAAGTATAGCAGACTTGCCACCTGTTTTATGATGATAAGTGTAAAACTGTCTTAGCTCTGAATGTGTAGGTGATGGTGTAGGGATCGTCTTGGTACAAGTCCTCAATCCATGCTTGTTGTCAGTCTCACCATCCAACAGAGAGTTCATTGATTTTTGCATGGCAACAGCAGAGGTGTAATTAATATTATGGCCTACCTCACCATAAACTTTGTTCACATTACTCTGTAAGATCCAGTATGTAGACATGTCTTTGACAGTCCTCATTTCTCTGCACTGGACACTTTCTTCCATTTTAAAAAGCAAGGCCCCAACATGGGTGCATGTCTCAGCAACACCAGCCATCCACGTACAACTGGCTGAGGAAACTTCACCAATGGTGTCGATGATAACCCAAGCCTTCAGAGGAACTTCACTAAGAAGCTATGACTACATCACCTGTACATAAAGACAGAATGTTAATCACTGACAGATAAATTAATTATCTGATTTATACAAATTCAATTTATTTAAATTTATTAAATTTGTAATTAATACAAGCAGAACCACCTACTTTATCTTGTTTTTATGCTAACGCTTTCAAACTAACTTGTAAATGTAAATTATGTATTTCAATGTAAAATAATGTAATGTAAATTATTGATTATGAATTATGTTTTCATTATATATATATATATATATATATATATATATATATATATATATATATATATATATATATATATATATATATATATATATATATATTATGGCAAGCCGTTCAGGAAATAATTATATTTATAATATGAAGTCTAAATATATAGAATGAAAGTTTGAATATATATAGAATGAAAAGCTGAATATGGAATGAAAGTCTGAATATATATAATGAAAGTCTGAATATATAAAACGGATTTCTGAATATATAAAACTAATTTCTGAATATATATATAGAATGAATGAAAGTCTGAATATATAAAACGAATTACTGAATATATATGGAGTGAAAGTCTGAATATTTAAAACAAATTTCTGAATGTATATAGAATGAAAGTCTGAATATATAAAACAAATTTCTGAATATATAGAATGGAAATCTGAATATATGAAACAAATTTCTGAATATATAAAATTAATTTCTGAATATATAAAACTAATTTCTGAATATATATAGAATGAAAGTCTCAATATACAAAACTAATTTTTTAATATGTAAAACGAATTTCTGAATATAGCCTATATGGAATGAAAGTATGAATACATAGAATGTAAGTCTGAATATATAAAACGAATTTCTGAATGTATATAGAATGAAAGTCTGATTATATAAAACAAATTTCTGAATATATAGAATGAAAATCTGAATATATAAAACGAATTTCTGAATATATAGAATGACAGTCTGAATATATAGAAAGAAAGTCTGAATATATAAAACGAATTTCTGAATATATATAGAATGAAAGTCTGAATATATAAAACAAATTTCTGAATATATAGAATGAAAGTCTGAATATATAAAACAAATTTATGAATATATAGAATGGAAATCTGAATATATAAAACAAATTTCTAAATATATAGAATGACAGTCTGAATATATAGAATGAAAGTCTGAATATATAAAACGAATGTCTGAAAATCTGATGTTATCAGCGCCATCTTGTGTTATTCATCTACTATTTTACACATTTTGAGCAATGAGCGAGTCCGCACGAAATTTAGTAGCAGCAATTTTAAGTAAAGATCATCTAATTAACACCCTGGCGTATGCGTGTACGGGCCAAAATACAAGCATCCGTACTCAACATCGTTCTACTGATGAAGAAATGTATTCGCTATTTCACCGCGGAAGAGCGAATGCGGTGAACTTCACAGCCCAGGAAGTTCCTGCTTATCAAGCAAACATTACAGATAGAAACATGCCTTCTACCTCACAGGGACCACCCACAGCTATCTACAATCTTCGCCCGTTCACTCGAAAGGGACCTATAAGAGGTAAGAACAAAATTTGTGATAAGAGATAAGTGATAAGAGTTTTTGTCATAGCAAAATTCTGAAATATCTGTGAAATGTGTTAAATATGATTTCAGATGTAGACAATTGTACATCTTTAAATGTAATATACAATAATGAGGCTTAAGTAGTTAAACTTTGGAATCAGTAGTTACTGCTGTAGTAATGACATATGGTTGTGCACAAATGTTGTCTATAAACTAGAGAAAAAAAAATCTTAATATCAACTACATTTTACAGTGAATTCATTTAACACCGCTTCCAATTTATAAACAGAAAATATAACTTAATATTAAGTACATACATATTTAATTGAATTGAATATGTTGATTTTCTTCAATGTTAAGGTTTCAGGCACTAGGCAGTTTACGTCCAGTGGCTCAGTCTTTCACCAAAGAAGTTATTCTCCTGCCAGACCATACATCTACACATGTGCCAAGGTGTGCCAAGAAAGCTTGGCTTTTTGAAAATGGTCATATAAAATCTGCCTTAGAATTTGGCTGTGACAAAGTTATGCAGACTATAACATCAGCCTTCCAGCCAGTTGTCGAGGGATGCAGGTAAACGTTAGTTTGTTTTTATTCACATTTATTAAATTAGTTTATATTTTTGCAGTAATACTAGTAATATAATGTGCTTTGATAAATATCCCTTGTTGTGATATGTAACAAAATTAAAAAAAAATGGTTGTAAATATCTAATTCTTTTAAATTTATATTAACTGACCAACTGATAAACTGACAGTATAAAAATGTGAATGTGCAGACAAATGGTGTATTGAAACCATACCTTTCCATGTACTGTGTGGTTTTTATAGCTACAAAATAAGTTTCATATACAGTGTGCTTTTTATTTGGTCAGATTACAAATCTTGATGTCGTGCCATAACAAATTAGTGGAGCCATCCCTGACTTCCAAACAGACTTTAGGTGGAGACCTTCTGAAAAAACTTTTTCATCAGAAGTCCATTTATGTCAGGCCAGACAAGGTCATTTTAAGTGAAGAGAAAGAATCTGTAAGTAGTGCAGAATATTTATTTATTTATTTTAAATTACAGTATTGTCAAAATTCTTAGGCACCCTAGTATTTTCAGCCTCCAAAAATTGCTATAAGCCAGTTATTAATATATTTTGTTGTGGTGTGTATATAGTAAATATCAATTCATATTTCAAAACATTTCTTTTGACATGAAGTGTAATAATCAAATTAGACTTTTGTTTGCACAAGGACAACAGTTGGTCTGCACCACACAGAGATCTGATTTTGCAAGCATCCAGAATTTACAGCATTTTTGTTAGATCTTTCTTCAAGCATATTTGAGATGTTGCCACAGTTCTTCTGGATTTAGTCTTCTGGTTTCTTCTTTTTCTCCAATCACACATGGACTTGGTGATGTGAGATCACATCTCTTTGTGGTGCACCGGATGTTGTTAGACTCCTTGTGCATACATAATTCAATTCAATTAAATTAAATTCAAGTTTATTTCTAAAGTGCTTTTTACAATTCAAATCCTTACAAAGCAACATTACAGAAAATTATGTTTCTACAACATTTAGTAGTAGCTTATAAGTGGTGACTGTCAGTTTGTGCATGTGTGACAGGATTTGTAGAAAAATTAATACAAGACGTAGTCAGACAGATGATGGACATTATTAATATTATTAATAATTAATAATTATTATATGATTCAGTCACACATTTAGCAATAATTGTTAGTTCTGTTTGTTGATTCAGGGTTAGCATCATCTGAGGTCCTCTGAGGGTCAGCATCTTCTCTTCTCAGGTGTTCTGGATCCAGACTGGAGCTTGTGTAAATCCTAGTTACCACGGGATGTAAATCAAACATAGAAACAAAATAGAGACATCATTAGCATAGCTGCTGATCCAATGAAGTAAAATTAATTATTTTAACCCAAGCTAAAGAATAAAAATGCGCATTTGATCAGATGCAACTACACTCACAATTTAAGAGATACATTATTCAAATGCTTGGCGAACGAGATGCGTTTTTAATCTAGATTTAAACAGAGAGAGTGTGTCTGAACCCCGAACATTATCAGGAAGGCTATTCCAGAGTTTGGGAGACAAATGTGAGAAAGCTCTACCTCCTTTAGTGGACTTTGCTATCCTAGGAACTACCAAAAGTCCAGTGTTTTGTGACCTTAGGGTGCATGATGGATTGTAACATGGTAGAAGGCTAGTTAGGTACGCAGGAGCTAAACCATTTAGGGCCATATAGGTAAGTAATGATAACTTGTAACTGATACGGAACTTAATAGGTAGCCAGTGCAGAGACTGTAAAATTGGGGTAATACGATCATATTTTCTTGACCTGGTAAGAACTCAAAGCATTTTGGACTACCTGTAGCTTGTTTATTGAAGAAGCAGGACAACCACCTAGAAGTGCATTACAATAGTCTAGAGCAGTGGTTCCCAACCTTTTTCAACTCGCGGCCCACACAACCAAACACATATGTTTGCGCGGCCCACTTCAAAAAAATTTACTGACCCCGCTATTGTTGGGTTAATAACTTAGTACTCAGAAGCTAGATTTTAAACTATATTTATTGAATAAACTAGGGCTGTGCGATATGGAAAAAAACTATCGCGATTTTTTTTGATCAACTTTGCAATTGTGCTTTTACAGTCATAAATGCATTCAGGATTAATTTGAAACATATTTCCAAAAGAAAACCAATCAGAGCTTTATCAAAAAGTTGAAACATCTCTAGAACAGACATAAGTCAAAATTATCACTATAGTGAAGATGTAAAAAAATGTATAGACTTGTGGCAAAAAAAATTTAAAAAAAATCCTGTATACAGGGACTTTTTTTTCTTTTTTGCCATGCATTGTTCATCGAGCTCATTAATTGTAGCGGTGCCTCAGGTGTTTGCAGTGTGCATACAGTATGTGTATGCGGTCAGCAGTGAGAGCGCATAAATATAACGCGAAAGCACATTAAAATAATGCACGAGTGCGAATCTCTCTGTTCGCAGCAGATTTCCTTTGCTCTGTCACAAAACCGGTCGTGCTTGCTCAGATACACGCTGCTTTGCGAGGAGAGAGTGTGCACACTTAAAACGTGTCTCCTCTCACTTAAACTGCATCCTGTTCACTAACAAATTCACTCTATGCTCATGTGTTAGACATGAATTATTTTCCCACGTTTTTATTTCTAGGCTTTTACCGCAGTGAGAACGCTCTGATCCGTCAACATTGGCTCAGAAAAAAAGGCACATCACAGACAGTGTGTGAACCTGGAGTTAGGCATATGCGCACGCTCAAATCGTGATTTTAGGACGTTTTCTTTTAATCGCACAGCCCTAGAATGGACTGGAAATGAACAGAAAATAATTGGCGGCCCACCTGCAATACCACCGCTGAAAACCACTGGTCTAGAGGTCATGAATGCATGAACTAGCTTTTCTGCATCAGAAACAGATAACATGTTACGTAGCTTGGCAATGTTTCTAAGATGGAAGAATGCTGTTTTTGTTACATGGAAAATGATTTTCAAAAGACAAGTTGCTGTCTAATATAACACCCAGAGACATAAATCACAATGGATTATTACAATTAATGTCAAAAGAAACGTAAACAATACTTCCTATATAAAATAATTTTCCCTATAGACCTCACAAAAGCAAAACATTAAGATTAAATATTATTATTATTACAGATATTTGACTTTTGCACAGTGCTGTATATAACAGGGGACAGATATTTGACTTTTGCACAGTACTGTATATAACAGGGGACAAATATTTGACTTTTGCACAGTACTGTATATAACAGGGGACAGATATTTGACTTTTGCACAGTACTGTATATAACAGGGGACAGATATTTGACTTTTGCACAGTACTGTATATAACAGGGGACAGATATTTGACTTTTGCACAGTACTGTATATAACAGGGGACAATGGCAAAACTGTATTTTACTTTGGCAATAGTATGTTGTGACAATTAAAACAAATGTTTGCTTTGTTGTTAGCATAATGTATTGTAAGCATACATTTACTAAAATTATTATTATAAATGTATTTATTTGCTTCAACTGACAGTCATGTTCTCAAGTTTATTTTTATTTGTATAGCGCTTTTTACAAAACAAATCGTTAAAAAGCAACTTTACAAAAAATTATGTTTCTACAATATTTATTAGTAGCTAGTAGTTTGTGCACATTTGACATGATTTTAGAAAAAATTAAAATAATAATAATAATACAAGACGTAGTCAGCTAGACGATGAACTATCAATAATATTAATTAAGTTATTATATGATTCAGTCACACATTTAGCAATAATTGTTAGTTCTGTTGTTGATTCAGGGTTAGCATCATCTGAGGTCCTCTGAGGGTCAGCATCATCTCTTCTCAGATGTTCTGGATCCAGACTGGAGCTTGTGTAAATCCTAGTTACCACGGGATCCCAGCAGAAACAGAGAAACAAAATACATCTGATGTTCTGATGAAGACAGTAGCAACACAAACTGATTTCAAAGAAACAGCGAACCCTAACAAATGTGGTAAATACTTTTTCATTTTTATTTTAAATCTACTAAATAATGTAATGTTGAAGATATAAATGTGTTCTGTTGCTTACACTCTCATATAAGTGAAATTTTAAAAAATTAACCAACTATTTTTCCTTGTTTTTACAGTCATTCGTAGTGTGCCTGACATTTCCAAAGAAGTTGTTTCAGCCATCTCCACTGTTGAAGTCCAGTGTCTCTCCAGTAATACCCCTTCCATCTCTGGTGGAGATGAAGTTATTTGGTGTTTTGACACTAAAGATATTTGCAACAATTCACCACCCATCTCAGCTAACAACCTCACCATGTCTTCTATTACTGCTGCCATTACTATTGATGAGACTCCTACCTTGTCTAGTGGAACATCTGCCATCTCTAGTGGCTACACCAACATCTTTTCGATTGGTCCCACTATCAGTGGCACTGGACACACACCATACTTCTCTGCTAGCAACACCTCTGAGGCATCCCATAGTCCCACCCAAACCACTGCACCCAGCACAACCTACAGGTACATGTTCTTTTTATACAAGATTGTCATGGTCAGGGTTTAACGTCAGTAGGCCTTGTTTACAGTAACAATTAGTATTCTAACAATTTTGTGTTAGACTAGTCACTCAGCAGTAGACAATGTTATTATTACATCTAGGATGTTATTTGTCCTGTAGTAATGCAGCTATTTCTGTTAACATCATATATGTACCTAAACACTGTTCATTATAAAATATTGATATATATAACATTTTTTAGTACATACCTTGACCTATTTGAGGAAGAATACCTCTCTGATGACGCTGATCTCCAGGAAGCCATTTCAAGGTCCTTAGAGTCCAGCACAAATGAGAGGTCAGTAGAAGATGTTCTGTAGAAATGTTTAATTCTAATGTATCATAGCAATAGCTTAATTTTCTAGACTCGTAGCAATAAACAGGCTACCACCTAAATGGTTCAGAAATATATTTATGTGTGCACAATGTTGTTTTTTTATCTCTATCTCATATCAAATCTTTTCTGTGGTTATTGTTTCAGCAATATTTATAATATTGTTTTCATTTAATAAATTGTTTAAATCTTGGTGTAAAAGTGTATAAAATATATAATATAAAAATATATAATTTGTGTATGTTACATTATGGGCGAGTTACCATTGTCATTTTTGTACTGTTTTATTGTTTATTATTGTTTCAGTGATTCAAGGATGACTTTAGAGAGAATAATGGAGCAGATTGGTTCGAGAGTAAATAATGACAGCATTGTACAGTTCAATATCATAAGAAGAAATGTGTGGGATGGAACATCCAGAGCAATGGGCAGATCCAATTTTTTACCCGAGAAGAAGGTGGATGTTAAGCTTACTGATGTTCACCCTCAGATGTTCCATTAAGGTCCACATTTAAAGTCACACCAGAGATGTTCAGCTGGGATTTGGAGTTAGCTTTATGCAGATCAGTCAAGTTCTTCCACACTGACTCAATCAATCATTTCTTTTTTAACCTTGCCTTATACACAGAAGCTTGAAGAAAGATTATTTGCTGCAGTCTTCACCAACTTCTATCTTTTATTCTGCTAAATGGCTCTTTATACTCACCAGACTGTTGTTAGTGTTGCATGTGACATTATGAGCAACCCTTATAAATCTAACTACTCTTATAACCTAGGAACCTAGGTGTGCTACTTGATCGCAATCTTTCCTTAGAAAGCCACGTTTCTAGCATTTGTAAAACTGCATTTTTCCATCTCAAAAATATATCTAAATTATGGCCTATGCTCTCAATGTCAAATGCAGAAATGTTAATCCATGCATTTATGACTTCAAGGTTAGACTATTGTAATGCTTTATTGGGTGGTTGTTCTGCACGCTTGGTAAACAAACTACAGCTAGTCCAAAATGCAGCAGCAAGAGTTCTTACTAGAACCAGCAAGTATGACCATATTAGCCCGGTCCTGTCCACACTGCACTGGCTCCCTATTAAACATCATATAGATTTTAAAATATTGCTTATTAATTATAAAGCCCTAAATGGTTTAGCACCTCAGTATTTGAATGAGCTCCTTTTACATTATACTCCTCTACGTCCGCTACGTTCTCAAAACTCAGGCAATTTGATAATACCTAGAATATCAAAATCAACTGCGGGCGGCAGATCCTTTTCCTATTTGGCGCCTAAACTCTGGAATAACCTACCTAACATTGTTCGGGAGGCAGACACACTCTTGCAGTTTAAATCTAGATTAAAGACCCATCTCTTTAACCTGGCATACACATAACATACTAATATGCTTTTAATATCCAAATCCGTTAAAGGATTTTTAGGCTGCATTAATTAGGTAAACCGGAACCGGAAACACTTCACATAACACCATACTTTCTACATCATTAGAAGAATGGCATCTACGCTAATATTTGTCTGTTTATCTCTTGTTCCGAGGTCACCGTGGCCACCAGATCCAGTCTGTGTCCAGATCAGAGGGTCACTGCAGTCACCCGGATCCAGTACGTATCCAGACCAGATGGTGGATCAGCACCTAGAAAGGACCTCTACTGCCCTGAAAGACAGCGGAGACCAGGACAACTAGAGCCCCAGATACAGATCCCCTGTAAAGACCTTGTCTCAGAGGAGCACCAGGACAAGACCACAGGAAACAGATGATTCTTCTGCACAATCTGACTTTGCTGCAGCCTGGAATTGAACTACTGGTTTCGTCTGGTCAGAGGAGAACTGACCCCCCAACTGAGCCTGGTTTCTCCCAAGGTTTTTTTCTCCATTCTGTCACCGATGGAGTTTCGGTTCCTTGCCGCTGTCGCCTCTGGCTTGCTTAGTTGGGGTCACTTCATCTACAGCGATATCATTGACTTGATTGCAAATAAAAACAGACACTATTTCAACTGAACAGAGATGACATAACTGAATTCAATGATGAACTGCCTTTAACTATCATTTTGCATTATTGAGACACTGTTTTCCAAATGAATGTTGTTCAGTGCTTTGACGCAATGTATTTTGTTTAAAGCACTATATAAATAAAGGTGATTGATTGATTGATAACAATTTAGCATTACTCCAGTGGTATCATTTAACATAGACATGTGGTACTCTTTTTTGTTGTTTTACAGTTGAAAACAATGTCTCTCTGGAGGATGTTCTTGTTTTCTTCACTGGATGTGACAGCATTCCAGCACTGGGTTTCTCTCCAAAGCCAAGACTTGAGTTCATTACCTGTTCCCGATTTCCAGTGGCCAATACTTGTGAAAATATTCTACGCATACCAGTTCATGCAGTGTACACTGCTTTCAGATCTGACATGGATTTTGCAATACGCAATTCATCAGGATTTGGAAGAGCGTGAGAGGTAATATTTTCGAGGCATGTAGAGCTTGAGTTATGTTAGATTGTTTAGGCTATTGCGGTTATTTCACTATGTTATTCATTGATACCAACATTCTGTATTTACTGTAACAACACATGAAAAAACAATAAAAGAAATTGAAGTTCTTCATTACATTTTAAGATGTATTTCAAGCTACATGTTCCAGTCTTCTAACCTGAACAGCCATGTCCCCCGGTAGTAATTGTTATTTCTTTATAGGCTGTGTATGGCTTTCTTTTAAATAAATGTTTTTTCTATTCTTACTTTTTGTGCACTGGCTTATATTTTTCTTTGTGTCTACAGTGGTGGGACTTGTGCATCCATGACTTTTTAAATGTAACATTTATTCTCATTTTATATAATATACTGTAGTTACAAAATTACACTACACAAAACTACATCAAATGATTTAAAAACTTAAAATACAGGTTTCACCTTGAACAACAGGGTTATGTTATAACGTTTACAAGGATGCATCATATAATATACACTATTTATATGGTGATAATGTTCAATGGTTCATCATGAAAGAAAAGCGTATTTTGTTTTTAAATCATAATTGTACATGCTAATGCCTTTTTCTGTCACCACAATAACTTCAATGTGATAAACATTACCAAAATTACAAGTATTTATTTCAAGCAAGTTACCTGCTGCGAAAAAAAGTTCTATTCCATGATTTTCATCGTCAGTCAAGGGATTTACTGTGATTAACTCAGGATGACACCGGCGATGATCATAAGGTCTTTGCAGATGCGCAATATTGAGTGGTCCTTGATTTTCAGGAAGTTGGAGCATTCCAGCTGTCCAAAGTTGCAGTGGGGAGTGGCTTTCCATTGTCCTTAAACTATGGTGGTTCCACTGGCTTATAAACTCATCAAGAGATCTGTTTATTCTTGGGAGGAAAACATGATGAGGAGCCGTAATGTGAATTGGGTTGTTGCTATCTAAAATGCCAACATTTTCCATGAAATTTAATTTTTTAAAATGTCTTTAAAATAAGCTGACACCACCCTGTTAAGTTCTGCCCACAATCTTTCGATGTGTTGATTATGAACACTACAACCAACCATAAAGCTTACTCTGTTTGCCCCTCGATTCTCAATCATAAACCTTGCAACATCAATATTCTCACTACCTGCATCACCCCTGACATGTTGGGGGAGTCCAAACAGATCCACTGCATTTTGGAAAAGTTGCAAGGCAGTTGATGCTCTGTTGTCCATGCAACATCTCAGGTAGGTTATAGCCATCAACTCCACCGTGAAACACAAATCCCCATGGATTTAACTTGTGGTTTGTGTCAATATGCCTGAAATAAGAATTATTTATATTATTATAAACCACATTGGATCAAAATGTAACTTTTTTGTCTTTTTCTTGCCAAAAAGCTTTTGTGAAAAATAAATAAATAAAACATTCTCAATAAAGTTTTTCCTCCTTCCTATTTATACTTATACTTTTTTTTTATGTATCGGTATCTCACATTTTCATGATGATTTTACAACAGCAACAACCATAATAGTAACACTTAAATACTGTTTCTTACTGTATAACTATTAAGTAATTATTGAAGTAACAGCTAATCAGTAACTAATGTATTATGTCATACCTCTTGCAGAACAGCAAATCAAGTTTATAAAATACATTTATACATTGTGGAAACTGAATATATTTAACATATGGCAAATTTTGGTAATTCTGTATGTTTTCTGATGGTTTGCATCTTCTCTTCTCAGGTATTTGATTCTTCATTTAAGGGTTGGATCCAGACTAAGGCTTCTGGAATTCCTAGTTATTATTATCATTATTCTTATTCTTATAAACCACATCAAAGTTAAACTTTTTGGCTTTGTTGTCTTTTTCTTGCCAAAAGAAAAACTGTTGTTAGAAATATACATAAATAATAATAATATAAATAATGTATTAATTAATCTAAATATCATGTTTTTTTTTCATGCTTATACTTTTTTATGGTGCATTATCTCACTTTTTCATTTTGATTTTACAACAGCAGCAATCTTGCTTAATTAACCAGCTAGAGAGTAATTACAAATTTACAAAACACATACCACAATTGATTTGGGACAGAGACATTGTAGACCCTCCGTTGAATAGCCCTTCGTCCTCTTAAGGCTCTCCCCACTGGATCTATGATTCTTAAACGCTCTCGCCATCGCGGAACTCTGATCCCTCTTCCCCTCAAACTACCAGTGATGTATGTCTCTCCTGATCCAGGGGTTTGTTGAAGAACCTCAGTAATATGACAATCTAGATCATCATTTGAAATGTTTGTGAAACTCCCATAGTCCACTGAACCAAGTTGTCTCCTGTGGTTGTACAGTGTTCGAATGTTTACAGACAATATTCGTGATATGAACATCCAGCTAAATCCTAAGACCCGCATGTGAATCAACAGAGCAGCTGATATGTTGTACCTCAAACGAGAAAAAAAAAAAAAAAAAATTCACAAAAGTGTTTGTGCTAATTCACAAAGTGTTAATGCATAACTTGTATTCATTATTTTGTTTGCAGCTTGCAAAGAGGCTAAAGTACAATCAATTATCATCACTCACCTCAGCCTTCCTCTCTGTGATGAAGAATGTGCACTTCTACCGTTCACTTGTGTATCAGCTTCTTCCTGGAGGACTATTTCAGCCAACATATCCCTAAGATATTCATAAATTCCATATATTCCATATATATATATATATATATATATATATATATATGTTCTTCTTTCAGACTTGCTGTAAAACTCGTTCAGATCGTCTGCGAGTTGTTGATTCTCCACAGTGCTGGGGGGTGGTGCATGGGCGTAGGTTTAGGGGGGGACGCTAGGTACTAGTCCCTATCAATATTTTGAGATTACAAATTTGTCCCCACCAATATTTAGCAAGCTCATTTGAACTGCTATTTGGATCTTTGCACTGCTATTTGGATCGATTCTAACGGCCAGGACGACGACAGTACAAGAAACGCCATAATTTGATTGGCGGCGGGGTATCTGACAGGCTACACGCGCGGGCCGGGACTACTTTTGTGTTTGCACTAGCAGCGAGCGGGTGGTGTGTGTGCACGCGTGTGTGCATGTTGAAGACGCCGAAGGTAAGTTACCAGGGCTGTCTCTCTGCCACATACAAAGGCCAGAGTAAAAACATTTTAATATTCCGGTTTGCCCCTTTTGTACTTTGTAGATGCCACCCAAGAAGAAGAAAGGGGCCATAAAAAGATTTTTCATTAAGCAGAGTCAGAGTGTAAGTAGGCAAAATAACTAGCTAGCCACACAAATAAACTAGCAGTAGTGACTGACCAGGCTTTCAAATGCAGATTCTATTGTGGAAAATCATATTAACCCTTTCGAGTCGATTAACGCATATATGCGTTTTGAGTCATTTTCTCCTGATAACCCCGAAAAGAACTTAAATTACACTTTCAGTTTTAATCGTACAGATAAGAGCAATACATCAATCGAATCTGTAAAGGGTCTAGTTTTTTTTGGATACAGACATAATAACAAAAAACCTTTGTGCACTTATAAAATAAAGATAACAAACAAGGTGCGCTGTCTACAGTCTTTGTCTCCGCTGATCGTCATGTACAAACATTTCATTAAAATGAACTGTAACTCCGTGAATACTCAACGAAGAGACATGAGAGAGATATCTATAGAAAGCCTGGAATGTCTACTTTTAAACTAAACAAGTGCTGCCGAAAACAAATATTCTGAGATAAAGTAATCCATATGAAAACAACGCAATGTCTGTTTTTCATATCTCCGCTCATTATATCTAATGTGACCACGCCCCTGCGCTGAACGCGCTATTCAGATTCAAACTGAAGCGCGCGGCTTGAATACGCCCACACAGAAGAAAAAGCAGCCAGACTATTCTTCAAGTTTTTATTTTATTTTACTGTTTGCTTCGCGATGAGAGGACTAAGACATAATTCACCCCAAAAAGATGTGGTGTGGTTGAGGATTTGAGAAATGGATTTCCTCAGAAAAAAGAATGAAGCACTTTATTCAGCAGAGATCATAAACATGAGTAAGTCTCTTTTTATTTATTTGTACTAGTTTTCACATAACGTGTAAACATTTTACTAGTTAGACTTTTTCCAAAGACTTTTTCCAAACTATAATTCCTGACTAAACGTATAATCAAGTGAAACATTATGAAGTTTCAATAACAATATACAATACTATACCATTCAAAAGCTTGATGTAAATAATATAAATGTGACAAATAGAGATAACTCTAACAAATTAGTTCTTTCGATTTATTCCCCCTAAAAAAACCTGAAAAATATTATCAGCTCTTTTCAACATTAATAATAATAATAATAATGATGATGATGATAATAAATGGGGTTTATTTGGTAGAAAATAAGATTGTTAAAAGGATTTCTGAAGGATTGTGTGACTGAAGTAAGGATGCCAAAAAAATTGTTTGAAAGTCAGCTTTGATTGTTCCTAATAAACTGTTTAACTGCTCCCCCAAGTGGATATTAAATTATGTTGTGGGATAATTAAGTATATTCTTAATAAACTACAAACATAAAATTATATACTTTTATTTTGTTCTCACATTCTTTCTTGTAAGTCCTCACTCAGTGGCACAGTTGAATGAGAGGCTCATTATGCAGCTCATTATGCAGGCCTTTGTTTTCTCAGGTGTAAATCACAATGATATTCATGATAGTTGACGCCTACTCGCATATGACTTTTACCAACAAAAAGTGTTTTAGAAAATTTAAATCAATATATTGTTTTCTGTGAATGAGTAAACAAGATGATTTTCACATCATTCAGAAAGAAAAATTCTAGGCTACAAGCTCCAGTTCTCAACTTTTCCGGCAACCAATTTTATGTATGTGTTTTATTGCCTTATTCAAGTGATTTAACATTTTTAGTTTTTCACTAACCATGCATAACATTTTTTTTCTCAAAAATACAATCATGTACATGCATGCCTTTCACATATTATTATAGCCCAGTTTGTGCTGATTACAGTGATATTAGACTTTACCCATTTAGATATTTATAAGAAACTGAAAAAAGCACAAATGTCAGGGCATGACAAAACTTCTCAAGGCCCCAAAAATACCCTTAGACTCCAGAGGGTTAACTGGTGATAGTATGTGTTATCCAGGATGATAGAATTGTATGTTAGCAAGTAACTGAATGTCAATTAGCCTGTACCTTAACTTAGAATATTGCAGTCAACATAAAAGTGAGTGTACTGGTTTTTTTTTTTTGTTTGTTTTTTTTTTTTTTGAGAGTGCATTTTTAAGACTATACAGTTATACTAGCTCTTTAGGGACAGTATACAGGATGGTATATTGGGGTCAGGATACAATATAATGAGATTAAGTAGATTAACTTCTGTATTGTGATATTATGTATTGCCATCAGTCTGAAATAAAAAAGGATATCACCATTAAATCACTGGTATCTTAAAACCAAAAAAATCCTTGAGGGGGTGTATGTGGATATCCCCACCAATGCTGAGACCAAACCTATGCCCATGGGGTGGTGTCTTGTAGTTGGTGATCTCTTTCAGACTTTTCCACACTGATGCTGAGTCGTTGGGAGTGAACTGAGTCCTTATTTTTTCAGAATAATTCCTCTTCGTCACTTTTATCTCCTTTTCCAGTGTCTATTTAGCCAGTTTGTACAAGACATTGTCCCCCTTCACGTAAGCATCTTCTTTGGCCTGACGGAGCTGTCTGAGTTTTGCAGTGAACCACGGTTTGTCATTATTGTAAATTAGTTGAGTCCTGGTAGGAATACACACATACTCAAAGAAACTGATATATGATGTTACGGTCTCTGTGAGTTCATCCAGATCGGTGGCAGCAGCTTCAAAAACACTCCAATCAGTGAGGTCAAAACAAGATTGTAAATCCTGCTCTGCTTCATTAGTCCATCTTTTTACAGTCCTTGATACAGGTTTAGCTGATTTTAGTTTCTGCTTGTAGGTTGGTATAAGATAAACAAAAAAGTGATCAGAACGTCCCAAAGCTGCTCGTGGAACAGAGTGATATGCATCCTTTATTGTGGTGTAACAGTGATCCAATATGTTACTGTCTCTGGTGGGACAAGTAACATGCTGTCTGTATTTTGGCAGTTCACAGGAGAGATTGGCTTTATTAAAGTCCCCAAGAATGATTAAAACAGAGTCCGGGTGATGTTGTTCTGTGTCTGTGATCTGATCCGCAAGTTTCTGTAAAGCTGAGCTCACATGGGCTTGAGGAGGGATGTAAACACTGACCAGAATGAACGAGTGAAACTCCAGTGGAAAATAGAACAGCTTGCAGTTGACAGACAGCACTTCTAGATCTGAAAAGCACATCTTCTTTAACACAGTTACATCTGTACACCACCGTTTATTGATGTAAAACCATGTCCCGCTGCTGCGTGATTTCCCCCTTGTTTCTTCGCGATCCGCTCTAAACAGCGAAAAGTCTGGCAGATGGAGCGCGCTGTCCAGTATGACGTCATTCAGCCAAGTTTCCGTGAAACACAGAGCAGCAGAGTGTGAGAAATCCTTATTTGTCCGAGAGACAAATAAGGGTAGAGAGCGGAGATTTACCAGATGGATGCTAGGCAATAAAGGTAAAGTTCCTGCGGTGGAAACACGATTATATTGGCCTACAGGCCTTGATTGATATCAGCACTTCTGTGCCTTCAGCAATGCCAAATACCCCTTTTGTTACTCCAGATAGTTTGGGGCAGGAAAACAGAAGTCTTTGATCATTTTTGACGCTACAATGATATATAGGTGTGTGTGTGTGTGTGTGTGTGTGTATATATATTCTTCAATAATTGTAAGAGGAATGTTATTATTATTCAAATTATCTCAATCTTTTGGCAATGCAGTTATTTTCAAATATTTCTTCCTTGACGTACTTAAATAATAGTCAATGGAACCATTAAAGTACTATAGAATCAATAAATCATAAAATGACTCCATTTACATTATTTATTCTGTTTCTTTCTTCTTAAATCGCAACATATTTACAATAAAAAACTATTGACAATGAAGTCTCTCACAGACACAATCTGCTCACTAACAGAAATAGTTTTGCACAAACTCCTCTGTATCCTAAAGGTTTGAACAGACACAATCAAGAGGTTTCTGTATGATGTCTAACAAATCTGTACAAGAATAATTCACTGTAAATGTATATTTGATAGACTGCTTCATGTCTTAAATTTATTACTGACAAATAAAATCTGATATCACAAGTGTTACTGAAAGCAGCTGCTCAAGTGTTCAACACCACATTATCATTCACTTCTTGTTAATAAATATTTAAATAATTACATAACTTGAACTTGTTTTCATAATTCGATAACTAGTCTGCAGTAATCACTCAATATAATAGATGATTTAATGAGAATGATCTAAGAGAGAACATGGCTTTTATTTTATTTCTACAAGCACAGAGGTTAATGCACAATCCAGAATTATTAATAAAGGCACTAGCATTAATTCAGCAAGCAGACAGTTACTTTAAAATAAACATCACAATCTGACCAAAACATTACAATCAGATCATCATTTGGGAATGTGTGTTAAAATGTGAGACAGTATTTACAATGGGGCTGAATGAAACCCTTAGGAGTCGATAATATAAGGTTAATATTTCTCTGTGATTGATATTAGGATGTCTTTGTATAATTAATGACTGTTTAACTTATTTCTGATGGTTCTTGTTCACAAATGCAAGTTAACTGCAATCATCCTGAGGTTCAACAGTTGCTTGTGTGATAAAAGAATAAATCCCTTCATCATCATCTTCATCTTCATCATCATCATGAACCTGCATGAACATCACAAATATTGTCAAACAAGATGCAAGTGTTAACACAAATATTACAGCATGATGTTAGAGCCTAAGAATAAAACTTGTGTACAAACTGTTAAGAGAAGGTGGATGGCGATAGTGAGCATCAACAGAAGAACAGGGAAGTGTTTTTTTACTCACCTTGTTATTTTTGATTCCGATTTTCCAGTTTGTGTCAATCTCAGTGTAAGTCGCATCATCTTTCTGCTCCTAAACATTAATGGAAACATAATGAAGTTATGATTGCATCAGTTGAGTCCATTTTATTTATTGTTATGTGACATTTAAAAAGAAACAGTAAATATACTAACTTTTCATTCAGCTGATGCATTTATCTAACCTGACTAATAAAAGTACAGATAACTGAGACCTTCTGCTCTGGAGCAGTGATTATAGATGTAATAATAGCTAGCTAATGTATCAATCATGAGTCACTGGTATTATGATACTTACCACAGAGTCATTAGTCCCTTTTCTGTTATCTGAAAAATAATGGGAATATTTATGAGAGCTCACCAACAAAAATAATGCAATCAATGAATTATAAAAGTCTAGATTAATTATAAAAGTGTAGATGAATTATAATGCAGATAATACATTTCATGTTAGTTTGTAGATTACTGTTCATTCAAGCCAAACATTTGATCACACACATATTTAACATCACATCCTAGCAGATTTCCGTGATGAAACTGAAACTGATGATCTCTAAATACCTGTAAATGATTTAAACTCTAAATACTCACCAGCTCTTTTTTTGCGAACCACCCAAAGAATAACAGCAGTAACCAGAACAGCCAACACAACAGCAACAACAATCACGATCACTGACGGAGAGAATATTTAAGCCCCTTTCACACTGCACGTCGGACCCGCAATATTCCCGTAACATTGCCTGGTCGCCTTCTGTGTGAAAGCCACCACGTCCCGGAATTGTTTACCGAATCGAACCCGGGTCGGGGACATAGTAACATTGCGGTAATCGATCCGGAACGAGCGCTGTGTGAACAAAAGCCAGATCTAATTCCGTATCGAAGTGATGACGCGCGTTATCGCGCGACTCTTTTACCGGCTGTTTTGAAGGAAGATCAACATTCGCGACGAAAACATATTTGCAAACTGTAATGAAGCAGAGATCAGTTAGTTCCTCACTTTCCGCGCTGATTCAGAGATCATTTGCTTGCTTCAGTTAAAGTATAACGTGCCAAGCGTTGTCGACTCGTACATTACACGTCACGCGCTGATGTCACGTGTCGTTACGGGATCTTCAAGGGTTGTGTGTGAAAGCACGCACATATCCCGGGTCATCACTGGCAGTGTGAAAGTGCCAAATCTAGCGACCAGGGAACAATTACAGGAACACTTTACCCCTGTATTTGCCGGAATGGCAGTGTGAAAGGGGCTATAGAGAGACACATTCAGATTCAGATCAAAACAACAGCAGAACATCTACTGTATATCACAGATATAAAAACAACTACTATGACAGATACAAAAAATCATAAGTAACATTGATTGATGATTGTTTTGGATAGTTTGGAGACTTGATATCTCAGTGACATGATGAAATAATTCTGGATTGGTGGATTGGTGTTGATGTACAAGAGACATGACATGAAGTCAAAGTCATGATCAGCTGTTCTATCATCTCCACAGAGAATCTGTTTTATATTTAGAGACTGATTCTAGAAGAACAACAGAATGTTAATAAAACCACTGAAATCAACCACAAACACATAGAAACTGGCCTCGTGCTTTTGCTGATTTGATAGAGGAAGGATTTTTAGTTCAGATTCAACAACTATATTTTAATGCATGAACATAAAATAAACCTTACAGACATTCCCTTCGCAGGACTGAATTTGATTTATCACAACTGTTATTTTACAGCCGCTCCATATCAGTGTAACTCTCTGTTGAGGTGATGTATAACACAAATGTAATTAATAAGAGCTCACTAAGTGATCACTAAACCACTGAGATGAGTAAGACATACAGAAATACCTCTCTGTGTAGCTGTTGTCTCGGGGGTTTGAGGAGTCTGTGTCTCTGTATAAGGAGGAGGATTTCAGGTCTGATGCATCATATTTGATCAAATACATCTTAGCTCTGTTTGACTTCATTGTTCATTGACTGCTGATGTGTGTCAGTGATCATGTACCTTGTTCTGTAGAAGCTGCTGTAGTTTGACTTGATTTCTTCTCAGAGTTTGAGCTGCTGACTGGAATCAGTGTTGAATCAGCTGAAGCTGCAGAAGAGGAATGATCAGAACATTATTATTATTATCATTATTATTATTATTATTATTATTATTATTATTATAAATACACTACTAAAAACTGAAAGTAAGACTATAGCTCACATGGCAGTTAAAGCTGCAGTTGGTAACTTTTGACGCTTTAGCGGTTAATAAACAGAACTGCTTGCGTCTTGCATTCTAACTGCAAATGACAATAGGACACTGGGAGGAGCCAGAGGAGCTTGATTTTTTTCACAGATTACCGGTCTCATATTCTACTGTCAGGACATAATGACAGGTTTAACAAATATGTAAAAAAATATATTTTTACAAAAGTTACCTACTGCAGCTTTAAGGACAAGGAGAAACAGTCAGAAATCTGCAGTTTACCAAAGGCATGTTCTGCTATCTGTTTAAAGTCACTAAAGTGTAGACAAGACACAGTGTATCTCTGAAGGCATCACTGATGATCTTGTCTCCTGAATTCTGTTCAGTGATAATGGAAGTAAGACTTTGCAGATGAACCTCTTTTGATCAGAAACAGCCCTGATTACAATATAAACACATGAAGTTATTAATACCTCATTTATATGAGAGTGAAACACAGTGAGCTGCAGACAATAAACCTTCAGTTTGTTCTGAATCAATGACATATAGACTCTTCTGAAACTGATTAACCTCTTAACTCCCCCTCCCCCCCTTAACCCCTCTTTCTGAACATAGACTTGAAAATGTGCTATTTAAAAATAAATTGTTATAATTCATGAATTTTTTTTTTTTTTTTTTTTGTAATATGACAAGGGGAGGAGGCTGCTAACAGATTTTAAAGTACAATTATTACCAAAAAAGTGGTAAAATATCTATTTAGGAGTCTTATATAGTTTGTCGTGATCAGATCAGGAGTTAATGATAATATACTGAAGTGAGCGTGTGTCAGTTTGCGGGGTTAAAGAAATGTAGTGTTGTTATCTGAACACATGTCAGTGTATCTGAGTGAGGTCTTCAGGTCACAGTAAACATTGATCTTAACAGCTGATTCTGGACCTGCTTGTGTAGGAGCTGCAGCTGATTTAGAGCTGGTGACTGGAGACGGTGGATTTGTTTCGCTTGAAGCTCGAAAAGATGAATGTTCAGATACGTCATAGACTACCATCATATTTAACTGACTGATGATTAATTGTTAATATAAATCATTTACTTGGATACTTGACAGTATATGTGGCTGAGGTCTTCAGTTGATCTCTGTGTTTAAGCTGACATCTCCACTCTCTGTTGTGATCTTCATTCAGGAGTGTTGTAGTCAGAGAGATGTTACACTGTTCTGAGGAGAATGAGATCTGAAATCTGGAGTCTGTCTGCAGATTCACACCAGCCTGATTCACCCAGATCAGATGAAGACGCTCAATACGGACTAAACCATCACAAGAGACTCGATCATCATTATATAACTGACAGAAGAGAGTCAGAGAGCGGCCTGATCTGATCTCAGACTGTGAGGGTGATGAAGACACTGAAACAGAAAATCAGACAGAGATTACATGACAATATTACAGTTTAATTCAACATATAATCATAATATTCACAGAAACACTGACCATGAAGAACATGCAGATAAACATGTGGATCATCTACATGATGTGTTGTATTCACATATTGTCTGCAGGTGTAATGTCCACGATCTTCTTTTGTGACTTTCTTGATGTTCAGAGAGCAGTCAGAGCCCAGACTCAGTCTCTCGTGTCTCTCTGTGTCAGTCTTCTTTATTCCTAAAGCAATCAGTTCAACTGCTCCTGACTGTCTGCCATAGAGCCATGTAGTTGATGTGCAGCCAGAAAGAGCATTATTACAGGACAGACGGACATCTTCACCAGAACTGAAGAACACTCGAGTCACTTCTGTTCCACTATTACCTACAGATAATTATAAATAAAAAATAAAAATAAAAAAATGTAATAATGTGAGAAATGTTGAAGGTGTCTGAATAAATTTTGGTTTGATTGTATATTTCATTTTACATTGAAGACTATCCAGTTCTATTTTACATTTAATTATTCGGTTTCTGTTCATGGACACCTACTTGACCAAACTTGAAAAAAATTAAACATTGGTTAAATAGCACAAATAAATAAAAAATGAACGAACATAAAAATTTCAAATTTCAAACAGGGCCCACCGGTACAACCTTCACCGGGTCCCCGCAAACCCCAGCTACGGCCCTGGGCCAGTGATTCAAATTTTTACTTGCCCCACCAAAATTTTCACTGGTCCCACATCAAAAAAGTAATAAAAATAAAAGACAAGAAAATGGGCCTATAAAATAAGCATAATATTGTTTTCATTGTCTTTGTTACATTTAACCTCAATAATTAGGTTAATGACAGCAAAAGCTACTAGATTAACTCATATTTTAAATATTGTTAGACAAATAAACAGTAAGTAATAAAATAGTTACAAATAATCAAATTACGAGTATTAACACAAATTAATTCAACAGAACAAACATATAAATGAAATAAATGGTGCTTTTCAAGTTTTTCATGTAGGTTTAAACAAGAGATTTTCAGGTACATAAATTGTAATCTAATGTATAACTATAGAATAGATTAAACTTTATTAAAAAATGTATCAGTCAAGAGCAGTTACAGATGCATAAAAATGTTTTTAATGTTGAAAATCTAAAACGTTAAATACTGTGGAATTATAAAAAAATGAAGACACTTTAATCCTGAAATGAAACCTGCCAGTAGGTGGCAGAGAATCACTGTTAATTAGCAAATCATTGAGATTCAAGCGATTCATTCAAGCGGCTGGTTCACTCAGGAATTGTTGCTCAGAGACGCAAAACAATTCTGTGGATTTTGGAACCATTTCCGTTGGCGAAATACAGCGAAACAGACGATTTGGTGTCTAAAATGTAAGTCACTTGATATTAAGTTCTTGTTTATTAAACTGTACGCTGAATAAAATCATCACATTTGTAATCATGCTAATATTTGGAAAAAAACGACACTCTGTGTAATATTGTGTAAGATTTAAATGAGTCATCCAATGCATTTTACTAACGTTTGCGCTCATCAAATTACTGACATTTGCTCCATTATTTAACGCCCAAAGAAAGCAAGTCTAAACCTGTCAGCCAGCACCCCGACGTGGGCGTCCTGAAAACCCCTAAACTCGCACATGTCAGTGTTTACGAATATATTAAATGAAACGGGACAAATTTAATCTTGACAAACAATGTATCATTATAAAGATTTAAGCCTCAAGCATCGACGAAAGATTGCTGTTTTTCAATGGAAAGCTAATAAAGACTGTATTTGCTACATTTGTGTAAGCAGTACACATAAAAACATGAACATTAGAAACGCTGTACATACCAGATCCGTCGTAATAACAAGTTATAAACACATCCACAGCTGTAAATCCCGGTTTAGTTAGAAAGGTAAGGGTCCACTGAACAACATCTCATGAAGCACGTTTAGTCCAACGAAGCAATAACATTGTAATATGGATCATAAATCATTTGTTTACGTTTCAGTTCTTCAGCGACAGAACTGTTTGTGTCCGTTATGGAATAACTCACGGTCGGAAACTGCATCTTGGTAGTAAAATAAACGGCATGGGTTTGCAGCGTACAGTGTCACAAACAGAATGAGACGACCCACCGGAAAAAAGAATGAATGAAAATTAGGCGAAAGATAGTTTATTTGAATTTTGGCGCACCCTCCTGAGGGCTCGTGACGTGCTCTGACGCACCTGTCAGCTGATGGAGGCGGAACTTACAGCGATCACCTTTTTCTTTGTTTCTGTTATTTTTCAACAGTTTTTATATATTTGAGAGTGTGTTTTATGTTGAATGTGAATGTATCTGCATGATTACCATCTGTTTGAGTGCAAATCAGCCCAAATCAGCTCGCTATTACTGTATGATCACGGCTATCAAAGTGAACACGTCTTTATGAATAGAGATAGTGGATTATTTACTTTCGCACATTTGTGTTATTACCATCTGTATAAGTGGCCATCAGCACATCAGCACTTATTTGCATCGTAATTCATTGTAAATACTGCATTTCTAGCAATCTCTGGATTTTCTGTAACTGGCAAACAAAGTTAAATCTTTTTAAAAAAAAATTCTTGTTATTCTTATTTTTCTTACTCAAATATTCTTATTGTATTTTTCTAGTGCTCAAATAAATCACTTATAGGATGTCAAATGTTCTGTCTAGTGGTTTATAATGAAAAAAACAACAAAAAAAAAACAATGCAGTGGTATGTTTAATGACTAAATAGTTTGTAGAAACCTTCAATACTATTGGTATTTTTTATATTTGGGGGGCGGGGGGTATAGACATAGTCTCATAAAAATATTTGCAGGAGTCTCATTTTTCATGATGTCTTATTCAGATTTGAAATAAAAACTCATGAGACATGTGACTCTCAACCCATTACTTTTCTAGATTGCTCCAGGACTCATTTAATGTATTATTATATAAAATAAAAAAATATATATTTAAGTGTGATAAAACCAAAAAAAAAAAAAAAAATTCAAGGCACTTTGGTGTCTATAACTTTTAATATTTTTGAGCATTATCAAATCTGGTTGATAAAAAGTAAAGCCCAAAGGGTCTTCTTTCCAAAGACACCAAAATTATGTTTGTAACACACTGAAGTAGGAAACTGTTACAATTAGTAGTTAGGTAGAGCACTTTTCGCTGTGAGTCCCATAATGGGGGGTGCTGGCTAACAGGTTTTGCGCTTCTGCAATTACTGTCGCATAGAACAGAGAGCGCATGGAAGAAGGGAGAGGAATTTTCCACAAGCTTTAATTTATTTGAAATGACAGAAGAACACATTATCTGAACATATGATATAGTAAGCCTGAACATGTTTTTTTTAATTTGCATCAGGAAATAAAAAGTGAACTCTAAACTAGGAGTCACACAATACCAGCTCTATCAAAACTTCTTGAATCCCTATATTTGTAGGCATTTGGTTCTTTTCAATCTACTGTGGTTTCTTTATTTTCTTCATTCTTTATTTGTGACTATGCTAATTTGCGCTGCACTTGGTATATTGTGTTGGTCGATATGTAAATTAGATGTTGTGTCTGTGTTGTTTAATTTGAGCGATTGTTAGTAAATCACTGCAGAAATCTCCACACCCATCTGCGCAGTTTGGAATTGTGCTCTTGCGCTAATTTGTCTAGGGGCATGTACCATAATAGTAGTAGCTGAACAAATTCAGAGTTTACAGGATTAATTTTGAGTTGACAAAACCAAACTTCTCCAACCCGGATTTGTTGGTACCATGATACTGTTCATCAACTTTCTTTGTCAACTCAGGCTTTGATCCTGAATTTGTGGAGTGTATGCACATGAATGTATGACATCACTGGCGATCAGCCAATAACGAGCATTGCAACACAAAGCATGTTTGATTTACTTCTCCCGAGAGACCCAGTGAGATTAAAAATTAAAGGATAAAGGTTTTGCAGTGTAGAGTGTCACAAACAGAATGAGATGATCCACAAAAAAAAGCAGTTACGAGTCATCCAAAAATATTTTTTATTATATTCGGGTCACGGTCGGTCAAGGAAGTTTGTAATAAAGATGCCAATTAAACCTTTGTATTTTATATAGTACTAGACACAATTTTGAAATGCATAGGCCTACACTTCATTGGGTGAATAACTGGCGCGAATAGAGTAACCACCAGTCCCGTTTAATGTTGTACTGTACAGCAATTTTACCCTTTGTCCCACCTCACTTTTTAATTAGACCCAGCCTAATAAATACAAGGATACGTCTACAGGCGTACTGTTAACTTATGTTCAATAGTTTGGAGGAGAGCAATAAAAGTGTTAGTCGAGAGGCTGAGTCGTACGTCAATCAAACTGTTGACTGGTGCACGAACGCCTCCTCTCCTCAACGTTGTTAACAATCTCAAACTCAAACTTTTGGTCAGATTAAGCACCCGTGGCCAGTGTGGTCACGAAAAAGAGAAGAATCACTTTTAATAGCGAATGCAACATAATATTGGTTAAGACCTGTAGATGGCGAAGCAGAGAGAGCTTTTTGCATTTTATATATGAAATGTTTTTCTGTGGGACATGGTGGAGAATACTACGTGAAGCGGCATGGTGCATGTGAGTACCAGAGAAAAAAAAGCACATCAAGAAACATGAAAACCAGTGCAATCATTTTTCAATAAACCAAATGACCCAAAGGTTGACAAAGTTTGGGCAGCAGAAGTGACAGGCATTCATCGTGCCATACATCACACAGATTTATATCGCTCTACCGACTGCAGAAACAAGTTAGCCCCAGTCATTTTTCCAGATTCAGAAATAGCTAAGAAAAAAGCTGTAGAAACTTTGGGTGATATTTTGGGTCAGGTAGTGTCTTAATTTTTTAGTCGGTGGGTTTAAAAATAAATATAGCCAATATATTACAGAAATCTTGACGTGTCTAAAATAAATAGGCTACTCTCTGATTATGTAATCCATATGAAATGTTCAGGCTCAGGATTTTTTATTTAATTTTTTGCTTTAACCCCTGATAGAAAGATTATTAATAGTTACGTCCTGAAACTAAAAGAACCAAAGTTCCATTCATCTTTGTGAAGAAAGTGACCTAGCTTTCACATTGACTTGCTTTTTGTGAAAGAGAAAACAAGTCTTTGAGGTCTACAAATTAAACAAGAGCAGTGATAAGCTTCTCTTAAAGTCTACAGTAAATCAGTTATGTGAATACCAATTCTACTGTAAGAGTCACATTAAACCACTGAGATGAGTAAGACATATAGAAATACCTCTCTGTGTAGCTGTTGTCTCGGGGGTTTGAGGAGTCTGTGTCTCTGTATAAGGAGGAGGATTTCAGTTCTGATGCATCATATTTGATCAAATACATCTTAGCTCTGTTTGACTTCATTGTTCATCGACTGCTGATGTGTGTCAGTGATCATGTACCTTGTTCTGTAGAAGCTGCTGTAGTTTGACTTGATTTCTTCTCAGAGTTTGAGCTGCTGACTGGAATCAGTGTTGAATCAGCTGAAGCTGCAGAAGAGGAATGATCAGAACATTATTATTATTATTATTGTTGTTGTTGTTGTTGTTGTTGTTGTTGTTATTATTATTATAAATACACTACTAAAAACTGAAAGTAAGACTATAGCTCACAGGGCAGTTAAGGACAAGGAGAAACAGTCAGAAATCTGCAGTTTACCAAAGGCATATTTTGCTATCTATTTAAAGTAACTAAAGTGTAGACAAGACACAGTGTATCTCTGAAGGCATCACTGATGATCTTGTCTCCTGAATTCTGTTCAGTGATAATGGAAGTAAGACTTTGCAGATGAACCTCTTTTGATCAGAAACAGCCCTGATTACAATATAAACACATTAAGTTATTAATACCTCATTTATATAAGAGTGAAACACAGTGAGCTGCAGACAATAAACCTTCAGTTTGTTCTGAATCAATGACATATAAACTCTTCTGAAACTGATTAACCTCTTAAATGCCCTCCTCTTAACCCCCCTTTGGGAAGTCGTGGCCTAATGGTTAGAGAGTCGGATTCCCAATCGAAGGGTTGTGAGTTCGAGTCTCTGGCCGGCAGGAATTGTGGGTGGGGGAGTGCATGTACAGTTGTCTCTCCACCTTCAATACCACGACTTAGGTGTCCTTGAGTAAGGCATCGAACCCCCAACTGCTCCCCGGGCGCCGCAGCATAAATGGCTGCCCACTGCTCCGGGTGTGTGTTCACAGTGTGTGTGTGTGTGTGTGTGTGTTCACTGTTGTGTGTGTGCACTTCGGATGGGTTAAATGCAGAGCACAAATTCTGAGTATGGGTCACCATACTTGGCTGAATGTGACGTCACTTTCTGAACATAGACATGAAAGTGTGCTATTCAAACCTAAATTGTTATAATTCATAAATGTTTTTTTGTAATATGACAAGGGGAGGAGCCTGCTAACAGATTTTAAAGTACAATTATTACCAAAAACGTGGTAAAATATCTATTTAGGAGTCTTAGACCTAACGATAAATAGTTTGTGATGATCAAATCAGGATTTAATCATAATATACTGAAGTGAGCGTGTGTCAGTTTGCGGGGTTAAAGAAATGTAGTGTTGTTATCTGAACACATGTCAGTGTATCTGAGTGAGGTCTTCAGGTCACAGTAGACATTGATCTTAACAGCTGATTCTGGACCTGCTTGTGTAGGAGCTGAAGCTGATTTAGAGCTGGTGACTGGAGACGGTGGATTTGTTTCGCTTGGAGCTGGAAAAGATGAATGTTCAGATACCTCATAGACTACCATCATATTTAAATGACTGATGATTAATTGTTCATATAAATCATTTACTTGGATACTTGACAGTATATGTGGCTGAGGTCTTCAGTTGATCTCTGTGTTTAAGCTGACATCTCCACTCTCTGTTGTGATCTTCATTCAGGAGTGTTGTAGTCAGAGAGATGTTACACTGTTCTGAGGAGAATGAGATCTGAAATCTGGAGTCTGTCTGCAGATTCACACCAGCCTGATTCACCCAGATCAGATCAAGACCCTCTGAACGGACTGAAGTATCACAAGAGACTCGATCATCATAATATAACTGACAGGAGAGAGTCAGAGAGCGGCCTGATCTGATCTCAGACTGTGAGGATGATGAAGACACTGAAACAGAAAATCAGACAGAGATTACATGACAATATTACTGTTTAATTCAACATATAATCATAATATTCACAGAAACACTGACCATGAAGAACATGCAGATAAACATGTGGATCATCTACATGATGTGTTGTATTCACATATTGTCTGCAGGCGTAAAGTCCACAATCTTCTTTTGTGACTTTCTTGATGTTCAGAGAGCAGTCAGAGCCCAGACTCAGTCTCTCGTGTCTCTCTGTGTCAGTCCTCTTTATTCCTCCAGCAATCAGTTCAACTGTCTCTGACTGTCTGCTATAGGTCCATGTAGTTGATGTGCAGCCAGAAAGAGCATTATTACAGGACAGACGTACATCTCCACCAGAACTGAAGTACACGCGAGTCTCTTCTGCTCCACTGATACCTACAGATAATTATAAAAAAAATAAAAATAAATAAGTGAACCTGACCAATACACTCAGCATTTGCGGTCTGTATTTAACTCATGCAAAGTGCACACACACAGACACCGTGAATACACACCCGAAGTGGGCATAATTTATGTATTTTACAGGATACACTGTCAGGATACACTAAACATAATTTCATCATTTCATAATTTTTTTATAAAATCTATGTCCAGTGTGTCAACAGAGAAGGGTTCAATTGTTCATATGCGATAAAATAATGTTTTTTTTTATAATGTAATTTAATCAAAAGCAACACTTAAACTCTGCAGACCCAGTACCAGGTCCGAAAATAGCATGCCAGATCTTTGTGTCTCATTTGCATATCCTTCCTTATATGGTATATGCCCATAAATGGGTTCATTTGAAAGCTTAGAGTGTTTGCTTTACAAAGAACACCATTAATTGGGGTTTTATGATACATAAAGTTGTCAAATTAAGCTAAGAAATATATCCCCCCCCCCATAAATTTCCATCTAACGATTGCGAATACGTTTTCATAAGAATGTGTATTTAAAATATTTTTCACAAAACAGTCAAGTCATATATCACAAAAAAAGAAAAGCTCTCATTCTCAGGAATCTGATGATGTAGATCATTTTATTGTGTGACAATCACAGATCGAATGATCTTCAACAGAATCGCGATGTAAAATTTCTCACCTCATTGCAAATTATTATTTATACATTTTGCACCGCTTCAGTCAGCCGCAAACAGCCACGCATACCTATATACTCGATATAATCTTTTAGATTAGAATCTCTTCTTTCAAACAAGACCATTTTTACGTTTCTGCGTGCTTCCATTGCTGAGATATAAAGCGTTTTGTACAAGTGCGCAAAAGAGATCCAAGAGCTGTATGATTGACAAGATCTCTAACTCATATTGATGCGTCTAAAAGCCTTTCTTCTGCTATAGACATCTGATCTCTTTTGTGAAGCGCTATTTGTCCTAATAGCTGCCATTCACAAGTCGTTCCCTCCAATCGAAGGTGTGAATTCAGCACCAGCGGGAGGGACAGGAACTGGACAGCGACTGCCCAGTCCTTTCCGCCGGAATGACGCAAACGAAGCGCTGGTCTCTGGGAAATTGAGTTTTTGGCTGCTTCTGAACAAAGAGCACGCGAGGAAAAACTACACGCAGGGATTCGCCGGATTAAAAATGAATAATATTCATAATACAAGTTATGGATTACCAGCGTCACCGTGGAGAGGTCAGAACGCGCATCTGGTAAGCGTATACGCGTGCTACTCGCTTTCATACATTTGATTCTTTATTCTGAGGCCTGGAAGCTCCGCTAGCAATAAGCTAATATGTTTATTTTCATAACTGTGCAGTGTTCGACCGCATCTCAGTGAATGTACAGTAAACAGTACAGTACTGGGGGAATAAACATAAATTAGTTTGTTGACGCTCCGAAGTTCGCGTAGAAGCTTCGGGGAGCATGTTTACGCTGAATCAGAACCGAAACAAACAGACACGCTGATAAAAAATCAAAATATTATATATGAATGAGACAGGCGAGGTCTCCCAATCTTTACACGATGCAGAATAGACATAAATGAAACGATATGAAGCTGGAGATTGTGGATTCTATTTTAGATTTTGATAGACCAGATATTTTTTATAATTTTATGCATGTTGCTATTGTGTAATTTGACTTATTCTCTTTCAAAGACTGTTCAGAAAACCCACACACAAAAAAAGCACATTGTATTGAGATGGTTCATCATATGTGAAACAACATAAATAATACTATTTGTCACAAACAGCAGCTTTTTATGTAACTTCTGAGTGTTTTCTGTAAAATAATATACAGATATCACATTATTCCATACTGCAAGTGTGCAAAAGATGACTTCATACTTATTTAGACTAAAATTTTATACAAAAATGGTATTATTCCTTCCTTCAGTTGGAATAGAATAACTTTTGCATAGATTAGGATAGAAAGAAATTTGTTTTCCTCTAATAGCTGACAGGTGGAAGAAGCACAAGACATTGGTCTGAAGTTGCCAGCCCCTTCAATGCCTGAGTTATACCATTTCAAACTTCAGTTTACACAAATAAAATAAAAAATTGCCTTGTTTTTTTCCCTATTTATTATAACACAGACAGCATATATTGTGATTTTTATCAATTTCAACAGTGTTTTATGTAATTTCAAAGGGTTTCCTTTGAAATTATACCAAACTTTCTGAGTTTACACTGTAGCATTAGTATAGGCAGGCATTCAAAATTAGGTAGGAAAATGAAAAACGGAAATCCCCAAAATAGCATTTGTGCTTAAGAGGGTTAATAAAATCTCATATTAAAGTGCAGTTGTTTTTCAAGCACATGTGTGTGTTTCATAAGGTTTTAAAGTTGTGTCCTCTCTTTCTGTAAGCAGCGTCAGATCTTGATTAAAATGTAAAATTCATCAGGGAATCTGAGGGCAGCTGTCTCTCTGAAGGACCCTCCTCACATATCTCCTCTGAAGTGTCGTTGGGAAAGTTTAAGGTTGGATGAAATTACAACCAAAATAGTGTACATATTGTAAATGAATGAATAAATATAAGATATTGGCAATTAATCTCTCACTTTGAGGCAAATTTATGGGCAGAAGAAAACATAAACAAGCTCCAGTTGCTACCATGTTAGTGCCTGCGCATGAGTCAAGAATGGATGTTCAAAATGCATGTGAAGTTACCCTGGATGCTAACGTTACCTTTTCATCAGAGAACAAAAACGAATCGAAGATTGAAGAGACACTGAACAAATGGTTTAACCCTCAACCCAAACTTTGCGATATCCTTGCTACTCCTCTTCCTGACAACCCCATTAAGCCAAGTTTGAAAAAGTCTAAGCGCGAGCACAATGAGCGTTATGACACGTCCTATGAAATTTTGGTGGCTATTCGTGAGTTTCGCGATGAGATGTCCCAAAAAAATTCAACAATAGATGAGATAACCACCATTACTGCAAAGCAGATTGAAAGTTTGTCTTCGACCATACATCAGCATATTAGTGAGGCGACAACTCTGTGACAACAGCTGAGATCCAGGATCTTAAAAAGGTGAGCACAACTTTTAAAGAAGAGATTGCAAGCGGTACAGTTGGAGGTGGACGCTGAAGTTGCATGGGGTGCAGGAGAAAGATGGAGAGGAAACCCGACGTGTTGCACTCAATATCCTTGGCAAGGTGGTACCTGGCATCAGTGAAAGAGTGGATGATGCTGTGGATATCGCCCATCGTCTCAGCCCGTGAAGAAATGATGGTACACACAGATCCATTATTATCCTATCTCTTTGTCGTTACCTGGATGCTGTCTGGCAAGCTGCCAGAGATTGTAAGTTCCTCCGCGACAACAAGCTGGGTCTCACTGAGGCTTTATCCCCAGAGGACAGGATAGTCCTTAGTCAAGAAAGCCAGAGATAAAGGGGAAAAGGCTTCTTTCCATGGATCGTTTGCTGTGATTGATGGAAAGAGATTGGATTTCGCCAAAGTGAAGTAGTAGCATTGTATTCTCCATTTTTTTCCGGATTGAGGTGTAATTCAGCTATTGTATTTTAGCTGGTTACGCTGGTAAATTAATTCCTCATATTCAGTCAGACTGATTTATTAATATTTCAATCTTCAATATTCATTTCTAAACGTGACTTGTTAAGTCTTGTTTGATTATCGGTAGCATTGATTAATATTTTTGCACAATTTGCCAGTTCATTTGGCATGAGAAGTGATTATCTAGGTTCAAGATGAGTCATTCAGTTTGTTCTATGACCTCAGTGGGTTGTTTATCATTCCTTCCTTTAAAGTAAAGTTTCCGTACAGTTTCTTCAGTAGTTTTTGTTTTTTTTACTTGTCACGGATTTCAAGTTTAGTTCATTCTCTGTTATGTCCTTAAATGTTAGAGGTATGCCTCATTTGGTAAAGAGGAAAGCTTTTTTTTTTTTTTTTTTTTTTTGTAAAAACTGTGAAACTGATTACATTTTTCTTCAGGAAACACTCTCGTGTGAGTCAGATGTTAAATTCTGGAAGAATCAATGGGGAAATGTAATCTTTTGTAGCCATGGTACTAATCACTCAGCTGGGGTTTCAATTCTTTTGCACAAATTTAAGGGGCAAATTCTGGAGGTAATAACTTCAAATGAAGGTAGATGGATTATTATTAACGTTAAAACAAGATAATTAAACATTTATTATTTGCAATTTATATGGCTGTAACTCCCTCTCTGCTAACAAAATGTTATTTTCTCAAATTAATTGTAAATTGACAGAATTGCTGAGTAAATACCTAGGTTCCTTTCTAATTTTAGGCGGTGACTTTAATGAATGTTTAGATAACACACTGGACAGATTTCCTCCTAGAAGCAATGAAGGTCTCAATATTAATCATAATTCTAATAATATTTTATCAATATGTTCCTCTCTCTCCCTCACAGATCCTTGGCATTTTTTTCATCCTGACGTACAGGACTTTAGTTTGTCAAATGGTAAAATGTCTATAAAATCTAGAATTGATTTATTTTTAGTTTCATCATCAGCCCTGCAATTTGTTAAAAGTGTATCTCATTCGTTCGCTCCACTTTCTGATCACAAGCAAATCATTTTAAAATTAGGCTGTAATGATGAAAGTTGGACGTTACGTGGTTATTGGTTATCTTTTAAATGATAATAGCCTCAATGACAATATAAAAAAAATAACAATAATTTACTCTATGTTCTCTGATAAAATTAATGAGTACAGAGCCAATTGGGATTTTTTTTAAAATACAGAGCTAGGCAAATAGCTATAAAAAAAAAAATAAAAAAAAAAATAACCGAACAAATAGAATAATAAATAATTCTTTATCGATGTGTAATTAACCCCAGGAAGAGGAGTTAGAATTAAGACAATTATGTCTACAAATTAATCAAGCATATCTAGATATTGCTAAAGGTGCTTTTGTTACTGTAGGTGCAGTGCTAAATGGCTGGAAGAAGGAGAAATTAATTCTAGTAATTTTTTTTCGCTTTAGAGAAGAGGAACTGCAAATGAAATTCTCTGACTGTTCTTAATATTAATGGTGTCAACTGTATAGATCCTAATTTGATATCTAATTTTGTCACAGCCTTTTATAAAAAACATTTACACATCTGTGTTTAATAAATACAATTGCGATAATTTTATAAAGAAAGTGCAAGCTCATGTTCCAGTTATTGATCCAGACTTTAAAGCCTTATGTGACTCTGATTTGACTATAGAAGAAATTCAGATAGCACTTCACTCAATGAAGAGAGGAAATTCTCCAGGGAGTGATGGATTAACTGTTGAGTTTTATATACATTTTTGGGAGTTAATCAAACATCCATTGCTTTTTATGTACAAAGAATGTATTGAATTAAAAGAAATGACGGCATCAATGAAACAAGGCATTACATCCCTTGTTCCCAAACCGGACAAGGACACTCTTTTAATAGATAATTGGCTTCCAATTACACTCCTGACTATTGTTTATACAATTTTAGCCTTGGTTTTTGCTAATAGACAAAAGGTAAAACTTAATCAGTTGATCGCAGAGACACAATCAGGTTTTTTAAAAGATAAGCATATCTGTAACAATATAAGACTTATTTTAGATCTTTTGGACTATACAGATTTGATACACTCTAAAGCTGTAATTATTTTCTTAGATTTTTATAAAGCTTTTGACACCTTTGAGCATGAATTTATTTTGCAGACTCTCAAGTTATTTTGTTTTGGTGACTTTTTCTGTTAATATTATTGAAATGTTTTATAAAAATATTAGCAGCTCTGTCTTAATTAACTTTAACACTTCTAAGAGATTTTTCATTAACCGCAGTGTCAGACAGGGCTGTCCAATCTCCCCTTTTTTGTTTATTTTAGTTACATAACTTTTATCATTAAGTATTATCCATGAAAAAAGCTTGGAAGGTATATCCATCTTTGATAGAGAAATTAAAATCTCTCAGTTGGCTGATCTTTCTTTTTTTGAAAGATAAGAGTCAAATGACAAAGACTATAAATGTAATTGAGCAATTTTTCTTGTGCTTCTGATTGAAACTGAATATGTCCAAGTGTGAAATAATGACGCTCTAGAAAAGTGATGATTCTTCAATCGATGGTATCTCTGTAAAACACAACGTAAGGTATCTTGGTATTTATTTAACAAAAAATTTAGCAGCTCGACAACAGCTGCATTTTTCTGGACTGGTCAAAAAAAAGAGACCTTTCCCTTTATGTGAGGGTTCTTCTGTCCAAAGCAGAAGGGTTATCTCGTTTTGTATATCCTTTGCTTTCTCTTTTTGTTAATGACTCAACTGCTAAAAGTAATAACAAAATTTGTCTAGATTTCATATGGAAAAACAAACCTCACAAGCCCAAAAAAAAAAAAAAAAAACTCAGTTCTTTCAAATTGTCGAAAAAAAGGTGGACTTGACGTGTAAGATTTTAGTGATACAGTGAATACCTTTCGGATAAATTGGATCAAAAAGTGCTTAACAAATCCTAATTCTATATGTTTTTTTTTTAATCATGAATTATATATTTACCAAAATTGGTGGCCTTCCGTTTATATTGAAATGTAATTACAGACAGAGCCAGTTGCACTTTATAAATTTCATCAGCAGGCCCTTCTTACTTGGAAGTTATGCTACACCCACAATTTTTCACCTCATAAAACCTTTATATGGAACAACTCTTATATAAGAATTAGGAATAAATCTGTTATTCTCTCTTCTTGGTTTAATAGAAAAATAATTGGAATTCTCTAAATTTTTGATAAATCTGGTATTATTTTATCTTATGAAGAATTTATGTCTGTTCATAATTCCCCTTTACCATTTAAAGAATATAATGCAGTGCTTAAAGCAATTCCTTCTGGTCTAAGTCAACTTGTTAAATGTCATCTAACCTTTAATAAGAGTGTCACCAAATAACCTGATTTGATCTTAGATGGTATAAATAGACTTAGTAAGAAATGTAATAATGTATTCTGTAATATATGTAATAACATATTCAACATATTTTTCAGAGTAAAAAATATAATGTTGCCAAAGGCAAACAAAGTTAATTTCAAGATCTTATAATATACCCAGTGAATGATACTGTTGCAAAATATATGGATGTTGACAATTCTTGTTCATTTTGTGGATATGAGGATGAAATACTGATTCACTTATTTTCCCAATGTGAAAAAAAAAAAAAAAAAAAAAAAAAAAAACTAATAACTTCTGGAATAGGTTATATCTTCATATTGGCACCTTGATTCTTCCAAATCCTTTCAATTATAGGATATAATCTGTTACTATAAAGAAGGTAAAGCTAGCACTTAAATTTATTATATTGTTATTTATTTATTTATTTATTTGTTTTGTTTGGGAAGTTTTTTATTCACAAGCAAAAAAATATCTAAATCGCCAGCTACTTTTCCTAATTTTTTAATTGAAATTGATACATGTCTGAAGTCTCTAAGGTTAATTAAAAACAAGAAAAGTGACAGATTCCTGAAATATTATGACAATATTTTTGGTATTACCACTGATGCATAATATTAGTTGCATAATAATATATTTGTTTTATATATGTGAAGCTTTACATATACTTGATATAATTTAATTCCAGTAGATGTTCTATTTGTTCTAATCTTTATATGTCCTTGTTATCTAATGCATATTCCAAAAAAAAAAAAAATAATAATAATAATAAAAGCATGTCCTGTCATTATAAAACTCTAATTTCACTCAGCAACTGTGAAGTGGAGCAGGACCGCCATGTTTTGTATACTCATCCACAGGCACGGGGAGGGGCTTTTTTTTTCTTCATGATAAATATGAGCAGCACAGCACAGCGGTTTATATGTTTATTTATCCATAAAGGTTTATATAATAATTCTGCTTTTAAAAAGAAATAAAGAAACCATGTAGGAGAGTGGTTATTATGTGCAAACAGTGAGAAACTCAATGTTATCTATATGTCACTTTCACTTTTCATGTTCACTATTTGAGCAGCGTGCGCAGCAAAAATAAAAATAAAAATAAAATAAAAAAAACAATTCCGATTTGAAGCTTGCGACATAAACGCGCACATCAACGCACATCACTTTATTTAGCATTCACGTAAACGCTACAATCATTCTCCCTCTAGTGGCAGTTGCGCAGAACTTTCAAACTGATTGTGCACCTACTCTGCATATTCACCATGGTAAAGAAATCATTTTAATGAATATAATTAATGTGTGAATGCATCGTCACAAATCAAATGACTCCCCAAAATAAAAACAGTGGGGTTTATGGGGCTAATCAATTTAAATAAATTTTAGAATTATACGATTTTAGAATTATAAAATAATTATTTCTGCCATAACTATTCTAAAGCACAATTTCACAGAAATAGTGTTTAAAGAATAATGTTGTAAACCAAATATAAGTAATTTTGACCTTTGCAGTGATAGTTTTGGTTAGAATACATCACTTTCGGTCGGGCAGTCGAATATGGTCTAGTCGCAGAAGTTCAAATATTTGAACACATCCGAAGCTCAAATCGATTGTAAATTTCTGCATACGCATATCATCGGAACTCCACACAGCTCCCGCAGTACTTTCCTTTTGAAATGGATGACTTCCGGTCTGACGCTTGTCGGATAGAGTGGAAAGGCGGCTAATGCTGGGTACACACCAAGGAAAGGCAAGGCAAGGCAAGGCAAGGCAAGGCAAGTTTATTTATATAGCACATTTCGTACACAATGGTAATTCAAAGTGCTTTACATAAAAGAAAGTAACAAGAATAAAACAAGCAATTTTAAAACTTTTAAAATTATAAAAAAATTGACTTATTTAAAATGAATTTAAAACAGTTAGAAAATGATTTCACATAAAATAAAATAATAATACATTTTTTTAATAATACATTTTATTTGTAATGCGGTTTTCTTAAACCCAAAGTGCTACAGTAAAAAAAGTAATAAATAAAATAAAACAAAACACCAAAAGCAATACAACAATTCATTAAAGAAAGACAGTCTTGAATAAATGTGACTTAATCAACTTTTTAAAATCACCCAACGTTGGTGCATTTCTGACGTGCAGAGGAAGTACATTCCATAGCTTAGGGGCTTTATATGATAAGGCTCTTTCCCCCATGGTCTTTAGCTTACATGATGGCTGGTGAAGTGAAAGAGAGTTAGAAGAGCGAAGAGAGCGTGATGGAATATAAGGACTGATGAGTTCACAAAGATACTCAGGTGCAGTCCCATGAAGTGCCTTGTATGTTAAAATAAGAATTTTAAAATCAATTCTCGCATTTACGGGAAGCCAGTGTAATTGTGAAAGAACCGGTGTAATGTGTTCACGAGGAGAAGTACAAGTGAGCACACGAGCGGCAGAATTTTGTATATACTGAAGCTTGCTCAACGATTTAGCTGGAAGGCCAGAGAACAAGGCATTACAATAATCTAACCTAGTTGTTATGAAGGCATGTATAAGCCTTTCTGTGTCTGCAACAGAGAGAAAAGGTCTAAGTCGAGCTATGTTTCTCAGGTGGAAAAATGCAGTTTTAGAGATGTGTTTTATGTGTGCTTCAAATGATAATTGTGGATCAAAAATGACACCAAGATTTCGCACCTGTGAAATGGGGATTACCGTACAGGAATCAACAATCAAACTGATCTGCTCGCCCTTACGAGTAGCTGCCACTGTACCAATCTGCATCAGTTCAGTTTTGGAGCCATTCAGCTTCAGGAAGTTGTTATGCATCCAGATACTGAGCTCTGCTAAACAACCACGCAAAGCTATTAATGAGCAATGGACATCAGGACTAGTGGTGATGTAAATCTGGGTATCATCCGCATAGCAGTGATACCCAAGACCATGTTTCCTAATGATCTGCCCAAGTGGAAGCATATAAATATTAAATAATATTGGACCCAATACTTAACCCTGAGGAACTCCCTGTCGAACAGGCATGGTATCTGATTTGTAGTTACCCAAGTCAACAAACTGGGCATGATTTGTTAAATAAGACCGAAACCAATTGAGGACAGCTCCAGAAAGCCCCAACCAATTTTCCTGCCTGTTAAGGCGGTTTCAGTACTATGAAAGCGGTTTCAGTACTATGCCCTCTTCTGAACCCAGATTGAAAAGGTTCAAAGAGACTATTTAGAGCTAGGTGATTATTTAACTGAACAGCCACAACACGCTCAAGAACCTTAACCAAGAATGGGAGGTTAGAAATTGGCCTGTAATTGGATAAATCAGATACATCACAACCAGTCTTTTTAGGGACTGGTGTAATGGCAGCTATTTTTAGTTCTGGAGGAACAATTCCAGAAGTCAATGAAAAGTTCACAATTGAAGTCATAAAAGGGAAGATTGATAAAAGGCAGTTCATGATGACCGAGCAGGGAACCGGATCTAAAATACTGGTTGTAGAGTTCATGGACTTCACTCTACTTATAATAAAATCATTTCCGACCATTTCAAAGTTTGAAAAGGTAGTAGTTGGGAAGTTTGAAGGCTGGATATTAACTAGCTCAAGAGGAGTGATGGTATTTAAAGTGCTATATATACCCTCAACCTTACCAGTGAAATAATGAAGAAACTTATTACACTGTTCAACAGAGGAATGAACAACGGCCTTAGTTGGTTTGAGAAGATTGTCAACAGTCTTAAACAGCGATTTAGAATTTGTTGCAGCGTTACCAATGATGCTTGAATAGTAGCTCTTACGTGCAGTATTCAAAGCAGAATGGTAAGCAGACTGTTGTTCAGTGTAAAGAAGCCTGTGCACCGTCAGGCCAGATTTTTTGTACTGCCGTTCTAATTGTCTTCCGGCAGCTTTCATTAAACGTAAATCCGGGATAAACCATGGACAGGGTTTCCTAAAAGTAACAAGTCCATGTGCTTAATGTTACGGAATTTGATAGTGCGCTCAGAAATAGATCGTGAAGACGTTACATTTATGTCAAAAGTAATAAGTCTATGGTCACTTATACTCATGTCGATACTATCCAGAGATTGGATACCAACACCAGCAGAACATACCACATCCAATATATGGCCCAGCCTATGGGTCGGAAAATTAACATGCTGTTTAAAGTCAAAACCATCCAAAATGTCCAAAAAGGTAGCAGTTTTGACACAGTTTGGATTATCAATATGGAAATTGACATCACCAGTCAAGACCATAGACGGACAGAGTGGACTAAGAAGTGTCAGCAACTCAGTAAACTCAGAAAAAAAATAAGGATTAGGTTTTGGTGGACGATAAATGAGCAGCACAAGAACAGGTGCAGCACCTTTGACTTTAAAAACCAGACATTCAAATGATGAAACGGTAGGAGCATCAATAACATCGATTGATATATTTGATACAAATATTGCAGCCAAGCCACCACCCTTACCCGAAGCTCGAGGCACGTCAGTATATTTATATCCAGATGGGGCACACATGTTCAAATTAAGATCATTGTCTTTATGCCAAGTTTCACTGATACAGAGAATATCAATTTTCCTGTCAAGGATAGTGTCAGTGATAAGTGCCGTTTTATTGTTTATTGACCTCGTGTTGAAATGAGCAAGTCGCATAGTGCTACAGCACAGATTCGCCGTGGGTTTTTGAGAGAGAACCTCTGGATAGCGTAGGTTACCATGGCTGATTCCACGGCAACCAGAAGTACGACGCAGCGAGCGCCTGCAGTTCGACCAAAGTGCTGTGATTCCAGCACCGACAGTAGAGCGACTCTGACGAGAGCCTCTATGATTATAACTAGGCCGGCGGAGAAGCTGCATAGAACGCAAAGTTTGTATGACGCTGATATCTGGACGGCCATGGTGTCCCAGGGACAACAGATCAGAGAGAGAGTACCTCAGCATGGTGAAGTCCAGAAGTTCGGTCCACTGCTTTACGCTGGTTCCTGATAAAATCAGATCGCAAATAATCCAGGTGATCAAATGAAGTCACATGATACCATCCAAGAGTTGTTACACAGCCATTGCACTTGAACTTGAACTTTGAACTTTGAACATTGAACTTGACGCAACTCCAGTGACCCGTTTGATCTCACACGGAGACAGCAGCAACAGGCAGAGACAATACATGTGAATCACGGCAACCAGATGTGAGCAGCAGCAGATAGACCAGGGGAAACACATTAAAACGCTGGCTCAGAAAAGGTAAATATATGGAAATCCAGCATCAAGTTAAGACTCAGAAGAGTTTAAAATTATTCAGAAGAGTTTAAAATTAATTAAAATAATAAACAAATAAAATACGGCAGGAGAAGTGGCAGCCAAACATGCGCCAACGTCCTCTCCGAAAACCGGAAAAAAAGAAAGAAAAAAAAAACAGTGAAAATATAATGCAATCAGTCCGTACATTGCACAGTGCTCATTCAATAAATGCTCAGCTAAACGGATGAGTTTTAAGTCTAGATTTAAATGTGACTAGTGTTTTAGCCCATCTGGTCTCTTCTGGAAGCTGATTCCAACTGCGAGCGAAATAGTAACTAAAGGAGGACTCCCCTTGTTTTGTGTGAACCCTTGGTATTTCTAACTGACTAGATCCTAGTGATCTGAGTGGTCTGTTAGGCTTATATTCAGTGAGCATATCTGAAATATAATTTGGTCCTATGTCATTTATTGACTTATAAAAGTACTTTAAAATCAATCCTAAATGTAACTAGAAGCCAGTGTAAGGACCTGAGGACTGGTGTGATATGCTCAGATTTTCTGGTTCTAGTCAGAATCCTGGCAGCAGCATTCTGGATGAGCTGCAGCTGTCTAATGGTCTTTTTGGGAAGGCCAGTGAGGAGCCCATTACAATAGTCCACCCTGCTGTTAATAAAGGCTTGAACTAGTTTCTCCAAGTCTTGACTTGAAACAAAACATCTAATTCTTGCAATGTTTTTTAAATGATAGTATGCTGATTTAGATACTGCTTTGACATGACTACTGAAACTAAGGTCTGTCTCCAGAATCACACCAAGATTCCTGACTTGATTTTTACTTGTTTGACCCCTAGAGTCAAGGTATGCATTCACCTTGAACACTTCATCTTTGTTTCCAAATGCAATGACTTCAGTTTTTTCCTTGTTTAACTGATGAAAGTTCTGGCACATCCAACTATTAATTTCATCAATGCATTGGCAGAGGGAGTCAATGAGGCTGTAGTCATTTGGACATAAGGCTAGGTAGATTTTCAAAATGTGTAAAATTCTCAAAATGTGATAGACCACAAACATGAGGATAAAAAATCCTAGATTTAACCATTTTGCTCCTATGCTGTCTTTGTCATATCATGGCACACACCACACAAACAGATTTTCAACCAGAGTCTCGACTGTGAACACAGGAAATCTTGTAAAATAAACATTCATGTATATTCTTGTATAAACATTCATGCTGTTGCCACAAATCAACAAGCTGATCCTCAATCTCTGCTGTCCACATCAATTTCACTTTCTGCTGTGTCATGGCTGCTTCTTTTTTCCATCATCTCGCTTTCTGATTTGATATTGTTTCGTTTCAGGTGATAATCTCGAGAGCATGCGCTTGTTTCTCCTTGGGGTTCCCCCCACTACATCAGGATGTCTGATCGTAAATATTAAACCTGTATAATATTTATGATTCGCGATAGGGGCGGCTACAACGTTCTTCCGATCAGGTTCGGACACTCTTAACACACCCCACACCAAGGCAAAATCTGATAAAATAATTTGTAGAACCATCAAGATAGTCGGGACATAGCTAGGATTGTCGGAAGGAGGGAAATCGTCCAAAAATCAGTGCGACAGTTGGGTCCGAATGTCGTGTGCAGTGGAAATGCGGCTTCAGATTCATCAATCATATTGAATTCAGTCCGATTAAACCAAAAAGTGTGCATGTAAACGTAGCCAGTGTCAGGCTCTGGATAGTTTATAGTTTTAGAATATTTTAAAGGGGTTAGTTAATCGAAAAATCATAATTATATTATTTATAACTCACCCTCATGTGGTTCCAAACCCGTAAGACCTCCATTTATCTTTGGGACACTTTTTAAGATATTTTATATTTAGTCCGAGAGCTCTCAGTCCCCCCATTGAAGCTGTGTGTACGGTATACTGTCCATGTCCAGAAAGGTAAGAAAAACATTATCAAAGTAGTCCATGTGACATCAGAGGGTCAGTTAGAATTTGTTGAAGCATAGCAAATACATTTTGTTCCAAAAATAGCAAAAACTACGAATTTATTCATCATTGTCTTCTTCCGGGTCTGTTGTGAGAGAGTTCACCAGATCAAACTGAATCGTTTTAAGCGGTTCGCGTCTCCAATACGCATAAATCCACAAATAACTTAAGCTGTTAACTTTTTTAATGTTGCTGACACTTCCTCTGAGTTCAAACAAACCAATATCCCGGAGTAATTCATTTACACAAACAGTACACTGACTGAACTGCTGTGAAGAGAGAGATGAACACCGAGCCGAGCCAGATAACGAACAACAGACTGACTCGTTCTCAAGTAACCCTTTAAATCCTGCAAAACAATGCAAAAGAAATCTAATGTATCTCTTGCTCCGGCTACTGTGTATAGACCACCAGGGCCATATACAGAATTCCTAAAAAAATTTGCAGATTTCCTCTCAGACCTTCTAGTTACAGTTGATAAGGCCCTAATCATGGGAAATTTTAATAATCACATTGATAATACAAATGATACATTAGGACTTGCTTTTACTGACATAATAAACTCTTTTGGAGTCAAGCTAAATGTCACCGGGCCCACTTATCGTTTTAATCATACACTAGATTTAATTATATCTCATGGAATCGATCTTACTGCTATATATATCGTACCTCAATGTGATGATATTACAGACCATTTCCTTGTATCGTGCATGCTGCATATAACTGATATTAACTATATGTCTCAGCGTTACTGTCTGGGCAGAACTATTGTTCCAGCCACCAAAGAAAGATTCGCAAATATCCTGCCTGATCTATCTCAACTGCTATTTGTACCCAAAAATACACATGAATTAGACAAAATGACTGACAACATGGGCACTATTTTCTCTAATATGTTAGAAACTGTTGCCCCCATCAAACTGAAAAAGGTTAGAGAAAAACGTACTGTGCCATGGTATAAAAGTAATACTCACTCTCTCAAGAAAGAAACTTGTAGTCTTGAACGCAAATGGAGAAAAACTAACTTGGAAGTTTTTAGAATTGCATGGAAAAACAGTATGTCCAGCTACAGACAGGCTCTTAAAACTGCTAGAGCAGAGCATATACACAAACTCATAGAAAATAACCAATACAATCCAAGGTTTTTATTTAGCACAGTGGCTAAATTAACAAATTACCAGACGCCACCTGATTCAAATATTCCACCGACGTTAAATAGTAATGACTTTATGAATTTCTTCACTGATAAAATAGATAACATTAGAGTATTACAGTGTATAACACTTCAGTTTCATCCATCGCACCCAAAGATAAACTGCAGTGCTTTACAACCATAGGACAGGAAGAACTAAATAAACTTATCACTGTATCTAAACCAACAACATGTTTATTAGATCCTGTACCCACTAAACTACTGAAAGAGTTGTTACCTGTAGCCGAAGAACCGCTTCTCAATATCATTAACTCGTCGTTATCTTTAGGTCACATCCCAAAACCATTCAAGCTGGTGGTTATCAAGCCTCTTATAAAGAAAACCAAAACTAGATGCTAGTGTACTGGCAAATTATAGGCCTATTTCAAATCTTCCATTTATGTAAAATTTTTTTGAAAAAGTTGTGTCTGCTCAATTGAGCACCTTCCTGCATAAAAATAATCTGTATGAAGAATTTCAGTCAGGTTTCAGGCCCCACCATAGCACAGAAACTGCACTTGTTAAAATTACAAATGACCTGCTCCTTGCGTCAGATCAAGGCTGCATCTCATTTCTAGTCTTACTTGATCTTAGTGCTGCGTTCGACACCATAGATCATGACATACTCATAGATCGATTACAAAACTATACAGGTATTAAAGGGCAGGCTCTAAGATGGTTTAGATCCTACCTGTCCGATCGCTACCATTTTGTTTACTTAAATAGGGTGTCATCTCATTTATCATCAGTAAAATATGGAGTGCCACAAGGATCCGTCCTAGATCCTCTTCTATTTTTAATATACATGTTGCCCCTTGGTAATATTATTAGAAAATACGGAATTAGCTTCCACTGTAATGCTGATGATACTCAGCTATATATCTCAACGAGACCAGATAAAACTTCCCAATTATCTAAGCTAACAGAGTGTGTTAAAAATGTAAAAGATTGGATGACAAATAATTTTCTCCAATTAAATTCGGATAAGACAGAGATATTAATTATTGGACCAAAAAACACTACACAGAATCCTGTAGATTACAATCTGCAACTAGACGGATGTACTGTTACTTCCTCTACAGTCAGAAATCTGGGTGTTACATTAGACAGCAATTTGTCTTTTGAAAATCATATTTCCAATGTTACAAAAACTGCATTCTTCCATCTTAGAAACATTGCCAAGCTACGAAACATGTTATCTGTTTCTGATGCAGAAAAGCCAGTTGATGCATTTATGACCTCTAGACTGGACTATTGTAATGCACTTCTAGGTGGTTGTCCTGCTTCTTCAATATACAAGCTACAGGTAGTCCAAAATGCAGCAGCTAGAGTCCTTACCAGGTCAAGAAAATATGATAATATTACCCCAATTTTACAGTCTCTGCACTGGCTATCTATTAAGTTCCGTATCAGTTACAAATTATCATTACTTACCTATAAGGCCCTAAATGGTTTAGCTCCTGCGTACCTAACTAGCCTTCTACCACGCTTCAACCCATCACGCACCCTAAGGTCACAAAACGCTGGACTTTTGGTAGTTCCTTGGATAGCAAAGTCCACTAAAGGAGGATAGCAAAGTCCACTAAAGGAGGTAGAGCTTTTTCACATTTGGCTACCAAACTCTGGAATAGCCTTCCTGATAATGTTCGTGGTTCAGACACACTCTCTCTGTTTAAATCTAGATTAAAAACGCATCTCTTTCGCCAAGCATTTGAATAATGTATCTCTTAAATTGTTAGTGTAGTTGCATCTGATCAAATGTGCATTTTTATTCTTTAGCTTGGGTTAAACTAAATTTAGTTCGTTGGATCAGCAGCTATGCTAATGATGTCTCTATTTTGTTTCTATGTTTTGCCATGGGATGATTTCCACAAGCTCCAGTCTGAATCCAGAACACCTGAGAAGAGATGATGCTGACCCTCAGAGGACCTCAGATGATGCTAACCCTGAATCAACAAATAGAACTAACAAATATTGCTACAAGTGTGACTGCATCATATAGCAATTATTAATTAATAATATTAATAATGTTCATCGTCTAGCTGACTACTTCTTGTATTATTTTTTTCTAAAAATCCTGTCAAACGTGCACAAACTGACAGTCACCACCATAAGCTGCTACTAAATATTGTAGAAACATAATTTTCTGTAAAGTTGCTTTGTAACGATTCATATTGTAAAAGGCACTATACAAATAAACTTGAATTGAATTGAATCCTAATGTTAATATTTCCTGTGTCACAACCATGATATGTCAAGACCATCTTTCAGTTTTTGATAATAATATTATAAATATTTAGATTATTTTTTTCTCCTGAAGCAGGTTTTGTCAGCATTAACAGAGAAAACAAAGCGGCTGCTTCATCAGCTCTATTAGTTGGTGAAAGAAATGCCAAATTTGTCAACCCTGTCAGATGTCACCAACACCGTATGATTTTCTGTCTGACTTTAGTCATGGACCAATGATGGAGATGTCATTCAACATGAAGTGATCATATTTTATACATAATACATTTGATTTGTATTCTGATCATGTGTGTTCTGATATTATTTGGATCATGTTCAGATGTTTAAATGTGAATATTAAGATTCTAGTAAATGTAAGAGGTAAACAACTAATGGATTTATTTCTTCATGTAACTGTTTTTAAAAGTTACCGTGTTACCATAGTAGCAGACATAATGTTCAGAGATGAGAGGAAATAGATCAGTCCTGTTCCGAAAATTATAATAAAAAATCTTAAATGTGAATCTTGAACAAAGCTTAAAAATTACATACTCACAGTTTGTTGTGTTTGTTATAATACAGTATCTGTATTATACAGTATCGATGTATTTGATAGGTAAAATGACTATAAATTCAGGTTTTTATTTATTATTAAAATTTATTAATTTTAGAATTTTTAATATTTGAAACTATTTGTTCCACTGCACTATACGCTCTGATTTTATGATGACAAAAAGGTTTGCTCAGTGGTGATATCTGACTCTAAATTGATTTACAGTAATGGTATTTTTTGTCAGAAATAATGTACACTTTTAAGTCAAATTTAAACATTTAAGCTTTTTACAAATTCTAATTAAACAATATAATTAGAAAAAGTAAGAATAAGTTACCAATCATATGAAAACAGTACAATTAATGTTAATATGTGGACTAGGTGGAACAGAAGAAGACAGAAGTGGATTGTAAGTGTATTTTCAGATGTTTAATGAGGCTAAGAGATGCCCAAGAGTGAAATTAAATATTTAAATTTATGTTGAGATTAATGTTCTTAAAAACACATTCTTTCATAAATAAAACCGCTGTGTTTGCTTTAAGAGATGCGCATCTCTCTCTCTCTGTATATATATATATATATATATATATATAGTGCACAGATTAAAACTAATCTAAATTTAAGCTTGAGACTTGCCCAAACAATCATAAAGTAACTCGAGAGACTTGCAGCATATTTCTTTGATTAGATGTATGTATATGGGGCGCCGTTTGTAAAGTGTGACAATATTTGTCAACTTAGAGATATTTCAAATAGCTAAATATAAATATTTAATGTTACACCTAAATGGTAAATGTTAAATCTAAATGCTAAATCTAAATCTAAATATGAATGTTAAATCTAAATCTAAATGTTAAATCTAAATTTAAATCTAAATGTTAAATATATATCTAAATGTTAAATATAAATGTTAAATATACATTTAAATGTTAAATATAAATGTTAAATCTAAGGCAAGGCAAGTTTATTTATATAGCACATTTTGTACACAATTGATTTTTGATTGATTTTAATTTTAATTTAATGACCACACAGCCAAGCTGGTGGAATTTGTTTTCAGTACAGCTCTTTGGTACAGGTTCCAGCATTACATTAAACAAACAATAAACATATAAAATAAGATAACATACATATACATACATACAGATAATGTATAAGGAGTCATAATTAATCCACAGTCCTCAGCGTTCAGAGTTCAAAATGTTTATTGCTATTGGGATGAAACTGTTTTTGAAGCGAGTTGTTCTGGAGGCGATTGTCCTGTAACGCCTCCCAGAGGGCAGTAGCTGGAAGGCGTAGTGTGCAGGGTGGGTGATATTTTGTGGGCTCTGCGTAATGTCCGTTTGTGGTAGAGTGATTCAAGGGATGGTAGGGGTGAACCAATGAAAGTATGTCAAGACTGCCAAACCAAACTTGTTGTTGCCGATATGGGTGCCAAGGAATTTGTATGTATCAATGATGGAGATGGGGTCACCTTCACTGAGCACTGGAGTTTTGGGGGATGGCTGACGTCTTAGGTCGACAATGAGTTCTTTTGTTTTTGATGTATTGAGTAAAGTAAAAGTGAAAGTGAAAGTGACGTGACATTCAGCCAAGTATGGTGACCCATACTCAGAATTTGTGCTCTGCATTTAACCCGTCCGAAATGCACACACACAGAGTAGTGAACACACACACACACACTGTGAGCACACACCCGGAGCAGTGGGCAGCCATTTATGCTGCGGCGCCCAGAGAGCAGTTGGGGGTTCGATGCCTTGCTCAAGGGCACCTAAGTCGTGGTATTGAAGGTGGAGAGAGAACTGTACATGCACTCACTCCCCCCACCCACAATTCCATCCGGCCCAAGACTAGAACCCACAACCCTTCGATTGGGAGTCCAACCCTCTAACCATTAGGCCACGACTTCCCACATAGGAGTAGGAGATCATGGTCTGTACACCAGGTCACTACTTGGTTGATCTGCGCACGGTATGCAGTTTCTTGGTTGTTGGTGATGAATCCTATGAAGGTTGTATCGTCCGCATATTTGTATAGGCCGACAGAGCTATGGTGTGATGTGAGCTGGTTTGTGTAGAGAGAGAATAGCCAGGGTGAGAGAACACAACCTTGAGGTGCGCCTGTACTGTGGAACAGAGGGGAGGATGTATAATTGTTAATCTTTACCTTCTGTTGCCTGTTCCAGAGAAAACTGTGAATCCAGTGACAGATGCATGGGTCGATAATCATGTCCAGTATTATATTAAAAAGTTTGGCCGGGTTTATTGTATTGAATGCAGAACTGAAATCCATAAACAGGATGTGGGCATATGTATTTGCGGACTCAAGGTGGTTCAGTATGTGATGAATTGCTAAGTTAACGGTGTCCTCAACTGACTTGTTGGCTCTGTATGCAAATTGGAATGGGTCCATGAGGGGGGTGGTGACAGTTTATAGGTGATTGAGTATGATGCGCTTGAATGATTTCATGACTGCTGATGTCAAGGCAATAGGTCTGTAATCATTGAGGAAGGAGATGGTCTCGGTCTTAGGAACCGGAATGATAATGGATTCTTTGAAGCACTTGGGTACTAAGTTTTGACAGAGGGAGGTATTGAAAATGTCAGCGAAGACCCCAGCCAGTTCTGCAGCGCAGTGGTGGAGAACAATGGGGCTGATGTTGTCTGGACTGGGGGCTTTATTCCTCTTAAGTCACCTGAAGATGCTCCTCACCTCCTCCTTGTGAATGGTAAAAGGGGGGGAGGGGAGGGGGTCGGGAGGAGATGGTGGTGTAGCTGGTACCTGCTCAAACCTCCCATAAAAGAAGTTGAGTGTATCAGAGAGCTGATCATCGCCGTCAGGTATGGGGGTGGGTTTCTTTTTATAATTTGTCATGTTTTGAAGTTTTTTCCAGATAAAACGTGTATCATTAGTGGTGATTTGTTCTTCTAGTTTAGAAGCATAATTGGATTTGGCTCTTCTTATTGCAGATCTCAGTTTGTATTTGGAAGCCATATATTGTTCTTTGTTTCCTGATAGATGAGCAGCATTTTTCTCCTTTCTTAACTGTTTAATATCTTTGTTAAACCACGGTTTGTTGTTATTGTAGTATTTGATATTTTTGGTTGGTATGCATAGGTCCACACAGTAATTTACATATGACGTTATTACGTCGGTGACGTCATGGAGATCGCCTGCAGCATGGAAAACTTCCCAGTCTGTGCAAGCGAAACAACCACAAAGTTTGTAGATGGCCTCTGGGGACCAGCACCGGACGAATTTTGATGGTGACTTGGAGGATTTAAGTTTTTGTCTGTATTGTGGAATTAGCAGCAGCATTGCGTGGTCGGACCTGCCCAGCGGAGCCCTTGGAAAAGCACGGTAAGCCTCTTTGATAGTAATATAGCAGTGGTCCAGTGTGTTGGTCCCTCTGCTAGGGCAGGCTACCTGCTGATGGTAGCCAGGGAGCTCAGACGACAGATTAGTCTGGTTAAAGTCCCCGAGGACAATGACTGCTGCGTCCGAGTGTATATTTTCCACTGAGGAGACGTAGTAGGCTAACTCGGCTATGGTGGTCATAGCGTTAGCCTCAGGTGGAATGTACACACAGATCAAGATTACTGACGTGAACTCCCGTGGGAGAAATGATGGTCTGCATTTAACAGTGAGTTATTCCAGGTGAGGTGAGCATACATGGGTGAGTTCTGTAGAATTTGTACACCAGCGTTCATTGATCATTATGCAAATACCACCGCCTTTAGACTTGTGCGATAGTTTGGGTGATCTATCGGCACGGTGTAATGTGAAACCTGGAAGTGTTACCGCTTGGTCAGGTACTGATTGATCCAGCCAGGTCTCTGTCAGGCAGATGGCAGAGCAGTCACTGTAGTCTTTGTTAGTTTGTAAAATAAGTTTGAGCTCATCCATTTTGTGCCGGAGGGATCTAACGTTTGACAGCAAGAGGGCTGGGAGCGTCTCCTGAACCTAGCAAAGGTTCCTGAGCGACGGCCTTTTTTGGTCGACAGCCATGATGTTGAGTGTTTTGATATGTTTAACTCCCGTAATTTCTCCAGCAAGGATGTAGATGGACCCAGATCCCTATGAGAAGTGTATCTGAGGTTTAGGAGCTCCGATTGAGTGTACTGGATTAGGCATGACACTTCACAAACAAATAACGCAGATATTAAAATGATAGACAGGAACACTGTTTGTACTGTGGCAAGCCTCACGGCCGCCATCTTGCCATCTTTCATGGTAATTCAAAGTACTTTACATAAAATAAAGTCAAATAATAATGAAGAAAAATAATAAAACAAACAATTTTAAAACTTTTAAAATTATTTAAAAAGTTACTTATTTAAAATGAATTTAAAACAGTTAGAAAATGATTTTACATCAAATTAAATAAATAAAAAAACAGTGAAAATATAGTGCAATCAGTTTTGGAAATTGCACAGTGCTCATTCAATAAATGCACAGCTAAACAGACGGGTTTTAAGTCTAGATTTAAATGTGACTAGTGTTTTAGCACATCTGATCTCTTCTGGAAGCTGATTCCAACTACGGGCGGGTCTGTTATGCTTATATTCAGTGAGCATATCTGAAATATATTTCGGCCCAAGGTCATTTAGTGACTTATATACGAGTAAAAGTACTTTAAAATCAATCCTTAATGTAACTGGAAGCCAGTGTAAGGACCTGAGGACTGTTGTGATATGCTCAGATTTTCTGGTTCTAGTCAGAATCCTGGCAGCAGCGTTCTGGATGTGCTGCAGCTGTCTAATGGTCTTTTTGGGAAGGCTGGTGAGGAGCCCATTACAATAGTCCACCCTGCTGGTAATAAAGGCATGAACAAGTTTCTCCAAGTCTTGACTGGAAACAAAACATCTAATTCTTGCAATTTTTTTTAGATGATAGTATGCTGATTTAGTTACTGCTTTGACATGACTACTGAAATTAAGGTCTCTCTCCAGAATCACACCAAGATTCCTGACTTGATTTTTAGTTGTTTGGCCCCTAGAGTCAAGGTATGCATTCACCTTGAAAACTTCATCTTTGTTTCCAAATGCAATGACTTTCCGTGTTTAATTGAAGAAATCTCTGGCACATCCAACTATTAATTTCATCAATGCATTGGCAGAGGGAGTCAATGAGGCTGTAGTCATTTGGAGATAAGGCTAGGTAAATCTGGGTATCATCAGCATAGCTGTGATAGGCAATTTGGTTCTTTCTCATTATTTGACTTAGTGGGAGCATGTACAGGCTAAACAGGAGCGTTGCAAGAATTGACCCTTGTGGGACTCCGCATGTCATGGACGTCCACGTAGACTTATGCTCTCCTAGACTCACATAATAGCCTCTCCCTTCTAAATAAGACCTGAACCATTTGAGCACCTTTCCAGAAAGCCAGACCCAGCCCGACCCAGTTTCAGTCTCTCTAGTAGTATGCTATGATCGACAGTGTCAAACGCAGCACTGGGATCTAGCAATACCAGCACCAATATTTTGCCAGAGTCACAATTTAAGCGAATATCATTTATTATCTTCAGAGTGCTGTCTCTGTGCTGTGATGCGGTCGAAAACCAGATTGAAAATTGACCAGGTATACATTTGAGTTTAAGTATTTGTTCAGCTGATTAAAAACTACATTTTCTATAATTTTGCCATAAAAGGAAGATTAGATATTGGTCTAAAATTGCTCAAAATGGTGTTATCAAGATTGCTCTTTTTCAGGAGGGGCATATCAACTGCAGTTTTTAAGGAGTTTGGAATGTCCCAGAAATAAGTGAGGCATTCACCACTTCTAAAAGATCTGCTTCAAAACAGTTAAGAACACTTTTGGAAAAAGATGTGGGAAGTGTGTCAAGATAGCAGGTTGACAATTTTAGGTGCTGCACTACGTCTTTCAGAATTTTGCTATCAATTGCTTCAAAAATAGACATAGTATATTTTTGATATTGTGGCCTAATCTGTCTGACCTCTACATTACATGAGGATGTACTAATCACCTTCCTGATATTGATGATCTTCTCAGAAAAGAAGGATGCAAACTCATTGCATTTGCTGTCTGAGAGCATTTCACTGGGAATCTTACTTGGGCGGTTTGTCAGTCTCTCAACAGTGGCAAAAATAGTATGAGAGTTATTTAAGTTACTGTTTATGAGGTTTGAGAAGAAATTCGTTCTAGCTGTGGCTAGTTTCACATTAAAAGCATGAAGGCTGTCTTTATAGATGCTATAGTGAATTTCAAGTTTTGTCTTCCACCACATCCGCTCTGCTTTTATGCATTGTCGTTTCATAGACTGAACTGCTGTTGATCTTCTCTAAACTGATTTCTGTCTGTTTGTTTTCTTACTGACTATTAATTGGAGCAATATCATCAATAACATTCTTAACTTTTGAGTTAAAGGAATCAAGGAGAATATCAACAGAGTGTGCAGAAATGCTTGGTGTTAAAGATATAGCCCCCATAAATAGTACACGTGTATTCTCGTTAATGCATCTCCTTCTGCAAAGACCGATCTAGATTAAGTTGTAGCAGACATCAAAATATCAAAGAAAATACAGAAGTGATCAGATAGTGCTATGTCCTTAATAACAATGGATGAAATGTTTAGACCCCTACTGATGATTAAGTCCAGAGTGTGTCCACCTTTGTGTGTGGGTCCATGCACATGCTGTGTCAAGTGAAAAGTGTTTAGAACCGTTATCATTTCTTTTGTAGTTTTTTTTTCTGGATTATCTATGTGAATATTAAAATCCCCTGCAATAGCAAAACAGTCAAACTCTGAGGAAATCATTTATAACATTTCTGTGACCTCTTCAACAAAGGCTGGAGAGTATTTTGGAGGCCTGTAAAAAATAATAAACAGAATGCGTGGAGCACATTTCAGCACAATCCCTAGATATTCAAAAGACAAGTACTGGCCAAATGACACTTGCTTGCATTGATAGACATCTTTAAATAGAGCAGCTACACCTCCACCTCTCCTAACAGTCCCGCAGACACTCATGTAAGTGAAGTTAGGAGGGGCTGCTTCATTTAGGATTGTTGTATTGCAGCTGTCTTCGAGCCATGTTTCGTTTAGAAACATAAAATTCAGATTTTTTGTAGTTATAGAGTAAAGTTGATTAGAAACTATTTCTTTTTTAGTGAGCGAATGTTTAAAGATGCTAACTTGGTGGCTGTGCTTTGTGTCTTTACATCAATCTTAGTTTGATGCATAATAGGCCACAGATTAGATGAGTTTGCCCTTCGGCTTGAGATGGCCTTAGACTTTCTATCACGTGATAAAACTGAAATAGAGAAAGCTACAGGCATACTGGGTTCCCAGTAGATAGGGGGTGTGGGCCCTGGCGTTGTGGCAGCGGTTGGAGAGCTCTCACAGGAGCAGGGCCCACAGGCTTTGGTGGTTGGGGGGCCAGCCATTTTTTGCTGATATCTGTGGGCTTGCAGCAAATGAGTGAGAGAGTTTAGTCCCAGCATACACCAATTCCTCCATTTTCTGTGAAAAGCAAAGAAGTGGAGATGCTGGAGAGAGGGATAATGTGTCTGGTGAGATGGGCTGTGTCTCTGGTGTTTCCGGTGCCTGTGACATGTTGTCCTGGTTTCCCTGTCTGTTTTCCATAAAGTCATCCCTGGGTGCTGAATCTTGTAGATGTTTTGATACATCACAGTCTGTCTGTGAGGAGCTCTGTGGGCAGGGCTCAGCTGGGATAGTGTCCATCAGCAGTGCTTGTTTTGGCTGCATGGTGTTATCAGTGTCCTTGTGGGATATGTCAACCACAAGATGACTCGGACCTGGTGTGTGTGTGCTGAATGGATTGACACACTCTGCTGAAGGATGATGGAGGGAAAAGTAGATATTGTCCTTAAACACTCTAGCACCAAGTTTGTTTGAGTGGAGGCCATCCGGTTTAAATAATTTGCTATGGCCCCAGAAAAGATTGAAGTTGTCAATGAATTTCACTCCTTTTATATTACAAGATCTTTGTAGCCATGTGTTCAGCCCAAGCAACCGTGAAAACATATTTGTTCCCCTTGCTAGGAGTGGTCCACTGATGAACAACTGAACTTTGAGTCTTCGAAGTGTTTCAAAGAGTTCACTGAAGTCCTTCTTAAGGAGTTCTGACTGCTCTTTCCGAATATCATTCTTTCCCACATGGATTACAATTCGATTTGCAGTCTTGTGCTTCATCAGAATGTTCTGAAGTTCCTTGTTCACATCAGAGACCGTTGCTTGAGGAAGGCAGCATAATTATTAATAGAATCACCCACTATCAGAGTCCTGGGCTTCACCTTAAGCGCCTGTTAGTAGCGCTGTTAGCTGCTGGCTGATCCAACAGATGTTTAATCACATATAGGGATTCCTCAGCCACATTCATTAATGCTTCAAATCTGTTCTCCAGATGTATAGGGGGTGGTAGAATGCCAGTATACACAAGCCTTGTCATAGTCGAATCTGGGGTAGAGGAAGCTATGGCAGCAATACGAAAAAACCGTGACAATCTGATGTCTCATGTTCCTTCGGGTCTGTTTGTGCCATCGATTAGTGTGGCGATCAGTTCCGGCAAGTTCCTCTACACTTGGTATAAACTGTTAAGATTCCGAAGATTCATGGGACTCAACGGCTGTATGCTGAGAGGGTCCATGATGGTGGTCTGCTAAGTGTTCCGTCTGTTTTGGAAGTCCAGCAAGTAACTTTGTTTCAAGAATCACGATCCTTTGTAGATGTTTGCACCAGTTCATGCGACAAGTAGATCCAACAGGAGGCATTTTCTCTCTCTTCTGTTTGAACGTAGGCAGTTGTTTTCCCGTCTCCGCAATGTAAGCTGTTGGCAGTGGGAGGCAAAGTCTTCATTTTGTAGCATTATTCCAGTCCCAAAGAGTTTTTAGTTTTAGTGTTTATGCCAAAAATATGTTGTTTGAGCTCTGTGCTGATCTGCTGATGTAAAAATCTTAGAAAAATCAGAGAAAAGTACAGAAATAAGAAGCGCAGAGCAGTTAGCTAGAACGTCCGAACGGTAGCAAAGTCGGAAGCAATTCCAAAATTCCTAAATCTAAATGTAAAATCTAAATCTAAATGTTGAATCTAAATGTTTTGGTTGAAACTAAATATTTAGCTAATATGCAAATTCAAAATGCCAATAACCGGAAGTGCCAAAATAAAAGCTTGATGAGGTCAGTGTGCATCGTGTCAAATGAGTAACGAATAAAAACCATCTCATCCGAGGAAATTGACTCTTGGACATGGATTTTGCATATTAGCTAAATATTTAGTTTCACCCGAAATATTTACATTTAGGTTTAACATTTAGATTTAACATTTAGATTTAGAGTTAACATTTGTATTTAACATTTATATTTAACCTTTTAGATTTAGATTTAACATTTAGATTTATATTTAGATTTAACATTTAGATTTAGATTTAACATTTAGATTTAGATTTAACATTTAACTTTTAGGTGTAACATTTAATATTTATATTTAACTATTTAAAATATCTCTGGTAAAATCTAAGTTGACAAATATTGTTGTAAATGTGCTAAAAAGTGACCGTAAAAAATTAATGTCTGTTTTTTAAACATTGTTTGAAGCTAAATGTGACAAAATGTTGCTGTTATTTTCAGCATGTGACGCTTTACAAATGGCGCCCCATAAATGTAAGGTGCGCTGAATTCACTCTGAGCTTCAATCTTATTATGTATTTATTTCCTTTAGCGTTGCCATAGTGATATGGTCTTAATATTTTCCTCAAAACAATAAGGTAATGTTCTAGATATGATTATGGTCTTGTTTGGTGTAAATAAAAAGATATAACAGTCTGTAGTTAATAAAGCAGCTACAGAATAAACATCTTGATTTTTACCCAGACCCGAAAAAAGGAAAAGCCCACTCAGGATCTCTGTCAGCCCACCCTTTGACCCTGAGCACAAACTGACAGTTATGTCAGGATTTACTAAAGACACGCGTGAACAATTAGTGGTGGAAATATAGCAGTTTAGCCTACCTCTCACATGCAATTTTTTTAGAAGGAGCCTATTCAAATGAATCACACAACGCGTTTTACTAACTTTTGCGCTCGTCAAATTACTGACATTTGCTCCATTATTTAACGCCCAAAGAAAGCATGTCTTAACCTGTTTTGCGCTTTTGCAATTACTGTCGCAGAGAACAGGGAGCGCGTGGGAGAAGGGAGAGGAATTTTCCACACACTTTAATTTAATTAAAATGAGAGAAGAACACATTATCTGAACATATGATATAGTGAGTCTGAACATGTTCTTTTTAATTTGCATCAGAACATAAAAAGTGAACTCTAAATTAGAAGTCACACAATACCAGCTCTATCAAAACTTCTTTAATCCCTATTGAGAGTGAGGAGTCACATGTCGATTTGGGAGAGGTCGGCCATGATGGTAGGACACGCTATCGGTTGCCAGGTGCAACGCCTTCAGAACTTCACAGAGGCGCGACTAAACATTTCAGAGATCTTTAATTTTTGTGCATTTATTATGTCAGCGGAACAGAGACGGATCTACGGATATGAGAAAGAAATGAAGAAAGTAAAGCAATGCAGAAAGATAAGGCGAAAGGAAGAGGGCCCTTACAGGAACAAGCTCACACCAAGCACAAAACGGTATTTGGAGAAGCTCTCAGGCATCCAAAACATCCACCCATACGAGCTCCCTGTGGCAGCACAGAGAACTGGACCATTTACCTCCATGCCCACATATTGACATTGTGAATTATTTTGTTTACGATGTAAGTCACCTTGCATTCACGCTGTTAATGGCTTTAATCTAACCAGGACATTTACATCTTGCAATCACACATATAACTACCCTAGCAAACCCAGAACTGGTTTGTCCAATTTGCAGCATCCAGCACAAAAACCTGGTACAGTATGTGCCATTGGCCTAAAATCAAATTATAACTAAACATACACAGCTTTAGCCGACATTAAAACATGTTGGAAACGATTGTGTACATTGAACATCTCGTTACAATCTAGTCTTTACGAAACAGTGGCAGTTATTTAAGTTACTTTGTCATTTTGGTCAAGAAGTGTCTGCTAAATGCAATGTGTAATTACAACACGCTAAAACGCATGTGAATAAACTTACTTTGGCCAGTACAACACTGTTTTCACCACGTGGAGGCTTGTAGATGGACCCAGCCACAGCAGAAAGCCTCATATCTTTCCAAAGACTTGTGGCTTTTAAACTCCTGAATTGTGTAGTAACTTACACCAAAAACAAGATAATGCACAACGTCCATATATGTGCATGGAGGTATGGTCCAGGTCTCTGTGCCATTCCGGTGCAGGGAGCTGGTATGGGTCGATATTTTGGATGCCTGAGAGCTTCTCCACATATCGCTGTTTTGCGCTTGGTGTAACCTAAAAAAACTATTCCATTGTTCCTATGTTTTCCATATGTATCGTGTGAGGTACTGGAGCAGTTTTTAACGCAGCAGTAACTTCCAGGCATGGTAAATCTGTGCGGAATTGCAAAAACCTCCTCTACTACCGAGTTAACAACACATGTAAAAAATCCTGTTTCGCCGCCGGTGTCCTGCCAACATGGCGGAGACTGTGATATCGAGGGGAGGGGCTCTGTGCTATGACGACAACTCCTCACTCTCAATATTTGTAGGCATTTGGTTCTTTTCAATCTATTGCAGTTTCTTTATTTCTTCATTCTGTATTTGTGACTACGCTAATTTGCGCTGCACTGGTATACTGTGTTGGTCGATATGCAAATGAAATGTTGTGTCTGTGTTCTTTAATTTGAGCGATAGTTAGTAAATCACCCGCTGTGAGAAAGCCCTAACCACGCCCCCTAATGGCATGTGGCATGCATAGCTCAGTTAGGAGCGGACATTTTGACTTAGCAGCAGGTTACAAATGAGGCTGGCTGGATTGTTTATTCAACGGTTGTTAATGTTTTTCCTGTGTGTAAATGATTACGGTTGAGTTTATACATCTCTCTACAGCTAAACAATAAGTTGCAATGGTAAAACCTTGTTGTGTAATTAACTGCCATACTCATACTCATGAAGGGCATGGAAAAATAATTTGAATGGAGTGCGATTTTTCAGCTTTCCCACTGGAAAACCGTACCTTGATCTCAGGTCTCCGAGTTAACAAAGTGGCGTCACATAGCTTGGTTAGCAGCAGTAAGAAGGAAAAGAAGGATTGTCCCTTTGGTCTGATATATACACACGTATGTATGTGCATTTATATATATAAAAATATACAGAAATGTACGTTATATAAACAACTTTTTTTTGGATATGATTAATCGATTTGACAGACTTAAAGTTACATTAAATGTTACTTATGCATGAAGCACATCTCCTGCATTATCAGTGTTATGCATATTGCATACCACCTGTTACAGTAATAAACGGCAAAATTGATCAATTCTGTATCTCTTTATTTGTGCATCATAACACACTGAGGTTAATTTGTACAGTTTACAATAACGCATATTAAAAAGTAAAGGGGCCGTGTAACTCGCTCATTGACGTGGAAAATGTGTAGGTTCTGCACCCATCCATTTGTAAATTGCAGGTGAGACTCGAGAGATTTATCATTTTTAAACTGATCAGAGGTGTACGCTCTGACACTACAAACAAGGTAAGAAAATACATTGGTTACGAGTGGCAGCTCTTTAAGATCATCTGACCACTCTTTGTGTTCGTGCAGATTGAGTTCTTTGATTGTCTTGGTTTTTTTTCTAAATACCACGTCTTTGCTTCCTTGTTGAGTTTTTCTTTATATGTAATCTTACACTTGATCTGTATGTCATGTCACTTTCACTTTCACTTTTACTTTTACTGATAAGCGTGTCCTTAAAAATGGCCGCGAGTACCCAGAATGCAATGCGAAGTGACGTAGTTTCCCAAGCTCTATAAATCGAACGCATTTTAAACTGCGACATAGATGAAAGTGAAACTGAAAGTGATATTGAAAGTGAAGTCAAATGCATTTGTATCGGGCATTTATCATGCTAATAAGTGTATTTCTATTATAATACAAAGGATAATGTTCACTTCCTAGTTACATTACCAAGATTGTTCATTATTGTTAGAAATGTCAATTGATGATGTTGCTTAGTTTGTGATCTTTATATAGAGCATATGCAACGATTATTTACTACTGTTTTCTTTGTATTTCTTCTGTTTATAGACCACATTTGTGTGAAGTAACATATTCAACCAGTCTATGATTAAAAAAGTTAAATTGGGATCCTCTCTCTTGTTTCTCTGACCGGAAACAGACAACACCATCTTGGCTGCACTACACATGAACCCACTGAGCGTCTCATCTCGTATATCCGCAGAAATTTCCAAACCCATCTGCGCAGTTTGGAATTGTGCTCTTGCGCTAATTTGTCTAGGGGCATGTTCGATGATAGAAGCTGAACAAATTCAGAGTCACAGGATTAATTTTGAGTTGACAAAACCAAATCTCCAACCCGGCTTTCTTGATACAATGATGCTGTTCATCAACTTTCTTTGTCAACTTTGAATGTGTGACATCACTGGCGATCAGCCAATAATGAGCATTGCAACAAAAAGCATGTTTAGGCTTGTTTGAGATGCGCCTTGCCTCGCCTGAAATGTATGCGAGAGTAGGCGGCTGCAGTGGGAGGAGGAGTGGACAAAGCGCAGGCAAGCCAGACAGATCTCTCTTCTCGTAGTGGATCTGACAGCTGTGAGAACAAAGAAGGATATCGCGAGATTCACGCTCGTGCACAGTGTTGGTAATAAATGATGTAATTCAAGTTCCGTTGCTTTTATATGAAAATAAATAAAATGAACAAGACACCCATTTAATTATATACCAAAGACGTGTTTATCAATATTTTTTTTCTTTAATACAGACATATGTGTTTTTTATTTATTTATTTTTAATAAAAATTTAATTACATAACCCAAAGGTTATCTGGCTAACATCACTTTGGGCTTGACTTTTTATCAACCAGATTTGATAATGCTCAAAAATATTAAAAGTTATAGACATTGAAGTGTCTTGATTTTTTTTTTACCATGCTTAAATATTTTTTTATTTGATATACAAATACATAAAATGAGTACTGGAGCAATCTAGAAAAGTAATGGGTTGAAAGCCACATGTCTCATGAGTTTCTATTTCAAATCTGAATAAAATATCATGAAAAATGAGACTCCTGCAAATATTTTTCTGAGACTATGTCTAGACCCCCCACCCCCCAATATAAGAAAATATATTTCCCAATAGTATTGAAGGCTTCTACAAACTATTTAGTCAGTAAACATACCACTGCATAGTTTTTTTTTTTCAGTTATAAAACACTAGACAGAAACTTAAACATCATATAACTGATTTATTTGAGCACTAGAAAAATACAATAAGAATAATTTGAGTAAGAAAAATATGAATAATTAGAAAAATACAAAAATATTTAACTCCGTTTGCCAATTACAGAACATCCTGAGATTGCTAGAAATGCAGTATTTACAATGAGTTACTATGCAAATAAGTGCTGATGTGCTGATGGCCACTTATACAGATGGTAATAACACAAATGTGCGAAAGTAAATAATCCACTATCTCTATTCATAAAGACGTGTTCACTTTGATAGCCGTGATCATACAGTAATAGCGAGCTGATTTGGGCTGATTTGCACTCAAACAGATGGTAATCATGCAGATACATTCACATTCAACATAAAACACACTCTCACATATATAGAAATAGTTGAAAAATAAAACAAACAAAGAAAAAGGCAATCGCTATAAGTTCCGCCTCCATCAGCTGACAGGTGCGTCAGAGCGCGTCATGAGGGTGCGCCAAAATTCAAATATACTATCTTTTGCCTATCTTTCATTCATTCTTTTTTTCTGTTGGATTGTCTCATTCTGTTTATGACACTGTACGCTGCAAAACCATGCCGTTTTTTTTACTACCAAGACGCAGTTTCCGACCGTGAGTTATTCCATAACGGACACAAACAGTTCTGTCGCTGAAGATCTGAAACGTAAACAAATGATTTATGATCCATATTACAACGTTATTGCTTCGTTGGACTAAACATGCTTCATGAGATGTTGTTCAGTGGACCCTTACCTTTCTAACTAAACTGGGATTTACAGCTGTGGATGTGTTTATGACCCATTATTTACGACGGATCTGGTATGTACAGCGTTTCGATTGCTCGTGTTTGTATGTGTACTGCTTACACAAATGTAGCAAATACAGTCTTTATTAGCTTTCCATTGAAAAACAGCGATCTGTCGTCGATGCTTGAGGCTTAGATCTTTATAATGATACATAGTTTGTCAAGATTAAATTTGTCCCGTTTCATTTAATCTATTCATAAACACTGACACGTGTAAGTTGAAAGGCTTTCAGGACGAGGGCATCGGGGTGCAGGCTAAGAGGTTAAGCGGTGTCGTCAGCAAGTCGTTTCCCATCATGCTTTTGATCAGCGCAGTTGGTGGAAAGCAAACTGCGCCCGACAGCAGAATCCGACATGTGCCCCTTGCGCTCGCTAGAGATTTTGACATGCCTACGTCAGCAAGACATCAGAGCAAGGCGGATGTAACTCGGACACTTTTCTAAGGCCGGGCATACACTGTGCGATTTTCATCCGATTTTGGTCCAATTTCGGTCGCCTCTCGTGGGGTATCGTACTATTTAAGCAGGGCCATAACTTGTGGAGTTATGGCAAAGAAAAATAAAAATAAAAGAGTGAAGAAAATGCCTGCTTACTTCCAGTTCATGTTGCAAAATGGATAAACCATATTGGCCAAGTCTTCCGTGCCACCTGCGTATCTAGATAAGCCGACGCCTTTTTTTTCTTTTTAGGACGTTTCAGCACACAGAATTGCGCATATCATCAAAGCAGTGCGTTTATTCCGGGAAAGCATGTTTATTCTGCAACATCTGGGTTCTGAGGGATCCTATGTATTGATTCGTTTGATTCCCTATGTATAGTGTGAGCAGTCAAATTGCAACTCGACGATCGGACTGTACAGTGAGCGAGAGCTTTGGCTTTACATCGCATGCGATCTACTCGTACAGTGTGAGTTGGTACCTTGCCGAAATTGCACAGAAATTGCACAGTGTATGCCTGCCTTAACCGGCATGCATCTCACTCTGATCACCGGTTCTGCGCAGATTTTGCTCATCTCAAACAAGCCTTTTGATTTACTTCTCGTGAGAGACCCAGCGAGATTAAAAACTAAAGGTTAAAGGTTTTGCAGCGTAGAGACAGAATGAGATAATCCAAAAAAAAAAAGAAATCAAAGAAAGAAAAGCGGAAGATTGAAAGTGATCTTTCGTGACAGCTCGTGACGCGCGCTCTGACGCACATGTCAGCTGATAGAGGTGGAATTTAGCGATCACCTTTTTCTTTATTTGTTTTATTTTTCAACAGTTTTCATAAATATGTGTGTGTGTATGTTTTATGTTGAATGTGAAAGTATCTGCATGATTACCATCTGACTGAGAGCTAGGGTGACCACCTGCTAATAAGCCCAAGGGGGGACAATGGGTATGTTTCTGAGGGACAATGTGGGACACTGCCTTGTGCGGAAGTGCCCCCACCCCATGGGCAGACTCACTGATAGTGGTTTACCCATTTCTAGCACATACTAACTTACATAGTATATTAATAATGCCATATTCCCCTAAACATGTGTAATTGCTGATGTACTGTATGCTTATGACAGAATCGACAAATGCACTTCCACTTACGATTTACTTTAGCTATTTAATTTATTTTATTTTTCATTACAATTTATTCACTTTAAGAATAAATTACTGCTCATATACAGCATTCGCGTTGAACAAGAGTGAATGATTTGTCCAGGGTTTTATATTTTATATAAATCATTAAATTACTCAGTAATTATCAATAAAGCCAGACTTCCTTTTTTTTTTGTCTTAGTGACCTTTAATTTGGAGCAAGATAAACTGGAGTGACTTTGTGTCAGACATGTGTCACTTCTATCACATCTGTTTGGTCCAACTTTAGTTTGAGATTTCTGACCCAGAACATAACCCTGGAGCAGGTTAGCTGTGGAGTGAAAGTTATTATGGCAATGAATACAGCTAAAACCAAGCCATTTGCATGGTATTTAAAACCCAGGATTGGTGCAAACTAAACTGAAATGTACCTGGCCAGCCAGTTAATCTAGCTTCATGGTACTGGCCCCTGCAAAACTGGCCCATAATGGTAAAAATGACAGTAAATATTGAAAAGTCGTGGCTTATTGGTTAGAGAGTTTGACTCCTAACACTAAGGTTGTGGGTTCGAATCTCAGGCAGGCAATACCACGACATAGAGCAAGGCACCAACCCCCCCAACTGCTCCCCGGGTGCTGCAGCATAAATGGCTGCACACTGCTCCGGGTGTGTGTGTGTGTTAACTGCTCTGTGTGTATGCATTTTCGATGGGTTAAATGCAGAGCACGAATTCTGAGTATGGGTCACCATACTTGGCTTAATGTCACTTAATTTGACAAATATTGTTTGTTTGTTTGTTTTTTTTTCCATTTAGCGTCCACATTTATTATAGGGTGAGATGTAAGATGTTTTTATTTTTTTTTATTCTGGAAATTACAGAAAATGTAATAATTGTAATGTATAAAAAATGATTCATACTGTTTGATATGAGAATGAAATAAATTAGAGTAAAATCAAATAATCGTTGCTTTATGTTATTGCACTTTATAATTAAAATATATTGTATATAAAATATATATAAAGCTATATAATGTGCGACATCGATCACATGACCTGGGCCCTCATGAACAGGAGACACATGTGCTGAATGCATCTAAAGTAAACTCATCCCAGAACAAAACCTGTTCCAGAGCCAGTAATGTTCAGAGAATGGGTTGCTATCGCTACATACTCTGAAAATACATACTCTGAAAGATATTTCAGTTTAGGATCCAAACATTGAATTATCTGTTTACATGTTCATAATCTAACCCAGACATGTCACATAACCTGATTTCTGGAATACAGCAGAGTTCACTTTATAATACTTTTAACATAATCAGAGCTTTGTAAGAGTATGTCAGCAGTATATGCACAATTCTAAACATACATTAGATAATAAAACAGTATTCACTCCACATGACCCTGAGATTACACTTTACATTTACAGTTATTCATTTAAGCTTTTAAATAATATAATAAATAAACAAAAAACTGATAGAATACAAAAGGAAAAGAGCAAGCTAGTGTTTAGATTTATTTAATATAATTGTATAAAAATAAAAATAGAATACAAAAAGATTAGAAAGGTAGTTAGGTTTTTTTTAAAGAATAGATTAGAATAGTGTAGAATAGTGAATAACAGCTCAATTAAAAAAAAAAAATGTTTGGACAGATGGTTATCCACATCACACACACATATTTTATCTTAAAGATCATAAACAGATGTCTTTACCTGTGAGAAGTGCACAGAGAATGATCCGTCCCAGCAGACACATGTGACACTTATCAGCCATTTTCTGTTTCTGTCAGTCTTTCTCTTCACTCTATAATTAAAGCTCTTTTTTTAACATCATCATCTCATCCTGTGGGTGTTAACTTCCTCTGATCACCAACTGACCATTGACCTATATTTCACTCACACTACACTGATGAAGAAGTTTCTAAAATATAGTATGTAAGTATATATAATATAGGGTACATTGGGGCTAAAAACCACGAAAAAAATGTATAATTGCAGATTATACAATGCAAATTTGTACTAGACATTAATGGAGCAACACATTTTATGTGAAAATAAATAATTCAAGTTGCTTATTTTATTTTAAAATCTTATAAATGTATGAGGTGGTAATGAGGGGCCTTTTACCCCACACACGGGGGAACACAGTATTGATGCAAATACTTCAGTTAAATTAAGTTTTTCATTCTTTATTTTTTTACTGTATTATCCCGGGGAACGTCAGTGTGGATGAACAGAGGGTGGATGTTTGGCTGCCTCCGAAGGATGAATCTTCTGTGTAGCATTTTGTTTTGAGAAGTCGTATAGCACCTTTAAGTAAAAGTGTCATTTAGAAGCTTTTTGGCTCATCTATGGTAGTCATATGTGACAGCTTTAATGGTCCTGTATAACACATTTTGACAAATATGCTAATTAAGCGTCTTATTTTTAATAATATGTGCCATATAGTACCAAAATAATTTCCCTTAGGATAAAAAGCCAAATAACTACTGTTAGGCATAATTTTTGTTGAATCAATAAAGTGCTATATGTCACCTCTTATGGTTCTACATAGTGTGACGGTTGGGTTATGGGAAAAACACAAGGAGAAGGTAGGATCCAATTGCAGGTGAGGTTTATTGCACAAACAGGTTAAATACAAAATAAAACTGTCTAGAGAGACAAACCAAACAAAAAGGGAACCGGATGAAACGGATAAGAATGCGGATGAACAAGAAGGTAACGAGAAGACTCACAAGACAAGCACAACTCACACATAGGGTAAGGACTCCATAAAGACGACAGAGAAAGACAGCTCTATATAGGGAGACTAATGACTAAGGATAGTCAACACCTGTGCGATTTAATTGGAGTGCAATTACTGTGACGACATGACCAGACAAGCGGAATTAAAGTGCCTATGGTGAAGTGCCTAAGGAGAAGTGCGCTCACTAGGGGACACCCAGGAAACAGAGACTGATAGCGTGACATTACCCCCTCCCCTACGGAGCAGCTACCAGATGCTCCACCAGAAACCCCGGAAAACCCAACAGAAAAAGAGGTAGGAGGGAGGTGAAGCGGAGGCGGACTAGGGGGAGGGACGGAGGGTCAGAAAACAGAGACAAACAACCAGGTGGAATGGAGAGACAGAGACAAAGACAGGACAACCAGGTAAAATGGAAGAAAAGAGACGGAACAACCAGACGTGATGGAAAGGCAGAGACAGGAAGGTGTAACACAAAACAAGGAGTCCAGGAGGGTGGTGGACCGGCGGAAGGAAAGAGGGGAGGGACGGAGGGCCAGGTCCAACGGAGGAAAATAGAAAAAACAAAAAACAAATGAAAACAAAAACATTGGTAAATGGAGGACATTAGGTGATGCCCACCCGGGCGGAACAGAGGGCCATCACACCCATGTGGTCAAAGCAGAAGCCCCCCCAGGGCGGAGCGGAAGGCCACCACCTCCACGTGGTCGCGGCCGAAGTCCCCCAGGGCGGAGCGGATGACCACCACGTCCTCTTGGTCACCGCCGGAGTCCCCCAGGGCGGAGCGGATGACCACCACGTCCTCATGGTCACCGTCGGAGTCCCCCAGGGCGAAGTGGTCTCGGGCACTGCATCGGGAACGGCCTCCGGCACCGCATCGGGAACGGTTTCGGGCCCCGCCTCGGTCTCCGGAACCGCAACGGACACCGCCTCGGCTTCGGGCCCCGCCTCGGCCTCCGGAAAAGCATCGGACACCGCCTCGGCCTTGGGCACCGCCTCGGCCTCCGGAACAGCATCGGGCACCGCCTCGGGCACCGCCTCGGCATCGGCCTCTGGAACAGCCTCGGGCACCGCCTCGGGCACCGCCTCGGCCTCGGGAACAGCATCGGCCTCGGGAACAGCATCGGCCTCGGGAACAGCATCGGCCTCGGGAACCGCATCGGCATCGGGCACCGCATCGGGCACCGCGTCGGCCTCTGGAACAGCATCGGGCACCGCCTCGGCATCGGGCACCGCCTCGGCATCGGCCTCTGGAACAGCCTCGGGAACAGCATCGGCCTCGGGAACAGCATCGGTCTCGGGAACAGCATCGGGCTCCGCCTCGGCATCGGGCACCGCATCGGCCTCTGGAACAGCATCGGGCACCGCCTCGGCATCGGGCACCGCCTCGGCATCGGGCACCGGCATCGGGAACGGCCTCGGGCACCGCCTCGGGAACTGCATCGGGAACAGCATCGGCCTCTGGAACAGCATCGGGCACCGCCTCGGGAACAGCATCGGCCTCGGGAACAGCATCGGGCTCCGCCTCGGCATCGGGCACCGCCTCGGGAACTGCATCGGGAACAGCATCGGGCTCCGCCTCGGCATCGGGCACCGCCTCGGCATCGGGCACCGCCTCGGGAACTGCATCGGCATCGGGAACAGCCTCGGGCACCGCCTCGGGAACTGCATCGGGAACAGCATCTGCATCGGGAACAGCATCGGCCTCGGGAACAGCATCGGGCTCCGCCTCGGCATCGGGCACCGCATCGGCATCGGGCACCGCCTCGGCATCGGGCACCACCTCGGGAACAGCATCGGCCTCGGGAACAGCCTCGGGCACCGCCTCGGCATCGGGCACCGCCTCGGCATCGGGCACCGCCTCGGCATCGGGCACCGCCTCGGCATCGGGCACCGCCTCGGCATCGGGAACAGCCTCGGGCACCGCCTCGGGAACAGCATCGGCCTCGGGAACAGCATCGGGCTCCGCCTCGGCATCGGGCACCGCATCGGCATCGGGCACCGCCTCGGGAACAGCATCGGCCTCGGGAACAGCCTCGGCATCGGGCACCGCCTCGGCATCGGGCACCGCCTCGGGAACTGCATCGGCATCGGGCACCGCCTCGGCATCGGGCACCGCCTCGGGAACAGCATCGGCCTCGGGAACAGCATCGGGCACCGCCTCGGGAACTGCATCGAGAACAGCATCGGGAACTGCATCGGCCTCGGGAACAGCATCGGGCACCGCCTCGGGAACTGCATCGGCATCGGGAACAGCATCGGGCACCGCCTCGGGAACAGCATCGGCCTCGGGAACAGCATCGGCCTCCGCCTCGGCATCGGGCACCGCATCGGCCTCTGGAACAGCATCGGGCACCGCATCGGGCACCGCCTCGGCATCGGGCACCTCCTCGGGAACTGCATCGGGCACCGCCTCGGCATTGGGCACCACCTCGGGCACCGCCTCGGCATCGGGAACAGCCTCGGGCACCGCCTCGGGAACTGCATCGGGAACAGCATCGGTATCGGCCTCTGGAACAGCATCGGGCACCGCCTCGGCATTGGGTACCACCTCGGGCACCGCCTCGGCATCGGGAACAGCCTCGGGCTCCGCCTCGGGAACAGCCTCGGGCACCGCGTCGGCCTCTGGAACAGCATCGGGCTCCGCCTCGGGAACAGCCTCGGGCACCGCGTCGGCCTCTGGAACAGCATCGGGCTCCGCCTCGGCATCGGGCACCGCCTCGGCATCGGGCACCGCCTCGGCCTCTGGAACAGCATCGGGCACCGCCTCGGCATCGGGAACAGCATCGGCATCGGGAACAGCATCGGCATTGGGCACCGCCTCGGGCACCGCCTCGGCATCGGGAACAGCCTCGGGCACCGCCTCGGGAACAGCCTCGGGCACCGCGTCGGCCTCTGGAACAGCATCGGGCACCGCCTCTGCATCGGCCTCTGGAACAGCATCGGGCACCGCCTCGGGAACTGCATCGGGCTCCGCCTCGGGAACAGCCTCGGCCTCTGGGACTTTCTCCAGGCCTTGAGGGACGGTCGACGCCTGTCTCCTCCTCCTCCGTCCTCCACGATGGCGAGTCGGCGGCACCTTGTCTGGAGACTCAGGCGTTGAGTCGTCCATCTTAAGCTGTGGCTCTGGGCTGGCGACCATCCTGTGCTGTGGTGCTGGGCTGGTGGCCATCTTGTGCTGTGGCGCTGGGCTGGCGGCCATCTTGTGCTGTGGCGCTGGGCTGGCGGCCATCTTGTGCTGTGGCGCTGGGCTGGCGGCCATCTTGTGCGGTGGCGCTGGGCAGGTGGCAGTCTTGTCTGGAAACTCTGGTGTGGTTGTTGCATCCCACTGAGCACGATGGTGCAGGTATTTGGTAAACCCCCAAAAGTCCAGGATCTCTAACCCCTTCATCTCCCATTGAGGTAAAGGATCATCCAGGCAATTATTAAACAAATCTTTTAGTGCTGCATCATTGTAACCTAACCCGACTGCCAAAGTCCAAAACAATTGCGCCAGGCCACCCACCTCGCTTCCCTTTTGATGAAGGGTGGTTAAGTTCCGGAATCTCCCCCTCCGTTCCTCCATGGTGGCTGGGGAACAGATTCGAAATCTCACACCGCTGGATCTAGGCATGATGGAGTCCTTCTGTGACGGTTGGGTTATGGGAAAAACACAAGGAGAAGGTAGGATCCAATTGCAGGTGAGGTTTATTGCACAAACAGGTTAAATACAAAATAAAACTGTCTAGAGAGACAAACCAAACAAAAAGGGAACCGGATGAAACGGATAAGAATGCGGATGAACAAGAAGGTAACGAGAAGACTCACAAGACAAGCACAACTCACACATAGGGTAAGGACTCCATAAAGACGACAGAGAAAGACAGCTCTATATAGGGAGACTAATGACTAAGGATAGTCAACACCTGTGCGATTTAATTGGAGTGCAATTACTGTGACGACATGACCAGACAAGCGGAATTAAAGTGCCTATGGTGAAGTGCCTAAGGAGAAGTGCGCTCACTAGGGGACACCCAGGAAACAGAGACTGATAGCGTGACACATAGCACCATTTGATAAAGTTCTATATAGCACCTGTAAAAATAGGTGCTAAATAGCACTAAAAGTGGTTCCTCTATGATTACGAGCCAAATAACTGCTTTTGGAGCTATATAACACCATTTTGTTTTTGTACAAACTGTTAAGAGAAGTTGGATTTCCATTGTGGGCATCAACAGAAAAACAGGGAAGTGTTTTCTTTTTAATTATTATTATATAATGATATTCAAATCTCCATATTCATCGGGAAGAAGGAGACGGGAACCGGCACACAATCAAAAATCACTTTAATATTCAAAATAAACACAAAACATCGCACCAGCCCCTCGCGGACGACTGGTGCGCACAAAATAAAAAGCAAAACATAAAATATTGTCCAGGCTTGGTCCTCTCTCGTCCTTCACTATAGTCGCTACAGTTTTATATCCTTCCATCTCCTACGTGGGACTCGATAACGGCGGTGGGGCGCAGGTGCAGCTCATCTCCAATCACTACACCTGGCCTCACTCCTCGTTCCCACACCTCTCGGCCCTGCCCCACTCGCCACATATTATTTCTTTGTTAGTTTGTAAATTATTGTTCACTCAAGCCAAAAATTTGATCACACCATATATTTAACATCACATCTTAGCAAATGTCCGTAATGAAACTGAAACTGTGCCTATCTAAATACATAAAGTCATATATTTTTAAACTCTTGTCTGATGTAATGCCTGTAAACTCTAAATACTCACCAGGTCTTTTTTTGCGAACCAAAGAATAACAGCAGTAACCAGAACAGCTAACGCAGAAGCAGCAACAATCACGATCACTGATGGAGAATATATAGAGAGACACATTTAGATTCAGATGAAAACAACAGCAGAACATCTACTGTATATCACTGTCTTTGAAATCAAAGATATAAAAACAACTACTACGACAGATACATAAAATCATAAGTGACATGATTGTTTTCGATTGTTTGGAGACTTGATATCTCATTGACATGATGAAAGAATTCTGAATTGGTGGATTGGTGTTGATGTACAAGAGACATGACATGAAGTCAAAGTCATGATCAGCTGTTCTAACATCTCCACAGAGAATCTGTTGTATATTTAGAGACTGATTCTAGAAGAACAACAGAATGTTAATAAAACCAGTGAAATCACTCACAAACACACAGAAACTGACATCAGTGCTTTTGCTGATTTTATATAGGAAGGTTTGTAAGTTCAGATTCACCATATTCAGCAACTATTTTTAAACACAAAAATCTGGAAGACAGCCCCGGGATATTTGTAACTTACGTTGCAAAATTATTGCACTCACATACAACCATGTCAAGTCAAGTAAAGTCACCTTTATTTATATAGCGCTTTAAACAAAATACATTGCGTCAAAGCAACTGAACAACATTCATTAGGAAAACAGTGTGTCAATAATGCAAAATGACAGTTAAAGGCAGTTTATCATTGAATTCAGTGATGTCATCTCTGTTCAGTTTAAATGGTGTCTGTGCATTTATTTGCAATCAAGTCAACGATATCGCTGTAGATGAAGTGACCCCAACTAAGCAAGCCAGAGGCGACAGTGCCAAGGAACCGAAACTCCATCGGTGACAGAATGGAGAACAAAAACCTTGGGAGAAACCAGGATCAGTTAGGGGGCCAGTTCTCCCCTGAGAACAGTTGGCGGCTGTACTGCGTTTGAGCTCCGTCACTATATTCTTTTCATTGACTATTTTTAACTTAAAAATCAATTTTATACATCATCGTTTCCGTTTATATAACGTGTGAGTATATCCTCTATTGTATTCTACAAAAAAAACAATCAGAGCGCCTCGCTATCACTAGTTTTATTTTGATCTCCCGGGTCCGCTATTAGCTTTTAGCCCGTTAGCATCAGCAAGCGTGGTTGCTGCTAACTGCGCTTACATTGCTAATACTCCATTCACACACATTACCACTGCTGTACTCACTGTTACTTGCTTTAATGGCAGATGAATGTCTCCACTCTGTGCAGCTCGAGCTCGAGGCCGTGGGGAAGCAGATTCACGACCTGGAGGTAAGGCAGTCCCAGCTGAGACAGCGGAGAGCCATGCTGGAATCATCTCAGGCTGACGCTCACAACTCCGGGGTAAGTATACAGCGTGCTGTTAACAGTCCCACCACGTGTACTCCATGTGTTTCTCTGCACAGACCCGGTGCACCCAGGACACGATCTTCCCAGATGTCCTTCACTGCGAAGCCGGGACACCACGGACCCTGGGTGCATCCACAGCGAAGGACGCGAGCCAGGGCCCAGGCGACGACTTCTCCCCCTCCTGCCTTCGAGATCTCCATCCAGAATCGCTTCGCTCCCCTCCACGAGACAGGACGCAACGCTGTGATCATCGGAGACTCCATCATCCGACACGTCCGTGCTACGTTAGCCGAAGGTAAAGTGCACACTCATTGTTTGCCTGGTGATCATGTTCTCGATGTTTCTGCGCAGATACCCGCGATCCTGAAGGCCGACGAGAGCCCCAGAGCGGTCGTGCTTCACGCCGGGGTTAACGATACCACGCTGCGGCAGACGGAGACGCTGAAGAGGGACTTCAGCAGCCTGATCGAGACCGTTCGCAGCACGACGCCCGCGGCGACGATCGTCGTGTCAGGACCACTGCCCACGTATCGACGAGGACACGAAAGGATCAGTAGACTTTTTACTTTAAATGAATGGTTGTTGTCATGGTGTAAAGAACAGAAACTGCTATTTGTTAATAACTGGAATATTTTCTGGGAGCGTCCTAGGCTGTTTCGCGCTGATGGATTACCCCCCAGCAGAATTGGAGCGGAGCTTCTCTCTGACAACATCTCCAGGACACTTCGCTCCTTGTGACTAGTAAGTCAATTCTCAAATAACCATTATGATGAGTTTTGTTCCACCCGCTTAAATGATAAAAGTACTTGCACTGTAAAAACTATTAAGACTGTGTCTGTTCCCCGAATAGTGAGGTCAAAATATAAATATAATTTAGGATCTAGAAAAAATCTTATCTCAATTAAACAAGAAAAATGTAAAGTAAATGAACAAAAACAATTTTTAAAGTTCATAAATATTAGATCACTCACACCAAAAACATTTATTGTAAATGAAATTATCACATATAATAGTTTTGATGTACTCTGCTTGACTGAAACCTGGCTAAAACCAAATGATTATTTTGGTCTAAATCCCAGCCGGCACATGACCGACCTTCAACGTTGAAATATGGTTGAAATAAGGTCAGTTGAGGTTTCGACGTTGAAACAACGTTGATTCAACGTTTAAAGCTGAATGGTTGAAAAACATCCAGCACATGACCAACTTTCAATGTTGAAATATGGTTGAAATAAGGTCAGTTGTGGTTTCAACGTTGAAACAACGTTGATTCAACGTTTAAAGATGAAGTGTTGAAAAACTTCCAGCAAATGACCAACTTCCAACATGATTTAAATTAATTCATTTATTATTTTAATAGCATTTTAAAATATTTTAGTCATGATACCTATTCTAAAATCTAAAGGTATATGTTAAATATTATCATCATTAACAACAATAAAACTATATACATTTCGCTGTCTGTCTTTTAGAGATTTTCCCATATTTTCCTGATATGAATCCCATGCATTAGGTGTGTTATATATGTTTGTATTTTTATAATAGTTTCAAAGTGTTTGCTGAAACATATAAGTGCAAATGTCGGTATTTAAATAATATAATTTTAATGAATTAATGAAAATGAATAAATAAAAAAAAGGATTGTTTAAAGCCATGGTTCTCAAAGTGTCAGGCCCCCTCTAGTTGTTATGCAGGTGAATCACTAAATTAAACTAATTAATGTTAATACATTTTAACTTAATCTTTGAGTAAGTTTTTTTTTTTGCACATTTAAGTATGTTACAGTTAAAGTACAGTACAGTTTTTGTAACTTTTGTTACATAATTAAATTTAAATTTTTTATTTAAACTTTTTTTTTTCATTTACCTGTGTATGTAATCACATTTGTAGTGTTAAAGGGGGGGTGAAATGCTATTTCATTCATACTGAGTTTTTTACACTGTTAAAGAGTTGGATTCCCATGCTAAACATGGACAAAGTTTCAAAAATTAAGTTGTACCTTTGAAGGAGTATTTCTGTTCCAAAAATACTCCTTCCGGTTTGTCACAAGTTTCGGAAAGTTTTTTTTTCGAGTATGGCTCTGTGTGATGTTAGATGGAGCAGAATTTCCTCATATGGGTCCTTAGGGCACTTCTCCCGGAAGAGTGCGCGCTCCCGTATAGCAGAGCAGAGAGAGGATGTGCACAGACAATAACTGATCAGAGCGAGAGCGAGAGCGTCGCGAAATGTCACAAAAAGAGGAGTGTTTTTGGTTGCCAGGTCAAGACAACCCTGCACAGATTACCAAAGAAAAAACAGCATTAAGGGACCAGTGGATGGAGTTTATTTTTACAGAGCATCAACGGAGTTGTGCAAGTGTTTGTGTTTGTTCCCTGCATTTCTAAGATGCTTGTTTTACAAACAAGGCCCAGTTTGACGACGGATTTGCGTATCGTTTATTTCTTAAGGATGATGCAATCCCAACTAAAAAGGGTCACGATCGTGTGATGGAACCGCAGGCGGTGAGTAAAACTGCTTCAAATATCTCTGCCTCCTTGTTAATGCGTCCGCCTCCCATCGGAGACCCGGTTCGAGCCCTGCTCGGAGCGAGTCGTTGCTGCTGCTGCTCTCGTTCAGTTTCAGCCTCGGGATCTGATTCTGGATCATAAATAAACGGCTGAATCTGACTGTTAGCCATGGTTTATTTTGGATGATGGTTTTTTCCTCAAGGCAATGTCAGAGCCGTTAAATATGTTTTTCAACGGCTCTGGGTAATGTCACAGCTTCCAAACGCTCTCGCCGCAAAAGCCTACTGGCGCACACACACATGCACACACACACATAAATAGATATAAACCGTAATGTTTTTCATAGCGTTACACTTTGAACGATATGTTTCCATGACTTTGTTAGCTCTTTCTGTTTGAATCTATTTACAGCAGTTTTCACCATCCTAATTGTAATGGTTTGGTCTTATGCTTAGGGCCTTATACGTTGTATTTTCTAGTTTTTGCTCTCGTGTTAGTGGGTCTCTTTATCCATACAAATCAATATTTCTGTGGATTTGGGTATTAAAATATTGCTTTAAACATTGTCTTCATTCGAGACGTTTACTTAACATCATTATATCATCCTAGTTTATATCAGATATAAGATATGTTGCTTATTGATTATTTGTACCAACAAACACTTTTGGTTTCAAAGAAAACTTATGACAACTCATTTTCAATCTTATTTTGAATTGTATATAGATTATGTGTTTGTGACCTATTTTGTTTGTTTGTGTATTTTTGTACTTGTTTGAGTGTATATTAGTATTTATTTAGTTTGCATGTTCATGTTTTCTGTAATGTTTACATTTGTGTGTGTGTGTGTGTGTGTGTGTGTTTATGATTGTATGGTTGTGTTTGTGTACTTGTTTGCATTCTCAGTACATTTATGTTGAGGTTGAAAGATCTAGGGGTTAATAAAAATTATAAATGTAACTAAAATAAACTAAATTAACTCGAATTAAACTACATCTTCCTATATGGTCTGACTTGTTAAAAGATTTCACGTCCTTTTGACCAGTAAATGAACTTTCAGCTAACCATTGCGATCACAGGCCTAAGCCATAAAGTTGAAATTGTCACCCTTTGATCACTGAATACAGTGTACACTCAATACATTTTTTTTTTACTTTAGCTGACCTGCAGCACACCATTTACAACACCAGAACCCCCGGAAAACTAATTAGATAACAGTTGAGTTGCTAACCCAAAAACCTTGAGATGTTTTACAATCTTCGCTGACATGGTTGTAACAGTAAACACAAAGACATCAGATGCCAGACACCAGACGCGTTTCTACGCACTACTTGAGATGAAATATTTAGCCTTTCCTGTAATGTTGTTAAAGTTTCTTTGGCAAGAAAATCAAAGACATTCCAAAACATTTCATTCCAGTTAGATTTGTGTATGCCTAAACGCATGTTTTAATTGATATAGCAACGATATAGCAATTATAAAGTTAATACTGACAAAATAAAAGACGTATTCAAGGATTTAGACTACTAAAGTATGTGTGAGTGACTTATTAAAATGAAATAAAACAAAAAAAAAAATTTCCAACAAGGGATTTTTGTTAAGATGAAAATAAAATGGTATAGGTTAACCTAATTTTAAAGTAAAAACATCGGTCTAATATTAAAACCAGGTAGAATGTTTTCATCAAATAAGAACTGATGTGTTTTTATTAAAACGTTACTTTAACTCTTTTAACATACATTTAAACCTTTGTGACCAACGTTATTAGGGAGGTGTTAGGGGGATGTGTTAGTGGGTGTTTTTTCTTTTTTATTCGATGATTTTTTTATTCAGATTGCAGCGCCTATTGCGATCCTGTAAATCAGCAGCGTTGCTACTCGCCTATCGTGATCTGCGACAACTTTCTTTTGTTCTCTCATCTCCCCTTTAAGATCCATTTTGGAGCATAGCGATTGAACAACTGACGTGTGAGAAGCGAACTCGTTCTGCATCGCCGTCAACTCAGATCTCTCAACTTATCTTTTTTCTCAAAGTGTGCAACAGTATTCGCCATCTTATCCACCATATCATCCGTGGTCGGTGGTTTAGATTTCTTCTTAATTGGAGAAGCCGACAGAGACATCTCTTGCTGTTTCCGTTTGCCAGACATTGGGAAAAGTGTTGTTAGTGAAATAAGCTTAACATAAAACGAAAAAATCAGCAAAAAAGGGCCAAATGTATGGAACTCTATTCAAGTGCGACTAGGTTCATGAGCACGTCACATGACTCTTCCCTTCATTTTCTTTCTCGTATTCGTAGATCCATCTCTGTTCCACCGAACTAATGAATGCACACAAATTAAAGAGCTCTTGAATGTTTAGTCTCGGCATATGTAACTAACAATAAGGAAAGAGTAAATAAGCAATAATTACTTTTGAACTTTATTTTACAACACTGCTCATATGCCATAGCTGTGCAGGTATTTTTCTCAGCTCCAGGCTTATTAGTTCATTAATGACGTCGTCAGAGACTAGTCGACTTCAACTCAACTTTCATCACATAAAAGTAGACTTTCAAAAATCAGTAGTCGTTCAACCCCTAGCAAGCACCAATGGGCCTTCAGTAATTCTGAGCCATAAAGTTGACTGGAAGGAGAGTGCTTTTGGTGACTGTCTGACAGTGGACGTAAAAACAGCAGGGGTGCCCACTAAATGCATGCTGCAAACAGGTGCAGAGGTCACCACCTTCTCAGAGTCTCACTTTAAACAGCATTTCGTAGAGCAAAAGCTACAGCTGTTGTCTGCTAACTGGGTGTGCCACACTACTGCAAACGGACTAGGCATTCCTATTCCGTGGATGTCTACAGGCAGATATAGGGTGCATGGGAAATCTGCTTCCATGGAAGTTCATTTTTGTGCTCACAAAGTCCAACCATGATGCACAGGAGATGAAAGGATTGGATGGAATCCTGGGAATGAAAAGTCAGGAAAGTAAAGTCAGCAGAGGCACAGATGCTGATGTAAGGAGAGTGATAGCAAGAGTAGTAGTTGTTGTTTTTGTAGTAGTAATTATTTATTTGTTTATTTGAACATGTAAAAAAAAAAAAAAATATATATATATATATATATATATATATGCGCGTGCGCATACATATATAAAATCAAAATAACAGCCAAATTAAGACATGTACTTCTCAGCACAATCTTTCAATATTATTGTAAATAATTCAAATTAGAAATTCTGATGTTCAAAAAGGATTTATTCTTTAGTTAAATCCATAACAATTTGATACCTCACTTATGTATACATCTTTAAATACAATCTATATCTACCTACTAGGGCTGGGAAAACGCGTCGAGGTCATTGATGACGTCAACGCATAAAATACATCGACGCAAAATATGCGCATTGATTCGTCGACCTGTTTTTATTTCTCTAAAAAAACGTTTGCAAAACGTTTACCTTATGTGCGCTGAATATACGCGATGGCCGGATCAACATTCTGTCCAATGTTATATAACCAATTCAGGGGTTTTTCTGCATTGATCTTTCTTTTTGCCGGCAGTCAGAGCCTTATTTGATCGGTGAGTGATGTAGAATAGAATGACTGCTGCGTTAGAGCGTGTACAAGAGAGAGCCCCGGCTGGGCGCGCACACTCACAGTCTTCAAACAACACGAGCGCTGTCTTGCGCTCTCTCTCTCTCTCTCCCTCTCTCTCTCCCTCTCTCTCTCCCTTGTGAATATTAATCAAAATCATTAAACACGATAGAAAAAGGGCGAAACACCAAAGTACTCTCTGTATCAGTTTAAAGGGGGGGGGGGGGTGAATTGCACAGTCTTCAAACTACACATCTTGCGCTCTCTCTCTCTCGTGCGTATTAACCAAAATCATTAGACACGATAGAAAAAGGGCGGAATTCCAAAGTACTCTCTGTATCAGTTTAAAGGGGGAGGGGGGGGGGGGGTGAATTGCTCGTTTTCACTCAATATCCTGTTAATCTTGAGTACCTATAGAGTAGTAGTGCATCCTTCATATCTCCAAAAAGTCTTTAGTTTTATTATATTTATAAGAGAAAGATAGTTTGTACCGTGTTTTCCCAGAAAAACACGACCGGCTGGGGGCGTGACGTGTGGGTGGAGCTAAAGAATCACGAGCGCGAGTAAGCTTTTGCGTTGAGAGCGTGTGGAAGCTGTGACATTACCGTGAGGGAAAAACCATCATCCAAAACAAACCATGGCTAACAGTCAGATTCAGCCGTATATTTATGATCCAGAATCAGATCCCGAGGCTGAAATTGAACAAGAACAGCGGCAGCAACGACTACAGCAGTACGTCTCTATGTGGTATGTATTGAAACTGTATATATTTGTTTAGCGGTTTTGGAAAATGACTAAGTTCCACTTTGTCGTCTTTCTTTCTTTTTTTTAAGGTGTACATGTGGAAAGTGCAGTTTGATGACAACATCACATGTTGTTTACTTGATGTGCTTACGCGCCGATAGCTTTTTTTTGGTAATCTGTGCAGGGTTGTCTTGCCCTGGCAACCAAAAACACACTTCTTTTGTGACATTTTGCTCTCACTCTGATCAGTGAATTGCTCTGCTCTACGGGAGCGCGCACTCTTCCAGCAGAAGTGCCTCAGGACCCATATAAGGAAATTCCACTCCATCTAACGTCACACAGACCCATACTCGAAAAAAACTTTCCCGAAACTTGTGACAAACCGGAAGGAGTATTTCTGAAACTTTGTCCATGTTTAGCATGGGAATCCAACTCTTTAACAGTGTAAAAAACTCAGTATGCATGAAAGAGCATTTCACCCCCCCTTTAAAGCCCTCAAGTTTATATTGGTTACTGTATTCTTTCAATTGCTCTAAACAAGTATTTTGGGTGACCTTTTTTATTGAATGCTAGACATCAAGTTGTTGTTATTTTCATCCGAAAAGAATAACTTTTTTTTCAGTAAGCTAGGCCCTATGTGTTCAGTAAGCTATGTGTTTTCAATGCCTCAAGGTTTTATTGAATGCTATCGCTATACAAGTGCAAAGTAATGCATTCTTAGTCAGTTTTTTATTTTGTCATTTTAAGAGCAATAAACATATATTGCAAAGTTAAGGAATTCCTGTTTTTTTTTCATTCAGATATGTAAATCAACATGTATAAATTGTTAGTAGTCAATTAATTGGGAGATAATCGAAATTGAGTCTAAAAATAATAATCGTTAGATTATTCGATGCATCAAAAAAATAATCGCTAGATTAATCGTTTAAAAAATAATTGTTTATCCCAGCTCTACTATACCTTCTGTTCATATAAACCCATCCCCAGTAAAAAAAGTAATATATTTAAAATACATTTATTTCATACGAAGTATAGTTTAAATATATTAACATATTTACTGACTGATAACTTGGGACATACTGATGTAAAAATTATTATTAAACTTTACTTGGCATATTACTTATGAACAATGCACTTTTCTTAATATTAAGTCTAAAAAGTGTTTTAATGTCACTTTAGATGAGTATTGTGTGATCTTTCAATAGTAAATGCAACATATTTAAAGTGTCCCTGAAGTATACTTGCAATAGTTTCCACTTTAGCACAATCAAATATACTATGTATGTCTTTAATTGTACTTCAGCGCTGCTTCTGGACAATTAAAGTGCACTGAGTACAAAATTAGTTGTTCCAATTTAGCAGACTTTAAGTATACCAGTTTAGTATCCTAAAATTACAATTGCAGGACATTTTATTTAGTACATAAATATAAAAATGTATTTGTAGTATACTTAGCATGAAATAAATTAATTTCAAAAACATTTAAGTATATTTATTTTTTCACTAGGGATGCATAGATACAGATGCACACATACATGCATACACACACATTTCCAAGACGAGTGAATAAAGATGAGGGACTCTTGGGCCCAGAGGAAAGGGAAGCAATTTGTGACAGTCAAGTTGGGCAGTTAAAAGAGCTCAACTTGACAGTTTGTTACAAGCCGGGCAGACAGAACACCAATGCAGACATCCTTCAAGGATTCCCTGGGGTATAGAATCCTATGACTGAGGATTGCAGTCGAGACTGCAACACTCTAGAAATGGCTGGGTTAAAAATAACCCTTACGAAAAATAACCATGGTTTTATTATAGTAAAACTGTAGTAACCCATGGTTTTTTGGCGTATTGACTGCCATTTGTAAAACCATTGATTTACTACAAATACCATGGTTAAACTATGGTTAATATAGCAAAACCATGGTTAATTTGTGGTTACCATGGTTTAACTACAGTAACCATGGTTTTTTGGTTTTATTTGTAGTAAAACCATGGTTAATTAATTGGCAACCCAGCACTGGGTAAATATTAGACAGAAAAGTAAAAAGTAACCTAGCATGCTGGTTTACACATTTTAACCCAGCATTCTGGGTTATTGAGAAAACCCAAGTTAGAGTCATTTTTACCATTTGCGGGTTTGCATTTTTATAATTCTGGGTTATTCTTGCTGGGTTATTCTCATAATTTCACTTTTGCTTAACAAAGCAATCATGGATTAATAAATAATGAAGAATACAGGTTATTTAGACTGTTAAAAATAATTTTAATGCCATCTGACATTCAAAAATTTGTACCAATGACAAACAACAAAAAAACATTTTCCCTTTTTTTGTTTCCAGCAAATGCAAAATAAATAAAATAAAAAACACAGAATTACAGTTGCAATAAATAAGAAAATTATTTCTGAATGACCTGTCTAGCTGTTTAACTATTACATTTTGACATGTTTAGCTATTTAAATACACAGTGAAATGACACTGACAATTAACATTCTTTAAATTTAAATGTAAAATCATTTAAAGATGTCCTTAAATTTATATCAAGTATATAAAGACTCCTATGTAGGTAGATGTGCACTGCTTAGGGTAGTTCAACATATAGTTCACCCAAAAATGAAAATTCTGTCATTTATTACTCAACTTCATGTCGTTACAAACCCGTAAGACCTTCGTTCATCTTCAGAACACAAATTAAGATATTTTCGATGATATTCGAGAGTTTTCAGACCAGGGTGAATAATTAGTGACAATTTTCATTTTTGGGTGAACTATTGTCAAACACTTAAGCTCTGAAGCAAAGATCTACACCTGAGAGCAGTGTACTCTGTTATAGAGCCTGTCAATGGAAGGACAATTTTCAAAAGGAATTGCAAATTATATTTTAAATTCCGTTTTCCACATGTGACACATTGTGACATAATCCAAACACAATTGCAAATCTTGAACAAAAACACTTTCAAAAACACTGAACAAAAATTACAGTTTCAGTTTTCATGAATGCACAGTGACTGCCAAATTTCAAATGGAAAAGCAAAGTCCGTTTGCAGCTGTATTTTCCATGTATTATGACTAATAAGCCTGTCATATTAAACAAATACTGCATCATAGCAGCTTTACAGTATTAAATAGGAAAATAGTGTGTAATAATGCGAAGGGATAACAGTAAACACTCAGTTTTCAGTTAAAATCAGTTCATCATTGATTCAGTGATGTATCGTCCCTCTGTTCAATCAAGTCGATGATATCGCTTGATCTTAATGGTCCCAAACTAAGGAAAACCAAGGAACCAAAATTGATGACAGAATGGAGAAAAAAAACCTTGGGAGAAACCAGACTCAGTTGGGGGCCAGTTCTCCTCTGACCAGACGAAACCAGTAGTTCAATTCCAGGCTGCAGTAAAGTCAGATTGTGCAGAAGAATCATCTGTTTCCTGTGGTCTTGTCCTGGTGGTCCTCTGAGACAAGGTCTTTACAGGGCATCTGTATCTGGGGCTCTAGTTGTCCTGGTCTCCGCTGTCTTTCAGGGCAGTAGAGGTCCTTTCTAGGTGCTGATCCGCCATCTGAAGTCATGAAGTCATGAACTCGGACTTGTCACGCACTCCGGGGGAATTTGTACTCGGACTTGACATGGACTTGAACATTTTGGACTCGGAAAATATTCCGAGTACAGTCGAGTCCACGTCTTGTGTAACAATAAAACCAGTCATTTTACTGCACCACACCGGCAGGCAGAAGTCTCACGCTTGTAGACGAAACACACGCACCACTCACTGGATATCAATGTGGATTAGTGATGGGAAGTTCGATTCTTTTCCGCGAACCGGTTCTTTCGGACGGTTTGATTCAATAAACCGGTTGAAAAAAAAACAGTTCACCGGATACATAATCCATTGCGATGTATTTGTTATTAAATGAACTTACGTTTCGTCAGATTGCCTTTCATTCAAGCCCTCGGTTTACCCGCACTCATTACATTAGCACAAAATCAGTTCAGAATCAATCACCAAAAGAATCAGTTCGGTTCAGACGCGCTGTGAGTCAGTCGGCTTCATGCTGAATCACGAATACGCAGTATTATCAGCTCCTCGGTTCTCGAATCGGACGCGTCCGAAAGAAACGGTTTTCGGTTCAGTTTACTGATGATCTGAAAACCGATGCAACCGACTACCAAAGACAGCAGCAGCAACCAACAGATGCTGCACAGCTCAGCATTGCAGGATTTGCAAGACCAGAACTGACCAAACAAGCAATGCAACTTTATGATGCAAGTTCTCCAAGACAACAAAAAATTCATAATGTCATCATTAAGGATCTCCTCATTGGCTGCACTTTACCTCTGTCAAATGTGGGGGAGAGGCATTAAATAACTGAAATGTCATCTTTAACTGGAGGACAATATGGTGTGATACAATAATAAAATAGGTTCATTTGTATTTTCATGCACTTGTAATACAATAAAACCTTTGAAACCTTTTTTGATAGGAAACTAGTTCTGTTGACATAAAATAAAAATGTTCAATGGCAATGACTAGATGTAACAGTGGTATTTCTTTTATTACATTTTTATTAATAGAATGTAAAAATGTACAATACCAATTTATAATCTTTTTTAATTTAATTACTTTCTGGACTCGGGCGGACTCGACTCGGACTCGGCCTTTAAGAACTCGGACTCGAGTCCAACTCGACCCCTTTTGGACTCGGACTTGGACTTGGACTCGATGTTTGTGGACTTGGTCTTGACTCGTACTCGACAAAGGTGGACTCGGACCCAACTCTATTCTTGGCACCATACACAATAAATAATTCTGTCATTTTTACCCCAAATGCAGCTACTATCCCCTGCTAACAGTTAGAGCCACATGGTACTATTGGTCAATATTCACCATTAACCAAATGCTTTTCACCTGAGGAATAAAATGTAGGGTAAGATGCAAATAGGTAAATCAGAGTAGAACTGCAATGTTGTTTTGCTGACGTGCATCAGAGTGCAAACAGTGAGAGATTTGGGGTAAAAACTACAGAATATATCCCAATAAAAAACACGCCCCATAGTATAGTCCCACGCTTGACACAAATTGACAGCTTTCTGTGTAAGACATCTGAAATTCAAATGCTTTTCAATTTGGACTATGCATTTGGACTATGTCACAATGTATGCGTCCACATGTGGAACAATGCAATTAAATATACAATTTGCAATTCCTTTTGAAAATAGTCCAGAAATATCCTTACCTGTCCATTGATTATCATCAATGCCTGAGAGATCTGCTGGCATTTTTAAATCGCCACAACAATTGGATGGGTTTTTGTGGACTCTGCTCGGTTGTAGTAGCCCAGAGTGCGGTCTGGACGATGGGGCGGGGTGACACGTTGGGGCGGAGCAACACGTGTCGCCCCGCCCACCTCAGCGGTTATTGGTTTATGATTAAGATGAGCTTATTGGTGTACAGATGAGTGACGATTTTACAGCTTATTGGTATAGAGAATTATGACGCTGTTAGCAGGATTGGAATGCGGAAGTAGACACTCAGATGAATAAACTTAAATTAAAAAGCGAATATAAATGTTGTGTTTTTGCATTTATTGTTGCGTTTCCACAACATCCCGTATAAATACAAAGAGTTTTGGATTACGACGAACAGAATAGAAATAAATGGTCTACTCCCTCAACGGCTGTAGACGCTACCTCGGCATTACTCGCTGGTTTTTGAAAATGACACGGCAATATAGTGCGAAGTATGGTTATGTAGATAGTCATGGAGTACCTTGATTTATATATTCAAATTATATATACATATATATATATATATATATATATATACACACACACACACACACATATATATATATATGTATGTGTGTGTGACTGTGTGTGTAACAAATTTTCACCAGTCTCTGAACGTCACCAATAATATACTGAACATTACCTTAGCCCCTACGAAAATTTACCATGGTTCTGCTACAGAAACTATAGTTAAACTATGGTGTTTTATAATTACAGCACACAGTAATTAATATGCCAACAAATATTTTTACTAAAATAAATCCATGGTTACTTTTTGCAAGGAAGGAACTATACAGGTTCTAAAGAACTTGCCCAAAAACACTTGTCACTTTCTGTTATTTGTTTTATGAACTGCTCTACTGAAAACCTTATTAATCCTGAATTTATTTAGTTACTCGCTTCTATATAAAAACATAATACATTTAATCACCCCTTTAAACACTTTATAAAATCATTGGTAATTGAAATATTACACCAAATTGTCACAATTAAATTAAGAATTCATTATGAGCAATACATAGCAAATGATGTTACCATCAAATATGAGAAGCCTTAAAGAATGATAGACTGATGTAAATGACTGAAACCTGTTGTCATGCACGTGTTTGCCATAGCTTTTTTATTAAAACATTATACACTGCAAAGTTTATGTCACAGGTCGGGGGGGGGCCAAGCTGGACTGCACCCACCCCTGAAACCCAGGATCACCTCGGGGAGCGTACCAAAAGAACCAGACGGACGAGAGTATAAAAGATGAACAAGGTTTTATTTGATTAAAAGCAATTTAAAAGTTCAGTGTTCCTTCCGTGTCTCCCGACCAGAACGGAGCCAGACCTCGGACGCCGGGAAGGCGTGGAGTCGTCGGCAGTTTGTGCCTGTACGGGGCCAGCAAGAGCCAGGGTAGTCTGTCACCCGTCCCGGAGTGAGGGGGGGTATCCGGGTAAGTAGAGCTCGTGGATGTTTCGGTCGAGACCGGGAAAAGGAATAATTCTCGTGTCCACCTCCTTCTACAGGGACATCACATGCAGCATTCGGCCCAGAGAATCCTGTGGTCTGCACAGCGGGGTAAGTAATCAACAGTAAGTATGTGTCCTTGAATAAGTAATGGGGCTTACGGCTAGGCGATGCTTCGGTTAAGACCGGGAAGGGAATAATTCGTGTGTCCACCTCTTTCTACAGGGGCATCACATACAGCATTCGGCCCAGAGGATCCTGCGATCTGCCCAGCAGAGTAGGGAATCAACAGTAAGTATGCGTTCTTGAATAAGTAGTGGGGCTTACGGCTGGGAGATGCTTCGGTTAAGACCGGGAAAGGAATAATTCGTGTGTCCACCTCTTTCTACAGGGACATCACATGCAGCATTCGGCCCAGAGGATCCTGCGATCTGCACAGCAGAGTAGGTAATCAACAGCAAGTATGCGTTCTTGAATAAGTAGTGGGGCTTACGGCTGGGAGAGGCTTCGGTTAAGACCGGGAAAGGAATAATTCGTGTGTCCACCTCTTTCTACAGGGACATCACATGCAGCATTCGGCCCAGAGGATCCTGCGATCTGCACAGCAGAGTAGGTAATCAACAGCAAGTATGCGTTCTTGAATAAGTAGTGGGGCTTACGGCTGGGAGAGGCTTCGGTTAAGACCGGGAAGGGAATAATTCGTGTGTCCACCTCTTTCTACAGGGACATCACATACAGCATTCGGCCCAGAGGATCCTGCGATCTGCACAGCAGAGTAGGTAATCAACAGCAAGTATGCGTTCTTGAATAAGTAGTGGGGCTTACGGCTGGGAGAGGCTTCGGTTGTGACCGGGAAAGGAATAATTCTTGTGTCCACCTCCTTTCATAGGGACATCACATGCGGCATTCGGCCCAGAGGATCCTGCGATCTGCACAGCAGAGTAGGTAATCAACAGCCAGTATGCGTTCTTGAATAAGTAGTGGGGCTTACGGCTGGGAGAGGCTTCGGTTGTGACCGGGAAAGGAATAATTCTTGTGTCCACCTCCTTTCATAGGGACATCACATGCGGCATTCGGCCCAGAGGATCCTGCGATCTGCACAGCAGAGTAGGTAATCAACAGCCAGTATGCGTTCTTGAATAAGTAGTGGGGCTTACGGCTGGGAGAGGCTTCGGTTGTGACCGGGAAAGGAATAATTCTTGTGTCCACCTCCTTTCATAGGGACATCACATGCGGCATTCGGCCCAGAGGATCCTGCGATCTGCACAGCAGAGTAAGTAATCAACAGTAAGTATGTGTTCTTGAATAAGTAGTGGGGCTTACGGCTGGGAGATGCTTCAGTTGAGTGCCTGGGTGTGGATTACGGTGACGGTGGTGGGCTCTCGGGATGGTGAGCGTCCGGCATTAACTCTATATATCTTCCCCACACTCTGTAACTTCACTTCAAACGATTTATTGTGCAACACACCACTTCAGACACGGCACACCCACTCTTAGTGCAAATAGAGCCAGCACTCACCCAACGATGACTCCGTCCACTTCACAACGTTATCACTCCCAGTCCAGATGTATACAATTGACCGAAGTCCCAGATCAGGTCTCTTAACTTCCCTCCGATAGTGATGGCGCGGCCTGGTCTTCACTTACTTTCCAGAGCTCACACTCTTTCTGTCCTGAATATCTCCACTCGATCGCTGATATATCTGTTACACAGCCAAATAACCGAAACCCCACAATAGTCCTCAAATACCTCCACACGCCAGCCCAAACGTCCCAGGAATTCACCTCTCCTAGGGGAACACATCCAAAGAGAAGAACCACACACGGGGGCAAGCCAACCAGGAAGAATAGCCGGGAGCACGAACGACCAAAAAGAATCACAACCTCCCCCATGGTCTCTGCACTTCTCTTTTTATGTGGTTACTCCGCCTCCATAATCCTCTCACAGATCGCCACATCAAACTCCCCACACCAGATGTCAATCTGTCATTAGCGTTGTTATTGCGACATCGGGCGCAACCCGGAAGTGGACCGGTGTTACCGCGACACCATCCCGAGGGGAACACAAAATTCCGGCGGGACTTAGTTCCGCTTTCCTTTCGTCACCCCGTGACATTTAACTTTAAATGAAATCAATTAATACATCAAAACCAGTTGATCTCAGTTCATTCTCTATTTCCCTTCAATGAACTTAACACACAAAGGTGTTTCCGTCCTTGGAACAAAATCCTGTGAAAACAAAAGCCCAGAAGATCACCGCGTCGGCCTCTTCCCTGTACCCTGGTGGGTTAAACTTGAAAAGGGCTCTGCACTGCAAGCGTTCCCTGATGCTGTACATCCGTCTGAACTCGTTCCGGTCAGGAGACAGGAGGAGAATTCTTCCAGTTGGCCACAACTTATAGTGTAAAGACAAAATACAGGAAAGATAATAATAATAATAATAATAAGTTTAACAGCCTCGTACTACAAAATTCAATTGGAGAATGAGCATTAAATAGGGGGAAATCTTACTGTCTAGCCAGGCAAAGTGTGCCACTTTCCAAAAAACTTCTGCAAACCAGAGAAAGTGTCAAATATGCAGAGTCACCTGCTGACAAAATAACTTCCCTGAGGATTTCCAGGGGAAGCTGTTGAATCAAAAACATACATAGGTTTATTTATACATGTATATACAAGTTATTAAACATTATATAAACACTGAATACATACAACCTTGCTTTAAACAAACTCTATAGATTGTTGTCACAACTGCATACTCATTCTTTTATAATAACACTAATAAAATGTTAATATATACAGTACTGTGCAGAAGTATTAGGCATGTTAGTATTTTCACATTGAAAAAAATAGTTTTAAGCCAATTATTTATATCTTTTGCTGTAGTGTGTCAGTAGGATATATTAGTTTACATTTCCACACATTCATTTTGCCATTAATTGTAATAAGCCAGTGAGATATTTGTATATATTTGTATGCATGATCCACATGAAGATCTTTTACATTGAATATAAATATTTCTGTCTTATATGGTGAACAAAATCCACATTAGATCACAAACAGAAGTTATTTAAAACACTCGCTGCTGTCTGAAAATGAATTAAGCTGAAATGTTTTTAAATGTCTTTGATGCTGATGTTAACTGATAGCTATATATGAAATAATCCAAGGTGCTGACCAATATAGTACTTGTACATAATCCCAATTTCATATCTGAACAACTATGTAGCAGTAATAACTAAAATACCTCTGCATGTACACACATGTAATTATTAGTTCTTAATGAATGTATGTGCACAAATAAACTGCTTTGCTGGACTCTGCCTGAAGACATTGTCTTTTGAACGGTGAAGTTCCTCCCCTCAGTGGTTGAGCTCTAAAAGAACAAATGTCAAGAGGTAGGTATATTGCAAGATATAGTACAGAGTAATGTTTCATGTAGCAACATTCAAACAGCTACATACATTTGCGGAGTGAAGCTGTCCAGGAGAACAGAACACCACCACCTCCTGATCATGTCATCCTGAATAATAATAATAATAATAATAATAATAATAATATACACACAATAATCATGCATGTCTGTTCAAATAACTTGACAAATGTAATGGCATACCTCTGTAAAATCAAACCTAAGAACTAAAGCCATGTACAGAGTGTACGGTTACAATCCACAAAGAACAATAAAATGAGCAATTTATAACAATTATTAACAATAAATATTCAAATTGAACGTACCATGGATAAATAAGTGATCGAACATCGCATTTAATATTATAAGATTAGATATTTACACAACCACTTTTACTCACCTCATGCAATCAACTTGGAATAGCGTTATTACTAGTGTTCTGTTTGTTTCAACGCAAACTGCCCCCTGCTGGCTCGGAGGAAAATGTCAAAGGCGGGTAAACAAATATGGGCAGGGCGACACGTGTCCCTCCGCCTCGAAGTGTCGCCCCGCCCCATCGTCCAGACTGCACTCTGGGGTTACTCGCTCGGTTAAGAAATTCCATGTTTGATCCAACCTTTAAAATAAAGTAAAAAATAAATAAAAAATGGTTTAATAATAGTTTTTCAGTTCAATTAACTGTGTGAAGTTAATCATGAAATTTACCCATCATGATTATTTGTTAAATTCACCTATGAGTTGGTCTATAGAAGCAGAATTTGCTCTAGTTATTGGCTGAAAGGTGTGCTTTCAAACCGTCTAATCAATGGGATGTTCCAGTCATTAGAAATCACAGTTTTATGTTAATATGCTGGCTATATCAAGCACACACAGTCACTGGCACAGATAAGGGAGATCACACTGCATGCGTGCACACAGACATTTCTATGACAAATCTCGTAGGTACTGGGCTACTACACAACTTTAAAACAGTCCATATGTGAACAGTTAAAGGTGTACCAAAGTGATAAGGACAAGTCAAAAACACTATCTGGATGTTTATGATGTTTATGATGTTTACGCTCATAAATTATGTACATTCTGAACACAAAGTTACTAAGTGCAGCTTTAACTATAGCACAAAATAAAAATATATGTGCGTTTAAGTTACGTGAGGGTTAACGTTAAGTTAGTTGATTATCACAGACAAACAATTATGTAAAATGAATAATAAACAAGAACTTACCGTTAGACACCTCAATAAGACTGCACTGGAAGAGTTTTTCTCTCACTAATGTATCCACGTGCTTTTCTGACAGGAAAAAAAAACATTTTGAATTATAATATGTATGTAAAAAGACTTTATAAACCACACAAGCATCTAATCACCTCACTAACGTGGCCTACGTCACTCGCTGTGCGTACGCGCACTTTGAAATGCCCTGAGACGTCGATTCTCTTCCGGAAATCACTTTGTTCGAGAATTACTGAACCGGTTTATTTGAACTGGATCGTCGGTTCTCTTAGACCAGTGGTCCAACTATATTGTACATAATTTGTATGATTTACATGTCGATATGGACAACTGTAGGCGTTTACATTAGAGCAAAAAGTCTTATTCAGTTTTTGAACTCATTTGACTCACTTAGATGTCAAATTCGCTTTTCAGGGTCAGAAATGACTTTTTCCTCTATTTTCACAGGTATTCGCATATTTCAGCCATCCGTCACTGTCTGAAATTTAATAAAACTGTATTAATCTGCCGTCTCAGATACCTTAACACGATTATGCGAGTCACGTAACGTAGGTTGGCCGTTTGAGGTAAACAGTTCATCATTTAACGTAAATAATGTTGGCCTGTAGACGTTTAACAGTATTGTTGCCGCAAAAAAAGTTATAATTCTGCCAATTTAAAATAATTATTAAAGAAAAAATTAAATAAACTTACCTTAAAACAGTTGAAAGCGGTGGCTTTGCCCCATTGTTCTTCCAAAATGACAGTTGGGGAGTGATTTAAAATCTTCAAGGTGCGTTAAATAACCCAGCGCTGGCCTGAAACAACCCAGCGACGCAACCCAGCAGGTTTAACCCAACACCTGGTAAACTGAAACTACCCAAAAGTGTTTAAAAATAAATAAAATAACCCAACAAAATGACCCAACATACTCAACCCAGCATTTTGGGTTAAAAAATAACCCAGCCGTTTTTAGAGTGAAAAGATACCGCCCAAGAAGCTTCCTGGAGAAGAAAGATAGTCTATGATTGCAAGGCTGCAGGAGCGCTCATTACACCTGGTGAGTATTGTTGAAGTTTAGGGGACAGAACAAAATCCAAGATAAGTGAGAGTCTGTACCGTATTTGGTAGTGCAACAGACTGCACGCATATTTACCAGTATTTACTATACATACTGAACCAGGGGGTCCCACAAAAGTAGTTCCCTGTGATCAGCTTAGACACTGTACCTTCCCCTCTCCAACATGACATGGTTTACACTCTGTATCCTACACACTCACAACACAGATTTCCCGTAGGAGGTTGGGGCTGAAGTGTTATGTGAGAAGGAGGGTAGTGTAAGTGAGAGAGAAGGAGTAGAAACAACAAGAGGCAGTATCAGAAAATTCTGACACTCCAGAAAATGACATATCTGGGGTACTTGATCTGAGACGTTCTGAACAAGAAACATGGGGTAAAATGCCTGTAAAATATAGCGATTACCATATTGTGTAATTTGGGGTTAGACGGTCAAAAACAAGTACATTTAAAGAGTAAAAAAAAACAAAAACAAAACTTATGACCAGAACTGATTGTGAGTGTGACTGGAGTGAAAAATAATACATGCTTGAGGGGCACGCACGGCGGACAAATTAACAGAGAGTGCATAGAGAAGCAAAAAGTTAAAGAAATAAAGGTAATTTCTCGGTATTCCTTTACTTTTACGTGGACAGCATTTGAGGAGTATCGAGGTGAGCTGATGAGAAGCTGCACTGAGCTTGTTCTCTCATGTACTGTGAGTTTTCTTAATTTTTGTTAAACTACAGTTGACATCTGGAAGAAATACATTTTTTTTCTTGTGGTTGTTAAAACGAAACTGATTTCTGAACGAGTGACTTCCGTTGCTATTGTTGTGAACAAATTCTTCCCATGCTGTTTTTGAGATGTTACTGTCGCTGTGTGGATGCGAGCGACTTTGATGCTCTTTTGACAGTACTTATTTTACTGTTAAACCAGTGCTCTGGGACTTAGCATTATTTTCTTTTTTTTCATTTCATGGTTGAACTTTTAGAATGTTCAAAGATTTTTTTTTTTTTTTTAAATCAACACTTCAATAGACTTTATGAACTGGCAACAGGGCTTGCTTTTGTAAAAAACTACCTCTGTTTTTTTTTTTTGTTTTTTTTTTTTGCGATTTTCCTGTTTACCAGATGCATTTGCATGGACAATGATTTTTGATGATTTTTTCAAAACTGTTCTTTTTTGTTTGTTTGTTTTTTCTTTCTAAAAGGAAAAGACTGAATATCATCTGAACTTTATGAGGGAACTGTTTCTGATTGATTCTGATGTTGATTCAAGTTTGAGTTAAGGAATGTTGTTGTTTTTTCCTTTAGTCAATTCACAAATGAAGAGGTTGTGTTTGTTTATTTTCTGTTATTCTTGTTTCTTTTGTGTATACCAAACGGTGTTTAAATAAACCCAGACTTCTGTTATCTTGGAGTAGGGACATTCCTCCTGTCTTGTGGGTTGATAGAGGGCAAGAGAGGGGTAAACCAATGCCATTCTACTCTGGGTAGCTACTGTGTACGTCATTAAATTCCAGAGCCTCAATCCTCATCAGTCGCTGCTACTAAAAGCAAAAGTATGCTTAGCAAAACAGATAAAAAAAACTTACTTAAATTAGTGCAGGAATTTAATATACAAGGGTTTGAAGAGCTAATTTCCCTAGTCACCCAATATATAATTGTAGCAGAAGTTAAACTCACCCCTACATTGTAGTGAACTTCCCCGCAACATATACTTGCTATACAAATTATTTATGAATGACGTTCAGGCTACATGTTTACATGACATTGATTTAGTCAAATATAGAAACGTTTTCCTTGCGTTTTTTAATAATTTTAAGTTTTCAAAACGATTTGTGTTTACACATATCTCTATCTGTGAAAGGCCCGAAACGTGTATTACGTAAGCCAGGCCAGTAGGGGAGAGCAGGGGCGAAAGTACCATTTTTCAGAAAAACTTCATTTTAAAAGATAATGTTGTATACAGAGATATATTTATGCTGTGGCCAGTAACTCATAAGTGTGGTCTAACAATACCAGGTGGTATTTTGTAGAAATGTAGAAAGACTTCAGTATAATTTCACTTTGAACATAAGTTGAACATTGTTACTTTCGACCCCTTCGGTTGGGATGAAAGTAACACACAGGTGGGTCAAAAGTAACACAACAATATAAGCTAGATTTTTTTTCTGTTAGTCTTTTTTTTCTTAAGTATACCTGATTGTGACCTTGTTAATAAGTAACTGCAAACATATTTTGTCCTTTAGCTTTGCAAAAAAAATATTAAATTACATTTTCATATTTTCATTTTAAATTTAAATTTAAGTTTCATCAGATGTCTTAAAACTTGACTGTATTTTTTTATTGTAAATTTCAATGTATTTTTATATAATGATAAAAAAGTTCTAAAGAATGCACAATATAAAAATTTAATCACATTAGCATAATAAAAAACTCTAAACATAATGTAACAGTAGGCCTATTTATGTTTCCATCCAGTTGTTTTTATGCATGAATTGAAAATTCAAAAATCAAAATCACCTGCAAAATCACAGGTGGAGGTGTAAAGGCTAAGGTATGGCTAAAACCTAAATATAAATGTGATGTAGCAGCTGCCCAGAGAGAGATGTTCATCTATGTCCAGAAACACCCTCTCAAAAACATCTGGATAAAACCAGACCTCTGTCTGTCTTTCTGAACCTCACTCAGACATATTCTTTTGGTATAATATGACATTAACATTTGTAAGAAATGATGCAAGAAACAGAAATTCACAATATAGCTTGCACTGGAACAAAATAAATACTTTTTGTGACTGTAGCGGGACAAAAGTAACAACTGTTACTTTCGTCCCGACAGGAACTCCTGAAATTTAAACTCGATTTAATTTTATATAAAAAAAAAATTTGAAAATGCAAACTTTAGGATGTGTTAAAGCACTAAATAACCTGTAGATTGATCATTACTTTGACACATGAAACCAGAAAAACAACACGACTAATAAAAAAAAAATTACCACTTCAACAATTTACTTTTTGTACTCGAAAACAGTTTTACGGACTTAACCTCCGGAAACGATGAGGAAATCACACGATATTTATCAGCTCCGTCAAGGATTGCATGCTGAACATGCTGTCATAGCTGGGAATGCAAATGCAGAAAGAGGCTCGGAGAAAATTGCTTTGTTACTTTCGTCCCATGTTACTTTCGCCCCGGTTCTCCCCTAGTTGGCGCTGTCACCTTAACAGTAAACAGTACTTGTAAGAAGGTAACAATTATATGTTGTATATGATGTGTCTTATTTCAAATGTATTTTAAAAAACATAGGTTGTACATTATTTTTGCAGTGAATTGTGGGATAGAATGAGTGTATTTGCTAATATCCATTATGGTTTCAGACTCCACTACAAACGAATGTCCCCTCAAATAGGGTTTGACAGAGTTCCTTTAGTTTGCATTATTCAGCAGTGATCCCACAACATTGATAATTAACTGACAACTAAATGTGTGATTACTTGATTCTTTTTATTCAGTCAAAATGTATAACACTGTCAGGAGTCTTGTATATATATATATATATATATATATATATATATATATATATATATATATATATATATATATATAATTGGAATTGATAAAAAACCCAACCGGAGCAAGTGATGTTAGCTTCTAAAATGGGACGCAGCCCTCCATCCTTTTTTGGAACAATGAAATAACGGCTGTAAAAACCAGATGACCTGTCGGGAGGATACACCTGCTCTATAGCATTTTTCGCTAAAAGAGATTTTACTTCTTGCTCCATGACCAGAGCCTGCTCGGGATGCACTACTGTGAGCAACACCCCATTGTAGCGTGGGGGACGAGAACCGAACTGGATTCTGTAACCCTTCTCTTCTATCTGCAGGACCCATTGAGATATATTCAGCAGACTTTTCCATTCTTTCAGACATTCTACTAAGGGAACCAGCCTTTCGAGGCTGGCCTCTAGTGTAATTTGAACATAAACATTGGGATAAAAAAACCCAACCGGAGCAAGTGATGTTAGCTTCGACAGTGCTGAAGCAAGTCGATCACAGTACCGAAGGAAGTATGGCAGGGAGACGCATAGTCTCAGATAATAAGATAATATTATAATATTAGATAATAAGGCTCTAGAGGACGCCATACTCCTAGTAGAATGAGCTCAGACCCCCAAAGGACACGGCAGAAGACTCATAGGCAAGACGGATAGCCCCAACTATTCAATTTCTAAGTGTCTGTTTAGTGGCAGGAAGACCTATCTTAGGTGACCCGAAACAAACAAACAGCTGATCGGATTTCCGAAAAGAAGAAGTCCGATGAACAATAAGTGTCCAATGCTCACACCGGCCACAAGAGGTTAGACTTTTCCTAGTCCGATGATGCAAACGGGGGAGGACAGAAAGCCTGCAGAACAATAGGTCTCGGAACAAAGGTCAGTACCTTAGGAACGTATCCCTGATTCTAAAAAGGCCTTCTAAAACTATAGCCAGGTCCCAGGCCGGCACTCAAGTACGAATTGCAGGTCTCAGCCTCAAGGTGCCACGAAGGAAACGAGAGATAAGAGGGTCTCGACCCAGAGATGCACCACCCATCGGGGCATGGAAAGCCGAAATGGCCGCCACGTAAACCTTTAAGGTGGATGGACATAGACCAGAAGTGAAGCATTCTTGTAAAAACCCAACAGAGCAGTTGATGGAGTCACACTGATGTTGGTAACACCAAGAAGAAAAAACATTCCATTTGAGTCTATAAAGTTTCCTCGTAGCTGGAGCTCTGGAGCTAAGAATGGTCTTCACAACCTCAGTTGAGAGACCACTCTCTATGAGTTGTGCCCCTTCAGAGGTCACACCCAAAGCTTCCAAATCTCTGGCCGGGGGTGATGATGGCTCTCCCACAGACCCTGAGCTGAGTGGCTTTTCATTACCGCTCTCCAGCCGGTAAGGGAAGCATCTGTCGAGATGGTAACCCGATGACAAAGAGCTCCCAATACCGGACCCTGGGACAGGGAGATAGCACACACTTCTTGGTATTGAGCCTCAAACCCAACTTCTGCACATGAGCGAGGATGACATCTCGATGCCGAACTGCCAACTGTTCTGATTCCGCTAAAATTAACCAGTCGTTCAAGTAATTCAGAATAAGTATGCCCTGCAGCCTGAGCGGGGCCAGAGCTGCATCTACGCATTTCGTGAATGTGCGAGGTGAGAGAGCTAGACCGAAGGGAAGTACCCAATACTGGTATTCTTTGCCCCCAAAAGAAAACCTTAGGAACTTCCTGTGCTGAGGGAGGATGGAGATATGGAAGTACGCATCTTTTAGGTCTATCGTGACAAACCAGTCCTCGGATCTTATTTGAGTCACAATCTGTTTGAGTGTCAGCATCTAGAATTTTAAATGTAATTATCAATGAAGATTCGGGAGGAGCGCGTCAGATACTTAGCCTAATCATCACAGGTGGACCACAATCAAGTAATCAATCCCACAGTATAAATATCGCTGACTTACCTCTATCCATTGATGGTTTATCAGCATGCTGGTTCGCTTCGTCAGTCACCTTATCACAGACCCAATTTTCGTACCAACGAAGAGTGCTACACAGGGGATTTATAAGACCTGCTGCTTTTGCCGGACCCGAGATCATTTCTACCCAGCCAAACACGGCCGTTGACCAGCATTAAGCGTCATCGCGACAGCTGCTATCCTCGCCAAGCCACACATCGTGGCCAATAGACCGTGCAACTCCGAGCTCGCCTTGCCCGATACAGGATCTTGCCGCCCGAGACCGAGCTCTCGTCGAGCGCTGGATTGCAGCAGAAAGAATCTAACCACGGCTCAGTCTTTCACCACGGCGTTCCGGCCGAGTGGCAGTTTGAGGCCGCTTCCTCTAGCGGCGCAGATTAATACATTTCCAGGCGAAGACGCAAAAAAAAACAGGTTCTTCTTTTTCTTCATTGGATTTTTACGGCAGTTTGCATTCAAAGTGTTGCATCTAAAAGCAGTTTTGCGGCTAAAGTTTTGTTAAACTACGTCTTGACGTAGTTCCGTCTTCTTCTAGTAGTGTTTTATGGCGGTTTTGGCAAACCAACGTAAAGGTGCATTGCCGCCACCCGCTGATCCGGGGTGTGGATCCCGCATAGATTTGGACTACAGATACACCGTTCCGTCGGATGATGATGCCACTTTTTAACCACGAAGCCAAAGGCATTAGGTTAGATTATTGTAATGCCTCGTTCTCAGGCCTTCCAGCTAAATCGTTGAGCAAGCTTCAGTATATACAAATTCTGCCGCACGCTTGTATTTCTCCTCGCGAACACATTACACCGGTTCTTTCACAATTACACGGGCTTCCCGTAAACGTGAGAATTGATTTTAAAATTCTTATCTTAACATACTAGGAACTTCATGGGACTGCACCTGAGTATCTTTGTGAACTCATCAGTCCTGATATTCCATCACGCTCTCTTCGCTCTACTAACTCTCTTTCACTTCACCAGCCATAATGTGAGCTAAAGACCATGGGGGAAAGAGCCTTTTCATATAAAGCCCCTAAGCTATGGAATGTACTTCTTCTACACGTCAGATATGCACCTATGTTGGGCGATTTTAAAAAGTTGATTAAGTCACATTTATTCAAGACTGTCTGTCTTTAATGAATTGTTGTATTGCTTTTGGCGTTTGTTCCTACAAATAAAATGCATTATTATTATTATTATTATTATTGTTACATTCGCCTTACCGCGCTCGTTTAAACCTCGCCGAAATGATACAGACATAAGTTCAAAAAAAAAAAAAAAAAAAAAAAAAAACCTTAAGTCTCTGGATTAAAGCGCCTGCTAAATGCTTAATTTAATTTAAAATTTTAATTTCCATGCAAGTCTTCTGGTAGGACCAAATCATTTAGGGACCTATTTTACCATTCACTGGCGTGAGCACTCAAAATTAATCTAAAACGCATCTGCCCTCGTGTTTTGATGCAGGATAGCAAGCGTGAGTAAAATTACCATCGCCTTTTAAGGACCGTAATAGGGAAAACCGGAAAGTAAATCTCTTTAGAAACCACTTGGAAGCGAATAGCACATAACTGCTGTTAACCCATTTGCTGCAATCATCGCCAACGGCCCCAGTCTATGTTTCGTTTTCACAGCACGTTAAACATCACTCTCTTACTTGATCTGGATAAACCGCGCATCAATTGAAGTCCAAAGACTTTGGCTTTTATATTTGACCAATATTTCGATAAAACATAATTCCAGTGATTAATTTTCCATCATGTCAGGAAAACTATTCCTATTCCTGAACGGTAAACGTCAAAGTGTTAGCTCGTGGACAAATGTTGATCATGGATCTAGTCAGAAAGAATCATGAACAGAAACATATTTATTTTGGGTATATAATTTCTGCCTCCATGCAAAAAATGGGGGGTGTCTTGTAAGGGGTTAACGTTACTGCTATAATCATGTCTTTCGGTACAACGCCTTACAAGACTAAACATGCTCAATCATTTCCAAAAGCCTCTGTTTCCACAGTCCATAATACAACGTGAAAACAGCGTTCCAAACGTATCCACTCGGGAGTCCGTCTAAAGAGCCCGGAGGCCAAATGAGAGGAAAGATACTTTTCCAACAGGAACATAATAAGGTGGACAAGGCCTGAGGAATTGTCAAATCAGGCAACAAATTGCTAAGCTGGTAACACAGTAGGCTACCCATCCATTTTTAGCTTGCTCCACCAAATATTACTAACACTTTTTACTCTTCCCACAGCCAACATCTACAGCAGCCGAAGCAAGTAGCCTTTCATGTACCTCCTCACTGCCGCAGCAGTGTCTGCTCCCGCAGGAGCCTTTCCTGTACCTCCCCACCGCCGCTGCAGTGTCTGCTCCCGCAGGAGCCTTTCCTGTACCTCCCCACCGCCGCTGCAGTGTCTGCTCCCGCAGGAGCCTTTCCTGTATCTCCCCACCGCCGCTGCAGTGTCTACTCCCGCAGGAGCCTTTCCCGTATCTCCCCACTGCGGCAGCAGTGTCTGCTCCCGCAGGAGCCTTTCCCGTATCTCCCCACTGCCGCAGCAGTGTCTGCTCCCGCAGGAGCCTTTCCCGTTCTCCCCACTGCCGCAGCAGTGTCTGCTCCCGCAGGAGCCCTTCCTACACCTCCTCACTGCCGCGCAGTGTCTGCTCCCGCAGGAGCCGTTCCTACACCTCCTCACTGCCACGCAGTGTCTGCTCCCGCAGGAGCCTTTCCTGTACCTCCACGCTGCCGTAGCAGTGTCTGCTCCCGCAGGAGCCTTTCCCGTTCTCCCCACTGCTGTAGCAGCGTCTGCTCCCGCAGGAGCCTTTCCTACACCTAAATATATATAAAAAAATAAAAATAAAATAATAATAATAATAATAATAAAAAATACCACACATCACCTCCGCCTAAAGGCATGCCATGCATCCGAGGTTGCGGTGATAGAATCATGTATCGACAATAGCCAAGACGATATTAGGCCCATTCTCCAACCAACGTTTTTTATAATAATCATTAGGCGGCCTACCTTAATTCGGCTATCAAACTGCTCCGTTATCCCATCTCAGCACTGCATTTCCCGCTCGCCCGTGCCCTCAAAGGACGATGTGAGCCCGTAGGTTTATAAAAAAAAAAAAAAAAAAAAAAAAATTCACTGGACAAGCGAGATGATCGTAGTGCCGACTACATGAACTAGCAGTATTTAAATATAGTATTTATACTTAATACCAGTGTATCAGTACGTCCGAAAGTATATTTTTTTTTGATTATGGGCGATTCCATAGGCTCTTTTCGTGCACCTGCATGGTCAAAATGGTAAATAGTAAGCTCAGACAGTATAAAGAATCTTTCTCTTACTCCACCCATGCACGATTACATCGTCGATATGTACCATCGATCTCACGTGCTGACAATGACCACATCGCCGATACATGGCACCTATTTGGGGTACACTGGCACAGGAAATCCTAATTTATTTTTGCACGATTAATTTCGGATACTATGACTGCACCAAGATTTTTTCGGACTCATTATCGGAAGCAGCTCATTGGATTTGCTAAACAATTATTCAAGTAAGCCTCACAGCGTCTACCCTCGTAGACAAATAAATCATCCTTAGTATCGAACTCCCTGCCAGGCGCTGCAAGAGGGCTCCCGGTTGAACCAACCTTTGCCTTCTCCATTCAACTATCAGCAAAGCTTACTCGTTTGACAACGCAAATATTAAAATCCTGCCAGATGCTTTCCCACTTAATCAATCTTGGACTTTCCATCCGACCACCAGCGAAGCTTACCCGATTAAAAAAGGCAGATTAACCAAAAAAAATAAAAAAACATTTACCTATCGAACACCAGTGAGTACATTGCAGCCCAAATAAATTTTCCCTCCGATGGCAAGATGTACCCATTCAATACCGCAAGTTACGCTTTCGCCGAACACTAACGGGCTCTTCGCAGATAAAACAATCTCAATTTTCCCTCCGATGGCTGGAGAGACTACCCATCTGGTGTTGCAAATTTTAATAAATATAATAAATAAAAATACAAATAAATATAGAAAATAAATAAATAAATAAATAAATAATAAATAAAAAGACACCGGATGCTGGCCATAGCCTCCCGACCAGATAACCTTACCTTTTTCAATCCTATGGCCGGCAAGGCTTCTCTCTTCGATGCCAAGAGCTTGAGCTCCCATCGGATGCTGACGAGAGCCTCCCGGCCAGACAACCTCACCTTTTCCATTCTGCGGCCAGCAAGGCTCACCCGTTCGTTGCCAGGAGCTCACACTCCCTTCGGACGTGGGTGAAAGCCCCCGGCTACCTGCTTTGCCATTCTGTCTTACGTACGGAGAGGTTTACCCATCCAATGCACGGAGTCAGGGCTCCCATTGAATGCAGGTGAGAGCTTCCCGGCTAGACAACCTTACCTTTTCCGTCCTTTGGCCAGCGAGGCTTAACCGTTCTATCCGGGAGCTAAGCTCCTGTCGGACGAAGGTAAGAGCCTCCCGGCCGGACAACCTTTTCCGTCCTTCAGCCAGAGAGGTTTACCCGTTCGATTCCTGGAGCTAAGCTCCTATCGGACGTCGGTCCGAGCCTCCCGGCTAGACAACCTGACCTTTTCCACCCTCGGCCAGTGAGGCTTACCCGTCCGATGCGAGTGCTCCCATCGGACGCTGGCGACAGCCTCCTGGCCAGCCAACCACGACCTTACCGCGTGGTTTAGGTTACAAACCTACAAGCAAGCTGTTCAAATGCTGCAAGTACCAAACACACAATAAACTCTCCTTCCTTCCTATGGTCGCCAAGGCTAACCCGTCTCTTGCCGGGAGTAGCAAACTCCCTTAAAACGCTGACGACAGCCTAACGACCACACAAACTTACCTTTTCCATCCTACGGCCTGCGAGGCTCACCCAGTTTTGTCCCCGCCGGACGCTGGCAAGAGCCTCCTGGCCACCTATCGTTACCTTTTCTGTCCGCCATCCGGAGAGGCTTACCCGTTCGATGCGTGTGCTCCCTTCGGACGCCGGCGAGAGCCTCCCGGTTAGACAACCTTACCTTTTCCTTTTCTATGGTCAGCGAGGCTTACCCGTTCGATGTGTGTGCTCCCTTCGGACGCTGGCGAGAGCCTCCTGGACAGACTTGCTTTACGTTTCCACTCTACGGTCGGCGAGGCTTACCCGTTCGATGTGTGTGCTCCCTTCGGACGTCGGTAACAGTCTCTCGGCCACGCAACTTACCTTTCCATTTGACGGTAAGCGAGGCTTAACCGTCCGACGCTACGAGTCTCGTCCTCTCGCCAAATCCTGCAAAAAAAAAGCTACCCTCATCTACTCTCACCTCTTTTAACCCCGTCTGGCAAGGCTTACCCGTTCGATGTTCTGAGTTAGAGGCCCCATCGGATGCTGCGAGAGTCCTCCCAGTCGGGTTTTCCTTTCCAACCCTCCCCGTCCGCCGAGGCTTACCCGTCTGTCGCGTGTGCTCCCTTCAGACGTCTGGCGAGAGTCTCCCGGACGGGCCTATGCTTGCCAGCCGCAGGCGAGTCTCATCCATCCGATGCCGTGAGTCGGGATCTCCCTTCGGATGTTGTCAGAGTCCTCCTTGTCGGCTAGCCCAAAAGCTTTTTATCTGCCAAACCGAGAGGACCCAGACGTCCGTCATCCTGAGTCTCAATCTCCTGACGGAGGCTTCATGGGCCCTCTCGGTCAACGTTAGGCCCTTCACCCACTGAATAGCAGGGGCTATCAGCCAGTAGGGCCCGTACGCCGACACCGTGACCTATTCCGGTCGAGGCAACTCGGGTCCTCCCGGTCGGGCACCACAACCACACTGCTCCTCCTCATCGGCCGGTAGGGCTCACCGTTCCAACGCCAAAAAGCTCCAGTTGAGCATCGGCCCGAGCCCTACCGACCGGGCGCCAACAACCACGTAGTTCACTAGCTGCAGCCGGTAGGGCCTACTCTCCCAACTCCCAAGTCGCTCCCTCCGGAGTACGTAGGCCCTTCCAGCCTGCCAACGAGATGACTTCTCAGAAACCAAATCAGCCTCTGTACATTTGCCTTTTTGGGGGGTACTCTAGGTTCGGGCGATTCCCGAGCTCGGAGCCCTTCCCCGGACAGCACGCCAAATACGCATACCATACCTCAGCTAATTATATGTAAGCGTGAACTAGTGAAATGTAATTATCAATGAAGATTTGGGAGGAGCGCGTCATATACTTAGCCTAATCATCACAGGTCAACCACAATCAAGTAATCAATCCCACAGTATAAATATCGCTGACTTACCTCTATCCATTGACGGTTTATCAGCATCCCTCCTCCACCCCATCTCCTCACTTCAAGTTCACTTTACAATATACGGGGAAGGGGGGGTACTCTAGGTTCGGGCAATTCCCGAGCTCAGAGCCCTTCCCCGGACAGCACGCCAAATACGCATACCATACCTCAGCTAATTATATGTAAGCGTGAACTAGTGAATTTCTGAAATGTACGATTCAATAGACGAGGATCTAAAATGGGACGCAGCCCTCCATCCTTTTTTGGAACAATGAAATAACGGCTGTAAAAAACAGATGACCTGTCGGGAGGATACAGCTGCTCTATAGCATTTTTCGCTAAAAGAGATTTTACTTCTTGCTCCATGACCAGAGCCTGCTCGGGATGCACTACTGTGAGCAACACCCCGTTGTAGCGTGGGGGACGAGAACCGTACTGGATTCTGTAACCCTTCTCTACTATCTGCAGGACCCATTGAGATATATTCAGCAGACGTTTCCATTCTGTCAGACATTCTACTAAGGGAACCAGCCTTTAGAGGCTGGCCTCTAGTGTAATTTGAACAGCTAGTTTTTTCTGAGCCGAAGCTTTCTTAGCGAGAAGAACAGTCCTCAGATCTGGCTTCTGCTTAGATTGCTTTGGCTGTGAGTGCTGGCTTGGTCCCCGTGATTTTTGAGGAGGAGCGCGAGACGCAACACTCTCTTTTTGAAACACACAATATGAGGAGCATGCCTTCTGGGGCTGCCTTGCACGCCCAGCAGCCTCAGGAGGATTAGATCGGCGAGGGAGAAAACTTTTAAAAGCTTCAGACTGCTTTTTATTTTCTTGAAATCTTTCAACCACTTCATTCACAGCATCACCAAACAGACCTTCGTGAGAAATGGGAACGTCTAAAAGAAAAGCTCTACCTTTATCTTTAATATCTGAAAGATTAAGCCAAAGGTGTCTTTCTGTAGAAACCAAAGCAGCCATATATCTACCAATAGCATGTGCTGTTTCTTTAGTCGCCCTGAGAGATAAATCTGTAGCCTGACGAAGTTCACAAATTTTGTCACAGCTGACTCCCTCACTGTTATCTAACTCCCCCAGCAGCTCAGCCTGATAAGCCTGAAGCAGAGCCATTGAGTGAAGGCAAGCTCCAGCCTGACCTGCTGCAGTGTAAGCTTTACCTACTAAATTAGATGTGATCTTTAAAGGCTTTGTGGGCAAAGTCGGGTTCTTAATAGATGATGCTGAACCAGGGGAAAGATAGCTCGCGAGCGTCTGTTCCGCCCGGGGCATTGCTTCATAACCATTTTCTTTCAGCCCTCTTATATCAGAATAAATGCGCACTTGAGGGCTGAAAAGATGTGACGAATATGGCTTATTCCACGATCTTGACAGCTCACTGTGAAGATCAGGAAAAAATGTATGACCCCGTGATGTAGGAGACATTTTAGAAGACAGAAAACGCTCGTCTAATTTGCTTTTAGGACGAGCGCTCTGTTTATCAGATGGCCAAGATATATGTAACTTATCTTCAGCTCGTGTTAATACATCAACCAACTCCTCATATGCTGGAGAAAGAGATGGCGAATCCTTTTCCCCCCTGATTGTGTCACCTTTACTGCCCATTACATCTAACTCCTCGGAGATAGAGCAACAAAGCATTGAGCTCTCCCCCCGGGCGGAAGAAGCCACGGGGCGGGGTAAGGGAGGAGAAAGAGCCCTCGGACCCGTCTCCAACCCCGCTGAGAGATCAATTTGTGATCCCCAGGAATGCATTCACCGTTCTGCCTCGGCAGAAATGGGTCCTGCACCCTGAGGAGCGCGAGGCTCGCCACTTTTCTCATCAAAGAGTGACAAGCGGGAGCGGAGCATGTGAAGCGAGTGCTTCTCACAATGCGGGCAATCAGTCTCCTTGTAGGCTGATACCGCATGCTCCACTCCCAAAAAAACTACACAAAGCTTGTGTGTATCCCCACCCGTTAAATAACGCAGGCAGGGAAAAGCACACTGTTTGAAGACAACAGTAAATTTGACAGACAGGTTTGACACAGATCGCTTGCTGAGGCACAGAAAGCTAACACCGGTTGCTCCGGTTGGGGTTTTTATCAATTCCTGGTCGTGACATCACTCCTGACGCTCACTCTCGCCATTGGACTAGTTGACATGGATGATTCAGACGCACTCACGCAGAATGCATTCCCAAGGCGTTATCGACGCATCGTCTCTCCCTCGATGGGGAACTAGTCTGCAGTAATCACTCAAGAAAACAGATGATTAAATAAGAATGATCTAAAAGAGAAAATGTCTTTTATTTTATTTGTACAAGCATAGAGGTTAATGCACAATCCACAATTATTAATAAACACACTAACATTTATTCAGCAAGCAGACAGTTATTTTGAAATAAACATAAATTGACAAACATTTCAATCAGATCACCACTTGGGACTCTTTGTTAAAATATGACAGACAGTATTTACAATGGCACTGAATGAAACCCTTAGGAGTCAATAATATTAGGTTAATATTCCTATATGATTGATATTAGGAGGGGTTTTTTTAATTAATGACTGTTTAACTTACTTCTGATGGTTCTTGTTCACAAATGTAAGTTAACTGCAGTCATCCTGAGGTTCAACAGTTGCTTGTGTGATAAAAGAATAAATCACTTCATAGTCATCATGAACCTGCATGAACATCACAAATATTTTCAAACAAGATGCAAGTGTTAACACAAATATTATAGCATGATGTTAGAGCCTAAGAATAAAACTGATACAGGTGTACAAACTGTTAAGAGAAGGTGGATGGCGATAGTGAGCATCAACAGAAGAACAGGGAAGTGTTTTACTCACCTTGTTATTTTTGGCTTCGATTTTCCAGTTTGTGTCAATCTCAGTGTAAGTCGCATCATCTTTCTGCTCCTAAACATTAATGGAAACAGTGAAGTTATGATTGCATCAGTTGGATCCATTTTATTTATTGTTATGTGACATTTAAAAAGAAACAGTAAACATACTAACTTTTCATTCAGCTGATGCATTTATCTAACCTGACTAATAAAAGTACAGATAACTGAGACCTTCTGCTCTGGAGCAGTGATTATAGATGTAATAATAGCTAGCTAATGTATCAATCATGAGTCACTGGTATTATGATACTTACCACAGAGTCATTAGTCCCTTTTCTGTTATCTGAAAAATAATGGGAATATTTATGATAGCAAATATTTATGATAGCTCACCAACAAATATAATGCAAACGATAAATTATAAAAGTGTAGATGAATTCTACTGCAGATAATACATGTTCTTGTTAGTTTGTATATTACTGTTCACTCAAGCCAAACATTTGATCACACACATATTTAACATCACATCTTAGTGAATTTCCGTGATGAAACTGAAACTGATGTGCCTCTCTAAATACGAAGTCTGATATTTTTAATCTCTTGTCTGTTGTAAATGCCTGTAAACTCTTAATACTCACCAGCTCTTTGTTTGCGAACCACCCAAAGAATAACAGCAGTAACCAGAACAGCCAACACAACAGCAACAATAACCACGATCACTGACGGAGAGACTACATAGAGAGACATTCAGATTCAGATGAAAACAACAGCACAACATCTGCTGTACACTCTAAAAACCTCTGGGGTGTTTTTTCAACCCAAATGCTGGGTTGAGACCGCTGGGTACCCCTGGATGATTTTTAGGTTTCATGAAAGGCAGAAATAAAAGAGCTTAATGAAAAATAAATGGACGTGGTTTTTGCCTCAGAAACGGACAGCCTCTTTTACTGAACAGAAGAGGTAACGTTACTTGTAATATAACGTCCATGAATGTCTTATGTCATATTTACATTCGATTTTACAATGTCTACTTTTTGAGGTGTTAATAAATGGTTATGGTTACGGTTACACTCATGTTCATTTGTTATCTTATTTTTCAGTTAAACTGAATGTACGTTAGTTTCTTAAAGGAAACATCTTAACATTCTTAAAGGTATTTGTAACAAATACTAGCGTAATTATTTTGAGGCTGTTGAAGTGGTAATTGTTAAAATTATTTTTTTTATGTAATATTTTAGGACTTGTTGAGCCGGGAGTAAACTAATGTTAACGGTTCTCTTAGCTTCTTCAGAAGAGAGGGAAAGGCAGGTTTAAGGCAAGTAAACTTCAGGATTCCTTCATATTATCAATTATTATTATTATTATTATTATTTTTATTTTTTTATTATTTTTTTACTACGACTGAAACAATGTTTGTTTTTGTAGATGTTGAAAGCCAGAGACAAGATAACTTAATTCTTTTGAGACTGGTGTGAGTTGTTTTTAGAAAATAAATGTTTCTGATGTTTCCTGTTCACTTCACATTCTGATGCATCAACAGTATGATTACATGTTCATATTTAATTTAAACCATTGATGTTGCTTTATTATTTGCAGAACTCAAACTAACTTTGGAGTTAAGGAGCACAGCATTCTGCAGCGCTGTGGCAGACCGAGACATTAAAAAATCACACAGTGTTGAAATTATAAAACAGGTTATTTACCTATCCTTACGGATGTGAATACACCTCTACCTGAAAATGGATAGAGTTTAATTAAATGTTTTGTTTTTTTCAAATGTGCTTCTCTTTTTAGGCCACTGATGAAGAGCAGGCGGTGACTGGATGAATGCTGGTCAAAGAAGAGAATGTTCTTATTTTCAACAAATGTTCACTGCTTTATGAACTCTGTATTCTGTATTTCTTCTTAAATGTATGTTACTGACTGTTTTCTCTTGTTTTTAATAAATATTTACCACAAAAATCTCAGCTGAGGTGCTGTATAACAAAGAAAGACTGTTAATAAGTGCTCACTGTGATTTAATAGTTACGTCCTGAAACTAAAATAACCAAATTCCCATTCATCTTTGTGAAGAAAGTGAACTAGCTTTCATGTTGACTTGCTTTTTGTGAAAGAGAAAACAAGTGCTTGAGGTCTACAAATTAAACAAGACCAGTGATAAGCTTCTCTTAAAGTCTACAGTAAATCATTTATGTGAATACCAATTCTACTGTAAGAGTCACATTAAACCACTGAGATGAGTAAGACATATAGAAATACCTCTCTGTGTAGCTGTTGTCTCGGGGGTTTGAGGAGTCTGTGTCTCTGTATAAGGAGGAGGATTTCAGTTCTGATGCATCATATTTGATCAAATACATCTTAGCTCTGTTTGACTTCATTGTTCATCGACTGCTGATGTGTGTCAGTGATCATGTACCTTGTTCTGTAGAAGCTGCTGTAGTTTGACTTGATTTCTTCTCAGAGTTTGAGCTGCTGACTGGAATCAGTGTTGAATCAGCTGAAGCTGCAGAAGAAGAATGATCAGAACATTTATTATATTATTATTATTATTATTATTTTAAATACATTACTAAAAAATGAAAGTAAGACTCAGGAAGCTCAAGCTCACATAGACAGTTAAGGACAAGGAAGAGAAACACAGTCAGATATAAATGAAGAAATGTAAGGTTAGATGCTGTTTATTTGTCTGCATTCAGTAAAAAATAATAATAAAAAAGTATAAACACATGAAGTTATTAATACCTCATTTATATGAGAGTGAAACACAGTGAGCTGCAGACAATAAACCTTCAGTTTGTTCTGAATCAATGACATATAGACTCTTCTGAAACTGATTAACCTCTTAACTGTCCTCCTCTTAACCCCCCTTTCTGAACATATACATAAAGGTGTACTATTAACACTTAAATTGTTATAATTCATGAATGCTTTTTGTAATAAAACACCCCCACTAAGGTTAGGATCCTGCTAACATAATTTAAAGTACATCTTCTATGGTAATGCATTGTCCAAATTGGAAATTGTTTTATCAGGATGAATTTTGTGGTATTAAGCTTTCAAAGGATATATATTTCATGATGATTATGAAAACGTGATAGATAAAAAGTAAGCTTTTTTTTGTGACAAAGTTCAGAACTCCTGTTATTATGTATATGTTTTGAGGTGCACTCTTGTCATAATTTAATCTATCACTGTTTCTACATAATCATTAACAACAAACAGTGGTCAAATATCTATCTAGGAGTCGTATATAGTTTGTCGTGATCTGATCAGGATTTAATTATAATATACTGAAGTGATCTTGTGTCAGTTTGCGGGGTTAAAGAAATGTAGTGTTGTTATCTGAACACATGTCAGTGTATCTGAGTGAGGTCTTCAGGTCACAGTAAACATTGATCTTAACAGCTGATTCTGGACCTGCTTGTGTAGGAGCTGCAGCTGATTTAGAGCTGGTGACTGGAGACGGTGGCTTTGTTTCGCTTGGAGCTGGAAAAGATGAATGTTCAGATACGTCATAGACTACCATCATATTTAAATGACTGATGATTAATTGTTCATATAAATCATTTACTTGGATACTTGACAGTATATGTGGCTGAGGTCTTCAGTTGATCTCTGTGTTTAAGCTGACATCTCCACTCTCTGTTGTGATCTTCATTCAGGAGTGTTGTAGTCAGAGAGATGTTACACTGTTCTGAGGAGAATGAGATCTGAAATCTGGAGTCTGTCTGCAGATTCACACCAGACTGATTCACCCAGATCAGATCAAGACCCTCAGAACGGACTAAAGTATCACAAGAGACTCGATCATCATAATATAACTGACAGGAGAGAGTCAGAGAGCGGCCTGATCTGATCTCAGACTGTGAGGGTGATGAAGACACTGAAACAGAAAATCAGACAGAGATTACTTGACAATATTACTGTTTAATTCAACATATAATCATAATATTCACAGAAACACTGACCATGAAGAACATGCAGATAAACACGTGCATCAGCTCCTTGTTGTTGTCCATTCACATATTGTCTGCAGGTGTATTCTCCACGATCTTCTTTTGTGACTTTCTTGATGTTCAGAGAGCAGTCAGAGCCCAGACTCAGTCTCTCGTGTCTCTCTGTGTCAGTCTTCTTTATTCCTCCAGCAATCAGTTCAACTGCTCCTGACGGTCTGCTATAGATCCATGTAGTTGATGTGCAGCCAGGAAGAGCATTATTACAGGACAGACGGACATCTTCACCAGAACTGAAGAACACATGAGTCACTTCTGCTCCACTCATACCTTCAGATAATAACAATAATAATAATAATAATGACTTGATTATGAAATCACTGATTCTTGAGACAAAACATTTCCAGCTACTGTAACTGTACGTTTAAAAATGAAAATATTTTAAATTTAAATGTTTTGAGGGATTAACAATAGAATGTATTAAACTAAGTTATCCCCCTTCAATTTAATTGTATCATGATTGTGTTCTCACTACATCTCAAACAGTGTCCACAAAGAAGGGTTCAATCATCCATAGGCCTATCCTATAAAATGGAGGAACTCTTAATAATATCTCATATTAAAGCGCGGTTGTTTTTCAAGGACATGTGTGTGTTTCATGAGGTTTTAAAGTTTTGTTTGATAAAGTCTACGGGACTCACAGCTTGTATCTAAACTACTAAATGACAGTCGTATCTGAAATAAAGAGCTACACTATACTATTACATTTTTAAACTTATTTATTAATTTGGGGGGGGGGGTGCTTATATAGAAATTAATACTTTTGGGATGGTAAACTGGCTGAAGTATTTCACTCTTAAAAGCCTAAATAAATTAAATAAATCAATCCTGTTTGGATTAATATTGATTTTCATCCCTCACACAGATATAGTGACCAGATGTCCCGAAAAATACGGGACAGTCCCGAATCTAAACTGTTTTCCCAAATCCCGAGTCGAGCCCTAAAATATTATACTAAAGCAAAATCCTGAGTAGCTATTTTCTGATAAACATAAAAAAAATTGTCTGCGGAGGTTGAGTCGTCTTGCAACCAACCCCCGCCGGCTCATTACTGGCTTCATCAACTCTATTTGTTTTGTGAAAAAAATTACAAATTGTCACCACTATCAGATTTATATTTTGATAATATTTCACTATAATATTTTAAAATGTTCTATTTTTTTCAATATTGTAGCCTGTTTTTTTCCCACTTCTCAAGAATTAGTGAAATTCAGTTTGAATAAACTCTTTGTGTCCTGTTTTAACAGGGCTGTAAGCACCATAGACAAGTCCCCCGCAATAATTAAATATGGCCATTCTGAGAGACAGAGATAAAAATTGCATGTGTGAATTATCTGTTCGTCCCTGTTAGTTACTTCAGGAAACACCTCGTAGCTGCCGGGTAATGTCTCGAAGCTATTTTATTATAATAAAAGCGAGAGATAGCGATGACAACATTTGTGCTTGTTTCTCAGGGCTCTAATATTACTTTTCTTTTTAGGAGCACTGGTAAAAAAATAAAATAAATAGATAAATAAATTATGTGGATCACAGTCAAAAAATTAGGGAGTACCTTCTTTATTCTTTATTTGTGACTACGCTAATTTATGCTGCACTTGGTATATTTTGTTAGTCGATATGTAAATAGCTGTGTTTACATGGACACTACTAATCCGATCGTAATAGGACTAGAAGCACAATAAGAATAAAAAAGTGACATGTAAACACGTCAGTCGGATTGAATTGGCCAGATATGACAAAAATTTGATTGGATAGTAAATGGTAGATAATCCTGGAAAACTGGAAAGTACGGCACATGCGCAGTGACACAGAAATACCATAATGACGAGCGGAAGGAGGTGTTTCTCCTGGTGAATAAAGTGTCATAAATAAGTATCCTGTCATTATAATTATAATTATATTATATAATATATATTCAACGTCATCAGATGATTAAAAAACTATGTAAGCTCAATGTTGCACCTCATTACATCCATCTGATTCACAGTTTCTTGAGCAACAGGCCACAGGCTGTGAGGATAGGGTCTGTCACATCAGACACCACCATAACCAACACTGGAGCTCCTCAAGGCTGTGTCCTCTCTCCCTTTCTTTACACACTATACACTAATGACTGTATTAGTCCTTCATCCATCACAACATACTACAAATACTCAGACGATACTGCAATCATGTCTCTCCTCAACGATCACACTAGCATTGCTGCTTACCACGACACGATATCACACTTTACACACTGGTGCACAGACAATTTTCTCCATCTCAATGTTGAGAAAACAAAAGAACTGGTCTTTAATGCACCCAGTCTCAGTCAGATCTCCATTCATGGCAACAGGATAGAACAGGTTGAGAAATTCAAATATCTTGGACTCACCCTGGATAACAAGCTCACTTTTGATTATCACATAAAGGACATCCATAAACGCTCCCAACAGCGTCTGCATATTATACGAAAACTAAATTCCCTTTACATTGCCCCTCATCTTCTGTTACTACTGTACACAAGTATTATCCAGCCCATTCTGTTATACTGCTCCACCAGTTTTTACACCATGCTGTCAGTCACCAACAAAAACAAACTGAATAAAATCACACACATAGCTTCAAAAATAATACACTCCCCTACACCCAACATCTCAGAACTCAATGACAGAGCAATAGACCGCCTTGCGCCTTGTACCATCTGCAATTTCAATCCTTAATAGGCTACAAAGATGAATATTCACCTTTTTGTGTTTTTGTTGTTGCTGTTACATGTGTTCATGTATGTATGGATTTGCCAGTTGCGTGTGATGTTTGACAATCTGTGAGAACAAATTTCCCGTTAATGGACAATAAATTATCTAAATTATCTATCTATCTATAAAACTCCCCTTTCTCTCAGGAACAGGACACCATCCCACCAGTCCTTGTTTAAGACTCTCATCAACAGACTACTAGTTTTGGGTGCGGGAAGGGGCACTTTTACACCTTTTTTTTTTAAAGTAACGTTAAGCAGCACAACAGTTGATGTGCTGGTTGAAGTAGATAAATATCACACGTGCTTTTTAACAGTGTTATTATTAACCAATCATTATTGCTTCATTGTTATTTTATATAATACATTTTAACTAATTTCAAAGGCTATTGATGGCTATAAATATTACAGTATATTAATACTTCTTTGTAAATTATTATTATTATTATAAGTAATTTGCAGTTAACATAGCTACAAGAACGATTATTTGTGGTGTTATTGTAAAAACCATGGGTAATTTTCGTAAGGAAACCTAAAAAAAAAAAAAAAAAACTTTCACAGGATTGTACCTGAAGGTGATAAATGGGCCTTGTTTTCACCTAAATTATCAATAATTTATTTTAATATATATAAAAAATTTATAAGGTGTGCATTGTAGCTGACACCTAAATGAACGCATTACAATTATTTTATGACTACAAGTCTTTCTCCTCAAATGCGATCGAGCTTTAAATTTGCGTTTGAGCCCATGTGAAAAAGGAGCATAATTTACATATGATTTCCATATGGTTTATTTTAATAAATATCAAATATTCAATTCAATCCAATTGTGCATTATACAGACGGTTGGTCTGGGAACGCCCCGTCAGGTGATGAGAATTTAGCCCGTGGGGGAAAACATTGCCTTGGCGCCAATTGAAATACACAGGACAATCATGCCGAAGAGTTGCTGTGTCATTTTCTGTACCTCCAATAAACTAACAAATTATGAATTGAAGTTCTACATCCTTCCTAATAAACATACAGAACCGGAAAGAATTACAAAATGGCTACAAGCAATACATTGTGAGGATGATCAAGGGAAGCTGTGGAATTCCAAGACTAAGCTTGTGTATGTGTGCAGTATTTTTGTGCAGTATTTTTGAATTAATAAATCTACATTAGGGCTGTAAAATTAATCATATATCGATATGGACTAGTGTATATGAATATTAAAGTTAAAAGATACTACAATTGTTCTACGTGTGTCTGGGAATGAGTGCTCAATATGTGCATTTTTGTTATTCAAATACACACGATGTTTGCAGTGTTTTCCCCCACACCGACTCCGCCCTCGCCACTCCCCCAACTTTTACTGGATACCGACTGTATGTACATATCTGACACCTAGATGAACAAGCACAGTTGTTTTTTATGACGGTAAGTAATTTCCTCAAATCCTACTGATGTTAGAAAAGTGTATAACAATATCACATGTAACTTTAGAGATGGTCCCTTAATTTGAGACTCTTGAACGTCCAATGCCATTTTTTTTTTTAACTTTCTTTAGTTTTCTTATCTCTACGCCGAGTTGCTGATGTCCTTTACCCGGGCATATATGTCCATCCAACAATTATGAACATTCAGCCGCAAACAGGTGCGAGTGCGGATGGGAGAATGGCCCATGCTTTTTTTTTTTGGAGCACCTGGGATGGTGCCCCCTTCTGGGAGTGTGTACAGAGACTGTGTACTCTGTGTATAGGGAGTGGCGGTACTTATTATTATTATTGAAATTACAGAAAATGTTCAGTTGCAAAAATCCTTTTGAATGCAGATCCATACTGTGTGAGATGAGAATAAAATCAATTGTAGTGAAATCAAATAATCATTGTTTTATGTTATTGCACTTTATAATTAAAATATATTGCATATAAAATATAAATATAAAGATATATAATGCGTTACATCGATCACATGACCTGGGCCCTCATGAACAGGAGACACATGTGCTGAACACATCTAAAGTAAACTCATCCCAGAACAAAACCTGCTCCAGAGCCAGTAATGTTCAGAGAATGGGTTGCTATCGCTACATACTCTGAACATTATTTCAGTTTTAGGATCCAAACATTGAATTATCGGTTTACGTATTCATAATCTAACCATGTCACATGATCTGATTTCTGGAATACAGCATAGTTCACTTTATAATACATTTAACTTAAACAGAGCTTTTCAATAGACTTCTGAGTGTGACAGCAGTATATGAACAATTCTAAACGTGCATTAAATAATAAAACAGTATTTATTCCACATGACCCTGAGATAACAGCTTAATGACTGATTTTTATGAAATTCAAGGTGCATATTCAAACTCCAGACACTATGTCAGAGTTTTTAAACTAAATTGTTTGGACAGATGGTTCACACCACACACATATTTTATCTTATAGATCATAAACAGATGTCTTTACCTGTGAGAAGTGCACAGAGAATGATCCGTCCCAGTAGACACATGTGACACTTATCAGCCATTTTCTGTTTCTGTCAGTCTTTCTCTTCACTCTATAATTAAAGCTCTTGTTTTTAACACCATCAGCTCATCCTGTGGGTGTTAACTTCCTCTGATCACCAACTTACCATTGAGCTGCATTTCACCCACACTATACTGTATATACATATATATTGTACAGAATGTGTTTTTTTCTATCTTATAAAGTGACCTCTGAAACTCAACACTGCTATTTTCAAAAGTGCACTGAAGTAAATTGATACAAACACACTGTAAACACAATGCATTTCGAAACACCTGACTATAGAATGAGAACTCGTTAGTTTTCGCACACTTGATAGACACACAGTGAACAGTGCGGTCATCTCTGAAGCCAGTTTAGACTGATGGCTGTGAATTTTCACACATTCTGATGACATTTCCTCTTTTTTCCTTTAAGTGATTTTCCTTTAATATACTGTGCCATTTTGCAAAAGCTGCTACAAACCATTTTCAAATGACTGTCAGGCTATGTTTACATGACAACAATGTACACAAACGTTCTTTCATTGTTTTTAAGCGTTTTCATCTATACACAACAGATATCTGCAAAAAGGCCAAAAACGCTGTTTTACATAAATCAGGCCAGTAGTTGGCGCTGTCCTCTTGTTAATAAACAGCATCTGTAGGGAAGTGAAGATTATATGTTGGTTGTAATATTGGTGAAGTAAATCCACACTTTGCTGAAGAAGTGTTAGCAAACTCTTGAGCAGCAACAACAGTTTTACTAACAGCCTGCCAGAAACAGCATTATTACAGACAAATTTTTTCACCAGAACTGTAGAACACATATCATCCACTGCACATACCTATTAAACATTTATATTTACTGTTAATCTAATATATTTACTCTGTTGTCCTGTTTAAAGCAGAAAATTAACATGCAGACTAAACTGGTGTTGAATATCTTAGAGCAGTTTAAGTTCACTTTATAAAAACCTTAAAGGGGTCATCGGATGTGACATGCACTTGTTTGAACATGAATGTGCTGGCAGTGTGTGTACACAAGCACCCTATAATGATAAAGATACACCACTGCCCCCCCCCCCCCCAGGAACTCTTTTCAAGCGACTTCTTTGACAAACCTTAGCAAGTCTCGAGCATGATATCTTGTTTTTACAGCGCACCCAGCAACACTCAGCAGTTTCTTCTGGTTTGAAAGGGTTTTAAATGTCTGATGCATCTGCTGTATTTTGTCACAGAACACAGTCCACATATCCGTGTATTTGGGGCAAGTGCAGTTCTGTTTCCATCTGATTCAGATCACAGTGTAAACACAATCTCTGTTTTTCTGTGTCTGCCCATCTCTATCATCAGCTTGTGTCCGCTGAGTCTGTTTCTGATCAACGTGCTTCTCAGTTTCTACTCTTTCATACTCTACTCTCTCTTTAGGGCCGAATAGCATTGTACCCTCAATTCATCCCTACAGAGTTGTAATAGTGAAGAGTTTTTGGTTTTGGGAGAATATTTTAATTGTACTGAAGACTTGACAAAAACGTGATTGCGTTGAAGTTTTAAAACCAAGAGTTAAACCAAGTAGTGTTTACTGGCATTTCAATATGATTTGCTTAACACTAAACATTTTAAAGTCCCATACTTCTGGGAAACATGTAGAACTACTTTGTATGCATTTTTAATTGTACAAAGGCTTCTCTCAGGATCAAGTGACTTTGGTTGGAGGGCTGCTGCATGTGCTATTTTACAGTCTTAGAGGCCTACAGATGGACAAATCTCCTTTCTCTTTAGACCCCCTGAAACTGAATACTAACAGAATGCCAATTTTCATTGCAATTGGATTTGTGTATAGATTTCTTCTCCATCACAGGGAACATGTTGTAAATAATTTGTGTTTTTTATTTTAATAAGAACATTTAATAAGAGAGCAAAGTGGATAGACCATGACTTTCTTTTTTAAAATTAGATGATAATGTTAAAGCAGAATGGAGAGTTTTGTATAAGCCACCATTAACAAAATGTGTAGGAGACATACAGTGGAGGGTTCTCCACAGAGCAATTGCTGTTAATGGTTTTATTTCTGTTTTAAATCTTAAAGTGAGATCTGAATGTCCTTTTTGATTTTATAGAAAAACTGTTTTTCATGTTGTTCTAGACTAAAATCCTTAAAGGGGGGGGTGAAATGCTATTTCATGCATACTGAGTTTTTTACACTGTTAAAGAGTTGGATTAGCATGCTAAACATGGACAAAGTTTCAAAAATTAAGTTGTACGTTTGAAGGAGTATTTTTGTTCCAAAAATACTCCTTCCGGTTTGTCACAAGTTTCGGAAAGTTTTTTTCGAGTATGGCTCTGTGTGACGTTAGATGGAGCGGAATTTACTTATATGGGTCCTGAGGCACTTCTGCCGGAAGAGCGCGCGCTCCCGTATAGCAGAGCAGAGACATTCACTGATCAGAGCGAGAGCGTCGCAAAATGTCACAAAAGAAGTGTGTTTTTGGTTGCCAGGGCAAGACAACCCTGCACACATTATAAAAAAAAAAAAAAACATCAAGGACCAGTGGATGGAGTTTATTTTTACAGAGCATCAACGGAGTTGTGCAAGTGTTTTGGTTTGTTCCCTGCATTTCGAAGATGCTTGTTTTACAAACAAGGCCCAGTTTGACGCCGGATTTGCATATCTTTTATTTCTTAAGGATAATGCAGTCCTAACGAAAAAGGGTCACGATCGTGTGTTGGAACCGCAGGTGGTGAGAAAAACTGCTTCAAATATCTCTTTGTTGTTAACTTAGCTATCGGCGCGTAAGCACATCAAGTAAACCTTGTACACCTTTAAAGAAAAAAAAAGACGACATAAAGTGGAACTTTGCAAAACTGCTAAGTGTAACGGAGGCCAGCGAGTAGTGCTGTGCAGGTAAACCTCCCCGATCTCAAGAGACGCACTAGCAACAGACACTAGTGGCTGTAGCCATTTAGCCTCCTTGTTAGAGGAGACCCGGGTTCGAGCCCCGCTCAGAGCGAGTGCTCGGAGCATCAGAAAGGACCCGGGAGAGAGGGGTTACATAAGCAAATATATACAGTTTCAATACATACCACATAGAGACGCTGTTGTAGTCGTTGCTGCTGCTGCTCTCGTTCAGTTTCAGCCTCGGGATCTGATTCTGGATCATAAATAAACGGCTGATCCTGACTGTTAGACATGGTTTGTTTTGGATGATGTTTTTTTTTTTTTTCTCATGGTAAAGTCACAGCTTTCAGCGCTCTCAATGCAAAAGCCTACTCGCGCTCGTGATTCTTTAGCTCCGCCCACACGTCACGCCTCCAGCAGCTCGTGTTTTTCCGAAAAAAATCGGCACAGACTATTTTTCTCTTATAAATATAATAAAACTAAAGACTTTTTGGAGATATGAAGGATGCAGTACTACTCTATAGGTACTCAAGATTAACAGGAGATTGAGTGAAAATTAGCATTTCACCCCCCCTTTAACAGCTATTATTATATTATTATAATATATTATTATTATATTATTATAGGTCACACTTGTAGCAAAATTTGTTTGTTCTGTTTCTTGATTCAGGGTTATTATCATCTGAGGTCCTCTGAGGTTCAGCATCATCTCTTCTCAGGTGTTCTGGATCCAGACTGGATCTTCTGTAAATCCTAATGTAAATCCCGTGGCAAAAGAGAAAAACAAATATAGACATAATTAGCATAGCTGCTGTTCCAACAGAGTAAAATTAATTAGTTTAACCCAAGCGGAAGAATAAGAATGAAACATTTGATCAGATGCAACTACACTCACAATTTAAGAGATACATTATTCGTATGCTTGGTGAAAGAGATGCGTTTTTAATCTAGATTTAAACAGAGAGAGTGTGTCTGAACCCCGAACATTATCAGGAAGGCTATTCCAGAGTTTGGGAGCCAAATGTGAAAAAGCTCTACCTCCTTTAGAGGACTTCGCTATCCTAGGAACTACCAAAAGTCCAGCGTTTTGTGACCTTAGGGAGCGTGATGGGTTGTAGCGTGGTAGAAGGCTAGTAAGGTAAGCAGGAGCTAAACCATTTAGGGCCTTATAGGTAAGTAATGATAATTTGTAACTGATACGGAACTTAATAGGTAACCAGTGCAGAGACTGTAAAATTGGGGTAATATGATCATATTTTCTGGACCTGGTAAGGACTCTATAGCTGCTGCATTTTGGACTACCTGTAGCTTGTTTATTGACGAAGCAGGACAACCACCTAGAAGTGCATTACAATAGTCCAGTCTAGAGGTTATTAACAGATCCTTGTGGCACTCCATATTTTACTGATGATAAATGAGATGACTCACCATTTATATGAACAAAATGGTAGCGATCGGGCAAGTTGAATCTTAACTATCTTAGAGCCTGCCCTTGAATACCTGTATAGTTTTGTAATCGATCTATGAGTATGTCATGATCTATGGTGTCGAACGCAGCACTAAGATCAAGTAAGACTAGAAATGAGATGCAGCCTTGATCTGACGCAAGGAGCAGGTCATTTGTAATTTTAACAAGTGCAGTTTCTGTGCTATGGTGGGGCCTGAAACCTGAAATTCTTCATACAGATCATTTTTATGCAGGAAGGTGCTCAATTGAGCAGACACAACTTTTTCTAAAATTTTTGACATAAATGGAAGATTTGAAATAGGCCTATAATTTGCCAGTACACTAGGATCTAGTTTTGGTTTCTTAATAAGAGGCTTGATAACCGCCAGCTTGAATGGTTTTGGGACGTGACCTAATGATAACGACAAGTTTATGATATTGAGAAGCGGTTCTTCGGCTACAGGTAACAACTCTTTCAGATATAGTGATAAGTTTATTTAGCTCTTCCTGTCCTATATTTGTAAAGCACTGCAGTTTATCTTTGGGTGCGATGGATGAGACTGAAGTGTTAGACGCTGTATAATCTACATTTGCTATTGTATTTCTAATGTTATCTGTTTTATCAGTGAAGAAATTCATAAAGTCATTACTATTAAACTTTGATGGAATATTTGAATCAGGTGGCGTCTGGTAATTTGTTAATTTAGCCACTGTGCTAAATAAAAACCTTGGATTGTTTTGGTTTTGTGTATATGCTCTGCCCTAGTAGTTTTTAGAGCCTGTCTATAGCTGGACATACTGTTTTTCCATCCAATTCTAAAAACTTCCAATTTAGTTTTTCTTTCTTGAGAGAGTGAGTATTACTGTTATACCATGGCACAGTACGTTTTTCTCTAACCCTTTTCAATTTGATGGGGCAATATCTTCTAATGTATTAGAGAAAAAATAATGCCCATGTTGTCAGTCATTTCATCTAGTTCATGTATATTTTTGGGCAGGTTATTTGCAAATTTGTCTTTGGTGACTGGAACAATAGTGAATATTAAAATCTCCAATGATTAGCGCCTTATCAACTGTAACTAGAAGGTCTGAGAGGAAATCTGCAAATTATTTTAGGAATTCTGTATATGGCCCTGGTGGTCTATACACAGTAGCCAGAGCAAGAGATACATTAGATTTCTTTTGCATATCTGACAGTGTAACATTAAGCAGAAGTATTTTGAATGAGTTAAATCTGTATCCTGTTTTATGGGTAACATTGAGAATATCACTATATATTGTTGCAACACCTCCGCCACGACCAGTCTGACGGGTCTCATGCTTATAGCAGTAGTTTGATGGAGTAGATTAATTTAGACCAATATAATTTAAATGATTATCAAAAAACGATTTCTGTAAGTGAGCAGATTGTGTCTGTGAGTGTCAATAGTTTTTCACTGTAAATCATTTGCAACATAACTGATGATCAGGGTCAAGTGTCTACACCTCGCGGTTTGGGTCCTTCTGCTGCTGAGGCACAATGGAAACTCAGCTTGTGGGGTTTCGCAGGTTGAGCTTGCAGAAAAAAGTGACAAACGTGATACGAGCAAATGCATAAGAAAAAATTCACAATGCTCACATTTGGCACCCTCAAGCACCAAACATGCATGCTCCTCCCCCAGGCACATCTCCTCAGGTGTCAGAAACCAAGGATACAGAGGCACGCACTTCTTGAAACGCTCACCTGGGTAGACAGACATAGTAACACACTGCTCGCGACAGACGGCTCCTGGAGAGCAAAGAAGATATTTCCAGTTGTTTCACACATGCTTCAGACACAGATCATGCAGGCTGCAATCCCCAATATGCATGGATATACAGAGAAGGGGAACCATTGTAAGGAAAACAATGAACCATTAAGTGGTGATATTCCCTTTATGTCTGTGTATTTTGTGATCATAATAAAGGAAATATCATATTAATGCAGCTTATTTTTAGAGAGGTTGCTCAATTCCCTCAATTTTAATAACTGAATTGATCAGTTTGAAGTTTTGGTTTTTGACGTCTTGTTTAGGAGTGAGGTGTTGTTTCACACATGCTTCAGACCAGTGTTGTGTTAGTTACTAATAAATAGTAACTAGTTACAGTTACTAGTTACTTCATTCAAAAAGTAACTCAGTTATGTTGTTGATTACACCAAAAAGTAATGCATTACAGTTAAAAGTAACTTTTTAGTTACTTTTTTAAAGAATGTTCATTAATGTTCCCATTAATTCCCTTTTATGCGTTATGGTCTATACAAACACAAAACTGACTTAAACAGAAAGTAATTTTTAAACTATTTTATTTAAGTCAGACCAGCACAAACTGAATACTGTATATCACAATGATTTCTGAAATAAATAACAAAACAAGCTGAATAATATATTCAGAATCAAAAACTATATATATATATATATATATATATATATATATATATATATATATATATATATATATATATATATATATGTAAATGCTGTTAAAAAAAATTAAATCTATGTTATCATGCTAATGAGCTGCCTGAATGTGATGGGACGTTGGAGCTTAGCTTAAAATCACAAGACTAAGTCTTCATGTTAACAAAGAATAGTACACAAGCATCTCCAAAACTATCAAAGGTTATTTAAAAATAAATTAATTCATGAATTATTTTATGACACACCTTTTTACTGTCTTATTTATTTAGCCTATGAATAACTTCGAGAATAACTTTATTTTTATCATTATTATATATTATTATACAGGTTATGCATACAAAGCTTTTATCCGAAACGACTTACAAAAGATGAACAAATTACTCCAGAGTCAGTCACAATGCCCAGTTTATTATACAATAATAATCAAGTGTTAAGATTATCACAAATTGAACAAGATTTGGATGCACATCTTTCTAAATTGTTGTATTCCACCTCGTACTACACTTGATAGAGAATCACTTTACTGTAGCCCTGTTCCACATAATAATATTCAATAAAACTGTATGTTAACACGTATCCGTGAGTATGGTTTACAAATCCGAGGGAACGGATTGCGAAAGCGTGCACACGGATTATGAATTCGTGGGTAAGGTTTACAAAATCTGAGCACACAGATTGGAAATTCGTGATCACAGTTTGTTAATCCGTGGTCACTATTTGTTAAGACGAGGGAACAGTTTATAAATTTGTGAGTACGTTTTATAAACTGAGGGGATGGGTTGCAAAACCGTCGCCATGGATCTCTTTTTTCTCCTACAGGTGACGTGCGGGGCTCCGTTAGTACAGTTTACAAATCCGAGGGTACAGTTTACAAAATCTGAGCTCATGGTTTGGAAATTTGTGGGATAGGAAATGACATTCGAGCCAGAAAGACACAGCTTACATTTGACTAAAAGGTTTTTGTCTTTATGCCCAACTAAAGTGAAATAATGATCATATTTCCAATTTGAGAAACTCATCTTGCTCTCGCCTTGACTCATCATGACTGCCGCACATACTTGAATAAACGGAAACATGCCCACAGTGCATCTTCGTGTTTACAGTGGTTGGCATACACCAATCCTACTATGCGTCGCTGTTGTAAACAGGCTAAGCTGTAGGCTACACTTCAGCTAAAATTAAATAATTTAACAAAGTAACGGACAATGCACCATATGATAACGGTAACGGAGTTAATTTATTTAAAAAGTAATGCGTTACAGTATTAGTTACTGTCAAATGTAACTGCTGAACAATGCTTCAGACACAGATCATATTTACTGTTTTAAATATATTAAGGCACTTAATATATAAGTGATTTATAATGTTTGTCGGACTGTTTAATGAATGAAATATTGCCGCGGGTGATAATATAGATTGCAAATGATCAAACTTGCATTTTGTTCACATACCGTGGTTTTATTGTTTTGAGAGGTGATCTAAATATTTGCAGTTGTGAAACAGATGGAAAACTGATAGGCTTGTGCTGCAGTTCAATGGATGTTTTGCCCTCCAGGTATTCGAGTAAGACACGTGACTGAAAGCTACAGGTAGATGGGGATCAGCTGATGAGAGATTGATCCAACGTGACCTGCCAGAACTAAACCTACGCTTGATTTTAGCAATAGACCTTACAAGAAATTGAAATTATGTTATTGAAGGATAAAGTTAGTTCTGGTGCAGGTTTGTTCCTATATGAGTATGCTCTTTTCTAAAATAACTTACTTTATCTTGTTTTGCTGTTGTGTAATTTATAAGGAAATAAAAAAGAAAAAGGGGGGGGGGGAACTACAACTCTGATTGTTTGTATATGTACTTATTCAATTATTTATCTGCTTACATTACCATGCAATTTTTAAAACAACAATAACTTTTCTGACAAACAAACAAGTTTAGGGGTGAGCTGGACCGCAGACAGAAGGCAAAAGGGCCAACAAGTGTTAAGCATCTCTCAGGGAACTCCTTCAAGACTGTTGGAAGACCATTTCAGGTGACTACCTCTTGAAGCTCATCAAGAGAAAGCCAAGAGTGTGCAAAGCAGTAATCAAAGTAAAAGGTGGCTACTTCGAAGAACCTACAATATGACATATTTTCAGTTGTTTAACACTTTTTTTGTTATGTATATGTAGCAGGGCGAAGTGTTACCCTGTTGATTATTGGATAGAGTCATGTGAAAATGTTCAGCAGTCTGCTGTCACGATATAAAAAGAGGAAGTTTTTGTCACTCGGGATGCGTTGTCACCCATACCACCCTTTTACGGAAGTTGGCATTTATGAATGGGAGTGTATCTGGAGTGCCGCCTCTGTGTTCTGCTGCTGTGTGTAGGCACTGCATGTTATCGTCAGCGACTGTGCATAGTACCGTGTTATGACATCTTCCGGTATGTATGAGAGCCATTCGTATGGTTTGCCTTTTTTTCTCTTTGTTGTATTATTAGTAATTGTTATGTCTCATGTTCGACAGATTGAGTGACAGGATCAAGAGTTTCACCTCTATATTTTGAGACGGGATGCGCGTCTGTTGATGTAACGCACTGCTAACATAGTTTTGATGCCTTCAGTGTGAATCTACAATTTTCATAGTCATGAAAATAAAGAAAACTCTTTGAATGAGAAGGTGTGAAGGTGTGTCTGTACTGTGTGTGTGTGTGTGTGTGTGTGTGTGTGTGTGTGTGTGTGTGTGTGTATATATATAATATTGAACTCAATAAAAATCATTTCAGCCGCTAATAGCAGTTACATCAATCAATGTTACATCCATCAATAGAGCTGAAGATACCACATCTGAACACAATCATAGCTGTAGATTTAGATCTGATACAGGCATGACTCTACTTACATTCTGAAAACCTGAAATGTTTCATGATGACCTGTTACTCAGAATAAAACTACACATTTCACAAATCTACACTAGATTAATAGATGTGCTACAATTTTTGTTTACTTCATTGACTTTTGTTAATACTTTTACCAATTATGGATATTATTCATGCCTTTTACTAAAAAGTCAGAGTTCTGATATGAGATCAAACCATCGGATAAACCAACAACCAGAAACCAGCAGAAGAAAATATAAATAAACCAAGATTGGAAAATCAGGTGTATTTTTTTTTTCACTTTGCCATTAAATCTTAACAAACATGCATTATAAACTACTAGATTGAATTAAAGGTTTCAGACTTATGATTCTGATTTGTTGTGTTTTGCTGACTAAGTTTTGTATCTTTTAAAGTTTTATGTGCCTGTAGAAGCTTGCGTTCTGCAAGTGAACGTTGTTTGATTGTGCCATCCCAAAGAAGCACAAAAGAAGGTCTTCTAAATTAACTGTTCTAAAATGAAAAATAGCTTTGTAATCTGTTGGTATTCTATCACACATATTTCCTGTTCACTATTCTATCTGTTTTCTTTTTATTTATTATATTATTATATAAAAAATAACCTTGCTACATGTACTGCGTTAAGGTTACTGAGACTTGTAAAGCACTTGTATGTCATTGCTCTTCTGTTGATTTTGATTGCTTCAATTGTCCTCATTTGTAAGTCACTATGGATAAAAGCGTCTGCTGAAAGACTAAATGTAAAAGTTGCTTACCTTTTATTCAGCACAAACATTATTTTTCCTGTTATTGATTAACTTACATATTTTGAGCTGGATATCACACTGTAAAAAAAGTCCGTAAAAATACAGTACAATATACCGTGATAATTTAAAGGAATTGTCCGTATTTTCTTTTTACAGTCGTTTCTCCGTTATTTTTAACTACGCTTTGCATTGTGGGTACAAGAAGCTCAGTCTACAATCGGCGCGAAACCAATGCTTTTGCAGGCGCCATTATTCACGGAGATACTCTCTGTCAAAATCTCATTTTAAAGTCGGATTTAGGATTTTGAGAATGGTTCCTACACTTCCTTTGTTAATTATTTTGTTGTTAAATGTAACAAACTGTATTGTTAACTTTGTTGCTGCCTGGCTTGTTTGGCAAATGAATGTCGGAGCCGTTGCATTCAACATTTTCAGCATACAGTCACATCTTAACGTTAATTTACTCGACGTGGAGCTACATGTTGCAGTGTTTGCAGTGCACTCTTTTAGTTTTATAAATAAAGGTTTATTACCTTTTTATTGTTGTTGATGCGGTGTAAAGTGTTTGTTAATGAGCATGTCTAAAGCATCAGGCGTATTAATGTTTCTGAGGTGATATTGAGCTGCTGTGATAACGTTAAAACTGAATTGCGGTACAACTTTGTTTAGAGCGCTTATGCCTTCAACAGGAGCAGGCAGAGCAATTGTCAAGAAAAGAAGACGCCATTAACGTTACGACTTTTTACGAGATTATATGAGCAGAAGATCTGACATCACGGAGTTCTTCAAGGATAACGCACCTTTTCTGCCAAACAAGGTAGGTTTAGACATTTCATCGGCTTATTTATGTTAAACACACACACACACACGATAAGTTAATTCTGTAACTTTACTGGCACCCTGTCTGTGAACGCACACATGTCATGCACGCACAGAGAATGGTGCTTCATACAAGTTCTCTCACTCTTACACAGACAAAAGCATGCACAAAATGTACATTTTTGGCGAGTGAGAGTCTCAAATAAGTTAATAAGTCTTGACTGATGTAAAGATTAGGGATGTGTCAAATGTCCGTCTATGTGAGTCATGTTTAAAAGGGACAGTAGTTCATGACATTGATGGTGTTTCTGTTTCTTTTCTTTTTCTTTTCTAATGGCAGGTCATAATTGCTGCTGTACTTTGCATCCCAAGCCCCCCCTGCATTGTTATCACGGGTTTGTATTATGTTTTATTTATTAAGTTTTTATTAATGAAAGCTTATGTGTAGCAAAATTCAGTTAGAAATGTAATATGCAAAATGGCAATGCAATATGTAAAACAGCAATGTGTTTCTGTATTTTAATGTACATTTTCCCTACATGTCCAATATTTAGTGCAAAATGAAAATAAAAAAAAAAACTATTATATAATTTACATTTGCTATTTCCTACAACAATAATTTTAATATGCAAAATAAAAACATATTTTAATGCTTTATAAGTTGCAAAATTCAAATGAACATATATTACACAAATTGATTAGATTTGTTTAATATGTCCAAGCAAAAACTGTAGTAAAATTATCATTTAAATGCTGTTTTTCCTAAACAAATTTTGACTTGGGGGTAGGACACTTGGGATTGCATTTTCATCATAATACAGCATGATAATTGTAGCAAAATACAGTGAGAATTTCAGAATGCATTCTGAGCCAAAGGTGCCACAAAATGGTGGTTTCAATTTATATTATTCTTAGTGCATTAAAGAAGTGGATTGACACTTACAAGATGTTTCAGTTGCATTTTCACTTAATACCTCGCAATGAATATAAAGTCAGTGTGGATTTGAAATGCATTTGGAAATGCATCACGCCCCTGACCTGTCAATCGTTAGGCTACATCAATGTGGGGGTCAGCAACAGGACACACAATATGTGTATATTCACTCAACCAAACGCTCTCCACACTGACTTAAACTAAATTCATCGCTGGGTATTAAATGAAAATGGTATTGAAACGTTTTATATGTAAGAGTCAATGCATTTAAGAAAAATAAAGATTTAAATCACCATTTTGCTGCACATTTGGCTCAGAATGCATTGTGAAATTCTCAATGCATTTTTGCTACAATTTCATGAGGTATTATGATGAAATTGCAATCCCAAGTGTCCTACCCCCCAAGTCTAAATGCATTTAGGAAAAACGGCAATTAATAATAATTTAGCTAGATTTTTTGCTTGGACATGTTAAACATATGTAATAAATTTGGTAATGCATTTTCACTGTAATTTTTCAACTTATAAAGTGTTAAAATGTTTTTAATTTGCATATTAAAACTAGTGTAGAAAATGGCAAATGTAAATTATATAACTGAGTTTTTATTTTGCACTAAATTTGACACATGTATGGTAAAATGTTAATTAAAATACAAAACTACATTGGCATTTTATGTATTGCATTGCCATTTTGCACATTTCAAATTGAATTTTGCTATCCATATGGTTCCATATTTATTTACCATTAGGGATGTTCAACACTGACAAGAAATTAGTCATGGAGTCCTTTAGTCAGTTAACAGAAAGATTTAATCAATGTTTGGAGTGGCTTTCTGAATTTACAATGTGTTGTTTATAATTTCTTTGTTTATTGTTATTGGTGATTCCAGATTGCTGTCACACAAGTTACCATTTCCTCCCCCGTTGTGGTCGGCCGAGCTACAAATTCTCTTTGTTTTATTTTAAACATAAATATCCAGAGGAGAATGACACCTACGCTGGAATTCATTCAAATGTAAGGAACATATCTAATAAAACTGTGTATAAAGCATTTTGTTATGTTGCCATTTAGTTGAAAATAATAAGGGTTAGTTCACTCAAAACCAAAAATTCTGTCATTAATTACTCACCCTCTTGTTGTTTCGAACCTGTGAGACCTTCATTCATCTTCAGAACACAAATTAAGATATATTTGATGGAATCTGATAGCTTTCTGACCCTCCATAGACAGCAAGTGCCCTACCACAATCAAGGCATAGAAATATAGTATAAGGACTTCGTGAAAATGGTGCATGTGACATCAGTAGTTCAACTGTAATTTTACGTTAATTTTGTGTTCTGAAGATAATTGAATGAATTACGGGTTAAGAACGACATGAAGATGAGTGATTAATGACAGTTTTAATTTTTATGTGAACTAATGATCTCTAAGTATTTCATAAAACATTCTTGACAAGATCATGTGACCGATGCAATTGGAGACCACTGGAAATGCAAGTTTAGCATTTTATAAGCAATGCTTAATATGGAACTTGATAATTCAATCTCAACCTGTTCTGCACATTACTCTGTACTTCACTTTCATTCATGTTCATTTCTTGTCATTAACAGTCTTCCTGTTAAGAAATCCTGACCGAGCGTCAGAGGTTCAGATGAAGGGAATCTACGCTTCCAGGACTCATGTATGAACTACTTCTAGATTCCAAGGTTTTTTTTTTTGTTTTTTTTTTTTTTCAAATCTCAATTTAGGACTTGGACTGAACATGCAGCAAAAAAAAAAAAAAAAAAAAAAAAAGTTTCCTCAAACGGGCACATGGCAAGAAATACTAAAAGCACACAAACACTTGGAGCCCTGATCTTAATTTAGATTGTATAGTTCTCTTAGTTTAACATTAAAATGTCAGGCATGAGTGCATAAATCTTTGTTCTTTATTTTCAAATGCTGTACAAGCTTTTAATTTTTTTTTTTTATGTCAATTGTAGATGCAGATAATTTAGCATGAATAAAAGGCAAGTTAATCTAACTAGGTTTAGTTCACCCGTAATATTATATGAAAAGTCTCATTCCAATCCTATTAGACTTTTGTTCATTTTTGGAACACTAATGAAGATCCATTTTAATGAAATCTGACAGCTATACTATGGAAGGCATTTTCTGCCAAATTTAAATAAATAAATTAAATGATTAAAATGAAAATTAAAACCAGATTAACGATTTCATTACAGAAAACTGTACGCAAAATATGTGACAAAATTGAGAATTAAATTAAATGATTTCATTTTCACAGTGACATCCCTGTCAAATTGAAACATAAAATGCAATTGGCGATTTCACATTTGATTTTCAATACAGTCTCGAGGCAAGATTGCCAATATTAAAATGAAAAGCCAAACGTGAAAAATAAACTACAAACACAGTTTTTACAAAGCTCTTTATTAACGCTCACGCAATAATGGTGACACAATTCAAATTTAAATGTAAATTTTACTTTTCATTTTAACTCCTCTTTTATTTCACAGTTTTCATTTTCGTTTTCATTTTCAAAGACAACCTGCATGCAAATTCTATGTTAATGAGTGGGTGTGGCTCAATTACGCTGTTACGTGGAGGAGCTAAAATGGCGGTTATGGCCAGTATAGCAGCAGAATTAAACCAGCTAGCAAACATTTCGGATGATGATGACTTCATTTTGTTATAAATAGTCTTAGTGAGGTTGTGCAGTGCCTTCAGACATCAGATTTTCCGGGGAGTCTCGTCCTGGCCCAGTTCGGTAAAACTGGCAAGATATTCACAGATTCGACTTTTCCGGATCAATAACTCGCGAGAGAAACGTTTTTGGTACACGAATTATGCCTCTTTTTACTCGTAGTGATGTAGTAAAGGAGCTACAAGCCAGTTTGCCTGAAAACAAGCTTTCCTCCGCTCTGTACAAAATACGTTGATCTCAATGCGCTGGCGTCTGAGAGACAAGTCCTAAGGGACCGTCTGCAAAGTGCGAAATGCGAAAAAGGTTACTAATAAAATACTCAATAACTTCACAGTAACACACTGTAGTGTCACCAAATTCAGTTCACACATCACTGCTCTCCTGCTGCTTATACTACAATGTTGGTTTTAAAAATAGTTGCTTTTGCACAATTTTACGATTTTTTTTATTATGAAAACGTCAATAACGTTACTCTAACACACTGTACTTTCACCAAATTCAGTTCAAACATCACTGCTCTCCTGCTGGTTATACTACAACACTCATTTTGAAAGTAATTGCTTTTGCAAATTTTTTATGATTTTTTATTATGAAAAATAATTAATTACTTCACTGTTATTGAACATAATAGTTAATAACTTTACTGTAACACACCGTACTTCCACCAAATTCAGTTCACACATCACTGCTCTACTGCTGTTTATACCACAACTTGGATTTTAAAAGGAATTGCTTTGGCAGATTTTTGATGATTTTTTTAATTATGAACAATAGTTAATAAATGTACTGTAACACACTGTACTTCCACCAAATTCAGTTCACAGATAACGGTTCTCCTACTGGTTATGCTACAACTTTAATTTTGAAAGTAATTGCGTTGGCACATTTTTTATGATTTTTATTATGGAAAATAAAGTCACCATTATTGAACATAATAGTTAATAACTTTACTGTAACAGACTGTACTTCCACCAAATTCATCTCACACATCACTGCTGTACTGCTGGTTATACTACAACTTTGATTTTAAAAATAATTGCTTTGGCACAATTTTTATGCTTTTTTATTTTGAACAATAGTTAATAACTTTACTGTTACACATTGTACTTCCACCAAATTCAGTTCACACATCACTGCTCTCCTGGTGGTTATACTACAACTTTCATTTTGAATGTAATTGCTTTGGCACATTTGTTATGATTTTTTATTTTAAAAAATAGTTAATAAATTCACCATTATTGGACATAATAGTTAATAACTGTAATGTAACACACTGTATATTCATCAAATTCAGTTCACACACCACTGCTCGCCGGCTGTTTATACTACAACTTTCATTTTGAAAGTAATTGCTTTGGCACATTTGTTATTACTTTGTATTAAGAAAAAGGTAAATAACTTTACTGTAACACACTGTACATTCATCTAAATCAGATCACACATCACTGCTCTCCTGCTGGTTATACTACAACACTCAAATTGAAAATTATTGCTTTGACAAATTTTTTAATGATTTTCTTAATTATTAAAAATAGTTAATAACTTTACTGTAACGCGCTGTACATTCATCAAACTCAGTTCACACATCACTGCTCTCCTGCTGGTTATACTACAACTTTAATTTTGAATGTAATTGCTTTGGCACATTTTTTAGAATTTTTATTATGTATAATAGTTAACTTTACTGTAACACACTGTACTTTCATCAAACTATTGAACTTTTTTCAAAATAACAAATCATAACAAATGTGCCAAAGCAATTACTTTCAAAATGAAAGTTGTAGTATAACCAGCAGGAGAGCAGTGCTGTGTGATCTGATTTTGATGAAAGTACAGTGTGTTACAGTAAAGTTATTGACTATTTTTAAAAAAGAAATTATAAAAAATGTGCCAAAGCAATTATTTTCAATATGAAAGTTGTAGTAAAACCAGCAGGAGAGCAGTGATGTGTGAACTGAATTTGGTGAAAGTACAGTGTGTTACAGTAAAGTTATTAACAATTTTTCCTTAATTAGCATTCATAAAAAAATTTGTTAAAGGAATTATTTGCAAGATTAAAGTTGTTGTAAAACCAGCAGGAGAGCAGTGATGTGTGAACTGAATTTGGTTGACATACAGTGGGTTACAGTAAAGTTATTAACTATTATGTTCAATAATGGTGACTTTATTAACTATTTTCCATAATAAAAATCATAAAAAATGTGCCAACGCAATTACTTTCAAAATTAAAGTTGTAGCATAACCAGTAGGAGAACTGTTATGTGTGAACTGAATTTGGTGGAAGTACAGTGTGTTACAGTACATTTATTAACTATTGTTCATAATTTAAAAAAATCATCAAAAATCTGCCAAAGCAATTCCTTTTAAAATCAAAGTTGTAGTATAAACAGCAGTAGAGCAGTGATGTGTGAACTGAATTTGGTGGAAGTACGGTGTGTTACAGTAAAGTTATTAACTATTATGTTCAATAACAGTGAAGTAATTAATTATTTTTCATAATAAAAAAAATCATAAAAAATTTGCAAAAGCAATTACTTTCAAAATGAGTGTTGTAGTATAACCAGCAGGAGAGCAGTGATGTTTGAACTGAATTTGGTGGAAGTACAGTGTGTTACAGTAAAGTTATTAACTGTTTTTCATAATAAAAAAATCATAAAAATGGTGCAAAAGCAACTATTTTCAATATAAGTGTTGTAGTATAACCAGTAGGAGAGCAGTGATGTGTGAACTGAATTTGGTAAAAGTACAGTGTGTTACAGTAACGTTATTGACGTTTTCATAATAAAAAAAAATCGTTAAATTGTGCAAAAGCAACTATTTTTAAAACCAACATTGTAGTATAAGCAGCAGGAGAGCAGTGATGTGTGAACTGAATTTGGTGACACTACAGTGTGTTACTGTGAAGTTATTGAGTATTTTATTAGTAACCTTTTTCGCATTTCGCACTTTGCAGACGGTCCCTTAGGACTTGTCTCTCAGACGCCAGCGCATTGAGATCAACGTATTTTGTACAGAGCGGAGGAAAGCTTGTTTTCAGGCAAACTCGCTTGTAGCTCGTTTACTACATTACTACGAGTAAAAAGAGGCATAATTCGTGTACCAAAAACGTTTTGCTCGCGAGTTATTGATCCGGAAAAGTCGAATCTGTGAATATCTTGCCAGTTTTACCGAACTTGAAGGCACTGCACAACCTCACTAAGACTATTTATAACTCGAGGATCGACATCGGAGTTTGTGACGGCTGCAAAATGTCCAAGTGTATCCAATATAGATTCAACTCGTAGCAAAATGAAGTCATCATCATCCGAAATGTTTGCTAGCTGGTTTAATTCTGCTGCTATACTGGCCATAACCGCCATTTTAGCTCCTCCACGTAACAGCGTAATTGAGCCACACCCACTCATTAACATAGAATTTGCATGCAGGTTGTCTTTGAAAATGAAAACGAAAATGAAAACTGTGAAAGAAAAGAGGAGTTAAAATGAAAAGTAAAATTTACATTTAAATTTGAATTGTGTCACCATTATTGCGTGAGCGTTAATAAAGAGCTTTGTAAAAACTGTATTTGTAGTTTATTTTTCACATTTGGCTTTTCATTTTAATATTGGCAGTCTTGCCTCCAGACTGTATTGAAAATCAAATGTGAAATCACCAATTGCATTTTATGTTTCAATTTGACAGGGATGTCACTGTGAAAATGAAATAATTTAATTTAATTCTCAATTTTGTCACATATTTTGCGTACAGTTTTCTGTAATGAAATCGTTAATCTGGTTTTAATTTTCATTTTAATCATTTAATTTATTTATTTAAATTTGGCAGAAAATGCCTTCCATACTATACTGTATTAGACCTTGAAATGGTAGTTGCATAGGCTGTCAATGGAGGAACAGAAAGCAGAGATTTCATAAAATATACTCTTCATTTGTGTTTCAAAGATGAATGGAAATCGTATGGATTTGGAACGGTATGAGGGAAAGTAACTGATGTCAGAATTCACATGTTGTGCTTTTAAATAATGTGTTCTATAGGAAAATTATGTAATTTCACTTGACTATTGACTATTAGTCTGTAGCAATTGTTAATAATGACAGCCCTGTTTTTGTATTAATTTTTACCCCATGTATTAAAAAAATAATAAAATAATAAAATCTTTATCTTTGTGACCATTATTTGGTGCAACACCAATATTGTACAGGTACCTGCTCATATTTTATTTTAATTTTGTACGGAATTAAACATTTTAGGATGACTGAAGTGTCCTTTAATGGTATTGATTGAGTACTTTAATAATACGGAATATTACATTTTAGGTTTGATGGAAGTGTCCGTAAATGGTAAAGTCTGGTAAATCTACGGAAATATCTGTTATAGGGTTTACGGAATTGTCCGTACAATAACGCAAAAATTTACCATTTTAGGTTTGATGGAAGTGTCCGTCAATGGTACAGAAAAACTCAGGTAAAATCTACGGAAATATCCGTTTTAAGGTTTACGGAAGTGCCTGTACAATAACGGAAAAAGTGCTGGTAATTAATTACCATCACTTTTTCCGTTTTTTAACGGAACTTTTTTTAACAGTGCACAAAGAGATAAAAGAGAGACTGGAATATGGAAACTTAACCATTTAACTGGAAGCTTAGAGCTGAACAGCTGAAGATGAAGGTCAAAGTGTCCATTTTCACAATCATTAGTGTGTGTGCATTTCTACCAGCTCTTGTTTGGTCTGTCAGAGATGCCATTCATCACTGAAAGAATGGCCACCGTATTTCAGTCTTCATCATCATCCTACTCCTCACTGACTTTGTTGAGCTTCTCTTGAATCCCTACATACTGTTAAAATATCTCTTAGATTAGATCCCCTCCTGTAAGGACTGGAAAAGTACAGATTTGTGGACCAATACTACAGTCAAAAAAATATATATAAAAGACTACTTTTACCTTTTATAAGGCTCTTTTATTTTATTGTATACCAGCCATTCACTAACATTGTTTTCTGTGATACATGGGAATCTAAAATACACATCTAACAAGTGATTTTCTCTGTATGTCAGTTTTTTTGTGATCATATTAAAGTAAATATCATATCAATGCAGGTTAGTTTTAGAGGTGAGAGATTGCTCAATTCCTTAAATTTTAATAACTGAATTAATCAGTTTGAAGATGATGGCTCACAAGATGAAATACTGTTTAGAAGTTGTGAAGGGTGACAGTTTCACTGATAGTCAGCTCATTTAGTTATTATGCAAACTAAGGACACATTTAGGCTACATAACTTTTGCATAAATGCCAAAACACGCACATGCAAAATGAAAAAAAAAAAATGGTATGAACAAGTAATGATTTGTACTTTATCTTTGTTTGAATTTGTACAATGCAAATCATTAAGATTACAATCTGTAGAAAACAGTGAGTTTGAACATCCAGCCATGAATATTTAGTGGTCACTGGAGCAAAAGCATGTCCTAAAATATACTGTTTGTTTCTGTCATTGTCAGAAGTCCTTGGAGTCCTTGGTTTATGTCACCCTCCTTTATTGTGTTCCCTGGTGTTTGTTGTGTTTCTTGTTTTGGACTGCTTTTCTGGATTTGACCAGTCCAACGCCACTGCACAAGCTGGCCGCCAGCCCAACGCCACTGCACAAGATGGCCAACCTTTAGCCACTCCACAAGATGTCAGCCACCGTTGACTCTCCAGAGTCGAGTCAGGTCCCCGTGGACTCTCCAAAGTCATGTCAGGGCCCCGTGGACTCTCCAGAGTCGTGTCAGGACCCCGTGGACTCCTCAGAGTCGCGTCAGGTCCCCGTGGACACTCCAGAGTCGCGTCAGGTCCCCGTGGACTCTCCAGAGTCGAGTCAGATCCTCGTTGATTTCCCAGAGGCTAGTCAGATCACCATTGACATTCTAGAGTCAGGTCAAGTCACCATTGACCATCCAGAGTCAGGTCAAGTCGCCATTGTCCATCAAGTCAATGTAACAATGTTCTTTCGTGGGAAGAAAGAGGCGGGAACCGGCAGACAATCACAATGACTTTAATAATAAAATAAAGACAAAACAGCGCGTCAGCCCCTTGCCTAGAACGGTGTCAGGTACTGGAAGGTATATACCCTGGTGGGCACCGTTGAATGACATCACAGTAAAGAATCATTATCCTTTGCCGTTGATGTCATCGGCCTTCGAGTTCCTTCGGGGGCAACAATCTTTACGAAGTTGGACCTTCGCAGTGCTTATCACTTTGGATTAGGGAGGGGGACGTTTGGAAAACCACCTTTAACACCAATACAGGGCATTTGGAGTATTTAGTTATGCCGTTTGAGCTTTCCAACTCCCCGGCCTTCATAAAACAGGAAGAAAGAGCATACAGACAGTGTGACAGATGAAATCAACCAAGATTGGACACATTCTTATGTCATGAGAACATTGCTGCATAAATCTCCTGAATATATCTGGGTAAGACTTTTTTTTTTTCACTTGAAGCCATTTGATATGAAATGACATATAATGCATGTAGTGCACAGCTGTCTCTTTGTTGTTATATGTTTAGGTACAATTATGAGCTTTGTTTCTTCTGAACGTTGATCAGCACTTATTCTGCACAAATACAAATTTTCAAGTTGTTTAATTACATATTTTCAGATGGAAATCGTGAATACATCAAACAGAGTCTCTGATATGGAAAATTATACATATAACTGGGAGCTGGAAGATGAACACCGGGAGATGAAGGTCAGTTGGTCCATCTTCACCATCATTAGTGCGTGTGCAGGTCTACCAGCTCTTGCTTGGTCTATCAGAGATCTAATTCATCACAGAAAGATTGGACACCGGATTTCAGTCTTCATCATCCTCCTCCTCCTCACTGACTTTGTTGAGCTTCTCCTGAGTCCCTACTTGCTTTTAAAATATCTCCTAGATGAGTTCTCCTGGTATATGGACTGGACAGATAGGGTTTTGTGGGGTTTATGGTGGTCATTGAAAGACTGTGGTATTATCTTAAACCAGCTGGTGGCGCTAGAGGGAATTCTCTCAGTCAAATATCCACTGTACATTGCTTCTGTTTTTTCTTCACCATGTTTTATAATTTTCTACATACTTGTGTTTATATGTATCATTACTGTTAAAATTGTTTTTCATAGTGATTTATTTTTTATTATTTTTGTGTTGATAGTGTCAGGGATCACATGGATAATATCTTGTAGAGTTTCATGTTCTGCTGATCGTCACTCTCACACATCCAGGAAACCAGATCGCCATATTATAGTTGTTTTTATATTAACTCTGCTGGTGCTTTATCTGCCCTTTATTTTATTCCAATTTATGTCTATTTTAAATGTTTTCAGATTTTTTAATTTTACTGTCTTCCTGATGAGTATGAGACTAATTTCAGATCCTCTCCTGTGTGTGCTGGTCTGCAGACAGAATCGCAAAATACAAACATCACTAAACCCAGAAGAGACTAGTTTAGACTGAGGATGTCTGGAAAGATGGACTGGTTGTGAAAAAAAAAAAAAAAAAAAAAAAAAGTTTTGACTGTAAATGTGGGTCTATTAAACGTATTATCGGACAGAATAGAGACGGATTCAGAAGTGAAAAAAGGGGAACAAAATCTGTATAATGGTATTTTGTAACAAATGTTTCTAATTTTGTATACTGTTAAAAAGTGGTTATGTCATTATTATGTATTTGTTTTTGTTGTTTTTTTTCAATTCAAGGTTGCGAATATTCGTCCTTAGGAATAAAAATAGTTTAATATAGTTTCTGACTCTGGTCTCTACAGTTTATGCGTGAGTGTGATGATTTCACTGCATAGTGAACATGTAAAAGACAAAAGATAGCAGTGTTTTACATTTACTGTATAATATTAAACTGAGTGTAAAGCAGATAGTGTTCTTTTTTGCAGACGTGATCTGAAGAGTGTGTAGGGGTGAATAGTTTCAATAAAGAGAGATGCTGATGTGTTTAGTCTAAAAAATATCCAATAATACAAAAGAGGCAGAGCACAAATACCAATACAAAAATTGCTGATCAATTTACAAATTAGTAGTAATAGTAGTGATAGTAAGTTATTTTTTAATTTATATTTGTAAATTTTTTGTGATTTTTTTTTTGTGAATGGTAAGGCAGATTGAAGATTAATAAAAGCTGGCAAACTAAGAAAAATTGATTCTCAATTATTGCGCTGTTTGTGATGCAGACAAAAAAACTGTGCATAGATCACATGACCAATTTGAGTACTCCAGCAGTCAAGGATGTTTGGAAAAGAGATATAGTGCAGTCGCCAATAAAGAAAAAATAAAAAAAATAAAAAAATAAATAAAGATTATGCAATTTCCTGAGAGGATCTGGACACTGCTATAGCTATAGGTATCAAGCTAGCGCTCAAAAAGCAACAAAGTACACTTTATTCAGTGTTGGCTTTGACTGTAAGAAAAGTAATAGACTCTGTAATGACTCCAGCACTCCATGATGTATATTTGGATATATAAACAACCAATGATTCTGTAAAAGAGCTAAAAACAGAAGTTGAAAAGCTAGCCAACACAGAAAAACCAACTACGGGACCGGTTCGACTCCATTCAAGCAGCTGCACGTGAGGATAGTAGGACAGTCACAAACTTAAGAAATCAGCTGGAAGATACGAGCAGGAGAAATAATGTTTGACTGGTGGGGTTGCCAGAAGGGGTTGAGGGATCAGATGCAGCTGGGTTCCTTAGGGTCTTTCCAAGTGCATCCCATCAATGAAAGGCTGTGACATTGAGATTGACCGGGCACATGACGTGTATGACAGAAGGAAAAACATTGATCGGCTAAGCACTCTACTCAACATTTATTGTGTTTGCAGATACTGCCATGACGTTTCTTGCTCAGATTGTCACTTCACGTATTGCCTGACTTTCCCTGGGTTACTTGCATACAGTTAATTTAATCTCCTGCAAAATATTGCGACTTTAATATTCCTCTCAAATTGGCATTTCTCTGGTGTCACGGTGAATGTTTGCGGTCGTTTGGTCGTTTGGTAGTGTTGGATGATATACTGGCTTGGATGGGATAAATCACCATTTACTTTTTTTGATTTATCAGAACTGCCCATTTTTGTGTCAATAAGACACTATTTTTCTCTCCACTGGTTATTACTGGAGCCATTGATCCTTTAGACCCGCCTGGCCATTACTACATGCTGTAACCTACCAAGGTTTAGTACCTCTCTTCAGGAATCCAGGGTTTTCAATTTGGGATATTTATTGACTCTAACTGGGCAACACTTTGAGCATGTGGGTGTAACTTCCAAGCATTTAGGAATTAGATCTATTTGCTTGTTCTCTCAGTTTTTAACCAAGTTAAGACAATGATTTACAGTTGAAGAAGACCATATGTTTAAATACTTTTTTGCGGGGGTTAGCAGGGGTTGTTCTTAATACTGAGGATTTCTTTCCCTGTTTACTTGTGCAACCCATTCTTGATGAGGATATAAGATTTATTTTAAAATCATCTGAATCTTTGGTTTTAAATTTCTTGTCAAGTGAAGTTTAAAAAACTGTACAGATTTTGTGTTTTTGGTCTTTAATATGAAGTCTTTTGTTAGGAGAAGTGACACAACGTCATTCTTTTTTCAGATTTAATGATGTAAAACCCGAATGGTGTTCTTTCTATAAGCCACCATTGTGGAAGAGGGTAGGTAATATATAATAGAGGGTTTTGCACAGTGCATTGCTGAAGCTAAAATACATTTTTCGTAGGTTTGATAAATTATTTATTTATTTTCAATTGAAACTTTTATTTTTGGTTTTAAAGGGGTCATATGATGCTGAATTAATAATGCTAAAAATAACATTAATTTGTGTATTTGGTGTAATGAAATGTAGTTTAAGGTAAAAAAAAAAAAAAAAAAACACATTATTTTCCACATACTGTACATTAATATTTCACCTCTATGCCCTTCCTTCTGAAAGGCCTTGATTTTCACAAGTCTCATCTCTCTGAAAAGCAAGGTGTGCTGTGATTGGCCAGCTATCCAGCACGTTGTGATTGCACCCATAGACAGTAAAAGAAATGGACACAGCAACCCCATTGGATTCAACACAGACAAGTGAAGTCAATTAGAAGCACGCACTTCTTGGGAGTCAAGTGTAATGCAAAGACTCAAACTGAGCTTGATGACACAGATGTCAAGTGAGCAACCTGTCTGACAATTGTAAGTCTTCTAATAGCTGTGACAAGAGAAATCTGAATCACCCACCGAATCTTGCAGAGAGGGCGAGTGTGAACAGGGGCACATTTTGGTAAGTATTATGATTAATTATCACCTTTGACTTTATGCCTCTGCATCCCCCCGATTTCCTCATAGACAGTAAAAGATTGTCTGCGAGCTTCTCCTCCTGTCAATATGGTAATTTCTATTTGTTGGGTACTTGTACTTTTTTGAGTATATTTTTAAATCTGTACTTTTACTTGTACTTAAGTACAAATAAAGCAAAATAATCTACTTTGTTAATTTTAAATCATAGTTTGTTACTGAGTACGGCCACAATTTGAATTGATCCTCAAATTTTTGACAGCACTTAGTAGCCAATAAAGATATTCGATCGTGAAGGGACCAATCAAAGCACTGATATCTGAACCGGGAACAGCGCCGCTGCAGTGGGTGAAGAGCTGATCAGGCAGTGAGGGATCTCAGCATCATTTATGGACTCAAGAGCTTGGAGGAACAAACTACATGTTAGTGTTATCATAAATATCTATATTTTGATACCGATACTGAAATATCTGACACGGTTCCATTACTCATTTTCCACAGTATCTGAATATACACAGATACAATCTGCGTCTCTCTCTACTCTCCGAGTGAGTTTGACCATCATCCGTTTCCTGTCAACACAGTCTGAATGTCTGCACGGGATTGCAGGTATTCCACATTATTATAATAATTCCTGCGCAAATGTAGCGAACGCTTTATTGTAACATGCTGTCATGTAATCGCTAAAAACTGGATGCGATCTCTCAAATAGGCCTAACTTATACAAATGAACTGCTGTGTTGCAGACTGTGTGCAGTCGCTATCTCTCCGTGCTTTTAAAGTAGAAATTATTTCTCTTTGCTCCTAGATTAAATTTTGTCAAATGTTATCAAGCATTCAGAATAGATCCACACCTGAACATTGAAAATCCTTCTAAGAAGTTTTATTGGTTGTAAGTGAAATGCACCATAAAGTCTTTCAACAATCAAAGATGGAACATTAATTTATTTACGATGTAAATTTTGGAATGACATATTTGTCTGATTTGAACATATAAACATCCTTTCTACTCCATCACTACATTTTACAGTCATTGCAGGTCAAAGCCATCTGATGTCCCATTTATCTACAAAAATAGGCCTAACATTGTATATGGCACTTAAATCTTTGCTTGTAAAAATTCAGTGTGGTCATATTTTGAATACCTCAAACTTAATTGTTTAGCTGGCTGCGGCGTTGGCTTTTGTACACGCTAAAAGAAACCATGAAAAAGGCCCGTGTCACGTGTAGCCACAGCAAAGGAAACAACACCGGTGTGAAATATCAGCAGGCTAACATAAAACCACTCTTTATTTTTTAAGAAATTAAAACTGTTTTTATATAGATAAAAATGTTTAACCTATTTTAAATAACACACACACATTGTTTGTGTGTTTAGATTTTTTTTTTAAAGTTGGATTTAAAATTGACGCGAGATTTAAACTCCTTTTACACATCACATAATATGGAAAGTATTTCTTAACATTAATGAATGTCTGTTTGATTTTATTAATTTTAGATAACATTAAATTATTTATCTCTACATTAGTTTGGTTAGTTGTTGATTTAAATAAACGTCTCTCTCACTCTCTTTGACTTGTTTTAACAAAAGTCTACATAAAAGACAACGTTTATGTTTCTAAAGGCTTTAAGTCGGTACTTACTGTTTTCCTGTTGCATTTCCAAAAAAATCATCTGGAAAGACGTGTCTAGACAACATCCTTTTTAGAGGTGGATGTAGACTGGGGCCAGTAGCCTGTTGGTGTCTAAGTATTAACATATACCATATTGATCAAACAAAAATTGATCCTGTCAAGGTGTGAATACACTCACATTTGCTCAGCCATTTTTATTTTTCCAGGAAGAACCCAAACACCTCCTGACTGGAAGTGAGTAACAGGTCAATAAGGAACTCCACAGAAACCCCCTCAGTTCAGATTAGAGATACAACCATCATATATCCAGTAATTAATACATCAAAAGTCAAATCTGACATCTGTTTGATCTTTTGATTTACACACACCTCTGTCATGTCAATCAAGGGTGACAGGACCCAGTGACATGACAGTCACTGGGACAGACAAGTCATATAGCCATAAATCAAACCCAAATCTAACCATGTACACATTTGACATGTGACAACCTGTCAATCAACGCTGACTGCCCCCCCCCCCCCCCATTAAATCAAGCCATAAATCAGTGTCATAAATCATCAATCTGACACTAAGGATATGATACTGGATATGATACTACTGGAGCCCTCCACAAATCACAATACTTGATTTTTAAACCGTAAACAGTTTGTTAAATATAAATTGTATTATTCCTAAACAAAACATTAAAATGTCAATAAAATATGTATCAATAATAAAATCAATAGTAGAAGCTCTCAGAAAATTGCAAGGAGGGTCGGGCCTGCTCACATGCACCGCCTACCACCTGTAACATATTTTAGCAAAAGTACAACTTCAACAAATTTACCCATTCGCAGCGCTCAATCCCAAGACCAAACTCCAAATATAATAGATACAGAGAAGATACTATAAACAAAGAGCACATCCACAAAAGGAGTTGTATTAAAATTACAATTTGTAAGATATCTGCAGTAAAATATCCCAAAACCTCTAGGCTAGTGTTATATTTTTTTGTCCAGCTTATTACTAACATCATCTCTAATGTTTTCAACTACTTGTAAATTATGAGTAAAAATTCCCATTCTAAACAGTGACACAGGGCAGTGCAGTCACCTGTCATTGACATTATTTACTATTTGTTTCCGCCTTTAATGACATAGAAACCATATGACAACAGTGTCATGGACAAATGCAGAAGTAGTGTCTAGCGTCCAGCAAACCACTAGCTTGCTTCCAACATCTGCCGCTGGTTCTGTCGACAAAGGCAGCTCCCGTAAATGTAAGTGTATGGGCCAACCAAACGACACAAGAAGAGTTTGGGAGAAGAGGAGAGAAAGAGCAAGGATCAATATCAGTGTTGCATTTTCTAGATGGAGAGAAATTCGCGACAAACTTCAACTAGAAAGAGATGCCGATCTTGCTTGTGTTTTACTTGACAGGTGAGTTGTTTTGATTTGTATCTTTACAGAAAAACTATGCTTTTATAACAATCAACAAGATTATTATTATGGGGCATACACGCCAAACGCGGGGCATCGCATCTCTAGACCCATGCCAGGACGCGTCTGATCCATAGTCTGATTGCGTCTTTGCTTTGACTTTGTATGTAATCTACTCGCGCAATCATTGAACTCGTGTTTGCTATGAATGCCCAATTATTTTGTTTGAATGTAAACACGTGTATATATTTGTCGAACAAGTGGTAATCGTTTTTATTTCATCTGACTAAACAGTAATCAATTAATTTGATAACTTACTGTCAAACTATATTTGCTGTATTGTATTGCAATATAGCATGATGAAGGATGTGTATGTGTATGGCATGTGAAAATTGTCTTTTTTACCTCATCCATTAAATCCATGATTTATCTTTACATCTAATTGATGGCCATCAGCGGTTGAGTAGAAGACAAAAAAAAAAACAGAATTCCACACACCTTAGCATCATCATACCACACAATGGTTATTGTTTTGGTAGTGTGCCCTCTAGTGGTAGGTCCTACAACCTGTACCTTTAATTGTATCAAACACATAACCAAATTGGCCTCAATGTAATATACTTTACAGATTATTCGGCATTCCAACACGCCCGTCAGTCCATTGATGATACTGCAGCAATAGAGGTTTGCCTGCCCCGCTTTCCTGACAGTTTAAAACATCTTAATAAATCAGCCTAAAAGAAGAGAGAGAGAGAGAGAGAGAGAGAGAGAGAGAGATACACATCAACAACAAACTGATATCCACAGAAGTAACCATAGAAAATAAGAATGGGAAAGACCTCCTGCAGCTCTATCGAAGCCTGGGTCTGTATATCATCAATGGTAGGTTACAAGGAGACACTTTAGGGAGATTCCCATTTCGCTCACCTCTTTGGGAATATCACAGTTGATTATATGATAACAGACAAAGATCCTTCATCTCTGAGATCATTCAATGTTAGAGAACTACCCCTCTGTCTGATCACAGTCAAATCACTGTGTATCTCAAAAAGACTGAAAATAACATTAACAAAGCCCAGTAAACTGTACGACATCCGAAAACCATACAGATGGGCTGAAAACAGTGCTGAAAAATATCAGAAAGCACCTAGAAGCCAAAAAATACAAGAGCTGATAGATAACTTTCTAAATAACATCTATGCTCACAGTAATGAAGGTGTCAATCCTGCGGTCAAAGATTTAAATTTCATATTTGAAAAATCAGCAAAACCAAATTGAAAACAAAAACTGGAAAAAATCAAATACCCAAAAATGACAAAAATTGGTTTGATCAGGACTGCCAAACTACTCGTAAAAAACTGAAAACACTGACAAATCAGAAACACAGAGTTCCAAATAATAGAGAGATCCACCTTCTTTACTGCAAAACACTAAAACAATAGAAACATACACTCAAACCAAAAACCAGAAAAGCACAATACACCCAAAAACAACTCACAATAATTGAGAAGTATATGAACACAAACCAATTTTGGAATAACTGGAACAATCTTAAAAAAAACAACAACTGATTATTAAGAATTGGCAATCCAAAATGGAGAAATGTGGAAAAGTAATTTCCAAACATTGTTTAATAAAGTATGAACAGACACAAACTGTAAACAAAACCAAACAGTCAACCAATTGGGAAAACTAGAATTAGCAATCAAAGATAACCAAATCCCATTAGATTTCCCAATAACTGATGAAGAACTTAAAGAAAAAAAAAATCAAACGCCTCCAACTGAAAAAAGCATCTGGACCTGATGGGATATTAAATGAAAGGATAAAACACACAAGCAGTAAATTTCAATTGGCCATTCTAAAACTATTTAATGTAATTCTAAGTGTAGGTCACTTCCCTGACATCTGGAATCAAGGTTTGATAACAACGATCTTTAAAAACAGAGATACATTTGATCCTAACAACTACAGAGGCATCTGTGTGAGCAGCAACCTGGGAAAGTTATTCTGTAGCATAATAAATTCTTGACTATTAGACTTCATCACCACACACAAGGTACTGAGTAGAAGTCAAATTAGATTTTTACCAAATTACTTTACATCTGACCGCATCTATACATTACATACTCTAATTGAAAAACATGTTAACCAAGATAAAGGTAAAATATATGCATGCTTTATTGGACTTGGAAAAAAGCTGAATTTGGCACCAAGGACTATTTTACAGACTTTTTGAAATAGGCATAGGAGTTAAAACCTATGACCTTATCAAATTAATGTACACTGAGAGTAAATTTGGCAAAAATTGGCACAAACCCTACAAGGTATCTTTCCCAAGAGAGTGGTGTGAGACAGGGCTGTTGCTTAAAGCCCTGCAACACCAAGAGATGAGCAATCAGAATCACATCAGAATCAATCAGATTACTGCACAAATCAAACTGAATTACATCACTCACTGGCAAACCCAAACAGAACAACATGATGCTATTTGGCTCTAAAGAGAGAGTACAATATGGCAGAGAATCGGAACACAGTGAAACTGAGAAGCACACTGACCAGATACAGACTCAGCGGACACAAGCTGATGATAGAGACAGGCAGACACAGAAAAACATGGCTGCCATTATAGCTGCCAACTCTCTTGTGGCATCAGGATAGAAGCAAAAAGCTTCTCTTCACCCTAACTGAAATTATGCATTTTAAATTTGAATATAATTAGAATTTTGATCATATACAATTAAAAAATTTGAATTTAGTTTTTCAGCCATTTTGACAGCCCTAATGTAGTAAATGTGAATTATTGTTTTCTAAGAACATAATGTCAAGTCAACGACATCCCATATTAAAATTATTTTATTTATATAAAATCACAACTCATCAATCATGTCCAGATATTAGATATTTGGTGGTGTCAGTATGGATAAATTGGAATTTTCTGTTATAGGATGTTATCTAAAGTTTCAGGGACAGGCAAGAAAAGAACGTTTGTATCAGCTGTCCACACTTCTGCTGATGCCTGATGCAAGGATTTTGTGTTTGTATTTTTTTCCATACCAAGCCACGCCCCTCCATAAGCCCCTCCTCCATAACAAAGTCACGCCCCCATAATCTAACTCTAAACTGAACTCAAAAGTTGTCAGCCCTGGCTGCCAGCGAAGCAGAGACTGTTCACACTTTGATCTGAATCAGATGGAAACAGAACTGCACTTCCTAACAGAATGCCCCAAATACAAAAACATACGGACAGTGTTCTGTGATCAAATACAGCAGATCCATCAGACATTTAAAACTCTTCCGAACCAGGAGAAACTGCCGTATCTGTTAGGAAAACACAATAACTGCTGTGTGTTTGCTGCTCAGTATGTGTCTGTCTGTCATGATAAAAGAGAACACTCTCAGCCTGCCCTGATCTGATGTTTCCAACACATATAGATTATGTTGTGCCATATTACTGTATTGTATTACTTAAATGTATATTTTGTAAATCTGTAAATCTAAAACCACATTTTATTTTATTTTATTTCTAACTTATACACTCACATACACTAATTCCTTTTGGTTATACACTCACATACACTAATTACTTTTGGTTAATGGTTAGTACTTTAATCTATTTTTATTATTACTATTATTATTTTGCAATACAAATGTACAGTTTTTGTCATGCCAATACAGCTCAACTAAACTGAAATAAGAGAGAGACACTTTTAGAAAACTTTTAGTCTTTCTTTATTTGAACAATTATTACATTACCAATAAATCAATATTTTCAAAATACATTAACAAATAAAAAAAAAAGCATACATTCGTTTGTAAAATTCCATCTTCTAATTCACATAAAACAGAATTAAAACCCCAAGTATGTTTAAAAGTATCAAGATCTCTAACAATTTAATAGTATGTGAACTTGGCGGTGCTGGGCGGTAAACCTGTTCATACCTAAAACCGCTGTAAATTTTCGTTATGATATGAATTTTTAATATACCTCCACACCAATGTATTTAATTGCTCAATGATCAGAATGAACATTATGCTTCGTGACACTGTTACAGACGGACTCTTTACAATGTTGCACTTCTGCAGTGCGTATGTGTTGCACATTTTTTTTATGCACCCATGTTAACGGATTCCAGGGTTCATACTGCACGAGGTTGCGGTTCGTCAGTGTGTTCAAGGAGCGGTGTGTCTGCAGCGGTGCAGCGATTGTTTACGTACCAAGTCTATTTTTGCTGTGCTGCAGGCGCTGAAGTAAAGTGAAAGTTAATTGTTCGCGGGAAAAATTAACATGGATCAGTAGTGGATCAGTAGCGGACTGCAAATGCGTCTTGTGTGAAAGCACGAGTCATACACAATCACTGAATGCTGAATCTGATACTGTGGTTAGGTTTGAGTTTTAAAGGTGCAAAGGAAATTAAGTTGCGCTATACAGAATGCAGCTATAGTTTTTAATGGTTTTACCTCAAAAATATTATTATTATTATAATCTTTGGAAGCCAAAATCTAAGATAAAATCAGACTGATCACAAATCTGAAGTGTAACCAGGCTATGTTTGATTGTTTAGTTCTGTCCTCCGTCATCATTCATTAGGGCTGTCATGTTGTGTGAGCTGTGGAGAGCTCTCTCTCTCTAGGACTGTGAATAGCAAAAATGCATCACAGACAAATAGTTTAATATTATAGTATATAGAAATGGCTGATGATATAAAATGTCTTTATAGCAATAATAACATTATGTGTATTTTTCTGAATACCAACAGAAGAACTGATAACGTCCGAGCTTATTGATAAAGCGGTCTTTCAAAATTCAGCCCCATCATTGAGCTTAGTATTGGCCCCATATTGATACCGGTATCGGTGCATCCCTAATAATTATTATTATCATAAAATTATGATTAATTATACCCACATATACCCATATCATTAATTATATTATCAAATTATGATTAATTAAATTAAACCCACATATACCTATATTCTAATTATTATTAAAGCTATTATCAGAACCTCACCTGTATCTAGTCAGTTTGCATATAACTCTGTAAAGTACCTGATGAAGGAGATTACATGGGGGTTCATGTATGAAGTTTTCTGCTTCACCACTCTCCCAGTCATCTTGCTCATCTGCTTCTTGGCAGTGCACTTGTTGGAGTCAGGATTAATCCTGACTAAAAACCTATGAACATGGGTATAGGAGTTAGGGGATGGTACAATATGTATAAATTAATGAATAACTGTAAGTGCAGTGAGCAATGTAGAATCATACATAAAGGCCAGCTGACAGAGGCATTTCACAGCTCAACAGTAGTTAGTCAAGGGTGTCTACTTTCTCGATTAATATTCCTCTTCGAAGGTCGACTAGATCATGCAGCAAGCCACTGACAACAGGTGCAATGGGATCCAATAGACCCCATTTACTCAACCAAGACATTACAGATTATATCACATTACTGTCCCAAAAACACCAACAAATGGTAGAACAGAAGTCAGCTTAGACAGGTATACACATTAGGACAATGACCAAAGTGCAAACAGAAAGACACTGGCCAGCTTGATAGTTAACATACCTGCTAACGTTTAAGAAATGTTATGAGTACTACAAAACCTCCCCCCCCAACCCCATGCGCGAGAACCTGACAGCCCCCCACCAATGTATGCTCCACTGTTGCACACACACCTGTGAGAAACCTATGAGATACCTAACACTATAATACATATTATACACATAACTTCACCAAACGCTGGTTAACAATGCTATACAAAAAATTTGGAAATCGGCATATGTACTCTCTCTTTTAAAGGGAGGAGATTCCGCGTGTTTGGATAATTATAGACCAATTTCCAAATTACCGATTTTAGCTAAAGTGTTAGAAACATTGGTTGTTGATCAGTTAAAAGACTATTTGGTTTCCAATCATATTTTGTCTGATGTTCAGTCTGGATTTCGAAGGCAGCATAGTACTACTACTGCTGCAATGTAGGTCATTAATGACATTAGTGAGGCAATGGACAGCAAGAACACTTGTATAGCTCTTTTTATAGATTTAGCCAAACATTTGATACAGTGGACCATTGCATTTTGCTGGAAAAGCTACGAAATATAGTTTTTTCTGACCATACTGTTGATTGGTTTACTAACTACTTGGCAGATAGAACTCAGTGTGTATATTTTGAAAATTCCAAATCAGAAACTCTGAGTGTATCTTGTGGAGTACCGCAAGGATCAGTCTTGGGTCCAATTATATTTACTATTTATATTAATAACTTGGGTGACGGCATTTCTCAGGCTCATTTCCATTTTTATGCTGACGATACCATTATTTATTGTGAAGCTGCGACTTTACACCAAGCTTTTTCGGTAACACTTTAAAAAAATGGTCCGTTGTTAATAAGTAATTACGCAGGAAGTAATAGGTAGTACTACATTAACACTTAAATTAATACTATTAACTAATATAGAAGCAAGAATAACTAAGCAGTAAGTAATAGCTCATTTAGGACATAGGTAGTTTCTTATTAGGTATTTGATAATTACTAAAGAAAAATATCTTCATTGAGAACTACTTTTGAACTATGGCCAATTAATGAAGAATAACCAATTAATTACTAATCACAACAGCTACGTCTATAAAGTGAACAATTAGCTTCTTTATGGAAACGTGTATATAGGAAGGTATGCCCCACCGTGGTCCAGGTAGCTCTAACCCAAGTGGACTCGCCACCGAACAAGGCGGAGGAGGGAATGCCTGGCCATCTACAGGGCGAGTCTCTACAAGGAGAAGGACTGGAGGAGGCTCAGGCGCGTAGTCTAGAGGGGCTCTTGATGAAATGGCAACATGTGTTCTCGATGCACGATGAAGATTATGGCTGCACGAGTGTGGTAAGACACCAAATCCCCACTGGAGGGGCTGGACCCAGCCGTGAGAGGTATCGTCCCATTCCACCCACTCTATACTCAGAGGTACGTACCTTGTTGCAAGGCATGCTCGACAGAGGGATTGTCCTGGAGAGTAGCAGCCCCTGGGCAGCACCCATAGTACTTGTACAAAAAAACACAGGAGCCTGGAGGTTCTGTGTGGACTACCGTAAGTTAAACCAAGTCACCAAGAAGGATGCCTTTCCTCTGCCAAGGATTGAAGACTCAATCTGCCTGGTATTCCACACTGGATCTGGCAAGCGGTTATTGGCAGGTGCGGGTGGAAGAAGCGGACCGGGAAAAGACTGCATTTACAACCCCATTTGGTTTATTCGAGTGGGACCGGATGCCCTTTGGCCTTTGCAATGCTCCCGCCACGTTCCAGCGACTCATGCAACGGTGTTTGGGAGGTCAACTGATGGAATCGACGCTGGTCTACCTTGACGATGTAATAGTCTACTCCCCTGACTTTGAGTCTCACTTGCAACATCTTGAGAAGGTATTCCAAGCCATGGAGAAGTATGGGTTGAAATTACAACCGGACAAATGCCATCTGTTGAGGAGGGAAGTTCCTGGGCCATTGTGTCAGTTCTGCCGGGGTCGCTGTGGACCCAGAGAAGGTGTCGGCTGTGCGGAAGTGGAAGGCCCCGAAGACGGTGAGACAGGTCAGATCTTTCCTGGGCTTTGTGGGGTACTACCGGCACTTTATTAAAGACTTCTCAAAGATCGCGAGGCCACTGAACCATCTGTTGGCAGGAACGGGGCGACCTCGAGGTCGTGGGTCCCCGTCGATTGCATGGGACTCAGAGTGTGAGACGGCCTTCCAATGGCTAAAACAAGAGTTGCTGCAAGCACCGATCTTAGCTTATGCCGATTTCAACCAACCCTTTGTGCTGTACACAGATGCCAGTAATCTGGGCTTGGGGGCAGTGTTGACCCAATGTCAGGAGGGAGTGGAGCGGGTCATCGCCTACGCTAGCAGGAGCCTCCACCCAGCAGAGAAGAACGACGCTAATTACAGTTCCTTCAAGCTTGAGTTGCTGGCACTAATGTGGGCATTGAGCGAAAAGTTCAAAGATTACCTGTGGGGTGCGAAGGTACAAGTCGTCACAGACAACAACCCTCTTGTACATCTACAGACGGCCAAATTGGGTGCCGTAGAGCAGCGGTGGGTGGCCCAGCTGGCTAATTATGATTATGAATTATGATCAGCTCCAGTATCGGCCGGGTAAAGAGCATGTCAATGCGGACGCCCTGTCCCGGCTCCCTGAGGAGCAGGGTCGGAAGGACTCCGTAGAGCAGGTGCCTGACCTGGAAGAGGGGTACATGGTGGGCATCATGGGGTTGGGACCCCGACCGCTGGAGGGAGCGGCAGCAGAGCGATGACAGGTTATGAACATTGAATCGCTGGCTGGAACAAGGCCGGGAGCCGACACCAACGGAAAGACAAGCTCAAGACGGGACGGGCCGTAAGTTGCTGGGGCAGTGGATGAAACTCCGAATACGAGATGGAGTGATGTGTAGGACCATCAAAGATCCAGGGTCGGGTGATGAGAGCTGCTAGATTGTGGTACCCGAAAGCCAGGTGAAAGCCTTGATAACGGCATATCACGACCAGTTGGGACACCAAGGGCAGGAAAGGACTGTGTCTTTGTTACGCAGACATTTCTACTGGCCCGGGCTGGAAACATCCGTGAGTACGTTTATTCGGGCATGCCCCCGCTGCACTTTATTCAAGTCCAGGAGAGAGCCATGAGCACCGATGGTCCCAATAAAAGCCAGGGCTCCCCTTCACATCGTGGCTGTGGACTTTTTGACGTTGGGCAGACCTATGGATCAGTACCAAAACATCCTCGTGGTCACTGACATTCACCAAGTACTCCTGGGCTATCCCCACGTTAGACCAAACGGCGAACACTACCGCCACCGAATTGTGGAGGGCCGTCTTTCAGCCGTTTGGATGTCCTGAATTCCTGCACTCGGACCAAGGGCCCAACTTTGAGTCTCGGGTCGTAAAAGAGCTGTGTAGGTTGTACGGGTGTACACAGACCCACACCACGTCCTACCACCCCCAAGGAAATGGGGGGTTTGACAGAGTGGGTGGACCGCCACCATCAACGTCTCCATTATGCTTATGGGCAAGTGTCGACACGGATACGGGTGGCTGCGGAAAAAAGCAAGAGGCTGTACGATCGGACGGCCCGAGAAGCCCCCTTACTCCCGGGAGAGCGAGTTTTGGTACGAGACAACCGACGGCAAGGTAAAGGCAAATTGAGTAACCGATGGGAAGCCACTCCTTACATGATCCAAGGACAGCAGCGGCCCGGGCAACCGGTATACACCATTCGCCCAGAAGGGAAGGCGCGACCAGACCGAGTGGTCCACCGTAACATGATCCGGCCCTGCCCGAACTATCCCAAACCTGTGGAAGAGGCTCCAAGGGAGCCGGTGCCGGTAGAGCCATGGATAGGTGGATGGGCCGTGGTCCCAAGGGGCTTTATGAATGCGCCCATCTGGGTTGACCCTGTCTCACCACCCCGTCGGTCCCAACGGGAAAACCGAGGACGGCCCCCTGTACATTATGGCGAGTGGACAGGTGAAGGATGTTCTAGGGACTAGAACGAATTGGCGGGGGAGAATGTCACGGAGTGACTGTGAGGGGGCGGAACCAAAAATGAGGAAGATTAGTTCCGCCCGGACCATATATTGCAAACACCGCCGCTTCCGGGAACGCCGACGAACCCGTGTTGTAATCGGCGTGTTATTGGGAACAGGTGTCTTGTTGAGCGTGACGATCACTGATTGGGCAATTCAGGGAAGAGGAGACACATAAATAGGGCTTCAGAAACACAGGAAGGGTTGGTGATTCCCAGTAGTTATTGTGGGTGCAACGGAGCAGAGGGGAGAGTTGAAGAGAGAGTGTATGGTGTACTGTGGAGCATGGGCAAAGAGAGATACACACACAGGGCTGAGTATACGAATATCTTTATTGGAGCATTGTGTTCAGATGCATTGTGTGATGTGAAGTTACACCTATTGAAGATCTGCTAGGATTGCAGGAAGGAGATCGTGCTGCCAGTTGTGTCCGATGTCGGTTATCTGGAAGAGAGGAGAGGGAAGCGTTCGAGTCATTCCTGAGGTACATACCCGGTAGCACAAACCTACCTGAAGTCACTCAGCGTGGTGGCACCAGCTGAGGCCGTGGAAGGCCCAACGTGCAGCAACTTCAATCTGTACTCCTGTCCACTCTTGGTCAAATTCGAGAGGTGGTGCGTCCTTCTCCATATATTCACTGAAGCTAAGTAAATTTGTGAAGGAACTCTGTCTGTCTGTTACCAGTCCTACAGGTCTGAGCTAGAGGCTCTGAGTCGTCGTGGGAGAGTTTCCACGGTTGGAGGTGACCGTGTTTAGTGTTGGTCTGGGAAGTCGGCCCCGGTGAGGAAGACCACAGTTGTCGTGACATATACACCCTCTCTACACCCCCGAGCTAAAAAGGGCTAAAGCCTGACGTCCACCTTTTCGAGGGTCTGTGAGTTGTATCCATTCAGTATTGTCACTGTATACCCACCTGCATGCCCAGAGCAAAGCTCCAGTTGCCCCTGTATACCCCTCTGTACGCCTAAAGCTAAGAGCCAGCGTATTGCCCTTGTATACTTACCTGTATGGCCAAAGTCAAGCTCCATTTGAGCCTGTATACCCCTCTGAACGCCTAAAGCTAAGAGCCAGCATATTGTCCTTGTATACTTGTATGCCCAGAGTCAAGCTCTAGTTGCCCTTGTATACTCACCTGTACGTCCAAAGTAAAGACCCAGTTGTCCTTCTGCATACTTACCTGTACGCCCCGAGTGAAAATACCAGTGCATCACCCTTGCATACTCACCTGCAAACTCCATCCGTAAGGTTTAACGAAAATCGGAGTTAAGGATTGTGTATCTTTCTTGCATACTTACCTATACACCGAAGGCCAAGACCCCAATATATTCACCTGCATACTTACCTGTGGACCTTACCTGTGGCATTTCCAACTGCGGACCCAGAATCTTGTGGCGAACGGCGTCAGGTACGCACCCCACCCAATTCATCAAAATTACTTACCTTCTTTGCTCTGCGTGCAGGGACTGGAAGGGCCCCAGCGACGGTTCTCCTGCAGGAGAAACACAAAGGCACTACTGAGAAAAACCCTGTTGAGTCACGTGAAGGAAAGGACACAGAGTCAGAAGCGACTCGGACCTATACTCTCTGGCCCCGAGAGTGGATTTTAGATTCCCTTTTCCCTTCCCTTCACACCTTTTAGATAATTTAAATAAAGTTTGTTTTAATTATACCCACTCTCTCTCGTGTGTCTGGTCATTGGGGTGTTCTTGGGACCTCTTCGAGGTGGAAACTAGGGAGGGGCGAGACTCACAACATCTGTGGTCCGCTCCGACCTGTGACACTTGTGCTGGAATATAAAACAAACAAATAATCTATCAAACATAATTCAGAATGTGTTTAACACAGGAAACACATCGTTTAAAAACTATAAAGTTAAAATAAATTGTCTCCAAGTTAAACAGCAACTCACTTACATGTCTTTGGGGAGATAAGGATGATTTATTTTTAATTTGACAGCCTGTTATTATAATCATCTAACATGATCATTATGTTATAAATATATTTAAACATTATATGTGAAATTTGCATAAGGTTAAGCTCTTTTAAATGAACAGGGAAAAAAACACAATTAGTCATTAACATTAACAAGTGTCAGGTGCCAATCTTTATGCATTGCTATGCAAATAACGTTAAAAACATAAAGTAAAATCCACCAGGATTCAGTAGTAATGACATAATAATAATGACATATTTAGTTTTGGGGTACCGAACGTGCAATTATTACGCATATATGTTTAAACCTATAATATAAATGATGACGATAATGTTTGGCCTTGAACTGCTAACATAAGTTTGCTAAACAATTGTCAACGGCTGCTTATAATAACAAAGATTATTCAACTCAATTTCATCTCTGCCCATTAAAAAAACACTTTCAGTCTTATCAAACACACTTGAACAAGCTAATCAAGGTCCGCAGGATTAAGTTAATAGAAAGATACGGTGAGACTGACCGAAGTTTGAACTAAACTCTGCAGGAAAGTGGATCTGAGGGCCACAGTCGTTTACACTGGACACGATACCAACACCAAAGAAACATAAATGACACAATACATTACCGGTTTCTTCCTTGTCTTCCTCAATAAGTCGATATGGGACTTTTCTCTTGCGAACAGTTTTACGCTCTTCCTCCATCGCCATGCTGTCTTCTGATTGTGAACTGTCGCATTTGCTAACTCCAATATGGCGACGGGTCAACGCAACATTGCAGAAACTTCCATCTCTGCACGTGAATTCTACTGTTGGAATCGATTCTTCGAGTGTGTTGTCCCAATAGGATATGTGGTTGACCGTAGGCATTATTCCACTCAATTTTAAGTCTTCCAAAACTTTAATTATGTTCTTTATTTTAATATTTTCTACTTTATATTGAATCAGTGTCATCTTGTAACATTTATATTTCATTTGATTCATTGGATCATTTGAGTCGGATGAACCAACTGTATGAACCAGATAATAGTAAAACAACTTGATTAAAATAATTGCGAGGATGTAAATGTTTGACTTGGATACAAAATACAAATTATTACTTTTAAGTGTTTTAGTGAAATTTAATAAATCATGTGTTTAGAAAGATAAGGACAAAAACATGAAGTTAGAATCTGCGTTTATTAATGTTTTTTAATTTAAATCTTTTCTGAAAACTAAAAAGAAAAGTAAGAAAAAAAAGAAAGAAAGAAAGAAAAAACAGAAAAATAAAAAACGCGCAATTTCAACGTCTGTGAAACCCTGCGGTGAACCTGCGCATTTTAGAGCAGTAATTAGATGGTGACGTGGTGACGAGTACCTGCAGTTATGGGACTTGCGAAGAAAATACTCTCACTCTGTAATCGCATGGATAGAAAAGGGACGAAAAATATTATCGATTTTTTACAAAAACATAATCTTATGAAGTCAACAATGACTTGTAAAGTCTGTAAGAAATCGATGAATCTACAAAAGACACATACACGGGATGGATATCATTGGTAAAAAAAAATAGCATAATGAATTAAATTATGTTTATAAACACTTATACAAGTACTGAATGTTGTGATTTTAGGGTATGCCGCAGAAGGTCACATAGGAAATTTACAAAGAGCTGCAGAGCGCGATCCATATTCGAAAACAGCAGGACCACCTTTCAAGCTGGATGACTTTTATTTACCGGTATGAATTACAGAAGTGCACCTCACTGATTTTATAGAGAGCAGGTAATAATACATTTAAACAGTAACTAGAGGAAATCTAGACGGACATGAATTTATGCTTTGTAAATCGGTCAGGTATATTAACCGAGTGAGTTCAGTTCATTGTGATAATGGTGTATTGTTGTAATACCGATTTTTAATCAAAACAATTATTTATGAAATATGCACGCAATATAATACTTAATTATCAATATTTTGACTTAATTCTTATATTGCTACACCTTAATTGTTGTAACATTACATTTCCCAGACAAATATCTGCATATTATAATTCATCATATAGTTCATTCTCATTATCATAGACTTGTTTAATTTTAAGTGATTAAAAACCCTGTCATATTGGCAGCTTGAATTATTTACCTTAGATCACATATGTTATAACAAACATCATTGTGATAATGCAATGACCAATGTAAATCGTTTTACATGCAATCTATTTTTACTCTTGTTAACAGATATTGTCAAGGACTGAGATTACGTCAGGTGGATATGATCCAGGATGGCATAGCCGGAAGCTCAGCAACACTGAGCAAAATGACAAAGCTAAGAATGATCTGTAAAAAAGCTTTGAGAAAGTACAAGAGAAAGACAGGACAGTTTGTGGGGGGCAGGACAGAGTTTGTCATTATAGATGAAAGCAACTTCCGTCACAAAAGAATTTTTACGACTATATTTACTTTCAAATCAAATGTACAAAAATAAAACAAAGCAACGAACAGTATGATTGGAGCAACATGTTTTAGCACAAACATTTGGTCTAAAAAATACAGAAACTCTTAAAGAGGACACCAGAAGAAATTTTCACTTTTTGTGATTTTTTTATTATTATTATTTATTTTTTTGCACCTAGTTAGGTTTCTGACATATCTGTCACCTCAGAAAAGCTGAAAAGAAAACACGCAGCCAGTGGGCTTTCTGAGTAACTGTGTCTTCCAGTGTTCTGTTTCTGCAGCCAGTTTCTACATAGATAGCAAGCTATTTGAAGCCATACAGAATCCAAAGCACCAATTCATATGTCTTGTGTTGGCATGACTCACGGAAGAGATGGGTTGGGGTGAGCAGTACCTCATTATCAGTTAAAGAGAAATGCACCAAAACGGGTCACTGTGAACAGAGCTGTTTTTGACAACGTAAAAAGGGAGTTTTTTTTACACAAGCATTGAGGAAGTTTAACTAAAGTGTCTTAAAGACATTTCATGAAGACTCAAAAGAATAGGCCTGTCATGATAACAACTTTTTGCATCCAGTATGAATGAAACAGACATTACATGTGTAAACACACTTTAGATAGCACTAAATAATGGCCAATCTATAAAAATAATACTACAAAATAAATTTAAGGTAGACTTTATAATCCATGTTTTTCTACAGTGTACAACAATGTACTGGAGTTTTTTTTTTTTTTTTTTTTAAATAGCATTTCAAATCGCTAAAAATAATTGTGTTGTGCCAAACCATCAGAACCAAATTGAAAAACGATTTGAAAAACTGCGGTAACCTTGGGCTAACTGTATTGTTGCATTTCTACTTTATACTCTAAAATATTGTATAACAGGAATATCACAAACTGAGTGCAGACTCTGAGTACTAACCTATGAAAAATATTTAACATGAAGTCTAGTATTTTGCACATTGTGACATTAGCCATCAAGGAGCTTCAAGTAAATTAGGAATAGGCTATATGACCATGGTATCACCCCATATGGAATGGTATCACCCCCATTTTTTGCTTGAGTAAAAGTTATGCTAGATATTCTAGACAGTTATTTATTCTTAGACTGATTAAAAGACGAAACAAAGATATAAAAAGTATGGACACTGTAATGTTATATTAAATATTTAGTTTGTCATCAGAGACAGAAGTGTAATAGTGTTAATACAACACTTCTCACAGGGAAAGACAAAGCAAGACATTTATTGAATGTTATTTTTTTTTTATTTATTTTTTTAGTATGGACACGGAAGAACTGGCAAAACATGGAGAAGAAAAAAGTGGGTCTTTGGTATCTTGGCCATTAAGGGTGATAGAAGACGACCAATTTTGCGGCTTGTTGAAAAGCGCTCAAGAAATCATCTGATTCCAGTGATAACAAGACATGTTCGCCAGGGATCAACCATTTTGAGTCATGAATGGAGACCCTACACGAGAGCTCTGACCACACTTGGATACACTCACTACACTGTAAATCATAGCAGGTGGTTTGTTGACCCAGTTCATGGAGGCCACACACAGAATATAGAACGAGCATGGTCAACATATAAAAACCAGGTCTGGAGGTTGAGAGGCAATGCGACAGAAGAGCTGTTGAAGGAACACTTGACATGCCAGTGGACATACTGGCTTGGACACAGCCACCGTGAGGGTCCTCTAGGATGTTTGTTAAAAGATATTAGAAGACAATATAGAGTTTAATATTTTGGAGTATGCTCAAAAATAAATGACTAATACCTGTGTGAGTGAGCATTTGTGTGCTTGTCTTTGTAGGGGATATTACTGTGGCTCAATTTCTTATCGGTGTCATCACTGTGTCAAATTTAATTTTAGAATGTTAATTCGGACATATTTTGCACTGCTTTATTGCACATCCAGTTTTTCATTTTCTCCATTCTGCAGTCTTTTATTTTATGATTACATGTAATAGTTTCAGTTCTTTTATCTTGTATAGATTTCTTGCAGGGTGACATGTTGGTGAGGTGTTAACATGTTTTTCATATTAAAATAATGGTCCAGATCACTAGTAGTTCCTGTGGACTGACAAGGTAACGCTTGAGTAATGAGACAGGAGTTAACATGGATTTCACAAGTAATTTACAATAAAATTATCTGACACATACTGTACAGGCATACATTTCTGTGAGGAACTAGTAATATTCTACCAGACTTTGTAATCTGGAAGATGTTGTTTTGTGCTTAACATTATAAATGCAGTCAATGTTTTCATGAAGGATGCAAACATGTTTTGACAAGTGAACATCATTATTTATTGTCACATCCTAAAGAGAAGCCCTCCCCAGCATAATATCACTAACGTAAAAAGGTATTAGAGTTGGAGACATTGAACTTAATGGAGCTCATAAAATATATCATATGGATAGTCTCTCTCTCTCTCTCTCTCTCTCTCTCTCTCTCTCTCTCTCTCTCTCTATATATATATATATATATATATATATATATATATATATATATATATATATATATACACACGTTTCCATAAAGAAGCTAATTGTTTACTTTATAGACGTAGCTGTTGTGATTAGTAATTAATTGGTTATTCTTCATTAATTGGCCATAGTTGAAAAGTAGTTCTCAATTAAGATATTTTTCTCTAGTAATTAACAAATACCTAATAAGAAACTACCTATGTCCTAAATGAGCTATTACTTACTGCTTAGTTAATCTTGCTTCTATATTAGTTAATAGTATTATATTAGTTAATAGTATTAAGTTAAGTGTTAATGTAGTACTACCTATTACTTCCTGCGTAGTTACTTATTAACAACGGACCATTATTTTAAAGTGTTACCGCTTTTTCTTATTTACAATCTGCTGTTAACCTTGCCCAGTTACAACTGCATCAGCTTAAACTAGTTTTGAATGTCGAGAAAACTAAGATTATGCTTTACTCAAAATCTAAGAAGTCTTTGGACAGTTTACAAAGTATTTTTACTATACATGGTGAGCAGATCGAACAAGTTAAATTATATAAATATCTGGGTATATTAATTGATGACCAGCTTTCTTTTAAGTTGCACATTGATAAACTGGTACAAAAGCTCAAATTAAAAATAGGGTTTTATTTTAGAAACAAAGCCTGTTTTTCTTGGAAAACTAGAAGAAGATTAGTTGCTGCCACTTTCCTTCCTGCACTTGATTATGGTGATTTGCTTTATAGAAATGCGCCTGATAATTTTTTGTCTTTGTTGGATACTGTCTACCATAATGCATTAAGATTTGTGACTGGATGTAAGGCATCAGTACATCATTGTACTTTGTACAAAATGACAAACTGGCCCTCATTGTCAGTGAGGAGGCATATACAGTGGCTTATTTTTATTCATAAGTCTATGCTGGATATGCTTCCATCTTATCTTTGCTCCTATATGTCACGTAATGTTAGTTCTTATAATTTACGCTCTGGTATATGTACTTGTTATCTGTACCTACACTTCGTACAGAGCTTGGTAAGAAGGCTTTTAGTTATGCAGCCCCGTCCACTTGGAACACATTACAGTCTAAATTGCAATTGCAAACACTGATTTCTATTGGTGAATTTAAGCAACGCATGAAAGTCTTGGAAATAGATGCCACCAATTGTTGTCACTGTTTTTAAAATAATGAAATTGTTTTAAACCTATGGTTAAATTGTACTTTTAAGTAGTCGGATGTTGATGTTGTTTGTTTATGTATCTGAGGATATTGTTTAAATGTTGTTGTTGTGTATATGTTTGGTGATCATATTTGTAATTATGTGCTGTTAAAATGCTGCCATTTTGGCCAGGTCTCTCTTGAAAAAGAGGTTTTAAATCTCAATGAGATCATCTTGTTAAATAAAGGTTAAATAAAAAAATAAATAAATTAAGATTTATTAGTTATACCATAACATATACAAGTAGACCATAAATGTTACACAATTACTGCAATCACTCCGTAAATTTTGTACAGGAGGCATTGCCCATGAAAACTTCTTTCAACTGAAAATCTTGACAGAAATAATAGTAAACTGAGGACATTCTTTGTAAATAAATAAATCAAAACATGAAATAAATGTACAAAACCAGCAGTTATCAATATCAAAATCAGTTTGCTAAAAACTTGTTTTTTTGTTTTTTTTTGTTTTTATGCGTAGTGTTTAAACTTTTGAATTGTTTAACTTGTTAAAGGTTGCAGATTTGGCTTTTTTTTTAAGTAGTGCATCAGTGAAAGTCTCTTTGTAACAAATACTTCATTTGGAGGCAATCATGAACTAAGACAAGAACTAAGCATCTCTGTGCTCAGGCTCGCGTGACATCCTGTTTTGTTTATAGTGACCAAGCTGAAAATCCTTTCACTATCTGCATTGCTGTGAAAAATCACACAAACCCCAAGCATAACTGTGGAAAGGTTTGCAAAAAGTTTCTTCCCTCCTGATTCCATCTCAAATAATTATCTCCAAGCTTCATCAGCCAGTTTGGTAAGAAATCCATCATTCAAGGTGGAGGACTGAAAGAGCAGAAGCTCCTCCTCCACTTCATCCACTGTAACACCATTTCCCAAGAAGCAGGGGTACCTGTCTATGAAGTATGTCAGTGAGGAGAATTTGGCTGTTTGCCGTCTGCTTATATTAGATATGGCAGCATGACGCAGCAACTTGTCCCCATAGGGGAATTTAGAGAGCATGAACTCAACTGCTGCAGTGAAATATTTCCTTACATCCATGAAGATAGCTGCAAGAGGTAAGTTGACTTTTGATAAATGTCTTTGTGTCATGTCCAATTGACAGCTAATCATCAGGCAGCTGGTGTTCACTAGATTTGTACAGAGTGGGCTGGCATCCTCTCTTTACCTCTTCATTCATTTCCACAACACACTCAGGTTTGCAGAAGGCCAAAATATTTTTTTTCAACTGTAGCTCCAATATCTGCATCAATATGGGCACACATGGCTCATCTTTCTGCAGGTTCTGATTTGCGGTTTCAATTAAAGGTATAGCTCTCTTTAAAAAAAGAGCATACAGCTTGGACTGTGGGTCAGTCAAGAAAGCGTAGAAGGTGGTTTTGTGACCTCTGTTTTTTATATCTGCTTTTCCTTTTCTGTTTTTTTTTTTGGACACATCCCTCTGTTTTTTGCCCATTTCTTTTTGTTTAAAAACAAATTGGTTTAAGTCAAACCCCTTAGGTGGTTGAGCTGACTGCTGTGGAGTGCTTGGTCCTGCCGGCAGCTGTTTGGTTGTAGGTCCTGTCTGCTGCCGTTTTGGTGTAGGCCCTGCCTGTTGCTGTGTGGAGCTTGGTCCGGTCTTGGACTTTCTCTGGTGGACTTTGGTCTTCAAAAAGCTGGAGGACAAAGTCTTTGATACAGCAAGCTTACCCGAGGTAGTTGTGAGAGTTGAGGACTTAGGGGCAGCTGGGCTCTTCAGAGAGGGATGAGCTGAGGATGTGAGAGGTTTAGCTGCCTTCTTCCCTGCTGCCTCTTCAGCAAAAAAAACAGAGTCAGAGGTTCCCACTGCTGGAGGAGTCGATTGACAAATTTGCCAAGAGCCAGCTGTCTGCTCGAGTATAATTTCAAAATCTTCCTCACATCAGTGTCGCACAACATTTGTAGGTCTCTCCAGCAGGTGCAGGATTTTTTTTGTGAAAAAGAAAGATGGCTCTCTTCATCCCTTTATTGACTATCGAGGGTTGAATGGCATCACAGTGAAGAATACTTATCCTTTACCGTTGATGTAGTCGGCTTTCGAGCATCTGCAGGTTGCGTCATTTTTCATGAAATTGGATCTTCGTAATGCTTATCATTTGGTTCGCATAAGACAGGGGGATGAATGGAAGACCGCTTTTATTACCCCAAGGGGGCACTTTGAATATCTTGTTCTTCCTTTTGGCCTTTGTAATGCCCCGCGGTATTCCAAGCACTCGTCAACGATGTGTTGAGAGATATGGTAGATCAGTTCATTTATGTCTACCTGGATGACTGTGGCAAAGGGGGGGGGGGGGGTGGTTTAGCGAACCCTGCAGCGCGGGAGAGCATCAGGAGATGTGTGGTGAGTGAGTGGGTTAAGCACAAATAACGAATACACGTCTCTTGTTGCAGTAATTGGCGTGGAGAGAGTATAAAACACCAGGAGATACAGGAGCGGGGGAGAAAGAGAAGGACTGCTGTCTGCTACATTTTGACTGAGTTTGTTGATTGTTTTGTCTTTTGTTTGCTGCTTGTTTTGCCCACTTTTTGTTTTGAATTATAAATAAAGCAGTCAGAAGTTACAGCCGACCCCTGCCATCTTCCTTCATACACAACGAACATTGTTACACTGGTACTGAAACCCGGGAAGGAAAATGGATGCCGTCACCGTGCCTGTGCCCTCTGCTACACCATTTGCTGATTACATCCCTCGCGGTCATGCAACATGATCAACACCAGTCCCTGCTGGCGTTATGTCACGATTAGAAAAGGCGGTTTCAGGCTGTCCTCCAAACCCAGCAGGAAGACCGTGAGAGGTTCCAGAGCTGGATGGACCGGGAGGTTCGGCCGGAGGCCACGGTCCAACAAGCTGTGTCCACCCCCCTCCTGCTTCACAAAATGGGGCCTGAGGACAACCCGGAGACATTTCTGGATTTATTTGAGAAGTCGGCCGAGGTCCATGGCTGGCCGCGGGACCAGTGTCCAATGGGCCAGGTCCCCCTGCTCTCCGGGGAGTCCCGGTAGTGGCACAGCAGCTTCTGGTGCGTAACCTCCTGATTTTTGATGACCTGAAGAGGGACATCATCCCTTCGTGATGGCCCAATAGCTCCAGGACTCTTGCCACAAATGGTTGCTGGCTGACAGAAGTAATGTGGAGAAGATAATCGATCATGTGGTGCTGCAGCAGTTCATCACTAGGCTACCAAGAAGAACTGCTGAGTGGGTCCAGTGCCACCGCCCCACCTTCGCTGGAGTCGGCTATTGATCTCGCGGAGGACCATATGGTGACATGCCCCAGGGTTGGGGAACTTCTCCCAACAGCTTCTCTCTCTCCTTCTTTTATTTCTCCTTCTCTCTTTCGGCATTTACATTTACATTTATTAATTTAGCAGGCGTTTTTATCCAAAGCGACTTACAGATGAAGACAGTGGAAGCAATCAAAAACAACAAAAAGAGCAATGATATATAAGTGCTATAACAAGTCTCAGTTAGGTTAACACAGTACACGTAGCATGGGATTTTAAATAATATAATAAATAAAAAGAAAACAGATAGAATAAAAAAATAAAAAATAAAAGAATAGAGCAAGCTAGTTAGAGGTCTTTACACATACACACACATACATATACAATTGCATAATAAATTAAAAGAAAATAGAATACAAAAAGATTAGAAAGGTAGTTCGATTTTTTAAAGAATAGAATTAGAATAGTGAGTGTTAAAGTTAGAGTGTCAAATAAAGATGGAAGAGATGGGTACCTTTACCCACGTCCCGTCCACTGGAGCGGCGGGGAGGTCTGGGCTGGCCTGCTGGCGTTGCAGGGATCTGGACCATTTTGTGGACAAGTGTCCCGTTATGGAGGTGGGGATGATGATCTGGGTCCCGAACGTCCCACAGGCTGCCCCCGGTCAGGCTGGGTGGTATCAAATACCTGTGAATATCAAGGGGGGTACCTATCAGGCATTGGGGGATTCAGGATGTAACCAAACCCCAATCCATCAAAGTTTGATACAATCCAGGGGATTGGATATGAGTCGCATGGTTAAAGTACGGGGATGTGGTTGAGTATCCAATTTTGCCAGTCGTTATTAAATTTAGGGAACAAAATCATAGTGTTGAGGTGGTAGTTAATTCGCACCTCCGGCATCCATTAATTTTGGGGACGAATTGGCCAGCATCTAAATAACTATTGGGAGTTTTATGTATGGATGCATCTTGGGGAAAGAATGCACCGGAGGGGAATGCAAGTGTGCAGGCAGAAGAGACTGAACCGGGACCACTGAGTACGGCCTCAGGGGAACAGAGCGAAAACGAGATAATTATTTTCTCAAAGCACGATGATTTTCCCCTGGAACAGTCTCAGGATGAGACGCTGAAAAGCGCGTTTAAACAGGTCAGGACCATCGATGGTCAGCCTCTTCATCTGGACAGCTGCTTACCTGTCAATATTTTGCATTAATTAATGATAGGTTGTATCGAGTGACCCAAGACACTCAGACAAAAGAAGATACAACACAGTTATTAGTTCCTAGGAGCCACCGGTAAATGCTTTTCAGGCGGCTCATTCTAATCCAATGGCTGGCCATTTAGAACGAGAATGTGCACAGGTGGTGCGCAGCTTGTCTTGAATGTCAGTTGGTAAACCCATCAACCACACCAAAAGCGCCCCCTCCCATTAATGCAGGTCCCCTTCGAGAGAATTGGCATGGACCTCATTGGTCATTAGAGCGATCAGCACAAGGATATCGTTTTGCATTAGTCATTGTGGATTATGCAACATGATATCCAGAAGCAGTGCCTCTTCGCAACATTTCCGCAAAGAGTGTTGCTGATGCACTGTTTTCTTTAATCTGGTTCTTTTCAATCTACTGTGGCTTCTTTATTTCTTCATTCTTTGTATATTGTGTTGGTTGATATGTAATTGAGATGTTGCGTCTGTTTTCTTTAATTTGCGCAATTGTTAGTAAATCACACGCAGAAATGTCCACACCCATCAGTGCTAATTTGTCCTGGGGCCTGTACCATGAAGCAAGATTAGCTAGCTGGCCAGGTAAGTTTCAGGTTAGTTTGCACCAATTCTGGTTTTTAGGTACCACGTAAGTGGCTTGGCTTTTAGCGGCATTCATTGCCATAGTAACTCACACTCGACGGCTAACCTGCTCTGAGGCAGGTTATGTTCTGGGTTAGGGATCTCAAACTGAAGTTGGACAAATTAGGGGCCTGTACCATGAAGGTAGCTGAACAAATTCAGAGTTACAGGATTATTTTTGAGTTACAAAACCAAACCTCCAACCTGGCTTTGTTGGAACCATGATGCTGTTCATCAACTTTCTTTGTCAACTCAGGCTTTGATCCTGAGTTTGTGGAGCGCGTGCACATAAATGTGTGACATCACTGGCAAACAGCCAATCAAGAGCCTTGCAACACAAAGCAAGTTTGATTTCCTTCTCGCAAGAGACCCAGTGATATTCAAAACTAAAGGTTAAAGACTTGAACAGGTAAGGTCAGATTTTCCTTTTTTTTATAGTTCAATCTTTTGATACTACAACTTATTTATATTACATGAAGATTCCAAATTTATTATAGGGTGAGATGTAAGATGGTTTTTATTCTGGAAATTACAGAAAATTAAATAATTGTAATGTAAATATATATATATATATATATATATATATATATATATATATATATATATATATATATATATATATATATATATATATATATATATATATATAATGGATCCATGCTGTGTGAGATGAAAATAAAATAAATTAGAGTAAAATCAAATAAGCATTGCTTTATGTTATTGCACTTTATAATTAAAATATATTGTATATAAAATATAAATAAAGATGTGTGACATCAATCTGGGCCCTCATGAACAGGAGACACATGTGCTGAACACATCTAAAGTAAACTCATCCCAGAACAAAACCTGTTCCAGAGCCAGTAATGTTCAGAGAATGGGTTGGTATGGCTACATACTCTGAAAAGTACTTCAGTTTTAGGATCCAAACATTGAATTATATGTTTATGTATTCATAATCAAGACTTATCACATAACCTGATTCTGGAATACAGCAGAGTTCACTTTATAATACTTTTAACATAAACAGAGCTTTTCAAGAGACTTCAGAGTTTGACAGCAGTAGATGCACAATTCTAATTGTGCATTAAATAATAAAACAGTATTTACTCATGACCCTGACATAACAACTTGAGTTTCATTAAATAAAACTGTGCATATTCAAACTCCAGACACTATGTCAGAGTAATTAAACTAAATTTTCTGGATAGATGGTTATTCACATCATACACATATTTTATCTTATAGATCATAAACAGATATCTTTACCTGTGAGAAGTGCACAGAGAATGATCCGTCCCAGCAGACACATGTGACGCTTATCAACCATTTTCTGTTTCTGTCAGTCTTTCTCTTCACTCTATAATTAAAGCTCTTGTTTTTAACACCATCAGCTCATCCTGTGGGTGTTAACTTCCTCTGATCTCACATTTCATCCACACTATACTGATGAAGAAGTTTCTATAAAATATAGGGTACAACGGGGCTAAAGACCCACCTCTGTGTATCATTTAGTTTTTAGAAGTTTAGCACCTTTAAATAAAATAGTACCATACCATATATTACCAAAAGAGGTTCCCTTATGATAAAAAGCCAAATAACAACTATGGAGCATAACTTTTGTTGGATCAATAAAGTTCTATATGGCACCTCTTATGGTTCTACATAGCACCATTTGACAAAGTGCTATATGGCACCTGTAGAATTAGGTGCTAAATAGCTCTAAAAGTGGTTCCTCTATGATTACGAGCCAAATAACTGCTTTTGGTGCTATATAACACCTTTTTTTTAACTGTTAAGAGAAGTTGTATGTTAATTGTGGGCATGAACAGAGAAATATGAAAGTTTCAGTGGTGCTGAAGCACCCAGGGGAACGCGGAAGCTGGAGAGAAGAACCGCTGAATCGTGCCATCACACCAACACCAGCTGACTTGCTTTGAAAGCACTCTGGTGAAACCAGCAGACTAGATGTGCTCGGCTTCTATGCAAAAGTCTGAATGTGAGTTCCTTACGCTGCTCCTTATATACCCAGACCGCGGGGCAGAGCTCGCGATGCAAATTCCGCAGACCAAGGTACACTGTGTAACATTGGCTACTTTTGTTAACAATCGAAACAGCTGGAGATGAAGGTCAGACTGTCCATCTTCATTTTCATTAGTGTGTGTGCTGGTCTACCAGCTCATCTTTGGTCTGTCAGAGATCTAATTCATCACAGAAGAAATAGACACTGTATTTCAGTCTTCATCATCCTCCTCCTCCTCATTGACTTTCTTGATGTATTCTTCAACTTCAAATTCAAATTTATTTATTTGTATTCCTCTTTTTAACGCAATTTTGTTGCCCAAACTGCTTAACAAAATAATAGAAAGCATATACAAAGATTAAAAAACAATAAAATCTAACATAATTAGTAAGAATAAACCACTTTATGATCCAACCAACAAATGACAAATGACAAGCCTTTATCAGGCCATTACACATTGGGGTTGTTCCTCTGTGAAAGATCTCTATGTAGGTAAGCTAATGTAAAAAGATGATTTTTAGAGACTTAAAAACTTCTAAGGATGGAACCTGCCGAATATGAACATCAAGAGTCTGTGGTCTCCTCTTAAACCAGCTGGTGGCGCTAGAAGGAATTCTCTCAGTGAAATATCAACTGTACACTGCTTCTGTTTTCTCTGCAAACTTGTGCATACTTGTTTTTCTCTGTATATTAATTGGTGGCATGTTTGGAACAATAAGCATTATTTATTTTATGTTCTTTTTCTGTTCATTGCATCAGTGATCACATGGATAATATCTTGTGGAGTTTCATGTTCTGCTGATCCTCACTCTCACACGTCCAGGAAACCAGATCATCATATTTTGGTTATTTTTATATTCATTTTGCTGGTGCTTTTACTGTTCTTTATTATATTAAACCTTTTTATCTATATTTCAGATGTTTTTAAAGTCTTTCGTATTCCCATATTATCGATGATTGTACAGTAAATTAATTTTCCTCTTCTGTGTGTGCTGGTCTGCAGAAAGAGTCTCAGAATACAAACATCACTAAAACCAGAAGAGACTAGTTTAGTCTGAGGAGGTCTGGGAAGATGAGCTGGTTGTGATGCAATTATTATTGGACTTAATAGAGTCAGAATCGGAAAATAACTTTATCTGCTGTCAGAAAACAATATAGATTATGATTTTACCTTTTATAAGGCTCTTTAATTTTATTTTATACCAGCCAGTCTAATACATTGTTTTCTGTAATACATGGAAATCTAAAATTCACATATAAAAATTCAAAAAGATGAATGTGTCACAGCCACACCTTCTACACTCCCGGAATCGGACACTTACGCCACACCCACTCGTCCCCAATCACCCGAATTCTGAACTCCTGTGCATCATCACCAGAACCACATATAAAGCCATCAGTCACCATCACTCATCGTCTGGTCTTGCACCGATCTCCTCACTTGCCTGAACGCCATTATTAAACCTACCTGAACTCTTGAACCCTCTTCATCCTCGTCAGTCTTCCTGTCCCCATCGTCTTCATCTGAGCACCATCTGGATCACCGTTCACCATAAGGGAAGTTGTGTTGTCACCGTTCTATCCACGTGTCAAGATTCACCTGTGTCTGAAACCTCTGATTCACATTAAACTACCTTATCACTGAATCCTCTGTGTCCTCGTCTGTGTCTGACAGAAGACCAGACCGCATGCAGAGCTCTTCGGACACGGGCGAGGACCGCACCGCGGATCCCTTCACGCAACTGGTTCACGCTGTACGGTCCTCACTGATGCAACAAACTCCCCCTTCTTCACCGGCTGTCAACAACTCAAACACCGCTACAACTCCAGTCACTTCTTCAGTTGCCCCTGCGAGTCCCATGGCCAAACCAGCGACATACAGCGGCACGGCGGAGGATTGCAGCGGGTTCCTGCTACAGTGTTCCCTCTATATGGAATCCAACTCTCATTTATTCACCTCCGAACGCAGTCGAGTAGCCTTCATCATCAACCTACTCTCAGGTAAGGCCCTCCAATGGGCTGAATCTCTCTGGGACTCAAACTCACCTGTTTAACTTCTGTTCCCAGTTAAAATCCGTCTTTGGCCATCAAACTTCTGCATTGTCTGTCCATGACCAATTATTTACCATTCACCAACAGAGAGATGAATCTGTGAGTGATTATGCCATACGCTTCCGTACTCTCGCTTACATAAGCGGCTGGAATGAAACTGCCTTAATTACAGCATATCGCCACGGATTGAATGACAAGATACAAAGTTTGATAGTTGTGTACGAAGACTCACTAGGACTAGAGAATCTCATTCAGAAATCCATTCGAGTTGCCCAGAGACTCACTGCCTGTCATCCGCTAACTCCCGCTGTACTTCCTCCGCCCGCTATACCATCTGTCGCTCCTCCAGCACCTGAACCCATGCAAGTGGACTCTCACCATCTGTCCGCATCGGAACGTCAGCGGAGGATCAACGCCGGGCTATGTCTCTATTGTGGGGGAGATGGACACCTCTTACCATCCTGTCCAGTTCGACCTCCACGCCCAGCGGTGAGTACCATCCATATACCTCCTCAAACTGCTCATCTAACTAAGACCTGGGTTACTCTAAGACACCTTTGCTCTTCTGTTTCAGTACAAGCCCTCCTCGACTCCGGTTCGGCGGGGAACTTCATCAACCGGCAAACCTTAACTCGTCTCAACGCCAAACATCACCGAAGCCCTGTCGAACTCAAAGTAACCACCATAAAGGGAAAGCCGCTGGGCAAAGGTCGTGTCCACTATTTCTCCCCCACAATCATCCTCCGCATGGGACTCCTGCACGAAGAAGACATCACGTTCATGGTGCTGGAGGAATCCACCGCAGACATCATCCTGGGACGCCCCTGGCTTAACCTCCACCAACCTCACATCCATTGGCCCACTGGCGAGATCCTGAAATGGGGAATGTCCTGCCATCATACCTGCATCACTCCTCCAGCTAAAATCCCCAAGGTCAGTCCTCCCTTAAGGAAGTCTTCCCTACCGGTCCAGTCCACATCAGTGGAGAGCCCCGACACGAAGATGGATCATATCATCCCTCCTGAATATCGGGCGTTCCAGGATGTGTTCAGTAAGCGGTTGGCAACGAAGCTACCACCTCATAGGCCATGGGACTGCGCCATTGACCTCCTGCCTGGAGCAACCCTTCCTAAAGGACGAATTTATCCCCTGTCCATCCCGGAGCAGAAGGCCATGGAGGAGTATATACAGGAAGCCCTCGCTCAGGAGTTCATCCGACCATCTACTTCCCCTGCCGCTTCCAGCTTCTTCTTCGTGGCCAAGAAGGACGGAGGCTTGAGGCCGTGCATCGATTATCGCCACCTCAATTCACAAACCGTCAAATTCAGGTGTCCTCTTCCCCTGGTCCCAGCGGCGTTGGAACAACTACGCGGAGCCAGGATCTTCACGAAACTGGACTTGAGGAGCGCCTACAACCTAATCCGCATCCGGAAGGGGGACGAATGGAAGACCGCTTTCATCACTCCTTCCGGGCACTATGAATACCGGGTCATGCCGTATGGGTTATCCAACAGTCCATCCGTCTTCCAAAACTACATGAATGAAGTCTTCAGAGATTACCTTAACAAGTTCGTAATTGTCTACATCGACGATATCCTCATCTACTCCACATCCAAGCAAGAACATATCCATCATGTCATCCTCGTACTGCGAAAACTCCGGGAACACCACCTTTACCTCAAATCCGAAAAATGTGAGTTCCATACGCCCTCAGTCCAGTTCCTAGGTTACATCATCGACCCATGTGGCGTGAAGATGGACCAGGGGAAGGTGGACGCCATCACACACTGGCCTCAACCCAGCTCCATAAAAGAACTTCAACGCTTCCTGGGCTTTGCCAACTTTTATCGAAGATTCATCAAGGACTACAGTTTACTCAGCTCCCCTCTAACTTCTCTCCTCCGGAACCGGCCCAAGTCTCTGTCCTGGAACCCCGAGGCCACTGAAGCTTTCCACCTGCTCAAACAAGCCTTCAAGACCGCTCCAATCCTCATCCACCCTGATCCCAGCCACCAGTTCATCGTGGAAGTGGACGCCTCATCCACCGGGGTCGGAGCAGTCCTCTCCCAGCGGCAGGGGAATCCACCACGACTCCATCCATGTGCCTTCTTCTCGAAGAAGCTATCCCCGGCGGAGCAGAATTATGACATCGGTAACCGTGAACTACTGGCCATTAAGCTGGCTCTGGAAGAATGGCGTCACTGGCTGGAGGGAGCCCAGTTCCCTTTCGAGGTGGTAACCGACCACCGGAACCTGGAATACCTCCGTGAAGCCAAAAGACTGAATCATCGCCAAGCTAGATGGGCCTTGTTCTTCACGAGATTCAACTTCAAGGTCACCTATCGCCCTGGCTCCCAGAACAATAGAGCCGACGCCCTCTCCCGTCTTCATCAAGCAGATCCCGAACCCGAATCTCCAGAACCAATCCTCCCTCCAGCCATGATAGTTAGTCCTATCCAGTGGAGTATTGATCATCTGATTGCACAGGAAAACCTTCAACACCCTGCTCCGCCGGGAGGTCCAGAAGGAAAACTCTTCATCCCCCCTCAACATCGGATTACCCTCCTGGACTTAGCTCACACCTCTCCGGGCTCTGGACACCCAGGCAGGAGGCGGACCCTCTCGCTCCTACAACAGCGTTACTGGTGGCCATCGATGGCTCTGGATACGGTCCGCTACCTCAAAGGATGCTCCGTCTGCGCCATAGCAGACACCCCTAGAAGACTCCCGGAAGGTAAACTGGTGCCTCTGCCCATTCCTGAACGTCCATGGACCCATATCGGCATTGATTTCATGACTGACCTCCCTCTCTCTCAAGGCTACACCTGTGTACTGGTAGTGGTCGACAGGTTTTCAAAATCATGTAAACTCATCCCTCTCAAAGGACTCCCCACTGCGTTCGAAGCGGCAGAGGCACTATTCCACAACGTCTTCCGTCACTTTGGCATCCCAGAAGATATCGTCTCCGACAGAGGCCCCCAATTCATCTCTAGAGTCTGGTCAGCTTTCTTCCGTCTTCTAGGGGTGTCCGTCAGTCTCTCCTCGGGATACCATCCTCAGACCAACGGCCAGACGGAGCGTAAGATTCAGGAGCTGGGGAGGTTCCTGAGGATTTACTGCCACCGTAACCAGGACTGTTGGAGCAAGTACCTACCCTGGGCCGAATACGCTCAGAACTCCCTCCAGCAATCTACCACCGGGCTCACCCCCTTCCAATGTGTCCTTGGATACCAACCTCCGCTCTTCCCATGGTCAGGTGAGCCCTCGCAGGTCCCAGCGGTAGATCACTGGTTCTGACAGAGCGAGAGGGTCTAGGACTCGGCTCATGTGCATCTCCAGCGGGCAGTGCGGAGGCATAAGGAGCAAGCGGACGCTCGTCGAGGACCCACGCCGCAATACTAACCTGGACAACAAGTCTGGCTCTCGACGAGGGACATCCGCCTCCGACTGCCCTGCCGTAAGCTGAGTCCCCGATACATCGGACCATTCACTATTGAACGGCAACTGAACGAAGTGACCTATAGACTCCAACTCCCTGCACAGTACTGTATCTCACCTTCATTCCATGTCTCACTCCTCAAACCCTTCACTGAACCTTTGTCTCCTCCATCCACAGAACCTGGTGATGATGCCGTACCTCCTCCTCCGGCCATCGAAGATGACAACGACATCTTCCGGGTGAGAGCTATCCTCGACTCTCGACGACGGGGTCCTCAACTGGAGTACCTTGTGGACTGGGAAAACTACGTCCCGGAGGAGCGTTGCTGGGTTAATCGTAACGACATCCTGGACCCCAGCCTTCTCACTGACTTTCATCAAGACCATCCAGACCGCCCCGCTCCCCGTGGCCGAGGTAGACCCCGTCGTCGCACAAGATCCCAGCCGTCAGGAGCCGCCCGTGGAGGAGGGGGTACTGTCACAGCCACACCTTCTACACTCCCGGAATCGGACACTTACGCCACACCCACTCGTCCCCAATCACCCGAATTCTGAACTCCTGTGCATCATCACCAGAACCACATATAAAGCCATCAGTCACCATCACTCATCGTCTGGTCTTGCACCGATCTCCTCACTTGCCTGAACGCCATTATTAAACCTACCTGAACTCTTGAACCCTCTTCATCCTCATCAGTCTTCCTGTCCCCATCGTCTTCATCTGAGCACCATCTGGATCACCGTTCACCATAAGGGAAGTTGTGTTGTCACCGTTATATCCACGTGTCAAGATTCACCTGTGTCTGAAACCTCTGATTCACATTAAACTACCTTATCACTGAATCCTCTGTGTCCTCGTCTGTGTCTGACAGAATGTTTTATTTTTTTTCTTTATTTCTTACTTTTTTGTCATTTTTACAGTGATATTCTCTGAATGTTAGTGTATTTTGTGATTATATTAAAGTAAATATCGTATTCATGCAGGTTAGTTTTAGAGATGAGAGCTTGCTCAATTCCCTCAATTTTAAGAATTGAATTGATCAGTTTGAAGAAGATGGCTCACAAGATGAAATACTGTTTAGAAGTTGTGAAGGGTGACAGTTTCACTGAGAGTCAGCTCACGTGCATTTAGTTATTATTCAAACTAAGGACAAATGTAGGCTACATTACACAAATTGTTGCATACATGCCAAAACACACACATGCAAAAAAAAAAAAAAAAGAAAAAAAAAGAAAAAAAGAAATTAAAATCATATAAAATAAATTAATTGTATTTCATCTTTGTTTGAAATAAGTACGATGTGAATCAAATCTATAATCTGTAGAAAAAACTAAATGTGAACATCCATCCATGAAAACTGGAGCAAAAGCATGTCGTAACAATTCAAACTGAAATAACCACTAATTTGGCAAAACAAAACATTTAAAAATCGAGATTGTTTAGGAGAAAGTGTGATGTACAAAGTGCTTGAAGAAGCTTCAGTTTTTGACGTCTTGTTCAGAAGTGAGAACGAGCTGCTCTTGACTGGTTTCTGGTTGTCAGTTTTCCACTGATTATCAGTTTTATCTGCTGGTTTGTGCTCAGTGTGGTTATAGTTCTCATCTCAGCTCTGACTGTGGTTTCACTAATAGATCTTTATCATAAGAATCTGAAAATACATAAATGCATGTTAGTTCTGCTGCAGGTCTGTGTCTATTACATTAACATGATCTTTTCTAAAATAACTTTCAGGTCACACTTGATTTTAAGGTCCAGTTCTCACTATTAGCTAACTATTAACTATGAAGTTTGCCTCCTTATTACTGCTTATTAATGGATAATATGGTAGCCTGGTATGCATTGGTTAGGATTAGGGATGTAGATATATGGTCATGCTGAATATGTGCTTGATAAGTACTAATAAGCCAATATTCGATTAATATGCATGCTAATAACTAAACTAATAAATGGTGAGAATTGGTTCTTATAATAAAATGATACCCGTTTTTCTTTTGTTGTTGTACAATCTACAGATTTTTTTTTTCTTTTTTGTTCCCAATAAACTAATTTAATCATTTATCTGCTCATATCATGACAACTTTTAACTGTTTGGATTTCAGAAAAAAATAAAATCCTTACCTACCCTTCATTTTTTTCTCTCTATTCTCTCCAAGTTTGTATTCTTCCTCACTCCTGGTTGTTTCTCACTGTGATGGCCGACAACGTGGCCACACAGCAAGGTGGTAACTAAATCACACACACAGACATGAATCTTTTTCTTTAATTTGTTTACATGCAATTTTGTACATGCAAAAGTTTATTTCATAACTAAACATTTTAGTTGCAGATCACCTTATATATATATATTTTCATAATAAAGACAGACACATATTTGGTTCATTTTCACCACTTTATTTCTAATTTACACTTTTACCATACATGACTAGTTTGGGTGCACACTTTTATGAGTGGTATATTGTGCTAACAGTTATTTCTTTTGAGTTTAAGTTACCTATGTGTGAAAGGCAGAGGTTTGACACTGTCTGGGCAAAGCCAGTGGCCGCCATTTTGTTCCAGTGGTTGAGCCCATGTTGCAGATTAGCTGGGGGGATGTAGGGTTGTTTTTTTATTTGTTTGTTTTTGTTTATTTTAATTGTTTATGTATATAATTAATTTGTTTATGACCCATGTCTTTATTTTTTGTGAATTAATTACAGTATTCATTCTAATTGGATTTAATTGGTGTTTGTTGTTCTTGGTGTGCATAATGGACTAGTCCTTTGTGTATATAAGTTTCCCGATGTGTGGCATTTGGGAAGCCATGTTTTTCTTTGTCTGGTTTGTTGGTTTGATTATTGTTCAGTTTTGATTCTCTTTAGTTTACATTTTTTATGGACTCAGACCTGACTTTATATTCATTCAGCTTTCCAAGTTATTTAATTTGTAATTTTGTCTGGCATTTAATACATTATTTTTTGGTCGGAAATCCTGTGTTCTTTGTCCTTGACTGCTTGGTCCCTCACAATCACTTATAGCTCTGATATCAGTGTCTGTGTGGGGCCTCACTTAAATATGCTCTAATCAATTCTGTCCACTTAAAGTTTTACACTTAAAACTGATTACTCACATCACACGAGACTCGAGTCATTTCAGTGACCATGTATCAGGTATATAAAGCTCTGGATGAGCAGCTGAATGTTACATCCATCAATAGAGCTGAAGGTACATGTGAACACAATCAGAGCTGTAGATTTAGCTAGGGCTGATGCAGACATGACTCTACTAACTTACTGAAAACATTAAATGTTTCATTAGTAATAACCTGTTACTCAGAATAAAACTACAAATCTACACTGGATTTATAGAGTTGCTACAAAATTTGTTTACTTTACTTGTGTAAATACTTTTATACAATTATGGAGATTATTCATGCCTCTTACTAAAAAAGTCAGAGCTCAGATATGAGAGATAAGATCAAACCAGCAGATAAACCAACAACCAGAAACCACCAGTAGAAAAAAAGAAAGAAAGATAGAGCAAAGACACACAGACAGTATGACAGATGAAATCAAATCGAGTTTGAAAACGTTCTTACAGTATGTCATGAGAACAGTGCTGTAGAAATCTGAATATATCTGACAAAAACAAAATTGTGTTTTCACTTGAAGTTATATGAAATGTCATATAATACATGTCATGCATAACTATTTTGTTGTTGTACATTAAGGTTTAAAAAAAAAAGCGAGGACTTCAGAATTGTTTAGGCGTTCCTCCACTACACCTCGAGAAGGACTATTCTTCTCCTTCAAACTGTCTACCATCTCTGAAGATGCTGCTGAAACACTCAGATCTACAGTCTCAGTAGTAGTTACAACATTAATAGATTAAAAAGGTACAGGACTCACATAAGGTTTCAGCAAGTTAACATGACAAACCTGTGTTTTCTTACGTAGAACAGGAATGCTTAAAAAAAATAGTTATTTGGATAACACTTAGTGATCGTATAGGGTCCAGTAAACCTAGCCTGGAATGGACCAGACAAAACGGGTAATAAAGCAAGTACTTGATTGCCTACTTGAAAACTTCTGGACTTAACATTTCGATTAAAACAACCTCTGAATCTTTTCCTTAATTTTTTGAGAGCAATAGCTCTAGCTTCATAGAGTCTATAACAGAAACTACTCACATAGTCTAAAATATTCTAACATGGATCAACTGTTTTCCACTCATCTGCCAGGACAGCAATAGGGTCCCTAACAGCGTGTCCAAACAATAACTCATTAGGGCTGAAACATGTGCTTTCTTGCACAACCTCATGAACAGCTAACAGCATCCAAGTCCATCCTCCCAGTCTCAGTTCAGTTCAACACAATATGATCTCAAAAGTGACTTAAGGGTCTGGTGGAATCTTTCCAGTCCTCCCTGGCTTTGAGGGTGATAGGCACTCAAGATAGTTAACCCTAACCCTAAGTTGTTTATCTGCATGAAAACTTTAGAAAACTGTCTAGACATGTGAGCTCAGCACTGCTTTACAGCCATTACCAGAGAAACCTCCATCTCTCCTGCCCTTAAAGGGGAAAAGTCGTGACCTAGTGGTTAGAGAGTTTAATTCGAATCTCGGGCTGGCAATACCATGATTGAGGTGCCCTTGTTCAAGGCACTGAACCCCCAACTGCTACCTCAGCGATGCAGCATAACTGGATGCCCACTGCTCCGGGTGTGTGTTCACTGCTGTGTGTGTGCGTGCACTTTGGATGGCTTAAATGCGGAGCACGAATTGGGTCTCCATACTTGGCTGTATGTCACTCACTTTTTCACTGAAGCGCCTCCAGCTGTGGTAGAAAATTAATTTGCAAATATATGTATAAATGGGGGCGGGTGGAGTGCCGCCACATATAGAGTGTAAGGCTGTGGGAAACACTGGTGTGAAATATGCATGCTCAGCCTTTGATCACGGTAAAGGTCCAACATAATCAACAATCAACTGGGACTCTTTCCCAGTGGTCACGTCTTTAACATTAGTACACGTTCTAGTTCTGTTGGAGAAGAATTTTCAGAAGGAAATAAAGGTGTCACTAAGAATGCTCTCAGGTTCATTAGGCACACATTTCTTAGCCATCACTTGAGTTATCACACATACAGGGAATATATTTAGACAGTCAGGAGACCCATCTAGTTTCTCTATATCAGAAACTATGATAGGTGGGAGGCCAGCATCTGACTTCTCCCAGACATTTCCCATGGAAATGTAGAAATTAAACCAACAGGTTTAACAGCTTTCTCTTTCTTTTTGAGAGCAACACAGTCTGAAATTTTATGTCCTGGCTTTCTAAAATAAAAGCAAACCATCTCACCTTTTGTTCATATGACTGAACTATTGTCAGCTGAAGTGTTTGACACAGCATTCTGATGTACAACCATATTTGTATTGTTCTCAGAGACACTTAACATACATTTGCTTAGATTATTTAGGTGACTAGTAGACATATGATGAGTAAGAGCAAATTAATCTTCCATTAGAGCAGCATCGGACAATTAAGTCACTTTGTGTTCATTTACAGTAGATATAACATAAAAGAACTTAGAACACAATTTTTAAACTCTTCCAGAAGAATGAGCTCTCTAAGCTGTTCCTCTGTTGCAACTTTTACAGATGAACACTCCTGGTCAAACAGATTTTTTTTATCTCTAGAAAACTCAAGGTATCGGTGGCAGTGTTGGCGCAGTGGATAAGACACATGCCTTTGGTGTGAGAGACCTGGGTTCGAATCCACTGTGAGACACCAATGCATCCCTGAGCAAGACACTTAACCCCTAGTTGCTCCAGAGGCATGTGACCTCTGACATATATAGCAATTGTAAGTCGCTTTGGATAAAAGTATCAGCTAAATGAATAAATGTAAATGTATGTGCACTTCTCAGACTAATGACTCCTGAATTTTTGACAGTAGGCCTCAGGTGCCAATTCATAAGCATAGAAAATGGCAGACTTATAATTTCATAGTCACTACTTCAGTAATCAGCGCTGAATACACCTCCTGTGCTTTACCTACTAAAATAAACTACAACAGCAGGGTCCAGAACTCTCTAGGCCATTTCAGGGACTCAAAATATTGGAATTACTTCTCGACATCCTCGCTAAGAATGGTGGCATTAGTCATTATGTTTTATAAACATCAAAAACAGGTATAACATGCACATCAGCTGACACAGGAATGGGAGTTTCAACACTTTTTGCTTTTAGCTCTTACTCAAGTTTTCTTAACTGAAACTATTTATTTCTCAAATTTTAACTCATGGTTACGTAACTCAAATTGCTGTTGTAACTTCTTAAACTCAATATCATTTTCTAACTCTTTTTGTTTTAGCGTGCAAATGTAATGCTCAGCACAAAATGTTTTCTCATCAACACAACTGTTTCTCCTGCAAAGAAATCTCACCAAACTTCACATATGCTCAGGGTCATAAAGAGGAGAGGTTAAAGATGTGTCAGGGTTAACAGGTGTCATGAGACACCACTAAACTAGTGGTGCCAGTAAGCTAGAGCATTGGAGCTCCAAATCCAATCAGCCACTTAGCCAGGGATCGTCACATACATGCTCCAGTTTAAAACACTTCCATATATAAGACTTACCTCAATTCATTCCTCAAATTATCTTTATATTTTGTAGATATCACAAACACAGATGCGGAGAAAACAACAGTGTTACTTTAAATGAAAATGAGAGACTTCAGTTCCTAACTATAAATGGAACTAACTAAACCTACCTGATCTACAAAGGTGTACCAAGAGTCTATCCCCAGCTGAGATTACAATCTCCACCCAGAATAACCTTCAAAAATAACAAAGGCAAAATAAAAAACTAAAATAACAAAAAGTGTGTCGATTGAAGGATTATAAACCCAGCTGAGGACACTCTAACTACCCGAAGTCTCCTCATTTACAAAGGCAAATACACTGAAACACCACAGGTGCATCTCATTAAATTGGAATGTCATGGAAAAGTTCATTTCAGTAATTCAACTCAAATTGCGAAACTTGTGTATTAAATTCAATCCACACAGACTGAAGTAGTTGTTGGGAACTAATCTTCAGCAGAATTCTTTATTGAGAACACGCTGTGTGGCGCTGTAGTCAACAAAAGTCTAACTAGTCCTTAAGACATTGTAATTTCTATACATTTCAAAGAGGCGGGATACACAGAGGTGGAGACATCCTAAACAAAGCATGCAAATGCAATACAGGGATCGGCCTGTTACTGGCGACTTTTCTATCTTTGATCTTGTCAGCATAACAGTGTCATTTAAATACAGAGGTGCCTGACAGTATCACTTCCTGACAGAGCCTATCCAACATGAATAATACAAAAAAATCTCAAATAAATTAGCAGTTTAGACTAAAGATGTTTAGACTTGCCCAGGTCCATTTAAAGAATGTTTGTGTTAATTACACAAATACAATGTTTTGCATAACCAGTAATAAGTCTGGACTAAATCGGCAGTGTTTAATTAGCCTACTCAGCCCATTTTTATAGTAGACCTCATTTCTATGTGAAGCAATATCTTCTGAAATATCAACAATCCACACAGCAAACGGACTTGGCCCAAATGTGGCCTGGTGTACGGTGTACATTTTAGGACATCCTCAGATCTCAGTCATCAAATGAAAAGGCGTCATGCCTCAGACTAAAAGGCTTCAGTCATCGGACAAAACGGCATCGCGTCTCTGACTGAAAAGCTTCAGGTCTCAGGAAAAACGACGTCAGGTGTCAGGTCTCATACAATTAACGTTAGGCATCAGACGAAACAGACTCAGAAAAAAAGTCATCAGACGAAACGGACTCAGACAAAAAGTCATCAAACGAAAAGGACTCAGGTGGAGTATCGCGTTGCCCCGCCCCATGTGACGTCACACGCACGCCGTTCACAGGAAGTAGTAATGGTTGATTGATGGCAAAAGGAGGTAAGCAGCGTCTGATATTTTATATTTTAACAGTTTTATTCAAATGTTACACTAATTAAGTTATATAGGAAAGAGAACATGCTTTTCGAGAGTCTTGTGTGCACGTTTAAAAAGTTAGTTAGCCATATTGCAACTAGCCAGCTTTTATTTTGGCCAAGTAGTAAAATTACCCTTACGAAAAAAACATGATTTTACTATATATAAAAAAAACCACACACACACAAAATTAAATCATGGTATCCACAGATTAACCATGGTTTTGCTACTCACCATAGTTTAACCATGGTGTTTGTGGTAAAACTGTGGGTATACAAATGGTACGTTAATCATTACACTAAAAAAACATGTTACTACACTTTTACTATAATAAAACCATGGTCATTTTACGTCTTGGTAAAGCAAATTCTTTCAAGTTATTAGATTGAAATCTTGGTCTAATTATAACATACCTGTATGAGTCTAACACCAGTTGTTGAATTAAATGATTTTGTAAATACAATGGTTCTGTCTTATAATTAAATATATATTTGTTTGTTTCAGTCAATCAAGTTATCGCTGACATTTTCTGGGTAAGCGTGGCTATGCTGAGCAGGACGATTACCTGGATTCACTACCCATTTAGATTTCCAGGCAACAAATAAGCTCCTCCATGCCAGAGAATTACTGTTCGTTCAATCAAAACCTGCATGTCATCCTGGACTGTACAGAAATCTGCTGTGAAAGCCCTACATCACTGAAACTCCACTCTGAAGTTATAAGTGCACTACCACATTCAAAGGTCTGGTTGGGGTAGCTCTGTGTGGTGCAGTGGAGATGTGGTTATGGCAGACAAGGGGTTCACTATTGAATATATGCTCTCCAGTATTGGTGCTAGACGGATCATTCCACCTTTCAAATGTGCCAAGCAGTTCAGCAAACAGGACTGTGAAAAAACACAGGACCACTGCACGCCTCAGACTTCTGGTGGAAAGAGTGATTCGAAGGGTCAAGGAAATACACATCTGGGATTCTGTTGTGCCACTCACCTTGTCAGGAAGAATTAATCAGATCTGGCATAATTGCTGTTTTATGGTTTATTATCAGGGACCAATGTTTCTTGAGCAGTGAATCTATATTATTACAATAGTAGTGTTACAGTGTTAACATTTGATAGTAGTTTTTTATTTATTACATTTTTTTACCTTTTCAGTTAGTTGCAATGCATACCTACCACCATTAAATGTGTTTTTCCTTTTTTTATTGTAATGTAAAATTGTATATTTTGTATAATGAAATTATTTAAATAAAATGTCCCTGAAAATAATTTCACAGACACAATGAAATAGTTGACAATGAAAAGTATTTTTATAAAAACTCATGAAAAAAATCTTCTTTGTTATATCACACAATGTATCAAATGTAAATATACGCAAGTAGTAAAAGAATATGCATATCATATACATTACAGAAGATTTCATACAAAAAGTATTCACCTTGGTATGTACATTTATCTAATTAATAGCAAGTACAATATATTTATTGTTATAATTTGTGATGTATCTAATATGTTATCAAAGATCTACTACAAAATATGCTACATACTACTCAACTACATAAAGTATATATTTACTATGAATGTAAAAATAAATCTTAGGTTCATACTATAATATGAACAGAATCTGTCCATTCATACCACTGAAAGATACACATCCAGATAAACGTTATAACAGTACTTTCATTGATGTTATGAAGGCATCATCTCGCCAGATCATCTGTATTATGAAATCTGATTGTGTGTCAGTCACAAAGTCACACCAGTGTAGACCAGTCACTGCAGTCTGACCTTGTACCTGCCAGTAGTACTTATGGGTCTCTTTAAGTTTGGCTAGTCCTCTTTGAATTTTCATAAATGGAACCTGAGCAATGTTTTCAGCAGAGGTGCTTTTTACCTCCACTAGTCCAAACGAATGTTTCAGATGGATCATGCACTCGTCCGTCTGGCCAAATTTAAAATTACAGCCAAACTGAAAACCAAGCACAGGTAGTGGGGGGAAATTAAGATCAGGAACACCTGCAGCTATACGGGGACACTGGAATGAAAGTGGACTGCCAAGAGGTACAACTCTACTTTTGACATGCCCTCAAGTATTTGCGGCAGCAAAGGCTTGGGATTAATCTGACGTAGTTTTGCACCAGAAGCCAAGACATCAGCATCTGGAAGGGGACCTAAAGAAATGAACACAAATGATGAGTCATGAAGACATTAAGCTATAGCTGTGCGCACACACACACACAAACAGAGTTGTGAATTACCTGTGTAAGCCTTTTAATTGGGTAGACTTGGTTCCATTCTTCCCAACTGATTCTGGTTTCAGGACACAAAGTTCACTCGCTGCCTCTGGATGAACTCCCTTAATATAAAATGAATACAGTAATAGTTAAAGATTGTTTACTGATCTTGGGTGGTTTTCATTTATATATTTGTTACTTAATCTGCACTCTTGTTCATTATTAGTATATGATGTTTAAATGTTTACATATACTTTCTTTGAGTTAATAGTTTTCTTACCAATGCAGAAAAAAGAAAAATACATGCCTGTGCTCTTGGACGATGCCATCTCTGTGGCTCACTTGATTTTATTCATCTTCTTAGTTGTGTTTCACTCCAAGATAAAAGCATTAGATGCTGTAAACATTTTTTTTCCATTTGTATAAGGATATTGTATAACATCAGTGAAGAAGTACATTATCGATTAAACTTAACGGTAACACTTCCTATGAAGCCCGTATTTAAAACAAATTATAAGAGAATTCTTATGGCATTATGATGAATGCATAATGTATTAGAAAAAAAACTTTGTAATATGTCATATCATCTCATGAGTAATCATAACAACAGTTTTAATGTGTTATAATGTTTACTTATTTGTGGTTATAGCATTTAAGATTATGATTTATAATACGCAATGAATATAATGCATCCACTTAACTTACAATAGAATGTTTCCCTTAGATATAATACAAGTCTCATATCTTGGCATTATTGTTTTGTTACTTTACTCAAAGCAGGCAAATACCACTATACATAATTACAACAATAATAATGAAAATAAAAATATTATTTTTCCTTAAACAACCAACATATCAAATATCTGATTAGATGAATGTGTAATATGGCACTTTTGATTTTAACAATATTTATTGTAATATCAATAAGATAGTAAGATACTGTATATATTTTAAATAAATAATGTCACGATATAAGACTTATAAACCATTATAAAGTTAAATAAGTATAAGTTTTATACGTATAATTGTTATAATTATTTATGAGATGAAACAACAGTTTTTCTATATTTAATGCATTGTGGTTTTATTATAGTAAAAGTGTAGTAACATTGTTTTTTTAGTGTAATGATTAACGTACCATTTGTATAACCACAGTTTTACTACAAACACCATGGTTAAACTATGGTGAGTAGCAAAACCATGGTTAATCTGTGGATACCATGATTTAACTATATCGACCATGTGTTTTATTTATTTATTTATTTATTTATTTGTGGTTTTTGATAGTAAAATCATGTTTTTTTTCGTAAGGGTAATTTTACTACTTGGCCAAAATAAAAGCTGGCTAGTTGCAATATGGCTAACTAACTTCTTAAACGTGCACACAATACTCTCGAAAAGCATGTTCTCTTCCCTATATAACTTAATTAGTGTAACATTTGAATAAAATATAAAATATCAGACGCTGCTTACCTCCTTTTGCCATCAATCAACCATTACTACTTCCTGTGAACGGCGTGCGTGTGACGTCACATGGGGCGGGGCAACGCGATTCTCCACCTGAGTCCTTTTCGTTTGATGACTTTTTGTCTGAGTCCGTTTCGTCTGATGACACTTTGTCCGAGTCCGTTTTGTCTGATGACTTTTTTTCTGAGTCTGTTTCGTCTGATGTTAACGTTAATTGTATGACACCTGACACCTGACGTCGTTTTTCCTGAGACCTGAAGCTTTTCAGTCAGAGACGCGATGCCGTTTTGTCCGATGACTGAAGCCTTTTAGTCTGTGGCATGACGCCTTTTCATTTGATGACTGAGGTCTGAGGATGTCCTAAAATGTACACCGTACTGGTGAAATCCATGCGGGCCAGATGTGGACAAGATCTGGGCTGAAACTGTTTGCTGTCTGGGCTCCTGTCAGCATTGGCATGTGCCCTTTCAGCCAGAGCTGGGCCATGTGTGGCAATGACGGCACGCCGTGGATCAGGCAAACAATATGAGGGCCGATTATTGGTGGGAGGAGTGTGGCCCAGATCAATCCAGTGATACATGGCCCCAAATCAGCATAATTTGTGACCGATGATAAACAAGATAAATACAATATTGCATGATAATGGTTAAATGATCACATACAATTTAATGAAGTGTAGTATTGTTAAAATATTATCTTTGGAATGACAAGTTAAAACAGAATGAAAATTATAAGCAAATCAGTTAACTGCATTCAACTGCACTTATTAATAATTTTATAAAATGTTATATTATTTAACTATTATCATGTAATATTAATTTGGTTTACCATGGGACACACACTGATCTATAATAGAGAGTGGGGGGCACATAATTTTTATTAGTATGCTGTCATGCACAAGTATTAAATGATCATGAAAGTGTCTTATTTTTATTTAAATCCTCTGTATGTACATAGAATATTTTATTAATGATGTGTTTACTGAATTTGGTCCTTAAAAAACACTGCCTTAACACATTAAGCCACGTCACATGTTGTCCATAAGGTATTCTATGGGAGGAAAATGTTTAACGTGGAATTAAATGCATTGCATTCTTCCCAGACAGCAACATAGTGTTGGCCCAGATCCGGCCCACATCTGGCCATGTGAAATCCATGCGGGCCAGATGTGGGCCGGATCTGGGCCAAAACTGCTTGCTGTCTGAGTTATTATGGCTTTATTTTCTAGTCTGTACATAGTATTAATTACTACTAATGTGTATACTGACTTTTGTCTTTTAAAAACACTTTGAATTAATACATTAAGAGAGGTTTAGCACTTTACTAGAATCTCCCTGTCGGGTCGTTACTATAACAACAATCATTCTATCATAGTGATTCAATAATTTTCAATCATTCAATCATTGTTAAAAGAACCACTTTTGTAAATGACATATTAGTAATTTTTAAAGCTTTATATGTTGAGATTTATTCACTGGCAATGTATATACTTAAATTAATGCAAATTTAATATGAATTGTAATCCATATGTTATTAATATGATTAAAAAATTAGCAGCAAAAGACAATTTTGACTCTGAAATCATTGTACTCTGCTGTAATTTTGTAATCTACTTTAATTTGATGTGACAGATATGGATGAGTGGCTTAATTGAATTATATGTCACTTTACTCACTGCTAATTTGGGTTTGCAATCTCAAATCCTGAATAATACCTGCTCTGAAGCAGGGTAGTCAAGTAGCCTAAGTTACCATGGCAATGAAACCCACTCAAAACCAACCAACCTTCTTAAGCCCGAAAACTCAGAATTTGCTCAAACTAAAAATGAACTTACTTGGGTAAAAACTGAAACTGGCTTTGTGCTACAGGCTACTGCTCTCACTGTGTTGGACAGAAAGGCCATTCCAGAGACTCTCACTCAGCTCATTATAGTAATGAAGGCCATCTCCGAGCACCACATCTTTAATTTTAGTATTCTTATTTCTCTAGTTTAATTTTAGGCTAAAATTAAAAGAGCTATTTAAAGACATGGACAGGAACCATATGCTTATTTTGAATCACATTATATTACATGGTAATTTTCACATCCATAAATGTACACTGTAGTAAGTGGTCTACCAAACCCAACATTTTCCTATCAACAACAAAATGAAGCTTTCTTCTGAAACGTTGCAAAAAACTTTAAGCCATATTTGGACTATGAACATCTACAGCGACTCAGATTTCTTGTTTTAATTAAACACGTACACACACACTATTTTCTTTGTGTGTGTGCGTGTATTTGTTTATTATTATGATTGAGCATTATTCATTCTGTGTTTTTTTAGTTCCCTGACGATACGTCACTCATACTGCATCTTGTTAAGGAAAGTCATGACATTTGCCAAGTATGGTAGCCCATACTCGGAATTGGTGCTCTGCATTTAACCCATCCAAGTGCACACACACAGCAGTGAGAAGAGAACACACCCATGTAGCAGTGGGCAGCTAGAGATCTAGTGCCCTGGGAGCAACTGGGGGTTCAGTGCCTTGCTTAAGGGCACTTCAGTCATGGGTATTGAGGGTGTAAGAGAGCTCTGTTCATTCACTCCCTTCTATCTACAACTCGTGCCACACTGTTAAAAATGATTTGGGCTTTTAGTCAGAGGGACTATTTTTGTCAAGCTGAGAGAACTCATTGCCCATTACAACAAAATAAGAAGTTGCTACAACTTCAACTTGCAAAAAAGTGCGTAAACTCATTAAAAACCTATAATAATCTGTTCAGTTCACTGCAGAAAATAGGTCAAGGTGGACATTTCAACCAACACGCATGCGCCCGCAGTGACGTCATGCATCATGTTCAACCAGGGGGGCAGGGTTTCATATTTTTTTGAAGCACCCCTGGGCACCGCCATTGGTTAGCGGACCCCCACCTGCTATTAGCATTCCTTTGACTCCCATTCATTTTGGCGTCACTTTGACAGCGACTAACTTTACATCTGAGGCATTTAAAGACTCCATTTGTCCATTCAATATTTCTAAAGAAACACGAAAATGTATAATGTATAATGTATATTGTATCTTATGTTGTGGCCCCGTAGAAGCAGTTTTTGTTAAAAAAAAAATAGTCTAACGATCGCGTCATAACCAGCGACTCTCTGTGGCACAGTAGAGAAATTACCGTATGGACAGGAGGAGAAGCTCGCAGGCAATCTTTTACTATCTATGAGGCAATCGGGGGGATGTGGAGGCATGAAGTCAAGGGAGAAGCCCATAGAGAGTCCATTAAATAAACGGGACAAAATTATTCAACAACGTCTGCAAGATTTGGAGGGGTGATTTAGATTTCTCTTTGCACAGCTGTTAGAAGACTTACAGGTTGCTCACGTGACATTTACGTCATCAAGTTCAGTTTGAGTCTACACACTACGCTCGACCCCCAGGAAGTGCGTGCTTCTAATTGACTTCACTTGTCTCCGTTGAATCCAGTGGGGACGCTGTGTCCATTTCTTTTACTGTCTATGTGTTCAACTCTCGGAAATCTGGGCTGACCGCCATCTTTTTTTCCTCGGACCCGAGCCGTTCAAATAAGTACATTTAAAATTGTTTTAACTTAGTTAATCTGTTGGTAATGTGCATTCGTCGTCTAATGTCTCTCCGTCTCAAATGATCCGTAAACATAACCTGTGATACATTTATCATGGTCATTCATTTTTAGGAAATATGTTAGCATGTTAGCGCTGGAATGTCACAGGAAGTATTTAATGTAGGGTTGAGCCTCATATTCGACATTAACAAGTATTCGGCACCGATAATATACTCTTATACAAGTGAAACGATGCGAGACCTGTCCTCGTTATTATGGAAAAATGTGTGAACAGTGGGAACATTATACCCAGGTCAACCCGCCAATTTACGTGACGTCGCAACTCGTACAAGAAGCTTTGCTTGCACTCAATCATCCTGGCACAGCATTAACAGACAGCGAGATGACAGAGCAACTCATGGTCCATGGGGAAGGAGTGCAAAATAACACTGACCACTGCCGTAGTGTATGGACTATATTTTTCATGTTGAGTTAGATGCGTATATATAAACACATAGTATTTAAACACATTGTTTTCATGTATAGTGATATGTGTACCGTTACACTCTGTATCCATGGCAACCCCCAGCAGGTGGGGTGAATGGTCACGCAGGGTTGGGGGGGTGGGGGGTTTGGGGGGTAAAGTATGAAGAGTTACAACAACTTAAATTTGAAAAAAGCGCGGAAGTACAGTAGGACTTCATCAAAGTAATGGTGATTGGAACCCCTTTGGTCATTGAAGATGTGAAAGATCCCCTTCCAGTTTCCTACAATGATGTTGCCATTGTCATTGAGGAAAAGATTGTCATGCATCATCTTGGTGATATACCCAACGTTTTTGTCAACCTGATGGGCCTGCTGTACATGCTGAACCTTGACTATCCAAAAGAGACGAAATATACTTTTGAGGTGAGTCAGTGCTTGTTCATGGGAATCGGGTCTGAGATGTGCACTCCCAGGTTCAACTCTCTAAAGAATAAACTGCTCAGTTAGAGAGATGGCTCAGGAGGATGTTTCTGTATTTGGCCATGAGGAAGTATTGCAATTTTCTTGCCATTTGTCCACTATGTAGTGAGAGGAAATACATGTAAAGCCCTTCTGTGGGTCACAACAGTTTATGTTTTTTATGTTCTAACAGATGTCTATTGCTCTCTATGGAGGAAATGTGTCTTGCAGACACTAATTTGTATTTTATGTTGTAGAGCAAACATGTATCACAGGTTATGTTTATGGATCATTTGAGACGGAGAGACATTAGACGACGAATGCACATTACCAACAGATTAACTAAGTTAAAACAATTTTAAATGTACTTGCTTGAACGGCTCGGGTCCGAGGAAAAAAGATGGCAGTCAGCCCAGATTTTCGAGAGTTGAACACATAGACAGTAAAAGAAATTGACACAGCGTCCCCACTGGATTTAACGGAGACAAGTGAAGTCAATTAGAAGCACGCACTTCCTGGGGGTCGAGCATAGTGCGCAGACTCAAACTGAACTTGATGACGTAAATGTCGCGTGAGCAACCTGTAAGTCTTCTAACAGCTGTGCAAAGAGAAATCTGAATCACCCCTCCGAATCTTGCAGACGTTGTTGAATAATTTTATCCCGTTTCTTTTATGGACTCTCTATGGGCTTCTCCCCTGACTTCATGCCTCCACGTCCCCCCGATTGCCTCATAGACAGTAAAAGATTGCCTGCGAGGTTCTCCTCCTGTCCATACAGTAATTTCTCTACTGTGTGACAGAGAGTCGCAGGTTATGACGCAATTGTTAGACTATTTTTTTAACAAAAACTGCTTCTACGGGGCCACAACATAAGATACAATATACATTATACATTATACATTTTCGTGTTTCTTTAGAAATAATGAATGGACAAATGGAGTCTTTAAATGCCTCAGATGTAAAGTTAGTCGCTGTCAAAGTGACGCCAAAATGAATGGGAGTCAAAGGAATGCTAATAGCAGGTTGGGGTCCGCTAGCCAATGGCGGTGCCCAGGGGTGCTCCAAAAATATGAAACCCTGCCCCCCTGGTTGAACATGATGCATGATGTCACTGCGGGCGCATGCGTGTTGGTTGAAATGTCCACATTGACTTATTTTCTGCAGTGAACTGAACAGATTATTATGAGTTTTTAATGAGTTTACACACTTTTTCCAAGTTGAAGTTGTTGCAACTCTTCTTACTTTGTTGTAATGGGCAATGAGTTCTCTCAGCTTGACAACAATAGTCCCTCTGACTAAAAGCCCAAATCATTTTTAACAGTGCATCCATTGGTCTGTGCAGTGAATATAAAACAAACCAATGCCTTGGCCGCAGAGCTGCACTAGCCTATGGGGGTAAAGCCCACAAAAGCCTGTCAGAATGGGTGGGGTCATCTAGATATATAAGCGGCACATCACCATAGGATCCTCAGATTATTCTCCTTCAGCGACGACTACAGATCTTCTCTCTACGAGACTGAGAAAGCCTTCGCTGTGATCAAGCCTCGCAGTGGATTGAGAGACCTCTTCCTGCTCAGTCATTCTTGCAGCTTCACGCCACCTTTGCACCTGCAGCAGCAACATCTCTGGTTCCCTGCTGCTATCCAGTGGATTAAGAGAGCAGATTTAAAAGTGCTAATTTCCAGTGTTGTTTCAAATGCTTCACCGTCTCTGTCACACTGCAAGCTGCCCATGCTGAAGCTGTGCTCTCCGATACGGAATGTCCTCGTTGTGAGGATATGAGTCTCACTCTGTGTCTGAATGAAGGATGAATGGAAGAGCTAAACAGTCCCTAAACAGCTTAAACTACTGTTTCAACTATTAAAATAGTTCACTTTTTATGTAATAGCAAAGTGATTATGTTTCATTTCGTTTTTTTTTTTAAGTAAATTTAGAAAACGTTTGAGGCATTTTTTTTTTGTTTGTTAAATTTATTTATTTATTTATATATTTATTTTTTTAAGTAATGACCAAGCTGCCAGCGGCAGACAGTGAGCCTACTGTACGTTTGATCAATTTAGCCTTCTCAAATCATTACGACTTGTCTAAAATTAAATTCATAGATGTAAAATAGTTGAAGCATATTGCAATTTTTAAACGTTAAACCTAGATAAATGTGTGCTATAACTAATAGTCTGTGCGGAGACGCTTCGGGACATGGAGATGCCAGCGTGATCCCTTGCATTTTGTTTCAGTGGATACACCGTCATTTTTGCTCATAAGGGTAAGAGTAATACATCATCCATAACTGCAAAGGGTCTACTTTTATTTGTGTTCACTCACAATATCAACAAACTGTTATGCTTTCTGTCATGTCATCTTTAACAGGAGTACAAAAATGAACCGACACTCACAGACATGATAAATAAATCTATAGAAAGCTTTAAACGACTACTTAATGAAATAAAACAAATTGAAATCAGAAACTCTTTCATTATAATTATAATCCATAAAGTTTTCTCTCTAGAGGTGCGTCTAATGGGGAAATGGCGAGACAGGCAACTTCATCCTTGCGACACAGACTCAGAAAACACTAGTTTATCAGTAAATAATTCAAATATCTGCTTACTATTCCCCCCGTCACATCTATGATAATTACTTTTGCCGGTGCTTTACAAGCTTAAGCCTATTGAGTGTACTTGAACAGAGAACTGTTCAGCTGCGCTGCTGCTGCGGGACACTAAACATTGTCAAGTCACTCTTAACAGTCACAGCAGCATGGTCTTGTGTTGTTTCCACCAGTGTAGCAATTTTGTTTCATCACTAATGGAGTCTAAAATATAAAAGTAGGGCGAAGTCTAAAACAGGTGAGAGGATGCTCAGGCACTACGCCGACCCGTGTCTGACAGTGAATAGTTAGAACAGTCTCTTACAGAGCATCATGGAGGAAAAAAATAGCATCTGCAGTGGAAGGTTTTAACCCAGTCCTCCTCTCTTCTATCACTATTCCCGATGTGCTGAAGACACGTTCACTGCTGCTGCTGCTGGCACGGACACTAAACACAGAGCGAGCCAGTCTTGACATTTGCGGTAGCAGGGTCTCGTGCTGTTTCCAACAGAGCAGCACATCTCATCCATCACCTTCCATGTTGCCCAAAATTTTGCATTTCCTCTGGTGTTTTTTTTTTTTTTTTTTACCGTTTTAAGCTGGCCATCTGCAATTTTTCTCTTACTATTTTCCATTATTTGCACGAGGTGGGTCGCATTGACGGAAAACCTTCTGTGTGCGTGCATGTGTGCATGCATGAGACTGTCATGTCAGTCATATGTCAGTGTAATTGTCAGATTATGAAAGTTACAATGTTATGAAATGTCTTTCGGTGTTTGTTTTTTTATCGTTGACCTCAGCTTCTCATTTTTTTTTTATTAATGTCTAAAAATATAAAAAGAATGATAGCCAAAAAAAGGCCCAAGGCCCGGCCTGCACGTGAACTATGATGTGAAAATTGGCCCGAAGTCCAGCCCCAGGGGCGTAAATAAGTCGGGGCCCATCGGGCTCGGGCTGAAATGCAGGGCTTTAGTGTCTGTTGTTGAACCACAGGGAGACTTTCAGAGTTGCAAAGACTTTTTCCCCTCTCGAACGGCTGGTCACACAGGTACAACCTATGATTTTTTTTTGTCGCACCATTGTGAAATTAGGTTGGATGTGCGACTAAAATGGTCGCACTCTAGAGCCCTGTGTCCATAGCTCCATGTATGTGGCTCTTTCCTTTGCCAAGAGTACGCTGTCTCCCAGCCAATGGATATTATTCCTGGGAACAGTTATTGGTTTACCCAAATGAGGGTGATATGCACGCTGGCCACAGCAGCTCGTGGCATCATTAAGTGTTGGAGCAACTCGCCCTCTCAAAGCATTTCAGAAGGCCAGCTTCACATCAACTGGCTGGAAATGCTGGCAGTATACTTAGGCCTTCAAACCTTTCTGGCAGACCTGAAAGGTCACCATGTCCTGGTCTGTTCAGACAGCATGACGATGATGTCCTATATAAATTTCCAAGGCGGTCTCTCCTTGAAGTGCCTCTTTACACTAGTGGAGCGCCTCTTGGTATGGGCTCAACACAACTTGTGCTCTTTATACCAGGCAGGTTGAACCTAGCAGTGGACATGATGTCCTGGAACAACATCTAGGAGGAGTGGATGATCCAACCGCAAATGGTTCAGGAAATCTGGAGATCTTCATCAGGGCAGAGGTCAACCTCTTCACCTCAGAAGACAACTCTCATTGTCCAACTTACTTTTCAAAGAACAGGGACGCCTCTACACTTTTCCTGATTGCTCTAATCCCACAGGTAATTGGGTGAATTAGGAAGCATGGTGCTTCTGGTGGCCCCACTCTAGAGGAACCAGCTCTGGTTTTCAGAGCTGTGTCAGCTGCTCTCGGCATCCCCATTGCCTATTCCACTGAGGCGGGATATCCTCTCTCAGATTAAAGGGACATTATGGCACTCCCAGCCCAAACTGTGGTCCCTGCACCTTTGGCCTTTCAATGGGAAATTATGAACATCCCCAAGAGCATGCTAAACACTATATCTTAACCCTCTGGAGTCTAAGGGTATTTTTTTTGGGCCTGGCAAAGTTTTGTCATACCCTGACATTTGTACTTTTTTCAGTTTCTTATACACATCTAAATGGCTAAGGTCTAGTCTCAGTGTAATCAGCACAAACTGGGCTATAATAATATGTGAGCAGCATGTATGTACATTATTGTGTTTTTGAGAAACAAAAATATGCGTGGTTAGTGAAAACTAAAAATGTTAAATCACTTGAATAAGGCAATAAAACATATAGAACATTGGTTCCCGGGACTTTTGAGAAGTGCTGCTACAAGACGCCGTTATGCCCTTAAATGGTATTTCTTCTCTGTCTGGTGTACAGACCCAATCTCATGACCCAATCTCAAACATGTCTCTGATATTGTCCTTCCTGCAAGAGCTGTTGGATAAGGGCTGTTCCCCTTTCATGCTCAAGGTTTATGTAGCAGCCATAGCAGCCTTTCACAGTCCTATAGCTGGCCAATCTGTGGGCAGGAACAACTTGGTGGTTCATGTTATGAAGGGATCTAGAAGGCTCAGCCTGCCTCGCCTATCACTGTGCCTACATGGGATCTGCCCACAGTGTTGCTCTAAAGAGCCCTCTATTTGAGCCACTACAATCCATTTACCTTCATTCTCTGACATTTAAGACTACTCTGCTGCCAGCATTAACATCAGTAAAGCATATGGGAGATTTGCAGGAGCTATCAGTGAGCCCCACCCGCCTTGAGTTCTGGCCCAATGACTCCAAGGTTGTCCTGAAATCAAGGCATGGCTATGTACCTAAAGTGCTCTTGACTCCGTTAAGAGCACAGGTAATTTACAAAAAAGTTGTGCAGTAGCTGGCTGAGTCTCGCTGTCCTCGTTCACAAGATTTTATAGGCCGGATGTCCTGACCTTACAGGTCTGTCCTTTCTGCATAGCAGGGCACTTTGTCTTATGACTACCAGTTTGGAGATTGACTCCTTCAATCTATGTTCGAAGTATGTTCTTGGCCCTCAGTGAGTTCCCAGGCTGTACTGATTTTTTTTTCTGGAATGATTATACAAGGCCGCGCTCACCTCTCTAAGTTTGGCCCTATTGCCACTTGCAGGGTTTCTTGGTTACTTGGTCCCTCTGTGCACGGGATTTAACTGGTTCCCCATAAGCATCTTTAACAAGATGCAGAATAAGTGTTACTAACGTAACCTAGGTTCCCTGAGATACGGAATGAGTACTGCATACTTTGCCATGTTATGTAGCTGCATTACTCAGTCGTCACTTCAGTTGAATTAACCTGAGGATCCTCTGGCGATGTGATGCTTATTTTTTTAATAAAAAAAATAATAATAATAATTTTATTTAATTTTATTATTTATTAGATTTTCTATTTTTGACAATAAACATGCCAAAAAGAAACACAACAAACAACAACACATCTACCAATCCCTCCCACCCCACACCCCGGTATCTTTTTAATGGGGTAAAAAATGAACAGATAAGTCTACAGAAGCTGCTGTTGTCCATATTTTCAGTGTTGAGATTTGAGCCAAGTTCACCCGAGCTGTGGATTTTTCTATCATTATAATGTCCCGAAGTTGAAACAACCACTTGAATATTTCCAAGGTATGTGGTGGGAGCCAGTGTTGAGCTATGCTTAGAGAAGTCAAACTGAGAGTCATCATTCAGTAATAATACAGAGGGTGTCACTGGAATGGCGATGTGCCGCTTATATAGCCAGATGCCCCCACCCATTTTGGCAGGCTTTTTCGGGTTTTAACGCCATAGACTCATGTTACTCTTTGTTTTATATTCACTGCACGAATCAATGGGCGTGCAGTTACACTGCATTTCTAAAAAAGGCTACAGTCATTGGAGAAATAAGCTTATTTAACAAAACCCAGTACTCAGTCCATATCTCAGGGAGCCAAGGTTACGTTAGTAAATGAGTTTGTTACTCTTGCATTTGTTTTATTATATGTTTATTATACTGTTTGCATACAATTTCTTAAGAATGTATTAACTTTTATGATTTCATGATCCTTTAACAAGGAGCATTCCAGCTTCCATCTTTTTTAGTATCATATGTACTGTATGTAAAACTAGTCAAAACAGAAGAACACTGAGCTTGTAAAAGCTTCAACTTAATTTATATATATAAGGTATACAGGTATGCTAAGTATATATCCGCGCTAAAATATCAAGGATGATATTTTAGCTCCCAACCCAACTTTGAGAATAGAGTAACGGCAATATTTTTTTTTTTAATCGGCCAATAAGATTCTCATTGGGCAAGAGTCCCAAAAACGACCCACCACTAATAAATATATATATATACAATAATAATAATAATAAATTACTATTAGTATGAAAATGGCTTACCTCTCTATCTTTCCATACCTTGGAAGGGGAATTTTTGTAAGAAGTAGCAGGCAAAGAAGGCACTTAAAATAACTCGTTCTTATTTAATCTACTTAAAAAGAAATTATGCAAATAAGACCATGATTGTCGTGCAAAGTTAGAGTCAGGCGGTTCTTCTTTCAATTATGAAGGCATTGGGATTCTCACAATGTAAACTGTTGAACCATATAAGTAGCTACCACTCACCGTTGTGTAAGATGTTCTCTGGTAAGCGGCAATTCAGCTGTGCAGTATATTTACCACTAAAATATTTAAAATATTGCTTATTACTTATAAAGGCCTGAATGGTTTAGCACCTCAGTATTTGAATGAGCTCCTTTTACATTATACTCCTCTACGTCCGCTACGTTCTCAAAACTCAGGCAATTTGATAATACCTAAAATATCAAAATCAATTGCGGGCGGCAGATCCTTTTCCTATTTGGCGCCTAAACTCTGGAATAACCTACCTAACATTGATCGGGAGGCAGACACACTCTTGCGGTTTAAATCTAGATTAAAGACCAATCTCTTTAACCTGGCTTAGACATAACATACTAATATGCTTTTAATATCCAAATCCGTTAAATGATTATTAGGCTGCATTAATTAGGTAAACCGGAACCGGAAACACTTCACATAACACCCTAAGTACTACACCATTAGAAGAATGGCATCTACGCTAATATTAGTCTGTTTCTCTCTTATTCCGAGGTCACCGTAGCCACCAGATCCAGTCTGTATCCAGATCAGAGGATCACTGCAGTCACCCGGATCCAGTACGTATCCAGACCAGATGGTGGATCAGCACCTAGAAAGGACCTCTACTGCCCTGAAAGACAGCGGAGACCAGGACAACTAGAGCCCAGATACAGATCCCCTGTAAAGACCTTGTCTCAGAGGAGCACCAGGACAAGACCACAGGAAACAGATGATTCTTCTGCACAATCTGACTTTGCTGCAGCCTGGAATTGAACTACTGGTTTCGTCTGGTCAGAGGAGAACTGACCCCCAACTGAGCCTGGTTTCTCCCAAGGTTTTTTTCTCCATTCTGTCACCGATGGAGTTTCGGTTCCTTGCCGCTGTCGCCTCTGGCTTGCTTAGTTGGGGTCACTTCATCTACAGCGATATCATTGACGTGATTGCAAATAAATGCACTGACACTTTTTAATAATTATAGTAATAATAATAATTCCTTACATTTATATAGCGCTTTTCTAGGCACTCAAAGCGCTTTACATAGTCAGGGGGTATCTCCTCATCCACCACCAGTGTGCAGCATCCAGCATTTAACTGAACAGAGATGACATAACTGAATTCAATTATGAACTGACTTTAACTATCATTTTGCATTATTTACACACTGTTTTCCTAATGGATGTTGTTCAGTTACTTTGACGCAATGCATTTTGTTTAAAGCGCTATATAAATAAAGGTGACAAGGTGACACTAGAATAGTGGATGTCTGGACCTCATGCCACCCTTATGGACTCTGTTTCTGACAGTTCGGTTCTTCTTACAGTCATTTGCACCAAAGCAGAAGGTACTGAGTCACAATCACCTATAACTGGAATGACTGATATCTGAAGTTTAATTGACTCTGTGTTACAGTGTGATGATTAAAGTGTTCCCTTCCTTCTTTGAGCAGTGTATGTGTGAGTGGGTTTTCACTGAATTATGCATTTTTCTTGGTAACTAGTCAAGTAATAAGTTTGATGTTTGATCTCTTACTGAAAGCCCAATCAGAGCTCAGATATGAGAGTGTAAATCAAACAACCAGGAACTAGTGGTAGAAAGAGGAACAGACGGAACAAAAGAAGAAATCACCCAAGATTGGAAACGTTCTTACACCATGAGCACAGCACTGTAGTCATCTCCTGAATACATCTAGGTAAGACGATTATTGTTTTTAAGTCATTAAAATGAACTGAGCTTTGTATCTTCTGAAAGCAGATTAGCATTTTCAGTGAAGATACTCCCTCTCTTATTTATTCAATAACATATTTTCAGCTGGATATTTCAAAGAGATCAAAGAGAAACTGGAATATGGAAACGTATCCATTTAACTGGAAGCTGAATCTTGACCGGCTGGAGATGAAGGTCAGATTTTCCATCTTCATCATCATCAGTGTGTGTGCAGGTCTACCAGCTCTTGCTTGGTCTGTCAGTGATCTAATTCATCACAGAAAGAATGGACACCGGATTTCAGTCTTCATCATCCTCCTCCTCCTCACTGACTTTGTTGAGCTTTCCTTGAGTCCCTACATACTGATAAAAGAACTCTTAAATGAGATCCCCTTCTATATGGATTGGATATGTTGGGTTTGCTGGGCTTTGTGGTGGTCTTCAAGAGTCTGTGGTCTCCTCTTAAACCAGCTGGTGGCACTGGAGGGAATTCTCTCAGTGAAATATCCACTGTACACGGCTTCTGTTTCCTCTTCAAACTACATTATAATTTTCTACATAATCATGTTTCTCTGTATACTTTACTGGAGGATTTTTATGTTATTTGAAAGTCATTGTTTTCTTTTTATTGTTTTTGTGTTGATTGTGTCAGTGATCACATGGATAATATCTTGTGGAGCTTCATGTTCTGCTGATCGTCACTCTCATACGTCCAGGAAACCAGATCATCATATTATGGTTGTTTTCATATTCAATCTGGTGTTGCTTTATCTGCCCTTTATTCTAATCTTATTTTTGATCTTTACTTCATTCTTGCATAAGATTCATAATGTTTTTTATATTCCTTGGCTGTTAATAAGTGTGAGACTAATTTCAGATCCTCTCCTGTGTGTGCTGGTCTGCAGACAGAGTCTCAGAATACAAACATCACTAAAACCAGAAGAGACTAGTTTAGTCTGATGAGGTCTAAAGTCTTTTCTTTAGAAAACTTTACCTTACAGCATTACAGAGCATAACATTTTACTTTTCACTGCATAGTGTTTCATATAATTAAATTCTTAATTACATCAGAAATACAGTATATGACTTTCTTTTACGGAAGTAAAAGTAATTCAAAGATTTACTTGAGTTCAAAAAGTACTACATCTGTAATGTTCTTAAGCATTAAACTCAAGTAAAGTATTATTACTTATTGCCTGTCTGTGGTTAACACCCATGCATAATTCTTCTCGTATGTTTTTTCTTTTCCACATCTTGTGATCTTATTATTAACTGTTTATTAACTATTATTAATGGCTATCTTTTATTTTACTGTATAGTAACCAGTCTAATAGATAATATTATGTAATAAATGCAACTCCAAAATCTACATGTAAAAAAAAAAAAAAAAAAAAAAAATGTTATGTTTTTGTATTTTTATATTTAATCTTTTGTAAACTTGTTTTTTCCCCATTAAAATTGCATCACCAGTTAATGTTGAAATATTGAAATAATACAAACATTTCAATTTCATTTTGATATCAAAAAATTTAATTATTATATGATTAAATAGAATAATTGATGATTAAATGATAATATGATTATAAATGAGAAAAAAAAAATAATGAAAAAAAGAGAAAAATGTAGTTAAACAGAAGCAACACAGAGAGTCTGGTAAGGAGAATCCTTAGATCCTTCACAATGGTAATGTCACTAAATCTTGTCATGGAAACATTGTTTATTTGAAAACGAATCTATGGTAATGTTAAATGTACAAATTTTATAATAAAAAGATCTTTATAATTTTTTTAAGCAATAAACAGCATTGTGTGTACACAGGGCTACACGCGGACTATAGCTGAGTGCATTTTCTGTTGGAGGATCAAAGAGATGAAGTGCACAGAATGCTTTCAATTTTATATATTCATATTTTATTATTTTACTTTATCTTATGAGTTATGTTAAAACCCTTTATATAAAGCATGTCTCATGTTGAGGACAAACTGAATTATGCACTTTCCTGCAGTGTCCTCAATTATTATTTCAGAAGTGCTCATATAAGACTACTGTATATTGTTAGTTCATGCCTCCACAATGGATAATTAAAGTCCAGCCCTGGACACCAGATCTTGTCAGGAAAAAATGTCTAAGAGTCAAAACCGGTAAACAACAAGTCTTAATTGGTACCCAAAACTCTATTAACAGTCTTCTATCAGTCAAAATGTTGACTGAGTAAAGCTAGAGAAGAGCAGAAGCAGGAGAGGAAGTAATGATGGTAAAAATTTGCTTATTTTTATCAGTTTATTGAATAGTTTTGCAATATGTTTCATTGCTCAGACTTCTGATGTCTGGTAAACACAAATCCAGGATGTAATGTTATATAAAAATGCATCATAACATCCCATCCAGATTATTTATATTAATAAAAACATTAAATGAAAAATGATTTATCATAAAAAATGTATCATAGCATCCTCATTAACACACTGTCGGATTTCCCTCAAAGAACATCTCAGGATCCAACTTTAAACATAGTTTGCTGGGAAGGGAAGAAGATGATACATGCTTTTGCCAAACTTCTCTTCTCATTCTCTTCTGTAACCATGTTAAGTCTGTAAAGATGTTTTCAACATGGTCTGCCATGATGAGATCACATGACCAACTTAATGTTACACTTTTATCATATAAAGCCCCATACAATACTTTTAATTACTGAACAAATCAACCATGGCTGATGATCTCACAAATGTAGATGCTAAATACTTGATGCTACATAGAGTAATGTTAGGTAGATAAATAACAGTAAGATAAATTAAATACATTAATTAGGTTTTGCTGCTATATTCACTGACTCTGAACAAATCTTAAATATCGTAAACTATTAAACAAACTGGCAAAATGGTTAACAGAGAGATTTTATTTATTTGAATGTAGCTCAGAAATACAATATTTGAAATAGTACATTGAGACCCAGAGGACTTATTAAAGTCAGGGCAGTCATTAAATTTAAACTGACATCTCATCAACATTGGGTTCTCTGTGTGTTTGTGGTGTCTGAAAATCTCTGAGACTTTCTCTGCAGACCAAAACACACAGAAGAGGATCAGAAATCACTCTCAAACTCATCAGACAGACAAGCATCACACACCAAGATATGGGGACTCTATACATGAATATATTCACAAAGATGAACAACAAGAAAGGTAAGTAGAACACAACAAATGTAACCATAGCAACAGTGAACACTGAATGTGTGCTTAAGCTGACAGGAATTGGAGAGGCTTTACAAGAGATTCTGAATGATACAGTCAATGAGATCAGATGTACCAAAGAATAAAATAAAAATGATATGGAAGAGAGGGCCAAAAATATGAGGATTAAGATATAACTACAACAACCAGAACACAGTGGATATTTCAGTCTCAAAACCCCCTCTAGAGCCACCAGCTGATGCAGCTGAAAACCACACCAATATAACACTGCCCAAAACAGGAAAATAATGTCATGGTCCCAGTTTATGTATCCTGTGAGTAGCTTTATCACTATATATACATTGAGGAGCAGTTGTATCAGGTCACTGAGGAGGAGGAGGACGATGAAGGCTGAGATGTGGCCTCTGGTCTTTCTGTGAAGATGCAGAATACGAAAAGCCCAAACCAGAGCTGGCAGACCCACACAAACACCAGTGATGAGGAAGACTGACAGTCCGATTTCTACGCCTGAAGAATTTGGAATTAGATAAAAATCCATTTGTGTTATATACAAATCTTTGTTAAACAGCAGTAGTATTTTCAGCAGATGTGTTAAAGACGTCCCAATCACTGTCGCTGTTTTTGTCCTTTGTGGTCACTTTGAGTTGCTGAAAGACGAAATGTAGAAAAGAGCAAGTGATTTACCTTCCTGCATATATATATATATATATGTGGTTAAATCAAATTTATTTATAGCGCTTTGTACAATTCAATGTTTTAATCCACTATTTCAAAGAACAGATACAACACAAATAAAGATTAAAGAAAACTGAAAAGGATACAGGGAGATAAAAGTTATTTTATAATAATATTGAAAAGTTCAAAACAGTATATTTTAAATGCACTAAATTGCACAATCATCATCACAGCATAACATAATGACATAATTATATTTTACATTTTAAACATAAGCCCTACCTATGTATGTAAAATATTACTATAATGTTGAGCTAATATAATTTAATATACATTTACAAATAGTACATTTTCCTTTATTTGCAACTAGTATGCAATGAAGTGTCTAAATACATTACATTAAGTTATTAATTATATTATATGTTCTTTATATTCTTTTAAAAGTATATTATTTCCATAATAAGTACACTTTTGTTTTTAAAAGTATGCAAAAGTGTCACAAAGGTAATTTTATATTTCTTAATTGCTGGCAAATCTTAAATATATACAATTAACCAAAAGGAGATTTGGCTAAGATATTTACAGTGAAATAAAATACATAAAATAAAATTGTACATTCATTACTAAAGAGAACAATATGCTCACCATATAAAACAATACATCTATATTGGTTATTTGAATGCAAACAATCAAACTAGAATTATATCAGATTCACAAGGTTAATACCTTACCTGAATGACACTGAGAGATGTCTTGAGATTCTATGTTCCGTCCTCTGACTCTCTCTCTCTCTCTCTCTCTCTCTCTCTCTTTCTCTTCTGGTATGAGTGTGAGTGTGGGGAGGTGGGAAGTACTTTTTTTGCTGTGTCTGTCCTAAACTGTGTGTTTCTAGTTTCTGTGCATTCTGGGCCGCGTGCTATCCACTTTATTGAGGAAGCATGTCTGCCCCATGCATGCAGAGGTTAAACTAATTTAACAAGGTAAAGGGTGGGGTCCGTGATGAGTGTGGAAGATTGGAGAGGTGATAGGGAATGAGAGTGAGCTTTCCGCCTCAAACACAAACAGTGTCATTGTAGTTTTTCTTGACATTATAGATACAGCTAATAAAATAGTTGAGCACCTAATAGTGAACAGTGGTGAATTTGTCCTTGTTCTGCCCCTTTCTCTACCAGCTAAGCGAGTCACTTTGTCAAATGTCCAAGCTTTTGTGGGTGATGATATTTTCATTAAGGCTTTATTTCGATATGGCATATTGGTTTCCCTGATCAAAAAGATCCCAGTCAGCAATGTGCCGCCTCTGATGAAACACATTGTTTCTTTAACTTTTATGATCACTAATGATGACACTGATCTGGAGATGTAGCGGTTTTAGGATTGAAGATTTTATTGTTATTTGTCACTACTGAAAATATACTCTTTTTGAATGTGACAATTTTGGGCATTTAATTTGCAACTGTCCTGAAAAAGTTGCAGTAAAAGTAGGCAATGTAGAAAGTGAGAATTCTGAAAGGGGTTATGCGGCTGGTGTTTCCGGTGCAGCTGCAGTGGTATCCCTGGGGGAAGGCTCGGTTGTGGGGGCTTAAGGTCTATCCATTGAGTCTGGAGAAGTCTCAGAAGAGGCTAATGTGGATCCTTTAGGAGTGTTGACCCTGGGAGAGCTTTTCAAGGCCCTACAAATTGTGGATTCTGGGAGGGCACTAGGACTGGATCGCCTCCCAGTTGACTTCTATAAGACTTTTTGGTTGGAGCTGGGAGAGGATCTGCTTGAGGTACTCAGAGTGTTAGAGGACAGGTTGTCTCTAAGTTGCTGAAGCGTGGTTATCACATTTATTCCAAAAAAGGGGACCTTACTGATAAGGTACTTTCTGAACTGGTTCCCTGTCTCGCTTCTTTGCAGTGATTACAAAATGCTTTCCAAAGTTTTGGCTAATAGATTGCCTGAAGTGATGGATCAGGTCATCCATACGGACCAAACATTGTGTATCCCTGGTAGATCTATTTTTGAAAATGTTTCTTTAATTTGAGATATTTTTCATGATTCTAAATTGATAAATTTAGATTGTGGCTTGTTATCTCTGGATCAAGAGAAATCTTTCGAACGAGTTAAATATTCTTATTTGTGGAACACTTTTGCTGCTTTTGGTTTCTGTAAAAAAAGGTGAAGGTATGATCAGAGTACTCTATTGTGACATTGACAGTGTACTGAAAATTAATGGTGGCTTACTGTATGTGCTCCTTTTCAGGTGTCAGACAAGGTTGTTCCTTGTCTGAAATGTTGTAATCTTTGGATATTGAGCCACTACTTCAACAAATAAGAATTTATGTGGCTTATGTTTACCAAATATGTGGTTACCACCTTGGGCTCATGTAGGAAGCCTATATGGGACTAATTGTGTTTGCCCTTGTCTTACCTATAAGTGTATCAAAGTGAGCCCCATATGTTTTCCGTAACCGTAACCAGGGGCGTGTCCAGGATTTTATATTTGGGGTGGCAAAGAGGGAGCAAATATAGAGTTAATACTCACCATATATTCAATTCCCTAACACCAGGGTTAGGGATTATAACTAGTTACATGTGATGGAATTACGTCATTTAATTACAAAATAAATGTAAGTGCAATCTATTACAGTTACTGAGAAAAAAATTGTAATTAAATTACAGTTAACTTTGAAAATGTTAACAGTTGCATCTGATTTTTTTCACACAAACACACACATACAGATTTGATTCATTTATTTCTTAATTGCACTGACTGCTTTAATAAAAGGCACCAACGCTTCAGGAGTTTTTTTTTTTTTTTCTCCGAAAGAGAGATGAACGAAAGCGGAGCTTTTTCAATGAAAAAATGCTCACAGTGCACAAAGATTGCCTCCTGAAAGACATCATGTGCGTGCTCTTCACCCAAACAAATGACGCAAAGATTGTGCGTCATCGGGTGTCAAATAACGCAGACACGGATGCACACATTGTCTAAACGCTTGCTAGTAGTCACCATGATAGACAGAGAAAGATCGCCCTTACCGTTTCTTTCAGATGCACTCTTCAAACAGAACAGTCAGTGAAGACAAGGAAGAGAATGGCATGTTCTCCCGGTGCCTGTTTATAGTTGCGCCGGTAGTAACGTCAGAGGCTGTCACCGGGCAACTTGTTGGTGTTTTTTCAATGTATATTTCAGACACAGGTCATGGCGAGGTGTTCCCCAATAGCGACCCCTAGAGGGTGCAATTCGAAATTCGAAAATCCCTTGAAAGGGAACTTAAAAGTACTGTTGACGGTTAAAAGGAAAGTCCACGTGGACATTGACTTATGGCAGGGGAGTGTATTGTAGGGTAACAAAGAGTAGTTATCATAAGAATTGCCTGTGTGTGAGTTGAAAAGTGTGGACCGGGAAAAAACACCATTCGTTGTTTGGTCGAGGAGAGAAAAAATGGGAAATCGGTTGTGTGTTGATCTGGTTGCTGGGCATTTTGGAGCAGTCTACGATCACAATGATTTCATATAGAAATATCTGTGTAGAGGAATCGTGCAGGCCACAGAGAAAGAGCGTGAGTGATATTTAATGGAAACGTTAGGTTTAGGACATGCTATTTGTGTTGTGTAGTGAAAGGGAAAGTAAACTAAACTCTTTTGTCCTTTAATAAAATAATATTAGAGGGGAGAATGGAGGCTCGTGAAGGTGCATGAGAGGTGACATTTGTGTGAATTTCTAATGTGATGCAACACCCAACGGAGTGAGTAACATTTATTTCATTAGTTTTTGATAAATATATATGTACACTCATGTAAAATGGTACACTAGTTGTATACTGTTTTAATGACAATGTTTCTTTGTATTCATTAATAACCTGTCCTTCGGAGAAGATGATAATAATAGCAATGTTAATTGAGATGTACAGAATATACAATGTAAAATGTGCTTATTTGAATAGTTAATAGTTGTAAGTGGTTTATGAGAATGTATATTTGATTATACATTTATGTTTGTTCTTCCTTCAGAAAGCATTATAAGCCACTACTGTTGTCTATCTTGCGGTTAAGTGCTCACATCCAGTTTATTTGTACTTTGTTTAATTTATTTCTTAATTGATTTATTATTTTGTTACTGGATGGCTATCCGTGTAAAGGGAAACAAAAGGGAAAAAAAAACTGGCCTAAGTCATTTAAGTAACTGTTAAAACTACTTGAAGATTATAACTTTGGTTTGTTTCTTTATATCTTTGGGGAAGCATGCTTTTGGTTGTGTTCATTCTCCACTGTTTAAATTTAATTCAGCTCAACTCATTCCCCACTGTTAGAAACCTTGATTATTAATGCCACGTCTTCTGCGTTGATGGCGTTGATTCTATGTTGATGGCCTCCTTTACTGCTACTCAGACTACTGCACAGTGTTTAGACATACTCATATAGAGTGAGTGTAGTGTGCATGCAACGTGATAGTATTTTTTAGCCAGTTAGTTTGTCAATTGTGTTTCTATTCGCTATTGTTGTTTGCACCGCTTGCCACATGTGCAGTTTATCCCTCTCTGTCAGCGGTGAAGGTTTAACATGTGATAATTGAAGGCTGACAGATAAGATTTCAGAACTTGAGACACATGCAAATTTAAAAATGAGAAAAGTAATAATGTGAAGGCTGTGGATACAGCTTTGGATGCAACTAGCTCAGGGAGTCCATTGTACATTGTTTATTTTCTGGTTACAGGGCCCCTGCAACATGGCAACTGGGTGACTATGAGGTGGCATAGTCATGGGTCAAAACACTGTTCTTCCATTCCGATCAACAGGTTTTCTCCACTCAGTGATGCATCCACTGAGGAAACTGATCACAGTGCTATAGTTATTGGTGATTATTTTGTACTGAACGTGACAATAGAGACACCACCCACCATAGTCCAATGTTTGCCAGGAGCCAGAGCTCCTGACATCTTGGCAAATGTAAAAGTTGTCAGGATTATTGACCTGTGTGTGTGTGTGTGTTTGCTCTCAATTACCCAATTTTCTCCCTCATGTTGATAGTGTTAATTTGATTCCAGGTGTATCTCGTTCCTTACAGATTATCATGTGTTTAAAAGCCCCAGTCCACTCAGTTAGTGTTTGTTGGTCCTTGAATTATATACTTGTCAGATGTTCTGTTTTCCCCGTGTTACTGTTGTGGATTATAGACTTTTGCTTTTACACCACGTTTATCTCTTGTTCCTCACACAGCAAATTTTGACAAAAGTGCTGGCTAATGGTAAATGTGAATTCATTAATGTTGTTATTCATGCTGGCGCTAATTATGTTTGACTTCACCAGTCTGAGATCATTAAAAATAATAATAAAGAGGTGTGTGAACTTGCGAGTATGTTATCAGACACTTTAATATGCTCTGGTCCCCTCCCTGCTTACCGTGGTGATGTCATAGCAGACTGTCTTCACTCAGTGATTGGGTATCTAAGTGGTCCCCAAAAAATAACATAGGTTTCATAAACAATTGGACAAATTTTTGACCTGTTGAAAGAGATGGTGGACACATGCTCCCTCCAATTTCTAAGACAAGTGGATTTTTAATTCAGCTTCCTAAAGACAAAAAAAAAAAGCAAAATACAATCTAATCTGTGATTTAGATTGTTCAGTGTAGCACGTTTCCAGCTGCTAAATTCAAATCTGTTTTAGCTGGCTGGCGCTGAGTCAGAGACATATGCGTTTTTACAGTGCTGCATTATAACCAATCACACATGATTCTGTTTAGAGTATGAGAGGAAGTGGTTAAGGAAGAGAGAACCTGCAAGACAGTAGGAATGAGGCAACAGGGTGCCTGGACACAATGGGACAACGCGATAAAGAGGAAAGTGACATGGAGCTGTGGAAGGCAGAGCTACAGCGGATCAGGTTTCTCATCCAAGTGGTATATGATGTGCTTCCCTTTCCAACAAACCTTCACATATGGGGCAAAGTGGAGTCTCCAGCATGCCCACTATGCTCCAAGCTTGGAACCCTAGAGCACATTCTGAGTTGCTGCTCAAAGACACTGGCAGAGGGAAGGCACAGTTGGAGGCATGACCAGGTACTGAAGGCCATTGCGGAAGTGGCAACTGTTGGTGGACTTGGAGCAGCAACTCAAGTTCCCCAACCACGTTGTGACTACCACTTTAAGACCAAATATCGAGTCCACCAAACATGTATTTCTGTTGGAGGTTACACTCCCCTGGGAGGACCGCTTGGAAGAGGCCTGGCCAGGTACAAGGGACTGGTCAACGAGTGTAGACAAGCCTAATGAAGAGCTAGGTGTCTCCCAATAGAGGTAGGATGCAGAGGTTTTATAAACTGATCCCTGACCAGAGCCTTCAGTTTATTAGGTATAGATGGGGTGATGAGGAGCAGAGCCATCCACAACACCAGTGAAGTGGCAGAGAAAGCCTCAAGATGGATATGTCTAAAGAGAGGAGATCCATGGAGGAAGGGTAGCTAGATTTGACAACTGGACACAAACTGTGGTCTGATCAACCAAAGCTGGGTCGCCTGGATGAGGGTGAATGATGTTGAAAGACCCGAAACACCCAATGAGTCCAGGGACATCCCTGAAGATGTGTCCAGTAGCATCAGATGATGTATTTGCACAAACAACACGTATCAGAATCTAATCATTGTCCAAATCGTACTCTAGATTTAATATTGTCACGTGGAATTGATGTTGATAGTGTTGAAATTATGCCGCCACGAAATAATATCTCAGATCATTATCTAGTCTTGTGCAAACTTCAAGTATGGTAGAACCATGACTTCTACCTCAAAAGACTGCCTTGTAAATAATCTTCCTGATTTATTTCAATTCCTCAGCATATCCAATAGCTCAGAACATTGAACTTGATGGTGTAACAGAAACTATGGACTCTCTCTTTTTTAGCATTTTAGGTATGGTGTCACCCTTATACTTAAGGAAGATTAAGTAAAACATTCTGACACCGTGGTATCATGAGCATATTCGCACCCTAAAGAGAGCAGCCCGGAAAATGGGGTGCAGTTGGAGAAAAACAAAACGTATTTCAGTTTACATAGTGCAGCGTTTAGTTTGACAGGCATTTTTGATTTAGTCTTTATCTTCTGAAGAAATTGTTTAAAAGTCATACCCACAATTTAGCTATTTGAGTTTTTCATAGTTTTAGTCTTTTGCTTTTTTTTTGTCAACTTTTAGGCATTACATTTAGTTGCCAACATTTATTTTGCTAGCTATTTTATATAAAGATTATTAATGACTGCTAGTTCCTCGTTCATCGTTCGACACAGCAGTCCAAAACAGTTAACAGATAAATGAGCTCTCTATATAAAGCATAATGACAGAAAGACAGATGTTGTGCTGAAAGATGCACAACACACATTCTTCCAGCCTATGAAGTCATTATGTACAGAGCATTTACAAAACAATAATTTGGGGACAAATATAATGTGATTTTATGGGAAACTAGCCTATGTGAGTGGCACTCTGTGGTGCAGCAGGATTTGGAACAGTCTTTAAATTTAACTTAATATTTTTAAACATTATAAAAGGAATGTTCTGTTATATTCTCAGCTATGTTAAAAGCAAACCTACACCCTTGAACCACAGTCAGAGCTCATATATGAGACCTGAGATCAAACCAACAGATAAACCAGAAACCAACAGTAGAAAAAAGAAAGTGCACAGACACACATACAAAGTGAGAGAAGAAATCAGCCAAGATTGGACATATTTTTATGATCACAGTGCAGCAGAATTATCCTTAATATATCTATGTATCTGAATAGAAACGTATAGGTAAGACCATTCTTTTTTTTTTTTTTCTTACTTTAAATAATTAAATATCAACTGACGTGTAATACAGACTAAAAAATGCAGGAATGTTTTCAACCTAATTATAGAGTTGTTTGTTTGTTTAGCTAACATTATGATATTTGTATCTTGCATATTTTCAGCTGGATATCAAAAACACAGACTAGAAGATGGAACAATTTACAGAATCATTTTTGCAATTATTCCACAATTCTTACCCAGAAAAATGGATGCTGGAAGCTGATCAGCTAGAGAAAAAGATCAGATTGTCCATCTTCATCATCAGTGCGTGTGCAGGTCTACCAGCTCTTGTTTGGTCTGTCAGAGATCTCATTCATCACAGAAAGAATGGACACCGGATTTCAGTCTTCATCATCCTCCTCCTCCTCACTGACTTTGTTGAGCTTCTCTTGAGCCCCTACATCATGACAAAACATCTCCAAGATGGCTTCGCCTCTAATAAAGATTGGACATATAGGGTTTGTTGGGCTTTATGGTGGTCTTTAAGAGTCTGTGGTCTCCTCTTAAACCAGCTGGTGGCACTGGAGGGAATTCTCTCAGTGAAATATCCATTGTACACTGCTTGTGTTTTCTCTTCTCCTCGTTTCATAATTTTCTACATACTTGTCTTTCTCTGTATCATTATCTGGAGGATTTTTATATTTTTTGAAAAATTTTATTTCCTTTTTATTGTTTTTGTGTTTATTGCAACAGTGATCACATGGATACTATCTTGTGGAGCTTCATGTTGTTGTGTTGATCACCACTCTCACCCAATCAGGAAACCAGATCATCATATTATGGTTGTTTTCACATTAACCCTGCTGTTGCTTTATCTGCCCTTTATTATAATCTTATTTTTCATTTTTACTTTACATAAGATTCATTATGTTTTTTATATTCCTTGGCTGTTAATGAGTGTGAGACTGATTTCAGATCCTCTCCTGTGTGTGCTGGTCTGCAGACAGAGTCTCAGAATACAAACATCACTAAAACCAGAAGAGACTAGTTTAGTCTGATGAGGTCTGGTAAAATAGACTGGTTGTGATGTCATGATATTTGATTATGAAGCACAGTTTGTTTAAATGTTTCAGTATAAGCTCTTATGATAACCATTGGGCTGATAATGAGAACGGCACACTGTCTGCTGTTCACAGGCATGTATTATGCTTCTAATACTTTTTTTTCACATCTTTTTTATGATTATTAGTACATAAATGAGTAAATACATTGTATTCTATAATAGACAGAACTCCAAAATGTACATGCATAAAAACTGTTATGATGTTGTATATTTTTATTTAAACTTTATCCATCTCAATTATTTGTATTATGTGATCATATTAAATTGAATCTCACATTAATATTTAGGTGTGTGTATATATATATCATAAATACAAATGAGGACAGTGGAAGTGATCAAAATCAACAATAGAGAAATTATATACTAGTGCTATAACAAGTCTCGGTTAGCTAAACACAGTACACGTAGCAAGTGCTTTTAAATTATATAAGTAAAAATAAATTAGCAAGCTAGTGTTAGAGGTCTTCTTTTTGTTAATTGTACAACAAATAAAAAGAAAACTATTAGATTAGATTTTTTTAAGGTTATAATTAGAATAGTGAGTGTTAAAGTAAGAGGGTCAAATAACGATGGAAGAGATGGGTTTGCAGCCAATTCTTGAAGATGGCTAAGGACTCAGCTGCTGGGATTGAGTTGGGGAGGTCATTCCACCAGGAGGAACATTTAATTTGAAAGTCCATAAAAATGACTTTGTGCTTCTTTGGGATGGCACAATCATGCGACGTTCACTTGCAGAATGCAAGCTTCTAGAGGCACATAAGTCTGAAGTAATACATTTAGGTAAAAGAGGTGTAGAGCCAGTGGTGGTTTTGAAGGCAAATATCAATGCCTTGAATTTTATGGGAGCAGCTATTGGAAGCCAGTGCAAATTGATAAACAGAGGTGCTATAATGCTATAATTTGAAATATATATATATATATATATATATATATATATATATATATATATATATATATATATATATATAATGGTAACATCCTGATGTAAACATAATCATCAGTGGGGCAAAAGCACATCATACACATTCATATGAATTAACCAGCAATTCCTCCAATTGTAAAATAGCTACAAATAGTTTTGGAGAAACTGTGAAGTACAAAGTGCTTGAAGAATCTTCAGTTTTTGACGTCTTTTTAAGAATAAGAACGAGCTGCTCTTCACTGGTTTCTGGTTGTCAGTTTTCCACTGATTATCAGTTTTATCTGCTGGTTTGTGCTCAGTGTGGTTATAGTTCTCGTCTCAGCTCTGACGGTGGTTTCACTAATAGATCTTTATCATAAGAATCTGAAAATACATAAATGCAGGACTTTTAATAAGTTCCCCATACCTACACTCTTCTTTACGCACCATTCCCTCTCATGTGTTCAACTTTACTAAGATAAACTGCTCTTGAGGTCCACCAAGAAATCTTGTCCACTTAAAGTTTTACTCTTAAAGAGTAATCTTCCAGCAAATGTTTACACTGATTACTTGCATCATTTTGAGACTCAAGTCATTTCAGTGGCCATGTATCAGTTATATAAATCACTAGGATGAGCTGCTGAACAATGATGCTACATCCATCAATAGAGATGAAGATACACGTGAACACACAATCATAGCTGTAGATTTAGCTAGGGCTGATACAGACATGACTCTACTAACTTTCTGAAAACCTGAAATGTTTCATTAGTAATGATACTTTTACCCACACAATACAACAATTTGTACAAATCTACACTAAATTTATAGAGGTGCTACAAACAGTACAGTTGTACTTTACTCTGCTTTCTTTTCTTAATATAAAAAAATGTTTACTTAAACATTGTGGTGTAAGTAAACATTATTCATGCCTCTTACTAAAAACCAGTCAGAGCGCAGACATGAGAAATGAGATCCAACCATCAGATAAACCAACAATCAGAAAAAGGAAGAAAGAGCAAAGGCAAACATAGTGTGTTAGATCAAATCAATTGAGATTAAAAACATTCTTATGCCATGAGAACTGTGCTGCAGAAATCTCCTGAATAGATCTACACTGTAAGAAATGATTCTGTGGTCATGTAGATTTGAATTAATGTTTTGATTAAATTGTATCTAATATAATTGTGTTTATGATTTTGAGGCAAATATTTAATTAAATTTCAAATAAAAATGGTTGGAATAAAATCTACCCATTGTAGTTAAATAAAACTTAAGCATTACATTTACCTAATCCCAAATGGAGAGAATATTGAGTGAATTAAAATTAATGTAATCAGGCAAATTTTAATTGAAAAGCACTTCCTGTCAAAGTGCACCTTTTTTTTCTTTTTAATGACAGCTGGACTACAAGACATTTGAAGAGAGTAACGTTATAGGCTATAGACAGTGAATTTTCGTTTTCTTCTACATTGCTCATCTTGCAAAATTTAACTGGTTGACTTAGGCAAGAAAACTTATTTTGTTATCACTGGGCTAGTTAGAAGAACGCATGTAGTGGTATATTACAATATAAAATGAGTTACCACAGAAAAAGAGACTCAGCAGCAACACAAAGTTGACTTCTGTTGGAAGGTTATAGTGTGATGTTGTTGCGTTATAATATTAACACAGCATTATACATTTTTTAAGAATTCTTATGTATCGAATCAAACTTTTATTTTTGAAGGATGTGTGTTAGCATTTTCACTGTCATGGTTCCTAGGTCTTTTGCATGTTAATATAATATCCTCAGTATGTTTTTATGAAATTGTGTAAATAAGTACATTGGGTTTAATTTTAAGGTTTCATAAAGAGCAATATTTGGGGTTATCGCTGGAAGAGCATTGTATATTTCAGACGGCACTTAAAGCAGTTCCATTGGCTTTACTTCTCGTGTGTGGAGCTCGTCTTCCCGGGGCAGGTAATGTAACTTCTCTCTGTTTTTTCACCGTTTTGTTGCAACTTGCAAATGTGAAGTAAACTTAGCTAAATCCGCGTGAAGTCAGTCTATTAACAGTGTTATGTTTTAGAGACGCAATTTTATTTCTTTCCATGCATCTGTTAATTTTATTGTGGTAATGTCCTTCCTTAGCGGCTAGCAGCGAACGTAACTAGCAGGAGGGGAGGAATTCAAATTCAGATGGCAAAAAACTCATCTAATTTTACAGCTAAACTGTACACTAAAAGTTTCTAAAACATTTTAGTAACAGAATACTGTATTTGGATATTTGGAGTTTCGTGAGCTGAACTCCATTGGAAGAAATGGCCATTTAACATAAAGATGACTGGTGATGAATGTCTTTTTAACTAGCTAGCTAGTCATTTAAGTTACATTTTTGCCTAAATAAGTCCAAATTTAAACACAAAATAGTTGTTGAATCAAACAGTGGCCCCTACCATCACTTTACTCTTTAAAATATCATAATTTTACTTGTCCCGAAGGCTTATTTCAATTTGTGTATTTTTATTGGGGAGTTCTGCATGACTTTAGATTTAGAGCCTGAACTTCTGTGCTTTCAGCGCCTTCAGCGGACTCAGTGGAGCAGGTAGTTATAGCAATCTAGGACTTCAGTGTCTCGGAGCACTCTGCCACCGTTTGTTTTTTCACTTGGAATAATAATTTCTCTGATATGGTTTTCTTCAAGATAAGTTAAATTATATCATTGAAATCCTTAAAGGATTAGTCCTAAATGATTGATCCTTTATCCCCAGGTTATAGTGATTGTGATGATAGTGATACCAGTATAAATCCTCCAGTGGATATATCAAAAGAAATTCACCAAAGAATTGGCTCACTTCTCTTGAAGCTGGAAAGTGTACACAACATTTCTGGAAAATGTATCAATGATTTGGTTGAGGAGCTTTATTATATATATACCGCTTATGCTCCAGTAATCCATCAGCTTGTCGATACCAGTTTAAAAAAAGTGCAATTGTGCTGTGGAGGAGGACCTTGTTAACGAATGGGTGCAAGTCACACCCTACAAGCAAGGCACTGGGAGAAGATGGGCCATTTGGTTCTGTATATAAGAGAAGACATTATTTCAAGAAACAGTTTGAATTTGTCCAGCCAGTAGAGTATATCCTTGATTCACAGGAGAATCTATGCTTTCAATATGTGCCCCTTCTTCAGACCTTGGCGCATATATTGACCAATAAGGATATTGCACATGAGGTTTTAAAAAAAAAAAATCTCATCAACTCAGTATGAATCATATCAAGATGGGAAAAATTTCAAACAAAATCCATTTTTTGCTGTGGATGAACCAAGAATAGTGTTAATTCTCTATGCTGATGATTTTGAGGTTTGCAACCCTTTAGGGACGTCACGTAAGAAACACAAGATCACTGCAGTTTATTGGATCCTGGCAAATGTACCACCTGGAGTGCGCTCTAGTCTTTCTGCAATAAACTTGGCCATTCTCTGCAAAGCCATTGACATTAAACGGTTCGGCTATGATATTGTTTTAGAGCCTCTCTTGAATGATCTGTCTGTTTTGGAACAAGAAGGAGTTTTTGTTGCCTGTGCTGGAAAGAACATAAATGGCACAGTATATTGTGTGGCAGCAGACAATCTTGGTGCACACTCTCTTGGTGGACTTGTTGAAAACTTCACTGGTCCATACATTTGCAGGTTCTGCTTAGGATCTCAATCTGAATACTCTCAAAAGGAAGTACGCTGTGGGGAATTTCCACCCCGGACTGAGGAAACTCATAACTTGCATCTCAAAACTCTAGAAGATGACCCCACCTTGCCTCATTGCTATGGAGTCAAGAAGAAGAAGTTAGAGGTTACCCTCCTGATATACTCCACGACCTATTTGAAGGCATTGTCCCTAAAGAATTAGCACACTGTCTGAATACTTTCATTAAGAACAAATACTTCACATTATCAGAAGTTAATGACATAATAAAGCAATTTCCATTTGAGTTTTCAGACAATCTTGACCGCCCTCAACCCATCCCAGTAAATTTTGGTAGTCGTGGTACTATAGGAGGAAATGGTCATGAGAACTGGGCACTCATAAGGTCACTGCCACTACTTATTGGCCCAAGGATACCCTCTGATGATCCAGCGTGGCAAATTCTCATGACCCTTAAGGACATTGTAGAGCTCTCTGTGGCCCCTCTCCACTCCGTTGAAAGTGTTGCTTATCTTGAACAAAAAATATCTGAGCATCATCATAGACTGCAAAAAGTTTTCCCTGATTTAAGATTGACACCCAAACACCATTTTTTGGAGCACTATCCTGCGCTCATAGAAGCATTTGTTCCTCTAGTTGGACAATGGACTATGCACTTTGAGGCCAAGCATACGTTTTTCAAGCGTGTTGTGAGGTTCTCAAGCAATTTCAGGAATGTCTTGGCATCACTTTCAACAAAATATCAGTTGATGAAGGCTTACAACTGACAAAGAAATATGGCTAACCCTGCCCTGGTAACCAGTAGTGTCATCTTTGCCTTTGGAAGTACTACATGTTGTCATCCAGGAGTCTGTCAAGAAACTGTTCCCTCATCTAACAAGTGTACAGTTGTCAAACACTTTGACATACCATGGAACAAGGTATTCAGCTGGGATGATATTGATGTATGGTTCTACAGGAGGGTTTCCAGGCTTTGTAGAGATCATACAGATGTTGATCTTGGAAAGCAGCTTTTTACTTCATTGTCAAGAAACTCAATGCTTGGTACTTGGAGCACCTCAGATCTTTTCTGTTGGAGACCTGTAATGAAGTGAATCTTGTTCATCACCTCAGCCTTCAATATGTCTATCCACTTGCAGCTTACAGAATTGCAGGAATGCGTGTGGTTACACTGAAACGTTACATTTGTTGTACATAAAGTATTCATAAAGTCGCTTACAAATATTGGTAGTCGCGGGTTGTGTTTTTTTGGGCTGGTTTCTAAATTGTAGTTGCTTATTTGGGCTTGTTCCCTGCTCCATAATAAGTTATACGTTTTTTTTCTGGTTAGGAAAATGTTGTCAGTGAGTGACGTAAACTTTAAATAAATGCGCGAAAATTGACCTCTATATCGGTCTGGCATATGTGGCCTTTACCAGTGTCTATCACTGTTAGTCATAATCACTTGAATTATGAATAATTCAATCTTATATTTTTCTCTTTTGTCTATATGTTGTAGGATCTTGTAAGAAGTACTGTACTTCGTCTGGTGGGTATTTAATTTTCTTCTTTTTTTTAGGGTGTGCTCTGCCCTGCCTTCATCTTTGTTAGGAATAGCTGGAATCTACAACATCTATTTCAAGCTACAGATGGGATAGTCTATGCCAAAATAACCCTGTTCTTCTGTATTCATTTTGTAAATAAATACTTTTGAGTTTTATCTTCACCTCCTGAGTCTTTCTGGTAGAACTAAATATATTATCACTTAATGTGAATGGCTTAAAATATCCTATGAAGTGTACCTGTATATTAGAATATTTGCACTGTAAATCAATTTCCAGTGATCTGATAAAATAAACCTATTAAAATGAGGCAATGTGGCATGTTTTCAAAACAAGTATTGCAACCTGGCAGCCTTCTCTTGTGTTCATAATAAAACTAAGTGGGTGCTTATCTTAGTCAATAGCAGGTTACATTTAAATATTGAACATACTGTGAATGATGATGAGGGTAGATTTGTTTTCATATGCTGTAAAATTACATAATGACAAGTTAGCATTGGTCTCAATTTACTGTCCGAATGAGGCAGACTGTGCATTTTTCACAAATATCTCCAATATATAACTTGAGCAGACTGACTGTCCTTGAGTGATGGGTGGTGATTTTAATGCCAAAATTTGTCAAAATATAATATAAAGGTGATTCTCAAAATGTATATATCTTGTGATGTAGACCAAAATATATGGGGATTCTGTATATCATTATCTTCTGCTCTTGCCAAAGCAAAAACCCACCAATTTACGCAATTAGAAAATAAGATGTAATTATTACAAAATTGAAAAAAAAAAAAAAAAAAAAAATTCTGGACCTTCTCAGACCTGCACTTGCCAGGCTAACACGGCAGATTTTTGCTTTAAGCCCTTGAAGTTAAGCTGCTTGCAGCGCTCAGGTTTTTTGATACAGGTAGCTTCTTTGAGGTCGTGGGAGAGGGCTACGGCCTAAGCAAGACCTTGGTGTGTAGGTGCGTCCACACTGTCACCAACGCCATTCTATCCCATTACATCCGGCTGCCGGCAACACGTCAGGAGGTCCAGAAGGTGCAGCAGGGCTGTCATGCCATTGCTGGCATCCCCAGAGTCTTGGTCCTGGTGGATGGCACACTCATCCCTATCACTAATCCAACAGTGCTTGATCAGGCATACATATCGCGAAAGGGAAACGCGGCCATAAAAGTGCAGGTTATAGTGGACTATAGGGCCGTAATCTTCGACCTGGTGGCAAGGTCCAGCAAAACTTCAATTTTGGTGCCCATTTTTTTACATTGCTTCCCCACCATATTCTGTATCTATCTATCTCTCTCTCTGTTCATTGTAGATAGGTTGCTTTTCATTGAAAACATTAACACCCGCCAAATGTTAGTGGATTTTGCTCTTGGCGGGTAACACAGTGACTCAAACTAGCCACTTTGGCGGGTTGAATTATTACAGTCTTTTTAAAAGGCATCTGAAATAGAGGCTGACATTTTTTCGGGATTCCCGCGGGTCATTAATCACGGGATTGGGACGGGACAGTAAAAAATGTCAGCGGGAGTGGGCGGGACGGGGAATACACTTTGATTCCCAACTTTATACACAAATATAGCGTACCTTTTATATAAATAAACTATAAACTAGGGGTGTGCGATATGACGATTCTTGATCGTGGAGGATAAAAATGTCACCACGATCTGCTTTTGAAAAAATATCGTAATATTGTGCTACAGTGCATATTCTATCAGCTGCAGTTCTGGCTCCTACGTCATATACTGAACACAGTAGTGTTAACTGGGCGCTAGAGTAACTCTCATTTAAATGTGCTTTTAAATGTTTCATTCGCCCGCTGCTCTGACCTGTGCTTTCTCGGAGCGCTGCCCACATTCACCCAAGCAGAGTATATGAGTGTATCGGTGTGATTCTGACTGTAACGAGGAGCAGATTTTTTAAAAGTCAGAGTGTCGTAGCTCCAAGCACACTCCCACACTGCTCCAATCAGATAATTATAATGACGGCAACAACCGAGCAAGAAGAAAAAGGCTAGTTCTCAAGTGTTTGTCTGTTCCTTTTACTGAATATTTTTGTGTTAAAGCATGATTTAAACAGATTCAGCAAATTCATATGCAGTCATTTTGGCAATAATGCATTAAAAAAGTAATCATGTGCAACTTCATCTGTATCTGATTATGAATGAGCAGAAATCTGTAAGAAATGCATCGATCTATAGATAAAATCACTGATGAAAGTGTACTGTTATTTTCATCACATACAAAATTTGCACAGCAGAAAGCAGGAATTACCTTTTACTGCTGACAATGTCATAAGTTTGGTGTGTATTAGGAAAAAAAGTTTGCACACAATAGCCTAAGCCACTTTGAAACTCTCCTTTTATTTTTGTATTGTTTTATTTTAATATAGGCTACGTTATGAACACTGTTGGCAACGTTACTTTAAAAAAGTAATTAGTTATAGTTACTCACTACTTGTTCCAAAAAGTAACTGAGTTAGTAACTGAATTACTCTATAATAAAAGTAACTCGTTACCAGGGAAAGTAACTATTTGCGTTACTGCAAAAAAAAAAAAAAAAAAAAAAAAAAAAAAAGTTGCTATGTAAAATATATATATATATATATATATATATATATATATATATATATATATATATATATATATATATATATATATATATATTTATTTCAGTTTTCACAAGTCAGTTAAAATGAGTAGAACAGACAGGTGTTTGTACGTAACTTTCTATATTCATTGCACTTCAACAGACAGCAAGAGTTTTATTCTGCACTTCAAGTATATTTTTTGTAAGAAAAGTGTTTTTGACCACTAGCTTTGTATATGCTTGTGTCACACATTGCATTTACACATTACATGCATGTTCTTGCCTTTGAATTTGAAGTAGTGCATATCTCCACCTTGAAAATGCCAACTTTTCATCGGATTGCTCCTGACTCGCCATCTCTACTGCGTATCTCTGTTTAGCTGCACGCACGCACGTGTGTTTTTGGTGCCGCTAGCGTAAAAACACTGGCTCTGATTGGCTATCATGAAACACATGACTCCGCCTTAGCCAATCATCGCTTATCTCGTTATTAACCCACCTCCTTACTTTATCAGTGAAAATTGATAAACAGAGGTGTGACGTGTATTCTTTTTCGCTCATTAAAAATTAATCTTGCTGCCGCATTCTGAATTAATTGTAAAGTTTTGATAGAATTGGCTGGAAGACCTGCCAAGAGGGCATTGCAATAGTCCAGCCTGGACAGAACAAGCGCTTGAACAAGGAGTTGTGCAGCATGTTCCGAAAGAAAGGGCTTGATCTTCTTGATGTTGAATAAAGCAAATCTGCAGGATCGGACAGTTTTAGCAATGTGGTCTGAGAAAGTCAGCTGATCATCAATCATAACTCCAAGGCTTCTAGCTGTTTTTGAAGGAGTTATGGTTGATGTGCCTAACTTGATGGTGAAATTGTGATGGAACGATGGGTTTGCTGGAATCACAAGAAGTTCTGTCTTGGCAAGGTTGAGTTGAAGGTGATGGTCCATCATCCAGGAAGAAATGTCAGTTAGCTGAGATGTGAATAGCTACCGTCGGATCATCAGGATGGAATGAGAGGTAGAGTTGAGTGTCATCAGCATAGCAGTGGTATGAAAAGCCATGTTTCTGAATGACAGAACCTAATGATGCCATGTAGACAGAGAAGAGAAGTGGTCCAAGAACTGATCCCTGAGGCACCCCAGTGGTTAGATGTTGAGACTTGGACACCTCACCTCTCCAAGATACTTTGAAGGACCTATCTGATAGGTAAGACTCAAACCATTGAAGTGTTGTTCCTGAGATGCCTTTCGCCAGTAGCGTTGATAGGAGGATCTGGTGGTTAACCGTGTCAAAAGCAGCGGACAGATCAAGCAGTATAAGTACTGAAGATTTGGATTCTGCTCTTGCCAGTCTTAGAGCTTCAACAACTGAGAGCAAGACAGTCTCAGTTGAATGTCCACTTCTGAAGCCATTGGCATTGGTTGCTGTCAAGGAGATTGTTGTGTGTGAGAAATGTAGAGACTTGTTTGAACACAGCTCGTTCAAGTGTTTTTGCAATAAAAGGAAGAAGGGAAACTGGTCTGCAGTTCTCTAAAAGAGATGGGTTGAGGTTGGGTTTCTTAAGTAGTGGAGTTATACGTGCCTGTCTAAATGATGAGGGAAAAACACCAGTGTGGAGGGAAGTGTTGATGATGTGAGTGAGTGCAGGTACAACTTCAGGAGAAATGGCTTGAAGGAGATGAGATGGAATTGGATCAAGCGGGCAAGTTGTTGGGTGATTAGAAAGGAGGAGTTTTGACACTTCTGCCTCAGAGAGTGAAGAGAAGGATGTAAATGAGTATAAGTTTGCTGGTGATATGAGCTTGACTGATTGTGGTGTGGAAAATTGTGCACTAATGTGTTTAATTTTATTAATGAAAAACGATGCAAAGTCGTCAGCTATTAGAGATGAAGCAGGAGGAGGAGGAGGAGGACAAAGAAGTGAGGAAAATGTTTTAAAAAGCATGGGAGAGTTAGATGAATTGTTAATTTTGTTATGGTAGTATGTCATTTTAGCAGAGGAGACATTAGCAGAGAAAGAAGATAGGAGTGACTGATACACAATAAGATCAGTCGTATTTTTGGACTTGTGCCACACCCTTTCAGAAGCTCTCAGCTTAGAACGGTGTTCGCGTAGAACATCAGATAACCAAGGGGCAGAAGGGGTGTTACGGGCTGGCCTTGAAGATAAGGGGCAAACAGTGTCTAAATAAGATGTAAGAGTGGAGCAGAAAGTATCAGTAGCACTGTTAGCATCCAAAGATGCAAACAGTTTAGCGGAAGGAAGTGAAGATGAAACCATTGCAGATAGCTGGGAAGGTGAAAGTGTGCGTAGGTTACGTCAAAAGATGACATATGGAGAGTTAAGTGAAGTGTCAGGGATGATGTTGAGGTTAAGAGTGAGGAGGAAGTGATCTGACGTGTGCAGTGGAGTAACCAGAACATGATCAGTAGAGCAGTTTCGTGTATAAATAAGGTCCAGTTGGTTGCCTGATTTGTGAGTAGCAGTAGTTGACACTTGGTTGAGATCAAAAGAGGCAAGCAGAGTGTGGAAATCGGCAAACAGAGGTTTATCTAGATGAATGTTGAAATCTCCAAGCATAACTAGGGGAGTACCATCCTCAGAAAAGGTTGAGAGCAACACATCTAATTCATCCAAAAAGTTACCCAGTGGTCCTGGGGGTCGATAGACAACTAAAAAAATTATTTTAAAAGGGTAGGTAACAGTAACTGAATGAGATTCAAAGGAGCTGTTGATACCCAAAGATGGTAAAGGATTACATTTCCAATCATTAGAGATGAGCAGACCAGTACCTCCACCTCTTCCAGTCAAACGGGGGGAGTGGAAAAATGATAAATTATTGGAGAGTGCTGCAGGTGTAGCAGTGCCCTCTGGTTTGATCCAGGTCTATGTTAGGGCCATGAGATTAAGCTTTGAATGACTAATAATAGAAATAATGAAATCGGCTTTGTTTACAGCAGACTGGCAATTCCAGAGACCAATAGAAAAAGAAAGTAATGTATTAGCAGATAATACATTAAATACATTACCATAGTATTTCCATATGGCGTTCTTTGTAAAGCCCCATGGAATCAAACACCCGGAGCTCATGACTTTGACCACAGAAGACCTTTGAAGATATTAACAGGAAAATACATAAAATAAACCAATATATATATATATATATATATATATATATATATATATATATATATATATATATATATATATATATATATATATATATATATATATATATATTGTGTTAAAATACATTTGTATTGTAATACAAGTGGTTCCCAGTCTCAGGGTTCTCATTTTGACCAACCCATCGAGGAAAAAACACAGTGTAACTGGGTTTAAGATTCTCTTTGAAGAAAAAAATAAAAATCATTGTTATTTCTTTGATCAAAGTCGATAAATCCTCCATATATATATACGGAGTGACCCAATTATGGTGACCCATTCTCTGAATTTGTGCTCTGCATTTAACCCATCCAAAGTGCACACACACAGCAGTGAACACACACACACACAAACACACACACACACTGTGAACACACACCCGGAGCAGTTGGCATCATGCATTGCTGCTTGCGCCCAGGGAGCAACTGGGAGATCAGTACCTTACTCAAGGGCACCTCAGTCATGGTATTGCTAGTCTGAGACTCAAACCCACAACCCTAGGGTAAGGAGTCAAACTCTCTAACCACTAGGCCATGACTTCCCCGAAGTGGGGAGCATCACAACCTTTGAGGATGTAATTATAAATTAATAATTTAAGTATAACTTTGAATTGGAATTTATTTACATAAATGCTAGTCCTTCCCCTGGGATTATTTTTTCTTCTTTTTTTTCATATAGTCAGGATTTTGTAATGTTGAGTGAGTGCCTCTATCTGTATCAATACACAGTGTTTACATCAACATTTATGCAAGGTAGTTAAGATAAAATTAATTAAGATACAATTTATATCAATCTCAGATTTAGTGAAGAGACCCAGTCTTCCATCTGGTCCAGCTTCAGCTGACCCTTGTGTCTGCCTTAGCATTTTGTCCATAAATGCTTTGTTCACTCTGCTGTTATGCAAATAGCACACCAATTGAAGTGCAAACATAATGAATATGTTTCAACTGGCAAAGAAAGTATCAAGAATTTGCAAGCTCCTGGTTAAGCTGCTCTGCCATGGAAGAGGTAATGAAACCAGTGAGCTTTGGGACAAGATCAAGGCTTCTCAGTTTCTCTTTTTCCTGTTTTTGGTTATGCTGATGAAAGCGTTCATACAACGAAAACCTATCTTATGTTCCTGTGATGGGGTGAGGTTTGTCAAGTGCTTCTGTGCCTCTATTATTTTGACTCTGGACACATCCACCTTCTTTCATGGTTTTAACTCAGGGTAAATGGAGAACAAGCTCCTTGGATGAAGCCCTGGCTACATTTTCAGATGTGGCTTCACAGTCTGCCATCAAAAGGCCTGAAAAATGCCTGGTGAGTTCTGTTGTTGGTGTGGCAATGCAGCTGATGTTTTAACTTAAGTCTGACTACGCCACCCGGAAATAGTCCGGGAACACAGATTATCCAGATACACAAAGCACGCAGATACGTAGTGGCTGAGTAAGATAACTGGCAACAATGATAATACAAAACAGTTTATTCTAAAACACACTATTTAATAAAATACAAACCAATCAATAATAAATTGTAAAATAAAAGTAATATAAATCACATATCACACACACACACCTACCACTTCAGAACCTGGGGAATTTATCCTGACTATCAGATCACAGCAACCACTTGTGCTCTCTCACAACACTACACCCGTTGTGAACACTACAACTGTCAATCAAACCAACACCACACCTAAAAGGCTTCAGGAACCACTAACACCCCAGATTCTGAAGGGAAAAAGACAAAAACACAATCAATACAAAAGCAATAAACACAGTAAACATATACTTTACATAAACCTCAGTCAATGAAGCATAAAATCACGCTCTGAAAAGGGGAGCCTGTCCTTCAATAATGACACCAGCTGGGGGCGGCCGGCGCAGCGGACGATGATGGCTGCTTAATATTGACGCTCTACCTCAGTCGTCCTTTTTTCGGTATTATCTATCCCTACTAAGTTTTCGGCCGAATCCTAAGTAAAGTCCTTGTTTTAGTGGCACTTTAGATGGCATCTAAACGAGATTTAATACACTCCCCGGCGAAGAAAAAGCATAAAGATGACGAGCACCTTCACGACGCCATTGCTGAAATGCTCGATAAGCAACTGAGCGCCATAAAACTAAGCATGTCGACGATCGTTCGCGAGGAAATCTCCACGATTACAGCACGATTGGACTCATTGGAAAAGGATGTTAAATCGTTCGGCAATAGATGTGATGACATCCAGGCTACGGTGCGGGATGTTAAAAGGGACTCGATCGCTAACAAGTCTTGCCTAGAGGAGCTTCAGGAGAAACTATCTCTTTATGAAGATAAATCCAGACAAAATAACCTAAGGTTGGTGGGCCTACGGGAAGGAGCTGAAGGAGGGAACGCAATTCAGTTCTTGCAGACCCATATTCCCAAGTGGATTCCTGCTCTGCAAGGGAAAACGATCGAGATTGAACGGGCGCACCGTCTCTACGCAAATGAGGATTCCTCCAGGAATAGAGCGCGCACTCTGATTTTCAAACTCCTTCGTTACAATGATCGACAGGCGATTTTACAAGGAGCCAGAAGCGCATCACCGCTAAGTTATGAAGGGGGTATTTTACGGTTCTTCCCTGACTTCAGCCAGGGAACGTCCAAAAAAAGGAAAGCTATGGCCGAAGGGAGGAAACGCCTACAACTACTAGGCATCGAGTCATTCCTGCTTTACCCGGCATCGGTCAAAGTACGTAATGGTCAGGAGCATTTGCTTTTCAAAACCCCCGAAGACCTGGAGCGGTTCATCGCGTCTCTGAACGTCACTACGGAAACGGTCAGCACTGCGCCCATAGAGATGTCTGATGAGTAAATTCGGCCTTCTCTGTTTCGTATTATAACACTTTGAGTAGGGATATAGGTTTAATCTTAGCTGTGATGGACACTCAGGTGAGAGATGCTGATGTTTTGAGTATCTGCTGCCACTTATAGTCCGAGTGCATGGCCTCGAATATATTTTCTTTCCAGGCAGGTAAGAGAGTGTGTTCTTCCTCTCTGCAAGCTGCCGATCGTGTTTTGTTTTTTGGATTTCTTTTATTGTTTTTAACCATTACAATGTTAGAACTTCCAGGGTTTGCTGTTTTTGTTGTATTATTTATGTTTCATGGGGTGAAATACTCATTGATGTATGTGGTTGCTATGGTTACTTTTGTCTCATGTATAATTATATTGTAATTGAATGAGGGATGTTAATGTGATTTCGTGGAATGTTAACGGTCTAAACTCTCCCATTAAAAGATCCAAATGCCTAGATTATCTGCATCGCAAACGAGCTGACATTGCCCTAATACAAGAATCCCATCTCAAGGCTTCTGATGTTACCCGCTTTCAGAATAGACATTTCAAAGTGATAGCTTTCTCGTCGTATAATAGTGCCTCAAGGGGAGTTATTATTCTTCAGAACAGAAAATTCCCGTTTCTAATTGAGACAGCGGGAGGGGATGATAACGGGCGGGTTACATATGCGTCAGGTTCATGGAATAATTTGAAAATGGTACTTTTCTCAGTATATTCCCCTAATAATTATGATGTAGATTTTTTTCCATCTCTTACCAAATCCCTCCTTAATTTTGTTGACTACAACTTGGTCGTAGGAATAGATGCTAATGCAGTTTGTAACCCCTTAATCGATAGATCCCTTGTCTCTGTTCATGGCGATCAGGCCTCGCAGTCGCTAAACGAACTCATTGCTGATAACGACTTATGCGATATCTGGAGAGTGAAGAATGAGAGCTGTAGAGATTATACTTTTTATTCAGCACGCCACAAATCATTTTCGAGGTTAGATTATATTCTGATTTCCAAATCTCTTATTCAAAGTGTAAACCATATTGATATTTTACCCATACTGATTTCAGATCACTCTGCTGTGATTTGTAATCTGTCTCCTCTGATTATTCCTTTAAACTCCAAAAGGTGGCGTATGAATACAACTCTTTTGCTAAATGAAGATTTTGTAAAACAGCTGCGTTCTAAACTAGCTTTGTTTCTTAAGGAAAATTCGAGCTCAGATACTAATCCACAAATCCTGTGGGAAACAACCAAGTGTTTTTTGAGAGGAAACTGTATTTCTTTTGCCTCTTATGTAAATAAATCCAGAGTAAAACAATTAACCAGTTTGGAGGCTCAGATTGAATGTGTAGAGAAGGATCTTAAAAAAACCTTTACGGAACGGAAAAGCAGAATCCTGGGGAATTTAAAAACTGACTACAAGGCGATCTTACTAAAAAGGGTAGAATTTTTGATGCACCGTACCAAACAAAACTACTATTTTAATGGAGAGCGGCCAAGCAAACTAATGGCATTAAGGTTGAAACGCAACGAGGCCTTGGCTTCAATAACTGCCATTAAGGACAATGCAGATGTTCTTCACACAGCTCCGGGTGATGTAAATAGGATATTTAAGGAATTTTATGAGCATCTATACAGATCTGAGGTGGGAGTGAATGAACAACCTATCACTGACTTTTTGTCAAATCTAGATCTACCTCAATTAAGTGAGCAGCAATGTGCTTTTCTTGATTCTCCAATAGAATTAAAAGAATTGAAGGAGGCTTTAGAGGTTATGAACAAGGGTAGGGCCCCTGGTCTAGATGGTTTACCCCCGGAGCTGTACCTGGCGATATGGGATTTGATTGGACAACTTCTCCTTGACTCCATAAATTTTGCTATAGGTTCGGGTTGCTTCCATAGAGATCAGAACACCGCTCTTATTTCTCTGCTACTGAAAAAAGGGAAGGAACCCTTATGCTGCTCTAGCTACAGGCCGATTTCACTAATTGGTACGGATGTTAAGTTATATGCTAAGGTTCTAGCCCATCGTCTGGGATCAGTCGCCAGCTTCCTAATTGCCCACGACCAGACAGGATTTCTTAAGGAACGTTTTGCTTCGGATAATGTGCGACGCCTTTTGAACATCATCGACTCACCCGACCCGGTTATCGAACAACGTGCTATTCTCTCGCTAGACGCCGAGAAAGCCTTTGACCGGGTCGAGTGGACATATTTATGGTCCGCTTTAACCCGTTTTGGATTTGGCCCTCGTTTTATTCATATGATTCAGACCCTATATGCTAACTCTTCTGCACGGGTTTCAACGGGGTTGTGTTGTTCGGATGCAATCCCGTTGAATAGAGGCACTAGACAGGGTTGCCCTTTATCGCCCTTGTTATTTGCAATTTCTTTAGAGCCCTTAGCGCAGGCAATTCGGCAGGACCATATTATTTCCCCGATTACTGTTGGTGACTCCAAGCATTCTATCTCTCTTTTCGCAGATGATATCCTTCTCTACATGTCCAATGTTTCCTCTTCTCTACCTCAGTGTCTTAAAATATTTAATGACTTTAGCGTCATAAGTGGTTACAAAATTAATTGGGGAAAATCTGTGTTAATGCCCTTGTCTACATCAACAAATACAGCATTAGCGTCCTCCTCGATCCCAATTAGTAAGACATTTAAATATCTGGGAATTCAGATCTTTCCATCACTGCAGACTATCCTTAAAGAAAATTATAGTTCTTTATTTACTACTATCAGACAAGATTTACAGAGATGGGACGTTATTCTAGTCTCATTACAAGGCAGAATCGCAATCATTAAAATGAATATCCTCCCTCGACTTTTATTTCTGTTCTCCATGATTCCTTTATCTCCCCGTATAAACTTTTTTAAAGAAATGAATTCTTTGATTACAAAATTCATTTGGAATAAGAAACGACCAAGAATTAAACTCTCAACATTACAGAGAAGATCTGACAAAGGAGGCTTGTCTCTTCCGAATTTTCAATTGTACTTTTGGGCATGTCAGCTGCGCTCGCTCAAGATTTGGTTACAGGTTGACTCACAGATCGCCTGGCGGGACGTGGAAGCATCAGCTGTGCTTCCACATCGGCTTCAGGACATTTTATTCACGGGTTTATCAAAAAAAGAACTAAGGTTTGGGAATACAACTGTGTCCAATTCTCTTAAAATCTGGCATGAGGTGTGCAAATTTATGGGAAGTTCATCTAAGTTTACATCTGAATCGCCGATCTGGCATAATCATAATTTGCAATCTGACAACAGACCTTTTGTTTTTAAGCCATGGTCCGATCAAGGTATACATACCCTTGGTGATATATTCAATAATCAGGGGCTAAGGTCTTTTCAAGATCTGAAAGAGTGTTATAATCTTCCTGGACATTCCTATTTTCTGTATTTAAGGTTGAGAAGCGCTATGCGTGCTTATGGAGTACCATGGAACTGCAACTTGGACTCTCACCCTCTGATGGACTGTGTAAACTTTTCACAGACACGAGGAGCAGTGTCATTCATTTACAACAGACTGCTCAAGCACAGCTGTAGAAAGCTCCCCATCACCACGATATGGGAAAAGGAACTGGCTCCTTGCAATCTAAATTGGGACTGGATATGGGACACTATTCCAACAATGTCAAAAAATCTTGCCCATCAGTTAATACACTACAAACTGCTTCATAGGGCATACGCTACTCCAAATATCTTGCACAAAATGAAGCGCTTGCCTACCCCCTTTTGTTCACTCTGTAATTTAAATATTGTGGGTACTTATATGCACATGTTTTATGAATGCCAACTTATTGGTAACTTTTGGGATGAGGCATTTCAAGTTGTGACAGAATTATGTGATAAGGTAATCCTTAAGCACCCCAGTCTTTGTTTGTTAAATGATGATGCGGATCTCGATCTTACTGTTAGCCAGCGTAGGATTCTTCACACTGCTCTAACTGCAGCCAAAAAAATAATCTTTAAGATTTGGCATGAGCCTACAATTCCAGCAGGTAAATTGTGGCTCATAGAAATTAAATACATTGCACTTTTAGAACTTACTACAGCAAGAATTAATAAAGCCAAACCAAAAACACTTAGGGCCTGGAGTGAATTGGTTACAAAGCTATCACTGATAATAACTCAATAGGTCTTCCGTATGGATTACTTCTGAGCGCTATCAAGGAGGAGCAGTGGAAATCCTGGAGCTGTGTTGTTGTTGTTTTTCCACCCCTTAACTTAATTTGTTTTTGTTTTGTTTTTTTAACAAGCAAACCCTGGTCTTGTACATAGTTATATGTGGCCACAATTGTGGACCTTGTTCAACTTTGGAAAATAAATAAATAATCATAAAAAAAATAATGACACCAGCTAACCTGCTGATGCTCATGAATCATAATCGGCACAATAGCATGCGATAACAGATCATTCTTTTACGTCTTGAAAAGCAGATAAACCCAAAATCACAAACAGAAGAAAAATACAAAACCCAAACACTCTTCATAACATCCAAACATAAAGGATGACATTCATAGATGTTCGTTACTGTAAGTTACAGTACGTCCACCAATCGAGGAACAGCATCATAGTACCGAGTTAGAGGTATTCTGGCAGGCTGTACACCGAAGCGTGGTTTGATCCACTGGAGCATCATCTTACACCGGATGGAGACCGTCATCTTGTAAGTGAAACACCATCTTATCTGTCCATGGTCGTTCAGTGTCACACGCCGATCAGGTTTAACGTTCAGGAAATAGCACGGGCCAACAGAGTCTTCAAAAGTCTACAAAGTCTGCTAAGCCTGCTCCAACACTTCCACGCCTTATACCACAGCGGCAGAGAACTCACTCCGCGCCGTGCCCTCAAGAACGTGCTAATAAAAAACGGTTCGCCATGATAAGCGTTTACTCCGCGTCTTTTTTTCCAGCCACGCTCCTGAGCTTAAACCTGCGCCCCATAATGACGTCCCTTATCGGACCTGGGATCAGACGACCACTAGATACCTGTCGGGTCTCTTTTATACTCGCAGGACGCCATATTTAGGAATTAACCCTATGATGGCTAACTACATCACCACAATCTACCCGCCCCATTAGTCGACATCGTCCCGACGATGAAAAGCACTACTGGTCCCACGATTTGAACCAGCCCAGGCATTAACCACGGGTACTTAACTTGTACCACCGCTCACATGCACTCAAGACGGAAAGGGTAATAAGCCCACAGATAACCCGGTCTCAAATACGGTCTCACCTCTAAACACGGATAACCATGTAGTGGTTACAAATTTCAGGGTGCCACCTGGAACATGACACACTTGACAGTAGCAATATGGTCTCAAGAGGCTCAAATACAGTCCTACCACTAAACATGGATGACCATGTAGAGGTAACAATTTCTGGGAGCAGCCTAGAACACTACACACTCTACTGTACCAATTTGGTCTCGAGAGGCTCATATACTTTCTTACCACTAAACACAGATGACCATGTAGCGGTTACTAATTTAAAAGTGCCGCCTAGGACTCAACACACTCGACAATACCAATATTTAAGTCAACGGAACTGGGTATTACCGGTCACGACGCACTACCATAAGTTGCGCAAAGATCAAGCAACCAAACTGGCGCTCATTTCTGTCGCAATCCCCCATTGTCAGCCTTCAACTGACTCACAAGATCTCATTTTTGGTAATTCAGCCTCCATAACTAAATACTATAGGGGGCACTTACCAGACGAACATCCACCGTATGGTCACCACTCAAACAAAACACACAAACATAAACAAAAAAAATAAAAAATAAATAAATAAAACAATCACTGTGTCTGAATCTATACAACAGCCACAAGCAATCCTGCCGACTACGCCAAATGTGGCAATGCAGCTGATGTTTTACTTAAGTCCGACTACGCCACCCGGAAATAGTCCGGGAACACAGATTATCCAGATACACAAAGCACGCAGATACGTAGTGGCTGAGTAAGATAACAGGCAACAATGATAATACAAAACAGTTTATTCTAAAACACACTATTTAATAAAATACAAACCAATCAATAATAAATTGTAAAATAAAAATAATATAAATCACATATCACACACACACACCTACCACTTCAGAACCTGGGGAATTTATCCTGACTATCAGATCACAGCAACCACTTGTGCTCTCTCACAAAACTACACCCGTTGTGAACACTACAACTGTCAATCAAACCAAAACCACACCTAAAAGGCTTCAGGAACCACTAACACCCCAGATTCTGAAGGGAAAAAGACAAAAACATAATCAATACAAAAGCAATAAACACAGTAAACATACACTTTACATAAACCTCAGTCAATGAAGCATAAAATCACGCTCGAAAAAGGGAGCCTGTCCTTCAATAATGACACCAGCTAACCTGCTGATGCTCATGAATCATAATCGGCACAATAGCATGCGATAACAGATCATTCTTTTACGTCTTGACAAGCAGATAAACCCAAAATCACAAACAGAAGAAAAATACAAAACCCAAACACTCTTCATAACATCCAAACATAAAGGATGACATTCATAGATGTTCGTTACTGTAAGTTACGTCCACCAATCGAGGAACAGCATTATAGTACCGAGTTAGAGGTATTCTGGCAGGCTGTACACCGAAGCGTGGTTTGATCCACTGGAGCATCATCTTACACCGGATGGAGACCGTCATCTTGTAAATGAAACACCATCTTATCTGTCCATGGTCGTTCAGTGTCACACGCCGATCAGGTTTAACGTTCAGGAAATAGCACGGGCCAACAGAGTCTTCAAAAGTCTACAAAGTCTGCTAAGCCTGCTCCAACACTTCCACGCCTTATACCACAGCGGCAGAGAACTCACTCCGCGCCGTGCCCTCAAGAACGTGCTAATAAAAAACGGTTCGCCATGATAAGCGTTTACCCCGCGTCTTTTTTTCCAGCCACGCTCCTGAGCTTAAACCGGCGCCCCATAATGACGTCCCTTATCGGACCCGGGATCAGACGACCACTAGATACCTGTCGGGTCTCTTTTATACTCGCAGGACGCCATATTTAGGAATTAACCCTATGATGGCTGACTACATCACCACATTGGCATGTCATGCAACACATCCAGCTACATCTGAAATGTACTTGGTGGAGTTTTTAAACTGAAAAGTGCATCAACGCGGTACCTCACTGACTCTTGCCACCAAAGAGGTGACCAATAATAAACAATGTCAAGTGGGCATCAAAATGAAGAACACCACCTAAAAAAATGGACAAAAGACATACCATTTCTCCTTACAATACTCTATAGAAAAACTGTATGAGGTTGCCATATAACTCCAGTCTTCTGCAATTTGATAAACATTTTGAGGTAAATGTCTTTGTAAAGAAGAAGCTCCTCCAAACGATTAATGATATCTGAGGCAGAGCCAGCAGAAGACACACCAAACAGTGTACATGCTGCCAGCAGCTCATTTTTGGAAGACTGTAAAAATGAATGTAAAATATATTTAATTAGAATTTTTTGGGAGGCCTAAATAAAATGTGTGTATATAGAGATCGCTAATGTGTCGTCATCATGACGTATTCCCAGTGGTGAACGCAAAGCATTTTGGGAATCCGCGGCACAAACATTAGGCGCCAGACTTCTTTGCATGGAAGGAAGAACCAGGCGGCAAGGAAGTCGACCGGAAGTTGAAGTCGGGTGGGGGCTGCCATCTTATAGCAGAACTTCACTTGTGTTAGCATTCCCATTGACTCCCATTAATTTTGGCGTCACTTTGACAGCGAATAACTTTACATCTGAGGCGTTTGAAGACTCCGTTTGTCCATTATTTATTTCTAAAGATACACGACAATGTATAAAGGGCTCCATTACCTTCTATGTTACATTATGGCCCCGTAGAAACAGTTTTTGTAAAAAATAGGCTAACGATTGCGTCATAACCACTTCCATTTCTTTTACTGTCTATGGGAAGAACGCAGTGTTCAAGATGCCGTCTACATGCTGTGTTATAAACTGCAATAGTCGTTCTCACGATAGAAGTGGCATAAAGCTTAGGAACGGAATTTCCTTTTATCGTTTTCCAGCGTGGAAAAATAGTAGTTCATGCCATGTTTCAGAGGTGACAAAAAGGCGACGAATGGCATGGATAGCAGCAGTAAGGAGGCCCAAGATTACCTTCAATAACACTCCACCACACATGATGGTGTGTTCAAAGCATTTTCACAAAGGTAAGTTACAATTGTTCTCTGTAAATGTTATGTTGTGGGTAAATAACCAGCGTGTTTTGTTTGACTCAACCAGACCATTAGATTTGGCGTTAGGCCAATGTTAACTGTTAGCTATCATGAAATGGCTAGAAAATGAGCTTAAGTTACCAATGTACTAAAGCATAACGTTAATCAGTTTTAAATGATGTACAGTTACATATAAATAAATTTGTTGATTGTGTTTGCAGGCAAACCTGCCTATGAAATGTTGGAGTGTTATCCTGACTGGGCCCCTTCTCTGTACCTCGGCCATACTGAGGTCAAAGTTACGAACACAGACCGGTTCAAGCGGTTTAGGAGAAGAGCGACGAGGTCACAACGACAGCAGCACCCATCGCTAGGCACTGACAACACTGGTTCTGAGGCTGAGCTGGATAATGCAGCACCCTTATACCCAGGTAAATAGTAAAAGAATACAATATACACTACCGTTCAAACATTTGGGGTAAGTAAGATTTTTAATGTTTTAAAAGAAGTATCCTCTGCTCACCAAGGCTGCATTTAGTTGATTTAAAAATACAAACCAAAACCGTAGTATTATGAAATATTATTCAAATTTAAATAAGCTCTTTCCTGTCAATATACAGTAAAGTGTAATTTTAATAATGTGATCAAAGCTGAATTTCCTGCATCATTACTCATTGAGCATTACTTCTTGAGTGTCATACTACAATGATTTCTGGATCATGTGACACTGAAGACTGGAGTATGCTGAGAATTCAGCTTTGATCACAGGAATAAATTAGTTTAAAATATATTAAAATAGAAAAGTCATTTTAAATTGTCATAATATTTCACAATAGTACTGTTTTTTTTTTTTTTTTTTTTATCAAATAAATGCAGCCTTGGAGAGCAGAAGATGCTACTTTTAAAAAGCATTTAAAAATCTTACTGACCCCAAACTTTTGAACGGTAGTGTATGTTGCCCCTTGTGTATAGCTAATCTAAATATTGGTATCAGATGCAAGTAGACTCAATATATTTTATGTCCAATGGTGTTTCTTTATCTAGACAAAGGATTGAACGTAAGTGTAAGTACCTTTCACACAGAATGGTAGCTTTTCTGACACAAAGGCCAGTCATTCTAGAAGGTCGTTAGTCATTTGGCATGCTAATGTAACAGTCTTGAAATACATTTACAAATTTACAGTTTATTCTTGTTATTGTTATTACAATTAGACTACTCTGCACCTGTGGCAGAGATGGAAGGACAAGAGACTTAGCCCCTACCATCAGCCCCAGACAATGCAGGGAGAGAGAAAGATATGGAAACTGAATCATCAGGGGATGATGGTGCTCCAATGGGGAATGCAGATGAACAGCAGAACTGCATCATGTGTGGCCTCAGACTCAAAGAAATAATATGCTTCTTCGAAAACTGAAGGGAGAGCTCTCCAAAAAGGCCCTGGATGAGAAATTTCTCAAAGACAATGATTCAAAGGTGAAGTTCTACACTGGCCTTCCATCTTTCAGTCTATTGATGGGTGTGCTGATGCAAATCATTCCCAGTCTACCAAAATCAGAAACAAGAGAAAGAAAACTCTCCCAATTTCAAATGCTCCTCCTGACCCTTATGCACTTAAGACTTGATCTGCCTGTCGAACATGTTGCACACCTCTTTGACATTAGCCGACAAACTGCATCCAATCTGTTCATTGAGACCATCAATGTACTGCATGCACACCTCAGCCCTTTGGTGTACTGGCCAAAGCACCATTGTATACAGGCAAGCAAGCCACATCAGTATGTAGAGATGTGTGATAATCGTGTTACTGTTATTATTGACTGTTTCGAGCTTTTCATTGAAAGGGCACACAATCTACGTGCAAAGGCACAGACATATTCAAACTACAAAAGCAGGCACACAATTAAATATCTCATTGGCATAACACCACAGGGTACTATCTCTTTCATTACCAAAGGGTGGGGGCGTGCCAGTGATAAGCAGATCACACTTTGTTGGCATCAGTGGAAGTGCATTAGCATGGTTTAAATCGTACTTATATGACCGCCATCAGTTCGTAGCAGTGAATGAAGATGTATCATATCGATCACAAGTGCAGTATGGAGTACCTCAAGGCTCAGTACTAGGGCCGCTACTCTTCACGCTTTATATGTTACCCTTGGGAGATATCATCAGGAAACATGGTGTTAGCTTTCACTGTTATGCTGATGATACGCAGCTCTGTATTTCCTTGCAGCCCGGTGAAACACACCAATTTGAAAAACTAATGGAATGCATAGTCGATATAAAAAATTGGATGACGAGTAATTTCTTACTGCTAAATTCAGAAAAAACAGAGGTGTTAATCATAGGGCCTAAAAACTCTGCTTGTAATAACCTAGAACACTGTCTAAGACTTGATGGTTGCTCTGTCAATTCTTCGTCATCAGTTAGGAACCTAGGTGTGCTACTTGATCGCAATCTTTCCTTAGAAAGCCACGTTTCTAGCATTTGTAAAACTGCATTTTTCCATCTCAAAAATATATCTAAATTACGGCCTATGCTCTCAATGTCAAATGCAGAAATGTTAATCCATGCATTTATGACTTCAAGGTTAGACTATTGTAATGCTTTATTGGGTGGTTGTTCTGCACGCTTGGTAAACAAACTACAGCTAGTCCAAAATGCAGCAGCAAGAGTTCTTACTAGAACCAGGAAGTATGACCATATTAGCCCGGTCCTGTCCACACTGCACTGGCTCCCTATCAAACATCGTATAGATTTTAAAATATTGCTTATTACTTATAAAGCCCTGAATGGTTTAGCACCTCAGTATTTGAATGAGCTCCTTTTACATTATACTCCTCTACGTCCGCTACGTTCTCAAAACTCAGGCAATTTGATAATACCTAGAATATCAAAATCAACTGCGGGCGGCAGATCCTTTTCCTATTTGGCGCCTAAACTCTGGAATAACCTACCTAACATTGTTCGGGAGGCAGACACACTCTTGCAGTTTAAATCTAGATTAAAGACCCATCTCTTTATCCTGGCATACACATAACATACTAATATGCTTTTAATATCCAAATCCGTTAAAGGATTTTTAGGCTGCATTAATTAGGTAAACTGGAACCGGAAACACTTCACATAACACCGTACTTTCTACATCATTAGAAGAATGGCATCTACGCTAATATTTGTCTGTTTCTCTCTTGTTCCGAGGTCACCGTGGCCACGAGATCCAGTCTGTGTCCAGATCAGAGGGTCACTGCAGTCACCCGGATCCAGTACGTATCCAGACCAGATGGTGGATCAGCACCTAGAAAAGACCTCTACTGCCCTGAAAGACAGCGGAGACCAGGACAACTAGAGCCCAGATACAGATCCCCTGTAAAGACCTTGTCTCAGAGGAGCACCAGGACAAGACCACAGGAAACAGATGATTCTTCTGCACAATCTGACTTTGCTGCAGCCTGGAATTGAACTACTGGTTTTCGTCTGGTCAGAGGAGAACTGACCCCCCAACTGAGCCTGGTTTCTCCCAAGGTTTTTTTCTCCATTCTGTCACCGATGGAGTTTCGGTTCCTTGCCGCTGTCGCCTCTGGCTTGCTTAGTTGGTGTCACTTCATCTACAGCGATATCATTGACTTGATTGCAAATAAAAACAGACACTATTTTCAACTGAACAGAGATGACATGATGATGAACTGCCTTTAACTATCATTTTGCATTATTGAGACACTGTTTTCCAAATGAATGTTGTTCAGTGCTTTGACGCAATGTATTTTGTTTAAAGCACTATATAAATAAAGATGATTGATTGATTGACAGAGAACTGTCGCTTTCTTCAGAAGCTCTCGCCTGGAGACCTAGTGTTAACGGACCATGGATTTGATATTAAAGAAAGTGTTGCCCTTGTGGGTGCTACACTGAAACCCGCTTCACCAGGGGCCACAGCCAACTTAATGCAAAAGATGTGGAAGAGACCAGGAAGTTAGCTCATGTCAGGATCCACATGGAGCGAGTGATAGGGTGTATGCGCTCTAAGTTTAACATATTAAATGACACAATACGCCTGGGATTTGTGGTGCCTTGTGAGGGGGAGGATAAGACTTTGTTGGATAAAATTGTCGTTGTGTGCTGTGTGTAACCCGGTTAAAAAAGCATGAGCTGATACGTGATGATTGTAGTAGGCCTAACATTTAATTAACAGAGTGTATAAATAGTGTGATTTAAAAGGTTGACATTCATTTAAAAAGTTGTTATAAAAATGTTAAAAGCCGTTTAAACATTATTTTGTTTATTGTTTCATGGTAAAAGATTATGTTATTCTGAAAACTGTCCAAACCAGCATTTATGTGGTTAATACCGATGGGGCGGAGAGTCAGAGCTCGCAGGTTGGTTTAGAGCACGGACAGCGAGAGGAAAGAGAAAAAAAGAGTGTGTGAGACGAACGGAGATTTTCTGATTTAATTTGTGAGTTAGTAGTGCACAAACCAGTGTGTAGATTGTGTCTTATGATTGTTTACACAACAGCCGGTGAGAGTGACAAGCTGCATATTGCAAAACGGGAGGAATTTCTGCACGAAGTTCAGTGACTGTTTATTTTTGTGTTACTGCTAATATTAACGATCAGATAAATTTAAGTATAAGCTAGAGTCCGTTCATTACAAGTGAATGACATTTTCTAGCCAAAGTTTGACTAGCTCAGTTGAACTGTTTGAGGGGTTTATCTGCTGTTTTCGACCTGAAGACGGAAGGGACTCAGACTGATCTTGGATTTACAAGGATTTCTCTCGTGAGTTTTACCGAAACTGTGAGGAGAAAAGAGAAACAAATAGAGTTCGTGCTGAAGGCTGATCGGATGTGGAGCCTGCTCATTTGATTGTTGGAGAAGGACTGGACAGAAACGTTATCATCAGGTATTTTTTCCTTTTGTTTGCTCATTGACAAGCGAAGCGGCCATTACTTTTGGGCCACAACGAACACAAGCCTCGCATCAGGCCTGCTACGGTATTTTGTTTTATAAAAATTTTGTTTGCCGGCTTTAGATTGTATTAAGGTGTGTGTGTGGGCCCACAAATTATGTTGGTTTAAGTGATTTTGAAGTTATTCATCGAAGTTTTCTGAATTAAGCCAATTGAAGATTAATAGGGTTTAAATTGTTGTCTGTACATTTATATATACAGTTTTGACAGTATTTTCTTTTAAAAAAGAGAGACATTTTATGTTGAAGATTTAAAAAATAACAATCATATTCTTATTTAATTTTCATATTTCATTGGAGATAATAATTTCTTTGAGTAAATAATTGAGATATATTTTTCTAAAATCTTGTGTTGTGTTACTTTATTACTGAAATAGGTAATCATTTTGTTTGAGTAGAGACATATACAGACACAGGGGTAAAAATCTTCATTAAAACTATAACTTAAGAACTGTGAATTCATAAGTTAGTTATAAAAACCTTTCTGGTGTGTACTGTAAAAGAGAGATCCAAGATAACATTTAAAACTGAGTTAATCAGGGTTAAAACACATGTGATAAATACCTTAAAAGAACCCAAAAGCCCTGCCCTTAATAACATCCAGTTTGAGGGGAGCGCTACATAAAATGGAGGCACCGCTGGGATTGTCTTGGATTTTTCAGTAAAGAAGAAAATACAAATATAGTGAAAAGGTAAAAGTACTAAGCTTATTTGCAAATAGTATTAACATGGAAAAAACTGAACTAGTGTCAGAGTTAAAACGCTGGTGCCGTGGTGAGGGTTTGGATGAGACACATGCCTTTATGACCATTGTCCCAGAAGATATAGAGATCAGTGAAGTGGAAGAAACACTGGAAACTATTAAGTCTTTAGGACGGGTGCGTGTCCGTGGGAGAAACTTCAGTGCAAGACTAAACCGACGAATGGTTTTGTGTGATAGTAAAGAGACTGTGCGAGAGGATAGTGTTCCTTATGAAGTGATGCCTATTGATGGTGGAGAGGCATGGCCTGTAATCATCTTAGGAGGGTCGCCTGAAGCTGCTGAAGAGTTCAATAGCAAATTAAAAGGGTTGTTGCAGGCAGAAGGGAAAACCATGGAGGATCTCAAATCATTATTCCCCAGTACAACCCCGCCCACTAGCTCCACTGAATCCATCCTTCGCGCTGTCGGAGATTTGTTGGAAAAGACAACCAAACCAGCTGATGGAGGGAGTTATGGTCGACTACGCATGTTCTCGGGAGTCCTACCAACGCCGCCAGGGGAGGAACCATTTGATAATTGGCTAGAGCAGGCATCGCTTATGGTGGAGGAAACTGAATGCTCAGATAGAGAAAAAAGACGCAGAATTATTGGAAGTTTAAAAGGGCCCGCACTAGAAATTGTGAAAGCAGTGCGGCACACCAATCCTGACGCCAGCCCAAAAGAGTGCTTAGAAGCCCTTGAAAGTGCTTTTGGAAGTGCTGAGTCCGGAGATGATCTCTATTTTGCTTTCCGTTTGATGCAACAGCAAAAAGGAGAGAAACTATCAGATTTTCTTCGACGTCTAGAGAGGTCACTAGTTAAAGTGATTCAAAGAGGTGGCCTCCCTGCTAGCAGCAAAGATCAAGCCCGATTGGAGCAACTGCTGAGGGGTGCTATTGCCTCAGACCTGATGCTGATCCAGCTGCGGTTGAGAGAAAGGAGAGCTACACCCCCAAATTTTTTACAGCTGTTGACTGAGATTCGTGCTGAGGAAGAGTACGAAACTTCTAGAAAGAAGCTCAGTGCCTCAGTGCATCAAGTGCATGCTAATACAGAAGTGGATACCAGGCAAGCTGAGATTCAAAACTTAAAGGCTGAAATAAAAGAGCTAAAGTCATTGGTGGCAGCAGTAGTGACCAAAACCACTCATGACAAAGATGATTACATGGAGCTTAAATCCATTAGTGCACCACCTGTTGTTGAGAACCGGCAAGATGCTGAGCTGGCTGCCTTAAAAAAACAATTGAAACGATTAAAACAGAAAACTAGCAACAAGATGCCTGAGCAAGATGCTGCAGTTACTGTTTCAACCTTGGAGGCTACTAAACAGGTCCCCAAAAACCCCAAGGGAGCATCAAAAAGCCCAGAAGAGAATTTCTGCTACAGGTGTGGTGAGAGCGGCCATTTTGCCACAAAGTGCCGAAACCCTGAGAATCAAGCCAAGGTTATCAGAAAGCTAATTCATGCTTTGAAGGTGACAAAAGACAGACAGCAGTCTGGGGATGCCACCACCAATGAAGTTAATTGTGGAGTCAAGAAAAGTGCTGTTACTTTATCAGAGCGGGCTGACATCCCTGAAGGCTTGATTGGACCACCTAGCGTAGTACCTGTGAAAGTAAATGGACATGGCTGTGATGCCTTGTTTGATAGTGGCTCTCAGGTCACAATTATTTTTGAGTCTTGGTATCAAACTTACCTGTCTGATGTCCCAATACGCCCCGTGTCTGGTTTAGCCTTGTGGGGACTAAGTGAATCTGAGATCAGTTATCCATACCGTGGGTATGTAGTGGTCGACATTGAATATCCAGCAAAGGTTGCAGGTGCAGACCAGATGGTGACAGTTCTCGCCCTCATATGCCCCCAGCCCCGAACTGCAGACCAGACTCCTATCATAGTGGGAACCAATGCCAGTCACATCCGACGACTTGTACAGCAGTGTAAGGACAATGGCATTGACATCACCCAGACATGGGGAATACAAGTCTGTTACAGCGACAATGAGCTAACAGCGCCTGGCACGGTCACAGCTCTGGAAGAGGAGGGTGATATTGGCTGTGTGTATTGGCAAGGCCCTGGCCCATTGACTCTGCCCCCTGGTGGTGACTGTACTGCAGTCTGCAAAGTCGAGTACAAGCTCCAGGTTGACAAAGAAATCCTGATGGTTGACTCGTCTCCTGTAGCTCCACTCCCAGCTGGTGTGCTACTTCAACCCACAGTGGTGCCCAGCGAAGAGGTGAACGTCAATCATTTCAGAATCTTAGTCCAGAATGAGTCTTTGTCAGAGACAGTCATACCAGTGGGAACTGTTATCGGACATATGTATCTGACAGATGCAGTCACTTCTCTCTCTCCATCTAAAACAGATGACACTGAGTTTAATGTAAAACTGATCAACTTCGGAGACTCACCTGTCTCAGAGGAGTGGAAGGAGAGACTCCGTCAAAAGCTATCCACAAGGTCTCAGGTGTTCTCTTTACATGAATGGGATGTTGGATTGGCAAAGGGCGTAGAACACACAATCCGGTTATCAGATCCACGGCCGTTCAGGGAGCGCTCTCGTCGTTTGGCTCCAGCTGACCTGGAAGACGTGAGAAAGCATCTCCAAGAACTGTTGCGTGCAGGGATAATCAAGGAGTCTCGTAGTCCCTATGCATCCCCAATCGTGATTGTTCGCAAAAAGAATGGAGCGGTGAGAATGTGTATCGACTACCGATTGTTAAATAGCCGAACAATCCCAGATCAGTATACAACACCTTGTATTGATGATGTGTTGAATTCAATGACCGGAAGCAAGTGGTTCTCCGTTCTGGATCTGCGGAGCGGTTATTACCAAATTGCCATGGCCGAGGAAGATAAGGAAAAGACGGCATTCATCTGCCCACTGGGGTTCTTTCAATTTGAGAGGATGCCGCAGGGGATAACTGGAGCCCCAGCCACCTTTCAAAGATTAATGGAGAAGGCTGTGGGTGATATGAATCTGCTCGAAGTCCTTGTCTACCTCGATGACTTGATAGTATTTGGCCGAACGTTAGAAGAGCACGAAGAAAGACTTTTAAAAGTCCTTGATCGTTTTGCAGAGGTTGGGTTGAAAATCTCGTTCGATAAATGTCAATTCTGCCTCCCAAAGGTAAAATACCTTGGACATATTGTGTCAGCCAATGGAGTATCACCTGACCCAGCCAAGGTAGAGGCAGTTACAAATTGGCCACAGCCTACGCACCTGAAGGCTCTTCAATCCTTCTTGGGATTTTGTGGATATTACAGGCGTTTCATCGCCAATTATGCAGCCATCGTCAGGCCATTGTCTGAGCTCACCAAAGGCTATGCTCCAACCCAGCGGGGCAAGAAATCTGAGAAAGACAACACTAAGATTTACCTTAAAGAGTCTGAGCCCTTTGGTGAGAGGTGGGACCAGTCCAGCACAGAAGCTTTTCACAAGATTATCCACTGCCTTACTCATGCACCTGTGTTGGCTTTTGCAGATCCCAACAAGTCCTATGTCCTGCATGTGGACGCCAGTTTGAGAGGGCTGGGCGCCGTCCTATATCAGGAGCACAGTGAGGGTCTGAGACCAGTCGCCTTCGCTAGCAGGAAGCTAAAGACATCTGAGAAGAATTATCCCGTTCACCAGCTGGAGTTTCTGGCCCTTAAGTGGGCCGTTGTGGATAAATTCCACGATTATTTGTATGGAGTCAGATTTACTGTACGTACGGACAATAACCCGCTTACGTATGTGTTATCGACCGCCAAGCTCAGTGCTGTGGGGCACAGATGGCTCTCTGCTTTATCCACATATGACTTTGATGTCCAGTACAGACCAGGTAGACACAACATAGACGCTGACCTGCTCTCAAGGAATATGCCTGATGAGAGTTCAGAGGAATGGGAGACCATACCACAGTCTGGTGTGAGATCTATCTGCAAACGAATCTGCATCCCTGGTTCAGCGTGCAGTCCACCAAGGTATGTAGATCAGTTGGGAGCTTCGCCAAAATGCGTGCCTGATAGTTATGCATTTCCAACTCACCTGGAATTGAAATCATTGGGGCAGATGTCAAAGCAGGAGTTGATTGAAGCTCAGGAGGATGATACAGCCATCCGATCTGTCGTACAAGCTGTGAAACATGGCAAATGGCCTGAAGAGAATGGATCCTGTTTAGAGCGCTCTCATTTTAAAAAAGAGATGGGCAAACTGATGATGAAAGATGGGCTACTCCACCGATTAAGCAAGCGACCCTCTGGAGAAGAACTCCCTCAACTTGTCTTGCCAAGTAAGTTCGAAGAAGTAGTGTTAAAGGCAACCCATGATGATCTCGGACACCTGGGTATTGAAAGAACAGCAGACTTGTTGAGGAGCAGGTTCTTTTGGCCAAAAATGACATGCGATGTTGAGCAGTACATAAAGAACTGTGGAGAATGTGTGACTCGGAAAACCCCCTGTCAAAGGGTAGCGCCTTTACATCACATTTCAAGCAATGGACCGATGGATCTGGTATGCATCGATTTTCTGTCCTTGGAGCCAGATTCTGCGGGTATCAGCAATGTGTTAGTGGTCACGGATCATTTCACCCGTTATGCACAGGCTTTCCCATCAAGAAATCAGAAAGCACAGACGGTGGCAAAGATCCTGGTGGACAAGTACTTCCTGCATTATGGTTTGCCTGCCCAGAATCCACTCAGACCAAGGAAGAGACTTTGAGAGTCAGTTAATCAAAGAGCTCTTGAAGAGGATGGGGATCCGGAAATCACGGACCACTCCCTATCACCCGCAGGGAGATCCGCAGCCTGAGAGGTTCAACAGAACTCTTCTTTCGATGCTGGGAACTCTGGGCTGTGAGAGGAAACGGCAGTGGAGCAAACATATTGGCTACCTGGTTCACGCGTACAACAGTACCAAATGTGATGCTACGGGGTATTCACCCTATTTCTTAATGTTTGGCAGAGAAGCAAGGCTTCCAATAGACTTGTGTTTTGGAACCTCTCCTGATGGCAAAGCTGAGGGTGGCCATTCACGCCATGTAACCAAGCTAAAAGAAGACTTGCAAAGAGCTTACAAGCTTGCCTCTGAGGTGGCTTACAAGACACATCAGAGGAACAAGAGGTCCTATGATAAAAGAGTGGGATTCCAAACACTGGATATCGGTGACAGAGTGTTGCTAAGGAATTTTAGGATTGAAAGGGAAACACAAGTTGGAGAGTCGTTGGAGTCCCATCCCTTATGTAGTCCTGGGAAAGATGCCCAACATTCCAGTGTACAAAGTGAAACCGGAGGATGGAGGAGGAGGAGTCAAAACTCTTCATCGGGATCATCTTTTGCCAATTGGACAGTTAGTCAGAATGCCAAATGTGGAGACTAAGGACAAGTCACATGTCAAAACAAGATCAAGGACAAGAACTGAGACACAACAGAGGTCAAAGAAAGTCTTACCTGAAGTACAGGAAACTCTTCAAGAGTTGCAGTTTACAGATTCCTCTTCAGATGTGGAGTATTATGGACCTGAGAAACCCTACAGTACTTACCTTAAAGAGATTCTGACAAAAGAAAGAGATGCTGCTGGACAGTCAAATTTCATCCAAGATGATAGTGATTATTCTAAAGAAAGATGAAAATGCTGAGGATAGTTTGTCAGAGGGAAATAGTTTGGAGGAGGAACATCACAGTATATGTGAAGAGGATGGAGAACAAGATTCAGTTCCTGAGGAAGAAAGTGATCCAGAGACTGATAACCCTTGCCACGATAAGCACCCAGAGACAGTCACTAAGACAAAAGTGATTAGCAAATCTGAAAACCGTCCAAAGAGGATGGTGAAACCAGTTATCAGATTAACTTATGATGAGCCGGGTAAGCCAAAAGATCAGCCTCTCACTATTGTGCATAGAGGTGTTATCATTGAGATTGGCAAGAATTAATTTAAACTAGCTATACACCTTTCCCATTTAGTACCTTTAAAAAACCAAAAAGGGGGTAGAATTCATTGGTTGATGAGGACATCAAAAACTTTTAGAAGGGGGAGGGTGTAACCCGGTTAAAAAAGCATGAGCTGATACGTGATGATTGTAGTAGGCCTAACATTTAATTAACAGAGTGTATAAATAGTGTGATTTAAAAGGTTGACATTCATTTAAAAAGTTGTTATAAAAATGTTAAAAGCCGTTTAAACATTATTTTATTTATTGTTTCATGGTAAAAGATTATGTTATTCTGAAAACTGTCCAAACCAGCATTTATGTGGTTAATACCGATGGGGCGGAGAGTCAGAGCTCGCGGGTTGGTTTAGAGCACGGACAGCGAGAGGAAAGAGAAAAAAAGAGTGTGTGAGACGAACGGAGATTTTCTGATTTAATTTGTGAGTTAGTAGTGCACAAACCAGTGTGTAGATTGTGTCTTATGATTGTTTACACAACAACCGGTGAGAGTGACAAGCTGCATATTGCAAAACGGGAGGAATTTCTGCACGAAGTTCAGTGACTGTTTATTTTTGTGTTACTGCTAATATTAACGATCAGATAAATTTAAGTATAAGCTAGAGTCCGTTCATTACAAGTGAATTACATTTTCTAGCCAAAGTTTGACTAGCTGAGTTGAACTGTTTGAGGGGTTTATCTGCTGTTTTCGACCTGAAGACGGAAGGGACTCAGACTGATCTTGGATTTACAAGGATTTCTCTCGTGAGTTTTACCGAAACTGTGAGGAGAAAAGAGAAACAAATAGAGTTCGTGCTGAAAGGCTGATCGGATGTGGAGCCTGCTCATTTGATTGTTGGAGAAGGACTGGACAGAAACGTTATCATCAGGTATTTTTTCCTTTTGTTTGCTCATTGACAAGCGAAGCGGCCATTACTTTTGGGCCACAACGAACACAAGCCTCGCATCAGGCCTGCTACGGTATTTTGTTTTATAAAAATTTTGTTTGCCGGCTTTAGATTGTATTAAGGTGTGTGTGTGGGCCCACAAATTATGTTGGTTTAAGTGATTTTGAAGTTATTCATCAAAGTTTTCTGAATTAAGCCAATTGAAGATTAATAGGGTTTAAATTGTTGTCTGTACATTTATATATACAGTTTTGACAGTATTTTCTTTTAAAAAAGAGAGACATTTTATGTTGAAGATTTAAAAAATAACAATCATATTCTTATTTCATTTTCATATTTCATTGGAGATAATAATTTCTTTGAGTAAATAATTGAGATATATTTTTCTAAAATCTTGTGTTGTGTTACTTTATTACTGAAATAGGTAATCATTTTGTTTGAGTAGAGACATATACAGACACAGGGGTAAAAATCTTCATTAAAACTATAACTTAAGAACTGTGAATTCATAAGTTAGTTATAAAAACCTTTCTGGTGTGTACTGTAAAAGAGAGATCCAAGATAACATTTAAAACTGAGTTAATCAGGGTTAAAACACATGTGATAAATACCTTAAAAGAACCCAAAAGCCCTGCCCTTAATAACATCCAGTTTGAGGGGAGCGCTACATGTGCTTTGACCAGTATGTGTCCAAGTATTGTTGTGAAGCCATCGTGTTAGAATTATACACCATGCTCATGTCACGGGGTGACGAAAGAGAAGCGGAACTAAGTCCCGCCGGAATTGTGTTCCCCCCGGGACGGTGTCGCGGTAACACCGGTCCACTTCCGGGTTGCGCCCGATGTCACAATAACAACGCTAATGACAGATTGACATCTGGTGTGGGGAGTTTGATGTGGTGATCTGTGAGAGGATTATGGAGGCGGAGTAACCACATAAAAAGAGAAGTGCAGAGACCATGGGGAGGGTTGATTCTTATTGGTCGTTCGTTCTCCCGGCTATTCTTCCTGGTTGTCTTTCCCCCGTATGTGGTTCTTCTCTTCGGATGTGTTCCCCTAGGAGAGGTGAATTCCTGGGACGTTTGGGCTGGCGTGTGGAGGTATTTGAGGACTATTGTGGGGTTTCGGCTATCTGGCTGTGCAACAGATATATCAGCGATCGAGTGGAGATATTCAGGACAGAAAGAGTGTGAGTTCTGGAAAGCAAGTGAAGACCAGGCCGCGCCATCACTATCGGAGGGAAGTTGAGAGACCTGATCTGGGACTTCGATCAATTGTATACATCTGGACTGGGAGTGATAACGTTGTGAAGTGGATGGAGCCATCGTTGGGTGAGTGCTGGCTCTATTTGCACTAAGAGTGGGTGTGCCGTGTCTGAAGTGGTGTGTTTGCACAATAAATCGTTTGAAGTGAAGTTACAGAGTGTGGGGAAGATATATAGAGTTAATGCCGGACGCTCACCACCCCGAGAGCCCACCACCGTCACCGTAATCCACACCCAGGCACTCAACTGAAGTATCCCCCAGCCGTAAGCCCCATTTCTTATTCAAGAACACATACATGCTGTTGATTACTTACTCTGCTGTGCAGATCGCAGGATCCTCTGGGCCGAACGCCGCATGTGATGTCCCTATGAAAGGAGGTGGACACAAGAATTATTCCTTTCCCGGTCACAACCGAAGCATCTCCCAGCCGTAAGCCCCATTACTTATTCAAGAACACATACTTACTGTTGATTACTTACTCTGCTGTGCAGATCGCAGGATCCTCTGGGCCGAACGCCGCATGTGATGTCCCTATGAAAGGAGGTGGACACAAGAATTATTCCTTTCCCGGTCACAACCGAAGCATCTCCCAGCCGTAAGCCCCATTACTTATTCAAGAACACATACTTACTGTTGATTATTTACTCGGCTGTGCAGATCGCAGGATCCTCTTTGCCGAATGCTGCATGTGATGTCCCTGTAGAAAGAGGTGGACACACGAATTATTCCTTTCCCGGTCTTAACCGAAGCATCTCCCAGCCGTAAGCCCATCACCCATTAAAGACTACATACCTGCTGTCGATTGCTTACTCTGCTGTGCAGATCGTAGGATCCTCTGGGACGAATGCTGCATGTGATGTCCCTATGAAAAGAGATTGCAGGATCCTCTGGGCCGAACGCTGCATGTGATGTCCCTGTAAAAGGAGGTGGACACGAGAATTATTCCTTTTCCCGGTCTCGACCGAAACATCCACGAGCTCTACTTACCCGGATACCCCCCCTCACTCCGGGACGGGTGACAGACTATCCTGGCTCTTGCTGGCCCCGTACAGGCACGAACTGCCGACGACTCCACGCCTTCCCGGCGTCCGAGGTCTGGCTCCGTTCTGGTCGGGAGACACGGAAGGAACACTGAACTTTTAAATTGCTTTTAACCAAATAAAACCTTGTTCATTTTTTATACTTTCGTCCGTCTGGTTCTTCTGGTACGCTCTCCGAGGTGATCCTGGGTTTCAGGGGTGGGTGCAGTCCGGCTTGGCCCCCCCGACCTGTGACACTCACATCTATTATGTAAACATTTTTTGTTTTTGTCTGTGGGCTGTGAATCAAATAATGGCACAGGTAGCTCCGCTGGAGCGGGGGTGCTGGTAGGGGCTTGTGGGACAACCTTGTGCTTGGGTGATTTACCTGGCTGTAATGTGGCCAGTGTTTTTCTGACACTGTTCTGTGCTCGTTTTCTGGGTTTGTCTGTGGACTGGGAATCGACTGATGGCACAGGTATTTCAGCTGAAGGCACAGGGGGTGGGGGTTGAGTGTAGTGATGGGCTACAAGCTCAGGTAGGACAACCTTGTAAAAAAAAAAATTGTGCGGTTGGCAAAAGTGTCTCCCAAAGTTCTACGTCAGGCATGACACGCACAGTTGCAAGGCTTTTGGTCGTCCAAACAACAAAGTCACAGAATTGTGATTCGGTGACAAAGATCTGAGTTTGTACCTGTTTATAGTACTTGTGGGTCTGCTTCAACTCTATCCTTCCTTCTGTGAACTGCAGACAAAACTCCTTGTCAGTACATGCGTGCAGAATGTTATGGTCCTGGTGTTTAAAAGGGCATTTAATCTCTACACATCCTTTCCCACAACATGCACAATACACAAGTGCATCAGGAGTCGCACCTATTTCCGGGAAAGAAGGGTTGATTATGAATCCACATTGCTCCGTCTGTGTGATGTAGGAGACCCTTGCCGTATCCTCTTTTTTTCTCCCCCATTTAATGGCCTCTGGGCCATTGTCAGTCTGTCTCAGTGAAGGTTTCTGTGGATAGCACACCTTCTCCACAGTTAACTTTGCTGGTCTGGTTATGGAGGTGGAGACAACAGCGTGTATGTTGGAGGCGGTTATCCTTCCACATTCTTGACATTGTGCCATATGTCAGACTTGTGCTGCTGTCTTGTGTTCTTTTCCGGTGCAGCTGCCTCTGTTGCTGTCACTGCCACAAGGTGTGCCAGGCCCTCACAGTGTGGAAGCAGGACAGACAAGTCACAGCCATCCATTCGTGGGTCGCGAAGACGCAGCAGTGACTTCGGCAGGACACATGGCTGAATGGGATCAGCATAGAGGTGGCAGAATTCCTTAATTACAGAGCACAGTCCGGACTTGTGTGCATGCATGAGTTCAGTGAGGGGTTTTAAATCGGCAAGTGTCTTCTGTGGTAAATATGTACCCCCCGAGCGGGTCCGGATTTAGGGTGCTGTGCTGGTGTCTCCACAGACTGACCGATCAATTGCCCTTTTTCGGGCTTAGCTTGTTGTAAAGTCAATAGTATGTCCAGGCGCACCCTGCACTTTGGTTATACTGGAGGGCATCACCCAGTACGCTTCAACATCTGTTGGAGTCATATTTCCCTGCAGACGCACAGCTGTATCGATCTTGTACAGGAGGGCTGCCACATGTGCACACTTTTCTGCCACGCCAGCCATACAAGTGCAGTGAGCGCTCTCCACTTCCCCACATGCTGTAAGTATGACCCAAGGCTGTAGACGAAATCGTCGTGCCATCTCCTATTACCGCTCGCCGAAGTTCGCGTATACAGTGCCGGACTTCTCCATGGGCTCAGTGGTCTTCGGAAAGTATGTCTAAAGTTCTCGAAGGCGCCGGCATACCAATTAGCCAAGGTCTCTCAAGAGAAGGTCTACTTTCTCTCGCCCGTAACACACTGGGCAATCCTCCTGTTTCTGCCCATATGACTCCAAAAGCATCATCATCAACTCATCATCTTCTTCACCCGTTCCCACAAAAAGAACATCACAACCTGCCAGGGCACCATCTTCACCTCAAATCATCGATTCCACTGACATGAATTTCCAGCTCATGTCTGCTGTTCAAAGTCTCTCTAAAACAGTCAAAAACCTACAATCCAAAATGACTAACCTCAAACATTATTTTGCCAGTTCCCACTCCAGCGCAGATCCAGCAATACACTCGTCAGCTATAGAGCATCACAGTCCTGCCCACAGCCGATGCCGGAAGTAAAAATTCAATACAATTTCTGCATTGACAGTTGGGGTATAAGCCATAAAAACTCAACCATACATGGTAGACTTAAAACCAGCTACGGCTATACTAAGCAATAGTTTATGTTCATATAAACACCAAAGGTTCATGGGGCACCTTGTTTTGAAATAAATGCATTTTATTCGTGATGTCTTGGATAAGTACTTCATTACCCACAATTCTGAACAATCCCACAATCCCACAGTGATACATCTGATTGGTGGAACTCTGGTTAAACCCCGTGAAGGTCCGTGAAGATTGAAGATCATTAATAAAAAAGTAAAAATAAAATAAAACCATGTGCTGCATTTTTGCATGGTAGACTTATCAGTGTACTCACAATTTCCTTTTCAAGGAGGGAAACAAAAGTGCTCTAAGGGGTGAAAACCACTTCGGATAGGGAACCACTTCGGATAGGGTCATGTAACGTTAGTTAGTTGAGTGTAGCATGTCCGAGGGTCAGCTTGTGGGTTTTGTAAGGGCCAGCAAGAGGGATAAGACCTACAAAGTTTTGGTTTTGCAGGGAGGTTGGTAGGTTAGTTAGCATTATTGTCCAATTTAGCTAGGCTACTGTAGCCTTCATATGGAGTCATATCAAGCATTTTATAATGCCACTGTCAAAACAATATTTAGCTTAGGCAGACCTTTCTGTGAAATATAATATAATATAAAATAAAATTCACTGAAGGAAAAAGTTTGCACGGCCATCGTCAGATTTGGAAGTCACTCAAAAGGCTTGTTCCGGGTTGTGGCTTCAGTCAACTTCAGTGAGGCGCGGTGGTTTATGGGATGAGTAGTTATTTTGCTCTAAATGAAACTATGTACACAGTCTTATACCTTTGACTTTTTTGTGATTTTTCTCTTAATTTTTTCAATCGAAATGATATTTTATATGCTTATGAGTTCAGCCGTAGCTAGTTATCTTCAGACATGCTCTAAAACTCTTTAGATATGGATTTTTCTGAAAGTTAATGGGAGAAATTAATGGGAAATTTACTTCCGGCACCAAAGCTCTCTCGGGCTGTGGGCGGGACTGTGATGCTCTATTCCACAGTCTCGTCCTTTTCCTTTTGGATTTAGTAACGGCCAGAGCATGCCATCAACTTCAGCTACCTTGCCACCTTCTCAGCTCACTATTCAGACGCCTTTTCAAAATGTCTCCGCTCCACCGGCTTCTACAAATTTCAACCTCTCCACAGCAGCTCCAGCACAAGCGTTCGGTAGGCGTTTTGTTCCACCAGCCGCTGCAACAGTGTCTAACCATCTAAGAAACAATATCATCCAAGGTAAGGACACTAATCTTGCTACCTTACTGCTTCCTACGCCTGCTGCCGACAGGAAAATGGTTGACTGTAGTGACGTGGCAGTACTTCTAAAAACTTCCGACCCTGTTACAACATAATCTCTCGTTTTGCAAATTCGTCATTGCAATCAGTATTTACAGAGACATTCTGTGTCAAACTTACCCTGAGAGAAGGGAAGAGCTAGATCTTTATCTAACTATGATGGTGGACTTCAGTCAAAGATACGGGGAAACTCTATTTTACGAGTACCACAAGTCCTTTTCAGCCAAATATGCCTCCTTTATCTCATTTTTTAATTCAAGACTAGACTGGTCAGTTACTGACACCGAACTGCTCATCTGCCATTTCGGAGGCCAAAAAAGCTTAGCTTGCGCCATTTGCAGCACTCACGGTCACAAGGCTTCAATTTGCCCTAAAGCTTTCGCTAGCAATGATCCAGCCGCTGTCCACGGTCCTGAAAATGTAAGACTTTCTTCAAACTCCAGAGGTCGCTCAACTGCGGCTGAATTCAATAGCATACCTCAAAATTTGCTCATATTTGTAGTGTTTCCAAGGATCCACACCCAAAATATGTTTGTCCACACCAGTACAAGCCTGCACCCAGAGGGAAAGCCCCAATTCGGAATTTTTTTTTTGAATAAACACCCATCTACTCCTATTAATATTCCCAATCTTTCAAGCTACCTCTCTTCTCACCCCGATCCATTATTTTTTGATTATTTAATCACCTGTTTGTCCCAAGGTTTTCGAGTGGGTTTTCTTTCTCATCTTTCTGCCTCTTTTGTTGCAAAAAATTTGCAATCTGCCAGACAGGAACCTGATGTGGTTTCAGTTCTCCTAGACAAAGAGGTTAATAAAGGATATGTTCTCGTCCCCTTCACTTCTCCTCCCTTTTCTCTTTTTCGGATTAATTCCATTGGCATCGCAACTCGCAAATATTCCGGAACAACTACTGGTGGTGGTGTCATGCTCTATCTATCTGTTGATAGTTCAGTTTGCATAACTCGTGCTATGAATTAGTTGCATTGTTCTGTGTCACCTCATCTTCGCATGGCTTTAGCGGCCTCGTGTATATCTCTGCCTAGCTTTTCATGATTAAGCAATTACTTGAGAGGTGGTGTTTTTTTGTACATGTATTGGCACTCTTTGGCCTCTACTGTTTTTGGCTGTAACAAAGACATGTTGCTGTACGTCAACACAGTAAATTGGATGTGATGTATCATGTAACTCTTTCTATGTCCACGAAGACTCTCTGCTGCAAAAAAAAAAAAAGGATTAACAGAAGGAACACAGAAATCTCTGTTCACCAACAGGAGCATGTTCTGCATTTTCATTGGTTTTCTGTGGCTCGCTTAAAAAAACTATTACAGTAAGAGTTTCAGAATTGATATGTGAGTTTGATGAATTCATGTCAAACATTTTATGTATGCAGGTTAGGTACATACATTGTAGACCTTCTTAACAAAACCAAGAGCAAATGCCATTTATGTAACAACAATTACATTTGAATATTTAGTCAGAAAACATAATGTGAAGTAGGCTTGAAATACCAATAAACTAAGATACAAATACAAATAGATACTTGTCTCTGGCAGGTCTTTGAAAGTTGTCACCATGCAACCTGCAAAACAAATATAACAAGACTTAAAACAGCAATTTTAATTGGTTATGAGTTCAGTAGCATGATTAATAATCATATAGTAACATCCTAAGCTCTTACCATGTTTCTGCAGATGCTGTTCAAATGAATTTCACCTTTGTATAATCTTGTCACATTTTAAACAATGCCAGTGACTTCTTTTTTTTTCTTTTTTCTTTTTTTTTTTCACAAAACCATGGTACTGTGAAAAGAACTGGAAGTGTAAAATGACAATAATTTATGATACAACTAATATTAAAATGGATATAACAGTTACAAAAGCAAAACATGCTGCCCAAAATCACCATCTCTAAGGTGCACATCATATTTAAAATGCCTTTTTTGTAGGTGCTCTTCTGACCCAGGCGCATCCTGCCTGCAAAGTTGACTCTTTTTTTTCCTTCAGTAGCCTTAATAAAGCTAATATGATCTTTGAACATTTGAGGACCTACGGAAATCCAACAATATGACAATGCACCTAAATAATGCATGGGGTAGTATTATATAATTATGTTTAAATAATTGCAATTATAGATCGAATTTACAGTTTATATAATATATTATATAAATTATATAATAATAGTTTATTTGTTACATTGGTATATAAACAACACCGGCAACATCACGACTTAGGTGCCCTTGAGCAAGGCAACGAATCCCAACTGCTCCCAGGGTGCCGCAGCATAAATGGCTGCCCACTGCTCCGGGTGTGTGTTCACGGTGTGTGTGTGCACTTTGTATGGGTTAAATGCAGAGCACGAATTCTGAGTTTGGATTACCATACTTGGCTGTATGTCACTTTGTATGGTTTATTCATTTCAATAATAGATTAGTTGCTTGCAGATGCACTACCGTCTAACTCACAAACTAATACTCCATCTGTGGATCTTTCTGAACTGTCAAAATGTTGGGGTTATTCGTACGCTGGCCAATGTTACTTGTACTGTCACCTACTGGTGAGCATGCAGCTACCACATGCCACTCAAAAACAAATGTGCCGTAAACTCAAGATATATTTTAGAAAATATAGCCGACTTGTAAACACGTTTAAATTACTTTTTTCAAATCACTAAATTAGGATGTATGGAAATACAAGATGCCAGAGTCCTGAGTGGAATGCCCTATATAGGAGTTTATGGACACTCCAGCTGATGATCGTGACATAACTTTGTTGACAAAGATCAACGGTGACTTGACTTTGTTCACGAAGATCAACTGTGGCCTGAACTCATGAAGTTAACTGTGGTTTTACTTGACACATGGGGTTTAATGGTTACTTGACTTGACTCCGGACGGTAAATGGTGACTTGACCTGACTCCGGAACGGTCAGCGGTGACTTGACCTGACTCCGGACCGTCAGCGGTGACTTGACTGGAAGACGTAATAGTCGGTCTACTGGGTCCATGGTTGTGCTGGGTAGCTGAAATGGTGACATAGGGATGGGAACAGATATTTCAGAAATGCGAGGATACCAGGCTGCTGGATCCTGGTATGGTGACGTCTTCTGTAACGTGGAGTCAGAGACGTTCATATCCATATGCAGTGGTTCAATAAAGAGACAGGCAGTAATCAGAGCACAGCGTCAAGTATGTCAGGGATATCCAGAATCAGTTACAGTAACAAGCAGAGGTCGGGGCAAGCAGCAGAGAATCACAGTCGGTATAAACAATCCAAGGTCAGACACTGAAGGAACAAACACAGGGAAAACGGAATGAACAAACATAGGGAAAACAGAAGGAACAAACACAGGGAAAACATAAGGAACAAACACAGGGAAAATGGAAGGAAAAAACACAGGGAAAATGAAAGGACAAAAAAAACAGGGAAAACAGAAGGAACAAACACAGGAAAAATGGAAGGAAAAACACAGGGAAAACGGAAGTAACAAACAAAGGGAATACGCTTGGAAATGCCAGAAAGAACTAAACAAGACTTTGCATTTATTGAGATTCATTTTTCTCCTCTCCTTTATTTTACACACAGCAGTGCAAAAACAAGCTGTAAAACTGTAAACACAAATAAAAGTACCTAATAACTCAAAATGCTTTCTTCCATCATTTCCAAAACCAAATACAACACATACATAGTTTTCTACTAAGCATGAGCCGCCATTACATGGGAAACAGAGGAATCTACACTTCGAGGCAACACTTTAATTTTTCTTCCTACACATCTTAAGAAAATGACTAATATAAAACGCCTTATATTACACACAGTGTTACTCACCGGAATTGCCCCCGAGGGAAACACAACTGAGTGGAGTTTGAAGAAACTTCACAGCAGAATTTACACAACACGGATTACAACTCGCTCTGGAAAAGTCGTGTACTAACTGAACACTAAACTCGTTCCAAACGAGAATACAAACGAGAATACAATGGGAAATTGAAACTGTACACCAAACCAGCGATGGGTAGATGGCGTTAACGCACTGCAAATAACTAAAGAAACACAAAATGAATGAATGAATGATCATTAAGACCAACACACTCCCAGCCTGGTATCTTAAGGATACCACATCTATTACCTTTTAAATGCACACACTTTACTTAAACACAAGTAACATCCTGTTTAGGGGAAAAAAGTAAGACAAGTTCAGTCACAGGTCTTTTAAACACTTTAGGAGTGCCGTGACGAATCAATCTGATATCTACAGTCCTGACAACATTATCTCTGCTGGGAAAAGTTTTGATGACCACTGCCATTGGCCAGTGGTTCATAGGCACTGCATTGTCTTTCATCAAGATGACGTCTCCTTCTTGCAAGTTAGGCCTTTTGTCCTGCCACCTGGCACGACTTTGCAGGGTGGTCAGGTATTCATGTTGCCATTTGTGCCAAAATGTCTCTGCGAGATGTTGTACCAGCTTCCATTGGTGACGGATGATCTCTGCCTTGCCAAAGGCAGGCAGAGGCAACGATGGGGCTTCTGTCTTTTGTGTCAGAAGCATGGAGGGGGTGAGTATGAGAGGGTGCTCGGGGTCAGTTGACACAGGCAGTCGTTAGGTGGTGCTGAACTGGGAAGATGAGGGGATTGGTGCGGTTTTTCTCAAGGCCAGACTGAGTTATGCGTCCGCCCACTCTGAGAAGTCCAAAGCTGTCAACAACTGGGCAGAGCTTTGCAATGTTGCTCTGTTTTGGAATGTCTGACTTACTCTGAATTTGTGATTTTAGTGACTAGCGTTGCGACCTGAGGTCTGATCTCAGAGTCTAATTCCGGGTCAACTAGATCAAACAGTGACTGCTGATCAGCTGGAGGCTTACCAGACAAGAAGGCGGGTCCGGTCAGCCAGTTACTGTCTCTCAATGATGCAGCAGAAATGGATCTGGAGCCATGGTCGGCCGGGTTGAGCTCTGAAGGGACATGCTTCCACTGTTCGGGTGAACGTTGCTTGTCTGATGTGTTGGACCCTGTTGCTTACATAAACATAAAATCTCTGCCCATTGTTAATATAACACAACTTTGCTGTCAGAATAGAAAGTGACAGAGTTCATGTGCGAGTCCATGCTACTCACAACAGTCTCAGCTATCTCAACCGCAAGGACTGCAGCACAGAGTTCGAGTTTGGGGATTGTAGTCTCCTTCAATGGTGCCAGCTTTGCTTTGCCAAGCACGAATCCGACTTTGGAGCGTCCATTTTCATCGGTCACCTTCAAGTAGGCAACCGCTGCGATTGCTTTGGTTGAAGCATCCGCAAACACACACAACTCTCTCGTGCTTGCTGCAGAGGTGGAGAGAGATGAGTAGCAGCGGGGAATCTGTATGTCTTGAAGGCATTGAAGGGAGGACTTCCATTTCACCCACTCTGCTTGGAGGTGTCCAGGTAATGGCGCATCCCACTCACCGTTTTCTATGGTCAGCTTTCTCAGCAACGATCTCCCCTGTATAGTGACAGGTGAGAGAAAGCCAAAAGGATCAAAGATGCTGTTTATGGTTGAGAGAATGCCTCTGCGTGTGAAAGGTTTGTCGTCTCGCTGTACTTGAAAGGTGAATGTGTCTGTGACTATGTTCCAGTTGATACCCAGGCTACTCTGCACAGGGACGTTATCCGTGGCAAAGTCCAGGTCTTTAATGCTGTTTGCAAGGTCTTCAGGGGGGAATTCAGCCACGACAGCTGCACTGTTTGATGTGATCTTGTGCAACCGGAGGCTGTTGTGGAAAAGCATCTCCTGTGCCCTCTTCACCAAGTTGATGGCTTCGGACTCTGTTGCAAACGACTTCAAAGTATCGTCGACATAAAAGTTTCTCTCGAAGAACGCTCTGACATCAGAGCCAAATTCAGATTCTGCTTCTTTCGCCGCTCTTCTGAGGAAGTAGATTGCTACAGCAGGAGACGGTGTGTTGCCAAACACATGCACATTCATTCTGTAGTCTACAATGTCACTGTCCCATTTGTTGTTGCGGAACCATAGAAACCTCAGGTAGTTTCTGTGCTCCTCCTTGACTACAAAACAGTAAAACATGTGTTGAATATCTGCAGTCACAGCAATTTTCTCTTTTCTAAACCTGATGAGGGCGCCTAACAGGTCATTGTTCTGATCTGGGCCTTTGAGCAAGACACTGTTCAGTGAAATCCCTTCATACTGAGCACTTGAATCGAACACTATTCAAATCTGTTCGGGTTTCTTGGGATGGTAGATGCCGAAGGATGGCAAATACCAGCTTTCTTGTCCTTCTTGGAGGACGGGGGCATTCTCTGCATGTTGACTGGCAATCATCTTTTGCATGAACTGCATGTAATGTTCTTTTATGTCAGGTGTCTTCTCTAGTGTGTGGCAGACTGACTTGAGTCTTTTCATGGCATAGTCTCTGTTGTTTGGCAGATGTTCTCTCGGGGTCCGAAAGGATAGGGGTGCGACCCAGTTTTGAGTGCTATCTTGATATACCTCAGTATCCTTGATTCTCAGGAAGTTGAGATCATCGATGGATGGAGCAGGTTGGTGATCTTTGTCGGTGCAGTGGAAGACGGAGGACTTCAGGTGATCTCCGTGCAGCATAGAATCAGTGTGAATGGCGGCTTGCTGAGATGGACGGTCATGAAGGACTGAGTGGCTGTGTGGAGGGTCTTTCACATGCAGGTGGCTGGAGCAGGGTGTGAGGTAGCTGGGACGGCCATCTCCCAAGATTTACAAACATGTTTTGAGGGAAGTGACTGAGGAGGGGCGGTGTGCTGTGCCAAGGCACACATCGCCGATCACCACCCAGTCTAGGTATAGCTTTTTTGCAAATGGGGCATTGTCCGGGCGTAGATCTGTTTTCTGATCTTGTGCATACTCAAAATGTCTCTCCCTAGCAACAGCAGTATCTGGGCACTGGGGTCTAATGGAGGAATCTCACTGGCTAAGCACCTCAGGTGAGGGTGATGTAAAACTGCACTGGGAGTTGGGATTTCAGACCTGTTGTTCGGGAGTTCATTGCATTCAATGAGGACGGGAAGAGGGACGCAGGTCTTTTCGTCCAGTGGCTCCAGCATGTAGCCACAAGCTCTCCTTCCAGAAGTCTCTATACTGCCCGCACACGTCTTGAGCGTGTACGAAGATGGAGTGCTATTGTCGCTGAATATCTCAAAGAATTATGTACGTGCAAGGGATTTATTACTTTGCTCATCAATGATAGCATATACTCTAGTTGTTGCTTCTCTCTGGCCTTGTGGGTAGACACTAACTAAGCATATTTTGGAGCAGCCTCTAGCACTCATACCCTCACCGCATACCTCAGTGCACTTGGAGGAGACCATCTCTTAAGGCTGCTGGTTCTCACTGCCCTCCCTGCCGTTCTCTGACGTAGATGGGGGTGGCTTTGCTTTCCATGGTGATGGATCTGGATGGAGGGCTTCGACGTGTTTGAAGCTCTGACATTCTGCATATGTTATGGTTTTGTCCTTTGCAATATGTGTGGTTGAAGCACAACAGCGGTAGCAGATTGAATTGTCTTTTTGATATTGTTTACGGTCAGCTAGCAGTTTCTCTCTAAAGCTCCTACATGCTCCTAATGAATGGGGCTTTTTGTGGATTGGGCACTGCTTGGTGAGATGTAGAGAGTTAGCTTCAGGCTCACCTTTCTGGCTGGACTTGGCGACTTGAGTCTTGTGGACTGCAACAGAATGGTTGACTCTACTCTGGATGCTTTTGGGTTTGTCTCTATTTGTGGCAGGCAGAAGTGGCATGGTGACTCTGAAACTAGGATCGTTTCTTGCTTTGGCTTGGTTCTGAATGAAGTCGACGAACACGCCGAATGGGGGAAAGGAAATCTGATGCTGTTGCTTTATCTGAGAGCCGTAGGACATCCACTTCTCTTGTAGATTATACGGGAGCTTTTCTATGATTGGGGCTACTCCCCTAGCAGTGTCAAGGTAAGGTAGTCCTGGAAGGAATTCATCCTGCTTTGCTGTGTACAGTTCCTGTAGCAGGTCGGCTAAGTCGTGTAGCTTGGCTGGCTCTTTGTTGGAGATTCTCGGGAAGCTTTCCAGTCTGGCAAATAGCGCCCCTTCAATAGCTTCGGGGTTGCCATAGCACTCTTCAATGCACTGTCAGATAGCTCGGAGGCCACCCTGGGGTCTGATGTAGGCTGCTCTGACCCTGCGTGCTTGTTCGGACGACTCTTTGCCGAGCCATTTAATCAGAAGGTCAGTCTCTTCTGCTACTGACAAGCCTATATTGTCTATTACATAACAGAATGAAGCATCCAGCATACAGCAAGCGATGTTGCTGGATGCTGTATTGGAGGTCTTATGGCTGGCTGCGTTAGAGGACATGCAAGCGGGTGGCTGTGCAGGCTGGGCGGAGTATTATAGCATTCTTGTTTTATATCTCTCTGCGGTGGCACGCTGTTTGCAGTGAAATACCTTTAGTTCAGTTCTGACTCCGGTTCCCCGAGGCTGTTGTCATCATCTAATTCTGCTTGAAAAACTGCTGCTTCAGCTATTGCAGCCTCCATTTCTTTTATACACCGCAATGCCTCCAATTCAGCTTCTGCTTTGGCAGTTTCTGAAGTTTCAGTGCCATTTCCTTTTCAGAATAGGCTGTTTTGGTTCTTGCTGCTTAAGCTCTGGCTTTAGCGGTTGCTAGCGCAGTGCTCCTTCGTGAGCTGCTTGTTGATCCGTTTTGAGATGGTGCACGAACAGAGCTTGATGCAAATAGCTCTGATCTCACCTCCCAGTCACCAGCTTCTGCATCAGTCACACCAGTGGGAAGTTGCATTTCGGTCGGAGAATCCATGTCTTATGGAGCAGGGGAATTTGGGCAAGTCACATGCAGGCTTGCTTTCTCTAGCAGTTGAAGTTCTGTCTTCTTCTCGACAGGCGAGGGATTGCCGTTTTACTGTACTGGCCTCACTAAACGTATGCGTATTTAGCTATCCAGTCCATATAAACAGCCAGGTGAGGTAAACAAAGAAAAGAGATGATGCTTTATCTCGAGGTCCCTTTTCTCCTCTCCTTTATTTTACACACAGCAGTGCAAAAACAAGCTGTAAAACTGTAAACACAAATAAAAGTACCTATTAAACCAAATTGCCTTCTTCAATCATTTCCAAAACCAAATGCAACACATACATCGTTTTCTACTAAGCATGAGCCGTCATTACACGGGAAACAGAGGAATCTACATTTTGAGGCAACACGTTAATTTTCTTCCTACACATCTTAAGAAAACGACTAATATAAAACGCCTTACTTACAAACCTGTAAGACCTCCGTTTATCTTTGGAACACAGTTTAAGATATTTTAGATTTAGTCCGAGAGCTCTCAGTCCCTCCATTGAAGCTGTGTGAACGGTATACTGTCCATGTCCAGAAAGGTAAGAAAAACTTCATCAAAGGAGTCCATGTGACATCAGAGGGTCAGTTAGAATATTTTGAAGCATTGAAAATACAGGTTCAGTGTTCATCTTCAGTTCTCTCTTCACAGCAGTTCAGTCAGTGTAGTGTTTGAGTAAATTAATTACTCCGGGATATTGGTTTGTTTGAACTGAGAGGGAGTGTCAGTCACATTAAACAAGTTAACAGCTTAAGTAATTTGTGGATTAATGCGTATTAGAGATGTGAACCGATAAAACGATTCAGTTCGACTTGGTGAACTGGTTCAAAAAGATCTGGTTACATCGAAAGAATCATTCGCGAACCGGATATCGCAAACTGCTTTGTTATCAACTCTCTCACAACAGACACGGAAGAGTAGACAATGCTAAATAAAGTTGTAGTTTTTGCTATTTTTGGACCAAAATGTATTTTCTATGCTTCAAAAAATTCCAAAAATTCATGTACAGTAGACCGTACACACAGTTTCAATGGAGGGATTGAGAGCTCTCGGACTAAATCTGAAATATCTTAAATTGTGTTCTGAAGATAAACGGAGGTCTTACGGGTTTGGAACAACATGAGGGTAATTTATTAATAACATAATTTTGCTATTTGAGTGAACTAACCCTTTAAATAATAAAACAGTATTTACTCCACATGACTCTGAGATAACAATGATTTAATGAATTTAATCAAAATAAAATAGTGCATATTCAAACTCCAAACACTATGTCAGAGTAATTAAACTAAATTGTTTGGACAGATGGTTATTCACATCACACACATATTTCATCTTATAGATCATATACAGATGTCTTTACCTGTGAGAAGTGCACAGAGAATGATCCGTCCCAGCAGACACATGTGACACTTATCAGCCATTTTCTGTTTCTGTCAGTCTTTCTTTTCACTCTATAATTAAAGCTCTTCTTTTTAACAACAACTTGCTCTGATCTCACCAACTGACCATTGAGCTGCATTTCACTCACACTACATTGATGAAGAAAATAAGTTTATATTATATATATATATATAGCATGTATAGCAATTAGGCGTTTTCGATTCTATCTTATAAAGTAACATCTGAAACTCAACGCTGCTATTTTCAAAAGTGCTCTGAAATAAACTGATACAGTATAACTGTAGACATTAAAAACAAACACATTGTAAACACAAAGCATCTACATCAAAAACTGGACTATCCAATTGTTAAATGTTAGACAAAATCAGCACAATTCAAAGTACCAAAGTCTTCAGGCTGTGTGCATTGAATTTATTTAATACACAAGTCTCACAATTTGAGTTGAATTACTAAAATAATTGAACCTGGACACACCTTCTCATTCAAAGCGTTTTCTTTATTTTCATGACTATGAAAATTGTAGATTCACACTGAAGGCATCAAAACTATGAATTAACACATGTGGAATTATATATGGAATTACATACATAACAAAAAAGTGTGAAACAACAGAAAATATGTCATATTGTAGGTTCTTCAAAAAAGCCACCTTTTACTTTGATTACTGCTTTGCACACTCTTGGCATTCTCTTGATGAGCTTCAAGAGGTAGTCACCTGAAATGGTCTTCCAACAATCTTGAAGGAGTTCCCCGAAAGATGCTTAGCACTTGTTGGCCCTTTTGCCTTCTGTCTGCGGTCCAGCTCACCCCTAAACCATCTCGATTGGGTTCAGGTCCGGTGACTGTGGAGGCCAGGTCATCTGGCGCAGCACCCCATCACTCTCCTTCTTGGTCAAATAGCCCTTGATGCCTTCAGTGTGACTCTACAATTTACATAGTCATGAAAATAAAAAAGGTGTGTCTAAACTTTTGGTCTGTACTCTATATATATATATATATATATATATATATATATATATCCAATTCTAAACAAAAATGTATTTATTATTAAAATTATCCAAATCTTCTGGCAATGCATTTTTTTTATATTTCTTCCTTGAAGTACTTAAAGAAAAGTAAATAAAACCATCAAAGTACTAGAATCAATAAATCATAAAATGACTCCATATAGACATTATTTCTTCTGTTTCTTCAAAACTAACTCTCAGCTCTTACAGCTGTTAAATTAAGCATTTCTGAACATTTCTCGATTACTCACAAATGCCTCAAGCATGAAAATATTTTAAAAGAGAATGTTAAAACAGTTACATTGCAACATATTTACAATTGAAAACTATTTAGATTTAAGTCCCTCAGAGACACAATCTGCTCACAACAGAAAAAGTTTTGCACAAACTCCTCTGTATCCTAAAGGTTTGAACACATGTAATCAAGATGTTGCTGTATGATGTCTAACAAATCTGTACAATAATAATTCACTGTAAATGTATATTTGACAGACTGCTTTATGTCTTAAATGTATTACTGACAAATAAAATCTGATATTACAAGTGTTACTGAAAGCAGATGCTCAAGTGTTCAACATCACATTATCATTCATGTCTTATTGATAAACATTTAAATCATTACATAACTTTCTGTTTTCATAATTAGATAACTAGTCTGCAGTAATCACTCAAGAAAATAGATGATTAAATGAGAATGATCCAAGAGAGAAAATGTCTTTTATTTTATTTGTACAAGCATAGAGGTTAATGCACAATTCAGAATTATTAAAGGCACTAGCATTAATTCAGCAAGCAGACAGCTACTTTGAAATAAACATCCCAAACTGACCAAAACATTACAATCAGATCACCACTTGGGACTGTTTGTTAAAATGTGAGACAGCATTTAAAATTGGACTGAATGAATGTCAATAATATAAGGTTAATATTTCTCTGTGATTGATATTAGGAGGTCTTTATATAATTAATGACTGTTTAACTTATTTCTGATGGTTTTGGTCACAAATGCAAGTTAAATGCAGTCATCCTGGGGTCCAACTGTTGCTTGTGTGATAAAAGAATAAATCACTTTATCATCATCATGAACCTGCATGAACATCACAAATATTGTCAAACAAGAAGCAATGTTAACACACACATATATTATAGCATGATGTTAGAGCCTAAAAATAAAACTGATATAGATGTATAAACTGTTAAGAGAAGGTGGATGGCGATAGTGGGCATCAACAGAAGAACAGGGAAGTGTTTTACTCACCTTGTTCTTTTTAGCTCTGCTTTTATGGTTTGTGTCAATCTCAGTATAAGTCGCATCATCTTTCTGCTTCTAAACATTAATGGAAACATACTGAAGTTATGATTGAATCAGTTGTTTCCAATATTTTTATTCCCAGTCAACACGTGAGATCATGCGATAATCACAGTGACATCACAGGATCCTCATACTGCGATCCTCACAGTGTGACTAATACATGAGCTCATTATGGATTCAGTTTTGACCAGGTTGTAAGGAGGCAGTTTAAATATCGTTCAGTGGGAATAAGATATTCTACATCTATAAGATTCCTAAATGTTTTGCATTCCTAAATGTTCAAAGCATCCCGAAAAGCCTGCAATACAAGCCTTTTGGATTGATGCGTCAATTAAATGGTTTTGCTTTAAATACTTTGTCAGTCGTTGTGCAAACACACTGAAAAATATCTTGCCGTCAATGTTCAGCAGGTTTATCTGGAAGAACTGTTCAATTGAGGGTGAGTTCTTTTCTTTTGGGATGAACACACATCACACTCTTCGTCAGGCTTTCGGCATGATTTGCTTCTCCCTTGACACTTTCATACTTTTCCACAGCATTTTCAAAACATATGGAGCATTCTTATAAACACTATACGGTACGCCATTAGGACCTTGTGCAAATGCCGATCTTGCTTTTTTCACTGCCTGCTTCAACTCACTCAGCTTAGGAGGGCTGATATCAAACTGATGTTGTGGTGCTGATATTGAAATGATGTCAGTGGGGACAGCGATTGGTTCATCTTTTTTTTTTTTTTTTTTCAGTATTGATGGTTCTCAAATGCTCTTCAACCAGCTCTTTTGATGTTTTCAGGGATCCACTCTTCTCCTTCCTGAATATAACGTTCACAGACTTAAAAGGGTCTTTGTAAAAATCGGTTCTTGCTTTTTATTTCTTCTTCCAGCGCATCCATAGGCTTTGTTAGTCGTCAAGTTTGTCCCTGGCTTTAGGTTGCATATCACTATTTATGATTTGTTATACTTACCAAATCAATAGATTACATATGATTACACTAACTCTGAATCATATTTCAGTAAAAACATGTTTTGTAGAAGCATGTATGCTAGATTTGTTTTTATATTTTGTTTAATTAATAGTTATTTTCACCTGTAAGGATATAGCAACTGATTGCAATGACATATGGTTCTCAGTGTTTCAGGATGTGTCAAGTCTTTCCCAGTGGCGGATACAGAACTTCATTAAAAGGGGGGCCTGGTGAATAAACGGAGGGGCCTCGGGTTTTTTAATCTTATACACCTGATTCCCGGGTTCCGTATTATAGAGCTTTCACACTGCGCGCGATGCGTTCTGGCGATCTGTTCCATGTGCGGTGCAGTGCAGAGATCGGTTCCGCACCGAGTTTATTTCTGATGTGCTGAACGGGCTGAATTAAAGTGACATGCTGAGGCTGACATTGCATGGTTCGTGGTCAAAATGAACACAGATTGACATGAAAATATAATAATTTCACCATAAATGCGTTTAATTTAATACAATTTAGTAATCTCACCATAAATGCATTTAATTTAATTATACTCTAAATTATTTATTAATTAGTTAATATTAAAATTAAAAAATTAATTGTTTTTATTAATCTGATTGGGTGGGCACATGCCATAAATCCACGCCTGGTCTTTCCAAGGGGACAAAGAAATCGAAGTTAAGAACTTAAAATGAGTCACCAAAACAACACCGGAAGCAGAATGTATCTTTTAATTTTAAATGTTTTAAGAAGATCACACAGAACCTGTGCAAGCACGGCTCTTAATGGTATGTTTGTTGTTGTCTCATACTTTTAGATACACTGTTGCTTGTAAATGCTACTGCTTCTGTTAGATTTTAATATACAGTTTTATTCTGATTAAAGCTTAATACAGCGCAGCAACCATACGCATGTACATGTATAACGCTTCTCATTGCTTGGAACAGTGTGTTGGCACTGATCTGACAATCTGAATATTAGAGAGAGAGATAGAGAGAGATGTAGAACAGGGCGACGTGAGGAACAGGATTGCCACCGCACCGTAGGCATTAAATCACTATATCTCTGTTTGCATTGAACGTTCAGCACTGCAACGTTGCAGATATTGTTTATGTTCAAACAGCAACATTACACAATAACTAACATTAAAAAAGTGAAATTGCAATCATCCACCCCTTTAAATTTGGCCCTATTGTAATTTTTTTCTGAAGTAAATAACCTTATCAACAAATATTCCCAAGCTGTTTTATTTAGGCTAATACTTGGAAATTATTTAAAGTTTTCAAGTCCATTTATTAGTCCATTTGTAGCACGCAAGCCACTCAATTATTGCAGCTTTGTGCTTTGTTACTACAATGTCTGTCTTTAAACATCAAACAATAAATGTGTTTTGTTTGTTTCCCTGTGCACCTCTCATGCCACCCCCTATATACTTTAGTAACAAGTAACTTTAACAATTTACAATAAGGTTTGATTAGTTAATGTTAGTTAATGTAGCCTATTAAAGTATATTATTATTGTAAAGTACTATCTAAAGAATGTATTTTGAGCATTCACTTAAAAATTATTAACGGCTTGATACGAATGATACATAAGCTTTATGAGCAAAAATTACAGTTTCCATTAAAAAAAGCAAATGATCATGCTGATGCCTCCATGTCCTGCAGAAAGTGTGCTTTAGCATCCACTGCATGATTGGATATGCACCTAAAGCAGGATTTATACTCTCGCCTGGCTCCGCTTCGTGAGCCTCCGCTGACTGCGTGCACCTTCACACACGGATGAGGCCTTTATACAGTGTTGGCAGTTTGTCATCAAATGTAGCTATTTTCTCATTGTAGCATGCGCACGCACACCGAATTTTGCAGAAACAAAAAAATGCAGATAATTTGCATGCGCCGTGACCTCACGCTGACCATAGCAGCCTATAAGCAGACAGTGAATGTGCAGTGACCACACCATGAGAATCATGTGAGATCATGGTGACCTCACTGTGAGATCAAATCGATGACTGGGTTGTTATCCATGACATTTAAATAGAAACAGTAAATACACTAACATTTCATTCAGCTGATGCATTTATCTAACCTGACTAATAAAAGTACAGATATAACTGAATACTAATAATAGCTAGCTAATGTACCAATCATGAGTCACTGGTATTATGATACTTACCACAGAGTCAATAGTCCCTTTTCTGTTATCTGAAAAATAATGGGAATATTTATGATAGCTCACCAACAAAAATAATGCAAACGATAAATTATAAAAGTCTAGATGAATTATAATGCAGATAATACATGTTTTTGTTAGTTTGTAGATTTCTGTTCATTCAAGCCAAACATTTGATCACACACATATTTAACATTACATTTTAGCAGATTACTGTGATGAAACTGAAACTGATGATAATCTCTAAATACGTGTACATTATTTAAACTCTAAATACTCACCAGCTCTTTTTTTGCGAACCACCCAAAGAATAACAGCAGTAACCAGAACAGCCAACACAACAGCAACAACAATCACGATCACTGATGGAGAGACTGTATAGAGAGACACATTCAGATTCAGATCAAAACAACAGCAGAATATCTACTGTATATCACTGTCTTTGAAATCAAATATATAAAACAACACTGCTGACAGATACATAAAATCATAAGTAACATGATTGTTTTGGGTAGTTTGGAGACTTGATATCACATTGACATGATGAAAGAATTCTGAATTGGTGGATTGGTGCACTGCTAAAAATCACTGTAAAAAAACGGCCAAATTTCATCAGTTACATACTGTTTTTCATTAAAACAGTGCATTATGGGTAATATTTATCATTTTCGAGAAGGTAGCCTGTTTTATATACCGTAAATTAACAATGTTCAAAGTTGACACTCAGCGTTCGTGTTTCAAATCACACTCTACACCCTCATTCACTATTCCCTGCATGAGTTTACTAATATATTCCACCTGATGGAGAGAATGAAATCTAATGAGTGAATTCAGACACCGATCAACAGCTGCTGTTAATGAGTAGAATCACTGAAGAAAAGAGAAACAAGACACATACAAGAACTACAACTGACTTCAGCCACAGCCTTAGATGAAATCAACTGAAGATTTAAGCAATCAACAAACAGCTTTACCAACTTCACTCATTACTAACCAGACTGACTTTATTTCTATCAGATCAGAGATCAGAGATCAAAAAATCTTATTGAGAATTACAGAGATTTAGATGATAATGTTACTGTTTCATTTGACGTCACCATTGTGGAAATCAGTGTTTCCTTTAGTTGTGCTCCTGACCCTTGACTTTTGTACTTTACATTTTGTTTCATTGCTATATTTGAATCTTTATGGTACATTTGTTACAGCAATATTAATTTTAATGGTCAAGCTGTTTCTGTCAGGCATTATCTACTAGACTGACTTAGTGTTGCTATAGAAATCAAATATTAATATAGTATTAAAATATGTGAGTGAATTACACAATTTCTTAAAGTTTCTTAAATTTTATAAGATAGAACAGTAATGTGAAAACCAGAACATATGGATTTAATGACAGTTTGAGTTTAATTATTTTGGGAAGCAGTGTCTGTAACACTCAAAGAGAGAGATTAACAATCAGCATATGAATCTCAACAATGGTGACAATCAAAAGGTTCATGATGCAATGCATGCTGGGTACCAGCACAGGATAAAACTCATCCATGACTCCCAGCATGCATTGCGGCAAGAATAAATTATGCCCCTGAATTGTTCACTTATTTTCTTGAATTCTTATGTGCTTATAATTTTGCTTTTGTCTTAAGTTTTAGTAGATGGTTTGTGATGTTCAGAACTTGTTTATTTATTTTGTGGATTGTCACCATTGTTGTGATTCAGGCGCTGATTCTTGATGTTTCTGTCTAAATTTCAGCAAGGTTTTTTTTTTTTTTTTTTAAATTGTGAAAGTGAAATTTTCTCAACAGTCTTTCATAACTTAAGGCTCAGAAGCGTTTCTTATTTTGCTGCAGTATCATTGCAGAGACGGGACACGGGATTGATAATGAGAGTAAATACTGAAGTCGTGTGTTTGCACAAGAGAGATCTGTTAGTTTAATGTAGTTTTGTTGTTCACCATTGTGCTGGAGAGTAGAGCCTGTGCTTCAGTCAATGATGAGCCACAAATTCTGATCTTCTGCTGCTTTATATAAAAACAGTAAATGTGGAGTCGTTGATACAGTGGTGATCTCTGTGTTAAGTACTTCAGCACATACATGTCTGCTATAGCTGACAATGAGCTGCAGTGATTTGAGTGTCCCTGTAGCTCAACTGGTGGAGCATTGCATTTGCAAGCAAACAAGCACAAAGTTGGGGGTTCGATTCCCCGGGAACACATGATAGGTAAAAATTGATAGCCTGAATGCACTGTAAGTTGCTTTGGATAAAAGCGTCTGCTAAATGCATTAATTTAAAAGTTATTCATTTAGTTTATTTACTACTACACATTAAGTTTTGGCATTTTTATATTAAGAAATATTTCTTCTCAGTGGACTCAAATGAAATAAAGTAAATTACTGTTATTTAACGGCACAATTTTTTACAGTGTATTGATGAACAAGAGACATGACAAGAAGTCAAAGTTATGATCAGCTGTTCTAACATCTCCACAGAGAATCTGTTGTGCATTTAGAGACTGATTCTAGAAGAACAACAGAATGTGAATAAAACCACTGAAATCAATCACAAACACACAGAAACTGACATCAGTGCTTTTGCTGGTTTTATAGAGGAACGGTTTTTAGTTCAGATTCACCATATTCAACATCTATATCTTAATGCATGAACACAAAATAAACCTTACAGACATTCCCTTCGCAATATTGAATTAGTTTTATTTCAACTGTTAGTTTACAGCAGCTCCATATCAGTGTAACTCTCTGTTGAGGTGCTGTGTAACATAGAAAGATTATTAATAAGAGCTCACTAAGTGATCACTAAACCACTGAGATGAGTAAGACATATAGAAATACCTCTCTGTGTAGCTGTTGTCTCGGGGGTTTGAGGAGTCTGGTTCTCTGTATAAGGAGGAGGATTTCAGTTCTGATGCATCATATTTGATCAAATACATCTTAGCTCTGTTTGACTTCATTGTTCATTGACTGCTGATGTGTGTCAGTGATCATGTACCTTGTTCTGTAGAAGCTGCTGTAGTTTGACTTGATTTCTTCTCAGAGTTTGAGCTGCCGACTGGAATCAGTGTTGAATCAGCTGAAGCTGCAGAAGACGAATGATCAGAACATTATTATTATTATTATTATTATTATTATTATTATTATTATTATTATTATTATTATAAATACACTTCTAAAAACTGAAAGTAAGACTCAAGCAGCTCTAGCTCACACAGACAGTTAAGGACAAGGAGGAGAAACACAGTCAGACATAAATGTAGAAATGTAAGGTTAGATGCTGTTTATTTGTCATGCATTCAATAAAAAAGGCACATTTTGCTATCTATTTAAAGTAACTAATGTATAGACAAGACATAGTGTATCTCTGAAGGCATCACTGATGATCTTGTGTCCTGAATTCTGTTCAGTGATAATGGAAGTAAGACTTTCCATTATCACTTATTTCCATAAAAAAAGTCCAAACCAAGTTAAGATTAACAATTTAATTGAGGTTCAACAAATAAAAAACAGAAGCAATATTGATAAACAAATGATAAAGCTTGGCTTATTGAATATCAGATCCCTTTCTACGAAAACACTTTTTGTAAATAATATGATCACTGATCATAATATAGATGTGCTCTGTTTGACAGAAACCTGGCTAAAACCTGATGATTACATTATTTTAAATGAGTCCACCCCCCAAGATTATTGTTATAAACACGAGCCGCGTCTAAAAGGCAAAGGTGGAGGTGTTGCTTCAATTTATAACAACGTTTTCAGGATTTCTCAGAGGGCAGGCTTCAAGTATAACTCGTTTGAAGTAATGGTGCTTCATATAACATTATCCAGAGAAACAAATGTTAATGATAAATCCGCTGTTATGTTTGTACTGGCTACTGTATACAGGCCACCAGGGCACCATACAGACTTTATTAAAGAGTTTGGTGATTTTACATCCAAGTTAGTTCTGGCTGCAGATAAAGTTTTAATAGTTGGTGATTTTAATATCCATGTTGAAAATGAAAAAGATGCATTGGGATCAGCATTTATAGACATTCTGAACTCTATTGGTGTTAGACAACATGTTTCAGGACCTACTCATTGTCGAAGTCATACTCTAGATTTAATACTGTCACATGGAATTGATGTTGATAGTGTTGAAATTATTCAGCCAAGTGATGATATCTCAGATCATTATTTAGTTCTGTGTAAACTTCATATAGCCAAAATTGTAAATTCTGCTTCTTGTTACAAGTATGGAAGAACCTTCACTTCTACCACAAAAGACTGCTTTTTAAGTTATCTTCCTGATGTATCCAAATTCCTTAGCATATCCAAAACCTCAGAACAACTTGATGATGTAACAAACACTATGGACTCTCTCTTTTCTGGCACTTTAAATAAAGTTGCTCCTTTACGCTTAAGGAAGGTTAAGGAAAACAGTTTGACACCATGGTATAATGAGCATACTCGCACCCTAAAGAGAGCAGCCTGAAAAATGGAGCGCAGCTGGAGGAAAACAAAACTAGAGGTATTTCGTATTGCTTGGCGGGAAAGTAACATATCCTACAGAAAAGCATTAAAATCTGCTAGATCCGATTACTTTTCTTCTCTTTTAGAAGAAAACAAACATAACCCCAGGTATTTATTCAATAAAGTGGCTAAATTCAAGAATAAAGCCTCAACAAGTGTTGACATTTCCCAACACCACAGCAGTAATGACTTTATGAACTACTACTAAAATTGCAACCATTCAGCCGTCATCTACAGTATCACATCAGACAGTGCACTATAGACCCCCTGAGGAACAGTTCCACTCATTCTCTACTACAGGAGAGGAATAATTGTATAAACTTGTTAAATCATCTAAACCAACAACATGTATGTTAGACCATATACCACCTAAGCTCCTAAAAGAGGTGCTTCCAGAAGTCATAGATCCTCTTCTGACTATTATTAATTCCTCGTCATTAGGATATGTCCCCAAAACCTTCAAACTGGCTGTTATTAAGCCTCTCATCAAAAAACCACAACTTGACCCCAAATAACTAGTTAATTATAGACCAATCTCGAATCTCCCTTTTCTGTCCAAGATACTAGAAAAGGTTGTATCCTCACAATTATATTCCTTCTTAGAGAAAAATGGTATATGTGAGGATTTCCAGTCAGGATTTAGACTGTATCATAGTACTGAGACTGCTCTCCTTAGAGTTACAAATTATCTGCTCTTATCATCTGATCATGGGTGTATCTCTCTATTAGTTTTATTGGATCTTAGTGCTGCCTTTGACACAATTGACCACAACATTCTTTTGCATAGACTTGAACACTTTGTTGGCATCAGTGGAAGTGCATTAGCATGGTTTAAATCGTACTTATATGACCGCCATCAGTTCGTAGCAGTGAATGAAGATGTATCCTAGCGATCACAAGTGCAGTATGGAGTACCTCAAGGCTCAGTACTAGGGCCGCTACTCTTCACGCTTTATATGTTACCCTTGGGAGATATAATCAGGAAACATGGTGTTAGCTTTCACTGTTATGCTGATGATACGCAGCTCTATATTTCTTCGCGGCCCGGTGAAACACACCAATTTGAAAAACGAATGGAATGCATAGTCGATATAAAAAACTGGATGACGAGTAATTTCTTACTGCTAAATTCTGAAAAAAACAGAGGTGTTAATTATAGGACCTAAAAACTCCGCTTGTAATAACCTAGAACACTGTCTAAGACTTGATGGTTGCTCTGTCAATTCTTCGTCATCAGTTAGGAACCTAGGTGTGCTATTTGATCGCAATCTTTCCTTAGAAAGCCACGTTTCTAGCATTTGTAAAACTGCATTTTTCCATCTCAAAAATATATCTAAATTACGGCCTATGCTCTCAATGTCAAATGCAGAAATGTTAAGCCATACATTTATGACCTCAAGGTTAGATTATTGTAATGCTTTATTGGGTGGTTGTTATGCATGCTTAGTAAACAAACTACAGCTAGTCCAAAATGCAGCAGTAAGAGTTCTTACTAGAACCAGGAAGTATGACCGTATTAGCCCGGTCCTGTCAACACTGCACTGGCTCCCTATCAAACATCGTATAGATTTTAAAATATTGCTTATTACTTATAAAGCCCTGAATGGTTTAGCACCTCAGTATTTGAATGAGCTACTTTTACATTAAAATCCTCTACATCCGCTACGTTCTCAAAACTCAGGCAATTTGATAATACCTAGAATATAAAATCAACTGCGGGCGTTATATCCTTTTCCTATTTGTCGCCTAAACTCTTGAATAACCTACCTAACATTGTTCGGGAGGCAGACACACTCTTGCAGTTTAAATTTAGATTAAAGACCCATCTCTTTAACCTGGCATACACATAACATACTAATAGGCTTTTAAGAATTTTTAGGCTGTATTTATTAGGTAAACCGGAACCGGAAACACTTCCCATAACACCCAATGTACTTGCTACATCATTAGAAGAATGGCATCTACGCTAATATTTGTCTGTTTCTCTTTTGTTCTGAGGTCACCGTAGCCACCAGATCCAGTCTGTATCCAGATCAGAGGGTCACTGCAGCCACCCGGATCCAGTACGTTTCCAGACCAGATGGTGGATCAGCACCTAGAAAGGACCTCTACTGCCCTGAAAGACAGCGGAGACCAGGACAACTAGAGCCCCAGATACAGACCCCCTGTAAAGACCTTGTCTCAGAGGAGCACCAGGACAAGACCACAGGAAACAGATGATTCTTCTGCACAATCTGACTTTGCTGCAGCCTGGAATTGAACTACTGGTTTCATCTGGTCAGAGGAGAACTGGCCCCCCAACTGAGCCTGGTTTCTCCCAAGGTTTTTTTCTCCATTCTCTCACCGATGGAGTTTCGGTTCCTTGCCGCTGTTGCCTCTGGCTTGCTTAGTTGGGGACACTTCATCTACAGCGATATCGTTGACTTGATTGCAAATAAATGCACAGACACTATTTAACTGAACAGAGATGACTTTCTAACTGAATTCGATGATGAACTGCCTTTAACTATCATTTTGAATTATTGACACTGTTTTCCAAATGAATGTTGTTCAGGGCTTTGACGCAATGTATTTTGTTTAAAGCGCTATATAAATAAATGTGACTTTGACTTTGCAGATTAACCTCTTTTGATCAGAAACAGCCCTGATTACAATATAAATACATGAAGTTATTAATACCTCATTTATATGAGAGTGAAACACTGAGCTGCAGACAATAAACCTTCAGTTTGTTCTGAATCAATGACATACAGACTCTTCTGAAACTGATTAACCTCTTAACTGCCCCCCTCTTAACCCCCCTTTCTGAACATAGACATGAAAGTGTGCTATTCAAACTTAAATTTTTATAATTAAAGAATGTTTTGAAATACATAGTGAGGTTCGTCTCTTTTGAGACAATCAGAAGAAAATGAAAGTATAAAAAAGTTATAGAAGTTTACATTTATTGTACTGTTTTTATGTTATATTATATACAATAAATATTTTACGAAATAGGTTTTAAAAAAAATGTTTAATGTAGTTTTGTTGTTCACCATTGTGCTGGAGAGTAGAGCCTGTGCTTCAGTCAATGATGAGCCACAAATCCTGATCTTCTGCTGCTTTATATAAAAACAGTAAATGTGGAGTCGCTGATACAGTGGTGATCTCTGTGTTAAGTACTTCAGCACATACATGTCTGCTATAGCTGACAATGAGCTGCAGTGATTTGAGTAAAAGTCATGCATTTAGTTTCTTTATTACTACACATTAAGTGTTTGCATTTTTATATAAAAAATATATATTTCTTCTCAGTGGACTGAAATGAAATAAGTTCATAGTACTAACATCATAGGAATGCTAGCTTTTAAACTCGAACTGTTTGAAGCAGTGGGAGTGGAGTTAATTTCCATGGTAGAATTTACGGTAAAATACTGTAAAAAATAAGAGTTGTAAATTATTGGTTGAAAGCTGTAAATTAACTGTACTTTACTGGCACCCCTGCTGCCAGTAAATTACTGTTATTTAACGGCACAATTTTTTACAGTGTGTTGATGAACAAGAGACATGACAAGAAGTCAAAGTTATGATCAGCTGTTCTAACATGTCCACAGAGAATCTGTTGTATATTTAGAGACTGTTTCTAGAAGAACAACAGAATGTGAATAAAACCACTGAAATCACTCACAAACACACAGAAACTGACATCAGTGCTTTTGCTGGTTTTATAGAGGAACGGTTTTTAGTTCAGATTCACCATATTCAACATCTATATCTTAATGCATGAACACAAAATAAACCTTACATACATTCCTTTCACAGAACTGAATTTTATTTATTTCAACTGTTAGTTTACAGCAGCTCCATATCAGTGTAACTCTCTGTTGAGGTGCTGTGTAACATAGAAAGATTATTAATAAGAGCTCCCTAAGTGATCACTAAAACACTGAGATGAGTAAGACATATAGAAATACCTCTCTGTGTAGCTGTTGTCTCGGGGGTTTGAGGAGTCTGTGTCTCTGTATAAGGAGGAGGATTTCAGTTCTGATGCATCATATTTGATCAAATACATCTTAGCTCTGTTTGACTTCATTGTTCATTGACTGCTGATGTGTGTCAGTGATCATGTACCTTGTTCTGTAGAAGCTGCTGTAGTTTGACTTGATTTCTTCTCAGAGTTTGAGCTGCTGACTGGAATCGGTGTTGAATCAACTGAAGCTGCAGAAGAAGAATGATCAGAACATTATTATTATTATTATTATTATTATTATTATTATTATTATTATTATTATTATTATAAATGCACTACTAAAAACTGAAAGTAAGACTCAAGCAGCTCTAGCTCACACAGACAGTTAAGGACAAGGAGGAGAAACACAGTCAGACATAAATATAGAAATGTAAGGTTAGATGCTGTTTATTTGTCATGCATTCAATAAAAAAGGCACATTTTGCTATCTATTTAAAGTAACTAAAGTGTAGACAAGACATAGTGTATCTCTGAAGGCTTCACTGATGATCTTGTCTCCTGAATTCTGTTCAGTGATAATGGAAGTAAGACTTTGCAGATGAACCTCTTTTGATCAGAAACAGCCCTGATTACAATATAAACACATGAAGTTATTAATACCTCATTTATATGAGAGTGAAACACAGTGAGCTGCAGCCAATAAACCTTCAGTTTGTTCTGAATCAATGACATATAGACTCTTCTGAAACTGATTAACCTCTTAACCCCCCTTTCTGAACATAGAGATGAAAGTGTGCTATTCAAACTTAAATTGTTATAATTAATGAATGTTTTGAAATACATACTTAAGGTTGGTCTCTTTTTAAAGAAGACAATCAGAAGAAAATGAAAGTATAAAAAAGTTATAGAAGTTTACATTTATTGTACTGTTTTTATTTCATATTATATAAAATACATATTTTACGAAATAGGTTAAAAAAAAAAAAAAAAAAAAAAAAACTTTTAATGTAGTTTTGTTGTTCACCATTGTGCTGGAGAGTAGAGCCTGTGCTTCAGTCAATGATGAGCCACAAATTCTGATCTTCTGCTGCTTTATATAAAATGTGGAGTCGCTGATACAGTGGTGATCTCTGTGTTAAGTACTTCAGCACATACATGTCTGCTATAGCTGACAATGAACTGTAGTGATTTGAGTAAAAGTCATGCATTTAGTTTCTTTACTACTACACATTAACTGTTTGCATTTTTATATTAAGAAATATTTCTTCTCAGTGGACTCAAATGAAATAAGTTCATAGTACTAATATCGTAGGAATGCTAACTTTTAAACTCGAACTGTTTGAAGCAGTGGGAGTGGAGTTAATTTCCATGGTAGAATTTACGGTAAATTCCTGCTACCAGTAAATTACTGTTATTTAACGGCACATTTTTTTTACAGTGTGTTGATGAACAAGAGACATGACATGAAGTCAGAGTTATGATCAGCTGTTCTAACATCTCCACAGAGAATCTGTTGTATATTTAGAGACTGATTCTAGAAGAACAACAGAATGTGAATAAAACCAGTGAAATCACTCACAAACACACAGAAACTGACATCAGTGCTTTTGCTGATTTTATAGAGGAAGGTTTTTTAGTTCAGATTCACCATATTCAACAACTATATCTTAATGCATGAACACAAAATAAATCTTACAGACATTCCCTTCGCAATATTGAATTAGTTTTATTTCAACTGTTAGTTTACAGCAGCTCCATATCAGTGTAACTATCTGTTGAGGTGCTGTGTTACATAGAAAGACTGTTAATAAGAGCTCACTAAGTGATCACTAAAACACTGAGATGAGTAAGACAGAAATACCTCTCTGTGTAGCTGTTGTCTCGGGGGTTTGAGGAGTCTGTGTCTCTGTATAAGGAGGAGGATTTCAGTTCTGATGCATCATATTTGATCAAATACATCTTAGCTCTGTTTGACTTCATTGTTCATCGACTGCTGATGTGTGTCAGTGATCATGTACCTTGTTCTGTAGAAGCTGCTGTAGTTTGACTTGATTTCTTCTCAGAGTTTGAGCTGCTGACTGGAATCAGTGTTGAATCAGCTGAAGCTGCAGAAGAGGAATGATCAGAATATTATTATTATTATTATTATTATTATCATTATAAATGCACTACTAAAAACTGAAAGTAAGACTCAAGCAGCTCTAGCTCACAAAGACAGTTAAGGACAAGGAGGAGAAACACAGTCAGACATACATATAGAAATGTAAGGTTAGATGCTGTTTATTTGTCATGCATTCAATAAAAAAGTCACATTTTGCTATCTATTTAAAGTAACTAAAGTGTAGACAAGACATAGTGTATCTCTGAAGGCATCACTGATGATCTTGTCTCCTGAATTCTGTTCTAACCCCTTTCTGAACATAGACATGAACGTGTGCTATTCAAACTTAAATTGTTATAATTAATGAATGTTTTGAAATACATACTTGAGGTTGGTCTCTTTTTAAAGAAGACAATCAGAAGAAAAAATGAAAGTATAAAAAAGTTATAGAAGTTTACATTTATTGTACTGTTTTTATTTTATATTATATAAAATAAATATTTTACGAAATAGGTTTTAAAAAAACGAGGTTCCAATACAATTTTGTTCAGGTGTGATACATTATATAGCCACCAGGTGCCATACAAACTCCACTGATTTTTTTTATGCATTTTTGTCACAAATGTATAAGTTTCCCTCTCAATATTACTTCTATCACACAAAAATAGAATATTGATAATCAAACCTTTCCTTTTATGTATTTTGTCAAGAATATAAAGATTTGATTTGAAAAGACTGTAATACATTTTGTAATATGACACCATCACTAAGGGGAGGAGCCTGTTAACAGATTTTAAAGAACCATTTCAATAGTAATGTATTGTACAAATTGGAAATTGTTTTATCAGGATGAATTTTGAGGTTTCAAGCTTTCAAATAATATATAACTTATGATGATTACAAAAACATGACAGGAAAAAGTAAACGTAAAATATTTTTTGTTACTCCTGTTATGGTGTATATGTTTTGAGGTGCACTCTTGTCATAATTCAATCTATTACGGTCTTTATATAATTTTTAACAACAAACAGTGGTAAATTATATATTTAGGAGTCTTAAATAGTTTGTGATGATCAGATCAGGATTTAATGATAATATACTGAAGTGAGCTTGTGTCAGTTTGCGGGGTTAAAGAAATGTAGTGTTGTTATCTGAACACATGTCAGTGTATCTGAGTGAGGTCTTCAGGTCACAGTAAACATTGATCTTAACAGCTGATTCTGGACCTGCTTGTGTAGGAGCTGAAGCTGATTTAGAGCTGGTGACTGGAGACGGTGGATTTGTTTCGCTTGGAGCTGGAAAAGATGAATGTTCAGATACGTCATAGACTACCATCATATTTAAATGACTGATGATTAATTGTTCATATAAATCATTTACTTGGATACTTGACAGTATATGTGGCTGAGGTCTTCAGTTGATCTCTGTGTTTAAGCTGACATCTCCACTCTCTGTTGTGATCTTCATTCAGGAGTGTTGTAGTCAGAGAGATGTTACACTGTTCTGAGGAGAATGAGATCTGAAATCTGGAGTCTGTCTGCAGATTCACACCAGCCTGATTCACCCAGATCAGATCAAGACCCTCAGAACGGACTAAAATATCACAAGAGACTGGATCATCATTATATAACTGACAGGAGAGAGTCAGAGAGCGGCCTGATCTGATCTCAGACTGTGAGGATGATGAACACACTGAAACAGAAAATCAGACAGAGATTACATGACAATATTACTGTTTAATTCAACATATAATCATAATATTCACAGAAACACTGACCATGAAGAACATGCAGATAAACACGTGCATCAGCTCCTTGTTGTTGTCCATTCACATATCGTCTGCAGGTGTAATGTCCACGATCTTCTTTTGTGACTTTCTTGATGTTCAGAGAGCAGTCAGAGCCCAGACTCAGTCTCTCGTGTCTCTCTGTGTTATTCTTCTTTATTCCTAAAGCAATCAGTTCAACTGTCTCTGACGGTCTGCTATAGCTCCATGTAGTTGATGTGCAGCCAGGAAGAGCATTATTACAGGACAGACGGACATCTTCACCAGAACTGAAGACACGAGTCACGTCTGCTCCACTCATACCTACAGATAATAATAATAATAATAATAATAATAATAATAATAATAATAATAATAATAATAATAATAATAATAATAATTTAAACAACAATAATAACAATAATAATGATAATGTGGTTACTGACTTGATTATGAAATCACTGATTCTTGAGACATGGGACAAAACATAGCTACTGTAACTGTGGGTTTAAAAATGAAAATATTTTAAATCGTAAATGTTTTGAGGGATTAATAATACAATATATTTAACACAATTACCCCCTTCAATTTATTTTTACCATTATTATCTCATATCTATGACTCTTATTGTGTTCTCATGACATCTAAAACAGTGTCCACAGAGAAGGGTTCAATCATTAATTAATATATTCAATTGATTCTTATTATTATTATTATTATTGTGATGAAAAAGAGCTTGTTTTATCAAAAGCAACTCTTAATAATATCTCATATTAAAGTGTGGTTGTTTTTCAAGCACACGTGTGTGTTTCATAAGGTTTTAAAGTTGTGTCCTCTCTTTCTGTCAGCAGCGTCAGATCTTGATTAAAATGTAAAATCATCAGGGAATCTGAGGGGCAGCTGTCTCTCTGAAGAACCCTTCTCACATTCCTCCCATATTTTAGATAATTTTATTCCCGTGAAGCAGGTTCTGTTAACATCAAGAATCAACAGAGAACTGCTACATCAACTCTATTTGTATAGTGAAAGAAATACCAAATTTGTTAACACTGTCAGATATTTGTTGAGAAATTGTTTGTTGAGGAATCTGTCTGTCTAACATGAGAATGTGTTTGTAAATGTTAAAAACCAAAAGAGAAAAGTTGGGAGGTTGAATCAAAGCATAGTTTCATTTTTCTACAAGATTTTATATTTTCAATATTGCAGCCTGTTTTTACCCACTTCTCAAGAATCAGTGAAATACAGTTTGAATAAACTCTTTGTGTCCTGTTTTAACAGGGCTGTAACCACCATAGACAGGTCCCCCCCAATAATTAAAAATGGCCATTCTGAGAGAGAGAGATAAAAATTGCATGTGTGAATTATCTGTTTGTCCCTGTTAAGTTACTTCAGGAAACACCTCGTAGCTGCCGGGTAATGTCTCTAAGCTATTTCATTATAATAAAAGTGAGAGATAGCGATGACAACATTTGTGCTTGTTTCTCAGGGCTATAATCTTACTTTTCTTTTTAGGAGCACTGGTAAACAAATAAATAAATAAGTTGGAGCACAGTCAAATAATACCTTCGTTATTCTTTATTTGTGACTACAGCTAATTTGTCCTGCTTAGTAAAACTGGCCCATAATGGTAATATGGTCTTAAACATTATTATTTCTTATTTTTTTCATTTACCTTCCACATTTGTTATGTGGTTTGGTTTTCCACATTCTTCAAAATAGAGTTTATGTTCAGCAGAAGACAGAAACTCTTTCAGTTTTAAAAACAACTTTTGAGTGAGTACATGAATGTATAAAAAAAAAACACTATTGACTGATAAAATATAACACTATTGACTGAAAAACTTGAAAACAGTTGTTTTTATAGGAATCAGTGTATATTGTGTTTTACTTTTATGTGTTCGTTCATTTTTTTGAATGCTTCTGCTAAATACTATTGTACCTGAAAATAAAAAGGTTTTTATTATTATTTTTATTATTATCTGTGTATTATGTGTATCTTTGTTAAAGATAAAATAATGACAAAGATTTATATCTTCTCCCACATTGGCCTAAATATCCATACTTTTTCATATTTGGTTACCTTAATGTAACAAGCTTTGTCTTTATTATAGCTAGAGTTGGGGTACTCGAACTTGGACTCGGACTCGAGTCCGGACTCGAGTCCAATTTTGAATGAACTCGGACTTGTCACGCACTCGGATGAATTTGTACTCGGACTTGACACGGACTTGAACATTTTGGACTCGGAAAATATTCCGAGTACAGCCGAGTCCGCGTGTGTAACAATAAAACCAGCATAAAATTTAAATGATAAATTAATGAATGTCTCCCCTTCTGTCATTTTACTGCACCACACCGGCAGGCAGAAGTCTCATGCTTGCAGACGAAACACACGCACCACTCACTGGATATCAATGTGGATTAGTGATGGGAAGTTCGATTCTTTTCCGCGAACCGGTTCTTTCGGACAGTTTGATTCAATAAACCGGTTGAAAAAAAAAAACAGTTCACGGGATACATAATCCATTGCGATGTATTTGTTATTAAATGAACTTACGTTTCGTCAGATTGCCCTTCATTCAAGCCCTCGGTTTACCCGCACTCATTACATTAGCACAAAATCAGTTCAGAATCAATCACCAAAAGAATCAGTTCGGTTCAGATGCGCTGTGAGTCAGTCGGCTTCATGCTGAATCACGAATGCACAGTATCATCAGCTCCTCGGTTCTCGAATCGGACGCGTCCGAAAGAAACGGTTTTCGGTTCAGTTTACTGATGATCTGAAAACTGATACAACGGGTTCTTGACTCGAGAACGAGAATCGCTCAAAACCCGGGTAGGAAAATCTGACAGGGTAGGATAAAATGTCAGGACACCGGCACGTGCTGCAGTTCAGTATCATCAGCTGCTCTACTTGTATTCATGTTCTGTTTACTACAAACTCAGTTTGTGAATCTGTCATCATTAACTATAAATACAGTACAGATATTTCATAAATCATCCCTTATTCATATTAAACATGGAGTCTTTAGAGTCTTAATTATTGTCCAACTTCCCTGAAAACCCCTTTGGCCCATACATAATCTACAATATACAGATTAGAAACATGTAGCCCCTATCTTAAAAAAAAAAACGTATATAAATAAATAAATATATATATATATATATATATATATATATATATATATATATTTATAGTTTTATCACACTTTCCGATGTTTAACAAAATACTTGAAAAATTACACGCATGCGCAGTATCATCAGTTCATCGGTTCTCAAATCGGACGCCTCCGAAAGAAACGGTTTTCGGTTCAGTTTACTGGTGATCCGAAAACCGATGCAACCGACTACCAAAGACAGCAGCAGCAACCAACAGATGCTGCACAGCTCAGCATTGCAGGATTTGCAAGACTAGATTTGACCAAACAAGCAGTGCTACTTTATGATGCAAGTTCTCCCAAGACAACAGGAAATTCATAATGTCATCATTAAGGATCTCCTCATTGGCTGCACTTTACCTCTGTCAAATGTGGGGGAGAGGCATTAAATAACTGAAATGTCATCTTTAACTGGAGGACAATATAGTGTGATACAATAATAAAATAGGTTCATTTGTATTTTCATGCACTTGTAATACAATAAAACCTTTGAAACCTTTTTTGATAGGAAACTAGTTCTGTTGACATAAAATAAAAATGTTCAATGGCAATGACTATGTAACAGTGGTATTTTTTTAATTACATTTTTATATTGCCATTGGTTTAATGGGTTGAAAGGTTAAAATATTAATAGAATGTAAAAATGTACAATACCAATTTATAATCTTTTTTAATTTAATTATTTTCTGGACTCGGGCGGACTCGACTCGGACTCGGCCTTTAAGAACTCGGACTTGAGTCCAACTCGGCCACTTTTGGACTCGGACTCGGACTTGGACTCGATGTTTGTGGACTTGGTCTTGACTCGTACTCGACAAAGGTGGACTCGGACCCAACTCTAATTATAGCGATATTAGTTTGGCCGATGCTCAAACAGCTCACAAAAAAAACAATACACCCTAAATTCCCCACCAACCATCACCCACCAAAGCCCCCCAACCCAATCTCCCCCACGGTCCATGATTGTGCCATAATAAATGCCATTTTCACCCCTCCAGAGGTCTGTGCACGCCACTGACAAGCTCTATCAAAACTTCTTGCATCTCTTCATTTTCTGTCATCTGGTTCTTTTTAATCTACTGTGGCTTCTTTATCTCTTTATTCTAGGGGTGTCACGGTTCGCTGAAAAACACAGAACATGGTTCGGCACGCGCTGGGACCGCGGTTCAACTTAAATTTTACAAAACACCTGTAATATGGTTTGCTATAAATAGCACGTAAAACAAACAGGGTTCAGCTAAAATATGTTTCTGTTGATGGATGCACATTCTGGATTCTCAGACATTACCATAATGCAATGAGAGAAAAAACTAACTTTTCCATTCCAACCATGGACGAACCATTCACTCTTGTTCCATGCAAATGCCTTATGCTGGAATACGAGCAATCATTTACTCCGTCATCATCCGGGTGCTGATAGCGCGTGCACACAGATGAGACCTGAACAGCACACGTTAATATGTCTTCTTCTTGTATTTATAATGGCGGGTGGCAACTAACGTTTAAGATGCAAATCCGCCCCCTACTGTGCTGGAGTGTGGACCAGAAACGTATACTTCAGGAGAGAGAGGAAAAAAATAAAAAAATAATAAGAAGAATTAATAATTCCCTAGGAAACCAATGATTAAATTAATACAATAATCCACAAGGACTTAAATTATTTTCATTAAACCAGTTTCTTTCAAAAAACTACACAAAGCTTTAAATATCTGATCTCCAACTTTAAATAGGTTTTTAAGATTTAATGTGTTCACTCCATATTTCTTTAATTCATCTCTTAATTTTATCCTTTGATTTTCATATTTGACACATTGGCTAATCACATGTTCTGCTGTTTCTTCTTCCATTCCACACTCACACATACCTGATGGATGTTTTTTTCAATAAATGCATTATTTTATTCAACCCAGTATGCCCCATTCGCAACATCAAAATAATTGTATGTTCTCTTGTATGTCTACCTATTGATTTCATTCTTCCTACCACTTGTTTAATATTGTATAAATGACGTCCCTTCTTCCCTTCATCCCATTGTTTCTGCCATTCCTTTCATAATATTATTTCTTATTTTTGCTTTACTTTCAGCTTTACTAAATGCTACTTCCATAATTCTATCGGGTTTCAGAGCTTGTTTTGTCAACGCGTCTGCAGCTTCATTCCCCTCAATTCCCCTATGAGCTGGAATCCACATAATTATGATTTCTGTTTTTAAATGCTGAAGTCTGAACATAATTTAATACATTTCATAAACAATATCAAGTCTGTTATTAGATGATAAAAACATCAATGAAGATAAACTATCTGAACATATCACAACCTTGCCAATATTATTTTGTTCTATCCACTGCAATGCCGCTAAAATAGCTAAAGACTCAACCGTAAACACTGTTAGATGATCAGAAGTTCTTTCTTTAATACTTATCTTCAACTCTTGAATAGTGAATGCAAAACCAGTAAGACCACTCTTAGGATCCTTTGATCCATCTGTGAATACTGCTATAAAATATTTATATACAGACCTTAGTCTGTCATCCACTATCTCTGCCCAGTTGCCCTTCCCTTTATGTCTTTTTATTGCCTCTTGAAAATGGAGATCAACAACTTGTGGTGGAAACCAAAGGTGGTGTGATTGGATAAGGGACAGTACGACTGAACTTTCTCTCCTGTAACTCCATTTCAATTGCTATATTTCCCGATGCCCAAGCAAAACACTCTACCTTTCCCTTTGTACTTTCCCAGCATGGGTTTAGATACTTTACTGTTGGGTGCCTTCTTTCATTATGCCCTTTTAGCTTTGCCCAATAATTCATCATCAACTGCTTGAATCGTAAATTTAGAGGTAACTCACCCATCTCCACTTAGACTGCACTAGCTGGAGAGGTCCTTATAGCCCCACAGCAGATTCTAAGTGCTTGATTTTGAATAACTTCTAGTCTCTTTATTGATGTTTTCGACGCTGATCTAAACACTACACTTCCATATTCGATCACTGGTCTCATTAAAGCAATATATAAATCTCTCAATGCCCTTCGACTAGCACCCCACTCTGACCCAGTTAAGCACCTCATTATATTTAAAATCTTCTTTCATTTTCCCTCTACTTTTCTTACATGATCTGTCCAGTTTAATTTGGAGTCAAATATTACCCCTAAAAACCTAAAGCTATTTACCTGCTCAATTTGCCTTCCATACATCAAAATCCTAGCGTCCTTAACCCTCTTCGAAGTAAAAACCATCATCTTTGTCTTCTCTACTGAAAATGTAAAACCCCATGAATAAGACCATTCTTCAATCACTCTTACAGTTTCCTGCATTTTCTCTTGAATAAGTGTTAAACTCTTGCCATTCTTCCAAAGGGCCGCATAATCAGCAAACAATGACTTCCCGATATCATACTTTATTTTACAAAACACATCATTTATCATGATAGAAAAAAGCAATGGGCTTATCACACTACCATGTGGAGTCCCATTTCCTAATCTAAATTTATTGGACACTGAAATTCCAATTTTAACTTGAAGATACCTTTCATATAATTTTTTTGAATCCAATTAAAAGTTCTTCCCTTAATACCAATTTTATATATTTAATCAATAGTCCCTCTTTCCATACCATATCATACGCTTTTTCTACATCTAAAAAAACCTGCCATAACAGACTCCTTATTTATTTGAGCTTTTCTAATTACAGTTTCCAAACAAACCACAGGATCCATTGTTCCCCGTCGTTTCCGAAAACCACTCTGATAAAGAGATAAAAGTCCCTTATTTTCTACATAAAAAGTCATTCTTTCTACAATCATCCTTTCCATTATTTTCCCAACATGGGATGTGAGAGCAATAGGCCTATAGTTTGCTGGATTTGTAGGGTCCTTACCTGGTTTTGCTATAGGTAGGGTGATATCAGGTAAAATGGGCCATTTAAGGTTTGGGGGTCCTAGCCCCTCTGGAATTTAGAACCAATGACTACAAAATATTTCAAACTATTGTCATAACTGTGCTTGACAAGTAACAGGTGATTTAATTGGTTTATGGTTGCTATGGTGGGTGGGGTAATAATTCTTATCAAGACTGCACCAGAGAGCTGCATGGTAAGTAGCCTGGCATACCAAATGTAACTAAATTATTATAAGGATGATAAATCTATAAAAAAACAAACATGCACATAAAAAATTATGCATAATATCTGCCTTGATGGCATCAATCAGAAATAATGTTGTTAGTTTGGTATAGGAACATATTTTTTGAAAAAGTGATGTTTTTCTTGGCGGCCCAATTTACCTTAACCCACTGAGGTAAAATGGGCCACATGGTTTCAGCTAAAATGGGCCATCATCTGTGTCACTCACAAACACATATACACATGTGTGTGTGTGTAAATTAGCTGTTTTTTAAATTTAGCTGACGCTTTTATCCAAATCGACTTACAATTAATATATGTCAGAGGTAGCACGCCTCTGGAGCAACTAGAGGTTAGGTGTCTTGCTCAGGGACACATTGGTGTCTCACAGTGGATTTGAACCCAGGGCTCTCACACCAAAGGTGTACAAACATAAAATGTGATCCATGTTCTGCCTGGTTTCATGAGAGCTGTGGTGAAGAGAATGGTATCTGTGATGACGATGGTTTAATTTGCAAAGACTGTGTTTGAAAAAAACTTTCATCACACACACACACATCAGTTGTCAGTTATCAATTTTGAATGTGAATTTTTGTAATTTGCACATTTTGTTCTAAATGTATTGTTCACAAACACACACACAAAAACACACACGCATACACACCCAGACACACACACAACTGACATCAGTTCAATGATCTATGTTGTTCCAAAATTGACTTTTTTAATTGCACATTTGAATATGTGGGTTTGCACCCAAAATGTATTTTTTTTTAATGGCACATATGGATATGTTTATTTAATGCAGTTTAAATGTTATGTGGCTGTATAAGCAGTTGTTTTGAAATTAAAATTGATGATAAATTACTATTTCCCTTTGCAGTTTGACCGGCCCATTTTACCTTAAACTGCTCATGCAAAAAAAGTTGGCACAACTGTTGTTTCAAGAACTGTAGGGCCTAAATAATTATATTTTATTACATAATTTCAACACAAAATGATCAAAAACAGTCATTATTAATCATAAATACACATGGAATAGGCATATATGGTATTGTATTATTGTCCCAAACGATTTACCAAAAAGTGGCCCAATTTAGCTGATATCACCCTATAATAATCACCTCTTTCCAATTTATAGGTAATCTGCCTTCTACCCATACCTTATTATATAATCCTAAAAGTTTCATTTGAGTTAAAAATCCTAAATGCTTTAACATACTATAGCATATCTGGTCTTTTCCCGGGGCAGTTACTTTTGACTTATCTATAGCACGATTCATTTCTCTTAATGTAAATGGAGTATCCATAGCATCCTCTGTACTTTCCTTTCTTCTTAGTGCTTCTGGATATGCCTCTCTAGTCACTTCCCTCTCGTGTTTACTCGCATCTGACAAATTATTAGAACTATAAATTTCCACAAAGGCCTTAACTATTATTTCAGCTTTTTCCTCATTTGTTACAGCTATGACTTCTCCTGATTTTAAAACTGGATACTGCAAATCTTTTCTAATTCCCCTCATTTTCCTTATCATTCCCCACACATCCCCCAATGGGGTTGTTCTACCTATACTACTACAATATTCTCTCCAACTATTTCTTTTTGCCTTTTTCACTATTTTCCTAAATTGTGCTTGAGCCTTTTTATACTCCATTAATCTTTGAAAGTTGAGCGTTCTCTTCAATCTCTTAAATGCCCTGTTTCTTTCTTTAATGATTTTACTACATTATTCTGTCCACCATGGAACTGCTTTCCTATTCATTTTCCCTTTACTTCTTGGAATAGATAACTTAGCCACTCTCAAAACTACTTCCCTAAACTTAACATCAATATTATCTATGTCTTGGTTTAGATCTATTTCATTACTTTCCACCTCGCATAAATACTCAAATTTTTCCCACTTAGCTTTATTAAATATCCATGTAGCCTCTCTTTCCTCTACCCTCTCATCACTTGTGGGGAAGTCGTGGCCTAATGGTTAGAGGGTTGGACTCCCAATCGAAGGGTTGTGAGTTCTAGTCTCCGGCCGGACGAAATTTTGGGTGGGGGGAGTGCATGAACAGCTCTCTCTCCACCTTCAATACCACGACTTAGGTGCCCTTGAGCAAGGCATCGAACCCCCAACTGCTCCCCGGGCGCCGCAGCATAAATGGCTGCCCACTGCTCCGGGTGTGTGCTCACAGTGTGTGTGTGTGTGTTCACTGCTCTGTGTGTGTGCATTTCGGATGGGTTAAATGCAGAGCACAAATTCTGAGTATGGGTCACCATACTTGGCTGAATGTCACTTCACTTCTTCACTTCCTACATATATTTTACATAAAACAGGATAATGGTCACTACCTATAGTCGAATCCTCCCATATCCCCCACTCACAAATACCTGCCACCTCTTTTGACACCAGTGTTAAATCAAGTGCTGAACCTTTGCCTGTGTGACCATCTATTCTTGTTTTCCTCCCATCATTAAGGCACACCATCTCATTTTCTTCCAATAACTGTTCTATTATTTGTCCATTTAAATCAGTTTTTCCTCCTCCCCATAATGAACTATGAGCATTAAAATCACCACATAAAAACATCTGATTATCCACTTTTCCCACAATCTGACATAATTTATCAAAGACTAGTTTTCTACACGGATTATAATAATTTATAACAGAAAGCTGCCCTTGATTAGTCCATACTTTTATTATGATATATTCTTCTTCCCTTCCTTTTGCGATAACTTGATAAGGAATATTCCTTTTGATAAATGTAGCACATCCACCTCCTATACCATTTTCCCTATCACCTCTTACACTAATATAATTATTTATTCTAAAATCTAAATTCAATGTCAACCATGTTTCTTGTATACATAATACATCAGGTGCAATTGTTAATGAATTGATAAAATGTTAAAATTCCTTGCCCGTTTGCCACTAAATTTCTTGCATTCCATTGTAGTATAAGAACCATTATGTTAGCCAACAGTTGAAACCTCCTGACTAGCCTGAGCACTTAATTCATTCCTCACCTCTTCCCAGGACAAGTCAGTAAGGTTTAGGTGATTCACAGCTGCCTTTACTATTATTTGTAACCTTTCCATTTTTGATTTTGTTTCCGTTGTAGCATTGATGACTCCTGCGATGAATATAATTAACTTCTTTAAATCAATCAGTACCTGACCATCTTTTGTCTGCTCCTGATGATTATTGCTCAGTTTTCCATTTGTCTTGTCTAACTTTCTGTCCTCCCTGTAGTTTATCGTCTTGACAGCCTCTGCATACGAGATCTTATTTTGTACTCTAATCTGCTGGATCTCTACCTGTCTCTTCATCACTTCACATCCTCCGTACGCCACACTGTGATTCCCCCCGCAGTTACAGCATTTTAGTTGTACTTCTCTCTTACATTTCTGATACGCATGATCCTCACCACATCTAGCGCACCTTTTTTTCTCTTTACAATTCATAGCTGTATGCCCGAACCTCTGGCAGTTAAAACATCTCAAAGGTTTAGGGACATACTCTCTCACATTATATGACATGTATCCTAATGTCACTTTGTTTGGAAGTATATCATCTTCAACTTCCAGCAGCACACTTTCACTGTCTTGTCTTATCCCATTTTTAAAGTTATGTAATCTGCTTACATTTTTTCAGTTTTCCTCCTTTCAAGTTTACTTTTATTTCCTCCATATTAACATCCACAGGTATCCCCCAAATCACCCCTCTATTCCGCATGTATCTCTTCTCCACACGACTCACACTTATCACTTTATGTCTTCCTATCTCTTTCATTCTACACACCCTTTCCCTTTGTTATTCATTTATACACATCATTAGTAAATTCCCATCTCTCAAAACTTTAGCCATCTTGACATCTCCAACCTGATTTTTCAATATTGTAGTCAACTTCACTGGACTCATGTCATGTACTCCTTTTTCTTCACTAAATCTAAGTATTACCTTGAACTCAGCATCATCCCCCTCCATATTACCATTAAAAAAAGCCCACGTTAATATGTGTTTGAACTAAACAAATTTAAGCTTAGCCAGTTTTAACATTTAAGAGCCAAAGGACGCGAGCTCGCGCACACAGTGAGAAGATTTATGTGTGCGCTCATCCGAGCTCAAACCTTTGCCTCAAAACGTGTGCAAATATAAGCTCAAAATGCCCATCTTGGTAAGTATCCTACAGCAGATATAGCCGGCTGAGCGCAGGCCACTAGTGCATTTTCTTAAAGTGACAGTAATCGAACAGCAACAACAAAGAAATCACCCACTGCTCTTTTTAAAACTTGAACCGTTGAACCGTGCCACCCCTACTTTATTCTTTATTTGTGACTACACTAATTTGTGGTGTACTTGGTATATTGTGTTGGTCGATATGTAAATGAGATGTTGTGTCTGTGTTCTTTAATTTGCGCGATTGTAAGTAAATCACCTGCAGAAATGTTGACACCCATCTGCAAAGTTTGGAATTGTGCTCTCGTGCTAATTTGTTCTGCTTTGTTAAACTGGCCCATAATGCTAATATGGCTGTAAATATGTTTTTATATTTTGCCTTTTAGCTTCCATATTTGTTAAGGTGAGATGCATGATGTTTTTTCATTCATTCATTATTATTATTACAGAAAATGTTAAGTTGCAAAAATCCTTTTGAATGCAGATCCATACTGTGTTAGATGAGAATTAAAAATAAATAAATAAATAAATAAAAATTAAATTATTATTAAAATCAAATAATCATTGCTTTAGGTTATTGCACTTTATAATTATAATGTATTGTATATAAAATATAAATGTAAAGATATATTTCAGTTTTTGGATCCAAATGTTGAATTATCTGTATATGTATTCATAATCTAACCCAGACATGTCACATAACCTGATTTCTGGAATAACCTGGAACACAGCAGAGTTCACTTTATAATACTTTTAACATAAACAGAGCTTTATAAGAGACTTCTGAGTAGAGATTGACCAATATTGTCATGACTTAGGTCTGTGTTGCTGTATTTTTGTCTTGTTGTCTGTGTGTCTAGTCTCAGAACACATGGGTTTTGTTTTGACAGCTCATGTGTTCTGCTGTCAGTGTTTCTTCCCCCTCCCACTCATTACCCTTAATTGCCTGTGTTCCGTCACACCTGTAGCCACTCCTTCATCATTAGCTCTCCTCTATTTTAGTTCCTCTCGTGCTCTGTCTTTTGTCAGACCGTTGTGATTGTTTTGTGCTTCGAGTGTGATCGTCCTGCCTAGTCCTGCCTAGTCCTGCCTAGTCCTGCCTAGTCCTGCCTAGTCCTGCCTAGTCCTGCCTTGTCAAGTTTTAGGCTCCAGGGATTTTGGTGAGCCTTTGACGTTGTGTCCCAAGGATTCCCAGCTCAGTGTGACTTTGACGTTGCGTCCCCGATGACGCTCTGGTAGATGTGATTTGACGTTGCGTCACAGAAGACGCTTGGACTGTTCCCCGCAGAGAGGTTTCTTTTGCTCTGCTCTGTGGAGTAGTCATTCTTTTGTTTTTCCTGTTTGCCCAGTGAGGGCTAAATAAACTCTGTTACCTGCAACTGAGTCCTGCGTATCCCTGACAGAACGGTCTGACCTATGATGGATTCAGCAGGTGCAGACCAAGTAAGAGTTGCAGTCAGTCAACAAGGCATTCTTCTGGGACAGCCTTCCAGCCAGTTGACCACCACCTCTAGGGAGGTAGAGTGCCTCACAGCCCAAGTAGCGGACCTCAATCTCCAGATTCAGAATCTCCAGCTTGAAGCCTTGGCCAGCAGATCGGCTACTACTCGTGCTGAGCCTGAACCCCATGCCAATTGTCCACCGCCATATGATGGGGACCCTAACTCCTGCCGTGCCTTTCTGTCCCAATGCTCTCTGGTCTTCGCCCTCCAGCCTCGGCGCTATGTTACTGAAGAGTCCCAAGTTGCATTCGTGATCACCCTCTTGAAAGGAAAGGCCCGGGACTGGGCAACAGCTGTGTGGGATGCCCGTGCTCCATTCTGTGCCACTTTCCAAGACTTCAGAGCAGAGATGATCAAACTGTTTGACTGCTCTGCTCAGGGCGATGAGGCAGCTGCCCAGTTAGCGCGGTTGAGCCAGGGCAGGCGATCAGTCACCAATTACTCCATCCAGTTCAGAACTCTGGCAGCCTCCTGTGACTGGAAAGAGGCAGCTTTGCGAGCAAGGTTTCGGGAAGGTTTGGATGATGACATCCAGGATGAGATCGCTACTCACGAGCTACCTCAGAGTCTTGACACCCTCATTGATCTGGCCCTTCGTGTGGAGGGGCGCCTAGACATCAGCGGCGTGCTGCTCAGTCCTCCTGGATGCTGGTGGAGGGTGCCCCTAGTAGTGCTTCCACCTCCTTGTCACCGTCAACAGACCCTGAGCCTATGCAAGTGGGGCGTCTTCGCCTCACCCCTGAAGAGAAGCAGGATCGTCTGATTCGGGTCCTGTGTCTGTACTGCGGGAAGTCGGGCCATCGAGCTATCCAGTGCCCGTTAAAAGCCAGAGCCCATCAGTAGTCCGGGGGATCCTGGTGGGTGCTACTCATGTTGACTCCCCCCATCTCTCGTACCCTGTTAAAGGTCTCGATTCAGCACAAGGACATCTTTCATTCCTGTTCTGCACTTGTTGAATTTCCTGGATGCCTCTGTTGCGGAACGTGGGGTATTCCTACCATTCCTCTTCCTTCCCCTATTTCTGTTCGCTCCCTAAATGGTCTCCTCATCTCTTCCATCACCCATTCCACTACCCCTGTAAGTTTAACGGTGTCCGGCAATCACCGTGAGGTAATTGAGTTGTACCTCCTAGATTCCCCGGGTGCTCCTGTTGTCCTTGGGCACCCGTGGCTGGTGCAGCACAATTCTGTATTCTCTTGGAGTCAGTCATGTCTTGCGTCTTGTCTTGGTTCTGCTTTTTCTCCTGGCTCTGTGTCTCCTGTTTTTCAGGTTGAGGAGGGTGATCTTGCCGGGGTCCCGGAGGGGTACCGTGATCTTTGTCAGGTCTTCAGCAAGTCCCGGGCCACATCCCTGCCTCCTCATCGGCCGTATGACTGCGCCATCGATCTCCTCCCAGGCACTTCTCCGCCCGCGTTTGTGTTCCCTGTCTGGTCCTGAGAGAGAGGCCATGGACAAGTATATTCAGGACTCCTTAAATGCCGGCCTCATCTGGCCCTCTTCCTCACCTGCTGGGGCTGGGTTCTTCATTGTTAAGAAGGATGGCTCCCTGCGACCCTGCATTGACTACCGTGGCCTTAAAGACATCACTGTAAGAGACAGGTATCCTCTGCCTTTGATGTTGTCAGCCTTTGAGTTGTTACAGGGAGCCAAGGTCTTTACCAAGCTAGACCTCTGTAATGCCATTTAAAGAGGCGCATTCAGTGTCTCCTTGACAGGAAACAGTCAACAAAGTTAAATTATCTCAAGCGTATGGTGCGCTCTCTTCATTTTATCAAATGATCATAATCAATTCGGGTGAAAAAAGCTTTTTTTCCAAGTGGTTTTTGCACATAATAATAATAATACCGCTCAGTGTTCGAATTGTCAAAGTTCTTGGGGGGGGTCCCCCCCACCCCAAAAAATAGAAAGAATTTGATACGATTACAAATGCTGATGACCATTAATCAATTTTGATCTCTTGATTAACAATCAATTCACATGAATAGGCCTACTGTACTTACTTTTCTTGGGTTAAATTCAGTATTTTCTTGCATGAATCAATATTCACGTGCGTGTGCTTATACGAGTATCTTTTTAAAATGTATCATTTGAAAATGTAGTGTTTGATCATGTTTAAATATTTATTCAAATGCAAAACTTAAATAAGCAATTAGGATCTGCAATACTCTTTTGAGCAACTAGACTAGATACATAAATAGATTTATTAGAGTGGGTAAACAATGGAATTGCAAATGGAAATTATTATTTTTCTGGCCACAAAATGACTTTAATTTGCCTCTATGCATTGAATTTAAAACCCCTTTCTCCATTTAACCTTAAATACTTCACTAATTGTATTAGGCTATACATAATAACGGAAAATAGGATCTTGTCTCCATGACAACAATATCTATACTTCATTTTGAGCATAAATATAAAGCCTACTGATAAAGGACACCGGCAACAGTATTGATGGCAAAATAGACTATGTTTGACAGGTGCAATATTTGAAAATCAATTATTTATTTTTAACATTACATTTATATCTGAATTTAGGTCAACCTATAGACTTTCAAACATCAAAATGTCATTAGATAATATGTATTTGTGTACAAAATGACATAAACATATTTTCCTATTCTATATTTCTTGGAAACGCTTCCAACACGCTTGCTTGTCGCATTTTCCGCGTGTCTCATGCAGGCAGTCTGAAAGCTCTAATCTGTTAACATGGGAGCCGAATTAAAAACGGACACGCCACGCAGCTGAGATGCTTACGCCACGCATCCAGTGTGTCACCGGCCTAATGGAGCCCTCATTCACGCTGCAGTGTTTGTGAGAGCTGCCACCCCATATACAGAGTGAAATTCTCTGACTACCTTTATCTCCCAGAACTGTTGTTGAAACTTCCAAAAGTTTTGGACGTCCTTCACTTGTGGCAGCAGCACTTTCCACCACACCAGTAGCCTAACACAGGGCTGCCCGCCGACGTGCCCGGCTTTAAATCGGCGCTATTCAGAGAATGATCCGTCCCAGCAGACACATGTGACGCTTATCAGCCATTTTCTGTTTCTGTCAGTCTTTCTCTTCACTCTATAATTAAAGCTCTTGTCTTTAACACCATCATCTCATCCTGTGGGTGTTAAGTTCCTCTGATCTCACCAACTGACCATTGAGAGGCATTTCACCCACACTACACTGATGAAGAAAATAAGTTTCTATAAAATATACTGTAAAGCAGTTAGATGTTTTTTGATTCTATCTTCTAAAGTGATCACTGAAACTTAACTCAGCTATTTTCAAAAGTGCACTGAAATAAACTAATACAGTATAACACTGACATTAAAAGCAAACATACTGTAAACACGCATCTACATCAACAACTCAACTATCCACCAGCTCTCGAAACACACAAGATAACTAGTAAATAAATAAATAAACAAAAATGTAGTTTTAATTAACAGTTTCTAATTAGCAATAGTGTTATGTCTATTCAGGAGCTTCAAATGTTTCCTAGGATTTTTTGTGTTTTGTTTTGTAGCTGTTAAGATTTCAAAACACGTGACTACAGAGTGTGAGAACTCGTTAGTTTTCGCACAGTTGTTCAACCCACAGAGAACAGTTGATCATCTCTGAAGCCAGTTTAGACTGATGGCTGTGAATTTTCACACATTCTGATGCCATTTCCTGTTTTTACTTTAAGTGATTTTCCTTTAATATACTGTGTCTTTTTGCAAAATTTGCTACAAACCATTTACGACTGACTGTCAGGCTATGTTTACATGACAAAACATTCTAAGGTAAGACAGCAGTCCAGTCTGTGCTGAAACACTATACTGTCAATCGAACAATTGTGTGAGTGGTCACAGTGACCAGCGTCTGAGATCGGCTTGATTTGAGAAATAGGAAATGATAAGCACAGGGTGTATCTTTATCATTATAGGGTGCTTGTGTACACACACTGCCAGCACATTCATGTTAAAACAAGTGCATGTCACATCCGATGACCCCTTTAGGGTTTGTAAACATTTTCATGTATACACAACAACATTTTCAAAAGATTCGCATTTATACATATAGCATAAATTATTATAGCACTGTTATAGCACTTGCATATCATTGCTCTTTTTGTTGTTTTTGATTGCTTCCACTGTCCTCATTTGTAAGTCGCTTTGGAAAAAAAAGTGTATGCTAAATGAATAAATGTAATGTAAATATACATATCTGTAAAAATGGCCAAAAATGCTGTGTTGCGTATGCCAGGCCAGTAGTTGGTGCTGTAACCTTGTTAGTAAACAGTGTATATGATGCGTCTCTGCTGTTGGTTGTAATATTGGTGAAGTAAATCCACACTTTGCTGAAGAAGCGTTAGCAAACTCTTGAGCAGCAAGAACAGTTTTACTAACAGCCTGCCAGAAAAAGCATTATTACAGACAGACTTTCACCAGAACTGTATCATCCACTGCAAGTACATATTAAAACATTTATATTTACTCTGGTGTCCTGTTTAAAGCAGAAAATGAATAGCAATGATAAAATAGCAATATTTTCTGCTATTAATGCTAGTTACTTACTGCAAAGAGTGGCAATTATCTGCACCTCAGTATTGTAGTACATTATAAATCAGTATGCAATAATAACTTATTGATGCCACCTTATTGGGACAATAAATCCCTCCCTACACCTACCCTTAACTTTTTGATTATTTACTTAAAGGGGGGGTGAAATGCTCGTTTTCACTCAATATCCTGTTAATCTTGAGTACCTATAGAGTAGTACTGCATCCTTCATAACTCCAAAAAGTCTTTATTTTTATTATATTCATAAGAGAAAGATAGTCTTCACCGATTTTTCCCGGAAAAACACGAGCGCCTGGAGGCGTGACGTGTGGGCGGAGCTAAAGAATCACGAGCGCCAGTAGGCTTTTGCGTTGAGAGCGTTTGGAAGCTGTGACACCGTGAGGACAAAACCAACCAAAACAAACCATGGCTATCAGATTCCGAGTTTATTTATGTTCCAGAATCAGATCCCGAGGCTGAAACTGAACGAGAGCAGCAGCAGCAACGACTCGCTCCGAGCGGGGCTCGAACCCGGGGAGGCGGACGCACTAACAAGAAGGCAGAGATATTTGAAGAAGTTTTACTCACCGCCTGCGGTTTCAACACACGATCGTGGCCCTTTTTCGTTACGATTGCATCATTCTTAAGAAATAAACGATACGCAAATCCGTCGTCAAACTGGGCCATGTTTGTAAAACAAGCATCTTTGAAATGCAGGGAACAAACACAAACACTTGCACAACTCCGTTGATGCTCTGTAAAAATAAACTCCATCCACTGGTCCCTTAAAGGTCCTGTTTTACGCGCTTTTTTTGTAGCTTTGATTGTGTTTACAATGTGCAATATAACATGTGTTCATGTTTCGCGTGTAAAAAAACACAGTATTTTTCACACAATTCACCTATCTGTATACTGCTGTTTTCACTGTCACAAAAACGGGCTGATGACTTCCTTGTTCTATGAAGCCTCTCCTTCAGAAATACGTGACGATTTCTGATTGGGCCAGCGGTTCCTGTGTAGTGATTCGACAGCAGCTGAGAGCAGGCTGCCCTCCTGGTAACGCGATTGGGCTAGAAAGCACGTGCTGGAGATGTATTTATAGTCACAGGACTGTTTTTACTGAGGAGATGCAAAACCGCATTTGTTTTTTTGCACAGCCCTAACATCTAGTTAACAAAGCTAAACAGCGTTGCCCTTTGTGTAATAAGTTACAGAAACCGTTAAACGCACCAACTTAAATAATAAAATGCACTTACCAGTTGTGGTCCAAAACCAACATCTTCTCCAGACAAAGAGGGAACTGCTCCATCTTTCAAGAATAATCTTTGTGCGAATCCGGCATTAAACTGATTGAGATTGAGAAAGTTGTCCTCAGCAAAATTTGCTGCACATAGTTTTACATGTGCATTATAATTTTCGGGAACCGAGTTAAACATAAATTGTAACCATTAATTTCAAAGTACAGCGTTCCTGGGAAGCCCAAACAATGGTGATTGGACTCAGAGATGAAAATAACAGCGTTTCAACTACATGGCGACAAAAACAAACAGCCCTTCCTTTTTCTCCGTCGGAGCGCAACAAGGCCACACCCCCTGTTTGTGAATTCGTGTGGGCGGAGGTTAGTCAAAAAAACTGTTTTAGTGACGTCATTCCTGTGGGAACTAGAGGGCTTTAGTCCAAACGGGTCGTTTTTTGTAGGCGAATTCTGTTAAATCAAATATCTCGCTTGGCATTGAACTTTGAGCTTTAGCATTTTACAGATATTATTTATTTATACTCTAACAACAACATTACACACTAACTAAAGTTTAAAACATGGAATCATGAAGAAGGGGACCTTTAATGCTGTTTTTTTCTTTGGTAATCTGTGCAGGGTTGTCTTGCCCTGGCAACCAAAAACACAAAAACACGTCTTTTGTGACATTTCGTGACACTCTCGCTCTGATCGGTGAAGTCTGTTGTGCTCTCAGTGCTGTGCTATAAGGGAGAGCGCGCTCTTCCAGCAGACGTGCCTTAGGACCCATATAAGAAAATTCTGCTCCATCTAACGTCACACAGAGCCACACTCGAAAAAAACTTTCCGAAACTTGTGACAAACCGGAAGGAGTATTTTTGGAACAGAAATACTCCTTCAAACGTACAACTTAATTTTTGAAACTCTGTCCATGTTTAGCATGGGAATCCAACTCTTTAACAGTGTAAAAAACTCAGTATGCATGAAATAGCATTTCACCCCCCCTTTAATTTTCATTGAAAATAAATGCTTTTCTGATGTGATGTGATTTGGAATTTGAAAAGGGAGCACATTTTTTGCCAGTAGGCAGATTCGAACCCGTGTCGATCACGTCATAACATATATAACACAAGCTTTACCTTCTGCACCACTGTATGTATGTTTATGTGGCAATATGTATGTTTGCATGAATAATAAACAACTGATAAAATGATCCACCCCATAAACATAGTATTAACAAACGTTGATGCAATAAATAGGGTATGATTTGAAAATTAGCATCCCTCCAAAACATCTACATTTCTGTCTCTTTTCAAGAGTTAGTGTATATAATTAGTTGTATTTATAGGGGTTATTATAGCACAGTTCTATAATAAGAGGGTTATTACAGAAACCCCCTGGACCTCACTAATTTTCAAAGTCTGGCTACGGCCATATATATATATATATATATATATATATATATATAATGTATGTTTAAAAGAAATCCGTAAAAACAAAACTATTTTAACAAAGAATAGAAAATTAATTTATGAAATTTTGTTGAAAAGATGAACATCTTTTAGCTATTTTTATTACAGTGTTAATACAATTGTGCGACTCGCAGTTAGGGTGACCACCCGTCCCGCGTAGCGCGTGCCCGTGCCCGTGCCCGTGTGCGCACAGCGTTTGAAGCCCAATTCATGCGTCCCGCAAATTGAGACCGTGTCACGCATAATCAATGCTTGCTCAAAAAAAAGTTGATGGCTCTATATCCTCGAGCGCCAGGCAGCCAAACGAACATTACTTGACAGTTCAGCACTACTGCGAGAGCGGGAGCGAGCGAGAATGAATGAGAGATTAAGTTTACATCTTTATTATTTCTGTTTTAACGTTTTTCCTACATTATTTATATTAAAATGTTATGTAGGCAATAACTCAGTTTACTATTTGACGAATTTACTGAGGTGGCATCGTTTTTAACTTACAAAAATGATGATAATTTGGTGGATAATTTACATTTTTCCGTTAATAACAGGTAGTGTATTCCAATGTAAAATTAACAGTCGCCTGAGGATGCTCAACAACCATCTTATCTGAGCTCAAAACGCTGCTTGAGCAAGTGTCAAGATACTAAAAGTAATAAATAAATACATAATTATGAACATTTATGTGTGTTTATGTTTGTTCTGAGTACGTTATTTTAATTGCAATTAATGATTATGAACATAAAAGCATTACAAAAAAATATAGGCTATATTATTATTACTACACTGTTAGAAATGTCTGTAAATTTAACAGTAACTGTAAAATGAACTGTATTTTACTGTAGGACAGTTATACAGCATATTACTGTATTTTAAATTTACATTTTGGGGAATACCCTCTTGGCGACACTAAATTACAGTATTTTTTATTTACTGTAAATCTAAATACAGTAAAGAGAAAATGAGCGCGAAACCTGACCCATCACAGATCAAGTTATTTCCCACTTGGAGAAAGAACAAAACAAGACACACAGATGCGAAAAGAACCAGTCAGATGCAAAGGTGGGTACAAATATTACTTTTACTTTATATTATATCTTTGGTTTAACTAAAACAAAAATATAAAAAAACGCTGCCACTGAACGGCGCGCAGTCACCTCACATTGATACTGTGAAGAGAGCTAGAGAGAGTTGTGGTGACACTGTGCAAACATTCATATTTCTTTCCTTTCTTTCCTTTTCTGAACGTTTCACCGTCAAAATATGGACATTAACGGGTCTCTGCCTTGGGTTTGACCACTCCAGGAGCTGGTAAGTGTTCATGTGAACTGTTAGCCGAACAACAAAGCTTTCGTGGATTTAGCTTAAAGTCAGTCGGATTTTTTCCCACTATTATCGCTTGCTGTTAACTGATTACCCCATATAAATGCACGTCATGCTTGTAGTGCTAGAGTAAAACCCGCAATGTTCGTGTCGTGTGCAAACACTGGTGTCTCTGTGGAGACATTATACGCCTTTATTAATCATGCCAAAGGGCATAAAAACACGGCGAATTTAAGGTTTTCGTGTGCAGTTCCTGAATGCTCATACACTTTCCAAAGCCTCTCCGCCCCTCAGTCTCACATTTAACGTTACCGCAAACAAAGAAATCTAAAGTTAAGGAAACTAAACAACCAAGAGAAAAATATGTCTACTTCAAATGTAACATTTGTTCTGTACATCAGCATCGGGAGAATAACATTATAATCTCGTTCGTGAAAATGCGCCGCAAATGGCACAGAACACAATGGAAATGTTTTCAGGGGACCCCAGTAAGTGACGAACCCGACTGTGTACATCCAATGCGCGATCAACGGCTGTCCGAATTCACTCACTCGTTTTCATTCACAGCTTCAAGTGAACCGTATTAGTGGACTAATGTAGAAATGAGTGAATGAGTGTTAAGGGGGCGATTTCGGATTTAGCCAACGTAATTTCCTCATTTTAACCTGGGATGTTCTCGTGACAAAGCAGCGTGGTGTCTATCAGTTTAATAGCTGTACTTAGGACATAAATGTCTTATTATTGCTGTTAACATAACTGTTGCAAATAAATACATTTTATACAAAAAAGTTTTCGTAATATGCTTTATTTATCTGTGTGTGTCTCAACTTTAAAATTAGCTGTTTCATCTTTGGACCCTACATTACCTTACATTTCTTACCTATGAAACTTATTTAAACATAACATTACAATTTTTTTTACAATGTTACTAATGTATAGATTAATATCTTACCCTCATGTTCTTTTTACATTTTTTATATTGTATATAAAGTTGTATGTCATAAATATGTAATCTCTGTATTTTTTGCAAGAAAACAAAAGTAGACGTTGAGTACTAAACATGCTCCATCCGGGTTCGTCACATATTGGGTCCCCTGGAAATATTTCCGTTGTGTTCTGTGCCATTTGCAGTGCATTTCTGTATTTGGTTGTGTTGTGAGTATTTGGTTATTTTGTTAGACATTTTTCACATCAAATGATCTAACTTTTTTTTTTTCTGTTGTGTAAAGGTTAAATGTTAACCCTGACAACAGCAAGTGCTCCTCAAAGTTCCACGTCATCAAAAGAAGTGGGAAGATGGTGCAAAGGAATAACTCTGGTCTGAACCCTCATGTATCCTCCTTCATTAAAGGGATAGTTCACCCAAAAAATTAGTTCACCCATTAATAACTCACCCTCATGTCGTTCCAAACCCGTGAGACCTCCATTTATCTCCTCTAAATTTGTGAATTAATGCGTATTGGAGACGCGAACAGTATAAAATGATTCAGTTTGATTTGGTGAACTGGTTTTAAAAGATCCGGTTACATCGAATGATTCATTCGTGAACCGGATATCACAAACTGCTTTGTTTTGAACTCTCTCACAACAGACCCGGAAGAGAAGACGATGCTGAAAAAGTCGTAGTTTTTGCTATTTTTGGATCAAAATGTATTTTCGACGCTTCAAAAAATTCTAACCGACCCTCTGATGTCACATGAACTACTTTGATGATGTTTTTATTACCTTTCTGGACATGGACCGTATACCATACACACAGCTTCAATGGAGGGACTGAGAGCTCTCGGACTAAATCTAAAATATCTTAAACTGTGTTCTGAAGATAAACGGAAGTCTCACGGGTTTGGAACGACATGAGGGTAAGTTATTAATGACCTAATTCTGATTTTTGGGTGAACGATCCCTTTAAGGAGTTTCTGGATTTCAGCTGGCAAAACTATTAAGCTACTAAGAGCAAATACATTCTACACAGGAGTTTTCTGAATTTGTAAATTTTTAAGATTGTTTTTATGACTGATTCGGTTCATGTCTGTTGTTTTAAAATGCTCTTAATATGAAACTTTTATGTATAAATGAAATGTATTCAAGTTTTTGGAAAACTGAAAGTACAATCTGCCAGAATATTAAAATGTTATTTCAAGTATTACAATTTAACTATTAAACCAGTAAAAGAAGTTAAACAGTCTTTTGTTTCTTTTTATAGTTTTTACTACTGAGACATGAGACCTGTTGAAATACAATAATTTGTAAAGTTTTACAATACATAATAAAAGTGAACCAATTACAGTAAATTTCACAGTGTAAAGTAATATTTTATTGTATTAAAATATATAAAAGGAGAAAAAAACGTGTTTTACAGTAAAAAAATATATTACTGCAAATACATTTACAGCAAGTTAAATGGTACTGTAAATATGAATAAAGTATTTTTACTATAAGTTTAATTTACAGTAAGTTACTGGCAAACTGCTGCCAGTAAGTTACTGTAATTTCTACAGGAAATTTTTTTACAGTGTATATACCATCGATGAAACCACAAAGCTGACGCGGAGGTATGTGTAACTGCAATATAAAGTAATTTTGAGTATTATTGCTATTAGTATTTTCTAAAATTAGGAACATGTAATATAAAAGTACACATGGCAATGTTTTTGCAACAGTTCCAAGTCTCACGCGCAGTGTAGGCTATACGTCACTGTCCGAATCCGTTCACTTATTTATTTGTTCACTCCTTCCTGATATAGTGAACTCAACTGCCATGCAGGGATTAGTGAATGAGTGAATTCCCTTCCCTTGAGTTGTGATGTTAGACTTTTTTTTGTTTAACTGTTCCTGTGGTGTTGAGCAACTACAATTCATTTTAATCCTATAATTTTATATTATAATTTATTTAAAGTGAATAAATTGTAATGAAAAATAAATAAAATAGCTAAAGTAAATCGTAAGTGGAAGTGCATCTGTCAATTCAGTCATGAGCATACATCAGCAATTACACATGTTTAGGGGAATAGGGCATTATTAATATACCATGTGGTGGTATGTGCTAGAAATGAGTAAACCACTATCAGTGAGTCTGCCCATGGGGTGGGGGCACTGCCGCACAAGGTGTCCCACATTGCCCTTCAGAAACATTCCCCCCGTCCCCCCTTGGACTTATTAGCAGGTAGTCACCCTACTCGCAGTGTCACTGACAAAGTAGACCATTTTAAAAAGAAAACATGCAAATTACCATTTCCTTCAAGTTGTAGCCTTCAGATACCATGGTATTTTTCATCATGTTGTGGAGATGCCTTCACATGACATCATCACTTCTGTGCAGCTGCTGTTGTACAGTAAGATATTATCATTGGACCTATTCAAACCAGACAATGGACCATTCGACCAATAAATCCAGCAGTGTCCACCATAATATCACAATAAATGCACTTAAACGTGAGTGTAACAAGAGTGTTTTTAATAATTCTTTTCTAAATGTGCCTTTCCTAATAATATGCTAGTTAGCAAGTTTCACGATGAATGTGGCTAAAGTTTATCATATCTCAGAGACAGGGCCGTGCACAGACCTTTTGAGGGGCATGTGCTGAAACTGAAAAAGGGCACCCCCTCCCTTTATTTGCAGCAATTCCATACTGGCTTTCTTCTCTTGTTTCGTCTGGAGGTAATTCCCCCGCACTGGTCTCCATCACATTCTCTTGATCTACACTAGCAGTTCCGTACTGGCTTTCTTCTCTTGCATCTCCTTCTGGTAACTCTCCTGCAGAGGCTCCTGTATCTTGTTCACCAGCAAATTCTTGTACATCATCTATTGCTTCTCTCTCTACATCTGAATTACTACTTCCTTCCTTTTCTTCTTCCCTGCTACAAACTGGCCTGATCCATCAAGTAAGTGAGCTGCTACCCTTGGGGGCCTGCTGTCGCTCCCTCTCCTTTTTCTTATTTCTCTCTTTACGGGGCATTGCACTGCAACCACAAAGTAATCAAAATTTATGTAAGTGCAAAAAAAGTTTTTTTGTCAGTATTATTTGTAGGGTCCTGTGTTTTTGAATTGCTCTTGTGTACTCCCTCTTTTATTAATTTGCATTTATAGAGAAAGAAATACTTGACTCATACATAAACATGTTAACCAAATAATTCAAATTAGCTTATAAAACCAAACAGAAACCAAAATCTTTTTTATTGAACTTTATGCACTTTTTTTTATGAACTTTGCAAAAAAAAAAAAAAAAAATATATATATATATATATATATATATATATATATATATATATATATATATATATATATATATATATATATATATATATATATATATATATATATATATATATATATATATATATTTCTCTTTTTTAGCTATTCTGTTTGGTTTAATAAGCTAATTAGTATTATTTGGTTAACATGATTATGAATGACATTTGAGAAGAGGTAATTTAAGTAATTATGTCCAACTCATTTCCAGATACCGTTACTATAACATATCCAACATATCCCTCATTTCCAGATACCGTTACTATAACATATCCAACATGTATCCGCCTACCTGGCAAAAATGTGATACTGTGGTGGACCAGGGATGTTGGTCTCTTGAAGGTCTCTTATTCACTACACTTTCCCTAAAATAAGCCAGCAATGAAAAAATAAATAAAAACAGTGTGAAAAGTAGAGTTGCAGTACAAAGCATTTCTGAAGGATCACGTGACACTGAAGAGTACTGATGTAATTATGCTGAAAATTCAGCTTTGATCACAAAAGTAAATTACATTTTAAAATATATTCAAATAGAAAAGTTATTTAAAATTTTAAAAATATTACACAATATTACTGTTTTTGCTGTACTTTGGATCAAATAAATGAAGCCTTGGAATGAATCATGAATTGCATTCTGCATGATCAAATATAAAGATTTTTTAATTACTACTACATTACTGTAGTAAAACCATGTTTTACTGCATTTTATACATGTGAGGGCGAGCGGAGAGTATACCATCACGTGATTAGCCTAAATGTTAATAAATTAAGTGTATCAGCAATCATAAATCAAAGAAGAAAGTTCTTAGAAATATATGTTATCTAGGTGACGAGGATCACTCGTCGCTTTGTGTAAGTTCCAGTATGAAACAGCGGGGGGCGCACCTGTTATGATTTTCCGATGGAAAAAACAAATTATATGTTGCTGTATTACTTACCAACATATTTAGTTTTTGACCAGCGAATGTGTGCAAATGTGATATTTATTTATTTTTTTTTTGTCCGTCATTAAAATGGCGACGGCGCCTGCCGTTGCCGGCATCACATTACATTTTAATCTACAGGTTACAAACTAGTTTTTGTAGCTATATAGACGGAGCGCTCAGTTTTTCCTGTGGTAAAATGCATTTGGCCAAAATCGCATTTTATAAAAGATGAAATGCTACTGTATGCACAGGCTTTAAGTGTTGGCTATATATTGGCTGTGACTAGATGGCAAATGCTAGCCCTCTCTCAGGCGATGTGCCACATGTCGGACATCAAATAAGTAAAATATGAGCCTTTATAGACATAGTGTTTAGTAGTACTTATTCAAACAACAAGATATTTATTAACCCTTCGTAAAACTTTGTTCAGCTCAGCTGTTGTCTACTGTGCGGCTGCTGTGGAACTTCAGTTGATTCAATGAATATAGAGGGGGCGGAGTTATCAGCTTACTAACAGCTTGAGGATCGAATAAGATTTGCACAAGCTCGTTTTAAGAACTTTCATTTGCGAAATATTTGTAAAACAGACAGACAGACGTAAAGGGTGACCAAAAGCATTGATTAAAAAAAATAAAAATAAATAAAAAAACACCACCAAAAAAAGGGCACTTCGGAGTGTAAGGGCAAAAAGGGCATGTGATCTGCACAGGTTGAGCCCTACCTGTGCACGTGCCTGCTCAGAGAGCTTATCTGCATTTTTAAGTGGTATCGGCCCGACACTCTTGTTCTCGTACTCGTAAAAATGCCATGATACCAAAAACCGATACCCACACAGTATCTGAACAGAGCTGTGTCTAGAAAAAGAAACACTGACAACAGAACAGCAGAGGTTAGAATTGAGTTATTATGGATTGAGCACACGGCTGCACGGATGCATGATCTTGTTGAGTGAATATCTCACAGACATCACTGGAAAGTTTGTAGTTTGGTGGGATATGTAAAAAGCCAAAAAGAAAAACAGTGCACAAGTTACTAAAGTTATTTAATGGTGAGGAGAGCGAGAAAAACGTAAAAGAGCGAGCAAGAAAAAAAAAGAGAGAGAGAGAGAGAGAGTCAGAGAGCGTGCTCTTCTGTTGCATGATCGTGATCGCTGTTCGCTCCTTTAGCACGATTTGGGATCAAAACCAAATCGTTAATATAAAACAAACAAAAATATATGGGCATTCACTATAAACCTTTATTTTAAATGTCAAGCATACATGATTAAAGCAAAAGTGAAACAAGTAGAATATGTGAAATGTGCTTGTAAGGAAGTGTCTCTCTCATTCTGCACCAATGCAAACGTGTTTAGATTGCTCTAAAATTATGTTTTTTATTTGTACGCGAGGGTCTTCGTACAGCGAGCGTGACACAAATTAAATTAAAAAATAGTATGCCATACTCATATAATATATAAGGAGTGGTTCCCTGCATTATTTTAGAATGTTTAAAATGTTTTGTGATTACACACACTAAAATATGCAGGGTTAAATACAACCCAGCGTTGGGTAAAATATGGACAAACCCAGCGATTGGGTTGTTTTGACCCAGCATTTGGGTAACTACCCAGAAGTTTGGATTAAACATTTTACCCAACCGCTGGGGTTGTCCATATTTTACCCAGTGCTGGTTCAAATTTAACCCAGCATTTTTTAGATTGCAGTATTATTGAGCTCCAGCAATGGAGCAGCTCTAATGTAAACTAAAGTAACAAAAGCTTATACATACATTTTAACAGGTATGATTAAGTTGGAAATAACTGAAGGAAATACATATTTGCTAAATTAAGCTAACTAACATGATTTTTCTTACTATTATTATTGTCTCTGTAGCCAACATTAGTAAAAAAAAAATATATATATATATATATATATATATATATATATATATATATATATATATATATATATATATATATATATATATATATATATATATATATATATATAATACAGGTAAACACATAAAAATACAAGTATCGGTATTGACGAGTACCAAAAATGAAAGTATCAGAATTTGACTCGTTCTGAAAAAAAGTGTAGTCGACATACCTATTTTTACAGTGTAAAAAAAAAAAAATGTGCAAAAACTTGTTGTTTCACACTACAATTGAGACATTTTGACCAAACTATGTTACATAATTTTCATTAAGAACCTAAAGAATCTTATCAACTTGGAGCAGACATTTGCATCACATTTATGAGTGTAACAGTAAGACATACAACAGGGGTTCTCAATTCGAGTCCACTTCCTGCAGAGTTTAGCTCCAACCCTAATCAAACATACCCGAACCAGCTAATTAAGGTCTTCAGGGTCACTAGAAAGTTACAGTTTTATCAAGATTGGAGCTAAACTCAGCTCTGGCCCACAAGGTCCAAGTTATTGCAGAGAACCTCTGACATACACAATCTCAAATATGAAAAATGTCAAACACCCCAATTTACACATTCAAGCTCCAGTCAGACTTATTTGCTGGAAGGATTGAATTAATTAAATAATTTTTGAATGATTTACGTTTTAAAGATCTTGTATAGTGTATAAACAGATGTCTTTACCTGTGAGAAGTGTACAGAGAATGATCCGTCCCAGCAGACACATGTGACGCTTATCAGCCATTTTCTGTTTCTGACAGTCTTTCTCTTCATTCTATAGCTACAGCTCTTCTTTTTAACACCATCATCTCATCCTGTGGGTGTTAACTTCCTCTGATCTCACCAACTGACCATTGAGCTGCATGTCATCCACACTATAATGTGAAAAATCATCTATGCTGCATTTAGCGGTTAGGTTGGTTCAGATTCTAACTTAGCAAAGCAAAATAAATGTATACAGTAACTGAAAAGTAGAAAACTAGAACATTTGTTTAAAATTTGTGTGTGTGTGTGTGTGTGTGTGTGTGTGTGTGTGTATATATATATATATATATATATATATATATATATATATATATATATATATATATATATATATATATATATATTTTACCGAAACTTAACAGAGTATAAAGATCATCATTTAATTACAGTTTTTCCAAAAATAGAATGTAATATAAAATGTATTATTATTATTACTATCATTATACACCGTATATCACCATTAGTGCATTAAGAGTTTTGAATTGCACTTTTTTTTATTTCTTGTTTACCATCTGTTTATAAGAATAGAGCCCTGTGTATTAAAAATAAAGCAGTTTGTTGTTCTAGAGAAGAGTCTGTTGAATGATTGAAATGTGCATTTACTCTCAAGATTTATTTATGTCTTGTATTTATAACAGTTTATATCAGATGTGAGAGCCACCCTATTGGATCAGTTTTTACAATCAGCAATCTTTTATGTCTATTTAATTGTTATCATTATTAATAATAATCTAGTTCTATTGTTCTCAGAGCTGTGTACTCGGTGTTGAGGTTTAGAAACATGTCACTGCAGAGTGTGAGAACTCAGTGAGTTTGACCACACTGGTTTAACACACCCAGTTCAGACTGATAGCTGTAAATTCTCACATATTCAGATGCAGTTCCTGTTCTTTCTTTAAGTGAACGACTGCATGGCTTCCAACTCTGTCTTTTCAGTTCATGAACGCAATCAGCATTTTTAGTTAACACCGGTTAAACCAAATTTAAATTTAATTATCCAAATTGACCAATTGCAATTTCCACTTTGTCAGTTTTGACTGTCCCCCTAAGCATGTTTCTCTGCATGAAGTAAAAAATAATATAAAATAAAATAAAATAAAATCATGTCACTGTGTGTTGTTAGGAGACATTCTAAAACGCTTAACGTGAAAAACGCTTAACATGGCTTAATGTACTAAGACCAATATTAACAGACCAAACTCACTAAACATTATACTAATAGAGTATACTATCTATAAAAAAAATCTTATGAGCCCTGAATATGAATGCAACTCATTTAATAACACACTAAGCCTTATGATGGGTTTCTATGGGAGGAAAAGACTTAACCTCTTATTAAATGTTGAATTCATATTCAGGGATCATCTGATTTTTTTGTAGATAGTATACTTTATTAGTATGATTCTTAGTGAGTTTGGTCTGTTAATATCACTGTATTAGTACATTAAACCACGTTAAGTGTTTTAGAATATCACTGTTTTTAGTTCTCTGCTAGATTAACATGTATCATCGGTTAAATAGGGCAGCAGTAGTGCTTGAAGTTGACCATTATGCACCGGTACACAGTACCAGCACTTCTATATTTTAGTCTTTATCGACCAGCACTTCTGGCATGTTGCCAATACTTATACTTAAAGCTTCAGAGGTGTCAAGTAAAGAAGTACAAATACTTTGTTACCTTACTAAAGTAGAAATTTCAGGTGCCTATTGAGAGTGCCTATTCATGACATGTACCAGTTCAGTAATTTCATTCACGAATGAGATGTACCAAATCATTCAACTCATTCAAGAACAACATGGGTACCAGATCAGTCATTTCATTCATGAATGACAACAAGATCTCATAAGAATATATATATATATTTTTTTTTTTTGCGGTCCGAGTTGCGAGCGGGTTAGTTGAAAACGCCAGTCGTGTGCGGGTTGTTTATACACTGGTGGGCGGGGTCTGAGTCGGTAGGCCATGACAGTATGAGACGCTATCGGTTGCCAGGGGCAATGCCTTCAGAACTTCACAGAGGCGCGACTAAACATTCAAGAGGTCTTTAATTTGTGTGCATTTATTATTTCAGTGGGACAGAGACGGATCGAATAAGAGAAAGAAAAGCAAGAGAGAAAAGCAATGCAAAAAGATAAGACGGGACTCCTCACTCTCTATACTTTACTGGAGTAATTATTTTTACTTCTACTCCTTACATTTTCCCGCAAATATCTGTACTTTCTACTCCTTACATTTTCAAAATAGTTTCGTTACTGCTATTTCATTTCAGCTTGTTTTCATTCTGGCTTGTCATCATTCAAAAAAAAAAAAAAAAAAAAAAAACTATCCAGATAAATTGCGCCATCCGGATGGAGTGAATTTGATTGTGGTTGGATGAGAAGTATAAACATATACCATTCCGACACCCTACTGGTTTGTACGCGATCCATCGCACCTGAACATGACACAAATCACATCACACTCCAGCAAGGAGAGCCAGTGTTGGGTTTGTTTATCCCAAAAATATATTTCACAAAAGTTATTATTTCTCACAACTGGCTCATTTATCAAATGAGTGCTTTCTCTTCTTCCTTCGCAAATTAAGCTACAATAGGTAGTTCGGTAGCGAGTTTTTTTAAATAACTTATCGTTTGCGATTGACAATGTTGTGATATCTAGGCTATACCAAATTTGTAACTTGTGTGACGAGCACTCCCAGAGGAATCAGCGTCGCCCTGGAAACCAAACCAAAACACCTGCACGTCCTCGTCACCGGCTGATCGGTCACAGCTGCTCCCCATCAGCCAGCACATTGAAAAGCAGCACATGTTGCACTGAGAAGAGGTTCTCAAACAGAACGCAAAGCTGGACTAACCCCTCTCTCCTATCCCCACAGAAAGCAGCGAGTGACCGACAGCCCACACCCTTTGGAGCACGTCTGGACACCCACTTTCCCCTTGATTGGCACAGAGGAGCACGGAGAGCACACGGGGAGCACCAACCAGCGGAAAGCAGATCAGGACACTTCACCAGGCACCCTTCACTTTTCAATAAACCCACCCTCCGGGGCTTTTGATTTCACGTACCTCTTGTCGAGTGGTTCTTCACCCCGTGACAGTGGTGGAGAATGCGGGCAGAACAGTGAGGAATCACCGACAAGGTCACCGCCCCAACTCCTAATTTTTTTTTGCTTTCTGTCAGCAGCACCACGGAAGGCGGCACGCGCGGCCCCGCGATGGAGGACGTCTTACAACGCCTCGCTGAGGTTAGCATCCGCCAGCAGCAAATAGCGGAACACCTCGCCACTCGCCTGGGCAGGACGGAGGATGAACTCGCCGCCGTCCGGGCGGCCGCGGCCCAGTGCGTTCCGCTACCTGAGCCTCGGGCACAAGCCACCCGTCTGTTGCCCAAGATGACGGCCGATGACGATGTGGAAGCCTTCCTTCAGGTCTTCGAAAACACTGCCCACCGAGAGGGATGGCCAGAGGACGAGTGGGCGCGTGCGCTGGCACCCCTACTCACCGGTGAAGCACAGAGGGCTTACTTCTCACTCCCCCTGACGAGTGCCGACAGTTATGTCGAAGTGAAGCGAGAGATCCTGGCGAGGCTGGGCCTCTCCCCTGTAAGTGCCGCCCAGCAGTTCCACGAGTGGGAATACAAGCCCCGGGTGCCAGCCCGTGCCCAGGCAGCCGAACTCAGCCGCCTCGCCCAGCACTGGCTGTTGGCAGGAAACCCCACACCAACACAGGTAGCGGAACGAGTGGTGGTCGATCGCCTCCTGCGCGCACTACCTCGCGCCCACCGACAGGCCGTCGGCATGAGGGACCCACGTGACGTCCGGGAACTAGTGGAGGCGATCGAGCTGGCGGATGCCGTTCATCCCAGCGGGGCAGGGGACCGGCTGCCGCCATTCCCCCGGAGGGTGGTCCAGGAGCGACGCCCGCTCGAAGGCACCGCGCGACCCGTCAGCAGGCCGACGGTTCCCCCACCGCGAGATGAGCCCATGCCAAGTGCCGAACCACCGTCGCCTCCGCGAGCCTGGCTGGCAGGCTGCATCCTTCACCAACGGGTGCCGGCGGGAGCCCCCGAAGCAGATGTGAAGGTGGATGGAAGACGGTTCCGGGCCCTGCTGGACTCAGGCAGTGCGGTCACCCTCATCCAGGCGCGGCTGTGCGCCCCGCGAAGCGGCCGGAAAAACTTCCTACCGATTACCTGTGTGCACGGAGACACTCGTCAAGTACCGGCCCGTGAAATGGTCATTTCGTCCCCCCAAGGCACCTGGCCAGTGGAGGTAGGCCTAGTGAAGGACCTGCCGGTGACCGTACTGCTTGGAAGGGATTGGCCCGGCTTCGAGAAGCTGCTGTCCGCCGCTACCCAGCCTGCCAGCCCCAAGGGGAACCGTCGAAGACCGAGGCGGCCGCCTGGACCCCGCCGCCGACCGGCCCTGCTCGTCTCCGACAGTGGGAGAGAAGGTGAGGCCCCCTCCCAATCTACTAATCTGTTTTATGATGTCTACCAACAGGCCGCTGGAGGGGGCTCTTTCGCCAAGGAACAGCGGGAGGACGACCGACTCAAGCACTGTTGGAGCCAGGTGCGAGTCGTGGATGGAGAGGACGTCCTCCCCCGGCCCCACCCTCTCCCACATTTTGTCGTAGAGAATGGCCTGCTGTATTGTGTCGCCCAGCGTAGGGGGGAGGAGAAAAAGTTACTAGTTGTGCCTCGTGCCAAGACCGAGACCATTCTGGAGCTGGCCCATTCCCACCCCATGGCAGGACACCTCGCGGCAGCCAATACTGCCCAACGCATCCGCGACCGTTTCCATTGGCCGGGCCTGGACGCCGAGGTAAAGCGGTTCTGCCAGGCCTGCCCGACCTGTCAGGCCACGTCGCCCCGGACTCCTCCCCCCAGCCCGCTCATCCCGCTGCCTATCATCGAGGTGCCCTTCGAGCGGATTGGAATGGACATAGTGGGGCCGTTGCCGAAGTCTGCCCGAGGGCATGAGCACATCCTGGTCATCGTCGACTATGCCACCCGGTACCCAGAAGCAGTCCCCCTGCGGAAGGCCACCGCAAAGTCCATCGCCCAGGAGCTGTTTCTGCTGGCCAGCCGAGTCGGCCTCCCCTCAGAGATCCTGACTGACCAGGGAACCCCCTTTATGTCCCGGCTAATAGCTGACCTCTGCCGGCTGCTGCGGGTGAAGCAGTTGAGGACCACTGTTTATCACCCCCAGACTGATGGCCTCGTAGAGAGATTTAACCAGACCCTCAAGCAAATGCTCAGACGTGTGGCGGCGGAGGACAAGCGGGATTGGGACCTCATGATCCCCTACGTGCTCTTCGGGATCCGCGAAGTTCCCCAGGCCTCAACTGGCTTCACCCCCTTCGAGCTCCTGTTTGGCCGTCAACCCCGGGGCCTCTTGGACGTGGCCCGGGAAGCGTGGGAGCAGCAGCCGGCCCCGCATCGTACTGTCATCGAACATGTCCGGCAAATGAGGGAACGGATCGACCGAGTGATGCCGTTAGTCCGGGAACACCTCACCAGGGCCCAACAAGCGCAGCAACGTCATTATGACCGGACAGCCCAGCCACGGGAGTTCCAACCGGGAGACCGCGTCATGGTCCTGGTCCCCAGCTCCGCCTGCAAATTTCTGGCCTCCTGGAAGGGGCCCTACTCGGTCGTCGAGAGGGTTGGACCGGTCACTTACCGCCTGAGACAGCCGGGACGACGGCAGGCGGAGCAACTCTACCACGTCAACCTCCTAAAGAAATGGGTGGGGACCCGGGACCAAGTAGCTGCCCTAAGCCTCACCGAGCCCGTGGTTGTGGATATCAACCCCCACCTTTCGGCTGCCCAGAAGACGGAGCTGCAGCACCTGGTCAGTCAGTTCCAGGATGTGTTCTCCTCTCAGCCCGGGCAGACCAACGTGCTTCAACACCATATCCGGACGCCCCCAGGAGTCGTCGTTAGGCAACGGCCCTACCGAGTCCCGGAGGCTCGTCGGCAGGCTATTGAGGAAGAGGTCCAACAGATGCTAAAGTTGGGGGTAATAGAACCATCCTGGAGTCCGTGGTCCAGCCCCATTGTGATGGTCCCAAAGCCGGATGGCACCCTCCGCTTTTGTAACGACTTCCGCCGCCTGAACGAAGTCTCCGAATTCGACGGGTACCCCATGCCTCGGGTGGACGAACTGCTGGACCGGCTAGGAAGGGCCCGGTATATCAGCACCCTAGACCTAACCAAGGGCTATTGGCAGGTACCGCTCTCCGAGGCCGCCAAGCCGAAAACCGCCTTCTCCACCCCCAGTGGCCACTGGCAGTACCGGACCCTTCCCTTCGGCCTACATGGGGCCCCCGCGACGTTCCAGCGGATGATGGACATCCTCCTGCGGCCTCACCAAGCTTACGCGGCCACCTACCTGGATGACGTCGTGGTCCACTCCGAGGCGTGGGACGAACATCTGGATCGTCTGCGGAGGGTGCTCTCGGAGCTCCGGCGGGCTGGACTTACCGCCAACCCCCGAAAATGCCACCTAGCCCTCTCTGAGGCCAAGTACCTGGGCTATCAAGTCGGCCGAGGACTCATCCGGCCGCAAGACAAGAAAGTTGAGGCCATCCACGCCGCACCAAGACCGGAGACAAAGACCCAGGTACGAGCCTTCTTGGGGTTGGCGGGTTATTATCGTTGTTTTATCCCCAACTTCTCCTCTTTAGCCGCCCCCCTGACAGACCTGACCAGGAAGGGGCAGCCGGAGAAAGTATGCTGGACCCCGTCGGCGGAAGAAGCCTTCTCCCAGGTGAAAGCAGCACTCACGTCCTCGCCGGTACTCCGCGCCCCGGACTTTAGCTGCCCCTTCCTGCTGCAGACGGATGCTTCCGACACAGGACTAGGAGCGGTCCTCTCCCAAATTCAGGAAGGTGAGGAGCATCCGATCATCTACATCAGCAGGAAGCTGTCCCCCGCCGAGAGGAAATACGCCGCTGTGGAGAAGGAAGCCCTGGCCATCAGGTGGGCAGTCCTGGAGCTCCGGTACTACCTCCTGGGCCGCAAGTTCACCCTGGTAACCGACCACGCGCCCCTACAGTGGATGGCCCGCGCCAAGGACACCAACGCCAGGGTGACTCGCTGGTTCCTAGCGCTCCAGGACTTCCACTTCGAAGTCCGCCATCGAGCTGGGGCCGCCAACGCGAACGCCGATGGCCTCTCCCGGATCTGGACAGCTTATGCAGGTCTGTCAGGGGTCATTCCCCACCCTCCCCTAATCTCACCCCTACTTTCTACATGTCTTCGCAGGACCAGAACGACGCTTAGGGGGGGGGGATGTGACGAGCACTCCCAGAGGAATCAGCGTCGCCCTGGAAACCAAACCAAAACACCTGCACGTCCTCGTCACCGGCTGATCGGTCACAGCTGCTCCCCATCAGCCAGCACATTGAAAAGCAGCACATGTTGCACTGAGAAGAGGTTCTCAAACAGAACGCAAAGCTGGACTAATCCCTCTCTCCTATCCCCACAGAAAGCAGCGAGTGACCGACAGTCCACACCCTTTGGAGCACGTCTGGACACCCACTTTCCCCTTGATTGGCACAGAGGAGCACGGAGAGCACACGGGGAGCACCAACCAGCGGAAAGCAGATCAGGACACTTCACCAGGCACCCTTCACTTTTCAATAAACCCACCCTCCGGGGCTTTTGATTTCACGTACCTCTTGTCGAGTGGTTCTTCACCCCGTGACACTTGTTACACTCCCAACGCTGGACATAGCAGACATATGTAGCGAATACAGGAAGCTATAAATCAAGAAGGTATCAGGATTATGAGCTATTTTTATTTTTTGATTAATCACTTAGATTAATCATTCATTTTGACAGCACTGTAATGTTAATTGTAAATAGACAACAATACAAGGGTAATTGTTACTAAGCCTGCACTAATGTTCTTGTCCATTGCCCTCGCAGATTCCTGCAGCTAAGCTTGTGACGCTTGGTAAATGAGACAGGAGGCAAAAGCAAGTAAACAGAGTTTATTGTAAAAGATGTGATGATGGAAGGTTGGAGAGTGACGCAGGAACATCGATGGCAGCACAGACTGGTGAGTAGGTGAGTTGAGTGCGCTGGTAGGGATGACAGTGGTGGTAGATCCGAGTGAGGTGACGATGATCCGTGTGCGAAGGTAATAATCCAGAGCGAACCGAAACAGGAGACAAGGCAAGGCAGGAACACGAGAAACAGACATCTAACACGGAGGACGATCAACGATCTGACAAACAGAAGATGAAAGACAGGGCGTTAAATAGGCAGTTGGAATGAGTAGCACCTGCCTGACGATCAGCGGCAACATCCACATGAAACAATCAACATGACGTAACATGAATACAGCTGGAGACGGTGCATTCACGAAACGTGACAAAGCTTGGATGTACATTTACATTCCATTAAAGGTTATTGATGACATGCCTCTGAAGTTTGACTTTTTGCACCATAACAATACTTAGGCAACTAGTCATCATATCTCTAGTCCTTTAATGTATTTGCATTGTACTAAAGTGCGTTCATTTTAAATGGTCATATATGCGGCTGAAACAGGTAGCCTAGTGCATCCCACATTTTTCAACATGAACATTTTAATATAATATTATAGTCATTATGGCCTATGGCCTTTAGAATGTTTTTTTTTTTTTTTTTTTTTTTTTTTTTTTTTTTTTTTTTTGGGGGGGGGGGTTGGGGTTGTGCACAATAGGTCCCTGTGGTGCGGCCTAAACTTTTGTTCTTAATGGAATTTTTTCCCCTTACATTACTTTTATACTTTAAGTAGTTTTGAAACCAGTACTTTTACACTTTTACTTGAGTAAAAAGTTTGAGTTGATACTTCAACATCTACAAAAGTGTTTTTAAACCCTAGTATCTATACTTCTACTTGAGTAATGAATATGAATAATTTTGACACCAGTGCATCATTGTCTAAGTGATTAAAAAAAAAGTAAGTGTACAGAGTAGTAAAATAATAATGAATTATTGATCTTATTAATTTAATTTGAAGACAAGCAGTTAAATGAAACTCCTGGAAAGTCCAAGGATCCAGAAAGCAAATGTGTTCAAAAAGTAAGTTCATCCCAGATGAAAGATAATAATTTTGAAACAATCCTGGTGATTTCTGTGATCATGGCTCCTGATTGGTGGTCCTGTGTCGTACTCAGAGAGGTTCAAAGATGGCCCTTGTCACAGTCTTGTGAAGAAAGCATGGTCATCACACAGTTATTATTATGATGAGACGTTAAACTGAGGTCCTGACTCTCCTGTGGTCATTTGAAATCCCAGGATGTCCATCGAAAAAGATTTGGAGTGTAACCCGAGTGTGATCCTGGCCAAACTTGCCCATTGGCCTCTGACCATCACCATGGCCTTCTAATCATCCCCATATCCTAATTGGCTTCTTCACTCTCTCTCCTTTCCACCAATGAGCTGGTGTGTGGTGGGCATTGCACCATCCAGGTGGAGATTCTCCCTTTCATGTAAAGTGACATGAGAACCCAGAAAAGCGTTATAAATGTAATGAATTACTATTAGATCTTTTTCACACAGTTTGATTTGCAATGATGTTATAGGATTGCTAATTTGTCTGTAGAAGGCTTCTGCATGGATCTGTCTGGTCAATGTAGCAATCTGCAATCTGTCTGGTCTAGTGGTCTTGGCATCTCCCTGTGGTCCTGTTTGGTATTGCAACCGGACTTGGACAAATTTGTTTATAAAAAGGGCTGCAAACTACTAATTGTAAAGCATTACATTCAGTGCAAATTATGAAAATTAAAAAGTACTTTTTAGTACTTTAGTTTGTATTTATTTATTTTTGGGTGGGGGAGTAGGGTTGAGTACCGCCAATTTATTCCTCTTCAAGCTCTGATGTTCTGCTCATATGTCCCCAAGAAGGGCAAAAGCAAACCTATGCCCTTGTCTCAAACACTTCTCTTTGTTCACCATTTCAATGCTATTTTATGCTTTTTTGGGGGGCCAGCAAGGTTGACGATTTCTTGGACAGCTTACATTCTGTTCAAAGGACAATAACCTGCAGAGTCCACTTGGTGGCCCCAAATGTCTCCCTCTCACTCCAGGAATGCAAACTTTTCTCTTTTAATCAGTGACAAATTTATGTCACATAAATAAAAATAAATAAATAAATAAAGTCATACGCTTTCTTTTTTTAATTTGTAGTGGAAGTAACTGGAAGCCACAACAACTGGACCTCAAATCAAAAAGAGTTTGCAAGCAAAAAGTAAAAGCGACACTAATGTAATAAAATATGAATTAACATAGTTTGCATCGCATCAGCTGTGCACTGACTATAGGTTCACAAACAGTGTTTAAGTTGGTAACAATGCCCATCCATAAACCAACTACTTTATCTATTTACCTCTAAATTGCCACATAAAAGTTTTCCCCATTAAATTACTTAACACATTAGTTATGTCATGGTTGTCAAATCTTTTTAGCATTATTTTAAAACTGTTGATTGCAGTGTGCCAATATAACAGTGGCGTACAAACTACTTACCTGCTCATGAGATATATTTCTTATATTACATTTGTAGAATAAAGAAATGAGAGAATCCTGTCAGTGTGTTTCAACTTTATTTAGACTTTATATCTTAGCAGCAGCTGATTCCATGGAAAACTTCATTCACCACGGACAAGCTGCCCTTATTTTAAGCCTTTATTTCTTTTATCACATACTTTGCATTGACAGTTTCTCTATATTCTTATTAGTATCTGTATATATTTACATTTGAAATAACCCACATGAACACTAGTGAAATGAGACATTAAACAGAATGATGGAGACATGCAGGTATTAATCTCATAATTCAGTACAAAAGTGCAGTTTTATGAATTAAGACAACAGTGGAGACAGAAACAGGGCCATCTACAAATGCTAAGAAATGAAGCCAGAAAAAAAGTGATCAGAATCAGTGTTTTCATTCCTTTAAAGTCCAGATGAGTTGTGTGTGTACGTGTAAAAATGGAGAAAATCCAGCATGCAGTCACTCCAGATTTGTGTAAATTCAGGCCAAACATTCAACTTCAGCCTCATTAAGAGCAAACAGACAATAATTAAACAGACAAATATAAATGCAAAGTGCATATTAATAATGCTGTTTGACACAAAAAAATAAATAAATACAAATTAATCATAATAATCCATACCTTGCCAGAAAGGGGCACTTGAACAGTGTGTACAGCCCTCTTATTAGACAAAATACTTATATAAAACAGAAAAATATAGAAAACTATTATGAAAGCATATTTTCATTCAGAAAATTAATAAATACTATGGTGTAACTAGCAAGGATATAAATTATTACTGACACATAAATCTGAATATATATATATATATATATATATATATATATATATATATATATATATATATATATATATATATATATATATATATATATATATATATATTATTAAAACTGATATAAGCATTGTAGCTGCTTATGTAACTCTTTTAATACCAACTTTGTCATCAGTTTTATCAAAACCTTTCAATGGTTGAGAATTTTTTTTTTTTCTCTATTTATAATAAATATCATAAATTACATTAGTTCAAGGCTGTGTTTCCCAAAAGCATCGTAATCATTGAAACCAATGGAGCTATGATCAACTATGTTGCTTTTGGAAAACTCAGCTCATATCAGTATCTCCTCATTCATATATTTATTACACATTCACACATTTCTTTGCTCAGTCCAGACCTGTTAAAATACACTTCTAGTTAGCTATATCGGCTCAGAAAATAATTAAAGCCTTACAAGATTGCATTCGTGGACCAGAGAAATTAAAATAAAACATAACCCACATTCAGCAATCTGGATAAGAGCTTCTTCTGAAGGAATAAATATGATTGGACTGACAAGGACATTGCATTTCTTCCCTATAATATAAGTATTTAGTACAGTAAAAGAGATTGAGAAGCATTTCTAAGTTTGTGCATGCTTTGCCTGCTCATTAAGAAAAGGTGCATCAACAGGCCTTGGTTTACACCTGGAAACTTCCTACAAAAATAAAGTCCTACTACACACTAGAGGGCAGTGTTTGCTCAGGTATATACACAGCAGCTGCGTTCAGGTTTCTGTCACGCCAAAATGTCTTCAAAACACAAATAAATCGCCTGCCTCCACAAATAAAATCACTATTAGTTTCATGCTAGTGTACAGTATGTGAATCTTCTTGATCAGTGAGTTCTCCACTAGTTAGTGTGTGTCTGTACAGATTACAAAGATCGAGTCCTAAAGCACCATTAGTGTAACATGGCTCGCGCTACTCTTAATAAATGTGTGTTTTTACATCTCTAGGAAAGGTTTAGACAGCGCTAGCACATTAACACTCATTCGTTACCAAAGGACATTTTACGCAAATCATTATGTAAATACGTTGTCTTTGAATCTTACAGTAAAGCAATGAGCACATCTTGAATTGATTGGCTACACATTTTCATGCATGCATTGCCTACTCGTAAATGTCTTTTCTAGCACATCACTATCATCTCCGATCTGGTTTCAATCCGAATCCGTGTAGTGTGAACACAGACTATTGAGGGAAATCACTGCACGTGGTTTGAGCAGCTGGCAATGCTATATATGTCTAATGATTTCTAGTTTCAACACTTAACTATAGACTATAAGCAACTACACATTTCCCTCGTGTTTATAATATTATTCAACATGACTTTTCCATAAATGGGTGAATAATAACGATTGGGGAAGCAGCATGCAGTAGGCTAATTGTAGTCTCCTTCAGTGTGAATGAGGCAGCAATATCTTTTTTTTTTTTTTTACAATCAATACTGCAGCTCAAATTCCTCTAAACTGCTATTAAATGAACAAGATATATATAAAAATGTAAATTAATTGAAAGGTAAACAGTATGTTCAAATTCAACTGTATCTGGCTACTTGGCCTCTTGACATACATGCAAAATGTAAATAAAAATATACATATCTTTCTAATATATTATACATAATCAGTGTTTTCTTTAAATAAACATTCCCATGTGTCACCCTGGATCCATAACAACCTTCAAGATATTATTTGCCACAATTTCAAATAAAGTGGCTGCCAATACATTTCACAAATGTACTTTCACCATGATCTGAAGCTAAACCAAACCAAACCAAACCAAAGAGCCTTAATATTTCAGAAGGTGTTTGAACAACATTCAACATCTAAAATACATCATCAACCGGCATTTGTGATTTTTTTAAAGCTGGGGAAGTAACAGTTCACAGATTCTCAGTTTTAGGGCCAGTTTGATGTTGTGTACCATTTGGTTAAATAAATATTCAAACATATAGAAATCACCGAACATGCAGAATTCACCATACTTCTATTTATTACAAGAAATGTGGTTTTCTTTTCATGTCCTTAATATGTTATTAGCATATAAACATAATAAAAACAATGAACAATAGCCATCAGCTCACGCAAAGTGAAAATAATTTTGGACACTATATCTGTCATATCACAGAATAATTGTTCCAAACCAGCGATTATTCATCAGTGCAGCACATTCACAGTGTGAACAAACGGCCTGCAGAGACTGAGAAATGAGCAAACGCTGCCTGCTGTAATCACAGCGTCTGTCTGCGCAGAAATCATCACCCCTCCCTACAGAGTGATTAACACAACCAAAAATCTTTCTGATCACAGAGCTTCATCCGCTTTGCCCTTTGGCTTTGACCACAGCTGTGGTGCATGTTGTTTGAAAGTAAATAAGAAAAACACGATAACCTGTATAAAGGTTTTAACACCGTGTCGATGAATCTCATCCAGTTCAAAGGATTCTGTACAAGAGTTATCGACCAATGTCAGTTTGGTGCACCATTACAGCTCTAGTCTAACTGCACTTCAATGAGTGGTGCACAAAAAAGTTTACATTATTATTAAATGAATACTTGTTTTCTAGAAGAAGAAAAATTCTTAGTAATTTTGCCATGTTTTCAAGTACAAATCAAATACAGACCTAAACATCTCTAAATCAAGAGCAACAAGATTTAATATATTTACAAATGTAAAAAATAATAATAACAAAGTTAAAGTAAAACATGGAATCAGTAGCCAAATAAAAATAAATTAATAATAAATCAAAGGGAAAACAAGATTATTTTTCTTTCCACACTTATTGCTTTTAGCATGAACCAGGGTTAGTATAGCTAACTGAAACTGAAAGAAAAACTAAAACCATAACACTATCATTTCTGTTATTTGACATTATAAAGGTTAAATAAAATGTGAGCCTGGACCACAAAACCAGTCTTAAGTGTACATTATACTAAACTGAGATTTAAACATCTGAAAGCTGAATAGCTTTCCGTTGATGCATGGTTCATTAGGTTCAGACAATATCCGGCAGAGATGCAACTATTTGAAAATATTGAATCTGAGGGAGCAAAAAAATCACCTTTGAATTTGTCCATATGAATATATTACTAATCAAAAATTACATTTTTAAATATTTACGATAGGAAAGTTACAAAATGTCTCTATGGAACATGATCTTTTCTTAATATCCTAATGATAATTTTGACCCATAACATATTTTTTGGGCTATTGCTTAAGACTGCTTTTGTGCTCCAGGGCCACAAGTATTCAAGTAAAAGTATTATATAATTGTGGCTTGTTGTCAAGGCAACTTTTTTATTTTAATTTAGTTTAACTTGGTGGACTAAAACAACTAAAACTAAAATAAAGATGAATAAAAAAATACCCAAACTTTAGGTAAAATTAAATATTGATTCAAAATATGGATAAAAAATATAATAATTTGTCAATGATACTAAAATAACACTGGCATTCAAAATGAAATTCACCCATTGAAGAAAACAAGACTTAATTTTCTTCAGAAATTTCCACTCTCAAAAATTTAAGAGTGCTCAGATATTTGCACTGGAAAACAAAACAAAGACACTAAGTAAGAATTTTTTTTAGAATACATATTTATATATAATTAATTGCAGCCAAATCATTTTTTCAAGAAAAGTCTAATTGTATATCTAATGAAGTTTGAGCTTAAAATGAGACAAAAATAAATAAATAAAACTTAAGTCAAGATATTTTCTCTGAAAAAGAGTTTTGCTTCTTAAGTACAGTTCAGCGATGCTCTTTGTTTAGATATTTGTTTAGGATGTTTCGATATTTTCCAGGAAAGCAAGACAAATCTTAATATTAAAGTGTGTAAAACCCCATGAACACAGGGTTTTAGATGAAGTGTGAAGGAGGCTGGGAAAAATGCCTACGGAGGTAAGTTAAAGTCAGCAGGAAGGGTCATCAGACCGAGATGGGGCAGACGATGACCTTGTCCTCCAGCAGGACGCTGACCACCAGGAAGACCATGTAGAGCAGGAACATGATGAAGCCCAGCAGTTTGCTCATCTTCCACTTACAGGCGGCGATGGAGATGATGACGAAGAGGAGCATGATGAAGAGCAGCACGATGGCGCAGAACAGACCGTTGCTACTCACCTGAACCGGGCTCATACCGTTTATAATGGAGTACAGCAGCCATGGGAGCGGTAACCTGACAAACACAGAAACACTGAACATTAAAACTGTACAAAACTCAAGCTCAGATAGAAAACTGAGTGAGCCGCTCAATGCACAATACAGCACGATGAAATACAAAATAACATGCTTTCAAAAAAATAAACCTGCGTGCAAAATGAATATAACGCTTTTAGACAACTACATGTTCGGTGCAATTAAATTAAAATAGCTTTAAATTGCTATCGAATGCAATATAGTATTTTGACCCACTTAAGTAGGACTTAAGTCCATTTTTATATCTTAAATTATAGTTACTTCTGTCATGTTTGAAATATGGTTAAAGTACTGCTGGATGTCTTCACAAGCATTTATGATCCAACTAAAACATACTTTACTGTAATTTCTATTGAAATGTTTGTCATACTCTTAAATATAATTGTAATTAAACCTTTGTAATGATGCAACAAATTGAACATGTATTAACTTCAAATGCTAGTTTACAGATAATCAAGAACGTCACATGTGCTTTAGTATGTCAACACAAAAATTAGTTAATTAAAACACAGAAGCTTATTAAAGAATGATTTAAAAGTAAAAGTTTTCATTTTACATTACAGAGTGTACACTGTTTATATGCTCACTAAATCAACATTTAATTTAAAATACAGTTAAAACTGTAAAAAAAAAAAATATATTATGACAATTTAAAATGGCTATTTACTATATCAATATATTGTAAAATGTAATTTATTTCTGTGATGCGCAGCTTTATTTTCTTCATCATTATTCCTAGTCTTCATTAGTCTTCAGTGATCCTTCAGAAATCATTCTAAGATGCTGATTTGCTGCTCAAGAAACATTTTTGATGATTATCAGTGTTGAAAACAGTTGTGCAGCATAATATTTTTGTGGAAACCATGATATATTTTATTTTTCAGTATTCACAGATGAATAGAAAGGCCAAAACAACAGCATTTAATTGAAAGATATTTTGTGCAACATCTTTACTGTCATTTTGATCAATTTAATGTCTGCATGCTGAAGAAAAGTATTAATTTCTTAAAATAAAACAAAGCGTACCCCACAGTGATGTCGAATATGTTGGATCCGACGGAGCTGGACACTGCCATATCTCCCAGACCCCTTCGGGCCACAATGACACTGGTGATCAGATCAGGGATGGAGGTTCCCGCCGCTAGGATCGTCAGTCCCATGATCTCCTCTGTGATTCCTATAGTCTCTCCAACCTGCAGAGGTATGAACAATAAACAATCATACAAATATGGCCTCAAATCACCATTGAGTTTAACATCATAACACACTATCAGTGGAAGATTACTTCTCAGCTGTGGCAAGAATTTAACAGACTCCATGACATCAAACAAACAAAGAGTGTTTTAACTTACTTAAGTAAGATTTAAATATTTTATTTATTTATTTGTAGCATTTAATATAATTTAATGTGATTTCTATTTAAAGTTGGATTAACTTTATTCTATTAATATGTGACCAATCACGGAAAGTAGGGACACAAGTCTGTTCTGGGGCATTTTGAGTTATTCACAGATTCTGAAAGTGTAGTCTCCAAGCTTTCCAACGATGTGTAACACATGGAAATCTGATAATATTTGGAGAAGTTGTGGCCATTTGAAGGTAGGCACTCAAAAAACCAAAAAAAAAAACAGGAAATAGCCTCTGAAGATTGTACAGTTCTCACCTGTTCTCACTGCTGCGAGTGACAATGGGGCTCATTTACATCTCATTTAGATGCCTCCAATGAAATAAGTCATTCTGGCACACTTTCTCTTTGTCGGGGTCTTCTTTGTGGATGTAACCATCTCCGAAGTTTGCACTGTGCGTCTGTTTGCCTATAAATGTTATGGATTTTCCCCATTTCTCTGTCTTTATCCCCATCAAATGTTACTATCGATATAGCCTCTGATATCTTACAGTCCAACTCGTCTGACGCCAGAATCAGGAAATACAGACAGACAATGAAACGCCCCTACTGCGTGCTAGAATCTCCCACAAACAAGCTGATTTCAACCTCAAAATGTATGCTTTTAAATATACCAATACTGCTATCTCAAACACGGAGAGGCTTCTTTGTGATATCAACTAACAGATTCTGCAAAAAAACGAAAATCACCAATTTTGAAAAAAAACACCCGCTTCTTTCTCATTTTGCTCGAAAGTTGTGCTGCTGACTTGTGTCACTGGTTTCCGTGACTGGTCACATATACTATTAATGTTACAGGTTTAGTTGTTGGGAGATGGGACGTTTGACATTGAGGCTCTGAAGCCTGTTTTACTGTATTGAAGAATACATGTTTGAAAGACTGTGTTGAGGCTTGTATTAAATCTACATGATCATGTGACCAAAGATGTTTGAGGCTTAATACATCACAATGAAACACCTGAAGCTAGATTTGAATGTTTGTCATGGTTTTATTCATTATAATGAAATGGAAAATGTGTGGTGTTCCCTCCCTGCTTCATAGTAACAAAGTAACACTTTCATTTGAGAATGAAGAAACAGCTGCTGTTGTGGAGTATTGCTTTTGTGATGAAACTGGAATCAACAAGATGTGTGAATCATTTGAAAGTGGATGCTATAATTGCACCTGATCATTAGTGATGTTTGGTTCTTGAACTAATTGTTCTTTTGAGCTGGTTCTCACGAAGTAACTGGTCGAGCTGGTCCACAAAAACTTTAGTTCGAACGTTAGAGTCAATCTTTAGTTCCAAGTTGCTGCGTTCACACCAAACCCAAAAAAAGCGTCTGGCGGGAATGATTTCAATGTTTAGTCAATGTAAAGATGCGATTAAACACGTCTGGAGGTCTCGCGGTGCGAAGGCATTTAGTGCAGCGCGGCAGAAGCGCAATTGCCTCATTAGTGCGAATGAAGTGAATTGAGTGTCTGGCGCGAATTCTGCTTTTTGTGCATTTACACGTTTGACGCGAATTCACGTTCGAATGAAATTGAGGCATATTATCTGCAAGTAGCCTATTTTAATATAAAAAAATACAAGTACAATATGAGTGCACATTCGATACCATTAAGCCCACTTCTCACAAGGGTTTGTCAAAATATAAAAAATAATAATCTCCAACAAATGGATAACCAAGGTCAAATGTTCTGATTAAAGATATAAAGCCCTGATGTGAACTAGTTGTGTCTGTTGTCCTGTCCGGTCTTACCTGATGAGCCCACCACACCATCAGATAGGAGTATCCCGCGATCCAGCAAATCGCTCCCAGGAACGTAATGGGAAAAAACTTCTTGGAACGCTGAAGAAAAACACATGAATCATCTCATGGTTAATCACAGTTCTCACATCTACATCAAACACTGTTCAGACGGAAACTCACAGCCTTCCGGACGTCCGGCAGCGTGATCCACAGAGGCAAGACTATGGGCAGGATCAAGAGATACGTGAAGCGCTTGCGTTTCGTCTCAGGCCAAGACAGGCTCAGAGGCTGATCTTCCTCATCATCCTCTTCACCCTGATCAGAGAGAATGTGTGAGATGTCAACATTTCCAATTATCTTCAACAAACACAAAGTACTCTGACAAATTAGACTGGGCTTCTGTTTCTCCAATTAAAGCTTGTGTAAATCCTGCGGGATGGAGGAGCTTGTAATGTTTAAATGCAGCTATAAACCAGGGTTATTATCACGCAATAAACTAAAACCATAAAAAAAAAAAGGTTAAAATAATCATGAACTGAAATAAAATCTTATTTTTTTAACTTATTAATATATATATATATATATATATATATATATATATATATATATATATATATATATATATATATATATATATATATATATTTAGCTGAAGTTTTAGTGATTTTGTCATGTGTTGTCATGTTAATGAATTAGTTTTTTTTAATATTATTTTTGTTATTTGTATCATATATACTTTAAAATCTAAATAAAAACTGAAAATATAAAGAAAATATGAACTTATTCAGAATATTAAAAACCATATGTCAATGATGCTACAGCAACACTGAAAGAAAAAAGTATTTTTACATTAAAACAAAAACTATAAATATAATAAAATAATTCAAAATATTAATATAAACTATACTAGTATTTAAAAAAAAAAAAAAAAATAACACCACCATAAACTCAAGTGCCAAAGAATCAGCCGTGTGTGTGTGTTTCTGTATCAGTGGTGTGTTACAGTGAATGCAGATCCTGAGAGATGCTCTGTCAGACACCTCAGAATCACTGCTGCGATGAAGCTGCTCAGACGGAGCAGAAACAAACTCCTCCTGTCTCCACTGTTCTCGCTCTTTCTCTCTTCAGGCTGCTCAGAAACAGCTGCACTAAACGTGTGGAGAGTCAAGTTTGTGTGAGAGCAGGCAATCAGAATGTGTGTGTTTCCCTTTAAGAGCAGTTACTATGGTGATAAGCCATGTGTTAAAGGAGGAGAGGTTTTGATGATGTGCAGGACAGAGCCGTACAGAATAGTTCACCCAAAAATGTAAATTCTGTCATTAATTACTTACTCTCTAGGCCAAACCTGTAAAACTGTTGTTTCTCTTCAGAACACAAATTATAATTAAGATATTTTTGATGAATTCTGAGAGCTCTCTGACCCTCCATAGACAGCAAGGGTTCTAACACACGTTTGGATCAATACGTACACAACATAAACAATGCATCCATTTTAAATGAATGTTTCATACCAATGCAATGAAGTTTAATTAAACAATATATGTTGAAATGTTGAATGTTGTTTGTCACTATGTTTCTGGATGTAAAGCCGAGGAAGAGTCTGAATAAACATCAATAACTGATTCTCAGTTACATTTCAATGTTTCCTCTTCTGCTTCAACACCAATGATATATTTTCTTCAACTAAAAATAGCTGTTGGTTGAGAATATTTTTAGATATATATATTTTTTATGTCACCTTCAGCTGCATAGTGTGTGTGTGTGAGAGAGAGAATACTCTCCGCTCCCATCGCTGTGTGTGTGTGTGTGTGTGTGCAGTGCTCCATGCTCGCACTGTGACTCAGACAGACTCTGACTGGTCCTTCGCCTTGTAAACCTTTAGAGTCCCAAAACAGGACAACGTCACATCGTGCCACATGCTTCCTGTACTCTTCAGCGTTGATATCTGACCTCAACAACACTGAGAAACCTCTGTACCCATGGAATATCCAAACAATAAACACACAATTACATTAATAGATTTGTTGGTATGTTATTTTCTTGAGATTTGGGGCATGTGTATAACAATATTGAAAAATATACATCTGAAATGCTAACTTGTGCAGCGATGTAAAAGGCTATAAATAGCATATTTTTACAACAGTAAACGAACAAATTCCACTTAGTTCAGGGAAATTCTACTTGCAGAAATTTACTTAGTCATGAAATGAAACAAAATATTATATAAATTTGCCTTTCTTATTTTCATTTTAACATATAGATCAATTGAATAAAGACCAAAGATTACCTGTTAGATTTACACCAAATTATATTTTATGTTTAACCACTAAAGAGACATCAGAGCCAGCGGCACATATCAGAAGGTCTAGCCGAGGTGAGGCTGCTTCTCGTCGGATAGATGATCACTGAGCTCCCGCTGATCGTGTGGAGCTCATCGTCTCTGAGATCGGCGAAACACATTTTTAAATAGGTGCTATCTTTGAGTTTTAAACAACTACATTCTCGCCTGAAATACTTTTAAAATTACATTTCATGACATAATAACAGTAATATTTTGAAAATGATCCAAATAAAAGGTGGTTGAATCACAATGTTACATGAACTGAACCAATCAGAATGTTTAGCGCCCAAGTCCCGGCCCGAAAGTTCCAGAGCTTTGAAAAAGTACTACCTCGCCAGCAGGGACTTTCTGAGGGGCATTTTTTTACCCGGAACTTTATTTAGTTCCTGGTTCCTGTGGTGGAAACACAGAGTACCAGCCCAAAATCCTTAGTTCTTGGGTAAAGTTCCTGTGGTTGAAATGCGGCTGAATTCAGTCTGTGTGCATTGAACATATTTAATATGTGAGTATTTTTCATGAATGAATTTCTTGAGATGCACATGTATGTGTGTATATATAGAAAGAAAGGGATCATAACATCGGTGGCATCAAAAAGTATGAAAAGCAATTCCATAAACAGGTTAAATTTAAATGATGGCCTAACATAAGTTTGAATGCTCATTGTGGCTGTTGAAACTACAGAATAGTGTTGTCATGATACTGGAATTTCAAACTTCAATACGATACCTTGAAAAATATTGTTATTCAATACCATTTTCGATACCACAGAGAAAAAAAACTGCCACAATATTTTTTTTTCTTTTTTTTCTTAAATAAATACAACATATATACATATATATATATATATATATATATATATATATATATATATATATATATATATATATATAGCCTTCGGTCAAACTGATTTGCTCAGTAGGCGAGCACCAGCCAATGAGAGTCCGTTTGCGCATTAGTTCTGCCCACTTCTAATTTTTACAGGAAAACAAGGAAAATACAACAAACAGGAACATACAACAAATAATATCATTTAGCGCGTCAATTCTGCTTGTATGTAAGACTCTCTCTCTCTCTCACTCACTCTCTCTCTCACACACACGCGTGCGTGTGAGAGAAAGCAATGGTGAGTTGTGCGCCTTAGAGCTCAACTCATGTCAAACACAGGTGCACTGCGGGACATTGAGATCTGCTTTGTTCTTTATCAGCCAAAGCTGGTCGCGGGGGTGCCACACTCGCCATCTTTCTATTCATGTTTGCTGTTTAACCAGCACGAATGGCAATGCGGCCATGTGTGGTGTTTGTCAACACACCTTTGAAGAGAAGTGAATGTGAGAGCTCAGATGGTTTTCGTGTATCGAAACTTAAAGAAATTAGTATTGGTACTGTTCAGATATTTTAGTATCAATACTTACCGAAATATTGTTATTTTTGAAAACACTACTACAGAATATCAAATACGTCTTTATTTTTAGAAATATTCCAGTACAGTATGTCCAGACATCACATAATCCTAAAAGTAGGAATCTTTCCCTTCATCAAAAATGTATTGTATGATTTTACACACACAAGGGTTCACTGATGGCTTTGCTATCATTCTCTCATCTCCTCTCATGTCCCTCCTTCTCTTTTTTTAGCAACTTCCAGGACAATTTGTCCAGACATAAAAAAGATCCTAAAAGTAGGAATCTTTCCTTTCATCCATAATGCATTGTTTGATTTGGCACACATGAGAGGGCTGTATTATTAAAAAAATATATATATAATCAATAATCAATTATTTATATAATTATTATTAATCAATAAAAGATCTAATTTGTCTGAATAGATGCCATTTTTAATGCAACGCAAACAAAAATTGAAGCAAGTGAGGCCATGCTACAGATTATGTGTGTTACACCATCAGATTATGACTAAGGTAAAAAGTTACTTGGATTTACACTATATTGCTGTACAAATGAGAATTGTGTTTATATATTGAAAATGTTTTGCTATAATTATTAACATAGCCGAATGAAATTAACTGTGTGTCGGATAATAAAGCTTCCTCTAGTGAAAAAGTGAATCTTGTTGACTCTCTTATATTAGTTTAGAGCTGTTTTAGATCAGAAAAGGTGGTTGATCTGTGCAAATTTCTCTCCTGATTTAGGCCAGACCAACACCAAGAAATTTGACAATACCCATTCACTGCAGAATCAAATCTGATGAAGAAACAAACTCAGCTACATCTTGGATATATCATATAGGATCCCTTTCAGGAACTTGAACTGCATTGGAAAACGCAATGGGAATGCCCTTCAGCATGACCAGCTATGAATCACATGTGTAATCAGTCCAATGGATGGGTGAGACATCATAGGTGGGTGACATAATGACCAGGATGCTATAAAAGCATGTGAGATGGGGCATTATCTTTTCTGTCATTAAGCAAAGCTCTGTGTGTATATCAGTCATACCATTGTGAGTCTATTTATTTTGTACCTAAATCTATTGTTTTAAATCTATCAATTTATTTATATCTGTCAAGTAGCACAATCAGCAACATAAAAAGTTCCAACATGTAAAAAAGGCTGAGAGATTGACTAACATCCGGGCGAAAGCAGATCATGTTTCAGATTGTGCGTTCCACCCTGTCTGAGTCACCCGACTGCCGACTGCCCACATTGGTCACATTGCTCATGGCTCATGCACTGGTGGTGTTCGCAGATGGATCTGCGGAGGGAACAGAAACGGACGAGTTCCTATCTCCGTCCTCACCTGCCAGATCCACTCGCTTTCTGTGATCGGAAGCCTGTTCCTGTTCTCTGTTACAGAGGACCATTTATAGTGTGGGATTCAACCACGATGCACACACAAATATCCCCTGCTCAGATCGAGTCGATCCAGCAGTCAAAGAAGTCAAAGAAGGCCGGTCACTCACTGTCAAGCAGTTTCAGAAACTACTGGGTTTGATGGCAGGTGCGTCCTGCTGTACATGAGATGCCTACAGTGGTGGCTCAAGTCGTGATGCTTAACTGCCTTTGATATGTGGAGAAAACCTTGTTTTTTTTTTGTCTCAGTGACCGTTGATGGGAGCTCCTTGTCGGCGTTTAATGCTAGAAATGGACGTGTTCCTCACCGTTTGGGGTGCAGACATGAGTGGCCACCCCATCTGCGGTCTGTGGCATGGTCGCCCTCACATGTGGCACATCATCTGCCTGAAGATGCTTGCCATATTTCAAGTATTCATACATTTTCTCCCAGACCTAAGAAATCACCATGTGTTCATGCACACCGACAACACAGCAGTGGTATCTTCAGTGTTGGGCAGTAGCTACGCTACAAGCAGCGAAGCTACTAGTTTAACTACATTTCTCAGTAGCTTGGTCGTAGCTTCACTACTTTCTGAATCAAATATCTTTTCAGTAGCGAAGCTCTTTTTTTTCACCAAGTAGTGCGGTAGCTTCCACACAAGCTACATTTTCACAAGCATTTCTGAAGCTCAAACTCAAATTGGGAAATACAACTGCTAAGATCGCTGATCCTGGATCAGTAGTGACGCGACGGCGCTACTTAATCATGTTCGTGTTTACGGTGGATAGCACCAACCATCTTTATGATGCATTACCGCCACCTTCTGCTCCGGATTGTACCACTCCTTGGCCAGTCACGCAAAAAGGAAATTACCAATATATTTCTTAAAATATATTGTGATATATTGTAATATATTATTTTCCTTTTTATTTCTAATATTGTATATATTTGAATACATTTAATAATATATTGATGACACATATATTATATAATATATTGGAAAATATACAAATGATTGCCGCTTTCAATATATTGCAATATATTGGAAAAAATAAATATATATATATATATATAAGAATATATGCCTAATATATTACATGATATTTCCAATATACTGCAATATATTTTTGTTACATAAGGGCCAGCCTGGCCATTTCTTTTTTTTTTTTTTGGACTGTTTGGAGGTCTTGCATTTTGTTCTGCAAAGTCCTACAGTATATTAAGCATGCCCATGCAACAGGTGCATACACTTACTTGTGCGCACATTGTTAATTACATGTATTTTGATGTTTTTGTTGCCAAATTGATAAGGAACACAAGAAACTATTAAACTAAACAATTACACCTGCCTATCTGTTTGACTGACAGTTTTAAGCACTGAGATAGCATTGACTTGTAATAAAACGTGTTCAACATAAAAATTTCATTTTAAAAGTAGCTTAGATGTAGCAAGCTACTGTTGATGTAGCTTAGCTTGCTACATTTCCCAGGGGGGTAGCTTCAGTGTAGTGAAGCTTCATTTACTGTAAAGTAACTGGTAGCTTAGCTCACTACATTTTCCAAGTGGCTTGCCCAAAACTGGGTATCTTATATCAACCACCAAGGAGGTCTGCTCTCACGCCGGTTGTATAAACTAGCGTACCAGATCCTTCTGTGGTCCCAGGGCAAACTCTGTTAATTCAGATTAGTTCACATTCCTGGGGACCTCAATATGGAAGCAGACATCCTTTTGAGGCAGGAGCCGAGGACCAGGGAACGGAGGCTTCACCCCCGAGGTGGTGAAGCAGATATGGAGAATATTTGGCCAGGCCCTTGTGGATCTGTTTGTGGCTCAGATAACATTGCACTGTCCCCTTTGGTTCTCCCTGACTCATGTGGCTCCAATGGGGCTCGATGCTATGGTATAGGTCTGTATGCCTTTTCCCCAATTTCTCTGCTTCCGGGAGTTCTGGAGAAAGTGCACCGGGACGAGGTTCGTCTACTGTTAGTAGTCCGATTCTGGCCAGGTCGAGTATGGTTCTCAGACCTAATCTCCTTGCTCGACAGCTTTCCATGAGAGATTCCCATTAGAAGGGTTCAGAGGGTCACTGCAGTCACCCAGATCCAGTACGTTTCCAGATCAGATGGTGGATCAGCACCTAGAAAGGACCTCTACATCCCTGAAAGACAGCTGAGACCAGGACTAGAGCCCCAGATACAGATCGACTGTAAAGACACTATCTTAGATGACCACCGGGACAATACCACAGGAAACAGATGATTCTTCTGCACAATCTGACTTAACTGCAACCTGGAATTGAACTGCTGGGTTTGTCTGGTCTGAGGAGAACTGGCCCCCCAACTGAGCCTGGTTTCTCCCAAGGTTTTTTTTTTTCTCCATTATGTCACCAATGGAGTTTTAGTTACTTTGCGCAATATTTTTTGTTTAAAGTGCTATATAAATTACTCGGGATTCAGCCGGTCCAAACTCTGGGCACGAATCGTCAACCAAAAATGCATGCAGGTCCCCTACCCTCTTGATGGACGGTAGCGGCAACCTTTTGAGGATGGAGCCTTGCTGAAGAAAGGAAAGCACAACTGCAATCAGCATCTTTTGGGGTCCTCTCTGCCAGAAGAACACCACTCGACAAACATGTTTTACTTCAAGTCATAAGCGTGTCTCTTAGACAGTGCTTTTGCCAAAGTGATGGTGTTCACTACCTCCTAGAGTAGGTCACCTAGAACCTCTGCCAAACGGTGCCCCATCTCTGAGTCAGTAGATCCTTCCTCAGAGGAATTGGCCAAGGAGGGGCTGTCACTAGGAGCACTAGTTCGCAGAACCAGGTCAGAGTGGGCCAATGTGCGAGAAGTGTCTGTGCGAGAAGGCTCACTAGGGGAAACGCATATTTGTGTAGGCCCTGATGCCAGCTGCATGCCAGTGCGTCTGTGCCGAGTGTTCCCTCGGTCAGGCAGAAATGCACGGGTGAAACGTCATCCTTATAAGGACGATCAGTCATCTTTACAAAGATGCACCCGTTAAGCTCTTTTAGAGAAATCCGATCTTTAGGAAACTCTATTTTAGTGCTGAGGCGCACAGGGGAATTGGCCTTTTTTAACACGACAGGGGATAGCGCAGCCTGAAGTGCACAACCCACTCGACTCGGGAACAATCACCGCTGAAGCACCGTCTTGCCAACACACAAAGCTTCAGAGAGCATGCTGAGCTCGTAGTTCACAGAAGACACAGTTGAGCATGGTATGGATTGCAACTGCTGCCTTATTATACTCACGTTGTGATCAGCTGCATAATTGTATGCCAATTGTGCACTGGCTCATTTAGTTTACACTCGAAGCAGATTGTTCTATCGAAGCAATATCCCAATTTAGCCAGTCGAAGTGGCGACGAGAGGCTCCGACTGAAAGGGAACGAGAGTTACCTTACGTAACCAAAATGTCACATACGTAACCTGGTATGTACTCCCACAGTATTGATCCCACTGGCATAAATATGTTTTTGATTTAATCACAACTCACTTACTTTTGATCTCTCTCTCTCTCTCTCTCTCTCTCTCTCTCTCTCTCTCTCTCTCTCTATATATATATATATATATATATTTACATTTACATTTATTCATTTAGCAGACGCTTTTATCCAAAGCGACTTACAGATGAAGACAGTGAAAGCAATCAAAAACAACAAAAAGAGCAATGATATATAAGTGCTATAACAAGTCTCAGTTAGGTTAACACAGTACATGTATGATGGGTTTTTAACTAATATAATAAATAAAAAGAAAACAGATAGAATAAAAAAAATAAAAGAATAGAGCAAGCTAGTTAGAGGTCTTTACACATACACACACACACATACATATACAATTGCATAATAAATGAAAAGAAAATAGAATACAAAAAGATTAGAAAGGTAGTTAGATTTTTTAAAGAATAGAATTAGAATAGTGAGTGTTAAAGTTAGAGGGTCAAATAAAGATGGAAGAGATGTGTTTTAAGCCGATTCTTGAAGATGGCTAAGGACTCAGCTGCTCGGATTGAGTTGGGGAGTTCATTCCACCAGAAGGGAACATTTAATTTAAAAGTCCGTAAAAGTGACTTTGTGCTTCTTTGGGATGGCACAATCAAGCGACGTTCACTTGCAGAACGCAAGCTTCTAGAGGGCACATAAGTCTGAAGTAACAAATTTAGGTAAATGGGTGCAGAGCCAGTGGTAGTTTTGTAGGCAAACATCAATGCCTTGAATTTTAATACGAGCAGCTATTGGAAGCCAGTGCAATTTGATAAACAGAGGTGTGACGTGTATTCTTTTTGGCTCATTAAAAATTAATCTTGCTGCCACGTTCTGAATTAATTGTAAAGGTTTGATAGAATTGGCTGGAAGACCTGCCAAGAGGGCATTGCAATAGTCCAGCCTGGACAGAACAAGAGCTTGAACAAGGAGTTGTGCAGCATGTTCCGAAAGAAAGGGCTTGATCTTCTCGATGTTGAATAAATCAAATCTGCAGGATCGGACAGTTTTATCAATGTGGTCTGAGAAAGTCAGCTGATCATCAATCATAACTCCAAGGCTTCTAGCTGTTTTTGAAGGAGTTATGGTTGATGTGACTAACTTGATGGTGAAATTGTGATGGAACGATGGGTTTGCTGGAATCACAAGCAGTTCTGTCTTGGCAAGGTTGAGTTGAAGGTGATGGTCCATCATTCAGGAAGAAATGTCAGTTTGACAAGCTGAGATGCGAATAGCTACCGTCGGATCATCAGGATGGAATGAGAGGTAGAGTTGAGTGTCATCAGCATAGCAGTGGTATGAAAAGCCATGTTTTTGAATGACAGAACCTAATGATGCCATGTAGACAGAGAAGAGAAGTGGTCCAAGAACTGAGCCCTGAGGCACTCCAGTAGTTAGATGTTGAGACTTGGATACCTCACCTCTACAAGATACTTTGAAGGACCTATCTGATAGGTAAAACTCAAACCATTGAAGTGTTGTTCCTGAGATGCCTTTCGCCAGTAGCGTTGATAGGAGGATCTGGTGGTTAACCGTGTCAAAAGCAGCGGACAGATCAAGCAAGATAAGTACTGAAGATTTGGATTCTGCTCTTGCCAGTCCTAGAGCTTCAACAACTGAGAGCAAGGCCGTCTCAGTTGAATGTCCACTTCTGAAGCCAGATTGGTTGCTGTCAAGGAGATTGTTGTGTGTGAGAAATGTAGAGACTTGTTTGAACACAACTCGTTCAAGTGTTTTTGCAATAAAAGGAAGAAGGGAAACTGGTCTGTAGTTCTCTAAAAGAGATGGGTTGAGGTTGGGTTTCTTAAGTAGTGGAGTTATACGTGCCTGTCTAAATGATGAGGGAAAAACACCAGTGTGGAGGGAAGTGTTGATGATGTGAGTGAGTGCAGGTACAACTTCAGGAGAAATGGCTTGAAGGAGATGAGATGGAATTGGATCAAGTGGGCAAGTTGTAGGGTGATTAGAAAGGATGAGTTTTGACACTTCTGCCTCAGAGAGTGAAGAGTTGTGAATGAGTGTAAGTTTGCTGGTGATATGAGCTTGACTGATTGTGGTGTGGAAAATTGTGCACTAATGTGTTCAATTTTATTAATGAAAAACGTTGCAAAGTCGTCAGCTATTAGAGATGAAGCAGGAGGAGGAGGAGGAGGACAAAGAAGTGAGGAAAATGTTTTAACCAAGGGGCAGAAGGGGTGTTACGGGCTGGCCTGGAAGATAAGGGGCAAACAGTGTCTAAACAAGATGTAAGAGTGGAGCAGAAAGTATCAGTAGCACTGTTAGCATCCAAAGATGCAAACAGTTTAGGGGAAGGAAGTGAAGATGAAACCATTGCAGAAAGCCGAAAGGGTGAAAGTGTGCGTAGGTTACGTCGAAAGATGACATGTGGAGGGGTAAGTGATGTGTCAGGGATGATGTTGAGGTTAAGAGTGAGGAGGAAGTGATCTGACGTGTGCAGTGGAGTAACCAGAACATGATCAGTAGAGCAGTTTCGTGTATAAATAAGGTCCAGTTGGTTGCCTGATTTGTGAGTAGCAGTAGTTGACACTCGGTTAAGATCATGAGAGGCAAGCAGAGTGTGGAGATCGGCAAACAGAGGTTTATCTAGATGAATGTTAAAATCTCCAAGCATTACTAGGGGAGTACCATCCTCAGAAAAGGTTGAGAGCAACACATCTAATTCATCCAAAAAGTTACCCAGTGGTCCTGGGGGTCGATAGACAACTAAAAAATGTATTTTAAAAGGGTAGGTAACAGTAACTGAATGAGATTCAAAGGAGCTGTTGATACCCAAAGATGGTAAAGGATTAAATTTCCAATCATTAGAGATGAGCAGACCAGTACCTCCACCTCTTCCAGTCAAACGAGGAGAGTGGGAAAATTAGAAATTATTGGAGAGTGCTGCAGGTGTAGCAGTGCCCTCTGGTTTGATCCAGGTCTCTGTTAGGGCCATGAGATTAAGCTTTGAATGACTAATAATAGAAGTAATGAAATCGGTTTTGTTTACAGCAGACTGGCAATTCCAGAGACCAATAGGAAAAGAAAGTAGTGTATTAGCAGACATAGGCAAAGTATGCAGGTTGTTAAGATTGCGCGGTCTACATTGTGTGTTGCATGGTTTGGAGTGGTAATGATAGTAGGGATCTGGAAACACATAGTAAGATTTGGTTATAAACAAAAAACAACTGAAACAGAAATGAAACGAGGAAAAGGAAAAAGAGTAATAAAAAAAATATTTATATTCCCTGCCGGTGTCCCTGCCCGGTGGAGTCGCATGGTAGAGTCGCATGGTAGAGTCGATGGTCTTTACACTCTTCGGTCTTCACACGAGGAGGGCTTAACTGGAGGGCTGCCGCGACCGCTGCCGCGGTATACTAATCTTTTTTTTTTTTTTTTTAAACCCGACAAAACGGAAATTGAATTCAGCTGAACGTACTTTACTGTTTATCACAACAAAGGTCTAAGCAAGCGCACAACACTGACAACGTATGCGATAGAGTACGAGACCAAACGCAGCACGTCTCAACACAGTAAACAAACAAGTGTTTCCTAGCAACGACAACTGCGCTAAACACTAATGAGACAAGAAATAAATACACTTATGATCTGCTTTTAACTCCCGCTGATTTAACTGCTTCTCACAAAGGGTATTTCTTTACACTCTCTTGGCTGGTGCTTGAACACACTTTACTGTTTATCACAACAAAGGTCTAAGCAAGCGCACAACACTGACAACGTATGCGATAGAGTACGAGACCAAACACAGCACGTCTCAACACAGTAAACAAACAAGATATATATAATATATTAATTATATATATATTGCAGTGTAGAAACACACTGAACCAAAATACTTTCCTTAATGTAATCTCTCTAGTTCTTTAAAAATAAATCACATCACATTTAAAACACACCGTTCAGAGCATCACTATCTAATCTATAATTTGAAATGCTCTTGTTTACTCCAAATACAGTCTAACAACAAGTAAATAAATAAACTTTTACTTTGTGAACAAATGCATGAAAGTTGATGACCTTTAAACCGGCCATAAGTAAAACCCCATGTCGGCATTTGACAAGAGACAGCAGTGTTGTGTTTGTGTTGATCTAAAGTTCACGAGTCATGGGCTCTCATGAGCATGTTGTCACGGTGACATTGAGAGGGTCTCTCTTGGTCTGAGTGCAAGCTGGGCCATCTGTTCTGCTGGCATGATGCCGTGCCAACAGGGGGCAGAGGAAGAGAGTGCTTCATCTTCTGAATGCAGTGTGTGTGTGTGTGTGTGTGTATGTGTGTTTGTGTGTGTGAGGAGATGCAGGCCAGCAGGAGGGAGACGGATGCTCAAATGTGTTTTCCATTGAGTCATCATAAGCATGAGGTTTCTGCAGTCCTGCCGTGACTTGGCTTTCACTTTTGTTTCCAAAGTCAGTGCTATGATTCACTTTCTGTCCCGTTTTAGTGTTGAAATCACTGTGCGTAATGAGTTGAGTGTACAGTAACATGTGCAAATCCGTCTTATTTTAGTATCACTGCAACATTATCACAGCTTTCGTTACTATTTTGGATTTGTTTTTTGTTTCTTTTTTTTCCATTTTAATTTTAGTTTAAGTTTTTGGAAATGTTGTCTTTTTGTCATTTTAGTTGTCTTTTTTTAAATATCTATATAGTTTTTATTAACTTTAGTTTTAGTTATTTTAGCAAGTCATGTTCTTCAAATAAAAGTGAGAAATGTTGCTTAAAATAAGTTGAAGTTTTATGTATGTTATATTTTAGTTAACATTTATTTCAAGTAAATGTTTATTTTCATTTTAGTTAATAATGCCACTGTCATATACACCTACATCTTGGATGCCCTTGAGGTAAGCTAAAACATATAAACATTTCATTTGAAAGTGAATCATCGCTTTAATGGATCACGTTTCCTTCTGGAGCATAAATGAATGTTTGAACCCTTTTCAATAGTTGTGTTTGAGTCCCTCAGTTGTCCTCAGTGTGAAAATATGTATTTCAAAATCATACATTCACTGCTGGAAAGGGTTCAAATATGCAAAAGATGATGTAAAAGGACATGGAGGATTTTTTTGGAAGAACAGTGCTTAGTTTAACAGTTCAGAACAAATGAGGTACTCATGAAAAACCATTAAAAAAAAAAAAAAAACGTTTGAAAGTTTGTTTTGTTAAAAATATGTAAGCATATTTTGTGTATAATATCTTGGACATAATATTTATGAAATGTTATTGTTGTCATTATTATTATATGTTTCTGGACTGACTGTTCTATTATAAATACCAGATCATACTCGTTTCTGTGTAAAATTCCTGAGAAGCAGTGGATTGACAGGTTGACAGCCAAAACATTAACCCTGGTGCATGTGTGTTTAAATTAAGTGTCATCGTCTCACCGTATCTCCGTCCTGTCCAGCGGTGCCGTTCATCGGTGGAGTTATGTCCACCTCCACACTTGAGCTGTTTGGCAGATTTTTATCTGTAACACAATCAGAAAGGTAATGAGGAAGTTGTTTTTTATTTTATTTTACTAAATGGCCAGATTAAGTCCCCACATAAATCCTTCTAAGGCAGATCTCGCATCTTTAGCTGCTGTTTATTCAGAACCTCACGCTATGAGTGCCACTTTTGTAGAATGCTAATTTAAAAGGCCTGGAAATTTACATTTTAAACTTCCCATATAGTTCCTTTCAAGCCCTCACAAATGTAGCCTACCTTTATATGTTACAGTATTTTCTCTTTTTTTAAGGGATCTGAAAGATTAGCACATTCTAGCTAATGTATATGTCTAAAACAACATTGTATTATCACGGTGGGTTTGTTAGTGGATAATTACTGGCAAAAATGGAGGGAGTTTAGCAGATGGGTTTGAAAGGGTTAAATATGTTCTGTGGTCACATCAAAGCTGCACTCAACCACCCTGCTTTTGATGCTAATATGCTAATATGGAACTGTTAGCATAATCTCCAACTTGAAATGAAACTCCATGTGTAAATTCATCACAAACAGTATTATATGATTAAGTTATATTTAGATACTTCCTTTCATTTCTATAAAGTGCACAAGTAAACTTAAGGAGATTTTTGCACCTGATCAAATTGGACACAGATTGGAAAAAGCTGGTTCTTGTTCACTTCATCAAATTATTTAACATGCAATGGCAAATTGAACAGAGCTAGACACAGGTTCAGTACATAATTTACTGTGTAAGTCACTTTACCTCACAAATCTTTTTTTTTTCCCTTTTTTTTTATACTGACACTTACCAGCAACTCCATTCGAGTCCTCCACTTGGCACTTCTTTTTGGCAATATTTTGAAGGACGGACGCCTTCTCGCGAAATTTTCCTGAAAAAAAAAAATTCATCCATTGTGAATGATTTGGAAAAAACAATTTTCCCAGCTAAGTGAGCATGTTTCATTATCCCCTTAACTGTCACTCACATTTTTGAACATTGACTTAGTGCAAGATCCAAACTTAAATTTTTATAATTCATGAATGAAAATATTTTGTAACATGATATTGATGTACCATTTACATGGGTTAAAATGGGTTTTAAAGGATGAATTTTGAGATTTTAAGTTTTCAGTCGATATATAATTTCAGATGATTTCTAAAATGTGATAGAGAAAAAGGCAACAAATAAGTCTTTTTTTTAAACAAAGGTCAAAACTCCAGTTATTATTTAGATTTTTTGAGGGTGCACTCTTGTCAGAAATTAATCGATTACTTTTCCTACATAATTTTTAAGTAAGAATATTGGTAAAATATATATTTGGGAGTCTTAGACCTTTCAACGATATATAGTTTGTCAAGATTAGATTAGATTTAATTGTAATATAGTGAAGTAAATGTAGGCCTCCCACAGAGGGGACGGGTGACAGTTAACAGGTTTATGCTCACTAGATATGACATGGAAACAAAGTAAAGCACACGTTAACATACTGTACGTCTCTTGTAAAAAACAAATAGTGTGCTTAATTGCAAAATGCATTTTTTTTAACAATGCTTGTAGATAATCACTTTAATGACACGTTCTGTTTCTTAACACAGTTAAATACACTTTTTAAAAGAGAACTTCAAAATAATGTCAAATTAAACATTTTAGTGCTTTAAAACACACTTATGTGTTGACTGTCATACTAAAGCACATTTTAAGTAATTGATTAGACTTTTTTACGTAATTTACTAGATTGCTATTTACTGTATTATAAATGTGAGGTTTCAAATATATTCAAATGTCTGACATTCAAGCTCAATAGAAATGTAACAGAAATTATTTCAAAGACAATAGAAGTAACTATGAAAGCACATATAAAGATGTAATTAAGTCATATTTAAGTGCATTGAAATCAATCTAAAGTTGAGCAAATTGCATCTAATATAAATTTAAACAATTTTCATTTAATTGCAATAAACATGCAATTAAGTGTCTACAGTTCACACTTAAGTATGCTCTTTTAAAGTATTTTCATCACATCATAAGTACTAATTTAGCTACAGTGTACATCTGTTTCACATGGTTATCACTGTGCACACTTTACAGATACCAAATAGTTTAAATGTATATAGCTACTTTAATATTAGTTTGTGAGTGAGGCCTAAAGAAATAACACTTAATCACTATGTTTTAGTGAAAGCAGTCACTCCAGCATGTGTCATAAACATTAACACCCTTAAACTCAATCTATGTTTACTATTTAGCACTGCCTCTTGTAAAAAGGTCAAAATACAATTTGACCTTTAGTGCCACCTTCAAACCAACAGCACAGTAAACACAGATGCTTGCCGCTGGTTTAAGAGATTACAGACAACGTCTATAACTCAGCATGACGAGAGCAGCACCAGACCCATGAAACAAACATCATTACAGTTGCAAGTGGAACTAAAATCTTGGGCGGTCAAACACAAACAGCAGCAGCTTGTTCCTGTCTCGTTCCGTGTGTGTTCAAATGAAACTGCATGTGCACGAGCATGTATTAAAGCAATGAACTTAATGTGTGATGGGTTGGTCTTACTTCACTAATGGAGAACATCATTATCAGTGAAGGTCTTTGAGCTTCCTTGAGGAATCACTGACTCTGATTGGCTGATAGACCAACTGTCTGTCTGGCTCGATTGGTGCGGTGACCCCGATCAACACGTACATGTATTTTATGTGACCTACATATCATTAACACACCTGGAACGTCTGGGATATAAAGTGGCTTTGGAGATTGAACTAAGTAGGTTTGTGTTGTTTGTGCTTGTGGTCTAGTAAAAATAGTTAGTAGACAGGGCAGATTTCAGTTTATCTGAACAGTAGAGGTTATTTGAGTTTCTCCAAATCACAGCAAATATTCCCTTCTGAAAAGAAGTACTCATAGAAAAAATACTTATTACAGAAACAATATACAGGTGCTTCTCAATAAATTAGAATGTCATGGAAAAGTTCATTTATTTCAGTAATTCAACTCAAATTGTGAAACTCATATATTAAATACATTCGGTGCACACTTTTGTTCTTTTAATTGTGATGATTTTGGCTCACATTTAACAAAAACCCAATCTCAACAAATAAGAATACTTCATGAAACCAATAAAAAAAATAAAACAATTAGTTAGCCTTCTGGAAAGTATGTTTACTTACTGTACATGAATTGAATACCCAGTAGGGGCTCCTTTTGCTTTAATTAATGCCTCAGTTCGGCGTGGCATGGAGGTGATCAGTTTGTGGTGCTGCTGAGGTGGTCTGGAAGCCCAGGTTTCTCTGACAGTGTCCCTCAGCTCATCTGCATTTTTTTGGTCTCTTGTTTCTCATCTTCCTCTTGACAATAGCCCATAGATTCTCTCTGGGGTTCAGGTCTGGTGAGTTTGCTGGTCATTTAACCAACTTTTGATGATTTTGGCAGTGTGGACAGGTGCCAAATCCTGCTGGAAAATGAAATCAGCATCTTCAAAAGCACTTCAGCTGAAGGAAGCATGAAGTGCTCCAGAATTTCTTGGTAAACAGGTGCAGTGACTTTGGTTTTCAAAAAACACAATAGATCAACACCAGCAGATGACATTGCACCCCAAATCATCACAGACCGTGTAAACTTAACACTGGACTTCAAGCAACTTGGGCTATGATCTTCTCCACCCTTCCTTCAGACTCTAGGACCTTGATTTCCAAATTGAAATCAAAGACTTTGGACTAATGGCAACAATCCAGTTCTTCTTCTCCTGAGCCCAGGTAAGACGCCTCTGACATTCTCTGTGGTTGAGGAGTGGCTTAACAAGAGGAATACGACAACTGTGGCCAAATTTCTTGACACGTCTGTGTGTGGCGGCTCTCGATGCCTTGACCCCAGCCTCAATCCATTCCTTGTGAAGTTTACTCAAATTCTTGAATACAGTTTGCTTGACAATCCTCATAAGGCTGCGGTTCTCTCAGTTTGTTGTGCATCATTTTCTTCCACAATTTTCCTTTCCACTCTACTTTCTGTTAACATGTTTGGATACAGCACTCTGTGAACAGACAGCTTCTTTGGCATTGAATGTTTGTGGCTTACTCTCCTTGTGAAGGGTGTCAATGATTGTCAGAGACCATTTTGAAGGCTCAGGAAACCTTTGCAGGTGTTTTGAGTTGATTAGCTGATTGGCATGTCACTGCATTCTAATTTGTTGAGATTGTGAATTGGTGTTTTTTTTTTAAATGTGAGCCAAAATCATTACAGTTAAAAGAACCAAAGACTTAAACTACTTCAGTTTGTTTGCACTGAATTTATTTAATACACGAGTTTCACAATTTGAGTTGAATTACTGAAATAAATTAAATTTTCCTCGACATTCTAATTTATTGAGATGCACCTATACTTACATGCAAAATTAATGTAATGTTTTCAAACAGTTGCATGTTTAATCAAATTATAATTATATATATATTAAATGCAATTTGCTGAACTTCAGAGTGTTTTATTTTTTTATTTTTTGGCCCACTTAAGTTGGACTTATTATATGTAATTTCATAATTACTTTGATTGTCTGTTAAATATGGTTAAAGTACTGCTGAATGTACTGACAAGCATTTATGAGTGAAAAAAATGTATGTAATGATTTCAGACAATTTTGGAATTAAATTCAATAAAATGAAAATGCATCATTGTTAACATTTTATTAAATTTAACTTTAGAGTGATATGACTCACATAAGATCTTTATATTTTTATAAGTATTTTGTTGAAATATATTTGCTATTAAATACTTTTCAATGATAAAAAGTTGCAAATTAATTTAAAATAAACCAACTTGAAACATAATATTGAATAATACACTATAATACACTAGGTAAAATTAGTATATTAGTTCTTTGCATGTGCTTTGTACATTAGTCAACACATCAAAATAAGTGTACTTCTTTCAAAAATGACAGAAATGTATTAAAACATAATAGTTTGAAATTTACTTTATAGTAAAACTTATTTGACATTATTTTGACATATAAGTGTACTTAAGTGTGTTAAGAAAGTATTTCCCTTCAAGTCACTTATGTAGCCTTTATTTCATTTTTTTTTTAAATATGTGCAAATGCAGTTGTTTAATAAATACTCTCTAAGATTTTAAATACACTGCAATGGTGCATTCGATTCAATTAAGTGCTCTTCTTCTTCTTCTTCACAGGCGTTTTCTGTAGACAGGTATTGTCCAGGTTATTTTTAGGTTGCTCTGAATACAACCAGAGCTTCTCTAAATAGAGTCAGATGAAATATTTACTCATGTACCATCCTTTGCTGAATGTTACAACTTCAAAGTCTGTTTAGTACGGAGGAGGGAACTAAAATTAGAAGCCCGTCACTCTGTGTAACTCAGAAGTGGCATTATTGCGTTAGTGAGACGTGTGTGAGAGAGAGAGAGAGAGACGGGCTGTTTGTTATTATTGCATTATCCTTCGCATAACTCTAGTTATAGAATGACTCACTCTCTGTCTCAACACCGTGACGTATGTATCGTACCATCTATTTCTGTGTGTCTGAATGCAGTCGGCTGTTTTATCTGACTCTCGCGGATTGCTGAGCGGTTACAGACGGTGACGAGTAATGCAAAAAACTGTGCACATTCCACCCACCGTTCTGGCAAATGCATTTTATAGACTATTAAAAACACTCTTTCTTTAATGCATGGATGTGTTTATTGAAACAGGATGTTTGGGAAGGATATTTAACAAATGTCATTAATCATGGCTTGATACTTCCTAGTCAGTGATATTAGAAAAGAGTCTTTCGCAGTCTTTAAAACATATGTTTGGACATGTTCATTACTGGCTGAATCCTGAATATTTTCATCTACTTTCCTTAAAGAGAAAATCTGCTAAAGGCTATTTATGTTATAATTCAAATTCTAGAAAATTCTAATTTTAACCCAAAATTCACTATATTCAATTCATTTCTAAAGCCTTTAAATGATCAATATGATCAAAAGTTTACTGAGACAAATTATTAATTATAAGATATAGTGTGATGAATAATATTTCATCGTTTTATGTCAGTATCTGATATACTGTTATAAAGAGCTCACTGATTTACATTAAAAACATTTATATAAAATTAGATCCATTATAAACAAACAAGGACACACTTTCAAAGAACAACCAACAAATAAATAAATAAATGAAAGGGATGAAAGAAAACAACCGTGAAAATTCAAAATGATACTAAATTAGGGATAAAACCTACGATTTGCACTTATGTGAGTGAAATCTCGGCAAAATTGTCATGAAACAAAAAATGGAGAAGAAACTTCTCTCTCAAACACACATAAACAAACGGCATCGTGGGTAGAGAGGTGAAGAGAGCGAGAGAAAATTAGGGATGACAGAAAGAGTCTTACCTTCCTCGGTCATTGAGTGATAATATTTTAGCTTGCCATAAGTCCCCAGCTCTACAATATCACACACAGAGACAAAGGTAAGGAAACACACGCTGGCACACGTCCACCAAAACACACACACGAATATATATGTGTCAGTGAGAACGAGGAGGTGATGTGGCCAAAATAAATCTCTCTCTAGGCCGGTCTCACAGATACAGAGCCCCGCACATGACATGCAAGAAAAAAGAAATAAACTGTGTGCACGATTTACTAATTTGTTTCCTCGATTTACTAAAGCGTGCAAACATTTACTATTGCGTTCCCTCGATTTTCTAAATTGTGTGCACGTTTTAGTACATTGAGAGAGCGAATTAGTAAATCATTATATTTTTTCCTGCTTGTCATGTGCGGGGCTCCGTACACAGACATAAGTGCAAAACAAAAGAACAAAAAGACAAAGAGGAGGAGAAATAAAAAGCTTACACTGAGATGAACACTGTGAGTGATGTGTCATGATGCAGCTAATTTTTTACTTTATTTGATCAAAAACAGATAAAATAAATGTGGAATATTATTACACTTTAAAATAAACTTTCATTTATTTCTGTGATCAGAGCTGTATTTTCAGCATCATTACTCCAGTTTTTAGTGTCACATGATCTTCAGAAAACATTCTAATATAAACATTCAATAAACATTTCTGATAATTCGTATTACTACAAACAGGTTGACTGTTCTGCATAACAATCTGACTCGTTCTTCCCATCGATAATCAGATATTCTCAACCCAAACAAAGTCCATTTTCACACTATTTTCATTTTACTGTTGATCTGACTGCTGATTGGTCGGTGGTTAGAAGTCACTCTGTCATGACTTTTAGCTTCAACACAGCATGATCTGTAAAAAGTTGTTTTTTTTATTATTTTTTTTATAATTTTAAAACACTATACATGACTGATCTGAAGGGGGAATTTAATATTTAATTGAGGATATTGCATCTAAAATAAATTTTAGATTCATGTAGATTATAATATACAATGCTTAAATTTTATGCTTTTTTTTCACTAATAATATTTCTGCCATAAAGAAAATTCAGTGGTTTTATTTATTATACTACTTCAGAGATGACATAAACATGTTGTTGTCCAGCGGTGACCTTGTAGAATGACCTCTGCACTGCTGACCGCTCATCCCAGCGGCACAAAGCTTTTAACATCGATTCAGCCGGGACGGGTGTGTGACGTTACGTAATAAAGGTCACATGAAAGACCCGATCAGACGCTTCTGCGCCTGCGATCAGTGGAAGAGCGTCTTTATGAATGTGTGCAGACGCATCGCTCCGAACAGAGAGGAACTGAACGTCTGGCGCGGGGTCGAGCTCAATCATCAATACAAACCACCACGCAAGAGGTCAGACACACACACACACACACACGTTTCATTTGTCGTGTCTGAGAAGTGAGAAAGCTTGTGCAGTGTGTGTCTGTGTGTGAAGAGAAGCGATGTGGAAAACCAGGCTCTAGTCATGTATTATGTGTTCAATATCAATTAATGACTTATGCAATTCATCAGTTCATCAGGGGAGGGTGTTCTTCTCCAGAACTCCATGTGCTGACAGATAGACGGAGACTCGTCACATTAAACCACTAAAACACAGTATATGACCAACACAACCACAGTGTGTCTTTGTGTTTATGTTACACCTGTAAGATGTGTTTTAAATCTTAAAACAATAATAAATGAAATCCATCAGCCATGATTTTTTTGAGTGTATGTGTCTAAAACAATGCATATATCAGTTCAGGTTGTTGTGAGCGATTAAAGTCATTATTTACACATGCTCTATATGAAAGATCAACACAACAAAAATAAAATCAGGGTTATGGGTTACACGAGATGGAGCTTGAGCAAGGAAAAACACAATGAAAAGTGACAAACACATGGAAACTTGAAAGGGAGCAGGACGAGCGGCTTCAGCGGGGACTGTGATGACAACGAGATTTAGAGAATCACTCACCAGAGTCAGCGAATTCTGAGGAAACAGCAGACAGAGAGAGACAGACAGAGACAGACAGAGACAGACAGAGAGAGATGAAGCAGAAACAAAAACAATTTAGCCCTGCTGCAAAGCCATGTAGAGAATAAAAGATGAGGTTTGATTTAACAGCGTAACCCACGTGTGATGAATGTGTGAGTTTACCGGCGTGTAAACGTGTCAGAAGTGTTCTGCTGATGCCACACTGACCTCATCCACACAGGTTTACTTTATATAGCAATACAGAATACAGTGCACACCTTCTTTATAAATAAACTTGTGTTACTTATATTAAAATCTATTTATACATCTAAAATATATAAACAAATAATTCAAATTACATTTTAAAACTGAAAAAATGTGCTTGATAAATTAACAAATACATAAATAAATTATTAATTAATGAAAATGTATAAAAAAGGTTATAGCTTTATAAAATTATAAAAATGATAAAAACAACAAAATGACTCAGATTAAATAGAAAAATAAAAACAAATGTAAAATATTCAAAAACTTATTTTATTTATACCAAAATAACACTAGCATGACAGCCACACATCTACTCCTAAACTGCGGCTACGCTGACCATCACTGAGGTGAAATCACTTCAGCAGGATTCTCTGTGATTGAGAGTCCCACACAGACCGCTCTGACCAGCAGAGAGCTGGTTTCTGTGTCAGCTGTGCTACATCGCTACACTATTGACAACAAATCATGGAGCCTTTTTCCATTCACTAATATGACCACACATTTATGCAATGTCATAAAAAATCTCTCTTACTTGAACGTTTTATACATTGTTCACCACAGTCTTAAATCTCTCAAGCAAACCATCAAACACATCAGTTCACACTGAAACACTGCTGCACTTCATCAAACATCACCAGCTCAAAGAGTACACACACTTCTCAGATCACAAGAGAAATGTGAAGTGAAATCATATTCCAAATAAATACCAGAATAAAAGAAAACAGGACATTGTAGGAAATAATGTGGTTTATGGCATCCATCCCCCATAAAGCATATAAAAAAGAGGGGTAATTTCAAATACACAGTACATGTCTATCTATCTATCTATCTATCTATCTATCTATCTATCTATCTATCTATCTATCTATCTATTCATTATATTTTTATTTTGTGTTGGAAAACGGCATAAATTCACAGGATTTGATGAATTCACTTGAATATGTTTATTATTGCTTCAATATGTACCACATGAGAAATATCACAAATGAGACCAGAATCTTAAATGTATGGTTTAATGTTAATTCAGAACACTATTCTGCTCCTACTCAGTGTGTGTGTGTGTGTGTGTGTGTGTGTGTGTGTGTGTGTGTGTGTGTGTGTGTGTGTGTGTGTTACCTTCACTGAGAGGATCGAGTGTGTGGATCATCAGATGGAAGATGCTGTTCCTCATTAGACTGTTGTGTAAAGAGGCGGAGCTCCCTCCTCTCTGCAGCCGGGGCTTGGCCTGTGATAGGAGGAGAAACACGTCAATCAAATTCTTCTGGACATCCTGACTCAACGGGTCAAGGGTTAATCTGTCTTCAGAGCAGCTGATGCTATAGCAATCTGAAGAGTCAGCTGCTGATTAACACAATCATACAGGTGTCAGGAGTGTGTGTGTGTGTGTGTTGTGCTGAGACAAACACTGAGTAAATTGCTCTGAGGATCAGGGATCAGTGCTGGCAGATGTCAAGGTGTCTTCTCCCTCTCTCTCTTACCATCAACACATCTGTCTGTCATTTTTTTTTTTGGGGGGGGGGGGGGTTATGTATTTATCCATCCATTCATTTATTTATCTTATCCTTCTGTTATCTTGAAATAAATATATTTAATACAATAATACTAAACTTCCAGGAGTGGCTCTTTCTTCTATTGTGGATCACAGGGTTTCATTAAATAAACATCATGCTTTACAACACAGCACAAACACGAGTAAACAGACGTCTCACACACACACACACACACACACACACACACACACGGACAATACTCACAGACAGCTTGCTGTCATCCTCCACTGCAGTAGGGCTCAACTTCACAGTCAACTGACGAACACAGCACAGAGAGAAAGAGAGGAGACAACAGCACAGAGATGAGAGACAGGAGCAGCGGACAGAACACCGACATCAGACTCTAAACACACACACACACACAGACAACATCAACATTTGACCTCTAACTCACAGAGTGTGTTTGACCTACGACCTTTACATACAGAGTGTTTGACCTTCAACATTTACTGGACAAGCATGAATCCACCAAAGCTCTGTGCAATGAGTCAGTTAAAATATATATATATATATATATATATATATATATATATATATATATATATATATATATATATATATATATATATATATATATATATATGTGTGTGTGTGTGTGTGTGTGTGTGTGTGTGTGTGTGTGTACTGGCACGATTGTTCAATTAATTAGCCAATTACATTCATCATTATAAGTAGTAATAGGCTGAATTGCAAATAGGTAGCTTTATTCTCATACACGCAGTGACTATCCATCATTACATTTTTATATTTATGTAGCATACACAATAATATTCTTTTACACTGTAATCCTTTTGTTTTTAATATTTGGCATATTTGTGTGATGCACATCCCTGTGTGTAATAAGCAAAGTCAACGTGCACTGTGGACCCGCCCAGAGGCGATCTTCAAATAACAAAAAATATTGCGCCATTGACTTTAGGCTTAAGACCATGTTGGAGTTGGTCTATGGCGCAGTCTATTTTCAGCTCCTTAAAATAGCAATGCGCCTGAACACACCTTTTTTTTAGACCAGCATGCCCATGGGCATTTGCTAATTAAACGACGTGGCACTGGACGGGAAAATGTGAACGGCGCCGGACTGAAACTAGCAAACACACTTGTGATGCGCCTTGCGTTGCATTGTGCCGGGTCTATTATAGAGCCAAGAATGTTTGACCTCTGAACTCACAGAGAGTGTTTGACCTCTGACCTTTACATACAGATAGTTTAACCTCTGACCTCACAGAGAGTGTTTGATCTCTGACTTCACAGAGAGTGTGTTTGACCTCCGACCTTTACAAACAGAGTGTTTGACCTCTGACCTCACAGAGAGTGTGTTTGACCTTTGACCTTTACATACTAAATATATGACCTCTGACCTCACATACATTGTTTGACCTCTAAACTCAACAAAAATGTCTAACCTCTGACCTCACATAATATGTTTGACCTCTGACCTCCCAGATAATTTGTTTGACCTCTGACCTCACAGAGAATATTCTGTGAGTCCTGACACTACTAAATGTGTTCTGATCTATGACTTTGCCAAGTGAGTGCTGTGACCTCTGATGATGTCAAGTGTGTCCAAGTGTGAACGCCCAGCAGCCAATGACACTTAAAGGAACACTCTGACTTTTTGGGACTTTAGCTTATTCACAGTATCCCCCAGAGTTAGATAAGTCCATACATACCTTTTTTATTTCTGTGCCTTCTGTAAGTGTTATTTGACGCACCCACCGCTAGCCTAGCTTAGCACAAAGACTTTTACATGTAAATGGATAATGGTAGCATAGTAATCCCAATAAGTGACAAAATAATGCAAACATTTTTCCTATTTACATGTTGTGATCTGTATAGTGACAGCGTGTACAAATAACAAGGCTATATGAGACAGAGACCATTTTTAATCGTATAAATACTGGGAACTATATTCTCACTAGGCGTAGGAGCACACACAGGTTTAAAGACTCGTTTTTGCCCCCTACAGTGAAATTCGGTTAGGCATACATCCGCACTAAAATATCAAGGTGAAAGTCCTCATAGCTCGCCTAGTATAGACCCAGCTCTCAACCCAACTTTGAGAATACATACAGTCGGCATCTAGTCATAGTTGGGGGTGGAGTCGGTGTGGAGGAAAACACAGCAAACATCGTGTGTATTTGAATGACAAAAATGCACATATTGAGCACTCATTCCCAGTGACGCGTAGAACAACTGTAGTCTCTTTTAACTTTAATATTCATATACACTAGTCTATATCGATATTTGATTCATTGTACAGCCCTAATATAGATGTATTTATTAAAAAATAGCCAAATCCCGTGACGTTCTGCTTTATACAGCAAGCTCTATTTTTGACTGGATTCCACAATTCTATCCGTGTCGTTTCGCAAACACAGACGGGGTGAATTTATGAATGAAACTGTAAAAGTTCTGACACAAAACTAAGTTGTTACATATCCTCATGCTTTTTTAAGTGGGTATATAAAAAAATCTTTGGCCTTTTCTAGTGGTATCACGTAGACTACACCTCGTAGCAGATGCGTTTCATGTGAGTTTAGGTTCGACACTAGGCTAACGTTACATAGTTTTACTTAAGGTAGAATGATTAGGCTAATTATATATGCATGCCACTTTCTGAAACAACCTTACACAGTTTTGATAACGTTAATAATGAAAACAATGTTAACGTAGCCTGCCTGTGATGAAATGCCAACTGCACACATACACATGCTTAATCTTGGGATTTCCACAACTTCCCTTGATCATCCTCACAATGTATTGCTTGTAACCATTTTGTAATTCTTTCCGGTTCCTTATTATGAAGGATGTAGCACTTAATTTGTTAGTTTATTGGACGTACAGAAAACGACACAAGCACAAGACATGATTGTCCTGTGTATTTCAGTTGGCGCCAAGGCAATGTTTTCCCCCACGGGCTAAATTCACATCATGTGACGGGGCGTTCCCGGGGTGTTCCCAGACCAACAGTCTGTATGTACTGTATAGATTAATGGCAATATTTTTTTTGTCGCCCAAAAATAGTCTCCCGTTAACGCCGAAAACGGCCTACCACTATATATATATATATATTTTTTTTTTTGGGGGGGGGGGGGGGGTAATTTAAATGTGCTTAATGAGTTGTTTATTAGATTATAATAGAGATTTATGCTGTATGATAATAAAATATATTTCTAATACCTATACTTCTATTGAAGAAGAGACAACATTAATTTATCATTTATTTAATTCATTTATCTTAATTGCAAATCATAACATGTGAAGTTATCAAGATATTTCAGGACATTTCCGCTTCCAAATAAAAATATATATATATATATCAGTCATTCATTATTATGTTTAATTGTGATGTTCTATAATAATATATATAAAAATTCTATAATAATGTTCTACAATAATATCTGAAATTATGACAGTGTTCTGTCTTCTATTTTTATTGTAAAATAAAGTAGCTATTTTTCATTATTTTGCAAAAACTGTACAGTTTTATTTATTTTACAGTGTTATTTATTTATATATAAGATTCATTTTTAATGAGCCAAAAAGAATACACGTCACACCTCTGTTTATCAATTTGCACTGGCTTCCAATAGCTGCTCGCATCAAATTGAAGGCATTGATGTTTGCCTACAAAACTACCACTGGCTCTGCACCCATTTACCTAAATTTGTTACTTCAGACTTATTTGCCTCTAGAAGCTTGCGTTCTGCAAGTGAACGTCGCCTGATTGTGCCATCCCAAAGAAGCACAAAGTCACTTTTACGGACTTTTAAAATAAATGTTCCCTCATGGTGAAATGACCTGCCCAACTCAATCCGAGTCCTTATCCGTCTTCAAGAATCAGCTTAAAACCCATCTCCTCCATCTTTATTTGACCCTCTAACTTTATCACTCAATATTCTAATTCTATTCTTTAAAAAATCTAACTACCTTTATAATCTTTTTGTATTCTATTTTCTTTTCATTTATTATGCAATTGTATATGTGTGTGTGTGTGTATGTGTAAAGACCTCTAACTAGCTTGCTCTATTCTTTTATTTTTTTATTCTATCTGTTTTCTTTTTATTTATTGTATTAGTTAAAATCCCATGCTATGTGTACTGTGTTAACCTAACTGAGACTTGTTATAGCATTTATATATCATTGCTCTTTTTGTTGTTTTTGATTGCTTCCACTGTCTTCATCTGTAAGTCGCTTTGGATAAAAGCATCTGCTAAATGAATAAATGTAAATGTTATTTAATTTGTAAAAGTTTGACAGTTTTGAATGATGTCTTGCTTCTATCTGTATGACCAACCAGCACTGGTATAACCTCACACACACACAGACACAGCATATGCTTCAGAAGCAGTCAATCCGGCCTGGAGCAGCATGGTCCAATCTATTCTAATCCAGTTCAGTTCAGAACTGGTCTCATTTTGTCTGTTGTTCATGCCAGAGCAGGCTGTAAACTGTATCCTTTCAGTGTTCTCATTCAACAAACTGTAACAAAGCACCATCGAGCTGAAAGGTCATCCGTTCTGCAGGTAAAGTAGAACCATCAGAACCTCAATCATGATGGAGAAGACTCTAAAATTAGCTCTTAGGGATAAATTAGCTCCAAAATAAGAGCCCTGGAAGGCCATTTTAAAAGGAGAAAATCAATTTATATTCTCTGCACACAGTTCACGCATCACTAGCCTGAAGAGACCTGCTGTGTGAGTGTTAAAATCAGCATCCATCTCCATCCCTTTATTCAACTGTAATTTCAATCTATTTGTATTCAGAGAGTGGAGAACACTAAAGTTTCTTTTTGAATCTTTCCTTTTAGTATCTTCATCAAATTTCCAATATAACTCCACATAAAAATAAATACACAAAAACAGAATAAATGGGCAAATACATGAATAAAAGCACAAATTAATACATTCAAAAAATATATGGATAAATGTCTGAATGCATAAATAAATGTATGCATGCACAAAAAAAAAATATGATAAAAAATGTATAAAGGCAAAAAGAATAAACAGATACAGTCAAAATTAACTGCATAACTGTATAGATACATAAATGGAAAAAAAGTATAACAATATAGATAAATGCATACACGTACAAATTAATGCATAGATAAATAAATATAAATCTAAGCCCCAGTTACTAATTACTGACCCAATTTTCTGCAAGCAGAACTAATTAGAAAAGCAGCCACTTACATCACCTATGGGAATTTCAGGACAAATCACAAAGGAGGAGATCATCAATCTCCAACATTTAAAAGAAATAAGAAAGAGCCTCCTCATTTAATTGAAGGATCAAGCCACTAAATGTCTGCATGTCTCTGTAAACAACACAGCACCAGATCACTGCTCCAGCTTTAACACCAGTTTATGTTGAACATGTAATATGTGTAAGTGAAAGGCACATTAACTAACTAAAAGGTGCAGGTGTGCTCAGGGATTTTAACTAAATGAACATTACACTTTCTCTAAGCTCCTTAGAGCAAGATTTGAAGATGTGAATCAAAAGTAAAGCTGATAATAAGAAGAGTTGAGCTGACAAATTGAAGGCATTACAAATTAAACATTAAGCCTTTTACTTAAAATCATCTTGCAAAAAAAATAAAAAATAAATAAATAAATAAATGATAAATGCCCCAAATTGTAATTAAGCATTATTTGTATGATACATCTCCAATACTTCAATTCGATACAATACTTTGGCAGTAATTACAAAGGGTCAGTTTCATATTGAATATGGAGGTCATGATGTGGGAGCGACTGTGTATGTTTGTGTGTGTGTGTGTGTGTGTATGTGTGCGTGTGTGTCAGGGTCAGGTTGGAGATGGAATGAGGGCCAACAAACAGAATTGACAAAGGTTGTGATTATGTTGATGATTGCAGTCTGCTGAATGAACATTTCTAGAGTAAATTCATTCATTATGATAATCAGCCTTTCACAAGCCTCATCACAGAGACTGATTTCAATCAGACCTGCTTTAACCTGCAAAGTACCACCCACTCCAACACTGTGACCACTGCATGTACACACACACACACACACACACACATATATACATCATATATATCTCAAACTAGGAATATAAAGACTTAAATTATTTAAAATATTTAAAATACTTATAATTAGTTTAATGTTTAAATTTCCATCCAAAATTTTGTGACTACTAATTGAAGATTTTTTTCTACATTACAAATCATATAAGCATTCTTCTTATTATTCAAAATATTGTTAGCAGAACTGAGTGAATTTAATAGAATAAGAATTGTAATATGTTTTACTTCATCAAAAATTACACTGAGCATAACTGAATTCTAAATTGTAATAAACATAATTTTATTTTCATTAACAATCATACTAGTATAACAATGAAAAAAATTCAATTTATTAATAAATAAAATATTTTTTTCTTCATTACATCATATTATGAGAATAACTATTTGAGCCAACTGAAAACTGAATGTTAATTTTTCAGTGAAATATTTTTAAGATTTTGAAATATTTCAAATGTCAGGTCCTTTAAGAAACCCTAATAGCTGACCCCCCCCCCCCCCCCCATTTAAACCATAACTTGCTTATTTTATATTGTCAGAAAAGTTTTCAAATGCATCGTGCAAATTCACCCAGCAACAGCAAATATTCCTGCAGCTGCACTCTCACAGCAGCATCATCATCATCATCATACGATGCTTCAGTATGGATTCCTGCATCACTGCTCTGTCCTCAACTTTAGCTACTTCCCTAATCTTTTAAAATAGCTTGGATCGATTGAGCCTCAGGTTTCTGTCTGCAGCTCCTCACCTTCAGTCCTCATCATGACTGACCTTGTGCTCAGGATCAAACACAGACTGACTGATATACATACACACACACACGCACACACACACACACACACACACATAATTACACATTCAGGACAAGGAACACAGGACTCCTCATATTATAGAATCAGTGGGAATGATGTCCATGTTTAATTGATCTAGATTGTGTTTACTCACTATGTTGTCTAAGAAATGCATAAGAGTGGAAATTTCTCTGGCGTAAAAAGCACTTTCAACAAATAGGACACATTTCAATCTCTGTATACTTAAAAGCATTAGAGGCACAAATTAATCCTATCAGATTTGTTAGAAATCACTCTGAAGACACTTGACCTTCTTGACTGTAATCAGCATTGTGTCTACGGAGCGAGATTAGTCTCAATAATAATTCACGCGAAAGACACAATGCTCACAAGTAAGATCGTCATTTGCTAACGCGACCAGTGTAAGCCAGCGGCTGCTGTTATGATTTAATATTGATTGATTCTTATGTTTATTTAATAAAGAGTCATTCATGTGGATCGCATGCCACATTAAGATATTCATTTTACAACTCATTGTAAAGCATAAATAAATTGTAAATAAAATATAGTTTTTGGATATTTTTCATGCAGTCTCTTGTGTTTTTGTTTACTGAGAGTATGAAAGGGCTGTCACAGCCGTCCTGTGATGGCACGCGTTTAGCTGATGGAAATGTATGTAATAACATGCACGCATTAGAGACCATGTACATACTAATTATTTCAGAACTGCGAGGTTGATGGTGTACAATTTGCCGAGCGCAAACTGTGATTTTGGAACTGTAACTCTTTTAAGACAGTCACACTGCAACCCATTCATTTTTACAGTTTTAACAGATTTTTGAAGTCATGCATTATTACTACATTCATTTTAGAATAGTAAAACAATACACCTTAACTAGGTTAGTAAACTGAAACTGAAACTCCATACGCGTCCCACATTTTGCATTCAACCCTATTAACAGACAATGTAGATTAGAAGTCGATATAAAAAAAAGTAACTGCGACTAATTTCTGTATTGTGACGCATGTTTGAATAAAACTGCTTATCAAACAACAAACAGCAGGGCATGGCTTCATCTTATCCATCAGTTATTGATTAGATTGCGTAATGTGAGTGCTGCACACCAGAATAGAGGCAGATCTGAATGCAAGGTCATATATATATATATTAGTTTTATTACGCTGGGATATACCGGTCATAACACAGTAAGAGTTGTATTTTTTTTAAAATAAAGATTAATAACTTCTGTAGCAAATGTAGCTATTGCTCATTGTAAATATTAATGGTTAACTACTAACCAACCATTAATAGTCAACCATTAATATTCACATTGAACAATAGCTACATTTGCTACAGAAGTTATTAATCTTTGTTTAGTTTTTTTTTTTTTTTCATTTCAGAAATGATAAATACAACTCTCAGTTCCTGTTAATTAAATAACACAGTTGCAACTTTCGATTTTAGCAACATGTTATATATTGGAATATCTAAGATTAATTAATGTTCAGAAGAATTTACCATTGGCAGTTTATATAAACTAATGAATTAACTAATGTTAACTAATGAAGCCATAATTGACACACAATAAATAATCAAAACACTTTCAAACAATATCTAGGGCATGTTGTAGTCCAGGTTAAAATGTAAAAAAGTTTGAAAATAAAGAGCCTACTAATTCTAAAAAGTAAAAGTATTTTGCTCTGTTATGAACAACACAGCAAATCCACAAATCTTATGGCTATTTAAATATGAAGTAGAGCAGTTGCTGTATTTATGGGGTTTCCAGGGTAATGGCTGCATTTTCTACAGTGTAGCACCATCTGTTGTCAGAGAGTGAATAAGCTTTCATTCAGCGCATCTCTAACATGTTCCTCCATGTGCTTCTCATGCATGCTTGTCTACATCAGAGCATATGCTCTTTCAAGCAGCATGCAGCGGTGTTGTGCATTTTGAACAGCTGATGTGAAAAGTATTCTTAAAATGCGTTCCAAATTCCAAATAATTTGTGATATATTTTTATTCATGGTATTTAGTAGTGCCCACAATAATAATCTCATGTTATACATTACCGTGATATTGCATTACTGAATACCAGCACATGATGGAAACACACACTTTGTACCCTATTCTTGGAAATCTTTCTTTTTTTTTCATGGATTGAAGTAATATATGTTTATTTAAGACAGAGATTGATATGCATATCTACTTCACATTTAAATGTACTATTTAGAAACTCTTTTAATGCTGATGAGCACTGATATCAGCAAATTATCTGGAGGCATGGTAATCAAGCCCTCAGACAACAGAGGGTCCCTGTGTGGTAACAGGGTCAAGCTTTCACTGGTGTCAGATGGACAGGATGTTATTTTTAGCATTCATGGGGTGATAGCATCAATACCACTTAGTCCCTGATGTGTGGTGTTACAGATGCAAAAATCACCCAAAGCTTTAAACCCAATCATGTTTCTATGCTAAACTGAAATAACCTTAACCCCTTTTTTTTTCCGTTAACCCAAATTCTTAGAAACCACATTATTATAAACCATACGCTCTGTGTAGAACAGCTGTGTCTAGTAAATTCTAATGTGATTTGGTGTTCCCCAAGAATTTATGCTCAGACCGTTCGAACTCTTCAATAAATAATATCAAATAATTTGTTCCTTTAATAAAGCAAGTAAGTTAATAAATAATTATATTTTGACACACACACACACACACACACATATATATATACATATATATATATATATATATATATATATATATATATATATATATATATATATATATATATATATATATATTATACATAAAACTTTATTTTATTATAATTTTTTGACACATAATGTAACACGTTTTGTTTAATTTTTACATTCCATTGCATTCTGCCACTGCATACAGTTCACAGGTTTTACAAGTATATCTATATAATCTATAATATATATAAAAACAAATGCATGGATAAATCATTCACAGTAAGACCAGCAAAATGCATTAAGATTTTTTTTTTTACTACTTTAAAAAAGTAATATTCCTCAAAACTGTGACAATCAAGGAGACATTTAAATCTGTTACTCAATTAATTGCAAAAAAAAGGCCAAAGATCCAAAAAATAAATACTTAAATTTCACATCACCTTAAATTAATGTAATCAGTTTATGCCTCACAGCATGAAATATTACTAAACCTGATCAAATAAAATTACACAAGATGTAAAAATATCCACAATGAATGGACATTGTAAAAAGTAATTTATTTTCTGAGAAAAACGTAGTATATTAATGATTATAATAATAATAAATAATAATACTAAAAAGAAAGTAAACCATTGCCATTTCTGGTATAAAAGCCTGGACTGCTGGTTAATGTGGTACTAAAGCACAACCTTAAAATCTGTAGATAAATGGAGTCTAAGGCTAATCTGCCCTCCCACATGGACCCAGATGTCACAAGCTCTCTCGCAAATATGAGAAGAGGCAGATCAAAGCTAGTTAATAAGGAGATTAGAGAGATTAAAAAATGATCACAAAATCCGCAGCAAACACATCACACCTTCACTTGCAGCCGAGCCGGAGGAGCTTTACATTACAGACTGTCACAGTTTTCACTCTGTTCAACACTGTTAATCTTGCAGATGGAAGAGCCTGACAATAACAATGTCAAGGTCATGGATTCTGTACATATGTACTGTACATGTCTCAGTCACCAAATGAGAAGCGTTTTATAATTTGAATTATTTACTCAGCCTCATGTAGTTCCGTTCTCATGTCACTTTCACTATCCCACTTAATAAAAAATAAAGATGTTCAGCATAAAACCTAGCTGCTCTTTTGGATATAATAAATGATTTAAGATGGCAAGCTATTAAAAGTAACTACAAGGAGTCCATATGACTTCTTTCAAGTCTCCTAAGGCAATTAACACTTCAGTGTGAAGAACAGCTAAAATGTGTGTTTACGAGTGGAAAGCGTAAAAATCAAAGGGCGTATATGTGAGGATTATTGGATAGAGATGATTTCTCCGCTGTTTGAGCATCAGGAAGGGAAATGAAGAAAAAAACCTCTTATTCACCATCTCTGCAGCTAGACGACAAAAATATGCAAAAATTAATACAAGTTTATATAACAGGCATTCAGAAAAGTGTGAGATACACAAGCGCTCTTCGAAAATCCTCTTCTAAATCTAGAAAGCCTTTTAAAGATTACAAGCCTTGCTCAAATAGCATGCAGAAAAAAAAATCATGAATAAATAATGTTGGCGTATAATATTATCTCATATGTAACATTCTTATATTTTATATTTCAGAACTGAAAATTATCAGCAAAACATGTCCTGTCAAAACATGATTATTTATATTTTATATTCATATTTTATATTTCTGGGGCATTTGGGCAGCATACAAACATCTCTTCTGTAAGACAGATCCCTTGTGTTTTAGTGCTATATAAAGCCAAGCACACTGAAGTTTGCTGCCCGAAGGCATTTCACAGAAATAAGGGCGCATTTTTAAGACAATGTCAGGATAAAAATAGTACAACTTCTGACATGCACTGAAGCAGATCAATGACAGTTTTAATATAATGGACTAGCTAGATGATTCTGGCAGTGTCTGTCTTTGGGAAGATAATATGTATGGTCTGTTTTGATATGCTGACTAAAGCCAAGTAAAGTAATAACCATAATTACACCATAGACTTCACTGACATCTTATGTTTACCAAGCATTGATAAAGTAATAGTCCAAAAATGGCAATTATTAATAATAACCGAAAAAAATACTACTTTTTAATTACCTTTAGTACTACTGTGGGTAATAACTACTGGAATGGGAAACTCTATTAAGATGTTTTATGCATAAAGGAAAATTCCCTAATGTGGTTTGATTTCAATAAGTAGTATCATGAATAAAACATTTTATAATTTACTTTAGTAAAATTAACATACAGTAGAAAAAAATATTATACTATTCGGAGTTTCTTGATTGTGTAAGCAAAATGCTGTTTTGTTAGCCTTGTGAAAGCATGTTAACAACAAAATCGTTTTAAGATCAAATTCATCTTCATCATTTCAGAAATCCATTACTTCCTACTGACATGGAAGTGAACGAATGATCTGGAATCGTCTTAGCATTCTCCACTCCTAGGCTATATTTTATTTATGCACTCGATATAAATCCAGATTTACAAGGCAGCTTTTCGAGCTCATACCTCCAAAACTAATTTCCATCTCTTGTCACAAGGTAAGACTAAATCCTTTGGGATAATAGGAGCGTCAGTAGCAAATCTCCTGGAAAGGTCCTTTACCTGAACCAGTACAGAGCAGAAGACTTTCCAAATACTCTGCCTGCATTCTCATTTCACCACAGAGCACCCTTACAAAACACACGGTAAACCAGCTCTCGATTTCGCAACCCTGAGATGAACCGACTGTGTTCTGCAGATGATACATGCAGCCAAAAAGGACACTGTTGTCTCGCTGTAAAAATGCATTATAATTTTTTTTAAACTGCATAATATCTCAACATTGTTAAACAAGGTACATTTTATGAAATTGATCATAAAGCACTGGAAATATACAGTATCTGTATATATATATATATATATATATATATATATATATATATATATATATATATATATATATATATAAAATTATGTTAATATATGCATGGATTATAGCTGTATTTAGTAGATTACAGCTGTATGTTAATATATTTACATTTTTCCATGATGCAATAATGCAGTTGAGATCTGCTATATTGTATATATATATATATATATATATATATATATATATATATATATATATATATATATATAACTACAACAATTAAAAATATATTTTCTTCTAAGCACACAACTCTTTGTAGCCCATTAGCCAACTATCTTACACGTTTTTCTGAAGTAAACTGTATCTTGATTTAAATGTGCTTAGATATTTTACAGTTCATAATCCACATCTGTGCAACATTTACAGGTTTGAACTCCAAGTGACAGTAGAGAAGGCGGGTCCTTTCTACTTTCATGTCCTCATCCTGTTTCTTAAAATATTAATACAGTTGATGCTTAAACTAACAGTGTTACAAAATTGAATTGAATTTAATTGACTGAAAGAGCATCATTAGCAATGAAAATTTTTATTATGATTTGCAATTTTTGAGGAACCATCATTCCTGTTTGCTTAAATACCAGAAACTGGTACAATATCAACATTTTAAACTGTGGTTATAAATAGTTCACATAACTTCCAGTCTACCACTAAACATTGGCTTCCAATCTTCATTTTAAATGTTACAATTAGTTTTTAGTTTCTTGCTAATGCTTAGAAATATTATAGAAATACTTAATTGAACTACATCACAAGTATATTAATTTTCAAAACTTAAAGAGACAAAAGACACCAAGCTGAAGTTAAAGACCACAGAAAGAGGGGGCATCTCTGGGACTAGAGTCACCTGGCTGGAGGCTGCCTTTGAGTCATGTTTCACCATCATTAAAACACTGCAGCACCAGTGTGCTTTTCCTTCCCTTTTGTTAAGCTGTTTTCCACAAACGCTTCACCTCACTTCATATCACCATAGAGACCTGTCTGGTGTCAAAGCAATTAGCGTTGAAGAAAGACAGCGGTGGCCATCCTTGACACATCAGCCTAAGCTAATGGCGCAGTGAGATACATCTGTTCTATTGAACTTATTAAATCTCTAATATTATGTTTTTTGACATCAGTACACAGAGATCCCTACCTCCAGATTAACCTTGCATGACTCCTGCCCACTTAAGTCACCATATCTGAAACACAACAGCAGATCCTGATATTTATAGATGTTTTCTAGCTTTCAACAGGACACAATTTGTTCAGCTTAACCCAGCAGGGCTTCGGCAACACTTGACATTGTTTATTCCCTTGTGAAGAGAATGATGCAATGAACATGACTCCACAATCCCCTACTGCTGCAATACGGCCTCATTTGAGATCCAGCGCCGCAAGACTCCTCCCGGCCAAGACTCCTTAATCAGTGTAGGAACTCTCTGGCCCAAAATCTCAAAGAAAATGGTGGAGGGATAGAAGACTTAACTAGCTTTTACATTTGACGTTGGTGATTGTGAATGTGACTTATAGCTAAACTTTTACAGTATGAGGCACATGATGCTGCTATCAAGTTGTTTAAAAAGGGAGCCATGCCAAGAACAGACAGTCTCAACAGAACTGAACCCATTTCTACCCCTAATATAGGTGTGTGTATTGCAGGAGCTAGACAACATATGATGATGTTTAACTATACAGCAGTGGTAAACCATTTCTTAGGGTAATATTTTCACCCTTACCCTATAGAATTGGGATTAGGCAATAGTTTTGAAAACAGTACCTTGCACTATATAACAGGGACATGCATAATACTGCTCTGCTTTAAGATCTTGAGCTGCTAACACAAAGGTTGCAGGTTTCAAGATTTAAAATAGTTGACTAAACATTACAGTCCTGTGGGAGTAGTGAACTGCTGCTGAGGCCATGTGATGTACCAGCAGGATCTGCAAGGATGTGATTGGAATGACTGCAGCATTTATCCTGAAGGCAGTTTGCTGAATCGCTGGATGTTTTGAGTTAAATGTGCAAAAAATTGTGCAGACTGTTCAAATGTATCTCATTAGATACGTCCTAATCAATCCGCAAGCAAAAACTTGTTCTTATACCTGGGAGGCTCCGTTCCAAATCAAATAAATTTCATTTTTTCATTTTTTTTTTTCCTGAAGAAAGATAGACATGCATAATGAAGAAAGCAATAATATTAAATGTCATGGATGACAATTAACTGGATAAAACACAAATTAAAAAAATTACAATCTTTGCTTTTGACATCTTATTTTGTTTAAGTCCCTGTATGGTTCGGTTCCAGAGATACCGGGATTTCAATATGACTCCAGGAGCAAACTATTAAAACATATGATACTTCTTTAATTTTAAAGAGGAATGTCAGAAGAACAAAAAGTTGAAACTAGAGATATATCTTGTTTTCTTCTGTCAATACTATTGCACTGAACATACATCTGAGTGCCATAAATGTATATATTTTTTTTTTTCAAAATTTGTGTGCCTATAGCTCAAGAAAAATAGTAAAGTTATTACAATGTGATTTTAGACTCTTGTTTTTAATAAACTTTTCATTCATAATCTTCATTTTCAAGGGCCTACATTGTTCAGTCCCATAGATATGGAGACCTCAATAAGGCTCCATTTTTAAGTTGTTGAATATTAGCCATTTTTGGTAGTTGAAAACCAAAACCCTTTATTCACAGTCATGCATTAACGTGCATCTACGTGAATCCCCAAGAGAGGCTCAAAATCACTTTCCAGAACATTCTCCATCACTGTTCCTGGCTGGTGGAATGATCTTCCCACCCCTATCTGTAAATACTGGATCCCTGGCAATTTTTCAAGCGAAAGCTGACAACTCATCTCTTTTCAACACTACTTGACTTCATCCTAAATTTAAAAAATACAATTAAATAAAATAAAATAATATATATATATATATATATATATATATATATATATATATATATATATATATATATATATATATATATATATATTTTATTATATTTACTTTTCTTTCTAGTTTGTACTTATTTGAATGATGCCTAAAACTTGGTATTATGAGCACTTCCTGTGTCTGTTGGCCTCTTTAAAAAGAATCACTTTATGTATTTCCCATTTGTAAAACTAATTGGATAAAAACATCTGCAAAATGATTAAATGTAAATGTAAAGACAACATCAACCTGTTGCTTGGCAACATTTGAGGGCTGCTTTAGGTACAATATTGTGTGTTTAGAATATACATGACTCTTCATCATCCTCATGAACTCATAATGAGGAACTCTCCATTCAATCCTGGCCTGACCTCCTCCAAACCCCACTGTCCAGCAAAATAACCTGTCAGTCACTGTCCTCTTCTGTTGATCTCCTGCTTATCATACCTTGTGGTTTGAATAAAGACTGATTACTTGCTTTCTATAACAAAAGTATTACTGGTGATTGTTTAAGTCTGTACTTAATAGCATGAGGGAAAGTCATACAGTAGCACCAACAAACATATGCAGGACAGAATAGTATAGCCCTATCTGGTGCTCTGCTTTGTGACGTGTTGTTAACAAATGCTACATACCAAAGACTATTATACTATGTGCTAATCTGATACCATTGGCCTTTCCCAAACAATGCACTTGATGTGGACTTATGTTGCCTTAGACTTCATGGACGTGTATGAGTGAAGACCACATCAAGTGCATCATTTAGGACAAGGGTGTCAAACTCAGTTCCTGGAGGGCCACAGTACTACACAGTTTAGATACAACCTTAATTAAACACACCTGATCCAGCTAATCTAATCATGTAGGCTTATTAGAAAACTACATGATATGTGTGCTGGAGCAGGGTTAGAACTAAACTCTGCATGGCTACGGCCCTTCAGGAACTGAGTTTGACACCCCTGATTTAGGATGATCCCTTGGTATGAGGTTAATATAGGAAGGGGTTACAACCCTAATCAAATGCACCTGAAGGTTATTAAGTCCTTCAGGAACACTTGATAATTGCTAGCAGGTGTGTTGAAGCAGGACTGGAAATGAAATCTTCAGAATTCACGGTCTGAAGCTGTGTTTCCCAATGCTGTCCCTGGAGGCACCTAACAGCACCCATTCTGAACACTGTCTCCTTTAACTGACCCATCCATTGGTCTTTAAAGGGTTAGTTCAACCAAAAATGAAAATTATGTTATTAATTACTCACCATCATGATATTTCAAAGCCGTAAGACCTTTGTTTAATCTTCGGAAAACAAAAATGAAGATATTTATGATGAAATCCGAGAGCTCTCTGTCCCTCCATAGGCAGCAATGATATTACCATGATCAAGGCACAGAAACATAATAAGGACATTGGTAAAATAGTTCAGGTGACATCAGTGGTTCAACCGTACGAAGGTATCAAAATAAATTTTTGCACAAAGAAAACAATATACAGAATTGCTAAATAAATTATGTTTTTATTGTTTTCTTTGCGCACAAAAAGTATTTTGATAGCTTTGAACGGTTGATAATATATATACGGTCATATTATGAATCCAATTTTATTAACCAGTGTCTTTGCTGCTGACCTTCGATGATCCAATTCAGCCATACTAAGCAAAACTGATACATTTGTGTTTTATTTTTTGGTGTTGAACTTTATTCCCCTGAGTCATATTGTACATGCGATCTGTTTGATCCGTGTCCTCTACTGAACAGACATGAAAGTACATTTCCTTCAGCCTGAGGCGTATTCATTTCTTTGGTGTGAAAGGTGTTTTACATTTGCAAATGAAAAACTTTTTAAAATTATAAACAAACAACCAAGCCCTGCCCAGATGTAAAAAGTAATATAACAATAATGCAGTTAGTTACTTTATTAGGAGAAACACAATAATGCATTACTTTTAAAGTAACTTTCCGCAACACTGGTCCCAATACTAGCCAAAGACCAAGTGTGACCCTGGAGTACAAAAGCAGTCATGAGCAGCACATGTGTTGTTGTAATAATAGCCAACAATACAGTACAAGGTTCCAAATTATCATTTTTTCTTTTTTTTTTGCCAAAAATCATCAGGATATTAAGGAAAGTTTAATATAAGGAAATTTTGTAATTTTCCTACCATAAATATATCAATATATATATATATATGTGTGTTTTTTATTAATAATATATGCATTTCTAAGAACTTCAGTTGGACAACTTGAAGGCAATTTTCTCAATATAGAAATTTCTAACTCTGACCCTAACCCTAACCCATTTTTTTCACCCTCAGATTCCAGATTTTCAAATAGTTGTATCTCAGCCAATTATTGTTCTATCCTAACAAACCATACATCAATGGAAAGCTGATTTATTATATTTATTTATGATTTATTTATTCAGTTTTTTAAACAATGACCCTTATGACTGGTTTTGTTGTCCAAATTACTTCTCAACCAGTCCCAAACTCAAATGGGGGGCTGCTGACACCACTACGTCTGGACAGTAAGAAGAAGGAACTCACCTTTGGCGGGGCCTCCACTTCCACCACCTGGTTTCTGTGAATGATGCCCTTGATAAAAGTCTCTACATTCCCATTGAACTTCATGAAGACCACATATGTGGCGTAGGTCATCAGCAGACTGATACTCTCCCAGTACATGATGTAGTTATCCAAGAAGAAAACGATGAGCATGATGAGGCCGACGATGTAGAAGAAGACGTCCCTGAACAGAGGCCACCACGTCAAGTTCAGGATCTCTCTGGAGAAGACGGCACACATTCCGATGACGAACAAGATGTTGAACACAGCAGACCCGACGATGGTCCCGATGCCCACGTTACTGTGGGAAATGAATACACCGATGACAGAGGTGAAGAGCTCAGGAGCCGATCCCCCGGCCGCCATAAAGGTGGCTCCTGCCACGTCATCGGAGATCTTGAGTTTCTCTGTGATGACTGTGAGCGCGGGGACAAAAAATTCATCGCAAACAATAGCGAGAGCAATGAACATGTAGATCATGCCAAACATGTGTAAGACGACAGCACCGTGCCGACGGTCCTCCAGGCTGAACAGGTCCGTCGGATAGTCCCCCTGACTCTCGTTTGACACCGCGGACGAGCGCATGGCTATGGGTGTGTCCTCCGAGAGGTTACTGTGGTAACTCAGGTGTGTGGAGAGCAGTGTCCTGTGTGGGGCGTGGCTCTGTAGCCCCTCCCACTGAGCAGTAGACCTCCATGAGAAGGCCACTGCACTTATTGCTATGAGACTAATGAGAAGGCCAAACACCCGCACAGGCCTGAGTTTCTTCCAGGAGTGCTGGCGGACGCAGACAATCAGATGGCTCTGGATGTCAGAGGCCATGGCTGTTTCTCTGCTTCAGTGCTCTCTCCCTTTATGCTACAGACGAGCTTAGCACATGCTGAGAATGCTACTTGTACAGTAAATCCAGACGTCCTTCAGCACACCAGAGGCTTCCTCATATTAGCCTGAGAAAAATAATCAGAGAGAGAGAAAGAGAGAGAGAGAGAGAGAGGGCAGGGTCTGTGCGTGTGACTCCGTGAGCATCTGCGATCGCTGACTTGTTCTTGCTCTCAGCTGCGTCTGCATTTTCAAGGTCACAGTGAAACAGCACAATGTCAGAAGCATGTCTGCATCCCTCTCGCGCTCCACGCAGCACATTTCACAGCATGAACCTTATATAACCACAAATAAGAGCTCAAAATCATTCCCATTCTGACAAAAACAGATCTCTTTTCATTTTGTCTCATTACTGTCTTATAAAAATGAAGAATGGAACTTTCATAGTCTACTTATAGAAGTCGTCTTTCCTCACTAGACCAACAGAACTGCCTCCTTGATGAGCACGCTATTAAAATACCAGAACTAACGAATGAATGGCAGTTTTGTAGTGTGATGCACATGTATGCATGCATGCTATAGTCTGTTAGTATATTAAAGTAATTCACATCATATATTGTATTGAGGCATTTATGCTTAAGGCTGATCAAATGAAATAAATGTCCAGCAACAATGTAGGATCTGCAGTACAGAAACTAGATGTTCTGGATCATTTGGTAAGATATTAGTTCTTCTCTTGGTCTTTGTATTCATTTATTTGTTGTTTTTTGTATTTATTTATAGTTTCTTATAATTGCACTGATGCATATATAGTGGTTAAATATGAGTTGGTTTAATTATTTTTTTGGGGAATTTCTGATATTTTGATTTGCTGGTTGCTTGTTTCTCTCTCCCTCTCTTGCAGTGATTTGTCATTTCATGTAGTGGACACCATCAGTCAATTTCTCCATGCATAGCAATGTCACTTCCAATCATGCTGCCATTTATCATGTTTCTTTAAAGGGGGTATGGCTGTCATACCTGAATAATCACCGTCTGTCTGACATGCAACAGACCTGTCATTCTCATGACCTCTGAGCTCTGGGACCAAATAATATGGACATAAATCTCCAAATATAAAATCACGATGAACTGTCTCGATAGTTATATGAAGGTGAGTTCTGATCTAATGCGCCGTTATCTGTTTATACTCATACAAACACTAATGATGCATCACGTACAATGTAACAATTCCGAACTGTTTACTAAAATCAAATAAACACACTGATAAATAAAGTCACGGATCGAATGAATGAAAAGGGCACTTACATTCACAGGTGACGGATGAACGTGGCGCGTGCAGCAGGTTGACAGTCCGCGTGCGTCCTCTCTCGTGCCCTCCAGTTATTCCTCTCCGACTCTGATGATGATGATGGTGATGACGATGTTATTCAGGGGCGGAGCTCCGAGCGCGCATCTCTGTGTCAGGTTTCATGGTTTTATACGCAGACATCACCTATGGCGAGGAGCAACGATCAGACTGACCACAGCCCCGCTCTGTGTGTGTGTGTGTGTGTGTGTGTGTGTGTTCGCGCAGGTGTCGTCGTGGTGCTCAGTGACGTCACGATGGCCGAGTGGAAGCGTTGCCGTGGTTACAGTAGCAGCGTTCTCCGACTCTCGCATCATCACGAGTTTAGACCGACAGAAACATCAACGAAACATCACTGTGCTCACAGATGAACATGAAAATAGCAGAAATGTTTAATATTTAAAATACATTTAGACCTTAAATGAATATATATATATATATATATATATATATATATATATATATATATATTATATTTAAATAAATTACAATAACTAGTCTTGACAATGTACTTTTTCAACAAATTATTTAAAATAGTGATTATTTTTACTGTTAGTCATATAGTATAGATCAGTGGTTTTCAACCTGTGATGGTGTTGCAGGTGGACCGCCAATTACTATTAAAAAAAATAACTATGCTTACACTATTCGAGCTCGCTGATTGGTTTAAGAATAAACCGCCAATTTATCTTAGATATTTTTTGCTGCATATGCTACAGAACAAACTTGCAAATGTCTGTCAACGTGTTTCCTCCTGACTCCTTGCTCCGGTGATGATCTACCCGCTGCCGAGCTCTGGCTGGATCTGGTTTTCCCATTTTGCTGAACGGTGCCAGCCCGAGTTATTTTCTGTCCATTGCCATTTCATTCAATAAAGACAGTTAACAATCTAGCTTCTGGGTATAAGTTATTAACCCAACAGTAGCAGGGTCAGTTAATGTATGTGTTTGGTTGTGTGGGCCACGAGTTGAAAAAGTTTGGGAACCATTGGAATAGATATTGATAAAAAATCCCCATAATATTAATGAGAATGTATTCATGTGTGCGTAGCTACATTTATTCAGCCGGAGAGGAAGGACAGTGAGCTGACATTGATCATGTGTTGATGCCCTAAATCTGTCATATTTGTCTCAGATTGAGACTCAGTTTTTACACTTCTAAAGTAATGCTGTGTTTACTGATGACAGGAGTGTGAAAGTGTTGCTTGTGCTATTGTTTGGGAATGTTTAATCGACTAATCATGTTTTGTTTGGTTTTTCTGTACTGTGCAGATCTATACAGTGCATTTTTGCTGAATCTATTACAATTTTCCACTCAGAATCCAGAACACTCTCGCCCTCATTAACACACACACACAAACACACACACTTCTGCTGTCTCATTGAAAGTCAATGGTTGATGGACACAATTCAGAGTGAGTCATGATTTACAGTCTGCTTGTGTTAGCTCATCTCTCTCTCTCTGTTTATAATGATGACAGAGTCTGTCCTCATGATTGCTCGCTGATTTTGAAGGTGGAACATAGAGTAGTTTATGTTTATTATTATTATTATTATTATTATTATTATTATTATTATTATTATTATTTAATACAAATAATGCATTAATATAAATGATTTTTAACACCAACAGATTCACAAGATAGTATGTTTAGCCAGCCAATAAAAAAATCATATAAAGAAAAAAATACAGCATCTAAGTACTACCAAAAATGTGGAGCCCAACAAATAATAATAAAACAAATAAACAAATAATTTGTTCAAAATCAACAAAGCATCAACGACTCTTACTGTATCTTCAAACACCCATAGTTCATGACTGATATAAGCACTTATTTATCATGAAAAATAATGATCTACTTATATACTGTAAAACATATATTATATTCTGTAATATATATACAAACACACATATGATATAAGATATTTGTTTTCCTACTTTCACGTTTAATATCTCATGTGTAATTCAGAGCTTGTCATCTCTGTCATTAAAATGGCTTGTGAAACTGACAAGAATTTCTGAGTGAACATTTTCTTTTTTCAGTGGATATCTACAATTTATGACCATAAAATGATCTGAAAATCTAGCTTGTGTTCTGTAGACAGTCCACCATAGAAGCTGCTCGAGGTTGCCACCTTGGGGCAGAAGTGTGTCAGAAACTCCTGGAGTCCTGGGCTCTTTCATAAAGAGACAGTTTGGCCACAAAATACTAGGATTTATCCAAATAAGCATATTTTGGACAGATCTAAGATGAATATTTCATACCCATAAAATTATGGACTGAAAAATGAATCAATTATACATATGTATATTATCATGTTCATCACTGCAGCCCACAGATCAGTTCCTCCTCACTCTTAACCTCAACATGTTTCCTGACACAACACATACCCCTCCACGTCATCTTTCGACAAAACCTACACTCACTCTCACCCTCCTGGCTATCTGTGTGGAAGCATGTTCCCAACACTTTGAGAAAAATATAATTCTGAAAGTCATAATAATAAGAAACTTTCTCATAATTATGAGTTAATATAATATAGTATAATATTCAGGGGAGAAATGTCTTACATAACCTTCTAATAATAATGAGAAAATGAGAATTTTCTTAAAATAATGACTTATTTCTCACAATGAGAAACATTCTAAATTTAAATAACAAGTACTTTTTTTCTCGAAATAATGATTAAAAGGGTTAGATCAAACAAAAATCTAAATTCCCTCCATTGAAGCTGTGTGTACGGTCTACTGTCCATGTCCAGAAAGGTAAGAAAAACATCATCAAAGTAGTCCATGTGACATCAGAGGGACCGTTGGAATATTTTGAAACATCAAAAATACATTTTGGTCCAAAAATAGCAAAAACTATGACTTAATTCAGCATTGTCTTCTCTTCCGTGTCTGTTGTGAGAGAGTTCAAAACACAACAGTTTAGTTATATCCGGTTCGCGAACGAATCATTCGATGTAACCAGATCTTCATTGTTCACAGTGTAGATTATACGACCTGCACTGTAAGACCGAACAGTAAAGGTTTGATAAATAAAATGTGTTGTAATAACTTAAAAATTTAAAAAAGTTCATTAGTCTCAAATTTTCTGTGTCATGTGTACATTTTTTTATTTTTAAGTTTACAGTGCTCAAACGCTTTAATTGATTTTTGTCATAGCACTATCCCGCCTGACGTCACATCCATGTGCATTCAACGCACATGCTCATCTGGGCCTGGGAGAGAGTTCGCCATTTTGGTCTGCTTGCTCGGGTGCGTTTTTTTTTTTGGTCGAGAAAAGTTGAGAAAATATAGCGAAACAGGTTTCACAGTGGCATTATTCTGTGAATACACGCGCTGTAGCATGCAGCAATTTTACGAAGATCATCGGACAAAGTTTTATTCCGTTTTGACCACGCTGTCTGCTGTTATATCGATTTTGGTTTTGGGAGCATTAATCTGGTAAGTAATCTATTAACACTATATTTGACTGTCGTTTTACAATTATCTGCACACTTGGTGTCTTGAAAGTAGATTTATTTTATGCCTTTACAATTATATATGATGTCCATCGCAAACTAGCAAACCGGTAATCATTGAATTCGGGCATGAAATTAACATGACATAATCCTTGTTAAACATAGTCACAGTTGGGGTTCGCGTTTCGCGGTAAAATAAATAAAAAATCATTAATAATTGTGGTGACGACCAACAAACGTGATGTGCTAGAGCAGGGGTTTTCCTACTTAGAAAAATTGGGTGGTCACAGTTGTCCCTATATTTTTTTGGTAAATATAGATATTTTGGAACGAATTCGTTGGCTTGGTGTGTTTACCAGAGTGTCAATGTTAAAGCACAGATTAAAACAAGCTACCTTAATTACGTTTTTTTACTTTAACAAGTTATATGCATGTTTAATTTTTTTTTACAGAGTTTGTTACTTTAACTTGTATTGTACCACAGTGATAAATGCATTACACTGTGTTAGTTTACCAATGTCCATGCAGAAGTGCGTGTTATTAAGATTATCTATTACACATTTCTATGCTGGTATTTAGCTTTTAACACTTTAGAAAGCAGACTGTATACTGATAAGTGTTTTTTGTGAACATTGCAACCTAACTAACTTTTGAATCTTCATTTTTTTAGGTTAAAACTGAAGCAGCTGGCCAGCATACAGCGTTTTCAGTACGGTATGTTGAAAAACTATTAACAACAATGGAAACATTGCAATATAGTGACTAAAATGTGAATGCGGACAGTGTACATAGAACCATTTAAGCAAAAATCCAATGGCTTGGACGTGCAAACTTTGTGCTGCTGCCTTTGATAAAAGGACATATGTACTGGAACATTATCGTTTACATCATAGCAGTGTTTCCTCAGTCAGTCCATTACCATGTGTCCATGATGACTGTGTTAGCACATTTCAGACTGTAAATGCATTAAAAATACACTTATCACAAATACATACTCAGATGGAGCATGATGTCAATCCAATGGAAAGGGTTTCATTCATCTGTCCTAAATGTGGTTTCAAGCAGCCATTTAATGGGAAAACTATCCTCAGTCATTTAAGGGCACATTTAAAACAACATGAGATGGTGGATTGTCCATATAAAGACTGTCACTATTGCAGTAATGTGTATACCTCTTTCAATGCCCACAAAAGTAGGCATCATCCAGATGCTGATGCTCATTTGTCAAATTTTAAGAATGATATTATCTTAACAGAAACTGACAGCCCCACAATGCTGGGTCAAGTTGAAGCTGCTGACTTTCCTCAGAGTCCTCCTGAGCATGAAAGTCCTGACTATATTCCTCTTGAGTCGACTTATGATACTTGTGAATTGCAAGCTCAACTAAAAAGCAACTTGTCGTCTTTGTTCTTAAAAATGCACAGTATTCTTCATGTTTCAGAGACGGCAATACAAGACATAGTTGAGAATTTGGGGCAGATATTCTTACTGTCCAAACCTCTTGTGAGAGACTCTATTCTGACGGTTCTTCAAGAACACGAACAGTCAATCAGTGATGTCCTTCTTAATGATTTAGTTGAAGCTATCATGAAAAGTAATGTTTTTGTCAGCGCAACTGCGGAAGGTGCAGAGCTGTCTACTTCTAAGCGAAGGAAAACATTTGTGAGAAGCAACTACCCTCTGGTAATGCCAGTACAATATACTGTAGGTTTGAGAGAATGCACAGTGGTATATGTTCCAGTACTACAAATGCTTCAAGCTATGTTTAAAAATACTGATCTTAATGAAAAAATTCAAGGCAACCCGTCATCACCAGGAATGTACATGTCTCATGAAGATGGAACCTATTTTAAAGAGAACCAGTTTTTGGCAGAAGCAGGAGAGCTGAAATTGTCACTCATTTTGTATATGGATGACCTTGAAATAGCAAATCCTTTAGGCACATCCAGAAAAATCCACAAGCTTTGTGCAGTATATTGGTTGCTTGCAAACCTACCCAGTAAGTATAGGTCCAGCCTACATGTCATACAGCTAGCGCTGCTATGCAAAGTATCTGACGTGCAGAGGTGTGGTTATGAAAGTATCCTGTCACCTTTGTTGAAAGACTTGCAAACTCTTGAACAGGATGGCATTTTCATTGAAACCCTTGGTCAGTGTGTTCAGGGCACTGTGTTGTGCGTTGCAGCTGATAACTTGGCTGCTCATGGTCTTGCAGGCTTTGTGCAGTCTTTTCGAGGACAATACGTTTGCAGATTCTGTTGCTGTACTACAGACCAAATACAGATCAGCGAAGTTTCTGAAGGAGAGTTCAGCATGAGAAAGAAGGAAACCCATGATCTACATGTCCAAAAAGTTGTGCAGGAAGAAAATGTAGCTCATTTAGGTGTTGTGGGTGAGTGTCCTCTTAGCAAGGCTTTGCAGCATTTTCATACCGTTACAGGTTTCCCGCCAGATATACTGCATGATTTGTTTGAGGGTGTTGTACCTGTTGAGTTGGCTTTGTGCATCCGTGAATTGATTCGGCAGAAGTATTTCACGCTTGAATATCTGAACACAAAGATTCGCACATTTCCGTATCAGCATTTTGACAAGATTGATAAGCCACAGCCAATCCCAAAGAGTTTTGTTGCCAAACTAAGTATTGGAGGAAATGGACATGAAAATTCTGCTTTGCTGAGATTATTACCCTTGATGATAGGAAGTAAGGTCCCAGAAGGCAATGAAACATGGGACATAATAATGAACCTTAAAGAAATTGTCCAGCTTGTGTTATCTCCTTCTTTCACAGAGGAATCCCTTCAGTACCTGCAGACCAAAATAAGTGATCACAGACAGGCTCTTAAAGCTGTGTTTCCAGAATTTAATCTCAGACCAAAACACCATTACATTGAACATTACCCGGAACTGATCAAGCGTTTTGGGCCTCTGGTTCATCTGTGGACCATGAGGTTCGAAGGGAAACATCGTTTTTTTAAAAGGGTGATGCATGACACACAAAATTTTAAAAATGTCTTGAAGACTCTTGCTGATAGACATCAGTCCATGATGGCTTTTCATATGAATGCCCCATCTTTTTTCAAACCCCAAATACAAACCAGAAGTGTTACTTCTGTGCAGGTTACTACTCTACCTCAAGTGGCGGCAGACTTCATAAAGACCAAGACAGACAGCCAAAATATATATAGCACATCAGTGGTCTCCATAGATGGCACAGATTATGCGAATGGAATGTTTGTTTCTGCAGGACAGTCAGGGGGACTTCCTAATTTTTGCAAGATTGAACGTATACTTCTTGTAAATAACTCGGTGTCATTTCTGTGCAGGTCCTACGAGTGCTGGTACATCGAACATTTAAGATCATTTAAGCTGACATCATTGGACAACTTCTCTGTGCATGAGCTATCAGAACTAAATGACACAGTAAGTCTCCCAGCATACAACATTGATGGACATTTGGTGTTAACACAGAAAAGGTTCATTTTGATCAAACACCTGGATGTCTAAAATGCATTTAGAAATGTTGACTTACAGTCATGTTAAATGAGGTTGGGAAAAACAAGGACAAGCTTTTTTTTTCTTTTCTTTTCTTTTTTTTTTTTTTTTACAGGAATGGAAGCGCAGAACTTTTTCCTGCATGTCCATACATCCACTGACATTGTGAGGAAGATGACTTTATCTTCACGTCCAGCATCTGTGGAAGAGCTAAAAACAAAGATAAAAGAGAAATTTGATCTCACCATTGACTTTACCCTATCATACCAAGATCCTGACTTCAATGGGCAACTATGTTCCCTTTTAGACATTGAGGAACTTCCACAGAAGGCTGTCCTTATAGTGGTGCGATCTGAGAATGATGCTAGTTCTGTAGCATCTGATGACACCGTAATATTGCCACATGCAAGGATTCCAGAGAGGACTGAAATGTGGCCTTGCATTTTTCAAGTGCCCACTTTTTCTTTTGAAGTAGAACTTGTACTTGCTGAGGGAAATGCTGCATACGAGACAACAGGAAAGACTTTGAAGTTAAATAGAGGACAAAAGCACAACATTCTTGAGACCCTAGCAGAACAAATGCATGGCTATAAAGCATACCCTAATGTTAAGGAAATTTCTATGGTAGCAGAAGCCCTTGTCAACAAGCATCCCTGTCTAAAAGAGCCAGGCTCTTGTGCAGGTTGGTATGGATGGAAGAACAGCCTAACATTTAAGATGGGCAACTACCGCACAAAATTAAGTCGTGCTGGATCTCAGGAAGTTGCTGTAAATTCTGGAAAGAGGAGTAAAAACTACCCCCAAAAAGATGCCCCTCACACGAACATCAAAAGACCAAAAAGGGCAGAGATTAATTTCCTTCCAAATTTCCCAAGAGGTGAAGATGCTTCAAGCCTCGAACAACAAAGGCAAAGAATTATAGATGAAGTTCAGATGGCTGACAAAAATCTTGTCCTGATCACAAAGTTAATGGACAGCACTTTTGCTTTGCGGCGCAAAGAGATCGTCTGTAATGAGATACCAGTTGATGAAATCCTGAAACGATGGCCTGCCCTTAAATTAGAGTCGCAGGTACAAATATTTTCTTTATTATAACTATTCAAGATCTTTACATTTAATTATTTGTTGTGGTTGTGTTGAATGTTCAAATTTTTTCACAGATCTGTGCTGAGTTTCACAGAGTGACGAATGTCAACCTAAAGAATCGTTTCTTTGCTCAACTGGACCAACATACCCCCCGGCTTCAGAGCCTGTTTCGGAAAAAAGCTTCTCGGACAGGAAAAGCTTCTGAACTCCTGGATGAGCTCTTCAGGATTTATGACCTCCAGGTCAGTTGGTTCAATTCTCAATGCCTGGTAAAGGTGCTTAATTATCTTTAGTTGAACTCTAATGGTTGGTTCATGAATAGTGTCGTGAGGCTATACTGATTAGCATCTGTACTGAATGATTTTTTTTTTTTTTTTTTTATGAAAGGATCAAGTTGATGTCCATGTTAGACGTGCTGTGGTACTCCGGGCTCTCCCTCCATATATGCATGAGAGTGATGTTAGCTTTTTCAAGATGTGGGACGTAAGTGTTCATATTCAGCAGTGTCTATAGTTTATTAAAATAATTGCCGTCACATTTGAACCCACCTATGATCTGATTGTGATTTAGGTTGTGATTGTGTTTGCCTTTTTTGGACTGTCCTGGTATTTGACTGCAGGTTTGGTGTCAGCTTTAAGAAAAATTTTAGTAATGGGTAATTGTTTCTCTTGTTTTCTTTAGGTGGAGCAGACTGAAGAACTGAACACCAGTGATGTACCACTTGGGCTCCTCCTAAGCAATCAGACATCATCAGATGCCCATTTTTTCTGCCCAGAGAGGATTGCAGTTCTGATTGAGGGTAACATTGTTATTGAGTCCTCCACACTGGCTGATGCATTCGTCATTCTATTTGCACTTACATACACCCTGCACCTTAACTATCCAAAACAATTGCTCAACACATTTGACTTCGTCCAAAAGGTCTTGATGGGTCTTGAGGATGGAAAGTTGAGGCCTAGAGTTTTGAGTCTGAAAAATGACCTGTTAGCAGTAGTGTAAGCACATTTGTTTTTCTTGCTGTAAAACATCTAACAGATGGGTTTTATAGATATTGTTGCTGAAGTTTTAATGTCATAAAGTTGAATGAAGTCCTGTTTTGTACATTTTTGTACTTGTGTAATATGTTTGTGTATCTAATACATATATTTGTATTGACAAATATTCTAAATGTGTCCTATGGTGTGACAACAAACAATGTGGGGAAAAACATTATTTAAAATAGTTTAATCTCTTTAATGGTATTTGTAACTTTCTCATGCTATTTGTTTAATTGTTATTTTTTATATCTTTGCAATGTCACACCATAGGACATATTTACAAATATAATACACTCAGGTAATTTTGAAATTGTGGAATGGTGTGGTGGCAATAGGAATTTGCACATAGGGTTAACTGCAAGTTAAATGATGGCTTCCTTGCAGCAGGCAATTGCACACTGCCATGCTGTTTTGTATATTAAACCTCTTACAGAATTGTTTTATATTATAGTAGTTTTAATGTTAAATGCTTGTTGAAGGACTGAATGTTCGCATAGGATACTTGCACATTGGTGTGACTGAGAGATTCTGTATCTGTTTACATTGCAGTGCACAAACTTCAGCTTTATTTTGTGTACGTAACAAAACACTAAAGATAAGCTTTATTATACTTATAATATTTGTAATACGTGTTACACTTCATTCATCTTTATTTTATAATTTCAATTTGTTACAGTTAAATGTTTTAAATAATTGTTTTAGAAAACGTATAGTGATCCGGATGTTGAGTAATGTCGAGGCAATTTGGAAAGTTTACACATGGCACATTCATGTGTCTTGAGCATTTTGTATTTGTTTACATTGCAAGAATATGAGATATTTCAAGAACGTCATATTTGGTTAATAAACAAGTTACTTGCACCAAAGTGTCTCTGTGGTTATTTTGCCTTATTCAAAATTTATAGTTTTAAATTATAGGAGGATTATAATTCTAGGACTGTGTAAGAGTCCCCAATTAATGTAAAAAAAAATAATTAAAAAAAATAAGTTAACAAAAAAATGAACAATTTGATTTTAAGAATGCAAATATTTCATTTTAAAACTAATGAAAATGTTCAAGTTATCTGTACCCAATATAATTATGTACTGTAAACTCAAAATACCTAGTTACAAACAATAACAGTATATGGTAATGGACACTTAAAAATATATATTTCATTGAACTTAAAAAGATTAAGTTAATTTGACTTAAAATTTTCGATGTAATCTGTTTCAACAATTTTTTTGAGTTATGTGAACTTGTCGGGTTTTACAGTGTGGTGAATATAGTAGACAGACTAAGCACAAGGGACACCATTCCCAAATCCGCCCCTGTGCTCAAGTATGCTCGCTCTCGCCTCATGTTTGCGGATAATTAAACAATTTTATTTAAAAAGAAATAAAAAAGGAAGAAAACATAGCTCTTGTAGTAATGGTAACTACAAATTAACCATGGCTTTGATGCTTCAAATCGCTTCAAATAATAATTCACAAAGTATTTAGATAATAGTTTTGTGGCAATAAAAACAGACCTAAGTGAACAACCTTTCAAACGCCAGAAAATGCATTATATAAAAACAACGAGGCAATAATGATTGGTTAAATAATAAGAATGTATGTATTCATTAAATAACACTGTTAAAATGCATAATGTAATACAATTGACAATTTATTACATCATTATTACAAATGCCTGTAAAGGACACTGAAAGGCCTGATAACTGCAGTTGTAACACTTGTTAACTGACGGTTCTACTTTTTGAGCATAGACGCAAAAATGACATTTCTAACTTAAACTGTTATTAATTTTGAATTATTTGGTCCACAGACTTAAGGGTGGTCTCTTTTAAAGCAGACATTTGACAGATCATTGTATAAGTGAAAAAAGGTCTAAAGATTATATAACAAAAACTTTATGGAAGTTTAAGTTAATGAAAATAGAAAATATAATAATTTACATATATATATTTTATATAAAATATCTATTTTACAAAACATTTTACTATAAAACCGCTAGAAAATCAAAACCAAAATTCTGAACAAGTTATGTTCCAAATTTGAGGTTGATTTCTCAAAAAATGAGCTTTCAATGAGATTTTGTTTGGGAGTAGTACCAAGCTTGTCCACCAGATGACCATCAAACCCCATTAGTGACCATTTAAGGGCACCTTCATTTCCATAAATGGTTTGAGCGACCTGAAACATGTTTGTCCATTCTTTTCTCAATACTTATAAAGTACACATCGCAATCAGAAGTATTAAGGGTCAGTATGGCAGTATTTGATTTCAATTTAACCTCAAAAAACAAATAAAATTCATGCTACGAGAACCCTGGACTTGTGTTATAGTTCACAATGCATCAAAAATGGATAATCTATTGTTTTTCTATATATTCAAAACACTTTTAGACTTTTTTTCCCCTCCAAAAATACAATGGATGTTATTTTTTGAAAACTCTCTATGAAAATGAATAAAGTTTTTCACAAAATTTCCATGATTTCATCTATGCATCACTATTTCAAAGTAAAGCTCAGAACGCACTCTCTGACTCTGAGTACTCTTCTTGCATATTAATAAATTAGAGTTGCTCTGTAAAATATAAAAAAAAATCAGTCACCAAATATCAAAACTACAGTCTTTAAGCTTTCCAATGATATATATTTTGTCAAGATTACTTTAGGTTCTGACTAAGATATTACTGTTTAAACATGTAATCGCAAGTGTCCCACCGATGGGCCAGTGACAGTTAACAGGACGATCAAATCTTTTTTTTAATACTGACCAAATATTTAATTCAAATATCCACTTAATCTTTACATTTTGGCCACCATTTTAGGATAGAAATGCTAGCCTTTATAATTCCTTCAACAAAAACATGGACATCACAACTCTTACAAATCTAATTCTTATTTTTATTGGAGGTTTTTTTTTTTTTTTTCATTTCTGAATGCTTGAGAGACTATAAAATCAATCAGACAACTGTATTAGTAAAATCATAACTATATACAACTGACTAATTGTAATTTGTAAATAATACAATTTAATTACAAGTTAGCCATCTACAAATTTTATTAAAGTTATATCATGACCCCTATAGTAGGTCTTTTTTTTTTTTTTTTTTTAGTACTTCCATAATTTGGGGAGGGGGCACAACAATACAGTTCTGCTTAGGACACCCTTCAGCCAGCAGCGGCCTAACATCCCCAGTGACCCTCTCATGGGACACTGCACTTATACACAAAAGTAAAAAGTAAAATATATATATATATATATATATATTGCATTTGCTTTACTGGTCATTTAAATGTTTTCTTTGTGTGCTATATGACGTACATTTATTTATTTATTTATTTTCTGAGCACACTCAAATGAAAAACACATCAAACAACACCTCATTACTGAACTAAGTTATGTTTTGTGTTAATACTGTCAGAACACACAAGGTTTATGTACAGCCTCAGTTGGTTATGTCTGAAATGAAAGAAACAGATGCATGTCTGTATATTAGATGAGTGCAGGTCTTAAAGGTACAGTACTGAACATGCTGCCACTGTAATTAAAGAGATAGTTCACCCTAAAATTAATTTCTGTCATTGTTTATTCACTCACATGTTGTCCCAAACTTACAGTATATTCATTTCTTTCTTGTGCTGCAGACAAACGAAGATATTTCGAAGAAGAGGATAACCGAACAGTTGCTGGTCTACATTGCCTTTGATAGTAGGGGAACATACTCTGGAAGTCACTGTGAACCAGCAACTGTTTGGTTTTCCACCTTCTTCAAAAATAGCATTAATGTTTAACAGAAGAAGAAAACTCATTCAGGTTTAAAACTACTTTTGAGTGAGTACATGAAGGTGAAAAACAAACACACTAAACTATTTTAAACTTTTAAAACAAGCTTAACTTTGGTCTTTGTCTGATTGCCACCAGAGGTCATCTTCTGATTACATTGTCAATCACATTCAGACTGGCTTCTGGAAAACTGTCACATAAGAAGAAAAAGAGTGTTAAATAATATCTCAAATTATATTCACAACTTTGAGGTAAAGTATTCTCATGATACAAACAAAGCTATCAAGGTCTTCATTTGTGATTCATAATCTTATACATTTCATTTACCATCTAGTTAACCCTTTGAGGTTTTCTATTTTCATTATTTCACCAATATTATGATGTTAATACAATATGCATGATTATTTTAGACTATCTACAGAATATCATTAACTTTGTGCTTATTTTCATTGATTTCCATAATGTATTTTCTTTGGTACTATGGAAGTTAATGGCAACCTCCAGCTGTTTGATTACCAGCAATCTTCAAAATATCTTCTTTAATGTTCATCATAAGAAAGCAGCTCATACAGGTTTAGAACGACATGAGGGTGAGGACACCTTTAACACCTTAACACCTTTAAGGTGTTCCTGTAGCTCAAGTGGTAGAGCATTGCATAAAAGCGTCTGCTAAATGCATAAGTTTAATTTAATTTTAATTTAAGTTACCTGTCACACTTTGATGATTACTTTATTTAATATCACATGTAAAGTCTGTATAATATGAATTACTGTAAATTACATTCAAAGATGTATGCAAATATCAATAATATCCATAATCATTAAAATAATTATTGCTGTGTACAGAGAGAGAGAGAGAGAGAGAGAGAGAGAGAGAGAGAGAGAGAGAGAGAGAGAGAGGAATGTGTATTTCATTGTAGAACTGTAGACATCTCGATTTCCTTTTGGTGACCAGCTCTTCTCACACAGATGATCAAAGCATTTATAAATTCACTGATAGTTTCAGCACAGTCATTCATTACCTCTGATTAATGATCCAGCAGTCATACAGACTACAGTTTCAGCTGCCAATAAGACATGCAGACACTGCAAATGTGTGAGCTGAAGTCATCTCTGTGTTTGAGATAGTGAGCCATTTATCTATTTTAGAGATGCAAAAACCATAAAGGATTATTTCATTAATTATGATGAAAGTATATATTTACATATATATACAAGCTTTCTTATTGACTTGCTTTCTTTGTGAATGAGAAAATAAGTACTCAAGGTCTACACATTAAACAAGATAAGCTTTTCTTAAAGTCTTCATAAAAATATAATATATAATAACAATATGAATAATAATAAATGCAAAAACATTACACACATTAAACCACTGAGATGAGTAAGACAGAAATACCTCTCTGTGTAGCTGTTGTCTCGGGGGTTTGAGGAGTCTGTGTCTCTGTATAAGGAGGAGGATTTCAGTTCTGATGCGTCATATTTGATCAAATACATCTTAGCTCTGTTTGACTTCATTGTTCATCGACTGCTGATGTGTGTCAGTGATCATGTACCTTGTTCTGTAGAAGCTGCTGTAGTTTGACTTGATTTCTTCTCAGAGTTTGAGCTGCCGACTGGAATCAGTGTTGAATCAACTGAAGCTGCAGAAGAGGAATGATCAGAACATTATTATTATTATTATTATTATTATTATTATTATTATTATTATTATTTTAAATACATTACTAAAAACTGAAAGTAAGACTCAGGCAGCTCTAGCTCACACAGACAGTTAAGGACAAGGAGGAGAAACACAGTCAGACATAAATGTAGAAATGTAAGGTTAGATGCTGTTTATTTGTCATGCATTCAATTAAAAAAAGCTTTATCAAAGGCATGTTTTGCTATCTATTTAAAGTAACTAAAGTGTAGACAAGACACAGTGTATCTCTGAAGGCATCATTGTCTACTGAATTATGTTCAGTATTTTTGTAATATGACACCATCACTAAGGGGAGGAGCCTGCTAACAGATTTTAAAGTACCATTTATATGTTAATGCATTGTCCAATTTGAAAATTGTTTTATCAGGATGAATTTTGAGTGTTAAGCTTCCAAAGGAAAATGTGAACGTGATAGGTAAAAAAGTAAACTAAAAATAATTTTTGTGACAAAAGGACAGAACTCTGTTATTATGTATATGTTTTAGGTGCACTCTTGTCATAATTTAATCTATTAGTGTTTCTACATGATTATTAACATCAAACCGTGGTAAAATATCTATCTAGGAGTCGTATATAGTTTGTGATGATCAGATCAGGATTTAATCATAATATACTGAAGTGAGCTTGTGTCAGTTTGCGGGGTTAAAGAAATGTAGTGTTGTTATCTGAACACATGTCAGTGTATCTGAGTGAGGTCTTCAGGTCACAGTAAACATTGATCTTAACAGCTGATTCTGGACCTGCTTGTGTAGGAGCTGAAGCTGATTTAGAGCTGGTGACTGGAGACGGTGGCTTTGTTTCGCTTGGAGCTGGAAAAGATGAATGTTCAGATACGTCATAGACTACCATCATATTTAAATGACTGATGATTAATTGTTCATATAAATCATTTACTTGGATACTTGACAGTATATGTGGCTGAGGTCTTCAGTTGATCTCTGAGTTTAAGCTGACATCTCCACTCTCTGTTGTGATCTTCATTCAGGAGTGTTGTAGTCAGAGAGATGTTACACTGTCCTGAGGAGAATGAGATCTGAAATCTGGAGTCTGTCTGCAGATTCTCACCAGACTGATTCACCCAGATCAGATCAAGACCCTCAGAACGGATTGAAGTATCACAAGGGACTCGATCATCATTATATAACTGACAGAAGAGAGTCAGAGAGCGGCCTGATCTGATCTCAGACTGTGAGGATGATGAAGACACTGAAACAGAAAATCAGACAGAGATCACATGACAATATTACTGTTTAATTCAACATATAATCATAATATTCACAGAAACACTGACCATGAAGAACATGCAGATAAACATGTGCATCAGCTCCATGTTGTTGTTCATTCACAAATTGTCTGCAGGAGTAAAGTCCACGATCTTCTTTTGTGACTTTCTTGATGTTCAGAGAGCAGTCAGAGCCCAGACTCAGTCTCTCGTGTCTCTCTGTGTTATTCTTCTTTATTCCTCCAGCAATCAGTTCAACTGCTGTCTCTGACGGTCTGCTGTACATCCATGTAGTTGATGTGCAGCCAGAAAGAGCATTATTACAGGACAGACGGACATCTTCACCAGAACTGAACACACGAGTCACTTCTGCTCCACTGATACCTACAGATAATAATAATAATAATAATAATAATAATAATAATAATAATAATAATGTGGGTTAATGACTTGATTATGAAATCACTGATTCTTGAGACAAAACATATCCAGCTGTAACTGTGGGTTTAAAAATGAAAACATTATCAATTTAAATGTTTTTAGGGATTAATGATAGAATGTATTTTCTATTATTTTGTTATTGTTTCACAGTTATGCTTTATTATGTTTATTTTCAATTATTTCACAGTTATGCTTTCAATTTATTTTTACCATTATTATCTCAAATCTATATAACTACATCTAAAACAGAGAAGGGTTCAATCATTGTATAAACTGATATAATATAATGATTGATCCCTTCTCTGTGGACACACTGTTTTAGATGTAGTGAGAACACAATAAGAGTTTTTATTTTATTTTTTTTTTATGATGAAAAATAACTTGTTTTATCAAAAGCAACTCTTAATAATCTCTCATATTAAAGCGTGGTTGTTCTTCAAGGACACGTGTGTGTTTCATAAGGTTTTAAAGTTGTGTCCTCTCTTTCTGTCAGCAGCGTCAGATCTTGATTAAAATGTAAAATCATCAGGGAATCTGAGGGGCAGCTGTCTCTCTGAAGGACCTCGTCACATTCCTCCTCTGCAGAGTACATCAGTGTCACTTTAGAGTTTTACAATATTTTAAATCCTAATGTTAATATTTCCTGTGTCACAACCATGATACGTCAACACCATCTTCCAGTTTCTGATAATAATATTAGAAATATTTAGATCATTGTATTCTCCTGAAGCAGGTTCTGTCAGCATCAACAGAGAAAACAACAGCTGCTTCATCAACTCTATTAGTTTTGTGAAAGAAACGACAAATTTGTCACCACTGTCAGATATTTATTTTGATCATATTTCTTTATGACAGTTTATATTTGTTGAGGAATAATTATTGGCCACATGTGAAAATGTAAAATGTCTTCTAACATGAGAATGTGTTTGGAAATGTTAAAAACCAAAAGAGAAAAGTTTGGAGGCTGAATCAAAGCATAGTTTCATTTGTCTACAAGATTACATTTTTTAAATTTTTCACCCTGTTTTGTCCCACTTCTCAAGAATCAGTGAAATAGTTTAATTTTAGAATGTATAATATTTTAAACTCTGATCCGCTGAACTATACGATGTGTTTTAAGACAAAAAGGTTTGCTCAGCTGTGATATCTGACTCCTTATCTTGATTTACAGTAATGACATTTTTTCAGAAATGATGTCAACTTTTATGTCAAATTTCTAAAATGTCTAATTAAAGCAATAGAATTAGAAAAAGTAAGAATAACCCATCCGGCACATGACCGACCTTCAACATTGAAATATGATTGAAATAAAGTCAGCTGTTTAACTTTCAAACAACGTTGAACCGGTTTAATGCTAAATTGTTGAAAAAGGTTAATACATTTTAAATTATTTATATTAAATTATTTAAGAATATTATTATTTTAAGAGCATTTTACAATATTTTAATCATGATACCTATTCTAAAATCTAAAGGTATATTTTAAATATTATCATCCTTAGCGACAATAAAACTAAATACATTTTTTTTTGGTTGTTTTACTTTATTACTTTGATCATGATTGGTTAATCTGGCTGTCATCCAGGAAACTGGACGGTAATATTTTTGTGAATATAGGAGATTGCCTGATATCCATTAACTTATAGATTCTTCTTTTAAGATCTGTATCTATGTTCAGGTTTACATACTGTATAATTATGTTCCATGAAAAAAAAAAATAATCTGTTCTGTGTTCCAGTTGTTCTAAGCATGTGAATGCAAAACACTTGGTTTCTTATGAAATATAATGGAACTGTTCTTCATTTCTTTAAAACGTTTAGGTTGGGGCCACAGACGGGGCTTGGATTAAGCCAGGATTAGGCACTAGTTAAATTAGAACATTGAAGTAGCTTTTATAAGCATGCCTTAGAAAAAATAACTAAATAAATCTTGAGACAAAACCATAGCACTGACATACATATATATATATATATATAATACTCAATAGTTGCCAGATGCTGTCCTTTTGGGGAATTCTTCTTCATGTGGTCCTGGAGGACAGTGATTCTGCATTATAAAATCTGTCTTTGTGGTTTGTTCCAAATTCAGACGTCTGGTGGAGATAGACTCATTTTGAAAGAAGTCACACTTCTGCCGCCTTGACAGTGTGTATTTTTTTATTTTATTTTTTTTAACATATTTGATTATATGTTTAAAATGCTGCCATACCATTCAATTTCTCAGTTGCCATGTCTGAATGTTTATCTTTGTAATAATGCTGTTTCTATGCTCCTCATCTCAATATACAGGTTTGACAAAATGGAGAACAAGTCTGAGCCATGCTCTCCAAATAGTACACACTGCAGCCCTGCAGACACTGCCATGAGGTTTACAACAACTGCTTACCAGGTGTGCAAATTAAGCTTGAAAATGTGATCACTGCTCGATACATGACAAAATGCAATGGGAATAATCATTAATATGGCTGTGCATGCATGTCTACTGTTAATAAAGCAATGTTGGTATTAATGTCTTCTTATGAATAATAAAGTAGAGTACTTCCTAGAACCAGGAAGTACGACCATATTATCCCAGTTCTGTCAATACTGCACTGGCTCCCTATCATGGGCGTAGGTTTAGGGAGGACGCTAGGTACCTACTAGTCCCTATCAATATTTTGAAATGGCAAATTTGTCCCCACCAATATTTAGCAAGCTCCTTTGAACTGCTATTTGGATCTTTGCACTGCTATTTGGATCGATTCTAACGGCCAGGATGACGACAGTACAAGAAACGCCGTAATTTGATTGGCAGCGGGATATCTAACAGGCTACGGGCCGGGACTACTTTTGTGCTTGCACTAGCAGTTAAATGCGTTGCTGCATAGTTTAAGTGTATGTATATATAAGCTTGCATATAAAATAATCTCACACCCACTGTGTATAAAAAGTGCTGAAATACTCAATCTTAAAGTCTATTATTATTGTTAAAAATGTATATTTTCAGTGTTTGTTTATTAATGTTTTTAATATATAATATAAATCAATATTAATTGCATTTATTTTAAAATACTTTAATCATATAATATTACGAATATTATTAATATTTGAACATGTGGCATAAACACCTTGCAGGAGCCATTGTTGTCATGTGACAAGAAAATCATAAAACATAAGACCCTCATCATAAAATATGTTTGAAATCATTGCTATTTATGAAATCAAAGTGGTGTAAACTATTTTAAACTGTATAGAACCGACATTAATTAAAATATTACATTTCTGAGAATGTTTTCTACTAGAATGTTAAAAGATGGTTTCTTTTTATCAATTCTTTATTAATCTTGTCATTGACTTACACAGTTGTCTTATAAACACAAAGATATTTGGAAGAATGTTTGTAACCAAGCAGATCTCACAATCCATTAACTGCCACTGTAGGAAAAATTATTATGATCGTAACATGAGGGTGAGAAAATTATGACTATTTTCATTTTTGTATGAACTATCCCTTAAACAAACTACAGTTGTTTGGCCCATTTCTTGTAACCTCCACCCCCATCTCTTCCTGGAGCGAGCTTCAGGTGTTCTGCCATTGCTACATCCCATTCAGAGTCTCCACCTCTTCACAGCATCTGAGGCAAGAGAATACATTTCTTTTTAAAATAAATAAAATAAAACATGTGAGATAAATGACATGCACTTATTTTCAAAATATCTTTATGGTCTACAGCTAAAAAAACAACAACCTTGGACCACGATGAATGAATCATGAATGAAACAATAGGAAAAAAAGGTAATCAAGCATTAGATTTTATTTGTATTGTACAAAAGGTGTTATGCTTTAATGTGATGCCCTTGAGAAACACTCACAGTGTAACTGTGAGAAAGTGAACAGGACATTTCTGATAAGACAGGAGAGCTGTGATGTCCCCTGAATAATTAATTAAAGCGTACCAATAAAAATTACATCAATATAAGTAACTTTAAGCCTTCTAACGTTAGCTAATTTTAGTCACACTCAGTGAATTTCAGTTGACAACGTGGGCATCATTTCTCTCGGTTCCTTCGTGTCAAACAAGTAAAACTCAAGCATGTTAATCAAATAATACAAAATGTACTTACCCCACAGTAGATTTTACGTAATTTATATCGACAAATCTCCCTCCAAGAGTCCTTTTCGAGTCCTCTCCTCCTCGTGGTGGTTGCCTGCTTGATGTACCGGAACTTCCGGAAAGGAACTTCCGGAAGAAATCAAGATCTCGCGAGATAATCTATCCTATCGCAGGATTTTGTAATATCACGAAATATATCAGTATGTTTTGTGTCTACATCTTGGCAGCACCGTTTTGGCATTTACATCCAACTCAGACCGAAATTGTGACCGGGTATATATCTGTTTTACATGTATATGCATAGATTCAATAAAAATAATAACAACAAATACGTAAAACTGGTTGAAATAATGACTAAATTGCATTATTGCTTTGCAATCACTTAACCACACTGGGCTCTTTGTGATTATAATTTTTTTTTAAAAGATAAAGTGAATATATTTACTTTGTATATATATATATATATATTTTTTTTTTCCTGCTAGTCTTGCTTGGACATTTTTTCACAAACCATGACGAGACGTGTAAAAGACGTCAGTGGACGTCTATTCACAACCTCTTTAAAACCTCTTAAAAACTACTTGGTGCACTTTAAATATTGCAGTATCAATCGAGGTGTAAGCACAGCTTTTGCATATTCCACAAGGATTTCACAGAGGGTCATGATGGACGTGTAACGCACGTGTCCTCTCACAACCTATTCACAACGCAGCTAAATATTGAACTACACGTATCTAAAAGTCAAAGAAACAATTATACATGAAACCCCATTGAACTATAAACATGTACAAACATATCTGAATGCATTTTTAGGAAATGTTCTGTGTTACATATTTCTACTGATTTATGCCGTCCTACCGCGACTATTTTTGGCCGGCCACACAACGTCGCCGTCGGACCAATGTTTGCTGAGAAGTCAGTGTAGCAGTGTCCTTGACATGGGAAGTAAGCCATACCAGCCTGATCCAAAATTCATAAAAGTACAGTAACTTCGAAACAAGAAGTTAAGGTTTCAGGCAAAGTGGTTTAGTCAATATCCATGGCTGAATTATAGTCCTACATTACAGCAAGTTCTTTATTTTGAGTGTGTCAAAGCATACACCATCAAAAAGACCACTCTAGAGAAAAGAAATGACCCTGCCTTTTGCTCTAATGGGTTTAACAATTGGAAACATGCCGTAGAATGCATTAATCGCCACAAGAAAGGCAAAGCCCACCATCATGCCATTACTGTCAATACACTGGAGCAAACTCCAGTGCAAATACAAATATCCAGTTTAATGGCTAGATTACAGGAGGAGGCGAGGTACTGTCTCAAGCAAATTATGGGCTCATTGAGATATCTAGCAAGGCAGGGAGTTGCCTTTCGAGGACATGAGGTTAATGAGGGTAATTTTTACCATCTTGTGAAATTCCTTGCAACCAAGGACCCTATTTTATCCTCTTGGCTCAAACGTTGCCATGATTATATCAGTCCACAGTGCCAAAATGAGTACTTAGCTTTATTTGCCAACACAATTGTGAGGGAAATTGCCTCAACAATCAGGTCCTTGTCTGTGCTACAGTTTTCAATCATAATGGATGGTACACAGGATATACAGGGGAAAGAGCAGGTTTCCATATGTCTCAGATATGTGGATCAAGACCTTGTGCCGCAGGAAGTCTTTGTGGGATTGTATGAGGTGCTAGGGACAACTGGTCAGCAGATGGCTAAGATAGCTATTGATGTGCTACTGAGATTGAATATTCCAATCTCTGGCTTGCGATGTCAGACTTACGATGGAGCAGGCAATATGGCAGGGAAATTCTTAGGAGCACAGGCAGTGTTGAAGAGAGAACAGCCATTGGCTTTGTATGTGCATTGTGGTGCACATTGTGTAAATCTAATAACACAGAATGCTTGCAGTGCCTCTACCTTACTACGTGACACATTGCAGTGGGCCCATGAGCTTGGAACTCTGAGCAACCAATCAGGGAAATTCAAAGGGGTATTGTGTCACAGAGTGACAAGCGCCCTGGCGGAACTTTTTCTTTTTGGGATATGTTCCCCTTGGGAACAATGACAGCAGAACACCAGAATGGTTCCGGTTCCCTATGAGAAGATCATGGCAGCGGGCGACGCTTGATGAGGAAACTCACATCAGGTGGCGATGCGTGGGAATATGATCTGTGATTGGGACACGTATTAGGAGAGAGGGTTATAAAAGCCATTCTGAATGAGAGAAGGAGGAGAGGGGGCCGTCGTGTACTCAGAAGAATACAGGCAGTGGAGCAGAGGCTGTGAAGACATCTAACAGTTCAAGTGGGGGAAGAGCTATATATTCTTTAAATGAATAATGCGGATTGTGGAAAACACGCTGTGAGTTTGACTGAGCTACGACTCTTCTCCTTATTGGCTTCTGATGATTACCGTGGCAACACTGGACAGTTAAGTAACACCTTTGTATTTCTAAAGAGAAGATGAAGATCTGCCATTCCGCTGTGGAGTCATGTGTCTGAAAACTTGAAATTAACTCAAACCTGAGCCTGTGAGTGTACAGCTTCGCTGGTGAGACACTATTAACCTCTTCTCTGCCTGAGCCCTGTGAGTGTACAGCTGCGCTGGTGAGATACATAACCTCTTCTCTGCCGGAGCCTTGTGAGTGTACAGCTGCGCTGGTGAAATACTATTAACTTCTCCTCTGTCTGAGCCTTGTGAGTGTACAGCTGCGCTGGTGAAATACTATTAACTTCTCCTCTGTCTGAGCCCTGTGAGTGTACAGCTACGCTGGTGAGATACTATTAAGCTTCTCTGCCGGAGCCTTGTGAGTGTACAGCTGTGCTGGTGAAATACTATTAACTTCTCCTCTGCCTGATCTCCGTGAGTTTACAGCTACGCTGGTGAGATACGTACCCTCCTCTCTGTCAGAGCCCTGTGACTGTACAGCTATGCTGGTGGGATATTATTAACTTCTCATCTGCCTGAGCTCCGTGAGTGTACAGCTACGCTGGTGAGATACATAACCTCTTCTCTGCCTGAGCCCTGTGAGTGTACAGCTACGCTGGTGAGATACAAAACCTCTTCTCTGCCTGAGCCCTGTGAGTGTACAGCTGCGCTGGTGAGATACATAACCTCTTCTCTGCCGGAGCCTTGTGAGTGTACAGCTGTTCTGGTGAAATACTATTAACCTCTTCTCTGCCTGAGCCCTGTGAGTGTACAGCTACGCTTTTGGGATACATAACCTCTTATCTGCCGGATCCTTGTGAGTGAACAGCTGTACTGGTGGGATACATAACCTCCTCTCTGTCTGAGCCCTGTGAGTGTACAGCTACGCTGGTAAGATACATGACCTCCTCTCTGCCTGAGCCCTGTGACTGTACAGTTGCGCTGGTGAAATACTATTAACCTCTTCTCTGCCTGGAGCCCTGTTGGTCGAGGATTTATTGGTCCACTTTGTTCCGCTGTGAAGCTCTGCTGCTTTAGCGGCCATATTTCTAGAGTCCAGCATTCACTGAAGAGGAACCATTACATGCTACTTGTCCCTCTCACTTGGAGCCTAGAGAAGCTACGATGATTGCCCTCTGCAATATTCTTGTTCTTAACCTAATAAAACAAAGACTTTTATTATTTTAACTTCGTTGTCCTGCCTTTTTTGACTGGTTTGCTCCTTGAGGTGACACGCCATTAGGGATGGGGGTGGGTCGGCCACTCCGGCCTGTGACAACTTTTGGCATAGTCGGCAGGGTTTGTCCCTCAAGTCTGAGCAGCCAGAGATTTCCCAATGGCGGATGAAGATGTGCCAGGGGGTCGGCCCCGAGTCATGCCTGTTTTTATGGGTTCCCCTTGGGCCCAAAAGTTTGGAGGATCGGGATCTGAACTGAGCCTATCGGAGTGGAAGACCCAGATAGAGTATCTGGCGGAATTACAGGGCCTGAGCGAATCGCAGAAGTTGCAGTTTATTCTGCGCTCACTCGAAGGTGAGGCCAAGAGGGAGGTCCAAGCCGCCTCTGGAGAGGTACGGGCTACTGCAAGGGCTGTCTTTGATTTCCTGGCCGCACAGTATGGAGATGCCACGCCTGTAGCTACCCTTCGAGCTCAGTTCTTCAATTGTAGACAGGGGCCCAGGCAGACCCTTCGGGCCTTTTCCTTACAACTCTGAGAGCAGTTTACTCGATTGAAGGGGAGACAAGACCACGGTCTGGGAATGGAGGAGACTTTGTTGAGAGACCAATTTCTTATGGGACTCCGAGAAGGGACCGTTCGCCAGAATCTACGTTCACAGCTTCGCCAAGATCCAGCATTGTCATTTGAGGACTTGCGCCGAGAGGCTTTGGCTTTGGAGATATATCATGCCGAGACAGCTGATCCCTCGGTTTGTATGGCCGCCAGTGGGACTGGTGTCCCCATTCCGCCTGAAGTGACCGATTGGAGGCAGACACTACATGCCGAATTGATGAGAGATGTTCGGGAACAAATGTCTGAAATGTCTAAGACCCTTCTTGAAGAGCTTCGGCGAGGGCAATCTGGTGCGAGGCCCTTGCCTCGGGAGCGGTCCTACTCGGATGGCAATCGGGACCCAGGACGTCGCCCTGCTCGCTTAACTGGTCCCAGGTTCCAGTGGGACGGCCAAGGTCAACCCATCTGCAACAGTTGTGGAGAGTCGGGGCATATTAGTCGCCAATGTAGCTCCCGACACGTCTCGCAAGGGTTTTTTTTGAGTTGCCGGCCACTGTGGGTCAAGTAGTCTGGACCCCTTTCATTGACCCTCCCCCTCTGCCTGCCCCGCGAGACAGCTTGGTTGGGCATTGCCCAGTTGTGGAGGTCCAGGTTAATGGTACCCAAGTCCGATGCCTGGTTGATACTGGCTCTCAAGTTACGTTGTTCTCTGAGAGTCTGTCAAAGGAGCTCTTCGAGGCTCACCATCTACAGGGGACGGAACCACTTTGGCTTACCCTGAGGGGCGCAAATGGACTGGACATCACTTACATCGGGTACCTTGTCATCGATTTCAAGATCCGAGGCGTCAGTGTGCAGCAGAAGGGAGTTGTTGTCGTCCGGGACCATTGTCTGGGGGCACATCGTGCTTTATTAGGCATGAATGTCATTTTGGATTGCTGGGAGGAATTGTTCCAGTTTAAACCCGCTCGGGCATCCCCGACGGGGGAGAGGGAGGAATGGGAATGTATTATTACAAACTGCCGAAGGATCCAGGCTGCTAGCACTCAGAGGGACCGTGAGGATACCGGTCGTGTGGCCTGTCGCTACGATCTGTCCATACCAGCATGGAGTGAAACTGTTGTTTGGGCCCGGTTGCCGGCCCGCTCTCATGGGCCCGAGAGCTGGGTCCTTGTGGAGCCCCATGGGGATTGTCAGACTGTTGAGGTGGCCCGAGGACTCGCTGTAGCCCATCAGGGACGAGTTGCTGTAAGAGTACGGAACGGGAACCCCTATCTGGTCAACTTGTATTGCCACCAGCAGTTGGCCCGAGTTACCTCGGTGAGCCCCCAGCAAGTGAGAGAAGGCGAAGAAGTTCATTTCAGTCAAGTAAGCCCCACAGGAGTCGAGGTGGACATCGTACGGGTGGAGCAAAGGGCAGGCCCATTTGGAGAGGAGATGCCGGCCCACATGGCGGGGGAACCTCTGCGTGGGGAAAGATTGGAGGAGGGCCAACAATGCCAGCTCCGGGATTTCTTGGTACAGTGGCAACATGTGTTTGCCACCCATGATGAGGACTATGGTTGTACCAATATCGTGAGGCACCAGATCCCCACGGGTGATGTGACACCAAGCTGAGAGCGGTATCGTCCTGTCCCACCAACGCTCTACTCGGAGGTCCGTACCCTGTTGCAGGGGATGTTGGAGAAAGGAATCATCCGTGAGAGTAGCAGCCCGTGGGCCGCGCCGATAGTCTTGGTACGGAAGAAGACTGGGGCCTGGAGGTTCTGTGTCGACTACAGAAAGTTAAACAAGGTAACCAAGAAAGATGCTTTCCCGCTGCCATGGATAGAAGATTCTCTCACTGGACTGACCCAGGCAGCATGGTACTCAACTCTGGATCTGGCCAGTGGGTATTGGCAGGTTCGGGTAGCAGAGGAGGATCGGGAAAAGACTGCTTTTCCTAACCCATTTGGGCTATTCGAATGGGATAGGATGGCATTTGGCCTTTGTAACGCCCAAGCCACCTTCCAGCGGCTGATGCAGCGGTGCCTGGGTGGGCAACTGGTGGATACTGCATTAGTCTATTTGGACAATGTCATTGTCTATTCCCCAGACTTTGCTTCCCATTTAAAACATCTAGAACAAGTGATACGTAACCTCCTCTCTGTCAGAGCCCTGTGAGTGTACAGCTACGCTGGTGGGATATTATTAATTTCTCCTCTGCCTGAGCTCCGTGAGTGTACAGCTACGCTGGTGAGATACATAACCTATTCTCTGCCGGAGCCTTGTGAGTTTACAGCTGTGCTGGTGAAATACTATTAACCTCTTCTCTGCCTGAGCCCTGTGAGTGTACAGCTACGCTGGTGGGATGCATAACCTCTTCTCTGCCGGAGCCTTGTGAGTGTACAGCTGTACTGGTGGAATACATAACCTCCTCTCTGTCTGAGCCCTGTGAGTGTACAGCTACGCTGGTGAGATACATAACCTCTTCTCTGCCTGAGCCCTGTGAGTGTACAGTTGCGCCGGTGAAATATTATTAACCTCTTCTCTGCCTGGAGCCCTGTTGGTCGAGGATTTAATTGGTCCACTTTGTTCCGTTGTGAAGCTCTGCTGCTTTAGCGGCCATCTGTCTAGAGTCCAGCATTCACTGAAGAGGAACCATTACACGCTACCTGTCCCTCTCACTTGGAGCCTAGAGAAGCTACAACGATTGCCCTCTGCAATATTATTGTTCTTAACCTAATAAAACAAAGACTTTTATTCTTTTAACTTCGTTGTCCTGCCTTTTTTGACTGGTTTGCTCCTTGAGGTGACACGCCATTAGGGATGGGGGTGGGTCGGCCACTCCGGCCTGTGACAACTTTTGGCATAGTCGGCAGGGTTTGTCCCTCAAGTCTGAGCAGCCAGAGATTTCCCAATGGCGGATGAAGATGTGCCAGGGGGTCGGCCCCGAGTCATGCCTGTTTTTATGGGTTCCCCTTGGGCCCAAAAGTTTGGAGGATCGGGATCTGAACTGAGCCTATCGGAGTGGAAGACCCCACGAGTATCTGGCGGAATTACAGGGCCTGAGCGAATCGCAGAAGTTGCAGTTTATTCTGCGCTCACTCGAAGGTGAGGCCAAGAGGGAGGTCCAAGCCGCCTCTGGAGAGGTACGGGCTACTGCAAGGGCTGTCTTTGATTTCCTGGCCGCACAGTATGGAGATGCCACGCCTGTAGCTACCCTTCGAGCTCAGTTCTTCAACTGTAGACAGGGGCCCAGGCAGACCCTTCGGGCCTTTTCCTTACAACTCTGAGAGCAGTTTACTCGATTGAAGGGGAGACAAGACCACGGTCTGGGAATGGAGGAGACTTTGTTGAGAGACCAATTTCTTATGGGACTCCGAGAAGGGCCCATTCGCCAGAATCTACGTTCACAGCTTCGCCAAGATCCAGCATTGTCATTTGAGGACTTGCGGCGAGAGGCTTTGGCTTTGGAGATATATCATGCCGAGACAGCTGATCCCTCGGTTTGTATGGCCGCCAGTGGGACTGGTGTCCCCATTCCGCCTGAAGTGACCGATTGGAGGCAGACACTACATGCCGAATTGATGAGAGATGTTCGGGAACAAATGTCTGAAATGTCTAAGACCCTTCTTGAAGAGCTTCGGCGAGGGCAATCTGGTGCGAGGCCCTTGCCTCGGGAGCGGTCCTACTCGGATGGCAATCGGGACCCAGGACGTCGCCCTGCTCGCTTAACTGGTCCCAGGTTCCAGTGGGATGGCCAAGGTCAACCCATCTGCAACAGTTGTGGAGAGTCGGGGCATATTAGTCGCCAATACATACATAACCTCTTCTCTGCCTGAGCCCTGTGAGTGTACAGTTGCGCCGGTGAAATACTATTAACCTCTTCTCTGCCTGGAGCCCTGTTGGTCGAGGATTTAATTGGTCCACTTTGTTCCGTTGTGAAGCTCTGCTGCTTTAGCGGCCATCTGTCTAGAGTCCAGCATTCACTGAAGAGGAACCATTACACGCTACCTGTCCCTCTCACTTGGAGCCTAGAGAAGCTACAACGATTGCCCTCTGCAATATTATTGTTCTTAACCTAATAAAACAAAGACTTTTATTCTTTTAACTTCAAGAGGCCCTTGACAAAGTGGACCTTAACGATGTAGGCCAACAATTTGTATCTGTAAATGACAGACGTAGGCATCTGTTTGTAAAGTAGATAAAAGGATGAAATCAAGAAAATGCAGTAAAATGTGGAAAGTAGCCATAATGGAGTTATAATTTTGAGTGCCAAATAGTAGAATAAGTCTACCTTGCAACAGTGTTTTTTTTTTTTTTTTTTTTTTTTTTTTTTTTAAGTATAAATAGGCTACTAACGTACATGGAACAATGGTTGTTCAGCATCTCAAATTCCTAGGTTTTAACGTAAGTGTACCGGAGGGAAAAGTTTTTATAATAGAAAAATGTTTATATTTATTTATTTAGATTTGTTTCCTTGTGGCAGAGTATTTTTTGTTAGTGTAAATACTAATAATGTACATAATAATTTGTTAATAAAAAGTTTGGTTGTTCAGCATTACACAGTCTCAGGTTTTTTATTTTTTGAGAGTGCATTTTTTTAGATTATACAGTTATACTAGCTCTTTAGGGACAGTATACAGGATGGTATATGGGGGTAAGGATACAATATAATGAGATGAAGTAGATTTACTTCTGTATTGTGATATTCTGTATTGCCAACAGTCTGAAACAAAAGAAACCTACGCCCATCCTCCCTATCGAACATTGTAGAGATATTCAAATCCAGAGGTGGAAAGAGTACAAAAATATTCTACTCAAGTAAAAGTACCATTACATGAATTAAATTTTACTTAAGTACAAGTAAAAGTACCAGTCTAAAAATCTACTCAAGTAAAAGTAAAAAGTAGCTTGTTTAAAATTTACTCAGAGTAAAAATTACTTAGTTACATTTTAACAGTGATGGGGAGGCAAAAATGGGACCAAGGGTGTCAGACTCAGTTCCTGGAGGGCCACAGTCCTGCACAGTTTAGATATAACCCTAATTAAACAAACCTGATCCAGCTAATTTAATCATTTAGGCTTATTTGAAAACTACATGATATGTGTGCTGGAGCAGGGTTAGAACTAAACTCTGCAGGGCTATATGGCCCTCCAGGAACTGAGTTTGACACCCCTGGCACAGGCCTATTAATCTCAAACTAGTTGTTTTTAATTAAAGAAATCAGTTATTTAGAAGAATAAGACATTTGGGCTGTTACCAGGCAAATCAGTATCAACAAACTCATCTTTTCAATGCAGACGAAATGCAGACGCTTCATCGGAAGTAGCATTTAGATGTATTCACACACTGTTTAGTGCAGGACAAGAATGCATTTAACCTGCAGTTACAAATGCATGAATAATTTTTTGATATACAAGACATAAAATGTTGAATACTCATTTGAAATGATAAGAAATAAATTATTTAAAAAAAAAATCAAAAGATACTTTAATTGTGAACTTAAAATGGCCAGTATGTGTCAGCAAGTCACTGTTAATAAGTGAGTCATTGCGATTGAACCGAATTATTTAAACGGTTGATTAATTCAGGAACTAAACAGTCATGTTGCTCAGAGATGCAAAACTGTGCTTTGGTGGCTATGTTTGGAATTATTTTTTGTTGTAAAAATAGAGCAAAAACAGGCAATATGGTATCTAAAACGCAAGACTCTTAATTAACTTGTTTACTGACCTGTTGTAATATATATATATATATATATATATATATATATATATATATATATATATATATATATATAATCATGATGATTTTTGGAGGAAAAGACGGCATTCTTTGTGTGATTTTGATTTACTATATGAAAATTATATATGTACATTTTCTGCCCCTATATCTTCAATTTTGTGATCAGTTTAAATGCATTTTAACAGACTGAATCACAGTGAAAGAACGCACTGTAAATGCGCGCGCACATTGTTAAAACAACAATGATATAATAGCAGACGATATATCCCAGATAAATCGCACACTCCGCACCAGTCTTTTTGGCTTATTTGTGCAAAACCTCTTGCTAAAATGTCAAAGCTTCATTTTAACCACCAATGCAACGTTGCAATTATTTAGCTTACCTCTATATGCTTGCGAAGGGTTGATGTCGAGATTTTATAAGCTGCTAGTTTGGTCTCTCTAGGTAAGCACAGTTTACACTGCATAGAGCATAAATACCCTTACAAAAATTAACCATGGTTTTACTACAAATAAAACCAAAAAACGGTCTCAGGTTACGTATGTAACCATGGTTCCCTGAGTAGGGAACGAGACACTGCGTCCTCTAGGGGGCGCTTTGGGGAACACCTCGTCGTGACCCGTGTCTGAAGCATACAATGAAAAAACACCAACTTGTTGGCCGTCGACAGCCTCCGACGTCACTACCGGCGCGACTATAAATCAGCACCGGGAGAGCACGTCATTATCTTCTTCGTCTGAATCTTGCGTCCGAAGCATGGCAGAGAGCTAGAGGACGCAGTGTCTCGTTCCCTACTCAGGGAACCATGGTTACATACGTAACCTGAGACCGTTCCCTTTCAAGGGAACTTCGAACTGCGTCCTCTAGGGGGCGCTTTGGGGAACAGTATACCCACGTCGCCATGCTGAGGGGAATGCAGGCCAGAATCATGGCGAGCACTAAGTACCAACTCTACCATTACTATGGGAGTTGCCCCTGGGACGTTTAGACGGCTGTCTGTGACAGTACCCCTTATGGCCAAAAAGCCTAAGCTACATACCCAACTTAATTGTTAGGGCCTCGGCCCTGGGTAGAGCTGAAGGCTTGGAATCAGGAAAGATTCCTTTAAAGGGATACGGCTAAGAACCTAGCATTTGTACCAAGTCCTGCCTGTCACACAGGGGCTACCGCTAGCTTACGCATAAGCTTGCTGAAAGAGCTGTCTCAACAGTTCTCTAGTAGCAACACCCTGTTTAGATAGGTATCCGAGGATACATAGGTGGAGTGGCGCCCAAGATGAACGGGGCTTTTACCAACTCAAGAAAGGGCACGAAGCAACCGCGCGAAGCCCTCATCATATAGGATTTTAGAAAGAACGCAGAATACTAGCGTGCAAACTTACCACAGTGTGGATTTCAGAAAATGTGCAAAGACTACACGTGCACACTTACCATAGCATGGATTTTCAAATACTGTTCTAAGGAGGGGCTCTCGTGGCACTCTGATAGAGCAGCTCATAGATGGAATGTTGCATCTTAAAACAGTATGATTGAGAGTCATCAACTCGATCTATGGAAACAATACTGGAGCGCTCTGGGAAAAAAAAAACAGAGAACTCCGTCTCGTACGAGAGGAGAACTCCGAGCTCAGAGTAGCGCACTCATAGGTGACCCTTTTTTGGAAAAAGAGGAGCGCTGCTAAATTACCACGAGAATCACCCAAATAGCCCCTCATGTTGAGAAAAGCGATGCTTGAGGTGTATAAACAAATACACACTGGCTGAATGGAGCCCAAGGAACCAAGGTCTAATCATCTCAAGAAAGGGAACGAAGCGTTACCCCTCATCGTAAAAGATTTCAGAAAGTTTGCAGAGTCTTGCATGCAAACTTACCACTTGTGGATTTTTAGAAAGTGTGCAAAGCGTTCACATACACACTGACCACCATGTGGTTTTGAGAAAGTACACAAAGCTTAGCATGTGTACTTAAAGGTTCCTAAGCATCGTAGAGGAGCTGAATCTCACGTGAGAGGCAAGCTCAATTTTACAAACCTCTGGTGAGGGGAGCATCACCTGAGGCAGCATATACAAGAAGACTTCTGTAACTGCCACCTCCACTTCCCGGTAGATACGACAGCACCCCTAAGCGGCCAGGAGACCCCTCGGGGTGACCTGGCCAGACATCCATGAAATTCCCTGCAGTGCTGTGCCAGGCCTGATGATCAAGGAGGCTCCCTCAGAAACCTGTGATCTCAGCCGCCTAATACCGGAACATGAAGCCGGATGGCTGCTGCTGACGAATGTTTAGTAAACACTGTAACTGAGCACTGCAAAGGAAACTCAGACAGAGTTTATTAGTAGACACGTAACCACCAGCAATTAAATACACATAAGTATATACAGAGAGGGTTACATTTACTCACTCACCCTCCTACGCCGGAGCCCCGCTCAAGGGGTACCTCCTTTTAACCTGGACCATCAGTTTCAGGTTGGTTGCTATGGACATAGAACCATAAAAAATATTATAGGTCCAGCATAGGAGACTGTTATGCGAGAGGTTTCCACCTAACCTCGATCAGGTGGAGAGCTGGTGGTTACAGGGGAATTAGGAAGGGGAGGATAAAAGCAGAAGTTAACCTTTTGAAGTCGATTAACGCATATACGCGTTATGTCTTTTCTTTTAGTAGATACCTCGGTATCATTCTGATTCGGACGAGAACGCTGCCTCGTCTAGATCATACCTCTTAGGTTCTGCTTACCTTCTCGTGACCCACGATTCCTCTAACCCCTGCCCGCAGGTGGAGGAGGAGCGCGAGTTGCGACACTAGCCTTCTGTGCCCATCTTTGATCCTCAGATCGAGACAGGCCAGGACCCCTATGTTGTTTGGGCTCAGACCTGGACCTTCGTGGGACGAAGGATCTGAAAGCAGCAGAGCGCGCCTTCGTCTCCCTGAACTTTTCAAATCGCCGCCTCAACGGAAATACCGAAAAGTTCAGAAGGCGAAACCTGAGCATCGAGCAGAAAGCATTTTCTTTCCTCCCGATGTCTGTTCATCCACAGATGTCTCTCCGCTGCCACCATGGCCGCCATAGTCCTGCCCCATGGCGGAGGCGGCCTGCTTGGTAGCATGGAGAGAGATCCGTGGTGTGGCGCAGCTCAGCTACCAGATCGGAAAAAGGCCCCAGCCTCTATCCAGGTCTCTTAGCAGATCAGTCTGATATGCTTGAAGCACCAGCATTGTGTGTAATAAAGCCACAGCCTGACCTGCTACTGCGTATGCCTTGCCATTTAAGCGAGATGATTTTCTGAAGGGGCTTAGATGGCAAGGAGGGAGATTAAGAGAGGAGGTTTCCCCTGCAGAAAGAAAACATTTTTCACATATAAAAATTTATAAATTATTTATAAAATTTTTAGCTCTTTCTATAGGGGCATTCCCTCCTAGCCGCTTTCACGCATCACCTCGATGTCGGCAGATTACTTTAATGCCGAAACCGATGGATGCAAAAAGAAAACGGCATCTTTCATTTCTTTTTAATCTCTGTATGGAGATCATGCACAAATGAAAGGCTCACCTGAGCTGGAGGGTTATGGTCAAAAGGTAATTTTCGCTCAATAACCTCCAACAGCTCTACATACGCAGGGCAGGAGAATTGAGAAGGCTCAGCCTCAGCTTCTTCACCATCCTCAAATATCTCCTGTTTTTCCTGGGTAAAAACCCAGCAGAGCACTAACCTCAGTATGAGAAAGTGTTAAAGATATAACTTCATCCTCCCAAGGCCAAACAAATGACGCAAAGATCGCGTGTGTCATCGGGTGTCAAATAACGCCGACACGGATGCACACATCGTCTAAACGCTTGCTAGTTGTCGCCATGATAAACATAGAAAGATCGCCCTTACCGGTTCTTTCAGATGCACGCTTCAAACAAAACAGTCAGTTGAAGATGAAGAAGATAATGACGTGCTCTCCCGGTGCTGATTTATAGTCGCGCCGGTAGTGACGTCGGAGGCTGTCGACGGCCAACAAGTTGGTGTTTTTTCATTGTATGCTTCAGACACGGGTCACGACGAGGTGTTCCCCAAAGCGCCCCCTAGAGGACGCAGTTCGAAGTTCCCTCGAAAGGGAACCATGGTTACTATAGTTAATCCATGGTAACCACAAATTAACCATGGTTTTGCTAAATTAACCATAGTATAACCATGGTATTTGTAGTAAATCTGTGGTTATACAAATGTTAGTCAACACGCCAAAAAACCATGGGTTACTACGGTTTTACTATAATAAAACCATGGTTATTTTTCGTAAGGGTATGGCCAGGGGTTCACTTCATTTCCTTCGAGTTCAACTTCAGAATATGACTGGGTTTCGTTTTCAGCGGTGTCTGCACCACTAACGCCTGTTTTGTCCGTCTGCATCTTTCTTGTGATTTTAGCGCCAGTTTGTTCTCCTGCCCATTATTTACTGACGTAGTTTCCAGGGAGCGAATTATTATTATTATTATTGTTTTTTACTCAGTAATTAATGTGTTTTAAAATGTAGCGAAGTACAATACTTCAAACAAAATATACTTAAGTAAAAGTAAAATTACAGATTTTAAAAATTACTTTAAAAAGTAGAAGTACACAAAAAAGCTACTCAATTACAGTACCGCGAGTAAATGTAATTCGTTACTTTCCACCTCTGTTCACATCTTAAATTATATTAATCTGTTTCTCTTTTATTCCGAGGTCACCGTAGTCACCCGGATCCAGTATGTATCCAGACCAGATGGTGGATCAGCACCTAGAAAGGACCTCTACATCCCTGAAAGACAGCGGAGACCAGGACAACTAGAGCCCCAGATACAGATCCCCTGTAAAGACCTTGACTTAGACGACCAACAGGACAAGACCAAAAGAAACAGATGATTCTTTTGCACAGTCTGACTTTGCTGCAGCCTGGAATTGAACTACTGGTTTCGTCTGGTCAGAGGAGAACTGGCCCCCCAACTGAGCCTGGTTTATCCCAAGGTTTTTTTCTCCTTTCTGTCACCGATGGAGTTTTGGTTAGAAGCATTAGAAGTATAATTTTATGAGATGAGTTTCTATTGGTGTTTCTTGTGTATCATTTCTTTGAAGGAATTTCATATTGCTTCTCTCAATTTGAATGGCGCACGAGAAGGGAAGAAAAGGTTTGGACTATATAAGTTTATCAAGATTAAAATAATAGATGTTTTGTTTGCACAAGAAACACTTAGTGATGTTCCAGCTTCATATCAAGTTGAAGAAATTGTAAAGGGAATCTTTTTTAAGTTAAGAGCTCAATTTGAAAATCAGTTTTATGTATTTTTTTTTATGTATTAACGTTCCCACCAATGCAGTTGAAAGAATTGGGTTTTTAGATATATCATGTAAAGCAATCAGTGATTGCAACACTGTATATTTGTTTTTAATAAGATGGCACTTTAACTGTATGGAAAATGACTCTGATAGAAATCATGTTGAGCCTCATATGGCTTCTCGAAAAAAGACTTGTTCAATTAATAGAAATGCATGATTTAACTGACAAATAGAGACATTTTCAGAGACAGAGGCAGTATACTTGGCTTCATTCACACAATAATATGTTGTCTTTGGCAAGGTTGGGCAGATTTTATGGTTTTAGTCATACACTTATTGTTTTCAGAGATTTATTCCAGTGGGTTTTTTGGATCATAGTTTAGTGCAGTGTTTTTTTAACTTTGGGATCCATAAAACCCAACAGTGCATTGTGTCATTTTAATAACAGTTTATTAACTGATTTAGAATTTATATATATATATATATATATATATATATATATATATATATATATATATATATATATATATATATATATATATATATTCTTTCTTTTTTTTTTTTTTTAGAACCAGAAAGTCTGATTTCCAATCATTGCAGCAATGGATGGACTACGGTAGAATTCAAATTAGACAACAGAGTCAACAGTATGCTTGCAATATCACCAGAGACTTAACTACTTTAATGTTTTTTTTTTTTTTTTTAATTTGGAGAATTGTTAAAAAAATATGTATATATGGCTTACGCTCTAAGGATGGTGCACTCTTGTTGAATCATACCGAGATTCGTAAGAGGACAGTAGAATGATATGAATAACTGTATAGCAGTGAGCTTACACACAGGTCAGACAGTGGCAATGTGTTTATTGAGGGTCTTCCTCAGGTATCGGATGATGCCAATGGCGAGCTTTGTAGAGTGTTGACCTTAGAAGAGTTACAGAAAGCTCTTCAAAGCATGTAATGCAGCAGAGCACCAGGAATAGATGGCCTATCTGCAGACTTTTATAAGTCTTTTTGGCCTGAGACTGGTGCAGATCTGCTTGCAGTCATCAATGAAAGTTTGAGTAGTGGAAGATTATCACTGAGCTGCAGCAGAGCGGTCCTTACTCTACTGCCAGACCTGAGTGATATTAAAAACTGGAGGCTTGTCTCTTTGCTATGCAGTGATTATAAAATTCTGGCTAAAGCTTTAGCAAATATCTTAAGTAAGGTTTTATCAGAAATCATTCACTCTGATCATACTTATTGTGTTCCAGGTATACACATTTTTGAGAATATTCAGTTTCTTAGAGAATTTATTGATATTGGTAAGCTCTTATTTTTGTTTAATATCAATAGATCAAGAAAAAGCGTTTGATAGAGTGGAAAGTGGTTATTTATGGGATGTTCTAAAAGGTTCAGGACTGGTTCAAATAAAGTTTTAAGAGTCTTATATTGTGATGTTGAAAGTTTGCTGAAGGCAAACGGGGACTTATGTGCCCCCTTTAGAGTTTTTAGAAGTATTAGACAGGGTGTGCTTTATCTGGTATGTTATATAGTTTGGCAATTGAACCTCTGTTGAGAAAGTTTAGAGCAGAATTAAAGGGTGTAAGCATTTCCAATTGTGAAAATGTTTTTAAATTATCAGCTTATGCTGATGATATTGTCATTCTCTTTAAAGAACAAATTGATTCGTCACAGCTTTTATAAAAAAAAAAAGTTAAATAAACTTTAATAAATTTATTTTGGGATAATTTACATTGGGTTCCACAAAGCATTTTATTTTTGTCTAAAGATGAAGGGGGACAAGATCTGATTTATTTGCAGTAGAGAAGCAGCTTTTAGGATACAATTTGTACAAAGGTTCATTGATACTCCTGTAAATTAAAATTGGGGTTAGGCTGCTTCTATTATAAAAAAAATAAAAAAAATAAAAAAAAGAAGGTTTGGCCTTGGAAAAGTCTTTGTTTTTGATGAACCCTAAAAAAAAATGTCTGTATCCGAGTTAGCTGTTTATTATTGTAATTTATTTAAAGTGTGGTCATATTTTAAAGTGTTGAGATGTGAAAATACTGACTCTTTGTATTGGACGCTACAAGAACCTTCACATTTGGATGTGTCGAACTAAATTTTTTTCCTGTTTTTACTGACTAATCAAGTCTCATGTCACTACACTTGAGAGGCTAATTCACATAACTTGATCTGAACTTTGTAATACCAAAGCAATGGCGGAAAATTCGGGTCTGAAGTCAATACGAGTGTCAAACTCATTTGTTGACCAAGTGGAAAAAAAAAAATACTGAAAAATAATTTAAAATGATCAAAGACTTTGAAGAAGGGTGGATTCAGCCTGAGGATGATGATTTTTTCCCCTGAATTTGTGTATACCTGATTTAGAAATGTGTAATGGGTTTCTTTTAAGGAGTAGTAATTTACAGTAGTTTTGTCAGGGAAAGGGATAGAGAGAGAAAGCAGTTAATGCTTTTGTTTCAATAATTAATTGTGAAGTTAATCGAGAATGTCTTTTTTGTTTACAAAGAGAAACAGTGTTTCACTCTTTCATGTTTTGTAATAGATTAAGACCTCTGTTTTATTTGTTACAAGATCTGTTTAAATGGTTTGATTACGTGTTTTCCATGAAGATTTTTATTTGTGGGTTTAAGTATTCCAGAAAACATTCCTTTGAATGTCAATTATTTAATTTATTGTTGGTTAAAGTGAAAATGGCAATTTATGTGAGTAGAAAAATAAAAATGGAGGGAAATTTTGACACAGATGTTAAAAGGATTTTTCAATCTTGGTAAAGTCTAGCATTCTAATTGACTTTTGTTATTATAAAACAACCAAAAATATGATGTATTTTGAACAAAGATGGTGTGTAATATTTTTTTATTATTTTTTTTTTTTTTTAATTTGTAATATTATTGATGATGTTTGGATTTTTAACAATTTGTTGTGAGGGTCTCTACTTGGTAGAGAATATATACTTTTGTTTGACTTTTTTTTAATTGTAATTGTAATAAAATGGTGTTTTAAAATTCAAATTCTCTCTCTGTCTGTCTCTCCCTCTCTATATATAGCCTATATACATTAGTTAGTCCCCCCAATGTTCAAAACATGGTTATGGTTTTGTGTTTTAAGCAAAAAATGAACCAAGGCAGAGTAAACTGATACTGAACATATGAGTTCAGGGTATAATTGCAGAAAACATGGTTAACTTATATATATATATATATATATATATATATATATATATATATATATATATATATATATATATATTCAGGCAGTTTTAGGTGCAAGTTTAGGAATTTCACTTTCAGACGCAAAATTTGTGGTAGGAGAGTATTCAAATTAATAACGAAATGCGTTTTACTAACGTTTTTTGCTCATCTGACATTTGCGCCATTATTTAAAGGTCAAAAAAAGCATGTCTCATCCCCGATTTCCACTGCACGCATCTGCGGCGTGTTTCGGCTACCATAGATGATCATGGTCACTCTAGTCAATGCAATGAATACAGCAGAGTTCACTTTATAATGCATTTAACTTAAACAGAGCTTTTCAAGAGACTTCTGAGTGTGACAGCAGTATATGCACAATTATAAACGTGCATTAAATAATAAAACTGTATTTACTCATGACCCTGAGATAACAACTTGATGACTTAATGAATTTCATCAAAATAGAATTGTGCATATTCAAACTCCAGACACTATGGCAGAGTAATTAACACATCACACACATATTTATCTTATAGATCATAAACAGATGTCTTTACCTGTGAGAAGTGCACAGAGAATGATCCGTCCCAGCAGACACATGTGGCGCGTATCAGCCATTTTCTGTTTCTGACAGTCTTTCTCTCCCCATTTATAATTAACACCATTAGATCATCCTTTGGGTGTTAACTTCCTCTGATCTCACCAACTGACCATTGAGCTGCATTTCACCCACACTACACTGATGAAGAAAATAAGTTTCTATAAAATATAGTGTATAGCAATTAGGTGTTTTTGATTCTATCTTATAAAGTGATCTCTGAAACTCAACTCTGCTATTTCAAAAGTGCACTGAAATAAACTTTTACAGTATAACATTGACATTAAAAGTAAATATACTGTAAACACAACACATCTACTTCATTAACTCAACCATCAACCAGCTCTCGAAACACACAAGATGACTTAAAAATAAATAAATAATAATAAAAACAATTGTTTTAAAAATTTTCTAATCAGCAATATTCTTGTCTATTCAGGAGCTTCAAATGTTGCCTAGGTCGCGTGACGCGTGACTACAGAGTGTGAGAACTCAATAGTTTTCGCACAGTTGTTCAACCCACAGAGAACAGTGCAGTCATCTCTGAAGCCAGTTTAGACTGATGACACATTTCTGATACCATTTCCTCTTTTAGTTTAAGTGATTTTCCTTGTACATACTGTGCCTTTTTGCAAAAGTTGTTACAAACCATTTTCAAATGACTGTCAGGCTATGTTTACACAACAACAATGTAGTCAAATACGGAAACGTTTTTTTTTCATTGCGTTTTTTAAAGTTTAACTTATACACGACAACATTTTCAAAGCGATTTGCATTTCAGATATCTGCAAAACAGTGAGGCAAGAGGACACAGGAGGTTTTTCAACAAGTCCGGTCTTGGACTCGAGTCCGGACTCGAGACATTTTTCTGTCGTCTCGGACTTGTCTCGGACTCGTTGAATTTGCACTCGGACTTGTCTCGGACTTGGCCATTGGACTCGCCAAGTCTTCTAGTTGGTCTCGACCGAGTCCAGCAAAAAAAATAAAATAAAAAATTTCTCCTTCAAAACAAAACCACATTTGCATGATGTCGCGACTGAAAACGTGTGGAAAACGCTAGGCGCGCCGCTCTCCTTATTTCCAAAGCACTCTGTAATCTACGCTCGCGCTCCAGTGGCGTCTGCTGTTGCTGGGCAACCATGACCCGCTCTCCATGATGACGCAGAAGTTTCAGCAAAGAATAAATGGAATTCCAGCACTTAAAATCACTTGCAGTAGCTCTGCTAATAGATTCATTTAAAAAATGGCTATCCTTGTACAACTATGATCATCTGTTTCTCCATCTTGCCTTGGCTTTCAGTATTGTTCCGGGAAAGGATGTGCATGACCAGTGGTGCACTTACTGCCACCTGAAAAGTTTAGATGTTTCTAATTTAATTTTCTACCTGTTAGATTGTGTTTTATTTACGTCTACACCTAGATAGCCTTTTTTTTAATCAATAAACGCGTATTAATGTATAGCCTTATGCAACAATTACATATGTAAATTTTAAAAACGTTATATATGACATTACATATTTACATTTTCATGTAACAGCCAGTATTTGTATCTGTAACAATCACAAAATTTTTCCTATCTGCATTCGGATACAACATCGTACAGTTACTTGATAAAACTGTTATGACTTTTTATATATTTTTTCGTAGTTATCACTGAACAAGTATGTCGTGTTAAACTGAAATAATTATTAATTTCTAAAATAATATTTATCATGCAAGCAGAGAGATGTCATGACAAACGTTTAGTGATCATTTGAACACGACTGAATCCATTCAATGCACACATTCTCATTACGCAGAATACTTTGAGCGAGTCTTAATGTTAATGAACTTCACTAAACAGATGTGTGTGTTCCGCGCAAACCAGCAAAAGGTAAAGATGCAAACATGTAGGACAAGTAGACAATGTATCCGTATCTAAGCTGATCATTAGCCTACTCTTGAGAGAGAACTGATTTGGTTTTTGAGAGACTGAGACGCGCAGCGCGGCTGTTTGATTAGTGAGCGCGCTGTGCTTATTCCATTCATTCGTATCATGGTAGCCTAAGCTTTCAATATTTGCCTTTTAAATATATACAAATAATATAACGTGTAGCTATGATGTATTATTATAGGTAAAATTACTCTTGCAACACTCTGATTTCTGAGAGATAAACAGAGAGGCGACAACAATGCGGTTTTTGATTTGCGACACCAGACTCTGTCAGCTTCAGCCGAGTATTCAGGCAGAATTATTCCTTGAGCGTTATTCGTTTTTTGAGCCATTATCCGTGCCATTCCGAATAAGGTATTCGGCTTCAGGCACAACCCTAATTATTACATTACATATTTTATTTTTACATGCAACATAGATAAGGTCATGTAGTAACAGCTCCACGCAATATTGTAATTCTAAAATTCACGTCGTACTTGCAAACACTTTGTATGCATTATGGTTAATTTTCTTAGAATAGGAGATATGCTTTCTCTCGCATCACAAACATTATCAGTAGTTAAGTATGTGGTCTTGAAGAGGACCCTTTTTTCTTTCATTTGGACTCGGTCTTGGACTTGGACTCGAAACTTTTGGACTTGGACTTGACTTGGACTCGAACCTCTTTGGACTCGGTCTTGACTCGGTCTCGACTAGTCCTGGACTTGGACTCGACAAAGCCGGACTTGACTACAGCAATACTACACAAAGAAATGGTCATTAAAGTTTTGACCATACTATACTGGTTGCTTACTCATTGATTGCCGGATATCATGGAAAGCTGCCACTGCCCCGACTTCTGGACCCGGTCAAGTCTGAGAGCAGAGCTGCCCTGGTAGAAAACTGCGGAATAAAGCGACGATAGAAGCCTGCCATGCCCAAAAAGGATCTGAGTTGCTTCCTTGTTTAGGGTAAAGGACATGACTCAATGGCTTGGATTTTGCTAACCTGTGGCCGTATCATCCCATTCCCAATGATATGGCCCAGGTACGCTGTCTCAGATGCAGCAAAGGCACACTTTACGGGATTTACAGTCAGCGTAGCAGCGTGAAGACAGCCCAAGACTGTGCACAGATGTTCCAGATGTTGCTCCCAGCTGTCAATATACAGAACTATATCATCAAGATAGGCTACCGCAAATGCAGAGCAATCACGAAGTACCTGATCCATAAGACTCTGGAAATTTGCTGGCGCTCCATGAAGGCCAAATGGAAGCACCGTAAAGTGGAATAGGCTCCATGTAGTCCGGAAAGCAGTCCGCTCTCTGGATCGCTCAGTCAGTGGTACTTGCCAGTACCCTTTGCTAAGATCTAATGTGGTCAGGAATTTTGCTTTCCCCAGCCGTTCAAGCAGATCATCAATCCTTGGTGTTGGATAGGAGTCAAACTGAGAAACTGAGTTCAAGTACCTGAAATCAATACAGAATCTTACGCTACCATTATTTTTCGGTACAAGGACTACCGGGTTGCACCATTCACTCTTTGAAGCCTCTATGATACCCTGGGACAGCATTAGATCCACTTCCTCCTTCAGTGCGGTCAACAGGCGCTCAGGGATCCTGTAACTGAGTCGTCTCACAGCAGCACCCTCTTTAAGAACAATATCATGCTCAACAAGGTCAGTCCTCCCAGGATTCTCCTGGAACACTTCAATATTACAGATAGCTCTCACCTGCTGCTGTCTGTCTTCACAGAGATGACTGAGATCAAAGTTCACTGGAAGACCTTCTGAAGGAAAGTATTGCTCATCCACTTCCTCCTCTTCCAGAATGCTTCTGACGGGCATCACCTCAGTTTTCTTTTCAGGTCGTTGCACCAATTTCTTCAGAAGGTTCACATGCAGTACTTTATTTGCACATGACTGACCTGTGGTCAATATCCGATAGGTGGTAGGCCCAAGTTTCTTCTGGATTTCAAATGGTCCTTGCCACTTTGCCAAAAGTTTGTTGTCATCACTTGGAAGAAGCACTGGAACCTTCTGTCCAGGGCTGAAGGATCTCTGGCGGGCTGACCGATCATACCAGGACTTCTGCTGTTTCTGGGCCTCTGCTATGTGTGACTGCGCAAGCTCACTCATTTTCTCCAATCGGTCTCTCATCTGCACAACATAGGATACCACATTAAATTTCATTCAAACAGGTCTCTGTGTTGAAATTTTTTTCTGACATTTGAATGGAAAAGTAATGCATAACGAATATATATTATTATCTATCATATTTAAACACATCATTAAAATTTCTGACATTATATATTATCATTGTTCTGGGCTGCCTTTTCCAAAAACATAAATGCTCTCTTATTATAGGCTCCTCTTGGGCAACACAGCTCTATTTAAATGCACATCAGAATGAGTGAACGCTTTCTGTAATTGATTGATTCTGCCTTAGATGAGCAGGAAAATCCCTTTCACACAACTATTTGCTAACATAGGTTATTAGTTCAATTTAAGGCATGTTGTAGGCATTATTATTTGTTTAATAAACAAAATAAATATAAAAACACCTTAGTATCAATATTTTTTATTTGACTATCGATACTTTCGATACTGCATCAGTATCGATATATCAATACTTCAGGATCGATTCGCCCATTCCTCCAGGAAACATTATAATACAAGTTTAACACATGTACAGTCTTTAGTCTGAACTTAAAGGGATAGTTCACCACAAAATAAAACTTTGTCATCATTTACTCTCTGTCAAGTTGATCCAAACCTGTGTGAGTTTCTTTCTTCTGTTGAGCACAAAATAATATATTTGGAAGAATGTTGGTAACCGTTGATGGTAGCCATTGACTTCCATAGAGGGAGCAAAGTACTGTGGATGTCAGTGTCTATCATCAACTGTTTGGTAACATTCTCCAAATCATCTTCTTTCATAAATAATGACAGATTTTTCATTTTGGGTTGAACTATTTCAGTAATTTATGATATACAACAAAGTCCTAAAACTCAAACAAGAATAATTTTACATTAGCAAAATAAGTAAAAGTGACAACAACAACAGATCTAGCAAAGTGAACCAGCAGAATGTGAAGTGTAATGCTACTGTGCTGCATTCTGGGAATCTGAGTGCATAATGTGAATGCTATATCTTGAAAAATACAAGAGATTTTGTAAAACAGACAGACAGTCGTTCTGATGCTGCATCATAGACACTTCTTGATCACTGTGATGTCGTTGTGGACAGTTGTAATTAAATAGATTTAGAAAATATAACCATGATGTATGATATTTGATATTTAAAGCTAGCAAACAACATTCTCTGAACTTTCTGTCAAGGTTCGCTCAAAGTTAACAACAATTCTTTTTCCATTAATATTATTTGTTATCTGGTTTTTATACTGTTCTTAAAACATTAGCACAAAAAAAAAAAAAAAAAAAAAAAATTGCATTATATTGTTCATAAAACATTTCTGAAACGACATTCGACAAGAATGTTTTTTTTTTTTTTTTTTTTTTACAGTTCATTTAGGAACATTAATTTTTTTTTTACAAATAATTGATGGAGTGTTCTTTTAACATTTGCATAACAAAAACTGTGTTTTTGAAACATTTAAATAAACTAAACATTTTGAATATTCATAAATAGAACATTCAAAAGTATTATTTTCAGAACTTAAAAAAAGTTAGAATTACATTTATCGTATTTGGAGAAATATACTTTATAAAAGAGATAAAACACTATGATAATATTATTTTCATGGGAAACTTTGGATGATGAAGGTTCTTCTCACTGTTTTACACAGTAATATGTCACGGATTGACTTTGTAAGAGCGGAACTAAAAGTGGCAGAGATTGGTTCCGCCCGGACCATAATCCCCAAACACCGGTTGCTTCCGGGAACTCCGGGAAGGGAAATCAGGGTTCCCTTTCATATGTCACTTCGATGCTGACGTCACCACGTATGGGGGGAACACCTTCGGTGTGACGAATGTCTGAAGCACTATACCATCCCGCCAATGCTATTGGCCAAATAGCGCTTGGCGCCGCCCTACGCATGCGTACGCATCGTATACCCGGGTGCCGCGCACCATTTCGCTCAGATTTTCATTCCTTCAGGAATAGTGAATCATCTGTGCCCTATCATCTCGCGTTCTCCAGCGATTTTCTTCAAGCAGTGTTTAACTCCTCTTTCGCGGACGCGATGAGTCAACGAAAGGTAAGAGCCGTATAATGGGTTTATCACAGGGAGGCACTCATGAGAGATTCGTTTGCAGCCACTCTACATGTTCTCTCTGTGATAGCCTACGGCTATGGTAAAATAAAAGAAAAGTATCTGCGCTCTGGAGTCTATTTCTTAAGTCGCCTCGCGTCTAACCTCCACCGTTCGCTTCTGCGGTCGCCGAGGCCCCGCACGAGGTGTTGGTTAGGGGCGATATGTGCGACTTGACTATGAATACAGTGATGCACTGGAGTTTTTCCACTCGCTCGCTCTTCCCCACTCGAGCGCGTTAATCAGAGCAGTTTTGCTTTTATACTATGTTTGTCTAACCGCGGCTTCGAACTCAGAGTAGGCTCTGGCCGGCATACGCGGTTCTCATATGCGGTTCACTACCTCCGAGCGGACAGGAGAAACGCGCCTCCCCTTCCTCAGTGTGCTATTATGTGGCTATCCGCGGGGTGGATAAACTACCCTTCTCACGGACCTCCACCAAGAGGTTTCGAGGTCCTGGAAGCAGCCTTAATCAGCGCATATCACGAACGGCGCGGGTTTTGCCATGATTAAGTGACATGGCGGACTGCTATTATATAGCGATGCTGTTTGACTACCTCTCTAGCCGAACGGATCGCGCCGAACTCCGCCGCGACCTAAGTCTCGTCGAAGACGTATCGAGTCGTGTCTATTTCGGCAAATTTTATTCTCTTTATGGCGGTTCTTAACGAGAAGCCTCTCTTTCTTAACCCCACGCTCTAACATTGACTGTCTCGCAGCACAAGCACTTCGAGCGTCACTGAACTGAGCTGTTATTTGAGCGCCCCTCAGACACTGCACAATTCAGTCTTCAGAGTTTGAGGAACGGCATAAGAGACTGGCGAATATGGCCAGTTTATGATGGCTCACACAAGCTGCCGCATTTTCGCTAGCGGCGTGGCCCTATGTTTATTTTGTTGGATTAAATCCTGCCGTGGACACGCTTCAGGATTATACACAACGAAACGCAGCAAGTTTGACGCATGCGCTTTCCTTCAATGTTTACCAGGGTCTGTGCCCTCCACTAAAGAGTGCTGTTGGACTGCTAATGCACATCCAACCCTCTCACTGCAGTCCCCACGCTCTAACATTGACTGTCTCGCAGCAAAGGCACCTCGAGCATCATTGGATTGAGCTATCATTTGAGCGCCCCCCCTCAGACATTCTGCACAATCCAGCCTTCAGAGTTGAGGGACGGCAAAAAAAAAAAAAAAAGGCTGGGAGAGATGGCCAGTTTATGACTGCTCACACAGCTGCCACGTTCTCGCAACAGCGGCGTGGCCCGATTTTTATCTTGGTGAATTAAATCCTGCCGTGGATACGCTTCAGGATTATACACAACGAAACGCAGCGAGTTTTACGCATGCGTTTTCCTTCATGTTTGCCAGGGACTGTGCCCTCCACTATAGAGTCCTGTTGGACCGCTAATGCACATCCAACACTCTCACTGCCGTCCCTACGCTCTAACATTGACTGTCTCGCAGCAAACAGCGCTTCGAGCAGCATTGGATTGGGCTGTAACGCCAAAGTAAAAACAACAACAAAAAAAAAAAATCCCTCAGACACTCTGCGCAATCCAGCTTTCAGAATTCGAGGGGCGATTCAAGGGTCCTACACAGACGACCCGTTTATGACGGCTCGCACAGCCGCCGCTTTTCGTTAGCGGCAGCGCCCGATGTTCAATTCGTTGGCCTAATTCCTGCCGTGGACACGTTTCAGGATTATACACAATGGAACGCAATGGCTCTTATGCATACACTTCCCCTGTGCACGAATGCCGCAGGTTTTTCCATGCATGGACATTGAATGTGTATTACAGCGTTGCAGAAAGTGGAAATTTTGAGACCGCTAGTATGGTCTCGGGCCGTGTGGAATGCTTGCCCGGCATTTCTCAATGGGTGTTACGCACAATTTGTCACGGATACACTATTCAGTTTTTTAAGAGGCCCGCCTCTTTCCGCTAAATTCTTTCCACGGTGGTAAACCGATGGAAATAGCGGAGTTGCGACAGGAGATGTCAACTCTGCTGAGCAAAGGGGCTATAGAAGACGTACACCCCCTCTCAGATGGAGGCAGGGTTTTTACAGCCGTTATTTTGTAAAAAAATAAATAAATAAAAAAAAGTGACTGCGGATTGTGACCCCGTACTTCTCAAAATGCATGGATGCAGCTCTGGCCCCGTTGCGGCTCCAGGGCGTCCGTGTTTGAACCACTTAGACGATTGGCAGGTTTTAGCGCAATCGCAGACTCAAGCACATTCTCATCGGGTTCTTGTGCTGAATCACTTAAGAGCCTGGGCTTACACACAAATTTTCAGAGAAGTGTTTTAATCTCCTCAATGGATAACCTTTCTGGGAATAGAATTGGACTCTCGCGCGATGACAGCCAAGCTTTCTCTCCCGCGCGCTCAGTCGATTGCGTCATGCGTGTGGCGCTTCAAAGTGGGTCGCACAGTGACAGCGAGATTGTGCCTCAGACTTTTAGGTCTAATGGCAGCGGCATTCCCCGTAATTTGTCTGGGGTTACTTCACATGCGCCCTTTTCAGTGGAAAAATGGGCGAAAAGATGAAATATTTCACCCCGTTGTCTTCCGCATCAGACGATTTCGGTGACACGGAGTTGTGTGATGTCGTTAAAACTATGGATGCCAACCGAATTTCTCCTACCTGGGCTTTGCTGCGTTAGCTCACAGTTGGCCCAGGACCACTCTGTATGTTTTTCCCCGATTAATTTTATCCCAGCAGTATTATCCTTATAAGGCTGGACAGAGTGGAACAGCTACTACTGGTGGCTCCGCGATGGCACACGCAGCCGTGGTTTGCGGACCTGATCAGTCCGTTAGCGGGCTCTCCATGAAGTTTCCCCTCAGACAGGATTTATTATCACAAGCACAGGGACTGATTTGGCACCCGAGGCCAGATCTGTGGAAACTGTGGGCGTGGCCTCTGAGCAGAGTGAGTTGGTATGTCCCGGTCTTTCTGTTGAAACTACCGAGACTATTCTGAATTCTAGAGCAGCTTCTACGAGACGCTTATATGCTTTCAAGTGAAGACTGTTTACGACCTGGTGTGAAAATCGTAATGTGGATCCAGTTTACTGGAGTGCTGGAGTTCCTTCAGGATCGTTTTTCGAATAGAGTGACGCCAGTCACTCTAAGGTTTACGTGGCAGCTATTCAGCTTACCACAAATATATGGACGGAACCTCAGTGGACCGTTATCCACTGGTTTCTCATTTCATACAGGGTGCGTGACGGCTGAGGCCTTTCCGCCCCGTGCGAGTCCTTCATGGGATTTATCCATTGTGTTGCAGGGTTATTAGGGCATCTGTTGAGCCCTTGGAAACTGTACCAGTTAAAATCCTGACTCTGAAGACACTTCTTCTTATGGCTTTATCCTCCCTCAAGAGAGTTGGGGATTTACAGGCTCTTTCTGTCTCACCCTCGTGCATGGAATTTGCACCGGAATCTATGTAGGTGTTGTTGCGACCGAGGCCTAATTATGTTCCTAGGTCGCATCTAATCCCTTTCGCTCTCAGCAAATGGTCCTGGAAGCTTTATCCCCTGCTGAGGCAGGGTCAGAAGATCTAGGTCTTTGCCCCTTAGGGCTTTAACCCCTTTACGTGCAAACATCGCAGACGGCCCCAGTTTATTATTGTTTCACTTTCACAGCACATTAAACATCACTCTCTTACTTGATCTGGACAAACTGTGCATCAATTGAAAGTTTAAAGACTCTAGCTTCGATATTTGACCAATATTTTGATAAAACATTGTTGCAGTGACAGATATTTAGTGATTTATGTCAGGAGTGCAAAATAATAAATCCGTATTATGCCCCATTTTGAATAGAAATTCACCACTCACTCATATTCAGTCAAGTCTGCAGCGGTTTATTTGTGTTCACATAGACTCACTGAACAGCGTCAATAAGGATTTATAGACCAAAGATGCATATCTGCGGAGATATATGGATATATTTACTGATGTTTACTTCATATTTCTTCAGACAGAATCGTCATTTCTATTCATTTTCCACTGATTTACGCGATCTGATGATAAATAGCCTCTGCCAGAGCCGTCTCTGTTTGTTTGCTTCCGTGTACTCGAGCTGTGACCCAGAAAGACTCTGATTGGACGTTTGGGTTGTCAATCTGACAGTCCCAAAACCAGACAGCGTCAGATCGTGTCACATGGTTCGTGAACAGTTCCTGGTTCATATCTGCTCACAACAACACTGAAACACCTCTGTATACACGAAATATCCGAATAATAAACCCGCGATTACGATAGAAAAGCTTGGTATGAGATTTTCTTGAGATCTGGGGCATTTTATAAAATATACAAAAAAATGTACATGGGAAATGCTAACTTGTGCAGCGATGAAAAAGGCTACAAATAGCATATTTTTACAATAGTAAACGACCAAATTCCACCCCTGATCGCTAAAGGAAGTTATTATAAACACTCGATCGGGGTTTAAAGTGAGTTTTGTATAAAAGTGTACTAATAATTTCATAAATTGTCTGATGTAGCTTGATGCTAACGTTAGCTCCGATGCTACTAATAGCAGGTGCTTTTCTTCTTCATAATGCATTTTTGTCTCAATAATTCACGTCAATGTCGTAAGAAAATGTTTTGTTGTATTTCTATATAAAGACTTTTGATAAATAAGGGCTAAATGCAAAGAGAGACTGAAGTGAGATCGCTGCTTTGTTGCTTTGTAAAGCCTGAAAAACCACAATCAATGCTAATAAAGGTGGAATAAAAACAAAAGAATAATGATAAAAGAATAATGCGGATAATGTGTCGTACCTGGCGGAGGTGTGAAAGACTCGTTTGGTGAGAACAATACAATCATGAATCGGGCAGCTTTCAACAGTGAAACATACACAAAGAGCACAGGAATGTTTACATGTGAGATCTTACATGGATGACAAGGGCCATAAATCAATCTGATTTGCCTTCTCTAAAAAACACACATGACATGGCCTTAGAAAATATTTCATAAAATTCACAGTTTTACAGATTAGATTATGAAATTTCTAATGAAGTTTTGAAAGACTTGTGGCTTTAGCTACACTCTATTTCTAAACTCATATCTTACATCAACACATTTTTTAAATACATTTAAAAAATATGTTTTTAATATATTTATTTTTGTTTTTATGTTTGAGCTTATATATCTCTATTATCATAACAGTCTGAGTGATTCTGATTCCTGAACAGTAAACTTTAAAGTGTCAGCTTTGTGAACATATGTTGAATATGTATCTAGTCAGAAAGAATCATGAGCAGAAACCTTTTTATTTTGGGTATGTCATTTCTGTCTCCATGCCAAAAAAGGAGGTGCCTAGAAAGGGGTTAAGGACTTATGTGTATCTTACAGCCCCATGGCGTGAGTCTGACCAGCTGTTTGTCTGTTTGGACATAAGAGTAGGGCCATGCGGTTACAAACAGTGCATGTCCCATTGGCTGGTGGAGGCAATATCTTTAGCCTGTGAGGCGCGCAGACTCGCTTCGCCCTTAGGAGTTAGAGCTCATTCCACTAGAGCTGTGGCTTCTTCTCAAGCTTTTCTCAGTGGATCTTTTATGGATGATATCTGTGCTGCGGCAGGATGGTCCTCACCGAGCACTTTTATCTAGTCCTAAAGTCTGAATGTGAGGATGGCTCCTGGCTCCCGGGTTCTCTCCACTGAGCAGATGCTTCCTCGGATCCCAGCTATCAGGTACGTTAGGCGTGTTGGTATAGCGTTCCCATACGTGGTGACGTCACCGCAGCATCGAAGTGACCTATGAAAGGGAACATCTCGGTTACGTATGTAACCATGGTTCCCTGAATAGGGAACGAGATGCTGCGGTCCTGGCCGTGCCGTACCTTGATAGCATTCTTCTTCTTCAGTCATGAAATCTGAGCGAAATGGCGCGCGGCGTCTTTTATTCTAGCCGATACGGCGAGTGAGTTGGAGTGTTTGGGCGAGTGCAGCGGAAAGAAGGCGGAGGATATTGTTGGCTGGGCGAAGACGGAGACAAGGGTTTGGCAGAAACCAGGCTGAGTATATTGGGATGTCTACCAAACTGTGAAATGCTCTATGGACAAGTGTATTGTGAGTGGTTGAAAACAGGAAGACTCACCGGAAGTAGGGCCAAAAGAGGCCCTTTCGACGGGTCACGTGGCAGCAGGAGAAGTATCCAGGAGCTGGAAAGAGGAGGGAAAAGAGACCTCGTGTTAGTAACGGTGTGAGTACCCTAAACCGTCGTACAGCAGCATAATCAGCTATAGTGAACTATCTGTGAGCCTTTTTGTGAGTTTGTGGAATAGTATGTGAGCGGCCCCACCGTGGAGGAGGATTGTGGGTGAGCCGGGAATCAGTGAGCGAGAGAAGACGTTGGGATGTCGTGGCGGCGACGTTTAAATCTGAATATTCGTTGCATCAGTGTCTCCACGATTTCCAGGACGAGTCTCTGGCCAGACGGGGTTTTGACCCTAAATTCACCAAGAGTGTGTGGAGTGCAGTGCGTGAGACTTTGTCCTTTGCTGTGAGTGTATACACTTGAAAATTGCAGTGTGGTGCTGTGTTTGTGTCGTCAACAACCACCTTTCAGGCCTGACGAAATCCTGTGAAGGGAGTGAATACTGAGGCGGGCGACGAAAACATCTCCAATTATATGCAGACGATGACATCCTGACCCTTCAGCCCCACGTGACGGTGGCGGGAAACAATTTCAAGTAAGAACAGTGTGGATATAGTGGGAAGTAGTAACGGTGAGGAGTTGGCTGCTGTAGGAGGAAATCAGCTGTGCGTGTATTATTATCTGCTGTGGAGTTCTTCAAAGGTTCTGTTTAGATCTCTTGCCCTGTCGGTTGGAAGAAAGAACAGGGAAGTGTTCGACTCACCCAGTGTAGCACACCCCGGGTGAAACAACTTACCTGTGTGTGACACCAGCGGAGGCCGTGTTCGGCCCAACGCAGCAGCAGTTGGTTGAAGCCTCAGAAAAGGAACACCTGACGTCTATTTCCTCAAAGGTCTGTGAGTTACACCACTTCCTGTTTACCTGATGCCCAAAGCTAAAGCCAGCATATTGTGTTGTACACTCGCCTGTATGCCCAAGTGAAGCCCCAGCTGACTTTGCTACAGACTTACCTGTGCCCCGAGTGAAGAGCCAGCAGCCCCTCTGTCCACCGTCTGTGTCCAGTCCTGTTATATCTACCTGTATGTTCTTGTGCAGATCTAGTGGGTCCCTTTGAAGCATCTACCTGCACGTCGACCCGCCACTCAGGATACAGAAACCGCGGAAACCTCCCGTACACTTACCAGTATGGTTTCAGTTGGATCCCGGCAGCCATTGTACGCTCCACCAGCATCGGGACGACCGGGAGTCCAACCCGCTGGGCCGACTCGGAGTTTGCCACGAGTAGCAGCAGGTATCCATCGTGCATTCAAACTCTCAATACTTACCACTTGTATCTGTTACGTCCAGGAAAGGAGGGGGCCCTGGACAGTCGTCCTGCAAGCCAGAACAAAGGGGCACTTGTGAATAAGCTGATTGTCGTCATATAGCCAGAAGGAAAGGAGTGAAGGACTCACCTGAGATCTCCCGTGACGGAGTCTAAGAGACTCAAGACTGTTACTCTCCAAGTGGAGAATTGGATTTTAGCCTCCCCTCCCCCCTTTCACATACCCTTTTTTTTTAGTAATTTAATAAAGTTGTTTTAATATTTACTTACAGTCTCTCGTGTGTCTGGTCATTGGGGTGTTCTTGAGACCTCCTCGAGGTGGAAACAAGGAATTGGCGTGACTCACGACATCTGTGGTCCGCTCCGACCTGTGACAAATATATTGTCAGCAAGAACAGAAATGTTTTATCTTGAAATAAACCATGCTTGTTTCTTCATGATGTATAGGCTATATAATTCAGGAAACATACAGGCCCTCGTCACATCACACAAAGAGAAGCGGTTACTGTTAGATGTGAATTATTGCAGTGTGAACTCAAGGCATCATGATCATTTTCTAGAGCTCTCTAGTTAGTGCTGTTTACAGAGGCAACACGGACTATTGTTCATTTGTTGGATTAGGGATTTAAAAAACCCTGAACTATAACTTGTTTCAGACTGTATATTTTCACTTGACAGAGATGGACATAAGATCCCATGCATATCTTTGTGAGTGTGTTGTTCACTGCTGAATGAATGGTTTATTAACACCATTTTTTTTTTTTTCACAGTTTCAGCGTGTCTGTGCTGCCCGGCACTAAACTGGAAAAGTGACCCGGCGACTCTGCATTTGTGCAACAATGTCCTGGTCATCACTAAAGACCAGTCGGCCGTCATCACCGGTCACTGGGACCTACTGGACCTGCAGCGATACGGGACAGTCAACAACGGGTTTGTGTTTGAGGGAGGAACACGCTGCGGTTACTGTGAGTATGGCAATAAACAGAGGAAAATGTTTTGGTACAAAGCAATATCAAGGAGAGAAGTTTTGCTAGTTATCGTGATCCAGTCAGCTTCTTCTGTTAGATGCCAGGAGCCAGTCTGTGAGTTGCTTAATGCCATGTAAAGTTTGTTAAAGCTTTGGCAACTAAAAGCTTTTGAGAGGAATTGGAATGCAAGAATCAAGGAAATGTATGGAAAGTGGATCCAGCCAAGCGAAAGTTTGTGAACAGCAGTGGTACAGACTGAGATCTCTGGCTGCCATACCTTTTATTTGCATACAGGGAAGTACCCCAAGCCTCCACTGGTTTTTCTCCCTTTGAACTTCTTTATGGGCATGATGTCAGAGGCCCTCTTTCTCTGCTGAGAGAGAGTTGGGAGGGAAACCAGGGGAGAGGGGATTATGTTAAAGGAATGCACTTAATTAAAGGTTACGATATAGTTGACTAATATACTGTTCAAATGATTGTGTTAAACTAGGCAGCAAACTGTCACATCAAACCTGCATCTGTTTATTTACTTTTAAGGGTTTATATATAAATCATGACCTTTCCAATATTCACTCAAACGCTGTAAAAAAAACTCTCTTTTTTATATTTTAATGCAGATTAAAGACATTTATTTCACAGCAATCAAAATGTACAGATACGCAAAATAAAAATAATAATAATAATAGCAAACACTTTCCACTCCAGTGTACATGTCCCCATATTGCTTGTTAATATAAATACGACAGGCTGGCAGTAAAACACACGTCCGTCAGTGTGACATCATGAACACATTAACAGTAAAGTCACAGTTGTTTTATCACCTGCATTGACTCCCGATACAGATGTGTATCGTCTTTCTATTGGCTGAAGTTTTTGGGGATGTTTTTCTGGATGTTTTGATGACGCTGTTGATCCAGTCTGAATATTTGGGCACGAGGGTGTAAACGCCGGGCTTCCCCGAGCGTCCGCATCCGTCTCCCCAGCTGATGATCCCGTAGAGGAAGCTCACGCCGTCACACTCGCACGCTAACGGACCGCCCGAGTCACCCTGAACACATCACACACACATCAACACATCTGACAGAACAAACACTTCACTTATTCTACAGTAATACTCACGTGGATGGAAGCATGTTTCTGCCACAGAGGGAAAAAGATATTTTTTTTTAATATCTTGCATAATTGCAAGATATAATCTATCAATTGTGAGTTCTAATGTCAGAATAACAGAATAAGAAAAATGTTGCATTTACCCTTTTTATGCTTTATTCAGTGGCAGAAACATGCTTCCATGGGTATTAGAGCATTTACTGAATATTGTATATGAATGCATATATTAGTAATAATTATATTAATATGAGCCTAAAACAATACTGATTACATTATTTATTATTCTTAATACAGCAGTAATAGTGATATTAAGGTATTTCTTGAAAAAAGACATTCCTCATTACTACATTATTATTACATATTACTATCACGATCAAGGTCCAGAAACATTATTAGACTTATGTTACATAAAATCTAAATCTGCAATCCAATAAACATAATAAATAACATAGCATGACGAAAGGTGTGTGTGGTCTGACCTGACAGGCGTCCACACAGAGCTCACTTCCTGCACACAGCATCCCTGACCTGACCTCTGACCCGTAGACGTCTGGAGATGAGCACTGATCGAACGGGATGATCTTCACCACTCCCTCCATCAGGTGAGAGTACGAGTTCGCCTCTACATTATTAGAGAGTTATGTCATTCATTAATCATTCTCAAACCTGTAAAACCTTCGTTCATCTTCTGAACACAAATAAAGATATTTTTGATAAAATCCGAGAGCTCTCTGACCCTCCACAGACAGCGAGGATCCTTACTCACAGGCCCAACTATAAATAAATACAAACTAATTAAACTAAAGTCCTAAATTTTTTTATTTTTTATTTTCACAATTCACAGTATATAAATAAATAAATAATAAATAATAATAATAATAATAATATAGCTATAGCTTCTCAAAAACATATACAGAAGCAAATTGCAGCACTTTTAATATTAATGTTGCCCAAGTCAAACTGCCTAGCAGGACCACGGGGAGACACCACAGGACCCCTACATGAGCCGCTTCAGTGATTCAAGTTATCCGTCTATTTATATATTTCTCCTTTCTAAATGATGTATAATATTGATAACATATAATATTGATAGCTGCTGATATAGACAGTGAATTCCTTTCAAATGTGCAGTTTCTTTTTTTTTTTTTTTGTACAGAATTACACACACACACACACACACACACACACACACACACACACACACACACAATCTATAATAATATATATATATATAGGAATACTTTAAGAGTGTACATGCTTGCAAAATTCTAATAGCTTTTTGTTTCTTTGAGGATAGATTCAATATAATATTTAACCGTAGACATTAAAAGTAAACATACTGTAAACACAACACATCTATATCATTAGCTCAACCATCAACCAGCTCTCGAAACACACAAGATGACTTCTAAATAAATAAATAAATAAATAAATAAATAAATAAACATTTAGTTTCAACAATTTTCTAATCAGCAATAGTGTTATGTCTATGCAGGAGTTTCAAATGATTCCGAGCGGGTTTTTTTTTTTTTTTTTTTGCTAAATTACTACACGTACCAAACGCATAACTACAAGTCTGTAGTCTACTACTGTGTGAGAACCCGTTAGTTTTCGCAGACTTGTTCAACCCACAGAGAACAGTGCGGTCATCTCTGAAGCCAGTTTAGACTGATGGCTGTGAATTTTCACACATTCTGATGCCATTTCCTAATTTCCAGGGCATGGAGCTCCCGTTCCACCACATCCCTAAGATGCTCTATTGGGTTGAGATCTAGTGACTGTGGGGGTCATTTTAGTACAGTGAACTCATTGTCATGTTCAAGAAACCGATTTGAAATGATTTAAGCTTTGTGACATGGTGCATTATACTGCTGGAAGTAGCCATCAGAGGATGGGTACATGGTGGTCATAAAGGGATGGACATGGTCAGAAACAATGCTCAGGTAGGCTGTGGCATTTAAACAATGCCCAATTGGCACGGAGGGGCCTAAGAAAACATCCCCCACACCATTACACCACCAGCAGCCTGCACAGTGGCAACAAGGCATGATGAGACTCATTAGACCAGGCAACATTTTTTTGGTGAACTCGTGCAAATTGTAGCCTCTTTTTCCTATTTGTAGTGGAGATGAGTTGTACCCGCTGGGGTCTTCTGCTTCACAGTCATTTCACCTTTGTCTAATTCTTGAGAAGTATCAACTACTAAATTTCTAAAATCTTAAAATTTTTAAAAATAGCTGTCTTATATATAAATCTATTAATGGAATCGCCCCACCAACCCTGGGCGATTTTATTATAAAGAGAAATAGCGAGATGAAGACTAGATCATTTACCCGGGGTGATTGTGAAGTACTATTTAGAAAATCTTTGTTTGCACAAAATGTCCTCTTTATTAAAGGCTGCATAAATTGGAATAGTATACCAACCATAATTAGAGAGAGCCCCACTTTTGTTTCATTTAAGAAACATCTTAAAAGATGGCTGAATAATAATCAAAAATGTAATCATTAAGTATGCAGGTCAAATTTGATAGGTAGTTTTATTTATATATTTATAATAAGCACTTTGGGATGTATATGTACAGGCATTTATGTATTTTGAAATTAATATTATAATAAGTAAAATAAGATTTAAGAACTTTTATTGTTGATTTAGCTATATATGTATATTTGTTGATGTGTATATTGTCTGTTTGTTTTTTTGGTTTGTATTTGTTTATGTTTGGGACTACGGATGGAAATTAGCATTGCGCTAAATCTGGCGTATTTACATTCAACTTTGATTGTACGTTCATGAATATGCACTGTCCTTTTTAAATAAATAAATTGAAATTATGTTGTAGCCCATCCGCCTCAAGGTTGTGTGTGTCGTGGCTTCACAAATGCTTTGCTGCATACCTCGGTTGTAATGAGTGGTTATTTCAGTCAAAGTTGCTCTTCTATCAGCTTGAATCAGTCGGCCCATTCTCCTCTGACCTCTAGCATCAACAAGGCATTTTCACCCACAGGACTGCCACATACTGGATGTTTTTTCGCATTTCACACCATTCTTTGTAAACCATAGAAATGGTTGTGCGTGAAAATCCCAGTAATTGAGCAGATTGTGAAATACTCAGATCGGCCCGTCTGGCACCAACAACCATGACTCGCTCAAAATTGCTTAAATCACCTTTCTTTCCCATTCTGACATTCAGTTTGGAGTTCAGGAGATTCTCCTGACCAGGACCACACCCCTAAATGCATTGAAGCTACTGGCATGTGATTGGTTGATTAGATAATTGCATTGATGAGAAATTGAACAGGTGTTCCTAATAATCCTTTAGGTGAGTGTACTTTTGCTTAAGGTAACGTTAGAATGATAAGTATAATTATATATGCATGCCACTTTCTGAAACAACCTTACACAGTTTTGATAATGTTAATAATGAACACAATGTTAGCGTAGCCTACTGTGATGAAATGCAGACTGCACACATGCTTAGTCTTGGGATTCCACAACTTCCCTTGATCATCCTCACAATGTATTGCTTGTAACCATTTTGACATCCTTCCTCTGTATGTTTACGTAGCAGTACTGTTTATTTCTGTCGGGTTATTTAATATGTAGGGGGAGAGCCCTTTAATTGTGTCCCTTCCGTATTCACCTTATTCCGCCCTGCCCACTTTTAATACTTCGCATTTCCGCATTTTGTCATCCGACTTCCGCTAAACCTATACGGCACGTCCGGTTACTAGTTTAGTAGTTGTAAGATTGTTTATAGCTAGCTATAACTGTGGCGAAATGACAAAGAACGTTATGTTATAAATTGGGAGCACGATGAAAACGTCTAACGACGATCAAATGGTCTCAAATTGTCCCATCCATCGTCGCTGTTAACGTGGGTAATGTTAGACGATATGAAGAAGTGGCCGGAGTTAACCTACCCTGTCAGGAGGAGTTGATGGAGCAGCAAGGAAAAATGATTTAAAAAAATGTACCGAGGCTTACCAGTATTTACATAGTGAGACAGTGGGTCGTGTACTGTTACACAGCGAGGGTTTTTTTCGTATTTTTTAAAATTGAACGTGCAACCAGCCAGTCGAGCAGTCTAAACCTCTCAGCATGGTGCTGGTTAGTTTTGTGTGTGTGTGTGTGATGTTAATATACACGAAGTTATAAATGTTTAAAAGTATAATAACGTGTTTGATGACCATCATCAGACTTAGTATTTTGTCTAATAACTTAATTGTACAGTGGAGTAAGGTAAGTGAACGTTTATATAATTATAAATTGTATATAATTATACATACTAATTGTATAATTATTAGGCAGATTTTATTTTACAGATAAAACAAGCCAAAAAAGATTATATATCACTTATAAAAGATTAAATGCAAAATTAATAGTTAAGATTGGTTTGGTTTGGAATTGGTAAATTTTACCAAAAAATATGATCAGAAAATCAGCTTGCCTCTTAATTCTGCACAGTGTATGTGCAAAAGGTAAGGTAAAGGTAAGATTTGGTAGGTGTACATTAAGTCTAATCAATGAATAATGTAGGTAAACGTCAAGTGTAATAATAATGAATGATTCTGAAATAAGACAACAGTGAAATCTTTATTTCTGTCGAGTTATTTAATATGTAGGGGGAGAGCCCTTTAATTGTGTCCCTTCCGCCTCAAGGTTGTGTGTGCCGTGGCTTCACAAATGCTTTGCTGCATACCTCGGTTGTAATGAGTGGTTATTTCAGTCAAAGTTGCTCTTCCTTCAGCTTGAATCAGTCGGCCCATTCTCCTCTGACTTCTAGTATCAACAAGGCATTTTCACCCACAGGACTGCCGCATACTGGATGTTTTTTCGCTTTTCACACCATTCTTTGTAAACCATAGAAATGGTTGTGCGTGAAAATCCCAGTAATTGAGCTAGCTATAACTGTGGCGAAATTGCAAAGAACGTTATGTTATAAATTGGGAGCACGATGAAAACGTCTTACGACGATCAAACGGTACGATTTGAGTCCCTCTGACCTTTTCAAGTGTATTTTATCTATTGGGTCACCAAAATCTATTTTTAAAAGTTTTTAGTATCAATTGAAATGTCTCCTTTAATAAAGTTTGAAAACATGATATACATTTTATCTTCAAATTAGAAATTATCTTGTTTTTTTCAGTGGACACCACCTATTTTGTCATGTCCCTCGTGGCATTCTATGAAAGTGTACTTGGAATATGAACAATAAAATAAAATAAAAGTCCATACATTTTGCCTTTCCCATAAATATCTATCTGTGCTTATTTGCTGTTAATGATTTTTTTCTAAATAAGTTCATGATTATTCATTAAAATTACATTATTTAGTACCGTCCCTCAGTAACCCCTCAACCCCGTTACACATATCATTCTCCCCCCATAAAAATAATGAACTGATCCTTATCTGGTATCAGTAACAGGAAGTGACATTATTAAAGTCTTCTGACCAACATTGTGAGCAAACACAGGCGAGTTACCACCATCTTTTATAATTATAATTTATTTATATTGTGATATTGTTGTTGTCAAGCTTAACGACTCAACCCTGTTACATCAAATAAAGATATAAAACTATTACTTGTGAAAATTATCTTTGTTATTTCAACAATATACACAATTTCTTAAAATCATGCATGCCATGTACTCCCCTATCATTCACTACATGTAGAGCAGTGGCCATTTTGAGCAAAAAATCACAGCCGCGTCGCACTCAACCCCGTTACTTATTTAATATTAACGGGGTAGTGAGATTGTGATGGGGTTGTGTTTTTAACTCTTTGTTTCTGACGTTACCAGTAATTTAAATGAATTAATATATTACTGCCTAGATTTTCACACCTCAGTGTTAAGTAAATTCCTCTGAAATTTTTATTTATTTAATGATATCAATTTAAACATCTACAGACATCTAATGTATGAGTCTGTGATGCCACCGACAACAGCGCTGTTCATCTTCACAGCAGTTCAGTCAGTGTACTGTTTGAGAACATGAATTACTCCGGGATATTGGTTTGTTTGAACTCAGAGGGAGTGTCAGCCACATTAAAAAAGTTAAAAGCTTAAGTAATTTGTGGATTAATGCATATTAGAGATGCGAACCATTTAAAACGATTCAGTTCGATTTGGTGAACTGAATGATTCGTTCGCGAACCGGATATCCAGACTGCTTTGTTTTGAACTTTCTCTCACAACAGACATGGAACAGAAGACAATGCTGAATAAAGTCGTCATTTTTGCCATTTTTGGACCAAAATGTATTTTCGATGCTTCAAAAAATTCTAACTGTGTTCCGAAGATAAGCGGAGGTCTTACGGGTTTGAAACAACATGAGGGTAAGTTATTAATTACATAAATGTTACTATCTGGGTGAACTAACCCTTTAAGAGTTTAAAAATTGACTAGGCTGAGTTGTAGAAAGTTTTGGAAAAATTGAACACTTTAGAAAAAAGTGAAGTTAATTTAGTTTGCATGTGATAGACTGAAAAAAAAACCCATCAGATTTATGGCTGCTTGCTGTTTTGGTATCCTTCAAACGGATAAAGATTTGTCAAGACGTTTTACCCTTCAACAGAGCCCTGATTTCTTTCATCCTTTTCCCAGCGTTATTTCCCCAATTAACCTTATCATATCCATTTCTCATCATTATTGACCAATATATTGATTGTGTTTGTAGGCAACATGTTGATGGGAAGAAAAAAATAAGAAAAGAAAGAAACAGGCTGAAGAAGAAAATAGAAGAACTTCAGGAAAGCCTGGAAAAAGAAAGAAAGCAGAAAGAAAAATACAAAAAAAGGTGCCAACGTTTAAAGAAGAATTCTGATTCACCTCGGTTGAATGAGCAAAGGTGAATGAGCTAACAGCAAATTGCCCTGTAAACCCCAGAATCAGGAAGATGTTGCTGTATCACCAATCACTAATTAAAGACATCAGTAACCAATATCAGCAGACCAACAAAGAAAGGGATAGACAGCTAACTGCAAAAGTGACAAATTGAGAACCAGATCAGTCCGATTTGTCAGTTTATAATGTTATAATGTAGCTGTTATTGTTGTTTTTCCTGCAGTCGGGTTAATAAAACTCAGTTGAATTGTAATTTATATTTGTTGTCTTTCTTGGTAACATATTGAAATGCAGTGTTTATAGAAAATCTTACAGTGAATTTGAGTAAAAAACAACTATTTATAAGTTAAACTGTATTTGTCTCTTCAACCCCGTTACCATCTTCAACCCCGTTACCCTAGTCTCAACCCTGTTACACTTAAGTTTTTATTAATTATTTTTTTAAGTTTATGATAAAGTAATTTAATATTTGTTGAACTCAGTCTGAAATGTTCAGAGCAATAATAAGAATACTGATTTTAGTTCAAATTCTGAAGTTAAACCACAACTTTGGTAAAAAATGATGAGGTTGCTGTCACAAAAAGTGACCGTTTCAGGCTTAAGTATAGCAAAAGTGAGATTTTATGTAACTTTTATATTTGCAATTATTGAATTACGTGTGAGGGACATCTGAATAAGAGGAAAATGTTGATTTCATTACAAATAAATTTTATAATCATATTCAGAGAGCTCCCATAGTGTCCATAACGGGGTTGAAGATTAATAGTGCCCTTACCTTAAAATAGTAACCAATAATAAATAGGGTTTTGATGCCTGAGGTGGGAAAATATGTTTTTCTGGGAGTTGAATATGTCATTAATGTTGTGGTGTGTTCAGAAAAGTAATATATATAGGTAAAAAATCTAAAAATGTTTAAGTCCAAATCGTACCGGTTTCGTGGAATGACTCATATAGGGGTATCGCTATGGGTGTGTGTTCTGTCTTCGTCATTTGAGCGAGACACTGTGTTTCCGGCGGGACGCGTGAATGTTTGTATGGTAAGAGCTGTTGGCAGTGACTGTTGCATGATTTGCTGTTAAAGGTTGGACAGGGGAACTTTGTGGGATGCCGTTGATTTGATGCGTGTTTAGTACACAGCAGTTTTGGTGCCGTGTGGATCGCACTACAGGTATGTTTTAACCGTTAAGGAACATATGATTGCTAGTAGCCGGGCTGGCCAAATTCATATTTTGTTATATTTTTATATTTACGGTGCGGGCCAACGTGCAAAGGGACGTTACAGTGGGCTCTGGGATCATCTAAACCTCTATGTGGATGTTCCTTGTGCTGTCTGCATTGTTTTTGCTGCCGATTTCGACATCATCAGATTTGTCACCGTGATTATATCCTGTTTTCAGGATCTAAAGTGAGACGGGATTGTATGAGTTTGTCTGCTCTGTTGAACTGACGAGCATCATTAACTCTGTTACTCTCTTGTTTCGACGAGCCAAACTGATGTGGTGAACTCTTTTAAAATTGTTTTAGATCGTCTGGGTTTCTGTTTAATGTTGTGGATATGATTGGTTTACTACGTGTGTTTTTGTTACTTTTTGTTTCTCTTACTTTCAGAATTGGAGCAGCTAGTTGCAGAAGATTAGCGTCTCTTCCCGATTGCGGTGGTGGGTTTGTTTTGCTCGAGTGCTGTGCTCACAGTGACGTGTGGCGTGAGTGTGCACGTATGATTACTGTATCACATCTGCCAAGGCGCACCATTCTGAAGTGAGCGTTTGTGTGTAGACTCTTTTGATATATTGGTGTTGTCGTGTTAAAATTAGATATTTTTCTCATTAATGAGAAAGTAGTTTTTGCTTTTGTTTTACACTCAACCCATGTCTGATACCTGAATCTGATATAATGATCCTCTGAGCCTTGCTCTTGTTAAGGGCATATCCCCGGAAAGAGGCCCCGGGGTGGCGTAGTCGGGGGCGCTAATAAATTTTTAGTGTACCTCTAGTCATAAGCCGCCACATTTATTAGGAAGGATGCAGAACTTTAATTCATAATTTTTAAGATTATTGGCGTTACAGAAAATGTCACAGCAACTTTTCCGCATGATTGCCTCATGTATTTCAATTGGCACCAAGGCAACGTTTTCCCCCACGGGCTAAATTCACATCACGTGACGGCATTCCCGGTGAAGCCGTTCCCAGGCTTCATTGCCCAGTGAATGCTTTTGGACTCTCAGGACGTGTTTTGTTGGGTTTTTGCAAAGTCGGTGACTCCAAATGTCAACTCTATTGTCTCTCAATCCGTCACAAACAGTGTATGAGGATAATGGAAGCAATCAAAAACAACGAAAGAGCAATGATGTACAAGTGCTATAACAAGTCTCAGATAGCTTACATGTAACAAAGGTTTTTTAAATATAATAAAGAAAAAAGAAAACAGACAGGGAAAAAAAAAAGTTACAATGGGTGTGACCCCCAATTTGACCCCGGGCAAAAGCAAAGGCCTTTAAGAATTATATCACAACACGGAGATAGTAAGCAAGCCAGCCGATAAGGGTAATGCTATGGTTATTTTAGACCGAGCACAAAACCTTGGGGAAGGACCAGTGCTTAATTTGTAAATTGCGAGGTACCGGAACAAAGCGGGGAAATGGATCCGGCACGCGATTACAGAAGAGAGAGGTAACGGAGCACTCGCGCAATCACATTGGTGGACCAGTTTAAGTGATTAAGAGCGTGCATCAGTTGCTTTTACAGGGTCTGTAAGGTCATGAATAACATGGAAATGCCATGCGATTTTAAAACAAAAATTTCCAGCCCTAAAAACTTTTCTGAGAGGGGCTATGTGTCGCATGGTTTTAATAAATCTTGCATCTTTCAAGTTTAGAATGAGGGAAATTCCTGCATTTATTCAACATAGCTTTTAGGTTTGAATAATAAAATAAATCCACACAAAGTCTAAGATTAAATCAGTCATTTGAATCCATGACCTCTCTCAGAGCACGCTTCTCATCAGCACATTAGTGACCTGCACGCTGCGATACAAGACTCACTCATATTTCAGGACAGCTGACAGAACTGTCACTTGACTAATCGGGTCATTGTTGCATTGTCACAAAAATGTATAATAATTTGCACACCTTTTTAAGAATTTTAAGCCATTTGGTACTCAGGCGCTCTAAAGGCTGTATTATGTGCCCTCACAGTCACATCCAAAGCTTGTGCATATAAAGCTGACTCGCCAGTATTAAATAAGAGTTATTTTCCGTAGTGTGTTGTTTATGCAACCAAATAAACACAGTATGATTTCTGATGGGTGTTGACAAATAAAAGAGTTTCATAGCACACTCTACTAAAATACAGGGGGAAAGGAAAGAATAGGGGGAACAAATCAATAATTAAACAACACTGCGTCGTCAGTGTTGGTGTTGTATCAGCTACCAAAATCAGTTTAAACTCATGTATTTGTCCATGTTTTGTGACAACCTGGTCTCACAGGATTCCGTGAAATGTCCACGGCAACTTAACTCATAAACCATGAAGCCATCACGGAATTGCCCCAAATTCCGTGACGCGGCCACGGATATAACTCCAATGCAAGTCAATGACACTGACCTTCCGAGTTTGTTTCAGTTAGCCTAACCAAAGTCCCGGGATGGCACCACGGACCTCAACAACCTGACCTCACTCACTGGATGGTGTAATGTTGCTGGCTTGATCGGAACCTTAAAAGCTTTATGTCGACTGTGTTGCAATGGCATGCAATTAACTTGACATTTTGTCTTGTCCTGTCATCATAGAATCCAGTTTGATGGCGTTTTAAACACATATTTAGGTGAGGATATGAGTGAGGTCAGGTTGTTGAGGTCCGTGGTGCCATCACGGGACTTTGGTTAGGCTAACTGAAACAATTTTTATTTTTTATGATGACAGGACAATGCAATAACTACAATATCTGTCAGGTTAACATCATTAGAAACAAATATGTCAAATGTTGCGTTTCTAAATGAGAAAGCACATCCGTTGAGCGAGTTCTGTCCTCCGTCATTGAAACGGGTATCCGTGTGTGGACCACGGGAGGTCAGTGTCATTGAGTTATATCCGTGGCCGCGTCACGGAATTTGGGGCAATTCCGTGATGGCTTCATGGATTATGAGTTAAGGGCCCGTGGACATTTCACGGAATCCTGTGAGACCAGGTTGTACAAGATCCAGTTCTCAAAAGTCCCGGGAACCATTGTTCTGTATGTGTTTTATTGCCCAATTCAAGTGATTTAACATTTTTAGTTTTACACTAACCACGCATAATATTTTTCTTTCTCAAAAATACAATAATGTACATACATACATTTCACAAATTATTATAGCCCAGTTTGTGTTGATTACAGTGAGATTAGACTTTACCCATTTAGATATTTATAAGAAACTGACGAAAGCACAGATGTCAGGGCTTGACAAAACTTCTCCAGGCCCCAAAAATACCCTTAGACTCCAGAGGGATGTTCCCAATTTGAGGTTGATTTCTCAAAAAAAAAAAAAAAAAAAAAAAAAGCTTTCTGTGAGATTTTGTTTGGGAGTAGTACCAAGCTTGTCCACTAGATGACCATCAAACCCCATTAGTAACCATTTAAGGACGTCTTCATTTCCATAAATGGTTTGGGTGACCTGTTTTTCCATTCTTTTCTCAATACTTATGAAGCACACATCGCACTCAGAAATATTAAGTGTCAGTATGGCAGTATTTGATTTCAATTTAACCTCAAAAAATAGATAAAAGTCACGCTACGAGAACCCTGGACTTGTGTTATAGTTCATAATGCATCAAAAATAGATAATCTATAGTTTTTTCTATACATTCAAAACACTTTTATACTTCTTTTCCCCTCCAAAAATACAATGGATGTTATTTTGTGAAAAGATTTTTACAGAATTTCCATGATTTCATCTATGCATCACTATTTCAAAGTAAAGCTCAGAACGCACTCTCTGACTCTGAGTACTCTTCTTGCATATTAATAAATTACAGTTGCTCTGTAAAATATTTCAAACAACAGTCACCAAATATCAAAACTACAGTCTTTAAGCTTTCCAATGATATATATTTTGTCAAGATTACTTTAGGTTCTGACTAAGATATTACTGTTTAAACATGTAATTGCAAGTGTCCCACCGATGGGCCAGTGACAGTTAACAGGACGATCAAATCTTTTTTTTAATACTGACCAAATATTTAATTCAAATATCCACTTAATCTTTACATTTTGGCCACCATTTTAGGATAAAAATTCTAGCCTTTATAATTCCTTCAACAAAAACATGGACATCACAACCCTTACAAATCTAATCCTTGGTTTAGGGGCACCATCCCAGTTGCTCAAAAAAAAGAAAAAAACATTTCATGTGTATGTTAACATATACGTAAACGTAAATAAGCAAGTAAACATGAACATATAAACATAATTCAAAAAAATGTGTTTTACAGTGTAGACAGACAGGCGAAGCGTCATTCCCACATCTGCGCTCGCTCTCACCTCATGTCTACGGCTGTCTGCAACTTATGACAACTTTCTGGCCCCAAGATGAGAAAAAGAAAAAAGCCCAAGATGAGGCCCGTGCATCACTTTTAGGTACTTTTATAATCCTGTAAAACTTTGGATTTTGACAGGTTCTTGTAAGAATGGTAACTACAAAATAACTGTTGCTTCGATCCTCCAATGGCTTCAAATAATAATTTACGAAGTATTCAGATAATATTTTTTGTGGTAATAAAAACAGACCTAAGCGAACAATCTTTTAAAATGCCATAAAATGCATGATATAAAAACAACATGGCAATAATGATTGGTTAATTAATAATAATTGAATAACATTGTTAAAATACATAATGCAATACAGAATAAACAATGAATGTACACTGCATGTGTGGCAGACTGGGTAAGTTCCCTCCCCTGTGTTTAGAACGACAGCCTATCAGAACATGGTACTGCTGATAACACTGTACGTGTTGGGCTGTGTGCTTCGGCCTGCCATCCCATCCTTTCTGTAAGCGTGTTTGTGTGGTTTCTTTATACTGTTTGTGTATTGTTTTGTTTGGTTGTGCCATTGTATGATTTGTCTTGTTTATTGTATGGTTTCTTTATTGATTTGTTTCTTGCTGTGTTTGATTTTGCTTATTTTGTAGTTTACTTTTATAAACTCTCTGCTTTTGTATTTTTTTCCTTAAGTGACAATTGACTTTCATCTGAGTCTTGTTTATTATTGGTTATTTAGGAATGTCAAATGTCTCCAATCAGGCTTGTTTTCTCTTGTGTTAGGCTTCTGAGCAGGGAGGCTAGTTCTAGTACCTGGTGGTGGCGTTTGGAGCACAACGTGTGGATGTGTGTGTGTGTGTGTGTGTGTGTGTGTGTGTGCGTGTGTGTGTGTGTGTGTGTGTGTGTGTGTGTGGGTGCGTGCGTGCGTGCGTGAGTGTGAGTGTGTGTGTGTGTGTGTGTGTGTGTGTGTGTGTGTGTGTGTGTGCGTGTGTGTGCGTGTGTGCGTGCGTGCGTGTGTGTGCGTGCGCGCACTCTTGTTTTTGTGTCATATCAGGACACAACTCTGTATAATGACATGGGTATGACACAGGTATTACAAGGAGAGGGTGACTTATGAGGACATAACTCATGTCTCCATTTTTCAAAACACTTATAAATCATACAGAATGAGTTTAATTGAGAAAGTAAAAATGCACAAAGTTGGGAAGTAAAATGGTCAGTAGTAAGTGTTTAATTCTTGACGACATCATGGAATGTGTCACAGTGGAAATTGAGATTGAAAAATCAAAAAATGCCATAATAAGCTGTGTGTATCAAAACCAGGGTCTTGAATTGAAAAGTTTCAGGAAATAAAGATTAATTTGTATGAGGATATAAGTAGTAAAATGGTCTTTGTCTGTGGGGATTTTAATATTGATCTGCTCAATCCTCAAAAACAAAACACTTTTACAGAATTGATTCATACCATGTACAGTTTATGCTTGTATCCATCCATAACAAGACCAACTCAAATAACAAAATCCAGTGCAACTCTGATTTACAACATATTCACTAATGGTCTAGAAAGTGAAATAATAAGTGGAGTTTGAATTACTGATATATCTCACCATCTACCAGTTTTTACAGTAATAAAAAAAGTGTTTAAAAAAAAAAGAAATCATATTAAAAAGGTTAAAATTCACAGTTTTCCAAGATCCTGGAGACGATATTCCATAAAAGATTATCAGTTATGTAGATAAGCAAAATATTCTTTGTGAACAGCAGTATGGTTTTAGACATGATAGGACCACTACCTTAGCATTAGTGGACCTTGTAGAAAAAATATAAAATGCTATAGCCAATAAACAATATGCTGTCGGTGTGTTCCTAGATCTAACCAAAGCATTTGATACAGTAATTCATGAATTGTTACTTCAAAAACTGTACAAATATGGGATTAGAGGAGTGGCCTTTTCTTGGCTCCAGATTTATCTAAAGAATAGATCACAGTATGTCCACAACAATGGCAATGATTCCCAGCTGCTGACAATTACCTGCGGGTTGCCACAGGGGTCAGTGTTGGGTCCGTTTTTGTTTCTTATGTACGTAAACAATCTTTGTTTAGTTTCAAAAATATCAAACCTTATTTTATTTGCTGATGACACCAGCAAGTTTAGTTTTGGTGAAATTTTAGAAGCATTGATAGATTATCATTGTTAAAGAAGTGGTTTGATTCTAATAAGTCAACCCTCAATTTAAATAAAACCAAATTTTTTTGGAAATTGTGCCATTGATGTGGGTATAAATTTAAGAACAAATGATACTGAGATAGAACGAGTGAATGAAATACAATTTCTTGGAGTGTTTTTACAAAATAAGCTTAGCTGGAAGCCCCATATAAACTACATCAAGGCAAAGTTATGTAAATCTCTTGCAATAATATCCAAAGTTAAAGAACTTTTAAATGAAAAAAATATATATATTTTATACTGTTCCCTGGTTCTCCCGTACATGACCTATGGCCTAGAAGTTTGGGGAAACACTTATAAAACCAATCTTAATCCAATAAGTATCATTGAAAAAAGAGCTATCCGCATTGTGAATAAAGTGGATTACAGGGCCCATACAAATGAGCTCTTCATTAAACTGAAAGCACTAAAATTGAAGGATTTGGTCGAGTTTAAAACAGCACAATTTATGTATAATATAAGCCATAATAGGTCACCCGTGCATATCCAGGGATTGTTCCAAAAACGAGATAGTGTTTATAATTTCCGAAAGGAAGAAATGTTTCAAAAAACATATGTGAGAACGAGTGCAAAGCAGCATTGTGTTTCTTTTGTTGGGATTAATGTGTGGAGTAAGTTGGACCAAGAGCTAAAAGACTGTAAAACCTTAATTCAATTTAAAATTCTTTTGAAGAAATCAATTATAAAAAAAATACATTGAGAATAGATGCTAAAGATGTAAATGGATGCTGGGGATGTTGATGATTAAGGTTTTTTTTCTCTCCATGTATAAGACATTGGCAGCTTTACTGATTATGTTTTGTAAATGCACTGGGATAGGCGCAATAAACTTTTGCTTCTGCCTATTCCATTTCAGACTTTATGTTGATTTATGTAATCATTTGTTAAATGTTTAAACGTCTGAATAAATCTGAAATCTGAGAATAATAATGAAAAATGGCCTACCCTGCTACAGTTAAGCCTTAGTCGTTCTAGTTATGTCATGTATGTGGAGTACTGAGTTGTAGTTATTTAGCCCATTGAGCTTGTGTTTTACCTGATTATAGTGAAATTAATAAATGTTTTGTATTCTGATGCCCATGTCTCTGCCCTCCATGGTAACGAACCCGTGTGTCAGTGTTTAGTTCCCCTCACTTTACAGGGGTGACATAGACAGCAATACATAAATTCTTGTTTTAATATTCATAGTGCCATTTACTCCTCCATAGATACACATAGGCTGTTATTACAAATGTCTGCAAAGGGCACTAAAAGGCCTAATAACTGCTGTCACACTTACAGGACGATCAAATCCTTGTTTAATACTGACCAAACATTTCATTCAAATATCCACTTAATCTTTCTTTTTTGGCCACCTTTCTTCAATAAAAACATGTGGACATCACAACGCTTACAAAAACGAATACTTGTTTTTATTGGAGTTTTTTTTTTTTTGTCATTTCTGAATTCTTGAGAGTCTATAAAATCAATCAGACAACTGTATTAGCAAAGTCCTAACCATAGGCAACTGACTAATTGTAATTTGTAAATAATACAATTTAATTACAAGTTAGTGATCTACATATTTTATTAAAGTTTTATTTTGACCCCTATAGTAGTTTTTTTTTTTTTTTGTTTACTTCCATAATTTGGGGAGGGGGCACAACAATACAGTTCTGCTTAGGACACCCTTCAGCCAGCAGCGGCCTAACATCCCCAGTGACCCTCTCACGGGACACTGCACTTATACACAAAAGTAAAAAGTAAAAAAAAAAATTGCATTTGCTTTAAAGCCCTATTGGTCATTTAAATGTTTTTGTGTGCTATATGACGTACGTTTATTTATTTATTTTCTGAGCACACTCAAATGAAAAACAACTCTTGATTACTGAACTAAGTTATGGTTTGTGTTAATACTGTCAGAACACACAAGGTTTATGTACAGCCTCAGTTGGTTATGTTTAAAATGAAAGAAAGAGATGCATGTCTGTATATTAGATGAGTGCAGGTCTTAAAGGGACAGTACTGAACATGCTGCCACTGTAATTAAAGAGATAAGTCACCCTAAAATTAATTTCTGTCATTGTTTATTCACTCACTTGTTGTCCCAAACTTACAGTATATTAATTTCTTTCTTGTGCTGAACACAAAAGAAGATATTTTGAAGAAGAGGATAACCGAACAGTTGCTGGTCCACATTGACTTTGATAGTAGGGGAAAATACTCTGGAAGTCACTGTGAACCAGCAACTGTCTGGTTTTCCACCTTATAGTAGCATTAATGTTTAACAGAAGAAGAAAACTCATTCAGGTTTAAAACTACTTTTGAGTGAGAACATGAAGGTGAAAAACAAAAACACTAACCTATCTTAAATTTTTACTTTTATGTTTATAAACAGGAAACACAAAGAGAAAAATCACTCAGTACCCTTGACTGAAAAACTCTAAAACAAGCTTAACTTTGGTCTTTGTCTGCTTCCCACCAGAGGTCATCTTCTGATTACATTGACTCTCACACCATAATGCTCAGTGACTATTGTTTTTATACTGCATTTTATATATATATATATATATATATATATATATATATATATATATATATATATATATATATATATATATATATATATATGCAATATATATGCAATACAATATGCATGATTATTTTAGACTATCTCCTGAATATCATTAACTTTGTGTTTATTTTCATTCACTTCCATAATGTATTTTCTTTGGTACTATGGAAGTTAATGGCAATCACCAACTGTTTGATTACCAGCAATCTTCAAAATATCTTCTTTAATGTTCAACATAAGAAAGCAACATATACAGGATTAGAACGACATGAGGGTGAGGAAATGTGAACAGATTTTCATTTTTGGGTGAACTACCTTTAAGGTACCTGTCACACTTTGATGATGACTTTATTTAATATCATATTTAAAGCAATCTGTACAATATGGATTACTGGAAATTACATTGAAATATGTATGAAAATATCAATAATTATTGCTGTGTACATAGAGAGAGAGAGAGAGAGAGAGAGAGAGAGAGAGAGAGAGGGTGGGGGGGATGTGTATTTCATTGTAGAACTGCAGACATTTTGGTGATGAGTTCTTCCTTCCTAAATAAATAAAATAAAATAAATCAATACAAACAATTTACTGCTGACCCTTTCTTCACAGTCATGATTCAGATTGTTAGAGATCAGTGTGAATCATCAGGTTTTGTGACGATCAAAACTCACCAGCTCTTCTCACACAGATGATCTGAAGAAGAATCACAGTAGGAGCAGCAAACACTGCAATCTCTACAATACTCACAATCACTACAGGAACCATGTGTGGACAGAACGGAGAGAAAGAAGAGAAGAAACGATAATCACAATCACTACAGGAACCATGTGTGGACAGAACAGAGAGAAAGAAGAGAAGAACAATAATCACAATCACTACAGGAACCATGTGTGGACAGAACAGAGAGAAAGAAGAGAAGAAACAATAATCACAATCACTACAGGAACCATGTGTGAACAGAACAGAGAGAAAGAAGAGAAGAAACGATAATCACAATCACTACAGGAACCATGTGTGGACAGAACAGAGAGAAAGAAGAGAAGAACAATAATCACAATCACTACAGGAACCATGTGTGGACAGAACAGAGAGAAAGAAGAGAAGAACAATAATCACAATCACTACAGGAACCATGTGTGGACAGAACAGAGAGAAAGAAGAGAAGAAACAATAATCACAATCACTACAGGAACCATGTGTGGACAGAACAGAGAGAAAGAAGAGAAGAACAATAATCACAATCACTACAGGAACCATGTGTGGACAGAACAGAGAGAAAGAAGAGAAGAAACAATAATCACAATCACTACAGGAACCATGTGTGGACAGAACAGAGAGAAAGAAGAGAAGAAACGATAATCACAATCACTACAGGAACCATGTGTGGACAGAACAGAGAGAAAGAAGAGAAGAACAATAATCACAATCACTACAGGAACCATGTGTGGACAGAACAGAGAGAAAGAAGAGAAGAAACAATAATCACAATCACTACAGGAACCATGTGTGAACAGAACAGAGAGAAAGAAGAGAAGAAACAATAATCACAATCACTACAGGAACCATGTGTGGACAGAACAGAGAGAAAGAAGAGAAGAAACAATAATCACAATCACTACAGGAACCATGTCTGGACAGAACAGAGAGAAAGAAGAGAAGAAACGATAATCACAATCACTACAGGAAGCATGTGTGGACAGAACAGAGAGAAAGAAGAGAAGAAACAATAATCACAATCACTACAGGAACCACGTGTGGACAGAACAGAGAGAAAGAAGAGAAGAACAATAATCACAATCACTACAGGAACCATGTGTGGACAGAACAGAGAGAAAGAAGAGAAGAGACAATAATCACAATCACTACAGGAACCACGTGTGGACAGAACAGAGAGAAAGAAGAGAAGAGACAATAATCACAATCACTACAGGAACCATGTGTGGACAGAACAGAGAGAAAGAAGAGAAGAACAATAATCACAATCACTACAGGAAGCATGTGTGGACAGAACAGAGAGAAAGAAGAGAAGAACAATAATCACAATCACTACAGGAAGCATGTGTGGACAGAACAGAGAGAAAGAAGAGAAGAAACAATAATCACAATCACTACAGGAACCATGTGTGGACAGAACAGAGAGAAAGAAGAGAAGAACAATAATCACAATCACTACAGGAACCATGTGTGGACAGAACAGAGAGAAAGAAGAGAAGAACAATAATCACAATCACTACAGGAAGCATGTGTGGACAGAACAGAGAGAAAGAAGAGAAGAACAATAATCACAATCACTACAGGAACCACGTGTGGACAGAACAGAGAGAAAGAAGAGAAGAAACAATAATCACAATCACTACAGGAACCACGTGTGGACAGAACAGAGAGAAAGAAGAGAAGAACAATAATCACAATCACTACAGGAAGCATGTGTGGACAGAACAGAGAGAAAGAAGAGAAGAACAATAATCACAATCACTACAGGAACCACGTGTGGACAGAACAGAGAGAAAGAAGAGAAGAACAATACTCACAATCACTACAGGAACCACGTGTGGATAGAACGGAGAGAAAGAAGAGAAGAACAATAATCACAATCACTACAGGAACCATGTGTGGACAGAACGGAGAGAAAGAAGAGAAGAAACAATAATCACAATCACTACAGGAACCATGTGTGGACAGAACAGAGAGAAAGAAGAGAAGAAACAATAATCACAATCACTACAGGAACCATGTGTGGACAGAACGGAGAGAAAGAAGAGAAGAACAATAATCACAATCACTACAGGAACCATGTGTGGACAGAACGGAGAGAAAGAAGAGAAGAACAATAATCACAATCACTACAGGAACCACGTGTGGACAGAACGGAGAGAAAGAAGAGAAGAACAATAATAACAATCACTACAGGAACCACGTGTGGACAGAACAGAGAGAAAGAAGAGAAGAAACAATAATCACAATCACTACAGGAACCACGTGTGGACAGAACAGAGAGAAAGAAGAGAAGAAACAATAATCACAATCACTACAGGAACCACGTGTGGACAGAACAGAGAGAAAGAAGAGAAGAGACAATAATCACAATCACTACAGGAACCATGTGTGGACAGAACAGAGAGAAAGAAGAGAAGAACAATAATCACAATCACTACAGGAAGCATGTGTGGACAGAACAGAGAGAAAGAAGAGAAGAACAATAATCACAATCACTACAGGAACCATGTGTGGACAGAACAGAGAGAAAGAAGAGAAGAACAATAATCACAATCACTACAGGAAGCATGTGTGGACAGAATAGAGAGAAAGAAGAGGAACAATAATCACAATCACTACAGGAACCACGTGTGGACAGAACAGAGAGAAAGAAGAGAAGAAACAATAATCACAATCACTACAGGAACCACGTGTGGACAGAACAGAGAGAAAGAAGAGAAGAACAATAATCACAATCACTACAGGAACCATGTGTGGACAGAACAGAGAGAAAGAAGAGAAGAACAATAATCACAATCACTACAGGAAGCATGTGTGGACAGAACAGAGAGAAAGAAGAGGAACAATAATCACAATCACTACAGGAACCACGTGTGGACAGAACAGAGAGAAAGAAGAGAAGAAACAATAATCACAATCACTACAGGAACCACGTGTGGACAGAACAGAGAGAAAGAAGAGAAGAACAATAATCACAATCACTACAGGAAGCATGTGTGGACAGAACAGAGAGAAAGAAGAGGAACAATAATCACAATCACTACAGGAACCACGTGTGGACAGAACAGAGAGAAAGAAGAGAAGAAACAATAATCACAATCACTACAGGAACCACGTGTGGACAGAACAGAGAGAAAGAAGAGAAGAAACAATAATCACAATCACTACAGGAAGCATGTGTGGACAGAACAGAGAGAAAGAAGAGGAACAATAATCACAATCACTACAGGAACCATGTGTGGACAGAACAGAGAGAAAGAAGAGAAGAAACAATAATCACAATCACTACAGGAACCACGTGTGGACAGAACAGAGAGAAAGAAGAGAAGAACAATAATCACAATCACTACAGGAACCACGTGTGGACAGAACAGAGAGAAAGAAGAGAAGAACAATACTCACAATCACTACAGGAACCACGTGTGGATAGAACAGAGAGAAAGAAGAGAAGAAACAATAATCACAATCACTACAGGAACCTTGTGTGGACAGAACAGAGAGAAAGAAGAGAAGAAACAATAATCACAATCACTACAGGAACCATGTCTGGACAGAACAGAGAGAAAGAAGAGAAGAACAATACTCACAATCACTACAGGAACCATGTGTGGATAGAACAGAGAGAAAGAAGAGAAGAAACAATAATCACAATCACTACAGGAACCACGTGTGGACAGAACAGAGAGAAAGAAGAGAAGAAACAATAATCACAATCACTACAGGAACCATGTGTGGACAGAACAGAGAGAAAGAAGAGAAGAACAATAATCACAATCACTACAGGAACCATGTGTGGACAGAACAGAGAGAAAGAAGAGAAGAAACAATAATCACAATCACTACAGGAACCTTGTGTGGACAGAACAGAGAGAAAGAAGAGAAGAAACAATAATCACAATCACTACAGGAACCATGTGTGGACAGAACGGAGAGAAAGAAGAGAAGAACAATAATCACAATCACTACAGGAACCATGTGTGGACAGAACGGAGAGAAAGAAGAGAAGAACAATACTCACAATCACTACAGGAACCACGTGTGGACAGAACAGAGAGAAAGAAGAGAAGAGACAATAATCACAATCACTACAGGAACCACGTATGGACAGAACAGAGAGAAAGAAGAGAAGAAACAATAATCACAATCACTACAGGAACCATGTCTGGACAGAACAGAGAGAAAGAAGAGAAGAACAATACTCACAATCACTACAGGAACCACGTGTGGACAGAACAGAGAGAAAGAAGAGAAGAAACAATAATCACAATCACTACAGGAACCACGTGTGGACAGAACAGAGAGAAAGAAGAGAATCAATCTCTGAAACTGTGAACTGATTATTAACAATGAACAATTATTAACAAAGCATTTATAAATTCACTGATAGTTTCTGTGCAAGAAAAGAGAAGTGAAAGACTGATGATGTCTAATAAAAATTAATCTTAGCTGTGTTTGACTTTGTTTTTTCTTCAATAGATGTTAAACAAAAACAGCCTGATAGCCTCAGATAGTTTGAGCAATTATATCTAAATACATTATTTAATTATGATGAAAGAGTATATTTACATATATATATATATATATATATACTAGCTTTCTTATTAAATTGCCTTCTTTGTGAAAGAGAAAACAAGTGCTTGAGGTCTACAAATTAAACAAGACAAGCTTTTCTTAAAGTCTACATAAAAATATAATATATAATAAAAAAAAAAAACATTACACACATGAAACCACTGAGATGAGTAAGACATATAGAAATACCTCTCTGTGTAGCTGTTGTCTCGGGGGTTTGAGGAGTCTGTGTCTCTGTATAAGGAGGAGGATTTCAGTTCTGATGCATCATATTTGATCAAATACATCTTAGCTCTGTTTGACTTCATTGTTCATTGACTGCTGATGTGTGTCAGTGATCATGTACCTTGTTCTGTAGAAGCTGCTGTAGTTTGACTTGATTTCTTCTCAGAGTTTGAGCTGCTGACTGGAATCAGTGTTGAATCAGCTGAAGAGGAATGATCAGAACATTATTATTATTATTTCTATTATTATTATTATTATTATTATTATTATTATTATTATTATTCTAAATTCACTTCTAAAAACTGAAAGTAAGACTCAGGCCTGGAGCAGACAAGGAGGAGAAACAGTCAGACATAAATGTAGAAATGTAAGGTTAGATGCTGTTTATGTGTCATGCATAAAAAAAATAAACAAATAAAAACATGTTTTGCTATCTATTTAAAGTAACTAAAGTGTAGACAGGCATCTCTGAAGGCATCACTGATGATCTTGTCTCCTGAATTCTGTTCAGTGATAATGGAAGTAAGACTTTGCAGAGGAACCTCTTTTGATCAGAAACAGCTATGATTACAATATAAACACATGAAGTTATTAATACCTCATTTATATGAGAGTGAAACACAGTGAGCTGCAGCCAATAAACCTTCAGTTTGTTCTGAATCAATGACATATAGACTCTTCTGAAACTGATTAACCTCTTAACTGCCCTTTCTGAACATAGGCATGAAAGTGTGCTATTAACACTTAAATTGTTATTATTCATGAATGTTTATGTAATTAAGCTTCCAAAGGAAAACGTGAACATGATAGGTAAGAAGTAAACAAAAAAAAAATTTGATACAAAGGTCAGAACTCCTGTAATTGTGTATAAGTTTTGAGGTGCTCTCGTCATATTTTAACCTATCACTGTTTCTACATAATTATTAAGAGAAAAAGTGGTAAAATATCTATCTAGGAGTCTTATATAGTTTAGACTCTTAGACCTGTATACAGATATATAGTTTGTCACGATCAGATCAGGAGTTAATCATAATATACTGAAGTGAGCGTGTGTCAGTTTGCGGGGTTAAAGAAATGTAGTGTTGTTATCTGAACACATGTCAGTGTATCTGAGTGAGGTCTTCAGGTCACAGTAAACATTGATCTTAACAGCTGATTCTGGACCTGCTTGTGTAGGAGCTGAAGCTGATTTAGAGCTGGTGACTGGAGACGGTGGATTTGTTTCGCTTGGAGCTGGAAAAGATGAATGTTCAGATACGTCATAGACTACCATCATATTTAAATGACTGATGATTAATTGTTCATATAAATCATTTACTTGGATACTTGACAGTATATGTGGCTGAGGTCTTCAGTTGATCTCTGTGTTTAAGCTGACATCTCCACTCTCTGTTGTGATCTTCATTCAGGAGTGTTGTAGTCAGAGAGATGAGACACTGTTCTGAGGAGAATGAGATCTGAAATCTGGAGTCTGTCTGCAGATTCACACCAGCCTGATTCACCCAGATCAGATCAAGACCCTCAGAACGGACTGAAGCATCACAAGAGACTCGATCATCATTATATAACTGACAGGAGAGAGTCAGAGAGCGGCCTGATCTGATCTCAGACTGTGAGGATGATGAAGACACTGAAACAGAAAATCAGACAGAGATTACATGACAATATTACAGTTTAATTCAACATATAATCATATTATTCACAGAAACACTGACCATGAAGAACATGCAGAGAAACACGTGCATCAGTTCCTTGTTGTTGTCCATTCACATATTGTCTGCAGAGGTAACGTCCACGATCTTCTTTTGTGACTTTCTTGATGTTCAGAGAGCAGTCAGAGCCCAGACTCAGTCTCTCGTGTCTCTCTGTGTCAGTCTTCTTTATTCCTCCAGCAATCAGTTCAACTGTCTCTGACGGTCTGCTGTTATAGTTCCATACAGTTGATGTGCAGCCAGGAAGAGCATTATTACAGGACAGACGGACATCTTCACCAGAACTGAAGAACACATGAGTCACTTCTGATCCACTCATACCTACAGATAATAATAATAATAATAATAATAATAATAATAATAATAATAATAATACTAATAATAATAATAAGAACAATAATAATAATAATAATAATAAAAATAATTATAATGTGGGTTAATGACTTGATTATGAAATCACTGATTCTTGAGACAAAACATGTAACTGTGGGTTTAAAAATGAAAACATTATCAATTTAAATGTTTTTAGAGATTAATGATAGAATGTATTTTCTATTATTTTGTTATTATTTCACAGTTATGCTTTATTATGTTTATTTTCAATTATTTCACAGTTATGCTTTAAATGTATTTTTACCATTATTATCTCAAATCTATGACTCTTATTGTGTTCTCACTACATCTAAAACTGATATAATATAATGATTGATCCCTTCTATGTGGACACACTGTTTTAGATGTAGTGAGAACACAATAAGAGTTTTTTTTTTTTTATGATGAAAAATAACTTGTTTTATCAGAAGCAACACTTAATAATATTTCATATTAAAGCGCGGTTGTTTTTCAAGCACACGTGTGTGTTTCATAAGGTTTTAAAGTTGTGTCCTCTCTTTCTGTCAGCAGCGTCAGATCTTGATTAAAATGTAAAATCATCAGGGAATCTGAGGGGCAGCTGTCTCTCTGAAGGACCCTCGTCACATTCCTCCTCTGCAGAGTACATCAGTGTCACTTTATAGTTTTACAATATTTTAAATCCTAATGTTAATATTTCCTGTCACAACCATGATACGTCAACACCATCTTCCAGTTTCTGATAATAATATTAGAAATATTTAGATCATTGTATTCTCCTGAAGCAGGTTCTGTCAGCATCAACAGAGAAAACAACAGCTGCTTCATCAACTCTATTAGTTTTGTGAAAGAAAATTTGTCAAAACTGTCAGATATTTATTTTGATCATATTTCTTTATGACATTTTATATTTGTTGAGGAATAATTGTTGGCCACATGTGAAAGTGTAATCTGTCTAACATGAGAATGTGTTTGGAAATGTTAAAAACCAAAAGAGAAAAGTTTGGAGGCTGAATCAAAGCATAGTTTCATTTGTCTACAAGATTTATTTATTTTTTTCAGTTTTGCACCCCGTTTTGTCCCACTTCTCAAGAATCAGTGAAATAGTTTAATTTTAGAATTTATAATATTTTAAACTCTGATCCGCTGAACTATACGATGTGTTTTAAGACAAAAATGTTTGCTCAGCTGTGATATCTGACTCCTTAACTTGATTTACAGTAATGGCATTTTTTCAGTAATTATGTCAACTTTTGTCAATTTTAAAAAATTTCGAATTAAAACAATAGAATTAGAAAAAGTAAGAATAACCCAGCCGGCACATGACCGACCTTCAACGTTGAAATATGATTGAAATAAGGTCAGCTGTTTAACTTTCAAACAATGTTGAACCGGTTTAATGCTAAATTGTTGAAAAAGGTTAATAAACTTTAAATTATTTCTATTAAATTATTTAAGATTATTATTATTATTTTAATAACATTTTACAATATTTTAATCATGATACCTATTCTAAAATCTAAAGGTATATGTTAAATATTATCATCATTAGCAACAATAAAACTAAATACATTTTGCTGCTTTATCACACTCAAACAATTCCTATTGGTTGTTTTACTTTATTCCTTTGATCATGATTGGTTAATCTGGCTGTCATCCAGAAAACTGGACGGTAAATTTAGAAACTGGTGATCGGAGTAATTCATATTTTTTTTGCTTTGTAAGTTTGATTTTAATTGTTATCTTAGTGAACGACAGTGTTACTTTGCCTACTTTAGTTTAATTGTTCAATATAATCTAATTAGTGTTAGAAACGTAGTTTGTGTACAATGTTACATAACTGCTGCTGTTAGTATGTTAGGGGGCTACCATTAACTTCAAATATTACATTAAATATTAACGTTTGTTAAAGTGTTAAGTCTACTGAATAATAAAAAATGAATGTTGTTTGACTGGAATTATAGAAGATGCACATGCTCACACTAACCATATATTTTTGTGAATATAGGAGATTGCCTGATATCCATTTACTTATTGATTCTTCTTTTAAGAACTGTATCTATGTTCAGGTTTACATACGGTATAATTATGTTCCATAATATATATATATATATATATATATATATATATATATATATATATATATATATATATATATATATATATATGTGTGTGTGTGTGTGTGTGTGTGTGTTCTGTGTTCCAGTTGTTCTAAGCATGTGAATGCAAAACACTTGGTTTCTTATGAAATATAATGGAACTGTTCTTCATTCCTCATAACGTTTAGGTCTGGTTTCACAGACGGGGCTTGGATTAAGCCAGGATTAGACACTAGTTAAATTAGAACATTGAAGTAGTTTTTATAAGCATGCCTTAGAAAAAAAAAAAAAAAAAAATCTTGAGACAAAACCATGGCCCTGACATATTTTTTTTTATTTTTATTTTTTTATTTTTTTTATAATACTCAATAGTTGCCAGATGCTGTCCTTTTTGGAAATTCTTCTTCATGTGGTCCTGGAGGACGGTGATGCTGCATTATCACATTTGTCTTTGGTTTGATCCAAATTCAGACGTCTGGTGGAGATAGACTCATTTTGAAAGAAGGCAAACTTCTGTCGACTTGACAGTGTTTTTTTTTTTTTTTAACATATTTGATTGGATGTTTAAAATGCTGCCATACCATTCAGTTTCTCAGTTGCCATGTCTGAATGTGTATCTTTGTAATAATGCTGTTGCTATGCTCCTCATCTCAATATACAGGTTTAACAAAATGGAAAACAAGTCTGAGCCATGCTCTTCAAATTATACACACTGCAGCCCTGCAGACACTGCCATGGGGTTTACAACAACTGCTTACTAGGTGTGCAAATTAAGCTTGAAAATGTGATCACTGCTCTATACGATGACAAAATTCAATGGGAATAATCATTAATATGGCTGTGCATGCATGTCTACTGTTAATAAAGCAATTTTGGTATTTATGTCTTCTTATGAATATTAAAATGCAGCAGCTAGAGTTCTTCCTAGAACCAGGAAGTGTGATCATATTATCTACAGCCCTGAAAGACAGCGGAGACCAGGACAACTAGAGCCCCAGATACAGATCCCCTGTAAAGACCTTGTCTCAGAGGATCACCAGGACAAGACCACAGGAAACAGATGATTCTTCTGCACAATCTGACTTTGCTGCAGCCTGGAATTGAACTACTGGTTTCGTCTGGTCAGAGGAGAACTGGCCCCCAACTGAGCCTGGTTTCTCCCAAGGTTTTTTTCTCCATTCTGTCATCGATGGAGTTTGGTTAGAAGCATTAGAAGTATACTTTTATGAGATGAGTTTCTATTGGTGTTTCTTGTGTATCATTTCTTCTCTTTGATGAAGGAATTTCATATTGCTTCTCTCAAATTGAATGGAGCACGAGAAGGGAAGAAAAGGTTTGAACTATATGAGTTAATCAAGATTAAAAGAATAGACGTTTTGTTTGCACATAGTGATGTTTTTAATGAAGATGATTGGGCAAGTGAATTTGATGGGTGTAACATAACATAAAATAGGAGCACTTGTTCAGATTGATTGACTTGCAATATTCTTTATTCAAGTATCAAAATAATGCAATGTCAAAATAACATAAAATAATGTCTAGGGTTTAAATTATAATCCAAATGGTGAGAACATGTTGATAGGCTACAACAAAGCAAAGGTTCGAGTCGATGACTTCTCCTGAGGACTGCCGATTCCCCTGGAGAAAGTGAAATTGAGAGGATCAGTCCCATCTTTATACTCTCCACGATTATTCAACAGGGGTGTGCAATCCTCCACACACTCCCAAGTAGGGGTGGAAAAAAAAATCAATATTGCAATATATTGTTGTGCTCTCTGTCGCAATAAATAATCGATACACTAACGCCCAATATCGATATTTTATTACAACACAAAATGATTAATTTACCCGTTGTCAGTTTCACTGTCACTACCCAATATCTACCATTCTGTTTGCGGGGGGCGCTGTTCAAGTAAATAGGGGTAAAGTGGCGCAAACAGCGGCCGGTGAAGAACACAAGTTAACTAACAACAACAGAGAATTGCAGAAAAAAAGAGAAGCGAGAAGAATCGCGGAAAACAATAAAAAACTAGACCCACCCGCTAGTTTCCACTTTAAAGTGTGGAGACACTTCGGGTTTTACGAGACAGTCGACGGAAAGGCACTGGATAAAGACTATGCAATCTGCAAGAACTGCTTTGCAAAGATAAAATATAACAGCAAGACTACGAATCTGCAAATGCACCTCGTTCGCTATCACGGTGAACTACTCTCCGGTGATAATGAGGGCAAACCAAGTCAGCCGACAATCACTACTGCGTTCAAAGCAAAGCTCACCGGTGACGTAATCTCTGCTCAGAGGTGTGCTCTTACATCGGAGCATGCTGATCAGTTAGTGTTCCTCAAAAGAATATGCCTTGATGTGTCCACTGTTTACAGTAACTTACTACTGACATTTCAGTATTATGGTTTACACATGTTAATGTTCATGTTGTTTTGTAATGTTCATGCACTTGATCTGTCTTGATGTAGAGTGTTTACATTTAAGACCAGGAGGCAGTGAGTTATTATGCAAATGCATATTTCTTTGCACAATGTTGGAAATGTTGGCATTAATAAATGCATAAAATTTCCTTATTTCCTTATTCCTTCTTTTTCTTTTCAGTCACATATATCGTGATATATCGTTGATGAAATTTCTTCCAATATATTCAATATCGTAGATATCGCGAATCGTGATATTATCATATCATGGACCACATATCGCCACAGAATTGAATCGTGAGGTACCTGTATCGTCCCACCCCTACTCCCAAGTCATCCCGCCACCAGCAGGCGAGAAGAAGAAGCACAGGGTCGTATAATGGGTTATCCATTTGTAACCATGACACATCTTTAAGTGGGGGTGTTGCTATCCTGTTCTCAAAGAACTTTCATAACAAGTTGATGAAATTGTAAAGGGAAGTTGTTTTTTTAGATAAGAGATCAATTTGAAAGTCAGTTTTTTTTTTTTTTTTTTTAATCTATTAATGTTCCCACCAATGCAGTTGAAAGAATTGGGTTTTTAGATATATCATGTAAATTAATCAGTGACTGTAACACTGAGGATTTGTTTTTAATAAGATGGCACTTTAACTGTATGGAAAATGCCTCTGATAGAAATCATGTTGAATCTCATGTGGCTTCTCGAAAAAGACTTGTTCATTTAATAGAAATGCATGATTTAACTGACATATGGAGACATTTTCAGAGACAGAGGCAGTAAACTCGGATTCATTCACACAATAATATGTTGTCTTTGGCAAGGTTGGACAGATTTTATGGTTTTAGTCATCAACTTAATGTTTTCAGAGATTGTTCTATTATTCCAGTGGGTTTTTTGGATCATAGTTTAGTGCAGTGTTTTTTTATCTTTGGGATCCATAAAACCCAACAGTGCATTGTGTCATTTTAATAACAGTTGATTAACTGATTTAGGATTTATATATATATATAAATGATTTTAGAACCAGAAAGTCTGATTTCCAATCATTGCAGCAATGGTGGGACTTGAGTAAAATTCAAAATAGACAACTGAATCAACTGTATGCTTGCAACATCACCAGAGACTTAACTACTTTAATGGTAAATTTAGAAAAATATATAAAGAAACTTCAAGAATCTATTGTAACTGAACAAAATCAAGAGCTTGTTGAAATTCTAGACAAAAAAAAAAAAACAGATAGAATTGGCTGAACTTTTAAACCTGAAAGTAAAAGGGGCTCTGATTAGATCCCGTTTCCAGAATATAGAGTGGGTGGATATACCGTCATTTTATTATTATTATTATTATTTTTAAAAACATGTATATATGGCTTATGACTATTTTTTGGAGAAATGGTCAAAAAATATGAATATATGGCTTATGCTCTAAGGATGGTGCACTCTTGTTGAATCATACCGAGATTCGTAAGAGGACAGTAGAATGATATGAAGAACTGTAAAGCAGTGAGCTTACACACAGGTCAGACAGTGATGATGTGTTTATTGAGGGTCTTCCTCAGGTATCGGATGATGCCAATGGCGAGCTCTGTAGAGTGTTGACTTTAGAAGAGTTACAGAAAACTCTTCAAAGCATGTAATGCAGCAGAGCACCAGGAATAGATGGCCTATCTGCAGACTTGTATAAGTCTCTTTGGCCTGAGATTGGTGCAGATCTGCTTGCAGTCATCAATGATAGTTTGAGTAGTGGAAGATTACCACTGAGCTGCAGCAGAGCGGTCCTTACTCTACTGCCAGACCTGAGTGATATTACAAACTGGAGGCCTGTCTCTTTGCTATGCACTGATTATAAAATTCTGTCTAAAGCTTTAGCAAATAGCTTAAGTAAGGTTTTATCAGAAATGATTCACTCTGATCATACTTATTGTGTTCCAGGTAGGCATTTTTTTTTTATAATATTTCGTTTCTTAGAGACTTTCTTGATATTGGTAAGCTCTTATTTTTGTTTAATATCAATAGATCAAGAAAAGGCATTTGATAGAGTGGAACGTGGTTATTTATGGGATGTTCTAAAAGGTTCTGGACTGTTTTAAATAAAGTTTTTATTGATAAGTTAAGAGTCTTATATTGTGATGTTGAAAGTTTTCTGGAGGCAAACGGTGACTTATGTGCCCCCTTTAGAGTTTTTAGAAGTATTAGACAGGATGTGCTTTATCTGGGATGTTATATAGTTTGGCAATTGAACCTCTGTTGAGAAAGTTCAGAGCAGAATAAAAGGGTGTAAGCATTCCCAATTGTGAAAATGTTTTTTAAATTATCAGCTTATGCTGATGATATTGTCATTCTCTTTAAAGAACAAAGGAATGTGGAAAAAATGACAGAACTTGTATGTGACTTTATGACTGTATCTTCAGCTAGAGTAAATTGGAATAAAAGTGAGGCTAACTTATTTTGGTAAATGGACGAATGGACAACCTTCTCTCTGTGGGTTTAAATGGAGCAAAGATGAGTTTAAATACTTGGGTGTACATCTGGGAGATGATATGACTGTAAAAAAAAATGTCTGTCTCCAAGTTACCTGTTTATTATTGTGATTAATTTAAAGTGTGGTCTCTTTTAAAAGTGTTGAGATGTGAAAATACTGACTCTTTGTATTGGACACTACAAGAACCTCCAGATTTTTGGTTCACATTTGGATGTGTCGAACGAAAAAAGTTTTCCTGTTTTTACTGACTTTTTATTTGTGGTTTTAAGTATTCCAGAAAACATTCCTTTGAATGTCAATTATTACATTTATTGTTGGTTAAAGTGAAAATGGCAATTTATATGAGTAGAAAAATAAAAATGGAGGGAAATTTTGACACAGATGTTAAAATGATTTTTTTCAATCTTGGTAAAATCTATGATTCCGATTGACTTTTGTTATTATAAAACAACAAAAAAATATGATGGATTTTGAACAAAGATGGTGTGTGATTTTTTTTTAATATTATTGATGATGTTTTTATTTTCAACAGTTTGTTCTGAGGGTCCCTCTACTTGGTAGAGAATATATACTCTTGTGTGACTTTCTTTTTTAAAAATAGTAATTGTAATAAAAAAATAATAATAAATGGTGTTTTAATATTCAAATTCTTTCTCTGTCTGTCTCACCCTCTCTATAGCCTATATACATTAGTTAGTTCCCCCAATGTTCAAAACATGGTTATGGTTTTGTGTTTTAAGCAGAAAATGAACCAAGGCAGAGTAACCTAAAACTGAACATATGAGTTCAGGGTATAATTGCAGAAAACAAGGTTAACTTATACAAAGCTAAAAATATCTGATGAATAACTCAAACCTTATGTTTTATCAGTTTTATTGCTATAAAAACATCGGATTGTTAATTTGATACCAAATATATACATAGAAAATATATATTCCAGACTTTTCAAGGGCCCTCTCTCCCTTTGGGGCCCTGGTAATCAGTACTGGTTCTAGCCCCAGTCCGACGCCCCTGTAGGCGCCTAGTCTATTTTTGACGCACCCTGTGTCCAAACCGCACAGCAAATACAAAATAGAAGTCAAAATATAATGTGCATTTCACATATTCTTGCTAGGAGGCCAGCAATAGAAGACGAGAGGTTCATCTTCAATGTTGAAAAACCTCACATTATTATATGACACCACAGATCCTTTTTGCAATGACAGTTAAAAAAAAGGAAGTGGTGTGGAGTTTAATTGCAGGAGTTGCAGGACTGGATTAAACAGAATTAAACCGGACAAAATATTAAAATTCAGCCAACCATGTTTGAACACACAAAAATCAAGAAAAACCATGTTGGACCATAGACTGCAGAATTGGACAGGCAAGTTTTGGAATCCTGCTCTTGCGCTAATTTGTCCTGCTTATTTAAACAGGCCCATAATGGTAACATGATTTTAACTTTTGCCTTTTAGCTTCCACATTTGTTATAAGGTGAGATGTATGATATTTCTTTTATTTATTAGTATTACACTGTAAAATGTAATAAGTTGAGTTAACTTAAAAAAGTGAGGAAACCGATTGCCTTAAATTTATAAGTAAACTAATGTATTACTTTTAAGTTGGTAAAACTAAATAGTATTTGTAAACTAAACTTATTCATTAAGTAAAGTATAGTATTCATTTTAAGTTGGCAAAACTAAATAGTATTTGTAGACTAAACTTAAACATCAAGTACAATTAAGTACTGGTGACTCAAAAGCATTAGTTGAGTTAACTTATTATTAGTGTTCACTTTACTAGTAAATTTAAGGAAACCGATTGCCTCACATTTTTAAGTAAGCTAAACTAACAAAAACGAGTAAAGCAAAAAACGTTGTCAAAACATTCATTTTAATGTAACCGTGTACAAAATTGTTTTTTAAAGCAAAAAAGGGTTGATGGTGAGTGATTAAAAGAACCAATTAATCAACCCTACAATAAAACATTTGTGTTACTGCACACAGATAACCGATTAAAACATTTTTGTTGTGGGTATAGGGATTTGTCACCCATCAACCTGGATACAACACCCTAAATGCAACAGACACAATACGAAATCTTTGTTATTACTAACAAACATCTTGACTAAAAGTTTTGGTTTTGCATTCAGGTTGGAAGGTGTCCGATTAAAACTATACCAAAAAAATTAAACAACAGACCTACTGCAACACGGTCTTGTTTCTGCCATCAGAAACACAAAGAACACACCTTGACCAAAACATCCAATTTATGCAGCAGTTAGAGTTTTGTTTTTGTTCTTGTTTCTGCAAACACTTAAGATTTTAAATAAAACATTTGTTTTAATCAGTCATCCATCAACAACATTGCAAAAGTGCAACAACAGACCTACAATCACATGGTCTTTTTCTGCCATCAGAAGCATAAAACAAAAACAGATAAAAACATCAAGGTTAAGTTGCAGGTATTAAGATTTTTAATCAGTCACCCATCAATCTGGATACAACACCCAGAAGGCAACAATAGACCAATTGGTTTCTGCAATTAAAAATATATTGAACAAATTCTTGACTACAAAGCTTTTAGTGACTGGAGTTTTTGTTTTGTATCCAGGTTGGCAGGTGACTGATTAAAAAAAAAAAAAAAAATGCTGCAACAGACCTACAGTAACATGGTATTGTTTCTGCCATCAGAAACATACACGCAAAAAACAAACCTACAGTAACCAGACTTGTTTCTGCAATCAGAAACAAAAAAAACAAAAAAACATTAAAACAGTAGGTTTTTTAGTGATTGCAGTTTTGGCTTGAGAGATTTGTGCCCCAGGGAAAGAAAAACCCTTTGAATGAACTCAAAAGTGTATTTAAGCTGTGAAGGGTACTCCATATTTAAAGCATAGATCAGTCCAAAAACAAAACACATGGCATGTGGAACATTCTCAAGTCCATCCATTGCTATAAGACCCTCCAAAATGATTGCTGTATCAGTGACCTCCAATGGCAAACCTTGTGGAGACATGGGGCTGTCCTCTGGCACCACAGTGAGAATTCCTATTGATACTTGAGGTGTGACAATATCAATATCCTAAGAAAGAAAGAAAGAAAAGCAATATTAAAATACATTCTTATATTGCAAACGCAAACAAGTGCATGTTCCTTTTAAAAATTTAAACTGCTTAAGGTGCTGTTATTAGTTCTTGAAGTAACTATTTGTAACAGGGCCTCAGTGGGAATTGTCAGTGATAATTTGGACCTTTTCAGCAAAAGCATCTTTGAAACATTTAATAACAATATCTTTTTAGTAAAACAGTTACATCCATCCCATGATCGGTTTGGTTTCAAACATTCCTCAAAATGTCCTCGTGTTCATCAGAACAAAAATGTATACAAGTTTGTAACAAAATGAGATCCTTTCCCTATCCTTTTAATGTTTAATTTATTATTTAACAATAATTATTGGTCATCGAAAGGAGTTTGTTTTTGTTGTTACTGCTGAAACCGTATATACCAGCAGAGAGTGAAGCGATAGAGTGGAGAAGGGATGCTGCTAAAACTGTCACGGGACATAGGTAAAGAATGGCTAAATATAGAGACCTCTTTGCGCAGAGTAGTTGGATTGAAATTGAATTGGAAAATTCAAGACACTATTCTATATGAGATTTTTATACTTTGAAAACAGTTTCATCCACATTTTAAGATTTGATCAAATGTTATGGAAAACAAAGAATATATTTTACTTGCATTTTATTTATCTTCTATGTACTTTATATAAGATCTCTTAAATAAACGTAATGCTGACACAAAAATTGGGAGATCTTTCTTGTAGCATTTTTTAAAAGATATTAAATTAGAATACTTACAAAACATGTTTTGAAGAAGTCTGTAGTGTCTTCTCCAAGAAGGACTGCAAGACCACGGAGAACTGCTGTCCGTCGAGCAGTGACATCAGTGATGTTCTAACAAATAACACATAAAACATCAAGATCAAGAGTGAAAACAGATCACTTTAAACTTGACAAAAAACACTTACTGCAGACTTCATTTGTATTAGATACTCTGAGAGCTTTTTTCCAGCTGTGCCTTTCTTGGATTCAAAAATCTCCAGAAAACGAGAAGTATTTTTATCAAGGGCTGAGAAGAATTCTTGCTTGAGGTTTTTGCTTGTTATCCGGTTGAACTCAGCAATAATCTACGAAAAGGAGAACAAAAACACATTAAGACTTGAAACATTTTTACATGCCCTAGATAAAATGTGTCTTAATTACCTGACTTTCCCTGAAGAGTGCTGGCCATCTTTGTAAAGTCTCTTTTACTGAAGGCTCCTTTTCAACCAACTCTTTTCTTCTTAGCGAAAAAGTTATGTCCATGTACTGTGCTATCAGTGTAGAACTTGGATGTCGTTTCTTCATTTCCTCCACAATTTCTAATCGTTTTGATTCCATGCTGCTTTCATTTTCACCAGCAGGCATATTGGGTAGAAAATTTATCTCGAATCGTTTGGGTTTCTTGACATTTCTTGGAGAATCTTGGCTCCCTCTTTTCATTGAATTAACAAGAACATCGGTGCATCCAGCTCTCCTTAGTTTGCTCCTGTAATTACCCATTTTAAACTTTATACTGTTTTTCCATCCGTTCCATCCAGTGGAGGAGCCTGGTTCAAAAAGGCATGGATGTTTTTTGACAAGTGCCGATGCAACATCATTGAAATCTTCTTCACGGGGATATGCTTTAAATTTGTACATGGCCTCGGCAAGCTTTTCAAGTACTTCATGTTTCATGTCCCTGGGAACTTGCAAGTATGTCTTATCTCTCATAAACAAAAGGTTTCCCTGGCGCAGTCTGTATTCCACATTCACGGAAAAGCTGGGAATTTCAAATGTTTCTGGCCATGGATCCTGGCGTGTAAGAGGTGACTCTTCTTGAGAGGTAACAGACATAATGTCGGTGTCAGCCTGGCTCGGTGTAGGTGATGTCACAAGAGAGATTACCTTCAAAGTGGGCTTCTCAGGTAAATCTGCAATGTCAGTAAGGTTAACAAGTGCATTGTTAAAATCAGCGTCTTCATACTGAAGAGAGAACGTGTATGGAAGATCAAGATGCTGCCCAAGCTGTTCAATCAGGGAGTCCAGGGTTTGTGGTTTGCTAGGAAGTGTGACCTTCCGTATATCATTGTCAGTCACAATCACTCTTAAAACAGTTCTTGTCTCCATTATGTCATGTGGACCTAAAAAATAATTTGAGAAAACAAATGATTTAGACACGTTCCACAATTTTCAGTATTAGACCCCAGACAACATTCAGCACAAGATGAAGTGTTTAATTGTAACAAATATCCTGCCTTGTATTTTGTAGGTTGGCAGTGGAAACAAGTCATTCAAATCAGACAGCTTAATGACTGACATAAGTGGTACATGGCTGGACAATTCATAGGAACGCAGATGCTCAGTGTACCACGCTGTCTGTTCTTTGCACACAAACAAAACATCTGTGTTGATGACTACAATTTTAACAATTTGCCTGAAATCAGGAAGACCTGAACAGGAGCCGACAGAAACAACTACATCAGGACAGTACTTAATACCATCAATGCATACTGAGGATGTAACAAGGACAGTGCTTTGAGCACCAAAGTTGTTCTGAAGAACATTCTGAACATTCTCAGGAAAAGATGAAATCAGTGTAACTGCAACTTTTTCCATCTGCACAGAAGGCTTGAAAAAAGAAATTGAATCCATGTGGTACGCCATCATTCTTTGATGTCGGACTGCCAGAGTTTGAGGGACATTTTTGAAATTCTTTGTGTCACGAATTATTTGCTTGAAGAACTTATGTTTGCCTTCAAAACGCATTGTCCAGACATCTCTTAAAGGCCCATACATTCGTATAAGTTGTGGGTAATGCTCAATGTAATGGTGTTTGGGACGCAATGCAAAATGAGGAAATGCTGTTAAAAGCAAACCTCTATGCTCTGAAATTTGATCCCCAAGGAAATCAATAGTTTCCTCAGTGAATCTGAAGGACGTCGCCAGTTCCAAAATGTCTTTCAAAAGCATTAAAATCTCCCATGATGGATCGTTCTCTGGGATATCAAATCCAATCATGAGGGGAAGAAGTCTTAGAAGTGCCCAATTTTCATGGCCATTACCACCAATTGTGCCTCTAGAGGCAAAGGCAACTGGAATAGTTTGAGGCTGATCAGTCTTGTCCATGAATTTGTATGGAAACTGCTTGATTGTTCTGTTTAAGTAGTCAAGAGTAATGTACTTTTTGTTGATCAAATCATTAAGACACATTGCCATTTCAACGGGTATGACACCCTCTAAGAGATCATGCATGAGGTCAGGTGGAAAGCCGCCGATAGTGTGAAAATAGTCTAGCTCTCTGAAGACACAACTACCTTTCACACCATACTGTTTAACCAAACTCTGATCTTTTAAAACTTCCTCAACTTGCCTTTCGTGATTTAGCTTGGTCCTGGATTCAAATGCTCCTGTCCGTACCTCTCTTTGTTGGATTTCGCTCTTCTTCACCATACAGAAGCGACAGGGGTGTTCCACAATGAAACTCTCTTGGAATCCTGCCAAGGAGTGGGCACCAAGGTTATCAGCAGACACACAGAGAACAGTTCCCAATAAACATTCTCCTAACCGCTCTACAAAGACGCCATGTTTCTCTAATGTTTTCAGATCTTGAACAAGAGGGTGTAGGACTTTTTCATATCCACACCGTTTCACTGCACTAGCTTTGCATAAGATTGCCAACTGAATTGCATGAAGAGAAGACAGATACTTAGAGGGAAGATTGGCAAGGACCCAGTAAACACTGAACATCTTGTGTTTCTTTTTTGAAGTGCCAAGAGGGTTGGCAATTTCAAATTCATCAGTGTAGAGGGTAAGTAAAATCCTACATTTTTCTGCCATCAGAAAAGGATTCTCAGAGTAGTTAGTGCCATCTCTGTAGGAACTAATTCCACATGCACTTCCATCGGGAGCAAGAACTTTATCAAGGACCTCTGATCGGTTTAAAAGCAGCTGTAACATGTTCAAGATTGGCACATATGCAAAAGACTGTGATTCTTTGTCGAGTTTGTATTCTATTGGCATAACTATTGGAAATTCTTTCTCAAAGTATGATGCTCTTTTACTGATGGTAGATAGAGGCTCACCAGACTCAGTCATTTTTAAGAGCAGATTATTTTCTGTGACAACTTTCACAATTTCTTTCAAAACATTATCACTATAAGTGATTTCATGTTGATTTAAAATCTGTTGAATGCCATTACTCAAAAGTGGCCTTGACAGAAGAAAAATCTGAGTAATTTGTTGTATTACTTCTTGTACTGCTGCATCAGATATATGCAGAATGGTTTGCATCTTAAGGAAAAGCAATCCTAAATTATGCTTTAGTTGTCTCTGTAAATCATCTAGACTTTGATTTGGGTCACCTTCTTCATATTCATCCTGGCCAAACTCTGTAGAATCAATTGAATCATAGCAAGAAGCTGTACTTTGTGTAACATCTTGCTGTAAATCGGCAGCAATATTTTGCAACTCCACTAAAATGTTGGGCTTTAAGTTCCTCTGCGTGCTAAACTGGTGTTGCTTACTTTTATGAGCATTAAATGTGGAATAAATTCTGCTTTCAAAATTGCAGTCTTTGTATGGGCACTGAACCATTTCATTATTTTTCAGATGTTGACGCAAATGGCAGAAAAACAAGGATTCTGTGCAGGGTTCTTTAAATTCACAGAGAGGACAATGAAATATCAAAGGTGCTGGTTCTGATCCACTTGTTTGTTTTGCATTTTCAGAGTGATTTCTTGTTAAATGCACTTTTAGAGCATTGAATGATTTAAAAGAACACAAACAGTCTGTGTGAAGACAAGGAATTTGGTTGGTTCTTGTGTAGCTTCCATGTTTAATCCGATAATGCTTCAATAGCAGAGCTCTCTTTTCACAGAAATAAACACAGAACTTACACTTCCACTGCATGTCCACTGCACTCTTCAAAGAAACATTCTGCAAAAAAGTTAACAGAGTTAAAGTATATGGATTAATAACAAGCAATTTGTAAAAACAATTTTTAGCATCCACTTTAAAAACTTGTATAGAATATTGGTTTCTTTGCAGCACCTCTTATTTAACATTCTTTTGCATTTTAAGGCATTAAATTAATGGTTTTCGTGTCGATTCGTTTGAAAAGACAACAGAGAAAGACGATTTAAACTGGCTCACGAATCACTAATTTGTCCAGTATATGGTCTGAAGGCACGTGAGGTGTTTAAAATCAGAATGAGTTTTTAGTCTCAAGAAAAAAACGTCGCTTAGACACACGTGCTTACAGAATATATAACCTTACACATTATTGTATTTATTTTAGAACACAAGGCAAAAATCCTGTATACTATGCTCAAATGTTCAATTGCAGGTATGAGTAACGTTACACGTGTAAAGAGCTTCTCTCGTCCATCCCTAATCTGAAAACCGTTGTTTATATATAAACGACATCAACACTAATTATAAACGTGTTACTTTTCCATTGCATACATTTTACTCAAGTAATTATTAAGACTATAGCTTCAACTAATCATTTACACAGTAACTTGTATTTTACTTAAGTTTTTGTTACTCTATCCACCTCTGAAACTTGTCTGTTAACCTAAAACACGTTTATCTTTAAAGCGAGACGATTACCAATTATTAGATTGCTAAGAGCAATCCAACGTCATCCATCGATTTTATATAAATATTTTAACAAAATATTACTGTTTATGAACTTTGATTGATATATTATTATTTTGTAATGAAAATGTAGCAGTTAAACTATAAAAAATGAGACTCACCTTATCATTCTCTTATCCAGCCACGTGCAAATTAATGAACCTGCTATCTGAACCAAGTAACTAGCATGTGCAGTCTTCTTCTTCTTCGTCCAATTAATGATCTCTCACTCCTTTGGAGTATTATCGCCACCTACTGTATATCTGGTGCATTCACAATACTTAAACTTTTAAGTTGAGCTAAATGAACAAGTTGAGTTTAAGCACTTTGAGTGGGGAAAAAGTTGGAATTACTTAGTTAAACTAAGTAATATCAAAAAACTTAATAAAGTAAGTTAAGTTTACTTAATCATTTTAGTAAGCTCAGCAATTACATTTTACAGTGTATATAAATTACAGAAATATGTAAAATAAATTAGAGTAAAATCAAATCATTGCTTTGTTATTGCACTTTATAAGTTTATATAACTTTATAAAGATATATAATGTGCAACATCGATCAAATGACCTGGGTCCTCATTAACAGGAGACACATGTGCTGAATACATCTAAAGCAGGGATGTCAAACTCAGTTCCTGGAGGACCGGAGCCCTGCAGAGTTTAGGTTAAACCCTAATTAAACACACCTGATCCAACTAATCAAGTCCTTTATGCTTATTTGAAAACTACATGGTACAGTATGAGTGTTGAAACAAAACTCTGCAGTGCTCCGGCCGTCCAGGAACTGAGTTTGACACCCTGATCTAAAGTAAACTCATCCCAGAACAAAACCTGCTCCAGAGACTGTAATGTTCAGAGAATGGGTTGCTATGGCTACATACTCTGAAAGATGTTTCAGTTTTTGGATCCAAACGTTGAATTATCTGTTTATGTATTCATAATCGAACCCAGACATGTCACATAACCTGATTTCTGGAATACAGCAGAGTTCACTGTATAATACATTTAACATAAACAGAGCTTTGCAAGAGACTTCTGAGTGTGACAGCAGTATATGAACAATTCTAAACATGCATCAAATAATAAAACAGTATTTACTCATGACCCTGAGATAACTGCTTAATGACTTAATGAATTTCAGCAAAATAGAATTGTGCATATTCAAACTCCAGGCACTATGTCAGAGTAATTAAACTAAATTGTTTGGACAGATGGTTATCCACATCACACACATATTTCATCTTATAGATCATAAACAGATGTCTTTACCTGTGAGAAGTGCACAGATAATGATCCGTCCCAGCAGACACATGTGACTCTTATCAGCCATTTTCTGTTTCTGTCAGTCTTTCTCTTCACTCTATAATTAAAGCTCTTCTTTTTAACACCATCAGCTCATTCTGTGGGTGTTAACTTCCTCTGATCTCAGCAACTGACCATTGAGCTGCATTTCACCCACACTACACTGATGAAGTAAATAAGTTTCTATAAAATATACTGTATAGCAGTTAGGTGTTTATTGATCTTATAAAGTGACCTCTGCAACTCAACACTTCTATTTGAAAAGTGCACTGAAATAAACTGATACAGTATAACATTGACATTAAAAGAAAACATACTGTAAACACAACGCATCTACATCAATAACTAACTATCAACCAGCTGTCAAAACACACAATATGATTTCAAAATAAATAAATAAATTTGTTTTAATAATTTTCTAATCAGCACTATTCTTGTTCTTTTGAAACACGTGACTACAGAGTGTGAGAACTCATTCATTTTCGCACAGTTGTTCAACCCACAGAGACGAGTGCGGTCATCTCTGAAGCCAGAGACTGATGGCTGTGAATTTTCACACATTTCTGATGACATTTCCTCTTTTTTCCTTTAAGTGATTTTCCTTTTATTTACTGTGCCTTTTTGAAAAAGTTGTTACAAACCATTTACGAATGACTGTCAGGCTATGCTTACACAACAACAATGTAGTCAAATACTGAAACGTTCTTTCATTGCGTTTTTCACTTATACATGACAACATTTTCAAAGCGATTTGCATTTCAGATATCTGCAAAAGAGGCCAAAAATGCTGTATTACGTATACCAGGCCAGTAGTTGGTACTGTCTCCTTGTTAGTGAACAGTACCTGTGGGGAAATTAAGATTATATGTTGTATATGATGCATCTGTTGGTTGTAATATTGGTGAAGTAAATCCACTCTTTGCTGAAGAAGTGTTGAGCAGCAACATCAGTACCATGTACTCTGCCATTGTTGTGTTTGTTCATGCTTGCCTTTAAAATCAACACGTTCTGCGCATGTCTACATACCGAACACATACTACGCACGCACATGACACCACCGTTTTCTAAGATTTTTGTTTTGGGTGTTTACATGGAAATGATAACAAGAACAAAAACTTGCACTTTGAAACCAGCTTTCAAAAATATGTGTTTCAGTCCCCAAAACAACATTGTTGTGTAACTGAACAGGCAAAATGCATAAAAAGTTTCCTCTCCTTAGGTCCATAGCCCTCCCAGTCCACCAAGTATTGGAGTGAAATATAGAATTTCTTACTGCACTCCTGCAGTGAGGATACTACACCACGCTCAGATAAGTGGTTCTCTGTACTGGAGAAAGCACACTTTTCTTGGCATTGAGTCTTAATCCCAGATCTTTCATGTGAGCGACAACGACACCTCGATGCTGAACCATCATCTGCTCTGATTGAGCTAATATCAACCAATCGTCAATGTGGTTGAGTCGTGAAAGTGTGGGTTAGAGTGCAAGGCCAAAGGAAGAGCCGTATTGGTAGGCTTTTGCCCCCAAAAACAAACCTCAGGAACTTCCGATGAAAAAGGATGAAGATAAGTGCATCTTTTTGATAGATTGTGACACACCAGTCTTCTGACTTGGCCTGTAAAAGTGTGCTGAACTTCAGTCCCCTGACTGAGCGGTTGAAAAAGCGCAGATCTAAAAAAGGACACAACACCACATCCTTCCTCCGAACAGTGAAGTACCGGCTGTAGGACCCGGACTCTGCAACCCAAGGAGGAACCACCTCGATGGCCTCCGTCCTCAGAGAGAGTCTACTTCTGTTCACCAGATCCTGCTTGGGGCCCACCAGAACTGGATTCTGGAAAAATGTAATACGTCTGATGTCTCGGCAGCGCGCATGTCTTTTTCTTTTCTTTTTCGCCACTCAGTCACACAGACAATATCAAGCTCAGAGGGCAAAGAAACCGCAGCGCTGGCTTTCAAGCCTCAAGAACATGCTCTAGAACTAGTGAACACGGGTGGAGATAGGACGAGCCGTCTCAAATCCGTTCGCCAGATCATATTTGATTCCTGCGATCGCTGGTGCTGCCGTGCCTCAACAGCGAGAAAAGCACAATCAGCCGACTGCACGAGCACCCCTCCTCATTAATGATGCTTATTATAATATTACTTGTGTAACTGATGCTTGTGCAACTGGCGAGCTCATCATCGCCTTCCACATCAGTCTCCTCAGAGAAAGCTGATACTGCGTGCTTCACTCTCAAGCAGACAACACACAAACTGCGTGTGTCACTACCCTTTTTTTTTTTTTTGCTGGCAGGGAAAACACACAGCCTGAACGCTGCCTGCTCTTGCCCAAAACTTCTCTTGATTGAAACTTTGACAAATGTAGTTTAACAGTGGACAAACGACACCAAATAAGATTCATAAATATATAAGAGTTAATAAATAAGGACATATATATTTTTGTGTAAACAATTACATTTGATCTGTCTGTTTTGTCATCAATCATATTTTAGCATCACTGATATAATATTATAGTTTTTGTTTATATTTTGAATTAGACTATTTTATTATGTATCATTCTGTAAACAATTGATTGATTGATTGATTGATTGGTTTTGTTATTTTTATTAGTTTTTTTTAAAACATAGTTTTTACATTTTAGTTTTGTTACATAATTTTAGTCACATATTATTATATGCTTTTTCTAAATTATTCAAATAACTGATGAACATTCTCTGAATGGATGTCATGCTGTGCTTCCAGCTGGTATTGTGTCAGTTTCTAGAAGGATGTGATTGATGTCTGACTTGCTCCTTCTAGGAATCTGATGAAGTTTGATGAGGTGGAGGTCACTGAGCAAAGACATCCGTCACTCTACAAACAAGACCACCCAAAACCAGCTGAGACTAAACAACCACACACACACTGTCAGCTGTGACCACACACACAACCACACACAACCACACACACAACCACATTTAATCAAGTAAACAAATCAGCTGTTCTGAATTCTGTCATCACAAACCAATGCAACAATTCAGAGCATAATAAATCATCGTACTCCACAAACTGAGCAAAGCGAGCATTTCTGAAATCTGGCTCTACATTTATTTACCAATGCTTATAACAACTGCCGAGCAATACAAGGAATGCTAGTATAATAGTATATGAACATATTTCAGTCATAAACTCTTGGAAAAGTTTTAGCATGTTTCGGTCTAGACAGGTGGAGCTGGGGGAGGTGGAGGGTTTCAGAGGAGGATATACAGTGAAATATTCAATGTTTTTAAAAACAACAAATTCATATTAAAAAAATGTTGCTAGGTTGTTACCTTTTTTTTTTCTCAGCTTTAAAGTCTCAGAAGCTTTTAGCTGCCAAAGCTTTAACAAACTTTACATGTCATTAAGCAACTCACAGACTGGCTCCTGGCATCTAACAGAAGAAGCCGACTAGATCACGATAACTAGCAAAACTTCTCTCCTTGATATTGCTTTGAATCAAAAATCTTTCCTTGTTTTATTGGCATACTCACAGTAACCACAGCTCCTCCCTCAAACACAAACCTGTTTCCTACATTATATAGCCTACACATCATGAAGAAACAAGCGTCATCCTTCATCATCCAAAGTGTTCCATGAAAAATAACTTTCATAGTGTTTTATCTTTCTTATACAGTATATTTCTCCAAATAGGATACATGTAATTCTTACTTTTTTATGTTCTGAAAATTATACTTTGGAATGTTCTATTTATGAATGTTCAAAATATTTAGTTTATTTAAATGTTTCAAAAACACAGTTTTCGTAATGCAAATGTTAAAGGAACACTCCATCAGTAATTTTTTTATATTTTCACAATGTTCCAGAAATATTGCGGGTCCGACGTGCAGTGTGAAAGGGGCTTATGATGCAGCATCATAACTGTCTGTCTGTTTTACAAAAACTCTTGTATTTTTCCAGATATAGCATTCACATAATGCACTCAGAATGCAGCACAGTAACATCACACTTCATGTTCTGCTGGTTCACTTTGCTATTTCTATTGTCGTTGTCACTTTTACTTATTTTGCTAATGTAAAATAATTTTTGTTTGTGTTTTAAGACTTTGTTGTATATCATAAATTACTGAAATAGTAAAACTCAAAATTAAAAATCTGTCATCATTTATGAAAGAAGATGATTTGGAGAATGTTACCAAACAGTTGATAATAGACACTGACGTCCACAGTACTTTGCTCCCTCTATAGAAGTCAATGGCTAACGTCAACGGTTACATTCTTCATAATATATTATTTTGTGCTCAACAGAAGAAAGAAACTCACAAAGGTTAGGAACAACTTGACGGAGAGTAAATGATGACAAAGTTTTATTTTGGGGTGAACTATTCCTTTAAGTTCAGACTAAAGACTGTACATGTGTTAAACTTGTATTATGATGTTTCCAGGAGGAATGGGCGAATCGATCCTGAAGTATTGATATATCGATACTGATGCAGTATCGAAAATATCGATAGTCAAATAAACAATATTGATACTAGGTGTTTTTATATTCCAGTGATTTTGTTTATTAAACAAAAAATAATGCCTACAACCTTAAATTGAATGAATAACCTACGTTAGCAAATAATTGTGTGAAAGGGATTTTCCTGCTCATCTGAACACACACAAATGTAGAAAAGCAGAATCAATCAATTACAGAGAGCCTTCACTCATTCTGATGTGCATTTAAACACAGCTGTGTTTCCCAAGAGGAGCCTATAATGAGAGAGCATGTATGTTTTTTTGGAAAAGGCAGCCCAGAACAATGATAATATATAATGTCAGAAATTTTAATGATGTGTTTAAATATGATAGATTAAATTATCATAAATTATGCATTACTTGTTCATTCAAATGTCGATTAAAGTTAATTAAAGGTTATAATAGTTGACTAATATACTGTTCAAATGATGGTGTTAAACTAGGATTTAACAGCAAACTGTCGCATCAAACCAGCATCTGTTTATTCACTTCCAAGGGTTTATATGTAAATCATGACCTTTCCAATATTCACTCAAACACTGTAAAAAACTCTCTTTTTATATTTTAATGCAGATTAAAGACATTTATTTCACATCAATCAAAATGTATCGATACACAAAAATACATAATAATAATAATAATAATAATAATAATAATAATAATAATAGCAAACACTTTCCACTCCAGTGTACATGTCCCCATATTGCTTGTTAATATAAATACGACAGGCTGGCAGTAAAACACACGTCCGTCAGTGTGACGTCATGAACACATTAACAGTAAAGTCACAGTTGTTTTATCTCCTGCATTGACTCCCGATACAGATGTTTATCGTCTTTCTATTGGCTGAAGTTTTTGGGGAGGTTTTTCTGGATGTTTTGATGACGCTGTTGATCCAGTCTGAATATTTGGGCACGAGGGTGTAAACGCCGGGCTTCCCCGAGCGTCCGCATCCGTCTCCCCAGCTGATGATCCCGTAGAGGAAGCTCACGCCGTCACACTCGCACGCTAACGGACCGCCCGAGTCACCCTGAACACATCACACACACATCAACACATCTGACAGAACAAACACCTCACTTATTCTACAGTAATACTCACGTGGATGGAAGCATGTTTCTGCCACAGAGGGAAAAAAATATTTTTAATATATATTGCATAATTGCAAGATACTGTATAATCTATCAATTGTGAGTTCTAATGTCAGAATTACAGAATATGAAAAATGTTGCAGTTTCCCTTTTTATGCTTTATTCAGTGGCAGAAACATGCTTCCATGGGTATTAGAGCATTTACTGAATATTGTATATGAATGCATATATTAGTAATAATTATATTAATATGAGCCTAAAACAATACTGATTACATTATTTATTATTCTTAATACAGCAGTAATAGTGATATTAAGGTATTTCTTGAAAGAAGATATTCCTTATTTAGTAATAATATTATTATTACATATTACTATCACGATCAAGGTCCAGAAACATTATTAGACTTATGTTACATAAAATCTAAATCTGCAATCCAATAAACGTAATAAATAACATAGCATGACGAAAGGTGTGTGTGGTCTGACCTGACAGGCGTCCACACAGAGCTCACTTCCTGCACACAGCATCCCTGACCTGACCTCTGACCCGTAGACGTCTGGAGACGAGCACTGATCGAACGGGATGATCTTCACCACTCCCTCCATCAGGTGAGAGTACGAGTTCGCCTCTACATTATTAGAGAGTTATGTCATTCATTAATCATTCTCAAACCTGTAAAACCTTCCTTCATCTTCAGAACACAAATTAGAACGCCTCAAGGTTGTGTGTGTCGTGGCTTCACAAATGCTTTGCTGCATACCTCGGTTGTAACGAGTGGTTATTTCAGTCAAAGTTGCTCTTCTATCAGCTTGAATCAGTCGACCCATTCTCCTCTGACCTCTAGCATCAACAAGGCATTTTCACCCACAGGTTTTTTCACTTTTCACACCATTCTTTGTAAACCATAGAAATGGTTGTGCGTGAAAATCCCAGTAACTGAGCAGATTGTGAAATACTCAGACCGGCCCGTCTGGCACCAACAACCATGCCTCGCTCAAAATTGCTTAAATCACCTTTCTTTCCCATTCTGTCATTCAGTTTGGAGTTCAGGAGATTCTCTTGACCAGGACCACACTCCTAAATGCATTGAAGCAACTGGCATGTGATTGGTTGATTAGATAATTGCATTAATGAGAAATTGAACATGTGTTCCTAATAGGGGTGTAACGATACGCGTATTCGTATTGAACCGTTCGGTACGACGCTTTCGGTTCGGTACGCGGTACGCATTATGTATACCGAACGGTTCGTTGGAGTAATTAATTATATTTGAAAAAAAAAAAAAAAGAGAGAGAAAGAAATATAATGATATGCGTTCAACAAGGTAGCCCAATAACCCAAACAACGTAACAGGCAACGCCCCTGACACTCCCGAAGAAGAAAAAAACACCATCTTATATGTTTATGTTAGGCTACTCAGCAGGCGCTCGCTCACTCAGTACACGCTGAAGGCTCGTTGCAAAATAGCCAATGCGTTTAACAGACTAGAAATGAGAAGATCCTCCAATAACCAACAGGTCTGGTGTTTGGGTGCACTTTGGATTCCCTTTAAGCTATAATGGTGATGGCAAGAGAGTGGTGGATAAAAAAACAACGGTATGTCGCATCTGCAACATGACAGGGTACACCAGCGGGATTACAAAAAAAAACAAAAAAAAAAAACAGCGGGAATATCTGGGATATATGCGTCAGTACGATCTGGGAAAAGACGAAAAAAAGGAGAAACATGCACGCAGCAAACTATCCCTGCAGCATTTAGACACTAGCTTACAGGGAATCCAACCCAAACACCAGACCTGTTGGTTATTTTAGGATCTTATATTTCTGGTCTGTTAAATGCATTAGACATTTTGCAACGAGCCTTCAGCGCGTGCTGAGTGAGCGAGCGCCTTAGGGGCCGTTCACATATCGTGCCTAAAAACGCATGGAAAACGCTAAGCGCGTCTTTCTCCTCCTTTCCAAAGCGCTCGGGCAGAAGCGCTCATGAGGCGTCTGTCTTTGCTAAGCAACAATGACGTGCTCTCTCCATGAGACGCGGAAATTTCAGCGAAGGATAAATGGATTTGCAGCTCTAAAAATCGCTTGCAGTAGCTCTGCTACTAAATTTATTTCAAAATTGCAATCCATATACAACTATGATCAGCTGTTCCTTCATCTTGGCTGAGCTCTCAACGTTGTTACGGGAAAGGATGAAGCTGATTGGTTGGTTCTTGTCACATGACCCGCGGTGCGCTTGCGGCATTCTGAAAAGTTGAGATGTTTTTCATTTTGCTGTATCTAAAACGTATCGAACCGAACCGAACCGAACCGTGACATCAGTGTATCGTATCGAACCGAACCGTGAATTTTGTGAACCGTTACACCCCTACTCGATATGTTTGCATTTGCATTTACATCCCTAGTTCCTAATAATCCTTTAGGTGAGTGTAATTTTGCTTAAGGTAACATTAGAATGATAAGTATAATTATATATGCATGCCACTTTCTGAAACAACCTTACACAGTTTTGATAATGTTAATAATGAACACAATGTTAGCGTAGCCTACTGTGATGAAATGCAGACTGCACACATGCTTAGTCTTGGGATTCCTCAACTTCCCTTGGTCATCCTCACAATTTATTGCTTGTAACCATTTTGACATCCTTCCTGGTTCTGTATGTTTATGTAGCAGTACTGTTTATTTCTGTCGGGTTATTTAATATGATTGCTAGTAGCCGGGCTGGCCAAATTCATATTTTGTTATATTTTTATATTTACGGTGCGGGCCAACATGCAAAGGGACGTTACAGTGGGCTCCGGGAATATAGATTTTAAAATGTCTTAAAATAATTGTTAGCCAACATGCAAGGCATACCACAGCAGACTCAAGCTAGAAACATTTTTTGAAGTCACGAAAAACCAAAGAACCAAAGTACTGTTCACTCACCCCTCTGATTGAAGATTAAAGAAATTGACAAAATCATTAGAGCTGACAATTTTGCCTTCAAAAAGTTACAATGGGTGTGACCCCCAATTTGACCCCGGGCGAAAGCAAAGGCCTTTAAGAATTATATCACAACACGGAGATAGTAATCAAGCCAGCCGATAAGGGTAATGCTATGGTTATTTTAGACCGAGCACAAAACCTTGGGGAAGGACCAGTGCTTAATTTGTAAATTGCGAGGTACCGGAACAAAGCGGGGCAATGGATCCGGCACGCGATTACAGAAGAGAGAGGTAACGGAGCACTCGCGCAATCACATTGGTGGACCAGTTTAAGTGATTAAGAGCGTGCATCAGTTGCTTTTACAGGGTCTAACAGGATATAACTCCAACGCAAGTCAATGACACTGACCTTCCGAGTTTGTTTCAGTGATGGCACCACGGACCTCAACAACCTGACCTCACTCACTGGATGGTGTAATGTTGCTGGCTTGATAAGAACCTTAAAAGCTTTATGTCGACTGTGTTGCAATGGCATGCAATTAACTTGACATTTTGTCTTGTCCTGTCATCATAGAATCCAGTTTGATGGCGTTTTAAACACATATTTGGTCAGGTTGTTGAGGTCCGTGGTGCCATCACAGGACTTTGGTTAGGCTAACTGAAACAATTTTTAATTTTTATGATGACAGGACAATGCAATAACTACAATATCTGTCAGGTTAACATCATTAGAAACAAATATGTCAAATGTTGCGTTTCTAAATGAGAAAGCACATCCGTTGAGCGAGTTCTGTCCTCCGTCATTGAAACGGGTATCCGTGTGTGGACCACGGGAGGTCAGTGTCATTGAGTTATATCCGTGGCCGCGTCACGGAATTTGGGGCAATTCCATGGTGGCTTCATGGATTATGAGTTAAGGGCCCGTGGACATTTCACGGAATCCTGTGAGACCAGGTTGTTCAAGATCCAGTTCTCAAAAGTCCCGGGAACCATTGTTCTGTATGTGTTTTATTGCCCAATTCAAGTGATTTAACATTTTTAGTTTTACACTAACCACGCATAATATTTTTCTTTCTCAAAAATACAATAATGTACATACATAGATTTCACAAATTATTATAGCCCAGTTTGTGCTGATTACAGTGAGATTAGACTTTACCCATTTAGATATTTATAAGATGACAAATGTCAGGGCATGACAAAACTTCTCCAGGCCCCAAAAATACCCTTAGACTCCAGAGGGATGTTCCAAATTTGAGGTTGATTTCTCAAAAAAAAAAAAAAAGAGCTTTCTGTGAGATTTTGTTTTGGAGTAGTACCAAGCTTGTCCACTAGTTGACCATCAAACCCCATTAGTGACCATTTAAGGGCACCTTCATTTCCATAAATGGTTTGGGTGACCTGTTTTTCCATTCTTTTCTCAATACTTATGAAGTACACATCGCAATCAGAAGTATTAAGTATCAGTATGGCAGTATTTGATTTCAATTTAACCTCAAAAAAACAGATAAAAGTCACGCTACGAGAACCCTGGACTTGTGTTATAGTTCACAATGCATCAAAAATGGATAATCTATTGTTTTTCTATATATTCAAAACACTTTTAGACTTTTTTTTCCCTCCAAAAACACAATGGATGTTATCAGAGGTGGGTAGTAACGAGTTACATTTACTTCGTTACATTTACTTGAGTAATTTTTCGGGGTAACGAATACTTTTCGGAGTATATTTAAAGATGGGTACTTTATACTCTTACTTGAGTACATTTTTTGGGAAAAATCTGTACTTTTACTTCGTTACTGTGGGCGACGCCCCTCTCGTTACTTTATCTTAATGCAATAAATGCTTCAGTTTATTCCAAACGCGCCGTCTACTTTTCTCTGGACAATGAGCGATGCCCATTCGCGAATGATTCATTCTTTTGAGTCAACTCTGTTCAAAGGCTTGATCAAACCAATTGGCAAACGAGTGAATTGGTTCATGAATCAGTTTGATTGAGTCGTTCAGTTCCATGCTGCACGCGCTGAGCTCTGAAGCGGTTCACTCAGAGTTGTAACGTTTAAGAATATCAGCAGCGTTGAAAACGGGGCTATGGAACTGCACTGAATTGAAAGCTAATCTGCAAAGGCTATTATTTGCTTGCGATGGAGATCCTTATTAGATGGACGCGTGTGCTGTCTACTGTTTAACAGGTAATAACTTGGGCTACATTCGATTACAGTACACGATACCACTGTGACATTAGTTTGTTGTACGTGTGTGGCTTATAACAGGTTGAATGCAGCTTCCAAAAGACAAAGAATAGCCGATTAAGATTTTATTAATTTTGATACAATCACACCAGTGCGAGTACGTTCAGCAAGTCATATCATCAGCTGCTAAATTCAGATCTGTGATCGCTTGCTGGCGCTGAGCCAGAGACAGACGCGTTTTTACAGCGCTGCGCATTAACCAATCACACACGGTTCTGTTGAGCTTTTGAATGCAATGGCCAATCAGAGGTGTTCCGATGAGTCATCGCTGAAATGCCGGTGCTTCCTTCACTCGCTCACTTACTGAATACCTCTTTCTGCCGAATTCTCTCGTCAGAAACAACAAAGTGCAGATGTGTGTACGAATCTATAATTAAGATATTGATTTCACAGTGTTAACAGTTTCAGTGATTTTAATGGTAGTTTCTGAGAGTGAATGAAATCTAGACTGTCAGTGGAAATTATGTTTAATAATGTAAATGTTATTTGCTCTCTTTCTGAACAATGAAAGATTAGTAGCAATATTTATATCACATTAATTTTCAATGTTAAATTCACATTTAAAATAAAGTCAGTCGTATTAAAAATATGTTATGGCATGATACCTATATTTGTTACTTAAACAGACAGGGTTTTATAATAAATTACATAAATTGGATTAAAGGCTGATGAAATATATACATTTATACACACACACATACATTACATAAATTTTTTGTCTATATATCTATATAAAAAAAGGCTCCGTATATATGACCCAAAGTAACTAGTAACTAACTACTTGAGTAGATGTTTTATCCGATACTCTTTTACTCTTACTCAAGTAACTATTCAAGACTAGTACTTTTACTTTTACTTGAGTAAATATTTCTAGAATTACTTTTACTTTTACTTGAGTAAAGTTTTTGGGTACTCTACCCACCTCTGGATGTTATCTTTTGAAAACTCTCTATGAAAATTAATAAAGATTTTTACTGTTTTTTCATGATTTCATCTATGCATCACTATTTCAAAGTAAAGCTCAGAACGCACTCTCTGACTCTGAGTACTCTTCTTGCATATTAATAAATTACAGTTGCTCTGTAAAATATTTAAAAAATCAGTCAACAAATATCAAAACTACAGTCTTTAAGCTTTCCAATTATCTATATTTTGTCAAGATTACTTTAGGTTCTGACTAAGATATTACTGTTTAAACATGTAATCGCAAGTGTCCCACCGATGGGCCAGTGACAGTTAACAGGACGATCAAATCTTTTTTTTTAATATTGACCAAATATTTAATTCAAATATCCACTTAATCTTTACATTTTGGCCACCATTTTAGGATAGAAATGCTAGCCTTTATAATTCCTTCAACAAAAACATGGACATCACAACCCTTACAAATCTAATCCTTGGTTTAGGGGAACCATCCCAGTTGCTCAAAAAAAAAGAAAAAAACATTTCATGTGTATGTTAACATATACGTATATGTAAATAAGCAAGTAAACATGAACATATAAACATAATTCGAAAAAAAGTTGTTTTACAGTGAAGACAGACAGGCGAAGCGTCATTCCCGCATCTGCGCTCGCTCTCACCTCATGTCTACAGCTGTCTGCAACTTATGACAACTTTCTGGCCCCAAGATGAGAAAAAGAAAAAAGCCCAAGATGAGGCCCGTGCATCACTTTAAGGTACTTTTATAATCCTGTTAAACTTTGGATTTTGACATGTTCTTGTAAGAATGGTAACTACAAAATAACTGTGGCTTTGATCCTCCAATGGCTTCAAATAAAAATTTACGAAGTATTCAGATAATATTTTTTGTGGTAATAAAAACAGACCTAAGCGAACAATCTTTTAAAATGCCATAAAATGCATGATATAAAAACAACATGGCAATAATGATTGGTTAATTAATAATAATTGAATAACATTGTTAAAATACATAATGCAATACAGAATAAACAATGAATGTACATTGCATGTGTGGCAGACTGGGTAAGTTCCCTCCCCTGTGTTTAGAACGACAGCCTATCAGAACATGGTGCTGCTGATAACACTGTACGTGTTGGGCTGTGTGCTTCGGCCTGACATCCCATCCTAGAATTAGCAGCTTTCTGTAAGCGTGTTTGTGTGGTTTCTTTATACTGTTTGTGTATTGTTTTGTTTGGTTGTGCCATTGTATGATTTGTCTTGTTTATTGTATGGTTTCTTTATTGATGTGTTTCTTGCTGTGTTTGATTTTGCTTATTTTGTAGTTTACTTTTATAAACTCTCTGCTTTTGATTTTTTTTTTTTCATTAAAGGGGGGGTGAAATGCTATTTCATGCATACTGAGTTTTTTACACTGTTAAAGAGTTGGATTCCCATGCTAAACATGGACAAAGTTTCAAAAATTAAGTTGTACATTTGAAGGAGTATTTTTGTTCCAAAAATACTCCTTCCGGTTTGTCACACGTTTCGGAAAGTTTTTTGGCTCTGTGTGACGTTAGATGGAGCTGAATTTCCTTATATGGGTCCTGAGGCACTTCTGCCGGAAGAGCGCGCGCTCCCGTATAACAGAGCACTGAGAGCACAACAGACTTCACTGATCAGAGCGAGAGCGTCGCGAAATGTCACAAAAGAAGTGTGTTTTTGGTTGCCAGGGCAAGACAACCCTGCACAGATTACCAAAAGAGAAACAGCATTAAGGGACCAGTGGATGGAGTTTATTTTTACAGAGCATCAACGGAGTTGTGCAAGTGTTTGTGTTTGTTCCCTGCATTTCGAAGATGCTAGTTTTACAAACAAGGCCCAGTTTGACGCTGGATTTGCACATTGTTTATTTCTTAAGGATGATGCAATCCCAAGGAAAAAGGGTCACGATCGTGTGTTGGAACCGCAGGCGGTGAGTAAAACTGCTTCAAATATCTCTGTGTTGTTAACTTAGCTATCGACGCGTAAGCACATCAAGTAAACCTTGTACACCTTTAAAGAAAAAACAAGACGACATAAAGTGGAAATTAGTTTACAGTTTAATTACATACCACATAGAGACGTCCTGCTGTAGTCGTTGCTGCTGCTGCTCTCGTTCAGTTTCAGCCTCTGGATCTGATTCTGGATCATAAATATACGCTGAATCTGACTGTTAGCCATGGTTTGTTTTGGATGATGTTGTTTCCCTAACGGTAATGTCACAGCTTCCAAACGCTCTCAACGCAAAAGCCTACTGGTGCTCGTGATTCTTTAGCTCCGCCCACACGTCACGCCTCCAGACGCTCGTGTTTTTCCGAAAAAATCAGCACAGACTATTTTTCTCTTATGAATATAATAAAACTAAATACTTTCTGGAGTTATGAAGGATGCAGTACTACTCTATAGGTATTCAAGATTAACAGGATATTGAGTGAAAACGAGCATTTCACTTTTAGGAATGACAAATGTCTCCAATCAGGCTCTGGTATAACTTAGTTTGCTGTATGTGATTAATTGTTCTCTCTTGTGTTTTAGGTTTCTGAGTAGGGAGGCTAATTCTAGTACCTGGTGGTGGCGTTTGGAGCACAACGTGTGGATCGCCGTTCGTGATCACTTACAGTACCTCACTGTGTGTGTGTGTGTGTGTGTGTGTGTGTGTGGCCTACCCTGCTACAGTTAAGCCTTAGTCGTTCTAGTTATGTCATGTATGTGGTGTACTGAGTTGTCGTTGTTTAGCCCATTGAGCTATATCTAAGTCTGGTCGATTTATAGTTTTTTACCTGATTATAGTGAAATTAATAAATGTTTTGTATTCTGATGCCCATGTCTCTGCCCTCCATGGTAACGAACCCGTGTGTCAGTGTTTAGTTCCCCTCACTTTACAGGGGTGACATAGACAGCATTACATAAATTCTTGTTTTAATAGTCATAGTGCCATTTACTCCTCCATAGATACACATAGGCTGTTATTACAAATGTCTGCAAAGGTCGCTAAAAGGCCTGATAACTGCTGTTACACTTAGAGGACGATCAAATCCTTGTTTAATACTGACCAAACATTTAATTCAAATATCCACTTAATCTTTAATTTTTGGCAACCTTTCTACAACATAAACATGTGGACATCACAACGCTTACAAAAACGAATACTTGTTTTTATTGGAGTTTTTTTTTTTTTTTTTTTTTGTCATTTCTGAATGCTTGAGAGACTTTAAAATCAATCAGACAACTGTTTTAGACAACTGACTAATTGTAATTTGTAAATAATACAATTTAATTACAAGTTAGCGATCTACATTGTAACAATAAAAACTCCAAAACTACGGGAACTGGCGGACAATCAAAATGAAACTTTAATGCTCAAAATAAACACAAAAAACAGCACGTCAGCCCCTCACGGACGACTGACGCACACAAATAAAAACCAAACACAACTAAAGCCCAGGCCTGGTCCTCTCTCGTCCTTCACTGTCGTCGCTCCGGTTTTATACCCCTCCATCTCCTCCGTGGGTCTCGAGACTGGTGGGTCGAGCAGGTGTCGCTCATCTCCAATCACTCCACCGGCCTGGCTCCTGTCTCTCGGCCCCTCGTCACATACATATTTTATTAAAGTTATATTATGACCCCTATATATAATGGGAAACACATCAAACAATGCTTGAGCTTGAGCACCTGCCCCTTTGCCCTTTGGTGTCCAAAGTTCATGTTCACGACAGATTCCTGTGAACGATGTCAATCACATTCAGACTGGCTTCTGAAAAACTCTCACATAAGAAGAAAAAGAGTATTAAATAATATCTCAAATTATATTCACAACTTTGAGGTAAAGTATTCTCATAAAACAAACAAAGCTATCAAGGTCTTCATCTGTGATTCATAATCTTATACATTTCATTTACCATCTAGTTAACCCTTTGAGTTATTCTATTTTCATTATTTCACCAATATTATGATGTTAATACAATATGCATGTTTATTTTTGACTATCTACTGAATATCATTAACTTTGTGTTTTTTTCATTTTCATTGACTTCCATAATGTATTTTCTTTTGTACTATATAAGTTAATAGGAACCGCCAGCTGTTTGATTACCAGCAATCTTCAAAATATCTTCTTTAATGTTCATCATAAGAAAGCAACTCATACTTTTTTGGGTGAACTATACTTTTAAGTTACCTATCTCACTTTGATGATGACTTTATTTAATATTATAATTAAAGTCTGTACAATATGGATTACTGGAAATTACATTCAAAGATGTATGCATATACTGTATCATTAATATCCATAATTATTCATATTAATTATTGCTGTGTACAGAGAGAGAGAGAGAGAGTATTTCATTGTAGAACTGCAGACATCTTGATTTCATTTTGGTGATGAGAGTTCTTCCTTCCTAAATAAATAAAATAAAATAAATTAATACAAACAATTTACTGCTGACCATTTCTTCACAGTCATGATTCAGATTGTTAGAGATCAGTGTGAATCATCAGGTTTTGTGACGTTCAAAACTCACCAGCTCTTCTCACACAGATGATCTGAAGAAGAATCACAGTAGGAGCAGCAAACACTGCAATCTCTACAATACTCACAATCACTACAGGAACCATGTGTGGACAGAACGGAGAGAAAGAAGAGAAGAACAATAATCACAATCACTACAGGAACCATGTGTGGACAGAACAGAGAGAAAGAAGAGAAGAACAATAATCACAATCACTACAGGAACCATGTGTGGACAGAACGGAGAGAAAGAAGAGAAGAAACAATAATCACAATCACTACAGGAACCATGTGTGGACAGAACGGAGAGAAAGAAGAGAATCAATCTCTGAAACTGTGAACTGATTATTAACAATGAACAATTACTGACGAATCATTTATAAATTCACTGATAGTTTCAGTTTATGTCATTCATTACCTCTGATTAATGATCCAGCAGTCATACAGACTACAGTTTCTGATGCTGTGTCAGCTGCTTCTGTGGATCATGAACATTAGTTCAGTTCAAACATCACATGACATCAATAAGACATGCAGACACTGTAAATCTGTGAGAGCTGAAGTCATCTCAGTGTTTGAGGTAATGATCCATTTATCTATTTTAGAGATGCAAAAACCATAAAGGATTATTTCATCAAACCATTTATAAATTCACTGATAGTTTCTGTGCAAGAAAAGAGAAGTGAAAGACTGATGATGTCTAATCGAAATTCATCTTAGCTGTGTTCAACTTTGTTTTTTCTTCAATATATGTTAAACAAAAACAGCCTGATAGCCTCAGATAGTTTGATATATAAACCCTTTAATCATAATTAAATAAGGTATTTACATATATACTAGCTTTCACATTGACTTGTTTTGTGAAAGAGAAAACACGTGTTTTAGGTCTACAAATTAAACAAGAGCAGTGATAAGCTTCTCTTAAAGTTTATTAATAATCAGTTATGTTTCTCTGTATAAGGAGGAGGATTTCAGTTCTGATGCATCATATTTGATCAAATACATCTTAGCTCTGTTTGACTTCATTGTTCATCGACTGCTGATGTGTGTCAGTGATCATGTACCTTGTTCTGTAGAAGCTGCTGTAGTTTTACTTGATTTCTTCTCAGAGTTTGAGCTGCCGACTGGAATCAGTGTTGAATCAGCTGAAGCTGCAGAAGAGGAATGATCAGAATATTATTATTATTATTATTATTATTATTATTATTATTAATAATAATAATAATAATAATACACTACTTAAAACTGAAAGTAAGACTCAGGCAGCTCTAGCTCACACAGACAGTTAAAGAGAAACACAGTCAGACATAAATGTAGAAATTAAAGGTTAGATGCTGTTTATTTGTCATGCATTCAATAAAAAAAGCTTTTTCAAAGGCATGTTTTGCTATCTATTTAAAGTGTCTAAAGTGTAGACAAGACACAGTGTATCTCTGAAGGCATCACTGATGATCTTGTCTCCTGAATTCTGTTCAGTGATAATGGAAGAGTTTTAGTAAATTTTAGTAAAAAACTAAAAAGCCAGGAATAAAAACATACTTTGGCAATTGTGGCTATATTTGAGAAATTGCTAAAGTGCAATGAACAACGTGCCCAAAATATAAGCTATTGAGGAACACATACTTATGCTCTACAACTTGTGCTTCAACTTGTCTGCCAGTGCAACACCAAGATGCATATTATTTGTAAACACAAACATCATACAGCCCTGTCTAATAAAAGTGATACAAACATTCAGGGATGCAAACACATGTATTTATATAGCCTACACTACACACAAATAATATACAATTAAATTATGCTTATTTTAAATGTATTGTGTAGACTAGGTATAAAAATATATGCTTTTAATAATGATAATATGAAACGCTTCAAAACAGAGCGCACAAAGCGCGTATGCACATCGTGGGTGCAGAATGATGTGCTCAAAGCAACATGGAGTCACAGTGTGCTGCGCTGCTCAAGTGCGCATTTAAAAGTACGTGCAACCCCGTCCCAGGTGCAGCCCCACCTCGATCTGCAGACTGCAGCCGGGTGCTTCTCCAAAACAGGCAGAAATGATATGAATTGTGACCGTCAGACTTATAATCATTTTCGTTCCATCTAGTCTCGTCCAGTGTTAATTTTGACACGAAATTTTAATTTAGTTTTAGTCTTAGTCTTTTGACTATAATTCTTTTTAGTTTTGGTCAAGTTTTAGTCATCTGATTTGTTTTAATTTTAGTCTTATTTTAGTCGACTAAAATTGCTTGGTATTTTAGTCGACTAAAATTGCTTGGTATTTTAGTCGACTAAAATAAGACTAAAATCAATAACAGATTTACTAGACAATTTTTTACAGCTGGTATAGGAAACAAACTTAACCAAAATATATAAAACACAAATTCAACTTTATTTCAACACAACTGTGTCTTTATTTCGATTCAAAAGCTTTTATGCAGCAACAAACACTGTCATGATAATGTAAACAATAACTAGCTGCCAATTGACCATCAATAAAAGAAAAATAACGTTAGGTCCAGGACCTTAAAGCTTACAGCTGAGCTGAACAATAAGTGCATAAATTTAAAGTAAATATTTAATAAGTTGGCAGCTAGGTGGATAAAAAAAGTAACAAGATTTTATAAGGTATTCATTTGTCTAGCAATATTGTATGTTTTAAATACTACATTATTGCTAGATTTGTATGTATAATGATAGGATGTGAACATTCATGTTTCACATGACTAATATAGAAATATTTGTGATATTGTCAACAAGTAGAACATTATAAAATATACTAAACATTAGTATTAATCAAATGTATTTATCCTGATATTACGTATTAGTATTATGCTCGCATCTAATTTGAAGAAGGGGCTATTTTACAGTACTTTTCAGTTCGTAATATTTAATGCTACTACATCTACGCACTGCACTATTCCAATTTTGCTTAGCTCAATAAACAAAAGAACATCGTTGTAAAATTACATTTCAGAAAATGTCCGGGTGGCTCGTCTGTTAATGTCTTTTCAAATTGGTTGTGTTCTTGCCACGAATGAGCGCTCTGCGTGCTTTACACTTTGTTTTGTTTTGTTCGTCGTCAAACGTGAAGTGAGCTGTGGACATTTTGTCGCTCTTTTAGACAGTAGGGACTTTAAGCAACAGCTGCGAATGGAACGGCTACAGCGACCGGAAGTTTGCCGTCACACCGCTGTAGCCAAGAAGGTAAAAGTCACTAAGCAACAGTAAAACAGAACAGCGCAACGCAGCATTAATTCATTTATTGAGATCCAAAAAAATATATAATTTAAAAAAGCAGGAGAAGGATTGCTTTTGGCGTTAAATGACAATCTTTTGTCAGAAGAGGAGTTTTTAATATTGTATGATGTAAATAAGTCTAAAAACATAACATTTATTTACCTAACCTCTCACGTTGTAGCGACTCCGGCAAATCAGCTGTTCTCCCGTAGTAGACCGTTAAATTAGAACGTCACAAAGTAGCAGTTAAATTCGCGCAGGCGCAATACAACGCCAGAATGGCGTTGCCGTTCCACCAGAGGCTGTTGCTTAAAGTCCCTATCACCTCTTCGAATGCCGACTTCCCGGGAGCTCATAAAAACTGAAAACCTTCGCTTCACGTCTCAATAAGTCAGGCTCTGATTGGTTCTCTTCTCTCATGCAGTCTGTTCTTGTTTGCCGGTTCTTTTGCTCATTCCTCGCATCTCTCCCGTCTGCTGATTTGATTTTCGTCACAGTCTATTTTCGTCTCGTCCTTTATTCGTTGACGATAATGTCAATCAATTTAGTCATAGTTTTAGTCTCCATCAGTGCCTTCTATTTTAGTTTTCGTTTCGTTTTCGTCGGCAAAAATATATTCGTGACGAAAATAATGACGAAAATATTTAGTCAACGAAATTAACACTGGTCTCGTCAACGAAAACTCGAAAACATCTCATCATGTTTTAGTCACATTAGAGCCATTTTTATCTAGTCATCGTCGCGTTATCGTCATAAAAAAGGTGCGTCAACCAAATCATTTTGTTATCGTCATTGTTGACTAAAACAACCATGCTCTTAACTGCCCCCCTCTTAACCCCTCTTTCTAAACGTAGACTTGAAAGTCTGCTATTAACACTTAAATTGTTATTATTCATGAATGCTTTTTTGTAATATGACACCATCACTAAGGGGAGGAGCCTGCTAACAGATTTTAAAGTACCATTTCTATGGGAATGTATTGTCCGATTTGAAATTGTTTTATCAGGATGAATTTTGAGGAATTAAGCTTTCAAATGATATATAACTTATGATGAATACAAAAACATGATATTAATGAAGTAAACTTAAAATATTTTTTGTAACTCCGGTTATAATGTGTAGGATTATCCTTGAACAGTCCATTTCATTAAGGGAACCCAACACCGCATTCCACAGTTTTTTTTATAAAACTATTTATTTTTATATAAAGTAGATGTGTATAGGATGCACCATATTTAAACTATTAAGTTTGCTTATTAAAGTGTTTAAACTAAACTCTCAGGAAATGGACACATGCGATCACGTGGACACTACGCTAATTACATGCAAGAACCGGAGAACGGGGCGTAGGCCCCACCCAAGACAATATCTGATTGGCTGTCACACTAAGAAGGACGGGTCAGATGGACACACTTATAACCCAATGACCCAATGACAACATCACTTTTCTCTGTCACTGTTTGAATGAATGTTTGTGTGTTTTCGTTAGTTTAGTTTGTGTGTATTATAGTAGTTCAATAAAACCTTGTTTGATTTTACATACATGTGTCTTGTGCTGTGTGCTTACAAGTTACTGCCTTAAACTGTAGATTCTGTTACCTTGCTCATAATCAGTTATCATAATTTTATTGTATTATTACCATAGGCTACGGGATAATATTTGTATAGAATTGATAAAATACCCTAACTTCAACATATCGGTGGACGAATAGTTGATAAAGTGGTCAATATTAATTCTGAATAATTTGCATACTAATTCGGTTCTTATTCACTGTAATTCAATCCCCTTTGAGTTATATTGATCTTAATTCCCTTATTAATCTTACAGATGTATATGTTTTGAGGTGCATTCTTGTAATAATTTAATCTATTACAGTCTTTATATAACAAACAGTGGTAAAATATCTATTTAGGAGTCGTATATAGTTTGTGATGATCAGATCAGGATTTAATGATAATATACTGAAGTGAGCGTGTGTCAGTTTGCGGGGTTAAAGAAATGTAGTGTTGTTATCTGAACACATGTCAGTGTATCTGAGTGAGGTCTTCAGGTCACAGTAAACATTGATCTTAACAGCTGATTCTGGACCTGCTTGTGTAGGAGCTGAAGCTGATTTAGAGCTGGTGACTGGAGACGGTGGCTTTGTTTCGCTTGGAGCTGGAAAAGATGAATGTTCAGATACGTCATAGACTACCATCATATTTAAATGCCTGATGATTAATTGTTCATATAAATCATTTACTTGGATACTTGACAGTATATGTGGCTGAGGTCTTCAGTTGATCTCTGTGTTTAAGCTGACATCTCCACTCTCTGTTGTGATCTTCATTCAGGAGTGTTGTAGTCAGAGAGATGAGACACTGTTCAGAGGAGAATGAGATCTGAAATCTGGAGTCTGTCTGCAGATTCACACCAGCCTGATTCACCCAGATCAGCTCAAGACCCTCAGAACGAACTAAAATATCACAAGAGACTAGATCATCATTATATAACTGACAGAAGAGAGTCAGAGAGCGGCCTGATCTGATCTCAGACTGTGAGGATGATGAAGACACTGAAACAGAAAATCAGACAGAGATTAGATGACAATATTACTGTTTAATTCAACATATAATCATAATATTCACAGAAACACTGACCATGAAGAACATGCAGATAAACTTGTGCATCAGCTCCTTGTTGTTGTTCATTCACATATTGTCTGCAGGCGTAATGTCCACGATCTTCTTTTGTGACTTTCTTGATGTTCAGAGAGCAGTCAGAGCCCAGACTCAGTCTCTCGTGTCTCTCTGTGTCAGTCTTCTTTATTCCTAAAGAAATCAGTTCAACTGACCCTGACGGTCTGTTATAGTTCCATGTAGTTGATGTGCAGCCAGGAAGAGCATTATTACAGGACAGACGGACATCTTCACCAGAACTGAACACACGAGTCACTTCTGCTCCACTGATACCTACAGATAATAATAATAATAATAATAATAATAATAATAATAATAATAATAATAATAATGTGGGTTAATGACTTGATTATGAAATCACTGATTCTTGAGACATGGGACAAAACAGCTACTGTAACTGTGGGTTGTAAATGAAAATAGTATCAATTTAAATGTTTTTAGGGATTAATGATAGAATGTATTTAACTCAGTTATCCCTTAAATTTATTTTAATTTACCATTATTATCTCAGATCGATGACTCTGTATTGTGTCTAAAACAGAGAAGGGTTCAATCATTATATAAACTGATATAATATAATGATTGAACCCTTCTCTGTGCAACGTGGACACTGTTTTAGATGTAGTGAGAACACAATAAGAGTTTTTATTTTCATTTTATTTTTTTATGATGAAAAATAACTTGTTTTATCAAAAGCATCTCTTAATAATCTCTCATATTAAAGCGCGGTTGTTTTTCAAGCACACGTGTGTGTTTCATAAGGTTGTAAAGTCGTGTCCTCTCTTTCTGTCAGCAGCGTCAGATCTTGATTAAAATGTAAAATCATCAGGGAATCTGAGGGGCAGCTGTCTCTCTGAAGGACCCTCGTCACATTCCTCCTCTGCAGAGTACATCAGTGTCACTTTATAGTTTTACAATATTTTAAATCCTAATATTAATATTTCCTGTGTCACAACCATGATATGTCATGTTAGGGGGCTACCATTAACTTCAAATATTACATTAAATATTAACGTTTGTTAAAGTGTTAAGTCTACTGAATGATAAAAAATAAATGTTGTTTGACTGGAATTATAGAAGATGCACATGCTCACACTAACCGTATATTTTTGTGAATATAGGAGATTGCCTGATATCCAGTAACTTATTGATTCTTCTATTGAGAACTGTATCACACTGCAGCCCCCCAGACACTGCCATCAGGTTTACAACAGCTGCTTACCAGGTGTGCAAATTAAGCTTGAAAATGTGATCACTGCTCGATACATGATGACAAAATGCAATGGGAATAATCATTAATATTGCTGTGCATGCATGTCTACTGTTAATAAAGCAATCTTGCTATTAATGCCTTATGAATATTAAAATGCAGCAGCTAGAGTTCTTCCTAGAACCAGGAAGTATGACCATATTATCTACAGCCCTGAAAGACAGCGGAGACCAGGACAACTAGAGCCCCAGATACAGATCCCCTGTAAAGACCTTGTCTCAGAGGACCACCAGGACAAGACCACAGGAAACAGATGATTCTTCTGCACAATCTGACTTTGCTGCAGCCTGGTATTGAACTACTGGTTTCGTCTGGTCAGAGGAGAACTGACCCCAACTGAGCCTGGTTTCTCCCAAGGTTTTTTCTCCATTCTGTCACCGATGGAGTTTGGTTAGAAGCATTAGAAGTATACTTTTATGAGATGAGTTTCTATTGGTGTTTCTTGTGTATCATTTCTTCTCTTTGATGAAGGAATTTCATATTTCTTCTCTCAATTTGAATGGAGCACGAGAAGGGAAGAAAAGGTTTGAGCTATATGAGTTAATCAAGATTAAAAGAATAGACGTTTTGTTTGCGCGAGAAACACATAGTGATGTTTTTAATGAAGATGATTCTTTATGGGACTTTAATTTGATAGGTTCAATGGGTTATCTATTTGTAGCCATAACACATCTTTAAGTGGGGGTGTTGCTATCCTGTTGTCAAAGAACTTTATTCCAGCTGCATACCAAGTTGAAGAAATTGTAAAGGGAATATGTTTTGAAGATAAGAGCTCAATTAGAAAATCAGTCTTATGTTGTTTTTGTTTTTTGTTTTTTTAAATGTATTAATGTTCCCACCAATGCAGTTGAAAGAATTGGGTTTTTAGATATATCATGTAAAGCAATCAGTGATTGTAACACTGAGGATTTGTTTTTAATAGGATGGCACTTTAACTGTATGGAAAATGCCTCTGATAGAAATCATGTTTAGCCTCATATGGCTTCTCGAAAAAGACATGTTCAATTAATAGAAATGCATGATTTAACTGACATATAGAGACATTTTCAGAGACAGAGGCAGTATACTTGGCTTCATTCACACAATAATGTGTTGTGTTTGGAAAGGTTGGGCAGATTTTATGGTTTTAGGCATCAACTTTATGTTTTCAGAGATTGTTCTATTATTCCAGTGTTTTTTTTTGGATCATAGTTTAGTGCAGTGTTTTTTAACTTTGGGATCCATAAAACCCAACAGTGCATTGTGTCATTTTAATAACAGTTTATTAACTAATTTAGAATTTATATGTATATATATATATATATATATATATATATATATATATATATATATATATATATATATATATATATATATATATATAATTATTATTATTTCGGTTTTTATGATTTTAGAATCAGAAAGTCTGATTTCCAATCATTGCAGCAATGGATGGACTACGGTAAAATTCAAATTAGACAACGGAGTCAACAGTATGCTTGCAACATCACCAGAGACTTAACTACTTTAATGGTAATTTTTAAAAAAAATAAATAAATAAATTTGGAGAATTGTTAAAAAATATGTATATATGGCTTACGCTCTAAGGATGGTGCACTCTTGTTGAATCATACCGAGATTCGTAAGAGGACAGTAGAATGATATGAAGAACTGTCTAGCAGTGAGCTTACACACAGGTCAGACAGTGATGATGTGTTTATTGAGGGTCTTCCTCAGGTATCGGATGATGCCAATGAAGAGTTACAGAAAACTCTTCAAAGCATGGAATGCAGCAGAGCACCAGGAATAGATGGCCTATCTGCAGACTTTTATAAGTCTTTTTGGCCTGAGATTGGTGCAGATCTGCTTGCAGTCATCAATGATAGTTTGAGTAGTGGAAGATTACTACTGAGCTGCAGCAGAGCGGTCCTTACTCTACTGCCAGACCTGAGTGATATTACAAACTGGAGGCCTGTCTCTTTGCTATGCAGTGATTATAAAATTCTGTCTAAAGCTTTAGCAAATATCTTAAGTAAGGTTTTAGCTGAAATTATTCACTCTGATCATACTTATTGTGTTCCAGGTAGACAATTTTTTTTTTTTTTATAATATTTTGTTTCTTAGAGACTTTCTTGATATTGGTAAGCTCTTATTTTTGTTTAACATCAATAGATCAAGAAAAAGTGTTTGATAGAGTGGAACGTGGTTATTTATGGGATGTTCTAAAAGGTTCAGGACTGGTTTAAATAAAGTTTTTATTGATAAGTTAAGAGTCTTATATTGTGATGTTGAAAGTTTGCTGGAGGCAAACGGGGACTTATGTGCCCCCTTTAGAGTTTTTAGAAGTATTAGACAGGGTGTGCTTTATCTGGTGTGTTATATAGTCTGCAATTGAACCTCTGTTGAGAAAGTTCAGAGCAGAATTAAAGGGTGTAAGCATTCCCAATTGTGAAAATGTTTTTAAATTATCAGCTTATGCTGATGATATTGTCATTCTCTTTAAAGAACAAAGGAATGTGGAAAAAATGACAGAACTTGTATGTGACTTTATGACTGTATCTTCAGCTAGAGTAAATTGGAATAAAAGTGAGGTTATCTTATTTGGTGAATGGACGAATGGACAACCTCCTCTCTGTGGGTTTAAATGGAGCAAAGATGAGTTTAAATACTTGGGTGTACATCTGGGAGATGATATGACTGTAAAAAAAAAAATAAAACTATGTTTGAAGGTGTAGAAAAAAAAAAATAGTGGGACGTTTGAATAAATGGAAATTTCACTTTCCAATATGTCTAGAGGACGGGTTTTAATTATCATCAATTTGGCAGCCTCTATTCTTTGGCAATGGTTAACTTGTATTGATTCATCACCGCTTTTATTAAAAAAAGTTCAATAAACTTTAATTAATTTATTTTGGGATAATTTACATTGGGTTCCTCAAAGCATTTTATTTTTGTCTAAAGATGAAGGGGACAAGATCTGATTAATTTGCAGTAGAGAGGCAGCTTTTAGGATAAAATTTGTACAATGGTTCATTGATACTCCTGTAAATTAAAATTGGAGTTAAGCTGCTTCTATTATTTTTTTTAAAAAATGAAGGTTTGGGCCTGGCCAATTCTTTGTTTTTGATGAACCCTAAAAAAATGTCTGTATCCAAGTTACCTGTTTCTTATTGTAATTTATTTAAAGTGTGGTCACTTTTTAAACTGGTGAGATGTGAAAATACTGACTCTTTGTATTGGACGCTACAAGAACCTCTGATTTTTGGTTCACATTTGGATGTGTCGAACTAAAAAAGTTTTCCTGTTTTGACTGACTGACTTTTCAAGTCTCATGTCACTACACTTATGAAGCTAAATCACATAACTTGACCTGAACTCTCTAATACCAAAGCAATGGCGGAAAATTTGGGTCTGAAGTCAATACAAGTAATAACTCAGCTGTTGACCAAGTGGAAAAAAAAAAATTACTGAAAATTAATTTAAAATGATCAAAGACTTTGCAGAAGGGTGGATTCAGCCTGAGGATGATGATTTTTTCCCTGAATTTGTGTTTGGTACCTGATTTAGAAATGTGTAATGGGTTTCTTTTAAGGTGTAGTAATTTCGTTTTGTCAGGGAAAGGGATAGAGAGAGATAGAGAGTTTTACATGGAATTATAGCTGTTATTGCTTTTGTTTCAATAATTAGTTGAGAGTAAATCAAGAATGTCTTTTTTGTTTACAAAGAGGAACAGTGTTTCTCGCTTTCATATATTGTAATATCGTCCCCAGGTTCTATCTGACATTTTTGTCAAAATTGAGTTATTCACATATTCTTATTCTGTGACAATTTATTTACATTATGTGATGTTTTATTTTAAGTTGTGTACATTTTGGGATTTTTTATTGAAAAAACAAAAAGGTTATATCTACAGAAGTCTATGGAACACAAAAACTTTAAAGCTCAATATCTCAAAACTACTCAGAACGCAGATAGAACCTTATAATTCCAAGGGGACGATATATTAAGACCTCTGTTTTCTTTGTTACAAGATCTGTTTAAATGGTTTGATTACCTGTTTTCCATGAAGATTTTTATTTGTGGTTTTAAGTATTCCAGAAAACATTCATTTGAATGTCAATTATTTAATTTATTGTTGGTTAAAGTGAAAATGGCAATTTATGTGAGTAGAAAAAGAAAAATTGAGGGAAATTTTGACACAGATGTTAAAATGATTTTTTCAATCTTGGTAAAATCTAGGATTCTAATTGACTTTTGTTATTATAAAACAACAAAAAATATGATGTATTTTGAACAAAGATGGTGTGTAAAAAATGTTATTTGTAATATTATTGATGATGTTTTGATTTTTAACAGTTTGTTGTGAGGGTCCCTCTACTTGGTAGAGAATACTCTTGTGTGGGTTTCTTTTTTAAAAAATGTAATTGTAATAAAACATTGTAATAAAATGGTGTTTTAAAATTCAAATTCTCTCTCTGTCTGTCTCTCCCTCTCTATATATAGCCTATATACATCAGTTAGTCTCCCCAATGTTCAAAACATGGTTATGGTTTTGTGTTTTAAGCAGAAAATGAACCAAGGCAGAGTAAACTGATACTGAACATATGAGTTCAGGGTATAATTGCAGAAAACAAGGTAAGCCAAAAATATCTGATGAATAACTCAAACTTTATTTTTTTTTATCAGTTGTATTATTATAAAAATATTGGATTGTTTATTTGATATCAAATCTATACATAAAAAAAAAAAAAAAAAACTTTAGGCAGTTTTAGTTTCGGCTACCGGAGATGATCACGGTCACTCTAGTCAATGCAATGTTTACACCAGATGCACCGTGACACTTTTTAAAAGCGTCCCAGAAGCAGCTCTCCACGCCGCTTCGCTAAAGATAGGCGCCTAGTCTATTTTTGACGCGCCCCGCAAATACAAAATGGAAGTCAAAATATAGTTTTATTATTCTTGCTAGGAAGCCAGAAATAGAAGACGAGAGGTTTATCCTCAAAGTTGAAAAACCTCACATTATTATATGACACCACAGATCATTTTTCCAATGACAATAAAAAAAATAATAAAAGCAAGTGGTGTGGAGTTTAATTGCAGGAGTTGCAGGACTGGATTAAACAGAATAAAACCGGACAAAATATTAACATTCAGCCAACCATGTTAGAACACACAAAAATCAAGAAAAACAATCTTGGACCACAGTGCTCCGGCCGTCCAGGAACTGAGTTTGACACCCTGATCTAAAGTAAACTCATCTCAGAACAAAACCTGCTCCAGAGACAGTAATGTGCAGAGAATGGGTCGCTATCGCTACATACTCTGAAAGATTCATTGAATTATCAGTATACATATTCATAATCTAACCCAGACACGTCACATAACCTGATTTCTGGAATACAGAAGAGTTCACTTTATAATACTTTTAACATAATCATAGCTTTGTAAGAGACTTCTGAGTGTGACAGCAGTGTATGCACAATTCATAACGTGCATCAAATAATAAAACAGTATTTACTTCACATGACTCTGAGATAACTGCTTAATGACTTAATGAATTTCATCAAAATAGAATTGTGCATATTCCAACTCCAGAAACTATGTCAGAGTAATTAACACATCACACACATATTTTATATTGTAGATCATAAACAGATGTCTTTACCTGTGAGAAGTGCACAGAGAATGATCCGTCCCAGCAGACACATGTGACACTTATCAGCCATTTTCTGTTTCTGTCAGTCTTTCTCTTCACTCTATAATTAAAGCTCTTGTTTTTAACACCATCATCTCATCCAGTGGGTGTTAACTTCCTCTGATCTCACCAACTGACCATTCAGCTGCATTTCACCCACACTATTCTGATGAAGAAAATACATTTCTATAAAATATAGTGTATATCAGTTAGGTGTTTATTGATTCTATCTTATAAAGTGATCTCTGAAACTCAACTCTGCTATTTCAAAAGTGCACTGAAATAAACTGATACAGTGTAACTGTCAGTGTTGGGCAGTAGCGTCGCTACAAGCAGCGAAGCTACTAGTTTAACTACATTTCTCAGTAGCTTGGTCGTAGCTTCGCTACTTTCTGAATCAAATAGCTTTTCAGTAGCGAAGCTCTTTTTTTTTTTACCAAGCAGCGCGGTAGCTTCCACAGAAGCTACATTTTCGCCAGAGGTGGAAAGAGTACAAAAATATTCTACTCAAGTAAAAGTACCATTACATGAATGAAATTTTACTTAAGTACAAGTAAAAGTACAAGTCTAAAAATCTACTCAAGTAAAAGTAAAAAGTAGCTTGTTTAAAATTTACTCAGAGTAAAAATTACTTAGTTACATTTTAACAGTGATGGGGAGGCAAAAATGGGACCAAGGGTGTCAGACTCAGTTCCTGGAGGGCCACAGTCCTGCACAGTTTAGATATAACCCTAATTAAACAAACCTGATCCAGCTAATTTAATCATTTAGGCTTATTTGAAAACTACATGATATGTGTGCTGGAGCAGGGTTAGAACTAAACTCTGCAGGGCTACGGCCCTCCAGGAACTGAGTTTGACACCCCTGGCACAGGCCTATTAATCTCAAACTAGTTGTTTTTAATTAAAGAAATCAGTTATTTAGAATAATAAGACATTTGGGCTGTTACCAGGCAAATCAGTATCAACAAACTCATCTTTTCAATGCAGACGAAATGCAGACGCTTCATCGGAAGTGGCATTTAGATGTATTTACACACTGTTTAGTGCAGGACAAGAATGCATTTAACCTGCAGTTACAAATGCATGAATAATGTTTTGATATACAAGACATAAAATGTTGAAGACTCTTTTGAAATGATAAGAAATAAATTATTAAAAAAAAAAATCAAAAGATACTTTAATTGTGAACTTAAAATGGCCAGTATGTGTCAGCAAGTCACTGTTAATAAGTGAGTCATTGCGATTGAACCGAATCATTTAAACGGTTGATTCATTCAGGAACTAAACAGTCATGTTGCTCAGAGACGCAAAACTGTGCTTTGGTGGCTATGTTTGGAATTATTTTTTGTTGTAAAAATAGAGCAAAAACAGGCAATATGGTATCTAAAACGCAAGTCTCTTAATTAACTTGTTTACTGACCTGTTGTAAAATATGTATATATATATATATATATATATATATATATATATATATATATATATATATATATAATCATGATGATTTTTTGGAGGAAAAGACGGCATTCTTTGTGTTATTTTGATTTACTATATGAAAATTATATATGTAAATTTTCTGGCCCTATATCTTCAATTTTGTGATCAGTTTAAATGCATTTTAACAGACTGAATCACACAGTGAAAGAACGCACTGTAAATGCGCGCGCACATTGTTAAAACAACAATGATATTATAGCAGACGATATATCCCAGATAAATCGCACACTCCGCACCAGTCTTTTTGGCTAATTTGTGCAAAACCAATGCACCAATGCAACGTTGCAATTATTTAGCTTACCTCTACATGCTTGCGAAGGGTTGATGTCGAGATTTTATAGGCTGCTAGTTTGGTGTCTCTAGGTAAGCACAGCTTACACTGCATAGAGCATAAATAGGCGCTAATGATGTTCGACTTCGCCAGTCGGAGATCACAAAAAAATAACTTTAAAGAGGTGTGTGAACTTGCAAGCACGATGTCAGACACTGTAATATGCTCTGGTCCCCTCCCTGCTTACCGTGGTGACGAGATGCACAGCAGATTGTCATCACTCAATGGCTGGATGTCTAAGTGGTGCCCACAGAATAACATAGGTTTCATAGACAATTGGACGAGCTTTTGGGGCAGACCTGACCTGTTTAAAAGAGATGGTCTTCATCCCTCCTGGGGTGGCGCCACTCTTCTGTCTAGAAATATGGCACATAGTCTTAGTGTTTATACTTGACTAACTGGGGCCCAGGTCAGGAAGCAGACAGACTGGGTAAACCGACCGTCTGCTAGCTGCCTCCCGTCACAGAGGTCAGTTAATTCTCAGCACATAGAGACTCTTTCACCTTGATATCACACTATACAGACTGTGTCTGTTCCCCGAACTAGAAAATACAAAAAACGTCCAAACCAAGTTAAGGTTAACAATTTAATTGAGGTTCAACAAATAAAAAACAAATGCAATATGGATAAACAAATGATAAAGATTGGCTTATTGAATATCAGATCCATTTCTACGAAAACACTTTTTGTAAATAATATGATAACTGATCATAATATAGATGTGCTCTGTTTGACAGAAACTTGGCTAAAACCTGATGATTACATTATTTTAAATGAGTCCACCCCCCAAGATTATTGTTATAAACACGAGCCGCGTCTAAAAGGCAAAGGGGGAGGAGTTGCTTCAATTTATAATAACATTTTCAGGATTTCTCAGAGGGCAGGCTTCAAGTATAACTTGTTTGAAGTAATGGTGCTTCATATAACATTATCCAGAGAAACCAATGTTAATGATAAATCCCCTGTTATGTTTGTACTGGCTACTGTATACAGGCCACCAGGGCACCATACAGACTTTATTAAAGAGTTTGGGGATTTTACATCCGAGTTAGTTCTGGCTGCAGATAAAGTTTTAATAGTTGGTGATTTGAATATCCATGTCGATAATGAAAAAGATGCATTGGGATTAAAATTTATAGACATTCTGAACTCTATTGGTGTTAGACAACACGTTTCAGGACCTACTCATTGTCAAAATCATACTCTAGATTTAATACTGTCACATGGAATTGATGTTGATAGTGTTGAAATTAATCAGCCAAGTGATGATATCTCAGATCATTATTTAGTTCTGTGTAAACTTCATATAGCCAAAATTGTAAATTCTACTTCTTGTTACAAGTATCGAAGAACCTTCACTTCTACCACAAAAGACTGCTTTTTAAGTTATCTTCCAGATGTATCCAAATTCCTTCGCATATCCAAAACCTCAGAACAACTTGATGATGTAACAGAAACTATGGACTCTCTCTTTTCTAGCACTTTAAATACAGTTGCTCCTTTACGCTTAAGGAAGGTTAAGGAAAACAGTTTGACACCATGGTATAATGAGCATACTCGCACCCTAAAGAGAGCAGCCCGAAAAATGGAGCGCAGCTGGAGGAAAACAAAACTAGAGGTATTTCGTATTGCTTGGCGGGAAAGTAGCATATCCTACAGAAAAGCATTAAAAACTGCTAGATCTGATTACTTTCCTTCTCTTTTAGAAGAAAACAAACATAACCCCAGGTATTTATTCAATACAGTGGCTAAATTAACGAAAAATAAAGCCTCAACAAGTGTTGACATTTCCCAACACCACAACAGTAATGACTTTATGAACTATTTTACTTCTAAAATTGATACTATTAGAGATAAAATTGCAACCATTCAGCCGTCAGCTACAGTATCACATCAGACAGTGCACTATAGACCCCTGAGGAACAGTTCCACTCATTCTCTACTATAGGAGAGGAACAATTGTATAAACTTGTAAAATCATCTAAACCAGTGGTTCCCAACCTTTTTCCTCGGGCCCCCCCCATGTACATATTTAACAATCAGGGACCCCCCCCCTCCCCCATATATATATATGTATATATAATGTATATTAGTGCTGGGAAAAAATTTATCACATCCAAAATAAAAATGTTTGTGTTTGCATATTATATATGTGTGTACTGTGTATAATTATTGTGTATATATAAATACACATATATGCATGTATATATTTAATATTTGTATTTATTTATATATAAATTATTTATATTTATATATATAATATAAATTATGTATTAGGCTACTGTATATACATTATATACATGCAAAAAAAATAAATTAATACATGCATATGCGTGTATTTATATACAAAATAATTATACACAGTTCACACACACATATATTATGCAAACAAAAACTTTTATTTTGAATGCAATTAATTTTTTTTCCAGCACTAATATATATATATAGGGGTTTAACGGTTCACAAAATTCAAGGTTCAGTTCGATATTAAAACTAACATAATAAAGTGTGATATTTTTTACTTTGAGTAATTCTGGAGCTATAATTTATTCTTCTTATGAGCATATAAAACAAAACAGCTTCTTGGAAAAAATGAAATATTGTAGTAGTTATAAACCAAGGTTTATTTTATTTCAGATTAACATTTGAGGGCAGAAATTGTTTCTTCCTGGTTTCCACGTGCTGTTTGATCCGTTAATAACAGAGAAATGTGAATGTTTCTCTCTAGATCTTGCAGCGATGTTATTACTTCTGTGGCAAATTCAAATGCTTTCTTTACTGGATCTCTTATTAGCGCGGTGTAGTAACAGCATCGCATGATCACGATCGGCTCGCGCTGCACTGGCCCAAACTGATAAACGGTCCATCAACCACACAATAACGAGCAGTTTCGTTCCGCTTGCATTATGTTTGCCATTTGATGTTGGGCACTGTTGTGGTCGCGCCGACGTATCTTACATTATGAGCGCACTTGCCACGCGCAACGCGCCTATATTTAAAATAACGAAATTGTAATTGATATCGGCATTGTTAGCATATGATTTTTTTTTAAACTTTGAAAAAATATCTTTATATAAAATTATTAGTAGAGCATTTTATGCTCCCGCGCCCCCCCTGTGAACTCTGGCGGTTGGGAACCAATGATCTAAACCAACAACATGTATGTTAGACCCTATACCATCTAAGCTCCTAAAAGAGGTGCTTCCAGAAGTCATAGGTCCTCTTCTGACTATTATTAATTCCTCATTGTCATTAGGATATGTCCCCAAAACCTTCAAACTGGCTGTTATTAAGCTTCTCATAAAAAAAAAAAAAAACACAACTTGACCCCAGAGAACTTGTTAATTATAGGCCAATCTCGAATCTCCCTTTTCTGTCCAAGATACTAGAAAAGGTTGTATCCTCACAATTATATTCCTTCTTTGAGAAAAATGGTATATGTGAGGATTTCCAGTCAGGATTTAGACCGTATCATAGTACTGAGACTGCTCTCCTTAGAGTTACAAATGATCTGCTCATATCATCTGATCCAGGGTGTATCTCTCTATTAGTTTTATTGGATCTTAGTGCTGCGTTTGACACAATTGACCACAACATTCTTTTGCATAGACTTGAACACTTTGTTGGCATCAGTGGAAGTGCATTAGCATGGTTTAAATCGTACTTATATGACCGCCATCAGTTTGTAGCCATGAATGAAGATGTATCACATCGATCACAAATGCAGTATGGAGTACATCAAGGCTCAGTACTAGGGCCGCTACTCTTCACGCTTTATATGTTACCCTTGGGAGATATCATCTGGAAACATGGTGTTAGCTTTCACTGTTATGCTGATGATACTCAGCTCTATATTTCCTCGCAGCCCAGTGAAACACACCAATTTGAAAAACTAATGGAATGCATACTCGATATAAAAAATTGGATGACGAGTAATTTCTTACTGCTAAATTCAGAAAAAACAGAGGTGTTAATCATAGGGCCTAAAAACTCTGCTTGTAATAACCTAGAACACTGTCTAAGACTTGATGGTTGCTCTGTCAGTTCTTCGTCATCAGTTAGGAACCTAGGTGTGCTACTTGATCGCAATCTTTCCTTAGAAAGCCATATTTCTAACATTTGTAAAACTGCATTTTTCCATCTCAAAAATATATCTAAATTACGGCCTATGCTCTCAATGTCAAATGCAGAAATGTTAATCCATGCATTTATGACTTCAAGGTTAGACTATTGTAATGCTTTATTGGGTGGTTGTTCTGCACGCTTGGTAAACAAACTACAGCTAGTCCAAAATGCAGCAGCAAGAGTTCTTACTAGAACCAGGAAGTATGACCATATTAGCCCGATCCTGTCCACACTGCACTGGCTGCCTATCAAACATCATATAGATTTTAAAATATTGCTTATTACTTATAAAGCCCTGAATGGTTTAGCACCTCAGTATTTGAATGAGCTCCTTTTACATTATACTCCTCTACGTCCGCTACGTTCTCAAAACTCAGGCAATTTGATAATACCTAGAATATCAAAATCAATTGCGGGCGGCAGATCCTTTTCCTATTTGGCGCCTAAACTCTGGAATAACCTACCTAACATTGTTCGGGAGGCAGACACACTCTTGCAGTTTAAATCTAGATTAAAGACCCATCTCTTTAACCTGGCATACACATAACATACTAATATGCTTTTAATATCCAAATCCGTTAAAGGATTTTTAGGCTGCATTAATTAGGTAAACCGGAACCGGAAACACTTCACATAACACCCTATGTACTTTCTACATCATTAGAAGAATGGCATCTACGCTAATATTTGTCTGTTTCTCTCTTGTTCCGAGGTCACCGTGGCCACCAGATCCAGTCTGTGTCCAGATCAGAGGGTCTCTGTAGTCACCCAGATCCAGTACGTATCCAGACCAGATGGTGGATCAGCACCTAGAAAGGACCTCTACTGCCCTGAAAGACAGCGGAGACCAGGACAACTAGAGCCCCAGATACAGATCCCCTGTAAAGACCTTGTCTCAGAGGACCACCAGGACAAGACCAGAGGAAACAGATGATTCTTCTGCACAATCTGACTTTGCTGCAGCCTGGAATTGAACTACTGGTTTTGTCTGGTCAGAGGAGAACTGGCCCCCCAACTGAGCCTGGTTTCTCCCAAGGTTTTTTTCTCCATTCTGTCACCGATGGAGTTTCGGTTCCTTGCCGCTGTCGCCTCTGGCTTGCTTAGTTGGGGTCACTTCATCTACAGCGATATCATTGACTTGATTGCAAATAAATGCACAGACACTATTTAAACTGAACAGAGATGACATAACTGAATTCAATGATGAACTGCCTTTAACTATCATTTTGCATTATTGAGACACTGTTTTCCAAATGAATGTTGTTCAGTGCTTTGACGCAATGTATTTTGTTTAAAGCACTATATAAATAAAGGTGATGATGATGATGATGATAAATATGGCCAGGGGTTCACTTCATTTCCTTCGAGTTCAACGTCAGAATATGACTGGGTTTCGTTTTCAGCGGTGTCTTCACCACTAACGCCTGTTTTGTCCGTCTGCATCTTTCTTGTGATTTTAGCGCCAGTTTGTTCTCCTGCCCATTATTTACTGACGTAGTTTCCAGGGAGCGAATTATTATTATTATTATTTTATTTTATTTTTTTTTACTCAGTAACTAATGTGTTTTAAAATGTACCGAAATGTAAAAAAAAAAGTACAATACTTCAAACAAAATATACTTAAGTAAAAGTAAAAGTAAAATTACAGATTTAAAAAATTACTTTAAAAAGTATAAGTACACAAAAAAGCTACTCAATTACAGTAACGCGAGTAAATGTAATTCGTTACTTTCCACCTCTGATTTTCGCAAGCATTTCTGAAGCTCAAACTCAAATCGGGAAATACAACTGCTAAGATCACTGATCCTGGATCAGTAGTGACGCGACGGCGCTACTTCAGGGGGCAAGGAACTCGACCGGAAGTTGAAGTCGGGTGGGGGCTGCCATCTTTTAGCAGAACTTCACTTGCGTTAGCATTCCCATTGACTCCCATTCATTTTGGCGTCACTTTGACAGCGAATAACTTTACATCTGAGGCGTTTAAAGACTCCGTTTGTCCATTATTTATTTCTAAAGATACACGACAATGTATAAAGGGCTCCATTACCTTCTATGTTACATTATGGCCCCGTATAAACAGTTTTTGTAAAAAATAGGCTAACGATTGCGTCATAACCACTCGTCTCTCTGTTGCATTACCGTACAGACAGGAGGAGAAGCTCGCAGGCAATTAACTTAATATGGCGTACTGGCGTTACATTTTAAAATACTATACAAAATAATTAATCAGAATACTTACTCCTGCTCACTCACGACAAAGAACTCCCCGCTCAAGCTCGCTGTCTCTGCAAGATTAACGATGGCAGTTTGCACGCACAGCTACTAGAAGATTTACATCTGTTAGACAGGTTGCTGACGTCGTCAAGCTTCGTTTGAGTCTGCGCGTCAGAAACGGAAGTGCTAAAAAACGCTAAAAATGGGCTTCACTTGTCTCAATTGAGTTCCAATGGGGTCGCTGTGTCCATTTCTTTTACTGTCTATGCGCTACTTCATCTTGTTTGTGTCTACGGTGGATAGCAACCAATCATCTTTATGATGCATTACCGCCACCTTCTGCTCCGGATTGTACCACTCCTTGGCCAGTCACGCAAACAATTATTTGATGAAATGATGGCATAGGATGAGGTCAGAGAACAGTTAACCCCGAGGAGTGAGTCGCCGTGGCCGTACCTCGACAAGTACATGGCACTGACCGAGATAACAGAGAGAAAATATGTTTTCAGATGCTGCTTGTAAAAATTAGCAGGGTCCCCCTTACGAAAAGAAAATATATTTACCAATATATTTCTTAAAATATATTGTGATATATTGTAATATATTATTTTCCTTTTTATTTCTAATATTTTATATATTTGAATACATTTAATAATATATTGATGACACATAATATATTGCAAAATATACAAATGATTGCCGCTTTCAATATATTGCAATATATTGGAAAACATTTATATATATAAGAATGTATGCCTAATATATTACATGATATTTTCCAATATACTGCAATATATTTTTGTTTCATAAGGGCCAGCTTGGCCATTTTTTTGTACTGTTTGGAGGTCTTGCATTTTGTTCTGCAAAGTCCTACAGTATATTAAGCATGCCCATGCAACAGGTGCATACACTTACTTGTGCGCACATTGTTAATTACATGTATTTTGATTGTTGTTGTTGCCAAATTGATAAGGAACACAAAAAAAACTATTAAACTAAACAATTACACCTGCCTATCTGTTTGACTGACAGTTTTAAGCACTGAGATAGCACTGACTTGTAATAAAACGTGTTCAACATAAAAATGTAATTTTAAAAGTAGCTTGGATGTAGCAAGCTACTGTTGATGTAGCTTAGCTTGCTAAATTTCCCAGGGGGGTAGCTTCAGTGTAGTGAAGCTTCATTTACTGTAGAGTAACTGGTAGCTTAGCTCACTACATTTTCCAAGTAGCTTGCCCAACACTGGTAACTGTATGCATTAAAAGCAAACATACTGTAAACACAATGCATCTACTTCAATAACTGAACAATCAACCTGCTCTCGAAACACACAAGATGATTTCAAAATAAATAAATAAACAAAAATGTAGTTTTAACAATTTTCTAATAAGCAATATTCTTGTCTATTCAGGAGCTTCAAATGTTGCCTAGGTGTTTTTATTTTATTTTATTTTATTTTTTGATTTTGAAACACGTGACTACAGAGTGTGAGAACTCAATAGTTTTCGCAGACTTGTTAAACCCACAGAGAACAGTGCGGTCATCTCTGAGGCCATTTTAGACTGATGGCTGTGAATTTTCACACATTCTGATGCCATTTGCTCTTTTTTCCTTTAAGTGATTTTCCTTGTATATACTGTGCCTTTTTGCAAAAGTTGTTACAAACCATTTACGTATGACTGTCAGGCTATGTTTACACAACAACAATGTAGTCAAATACGGAAACGTTTTTTCATTGCGTTTTTAAAAGTTTTCACTTATACACAACAACATTTTCAAAGCGATTTGCATTTCAGATATCTGCAAAAAAAGGCCAAAAATGCTGTATTACGTATGCCAGGCCAGTAGTTGGTACTGTCTCCTTGTTCAACACAGTCTCACCCCCTCCTCGTCACATATCGACGCTTGGTCATTGCCCCCTGGCATCAACATCCGAGGCAGAAGGTACCCCCTTTGCGTCGCTTTTCAACGCAGAGGGCCTTCCTATACACGTCCATATAAATCCCTCATCTTCGGATTCTGACGCGGGTGGAGGGTCAACCAAGGAGAGATATGGTATGCTAGAAAGTTTAACCCTCTTGGCGCCACGGTCGAGTTTACTGGACAAGATGCGGCACTGAATAAAACGGCCGATTTTGTCAAATAGGGTGTCAAATTTCATGCAACACCCCCTGCACCAGACAGCAGACATATAATAATTAATCTCTGACTCAAAAAACTTGCTCCTATACAAAATCTTCGAGCTAGAGCACATTGAATCTGTGCGGAAAAAAAGCGTTGCTAGTGTGAGAGTGAGCCATTTTATCTGACCAATATTGCAGCGTCAGCGAGTATTGGCATTAGATTATTATTATGATCATTATTATTATTATCTAATGGCATCAATAAAGCTTAAATAAAGCCGCAATGAGGTGTTGGGACTTCTATTCGCGGACACTGATTCTGAAGGGGAATCTGCATTCAGAAGATGACGGGGATACTGAAAGTGAAAGTATAGCCCTACACCAAGCACAAACGGTGAATCCTTTACCCAATGTAAATGGTCCTTTGCCAAATGTCAGAGGTGTGAACAATGTTTGCAGGGGTCGGAGTGTTCATCGCGAAATTAGCAGGCGTGTTATTGCGGGGACGAGACGGGAGATTTTTTCCGCACTAGACTAGACATGTATATTTGTCTTCTGACCGCACCTCTCCGCGATCGCGGTGACACTATTGTAGTGGAGACTTTGTCTAATGCCACTGGGTATGTTAGACGAGGTCGAAGTATTCATAGGTCATAGTTAGGAGGCAAGGTGGGGAGTCGCAATGACACTGACAGTAGTCCGAGCTGTACACACTCGGCGCGTGCGCGAGGCAGATCAGGCCTCGCTGCTCATGACAGAAGCATAATATGCCCCATATGACGTCATAATATGCAAATTAGATGGGAAAATGTAATCCCTACATAAACATTGGGTCATCCTTAATATTTTTCTAATTGACAGAAAGTCTCTATCTTTTATAAATTTTAAGATATAGCCTTTTGAAATTGAGATGTCAAAATTGAACGTCTTAGGAAAAAACCTCTGGCGCCTAAAGGGTTGAGTTTTCATGCTCATAATCCGGTGTTTAATGGTAAAATAAGAGGTGGGTAAACTGGTCATTCAGTGATCATCGTATATGGACCACGCATTGCGTTATTGGATTTACAAAGACTTTCCAAAATGTAGGTGTTGCAGTATGATTTTTGAATGTTAGAAGTTGCATGTTGGTGCATAAACTCTATCTCGAGGTGGATAAACACTTGCTTTAAAGTCCCGATCTAAATCAAATAGGGGTGTAACGATATTTCGCAGTACGATATTTCGCGATGCAAAAATGTTACGATATGTATCGTAAAATGGTGGCGATACTTTAACGATATGACGGCAGTCTAATCCTATTGGTTGAGCTGCTGACGTGACTTACTCTGCAACAGCGCCGTGTGTGGTTTCCTCAAAGTTGAAGAACTCGCTCAAGCTGAACATTAGTTGAGAAACATGAGTTCGGTTGAAACTGAAATTGAAGATGCCCCATCTTCTTATAAATCCGAAGTCTGGCAGCATTTTGGCTTTCCAGTCACGCGACAGGACGACGGTAAAAAAAATTACAGACAAAACACAAACTGTTTGTAAACACTGTAAAACAAGACTGCCATACACAACGTCAAACACTTCGAATATGATGTGCCATTTAAAACGGCATCACAACAACAAACTTCTTGGGTTGTCACCGCATATTAAGTGTTTCGCACACACACTGAATCTCGCGTCGCAAGCAGGTTTAAATGTTTCTCGCGTGAGTCGCCTGCTTGGTCGCGTGAGAAAAGTCGTGGCTTTCTTTCACCGCAGTGCCACAGCAACAGCTGTGCTCGCTGAAAAGCAAAAGATGCTTGAGATTGCATCACATAAGCTTATCATGGATGTTGTAACACGTTGGAACAGCTCCATGGATATGCTGGAACGCTATCTCGAGCAACAAGCGGCTATAACTGCATCTCTCTTGAGCACAGAGGTGCGCAAAAATGCCCGTCAACTTGATACTCTGGATAGCAACGACATCACAGATGCAGAAGAAATAGTAACCCTTCTTAAACCTTTAAAAAAAGCCACCAGTGTTCTGTCTGATGAAAAGAGCGCCACCCTGTCACTCATTGTGCCCTTGAAATCCATGATCGAGCAGAGCATGACACTGGATGAGAAGGACTCCACAACTATAGCTAACATGAAAGCAGCCATCCTGCAAAACCTCTCAGGCAGATACTCAGAAGTACACGATTATCTGCTAGAGAGCACTGCACTAGACCCCAGATTTCGATCGTTGCCCCATCTGCTCCCTGAACAACGTGAAGAGGTTTTCCACAGGTTGATGGACAAATCAAACCAGTTACAGCAGGTATGTCTCTGCATTACTAATTATTTGAGAATCTGTATTTGCATTTCCATGTTTTGGTTAGCCTTCTTTGTGATGTGGGTGTGTGTGTGTGTGTGTGTGTGTGTAACTATGCAACTATGCTATACCTCCCCACTCCTTAATAGTGTGTTTAAATATTTTTTAAGGCTGGCACTGTGGAGCAAGCAGATAAGAGGGAGGGAGGTGCCAGTGATGGAGATCCCACTGATGCAGCAGAGAAGAGAGACACAGCACAGAGAGTTGAGCAAGAGCAGCCACCACCTAGCAAAAAGACAGCACTGGAAGATCTCCTTGGTGCAACATTTGCTAAACCAACAGTCTCTCAGTCTAGATGTAGGATAGAAGTAGAGATTGAAATGTACAAAAAAGACACTTCTATTCCCCTCACTAGCTGTCCACTGAAATGGTGGAAAGAAAATGCTCAAGCGTACCCACTTCTTTCCTCTCTTTCCAAGGCTTACCTAACAGTTCCAGCAACTTCTGTTCCCAGTGAACGTGTTTTTTCTACAGCAGGGGATATTGTGAATGCTCAAAGATCCCAGCTTCTGCCAGAAAATGTAGATATGTTGGTTTTTCTGCAAAAAAACCTGTAGGTAAACTAAACAAACCTAGTGTCTATGTTTGAACTTATTTGAACAGAAAACCATAGAACCTTTTTTTTTATACTGCTTTCAGAAGTTCTGTCTTAGGTTTCTTAATTCTAAGTTCATGTTAAATAAACAAAATTAAACAAATCAGTGACAGACAGACCTATTCAGTTGGTAATTTGAGTACAGAAAGGTTTTTATTAAACCTTGAAATTTGATATTTTATGTACAACACAGAAAGTTGTTGAAATTTGTTTGTTTTTGAAATAAATCTGTTATTTAAATTTCAGTTTCATTTTTTTAAATTTTGTTCAAAATATCGTGATATGCATCGTATCGTGAACCCAGTATCGAGATACATACCGTATCGTGACCCAAGCATATCGTTACACCCCTAAAATCAAATGATTCGCAATACACGCTTCGAAGTCCCGACTTGAATCAAATGATTGGTAATACGCGATCCGATCACTTTCTCTATATAATTTTTTTTTGTTGTTAGAATAACAGTGGAAAAAAATGATAACAAATAATAAGCCTACCGTACAACGTGTTTATTAAACTGTAATCATGTTAAATTTTTAAAATTATAGATTTTTCCGCACATGCGCAGAATAACTCGGCATCCCAAGCATCCCCGCTTCTCAAATCGGCTGCAAGGAAGTACGGTATTGTATGCAAACTTGAAATTATGTACATCCATGACCTATCAAAAATGATAGAATTATGTCAGAAGTTTGTTGTTGTATTTGTAGCTGCTGTTTTTTGTGCATTGCTCTAGTTACAAAGGATAGAGAAGTAACGTTATCATGATGAATAAAATGTGCAGTATGCTAGACAGCAGATTAGCCTCGTTACACCTTGGGAATAGGGTAAGCTAACTTCAAATCCATCTAAACTATACATTTTCAGAAAGCTTATCTCGTCTAGATGTGATTAACGTTAAACACGCAGTGACACGCTGTGTTACCTTCCTCCAGTCTTAGTCAAAGACAGTTCCTGAAATGCATTTCCATTGTATTGAATTTTTTTGGAAACACATTGATTTTCAATGTAATTCCATTCATGGGGCTGTAACAGGTTGTGGGGATTTTAAGGCCTCTAGTTTGCAGTCTATAGTGTTTTCACCAAGTGCAGTAAAACTCTTAGGCTAGTGTGTTCAACACTACAACACTGTTCAGTACTTAAGTCAAAAGCTGAATAGGTGTCATTTAACATAACTCTTGTCAAGGAGATTAATTACTGTGTTTGTTAGGATGGTGTAGAATACACTGTAGAGTGTGGCTATTTAAGGGTATTCAATCAAAACATTGAATTAGTCCAGCTAAAATATAGCTTACCTGCTGATGAAGTTTATCATTGGTAATCTGGAAAGTATTTTTTTTTCATACTGTGAAATTTACCTGACTGACATCACCTACCCAATTTTTAGATAACCGGTAGACAACTTGAGATTATCAAGTCATCCTACTGCCTTTAGTATGCCATCGAGTGTTTCATTCAATAATGGTTTTGCTTGTGTGTTAGGCAGCTGTCCACACATATACTTGATGACTGAAACTGTGGACATAGACCTGTGTATTTTTGACAGTAATAAAGACCTTATTGTAGAACAGTCCAAGCCTAATAGTAGGGCAATGGAGAGCCCATTCACAGTTGGGATGGTCTAAATGAATTAAATTTTGACACTGAATGTGCCTTTAGGCAATTTCTGTATGTGTGTTGTGGTTTTATTTGTATGGCAATCTGTTTGCCTTAAAAATGTGCTATGTATTTAAATATCGTAATAATGTGTGTGTGTGTGTGTGTGTGTGTGTGTGTGTGTATTGTACATTTCAGAATGACAAAGCCAAAATTCAGGCCTTGCCCTGCTTGCCATGTCAAGAACCAGGCCAGTAGGAAGTGCTGCAGTGCCTGCTACGCAAGCCTCAGCAATTTTAATAAGATGGAGGCCCTCAAAGACAGGCTGGATAATGAGTGGGGGCAGGGGGTCTGGAAAAAACGTAATGCAGCAAGAGTGGTTTCTTCTGCCCAAGTTGCAGTAAGTTAAAATACTTATGCTTCATGTATTGGATAGTTGTCAATATGAATCTCAAAGCACATTAACATCAATACTATCCTACTGTCAGCTATCAACATTATCTTTTCTTACTTCTGAACAATCCAGTGTAAATTCGAACTTGCGAAGTGGCAGCTGACTTTAACTGAAAAGAGCATAGAAAAATTGATACTTTCCTTGGCCTCATTACTTAGCGTTAGCTGCCATTTTGCTATTCGGTTTTTGTTGTATCAAATTTTCTTGTTCCTCTACCTATAATAACAGCACTCACTGATTTCGAGGAACATGGATATGGGTTGATTTACACAGGAGTTTTCCTTTAAGGTTGGTCAAAGATGCTGTCATGTTGTGACTGAACATACAATTTTATAAAAGTTTCCTTTCACTGACATGTTTATGCGTGCATCCCACAGACCTCGACTTACCTAAAGCTGCCACACATACCATTAACGTGATGACATTTGGATGGATGTAAACTGCGTCCAGAATCACTCATGTTCCCTCAATTTGCTTATCAGCGCACCAATACATTACTATCCGCTGTTTTAATTTATTTTACATCTAATGCAAAACACTTCCCCACCATTGTTTCTGATATGCGTATAATTAACAGGTGCGAGTCGCGTCATTCATGTACATCACGCACGCATGCGCACTTTGGTCAAAGCGGCAATACTGTGATTAAGGTGTTTACATGCCGGTATATTGTGAATAAAATCGGCATACGCCACCTTTGTTAATGCAATTATTCTTGCTGCGATTATGAGCTTACTCACATTATTTAGATCGAAGTATTGCGTTTACATGAGGTAAAGCTTAATCGCAATATTGTCAAAATCTCACTATATTCGCATTAAGAGGGTCCATGTAAACACACTCACTGTCTATCCTATGCAGCTGGTGAGCTTTCTGATAGTGGTGACCAAAAGTTTTCTTGTAAATAAATGGTTTGCTCCAATGTCAGCCTACTTATTTTTTTGTTTTTATTTCAACGATTTAATTTCTAGTAAAATTGCACTGCTAAGGACCATTTATAACTCTATTAAGGAACATCCAAAACTAGAGATAATACCTCTGTCTTGACACTGAGAGGCTGTGTAGAAATATCTTTTTTTTTTTTCAAAATTTTTTCTGCCTTTTTTGTCTTTAATCAGATAGGATAGTTGAGAGTGACAGGAAGTGAGTGGGAGAGAGAATTGGGGTGCGATCTGGAAATGACCACTGGTCAGGACTTGAACTCAGGTCACCACGGTACGGTGATGGTACTCCAGCCAGTTGTATGATGGCCAAGGCCTAGGACTACCTTTCTTAAGTCGTGGCCTAATGGTTAGAGAGTCGGACTCGTAACCCAAAGGTCGCGGGTTACTTTCCACTTTCCACTTAACAGAGCATTCGAAAAGAGAAAGACATTGGCATCAATGTTGACAAAATCTTATCCAGTTTCTGATTAAATTTCTGTTCCCACTCACAACCTGGTAAAATGTTAAATGGACTGCATTTTTATAGCGTTTTTTCCACTCCTCCGAGCATCACCCACACACTAATACACCGCCAACCTGCACACTGGGAGCAGTTTGGGGTTCAATTTTTTTGGGTTACACTTCGATGGAGCCAGGCGGAGCTGGACTCGAACCTGCAACCCTTCGGTTGCCAAACTGCAACAATAGAGAAAAGCCCCTTTAGCAACTATGATCCTTGCACAACAAGAGCATCTGATTGTCAATTCTGATTAGGGCCACATCCAAATCTTGTTCTAAATCAGATATTGCTCTGTTTATTTTGCAATGCAACTTTTATTTTAACAGTCACTTCAGAGCTCATTGCCAGCATGTTGATGGTTTATCAGCTTACAACCATTTTGTTTCACTCTTTAATCTACACTTTTTTTTCTATGACAGGGAAGTGGGTCCGCTTATGAATGTCATCAGATCACATTAACACTTGCGAACTGCTCCTCTAAGTATTTAGAAACTCGGGTCCCTAATTACCAGTTACCAGTCATTGAGTGACACTTTGTGAATAATAATTTAATACAAATGTGATGTCACCTCGACAAAAAGTGATGTTGATGTGAATTGTGTATTGTGAATTGTGTTTTGATATTAATGCAATGTGAATTTTCTAAGTACTTTTGTTCATTTCAGGTGCAGAAACTTGCTGCTTTGGGCTATATGCCGATTTTATTTATTTTATTTATGGGCAGAAAAAAAAAAAAAATTTGTTGATCGTGGATATATGTGCTGGAATGCCACTAACTGAGGGCACACGACCTTTTGTTGATGCCATGAAGAAGGCTTATGAGTATTTACTTATAAAGCAAGGTTAGGGTTATGCAGAACTCATTACTATTTTAATTATATTTTGAAATCTGTATACAGATTAAAATGAATGTCAACTTGTTACCTCCTTAACAGGACCGCAGATGTCTCAGCCACAGACTCAGTCTGACCATCAGATCCAAACCCAAACCCATCCTGACCAGCAGATCGAGACCCAGCCTGACCAGCAGATCCAGACCCAGCCCGACCAGCAGATCCAGACCCAGCCTGACCAGCAGATCCAGACCCAGCCCAACCAGCAGATCCAGACCCAGCCCTACCAGAAGATCCAGATTCAGCCCGACCAGCAGATCCAGACCCAGCCCGACCAGCAGATCCAGACCCAGCCCGACCAGCAGATCCAGACCCAGCCTGACCAGCAGATCCAGACCCAGCCTGACCAGCAGATCCAGATTCAGCCCGACCAGCAGATCCAGACCCAGCCCGACCAGCAGATCCAGACCCAGCCTGACCAGCAGATCCAGACCCAGCCTGACCAGCAGATCCAGACCCAGCCCGACCAGCAGATCGAGACCCAGCCTGACCAGCAGATCCAGACCCAGCCCGACCAGCAGATCCAGACCCAGCCCGACCAGCAGATCCAGACCCAGCCTGACCAGCAGATCCAGACCCAGCCCGACCAGCAGATCCAGACCCAGCCTGACCAGCAGATCCAGATTCAGCCTGACCAGCAGATCCAGACCCAGCCTGACCAGCAGGTCCAGACTCAGCCTGACCATCAGGTCCAGACTCAGCCTGACCAGCAGATCCAGACTCAGCCTGACCAGCAGATCCAGACCCAGCCTGACCAGCAGGTCCAGACTCAGCAGATCCAGACCCAGCCTGACCAGCAGATCCAGACTCAGCCTGACCAGCAGATCCAGACCCAGCCTGACCAGCAGATCCAGACCCAGCCTGACCAGCAGATCCAGACCCAGCCTGACCAGCATATCCACACTAAAGCTCAACAGATTGATGATGGTGTCATCCTCAACCTCTACTTTTTACCCTCTCCACCCCATCCCCAGACTCACCCTGAAGCTCAGCAGCTCCAGATTAAGGCTGAAGTCCATACTCAACCCCAGCCTCATCCTCAGCATAAACCTATCCTACCAAAGCCCCGCAAAAGAAAACAAGGTAAGGTGAATTTTCTTTGCAGCCATTCTCTATATTTATGTAGAATTCATTACATTTAAGTTTAGTTAGGTTAATGTTAATTTGGGACCTCCACAACAGAGTCCCAACCCCCAGAGTCTCCGGTCCACCATCAGCCCCAGATACAGGACCAGCCCCAGCCTCAGCAAATTCAGCTGATGACTGCCAAGCCAAACCCCCAAAAAATAAAAAAGGGTAAAGTAAACTTTCTTGCAGGCAATCTCTTATGCAGAATTCATTACAGTTTGCATAAACACTATGTACTTTCTGATGTAATACTAGTGAACAGAGCTTTATTGGCACTGCTAGAAAATTGCAATTGGTGTTTGATGACATTACAGTAAGCAATGCCATGCTGTAAAGGTGAAGTGAATTTTCTTATTGGCCAATTTATAATTTATTTATTTATATTTTTGTAATTAGGCAAATACTGTTGTCATCAGATGAATTGGTTCTGTTTGATTTAGATAATTTTGATACAACAGTTAGGTCAAGTCAAATTATCTGTTATATTCTGATTGGTCGAGAAATGTTCAGTCGTGCTATTTGAATAAAGATGTCTTTGGATTTCCTCACTGATTTTTGCGCTGGTGTTATATATCACTCTGCATTTTGCATTGAATTGACCTACACCAATGTTCCATTAGTGCGAAGATAGATTTATCAAACTCTTGCCTCTTTGCTATTGCCGTACCACAACTGTGTGGTTATCCAACCAACCTCTCTCTTACTTGTGCTATATTGTTTAAACATTTTACAATGGCCAGTGTGATCAACATCTGCCTTTCGCATATCTGTGAAAAAGAACACGCATACACACACATTATAAGAATTGGACCTGGGTTCCCAGACACACTGCACATTGATGGTGCTGGCACTGTAACCTGTTTTAACCCAGCACAAGTTCCGTGATTAATGTTGATTCCATATTCTGTGAAACCCTGCTTAGTATAAGTTATGGGTTCATATAAATACACAAGGCCTTAGATCAAATGCAGTACTTCTATTTATTGATTACCATTTGTTTGTCAACAAAACATTTTTGCCTTTGTCGTCTCAGGATGCCGAAAATGCAGTAGGCAAAAAGTGTGGCAATACGACATGATTGTTGACAAAAGAATGACAGAGGTGAGATGTAGAACCATATTTCTTATTCATGTCTCTGATACCCTCCTCATTGTACAATATTAATTTATAGCCTACCTACAGATGTTTAGCTCACGTCACCGACCAGTGCATATGGCCAAGCATGAATGTCATTACTGTCAGTATGGTTTTTTGAAATGGTAACAGTAACTACACAAATATAATTAAGTGTGTGTGTGTGTGTGTGTTTCTGCAGGATAAGGCTGAAGTAAAGGTGCGCTGGTTGCCTTGTTCTCAGTGGTAAGTATTGGCATATAGTATGTATCCATTCATACTTGACTATAATGTTTCCTGTCAGCCCTTGAGTTTTTTTTTTTTTTTTGTGTTGTTTTAGGATGATAGAGTAGTATGTACAAACATTGGCCACAAACAGTGGCTGCAAACTGGCTACATACAGTCTTGGTTGAAAGTCTACCTTTGTAAAGCCTGTCCCCTGAACACTAACACAATGTAACAACAACATGATGCGTACTTGGGTAGCAATGTGCATTGTCCGTTGTGACATGACACAATGATGCATGTAATAACATGGGAGTCAATGAAAGCGATGCATGTTAAGGCTGCACTGAAGGTGCATGCATGATCTTGCATTCACGGCATACTTGCGTTGACTATAAATTGGCTTGTAAAGTCCGAATGAAATCAAAATTGACTGTATTTATTTCGGTTCCCAGATATTGCTATTTTTGTTGTGAACAATTCATCCTTAAGTCACTCCAAAAAAAAAAAAAATTGTTGGCCTTTGTAATCTTGAATCCAAATCTGAGAACGCTCCTCTCCTCTAAAAATACGGGCCCTCTCTGATGACGTCAGTTTTACAGCTTGGGCATGAGCCTGACATCCGTAATCACTCCCTTCCAACTGTCAGTGTTCGTTTCTGAATGAAACTTTTTTTGTTTTATTTATTAGTATTATATAAATTACAGAAATTTTCAAAATAGAGTAAAAATAGACTAAAATCAATCATTGCTTTGTTATTACACTTTATAAGTTTATATAACTTTATAAAGATATATAATGTGCAACATCGGTCAAATGACCTGGGCCCTCATTAACAGGAGACACATGTGCTGAATACATCTAAAGCAGGGAGGTCAAACTCAGTTCCTGGAGGGCCGGAGCCCTGCAGAGTTTAGGTTCAACCCTAATTAAACACACCTGATCCAACTAATCAAGTCCTTTATGCTTATTTGAAAACTACATGGTACAGTATGAGTGTTGAAACAAAACTCTGCAGTGCTCCGGCCGTCCAGGAACTGAGTTTGACACCCTGATCTAAAGTAAACTCATCCCAGAACAAAACCTGATCCAGAGCCAGTAATGTGCAGAGAATGGGTTGCTATGGCTACATACATACATATTATATATATATATACACATACATATTATATATATATATATATATATATATATATATATATATAAGATATTTCAGTTTTTGGATCCAAACATTGAATTATCTGTATATGTATTCATAATCTAACCCAGACATGTCACATAACCTGTTTTCTGGAATACAGCAGAGTTCACTTTATAATACTTTTAACTTAAACATAGCTTTGTAAGAGACTTCTGAGTGTGACACCAGTATATGCACAATTCATAACGTGCATTAAATAATAAAACAGTATTTACTCATGACCCTGAGATAACTGCTTAATGACTTAATGAATTTCATCAAAATAGAATTATGCATATTCAAACTCCAGACACTATGTCAGAGTAATTAACACATCACACACATATTTTATATTGTAGATCATAAACAGATGTCTTTACCTGTGAGAAGTGCACAGAGAATGATCCGTCCCAGCAGACACATGTGACGCTTATCAGCCATTTTCTGTTTCTGACAGTCTTTCTCTTCACTCTGTAATTAAAGCTCTTCTTTTTAACACCATCATCTCACCCTGTAGGTGTTAACTTCCTCTGATCTCACCAACTGACCATTCAGCTGCATTTCACCCACACTATACTGATGAAGAAAATAAGTTTCTATAAAATATAGTGTATATCAGTTAGGAGTTTATTGATTCTAACTTATAAAGTGACCTCTGAAACTCAACTCTGCTATTTCAAAAGTGCACTGAAATAAACTGATACAGTATAACATTGACATTAAAAGCAAACACACTGTAAACACAACACATCTACTTCAATAACTCAACCATCAACCAGCTCTCGAAACACACAAGATGACTTCTAAATAAATAAATAAACAAAAATGTTGTTTTAACAATTTTCTAATCAGCAATATTCTTATGTCTATTCAGGAGCTTCAAATGTTGCCTAGGTGTTTATTTTTTAAGATTTTGAAACACGTGACTACAGAGTGTGAGAACTCAATAGTGAACAGTGAGGTCATCTCTGAAGCCAGATACTGATGGCTGTGAATTTTCACACATTTCTGATGCCATATCCTCTTTTTTCCTTTAAGTGATTTTCCTTTTACATACTGTGCCTTTTTGCAAAAATTGTTACAAACCATTTACAAATGACTGTCAGGCTATCCTTACACAACAACAATGTAGTCAGATACAGAAACTTTTTTTTTCATTGCGTTTTTAAATGTTTTCACTTATACTCGACAACATTTTCAAAGCGATTTGCATTTCAGATATCGGCAAAAAAGGCCAAAAATGCTGTATTTCATATGACAGGCCAGTAGTTGGTACTGTCTCCTTGTTAGTCGACAGTACCTGTGGGGAAATGAAGATTATATGTTGTATATGATGCATCTGTTGGTTGTAATATTGGTGAAGTAAATCCACTCTTTGCTGAAGAAGTGTTGAGCAGCAACATCAGTACCATGTACTCTGCCATTGTTGTGTTTGTTCATGCTTGCCTTTAAAATCAACACGTACTGCGCATGTCTACATACCGAACACATATACCATCCTACACCACGCTCAGATAAGTGGTTCTCTGTACTGGAGAAAGCACACTTTTCTTGGCATTAAGTCTTAATCCAATATCTTTCATGTGACGAGAAAGACACCTCAATGCTGAACCATTATCTGCTCTCAGGAACTTCAGATGAAGAAGGATGAAGATAAGAGCATCTTTTTGATAGATTGTGACACACCAGTCCTCTGACTTGGCCTGTGTAACTGTGCTGAACTTCAGTCCCCTGACTGAGCTGTTCAAAAAGTGCAGATCTAAAAAAGGACACAACACCACACACTGTTAAAAAATTACTGTAAATTTTGCAGTAAAATACTGGCAGCAGGGTTGCCAGCCAGTTACTGTAAATTTTACAGTAGTCGTACTGTAATTTAATTTACAGATTTTTACTGTATTCTCAATTACAGTAAAATTCTGTAAATTAAATTACAGTAAGACTACTGTAAAATTTACAGTAACTGGCTGGCAACCCTGCTGCCAGTATTTTACTGTAAAATTTACAGTAATTTTTTTATATTTTGTATACTGCATTTTTACAAAAAATATATTATATACTGCATTTTTAATACATTGTATATGAAATTTAACTATTATTTAAATAGCAAATGCACACATTCAAGTAGTTTACTGTGCAAAGCAATTCTTTGAAAAAAGCATATGTGTATTTGCTATATTTAAATTATGTAAAATGATAGCATACAATATATTTTCCCTATTGCTGACTTAACTTTAACTGCATAAAGTGTTATATAATGCATAACTTAATTCACCAAAAAAATACAAAAAATAACATTTTTAAAATCTAAAAAAAAACTGGTCAAAATGTTATATATCACTTTCAAATTTACATTAAAAAATGACATAAAAAGTATATTATTTTGAAATCATTTTTATTTATTTTTAAATTATTTCATTTTTTTTTTTTTAAATGGATATGAAATTTTGGCATGATTTATTTTTTATTACTTGGAACATATTGGCCATCATGGACCTAGACACAAAGAAATATTCAAACTGCGTTGTAACCGAAACATGACCAACATGGTCATATTAAAACAGTTCACCCAAAAGTGAAAATTCTGTCATTTCTCACCCTCATGTCATTCCACACCCTTAAGACCTTTGTTCATCTTCACAACACACATTAATATATTTTTTATAAAACCTGATGGCCCAGTGATGCCTACATTTTGTGTGCCAAAAAACAAAATAATGACTATTCAACAATATCTCGTGATGGATGACACTGCTTCATGAAGCTTCGAAGCTTTATTAATCTTTCAGTTCAAATCAGAGCATATCAAACTGCCAAAGTCACATGATTTCAGTAAATGAGGCTTTGTTACGTCATAAGTGTTTTGAAATTTCAATGGTTCATGTGACTTTTGCAGTTTGATACACGTTCTGAGTAAATGATTTGAAACAAAAGATTTGTAAAGCTTCTAAGCTTCATGAAGCACTGTTTTGAGACCGCCCATCACTAGATATGGTTGAATAAATTTGTTGTTTTGGGGGGTGGGGGGGTTTGGCAAAAAAAGTATTCTCGTCGCTTTATAATATTTAGGTTGAACAATGTAGTCACATGAATTGTTTTAAATGTTTTAGAGGCTTTCTGGGCATTGAAAAAAGAAATGATCTTGCTAGAAATGCAGGCTTCACTGAGCCACATCTTAATGTGTGTTGTGAAGATGAACGAAGATCTTACGGGTGTGGAACGACATAAGTAATTATTGACTTAATTTTCATTTTTGGGTGAACTAATCCTTTAAAAACCACAAAGACATTTTCAGATAGCTTTCATCATTAAAGAATAGACCAATATGGCCAAACAAGTCATACAAAAAAAAGTGCTGCATGACTGACCGGAAGGAGCCGCGGACTTGCAGAAGTCATACAAACTTTCCATCAAACAGATAAAAATCAACCAAATAACAATTATGCTCCAGATGAAGTTCCATCCCAGGATTCAAAGTGTGACTAGAAATATTGAAAAGAGCAAAGAGGACAATACATTAGATATATTACAAAACATAATAATACTTTCAGAAACAAATAGGGGGAGGACAGATACAGTTAGTGACAGATACAGGGATGAGAGGTACAGTCAGAGAGAGACAGAGGGATGAGAGGTACAGTCAAAGGCAGATAGAGAACAATAAAAGGAAGACGCAATCTTGGTGTGTGTGTATCCTTACATTTCAGAAATTCCATTGGAATTTGCACAGAAGAGTGGCAACATGTGGGTTGACTGCCACACATTTTCTTCTGTATCACTTGTCCTGTTTTTATTTCAATGGCACTTTTCCCTTGGCTTTGGATCCTCTCTCTGGATTTATGCCCGCAAAGCACCTAAAGGGTCATGAAACAGACAATATGTAATTAAGATCGGTTTTAGGACCTCCAAGAAAGTTGGAGATGTCCACTAATAAAAAAAAAAAAAAACATATTTAACTCAATAGCTTGCTGGTGTTAAATAGGGAGACAAATATATTCTCTTATCGAGTCAAGACACATTGTTTTAAAGGCCTCAACAGAAAAAACACTTATAACATAACATTATTAAAAGGAATGTTCTGATATAACTTATCTATAAAATGCTGGTTCTGAAGTTGTTAGAATTCAACCATTACCTTTGAATGAACTCCAAGGTACACACTGCTTCCTCCTGATACTCAAGATTAAACTAGTAATAAGCAGCAAACAGAGTGGCAAGGCCGGACAGGAAACTGGGCTGAGTGCCCTCACACACCACCTCACCTTCAATACTCAGCATCCAGTGCCCACTTGTCAAAGTGTCTCCTAAAACAATCAATATCACAATAGTAATTAATACCTATACAATTTTATTTATTATTATTATTTTTTTTTTTTTTCAGATTTTTACATTTACATTATATACTATATTTAGTAGGGGTGGGATAAAAATTTGATTCTTAATGTATCGCAATGCATAAGCAGACGATTCTTAATTGATTCACAAATGTCAAAAATCAATTTTCTAAACGTTAATTAATGTAATGTTGACGGAAAGTAAAAGGCGGATCTCTGAAACGCGGAAGTGCATGCCCAGACAGTCTGTGACATGCACATATTTCTTTTACTGTCTATGGTGTGTATCCACTGGCGCAGAGCAAGCGTTTTGAGACCTATAACGTTACTTGAGCGTTTTCAGTCCATTTAATGGAAGTTGAGCTTCCATAGTTGCATATGGTTTGTGGTGGATCGATTATGCAGCAAAATGCCTCCTAATGTGAAACAGACTGCAAGCACTTTGTTTTTTTCTTCCTGAACCTTCGGGTTGTTCGTTCATTTGAAATGACTCGAAAAAAGATTTGTTCATTTTGCTGAACGAGACTCAAAAGTCCGATTCGGTAAAATGATCCGAACTTCCCATCACTACAACTGATGATAAGATTCAAGTCATAGACGCAATAAAACAACTCGTTTGTTTATTGGTCAGTGTCGCGCATGATCAGTCCATTTGTTCAAGTGTCACCGCACTGATAAGGTGCCTTTGTGCACCCTGTGCCAAAATAGACACAAGATTTGCCTGGCGACATAAATATAGACACATATCAATAAATAGCATATTTAATAATTTCAAGGAAAAGGTATTTGGTCACCCTAAGGTAATAAATTAGGCTAACTATACAAAGCAGACTTTATATAAAACAGATTTGTTAAAGTTTTCACATTAACGTTACCTGAAGTTAGCAAATGCTCAAAAAAATCTACATCTCACTGGTTACGTTAACCTCTTGGAAAAGCACCACTGAGAATTTATATGACACACACCCTCCGTGAGCGGGCCTGACTGACCGCGAGGCTTTAGAAACGCGTTTTATTTCGGCGCCCGTGTTAACAGATGACTGCCTGTGCAAAGTTGTTTTACATCATAAAATAATCACGACGAAGTGTGCTGATAAACACGAAGTAACCGTGAATATAAACTATAAGCACTGAAACATGTCATTCATAACGAAGGATTCCAGAGATTTTCTGTCCATGGCTGCTATAGCGCCGGGGGATGTGTGAAATCCTACCGCGACCGCGCTACTGAAACCCCGCGCAATTCTGCCTCGCGCCCCGCGGACGGATGATGCTTGAATCTGGGGTTACCAATATAATCCGCGAATGTAGATGCATTCATATACTATAAACTACCAAACAAGAAATATGAAAAACTGAAGTCACTTACCACAGTTGTGAATCACTCCTCTTGCCTTTAACGTTAATCTCCTCGACCGTTGAAGACCTAACGATGCAGCTCTGAAGATTTGAAATTTACAGCAAAATTCTGTAAATTTGAGTCAGACCTACACGTGACCCCAGAATGCATTGCAGTTTACAGCAATATGCTGTATTATTAAAAAACAGTCCGCGGCTGTAAAATAATGCTGTAATTTTTACAGCAATTCATTACAGTGCATCCTTCCTCCGAACAGTGAAGTTCCGGCTGTAGGACCCAGACTCCGCAACCCGAGGAGGAACCACCTCGATGGCCTCCGTCCTCAGAGAGAGTCTACTTCTGATCTACTATCAGAGCCTGCTTGGGGCCCACCAGAACTGGATTCTGGAAAAATGTAATACGTGTTATGTCTTGGCAGCGCACATGTCTTTTTCTTTTCTTTTTCGCCACTCAGTCACACAGACAATATCAGTCTCCTCAGAGAAAGATGAATGCTGCAGCAAGCTCAGAGGGCAAAGAAACCGCAGCGCTGGCTTTCAAGCCTCAAGAACATGCTCTAGAACTAGTGAACACGGGTGGAGATAGGACGAGCCGTCTCAAATCCGTTCGCCAGATCATATTTGATTCCTGCGATCGCTGGTGCTGCCGTGCCTCAACAGCGAGAAAAGCACAATCAGCCGACTGCACGAGCACCCCTCCTCATTAATGATGCTTATTATAATATTACTTGTGTAACTGATGCTTGTGCAACTGGCGAGCTCATCATCGCCTTCCACATCAGTCTCCTCAGAGAAAGCTGATACTGCGTGCTTCACTCTCAAGCGGACAACACACAAACTGCGTGTGTCACTACCCTTTTTTTTTTTTTTTTTTGCTGGCAGGGAAAACACACAGCCTGAACGCTGCCTGCTCTTGCCCAAAACTTATCTTGATTGAAACTTTGACAAATGTAGTTTATCAGTGTACAAATGACACTAAATACGACTCACAAATATATACAGTATTGTTCAAAATAATAGCAGTACAATGTGACTAACCAGAATAATCAAGGTTTTTCGTATATTTTTTTATTGCTACGTGGCAAACAAGTTACCAGTAGGTTCAGTAGATTCTCAGAAAACAAATGAGACCCAGCATTCATGATATGCACGCTCTTAAGGCTGTGCAATTGGGCAATTAGTTGAATTAGTTGAAAGGGGTGTGTTCAAAAAAATAGCAGTGTGGCATTCAATCACTGAGGTCATCAATTTTGTGAAGAAACAGGTGTGAATCAGGTGGCCCCTATTTAAGGATGAAGCCAACACTTGTTGAACATGCATTTGAAAGCTGAGGAAAATGGGTCGTTCAAGACATTGTTCAGAAGAACAGCGTACTTTGATTAAAAAGTTGATTAGAGAGGGGAAAACCTATAAAGAGGTGCAAAAAATGATAGGCTGTTCAGCTAAAATGATCTCCAATGCCTTAAAATGGAGAGCAAAACCAGAGAGACGTGGAAGAAAACGGAAGACAACCATCAAAATGGATAGAAGAATAACCAGAATGGCAAAGGCTCAGCCAATGATCACCTCCAGGATGATCAAAGACAGTCTGGAGTTACCTGTAAGTACTGTGACAGTTAGAAGACGTCTGTGTGAAGCTAATCTATTTTCAAGAATCCCCCGCAAAGTCCCTCTGTTAAAAAAAAGGCATGTGCAGAAGAGGTTACAATTTGCCAAAGAACACATCAACTGGCCTAAAGAGAAATGGAGGAACATTTTGTGGACTGATGAGAGTAAAATTGTTCTTTTTGGGTCCAAGGGCCACAGGCAGTTTGTGAGACGACCCCCAAACTCTGAATTCAAGCCACAGTACACAGTGAAGACAGTGAAGCATGGAGGTGCAAGCATCATGATATGGGCATGTTTCTCCTACTATGGTGTTGGGCCTATTTATCGCATACCAGGGATCATGGATCAGTTTGCATATGTTAAAATACTTGAAGAGGTCATGTTGCCCTATGCTGAAGAGGACATGCCCTTGAAATGGTTGTTTCAACAAGACAATGACCCAAAACACACTAGTAAACGGGCAAAGGCTTGGTTCCAGACCAACAAAATTAATGTTATGGAGTGGCCAGCCCAATCTCCAGACCTTAATCCAATTGAGAACTTGTGGGGTGATATCAAAAATGCTGTTTCTGAAGCAAAACCAAGAAATGTGAATGAATTGTGGAATGTTGTTAAAGAATCATGGAGTGGAATAACAGCTGAGAGGTGCCACAAGTTGGTTGACTACATGCCACACAGATGTCAAACAGTTTTAAAAAACTGTGGTCGTACAACTAAATATTAGTTTAGTGATTCACAGGATTGCTAAATCCCAGAAAAAAAAAATGTTTGTACAAAATAGTTTTGAGTTTGTACAGTCAAAGGTAGACACTGCTATTTTTTTTGAACACACCCCTTTCAACTAATTCAACTAATTGCCCAATTGCACAGCCTTAAGAGCGTGCATATCATGAATGCTGGGTCTTGTTTGTTTTCTGACAATCTACTGAACCTACTGGTAACTTGTTTGCCACGTAGCAATAAAAAATATACTAAAAACCTTGATTATTCTGGTTAGTCACATTGTACTGCTATTATTTTGAACAATACTGTAAGAGTTAATAAATAAGGACAGATTCTCTATTTTTGTGTAAACTATTACTTTAAAAAATCTGTAACATAAAACTGACTCAGGAGACACAATTACATTTTGATCTGTTTTGTCATCAATCATATTTTAGCATCACTGATATAATATTAGATTTTTTGTTTATATTTTGAATTAGACTATTTTATTATGTATCATTCTGTAAACAATTGATTGATTGATTGATTAGTTTTGTTATTTTTATTAGTTTTTTTTAAAACATAGTTTTTACATTTTAGTTTTGTTACATAATTTTAGTCTTATATTATTCTATGCTTTTTCTAAATTATTCAAATAACTGATGAACATTCTCTGAATGGATGTCATGCTGTGCTTCCAGCTGGTATTGTGTCAGTTTCTAGAAGGATGTGATTGATATCTGACTTGCTCCTTCTAGGAATCTGATGAAGTTTGATGAGGTGGAGGTCACTGAGCAAAGACATCCGTCACTCTACAAACAAGACCACCCAAAACCAGCTGAGACTAAACAACCACACACACACTGTCAGCTGTGACCACACACACACACACACACACACAACCACATTTAATCAAGTAAACAAATCAGCTGTTCTGAATTCTGTCATCACAAACCAATACAACAATTCAGAGCATAATAAATCATTGTACTCCACAAACTGAGCAAAGCGAGCATTTCTGAAATCTGGCTCTACATTTATTTACCTATGCTTATAACAACTGCCGAGCAATACAAGGAATGCTAGTATAATAGTAATTGACCATATTTCAGTCATAAACTCTTGGAAAAGTTTTAGCATGTTTCGGTCTAGACAGGTGGAGCTGGGGGAGGTGGAGGGTTTCAGAGGAGGATACACAGTGAAATATTCAATGTTTTAAAAACAACAAATTCATATTAAAAAATGTTGCTAGGTTGTTACCTTTTTTTTCAGCTTTAAAGTCTCAGAAGCTTTTAGCTGCCAAAGCTTTAACAAACTTTACATGTCATTAAGCAACTCACAGTCTGGCTCCTGGCATCTAACAGAAGAAGCCGACTGTATCACCATAACTAGCAAAACTTCTCTCCTTGATATTGCTTTGTATCAAAAATCTTTCCTTGTTTTATTGGCATACTCACAGTAACCACAGTTCCTCCCTCAAACACAAACCTGTTTCCTACATTATATAGCCTACACATCATGAAGAAACAAGCGTCATCCTTCATCATCCAAAGTGTTCCATGAAAAATAACTTTCATAGTGTTTTATCTTTCTTATACAGTATATTTCTCCAAATAGGATACATGTAATTCTTACTTTTTTATGTTCTGAAAATTATACTTTTGAATGTTCTATTCATGAATGTTCAAAATATTTAGTTTATTTAAATGTTTCAAAAACACAGTTTTTGTCATGCAAATGTTAAAGGAACACTCCATCAGTTATTTTTTTATATTTTCAGAATGTTCCAAAATAAAACTTCTTAGATGAATGTCATTTCAGAAATGTTTCGTGAATGATATAATGCACATTTTTGTGCTAATGTTTTAAGAACAGTACAAAAACCAGATAACACATAATATTAATGGAAAAACAATTGCTGTTTACTTTTAGCGAACCTTGACGGAAAGTTCAGAGAATGTTGTTTGCTAGCTTGAAATATCAAATATCATACATCATGGTTATATTTCCTAAATCTATTTAATTACAACAGTCCACAATGATCTCACAGTGATCCAGAAGTGTCTATAGCCCCTTTCACACTGCAATTACGGTAAATACAGGGGTAACGTGTTCCTGCAATTGTTCCCTGGTCGCTAGATTTTGCACTTTCACACTGCCAGTAATGACCCGGTATATGTGCGTGCTTTCACACACAACCCTTGAAGATCCCGTAACGTATGGAGCCAGAAGAGTCTCAATAAAGATAAATGCACACACTACATTCACATATGCACACACAGGATTCATAGATGCACACACATGATTCATAAATACACTCACAAGATGCACAAATGCGCACAAAATTCACAAATGCACACACAAAATTTAAAAAGCACAGAAGATTCACAAATGCATACAAAATTCAGAAATGCACACAAAAATCAGAAATACACACACAATTCAGAAATGCAAACAACATTTACAAATGCACTCAAGATTCACAAATGCACAGGACAAGATTCACAAATGCACAGGACAAGATTCAGAAATGTATTTCTGATGCACACACACATATATCTTGATTCACAAACTGCTTGCGGTCTGTGAACTTCACTGCATTTGTGTGTGAATTTTGAGACTCCCCTGACTTGGCTCGACACACAAATGCTTTTTTTTAAACAGGGAATGATCAGCAACCAATCAGATGTCTCCCTTCTTTTAGCCAATCACAAGAATGCACCCCATGTGGGGGGGATTGTTTACTCATAAGCCCATCACATGAACGTGTTCACACAGCAATTGTATTAAATTGTATGAAAATACAGATGTTTAGATTAAAATTCAGGTTTATTTTTTATTATTTTTTTACTAAATATAAATTTAAAAATGTCTCAATACATATAGCCCAGTGACTGCAGAAAAAAAGTTAACCATGGATTCATAAATTTGCAATAGGCAATTATTTCATTTTATTGAAATATTTTAATGAAAGTAAAAAAAAAAAATGTTTAAACCTTTTTGAATATTTAAATATATCTAAATATTCTTTTGGATGCAATATAGAAGTCACTTTAATTATAATATTCAGTCCCTACATGAAGAGAGAGTCAGTGGTCCGCTGCGAGAGGAAAGTGGCTCTCTGGCTGCGAAAAGTGGGTCTCCGGCTGTCGTTCGCTTAGGAAAGTGAGTTGATCGCTGCGTGAGGAAAGTGAATCATTCGCTCAACTTCGCTGCTTGAGGAAAGTGAATCGTTCGCTGAGGAAAGTGAGTCGCTCGCTGGGTGAGGAAAGTGAGTCGTTCGCTGCGTGACTCGTGAGGAAAGTGAATCGTTCGCTGAGGAAAGTGAGTCGCTCGCTGGGTGAGGAAAGTGAGTCGTTCGCTGCGTGACTCATGAGGATAGTGAGTCGTTCGCTGCGCAAAGTGGGTCGCTGGCTGCGCAAAGTGAGTCGCCGGCTGTGTGAGGTAAGTGAGTCGTTCGCTGAGGAAAGTGATTCGTTCGCTGCGTGAGGAAAGTGAGTCGTTCGCTGATTGGCTTATAAGTAAACAATCCCCCACGTGGGGTGCATTCTTGTGATTGGCTAAAACAAGGGAGATACCTGATTGGTTGCAGATCATTCCCTGTTTAAAAAAAGGCATTTGTGTGTCGAGCCAAGTCAAGGGAGTCTCAAAATTCACACACAAATGCAGTGAAGTTCACAGACCGCAAGCAGTTTGTAAATCAAGATATATGTGTGTGTGCATCAGAAATACATTTTTGAATCTTGTCCTGTGCATTTGTGAATCTTGAGTGCATTTGTAAATGTTGTTTGCATTTCTGAATTGTGTGTGTATTTCTGAATTTTGTGTGCATTTCTGAATTTTGTATGCATTTGTGAATCTTCTGTGCTTTTTAAATTTTGTGTGTGCATTTGTGAATTTTGTGTGCATTTGTGTATCCTGTGTGTGTATTTATGAATTATGTGTGTGCATGTATGAATCCAATGTGTGCATATGTGACTGTAGTGTGTGCATTTATCTTTATTGAGACTCTTCTGGCTCCATAGTAACGACACGTGACATCAGCGCGTGATGTGTAATGTACGAGTCGACAACACTAGGCACGTTATACTTTAACTGAAGCAAGCAAACGATCTCGGCGTCAGCGCGGAAAGTGAGGAACTAACTGATCTCTGCTTCATTACAGTTTGCACATGTGTTTTTGTTGCGAACGTTGATCTTCCTTCAAAACAGCCGCGCGATAACGTGCGTCATCACTTCGATACGGAATTAGATCTGGTTTTTGTTCACACAGCGCTCGTCCTGGGTCGAACCCCGCAACGTTACTAGGTCCCCAACCCGGGATCAATTCGGTAATCAGTCCCGGGACGTGGTTGCTTTCACACAGAAGACGACCCGGCAATGTTCCAGAAATATTGCGGGTCCGACGTGCAGTGTGAAAGGGGCTTATGATGCAGCATCATAACGACTGTCTGTGTTTCACAAAAACTCTTGTATTTTTCCAGATATAGCATTCACATAATGCACTCAGATTCCCAGAATGCAGCACAGTAGCATTACACTTCATGTTCTGCTGGTTCACTTTGCTATTTCTATTGTCGTTGTCACTTTTACTTATTTTGCTAATGTAAAATTATTTTTGTTTGTGTTTTAAGACTTTGTTGTATATCATAAATTACTGAAATAGTTCACCCCAAAATTAAAAATCTGTCATCATTTATGAAAGAAGATGATTTGGAGAATGTTACCAAACAGTTGATGGTAGACACTGACGTCCACAGTACTTTGCTCCCTCTATGGAAGTCAATGGCTACCGTCAACGGTTACCAACATTCTTCCAAATATATTATTTTGTGCTCAACAGAAGAAAGAAACTCACAAAGGTTAGGAACAACTTGACGGAGAGTAAATGATGACAAAGTTTTATTTTGTGGTGAACTATTCCTTTAAGTTCAGACTAAAGACTGTACATGTGTTAAACTTGTATTATAATGTTTCCAGGAGGAATGGACGAATCGATCCTGAAGTATTGATATATCGATACTGATGCAGTATCGAAAGTATGGATAGTCAAATAAAAAATATTGATACTAGGTGTTTTTATATTCCAGTGATTTTGTTTATTAAACAAAAAATAATGCCTACAACATGCATTAAATTGAACGAATAACCTACGTTAGCAAATAATTGTGTGAAAGGGATTTTCCTGCTCATCTAAGGCAGAATCAATCAATTACAGAGAGCCTTCACTCATTCTGATGTGCATTTAAACACAGCTGTGTTTCCCAAGAGGAGCCTATAATGAGAGAGCATGTATGTTTTTGGAAAAGGCAGCCCAGAACAATGATAATTATAATGTCAGAAATTTTAGTGATGTTTTTAAATATGATAGATAATAATACATATTAGTTATGCATTACTTGTCCATTCAAATGTCAATTAAAGTTAATTAAAGGTTATAATAGTTGACTAATATACTGTTCAAATGATGGTGTTAAACTAGGATTTAACAGCAAACTGTCGCATCAAACCTGCATCTGTTTATTCACTTTGACGGCTTTATATGTAAATCATGACTTTTCCAATATTCACTCAAACACTGTAAAAAAACTATTTTTATATTTTAATGCAGATTAAAGACATTTATTTCACAGCAATCAAGATGTATCGATACGCAAAAATACATAATAATAATAATAATAATAATAATAATAATAATAATAGCAAACACTTTCCACTCCAGTGTACATGTCCCCATATTGCTTGTTAATATAAATACGACAGGCTGGCAGTAAAACACACGTCCGTCAGTGTGACGTCATGAACACATTAACAGTAAAGTCACAGTTGTTTTATCTCCTGCATTGACTCCCGATACAGATGTTTATCGTCTTTCTATTGGCTGAAGTTTTTGGGGAGGTTTTTCTGGATGTTTTGATGACGCTGTTGATCCAGTCTGAATATTTGGGCACGAGGGTGTAAACGCCGGGCTTCCCCGAGCGTCCGCATCCGTCTCCCCAGCTGATGATCCCGTAGAGGAAGCTCACGCCGTCACACTCGCACGCTAACGGACCGCCCGAGTCACCCTGAACACATCACACACACATCAACACATCTGACACAACAAACACCTCACTTATTCTACAGTAATACTCACGTGGATGGAAGCATGTTTCTGCCACAGAGGAAAAAATACATTTTTATATATATATATATTGCATAATTGCAAGATATAATCTATCAATTGTGAGTTCTAATGTCAGAATAACAGAATATGAAAAATGTTGCAGTTTCCCTTTTTATGCTTTATTAAGTGGCAGAAACATGCTTCCATGGGTATTAGAGCATTTACTGAATATTGTATATGAATGCATATATTAGTAATAATTATATTAATATTAGCCTAAAACAATAAGAATTACATTATATATATTATTATTATTATTATTAATACAGCAGTGTGGCGAGTGGGGCGGGGCCGAGAGGCGTGGGAACGAGGAGTGAGGCCAGGTGTAGTGATTGGAGATGAGCTACACCTGCGCCCCACCGCCGGTTTTGAGTCCCACGTAGGAGATGGAAGGATATAAAACTGGAGCGACGACCGTGAAGGACGAGAGAGGACCAGGCCTGGGACATTATTTTATGTTTTGGTTTTTATTTGTGCGCGTCAGTCGCCGTGAGGGGCTGACGCGCTGTTTTGTGTTTATTTTTGGATATTAAAGTGGTTTTGATTGTGCGCCGGTTCCCGCCTCCTTCTTCCCGATGAGTACAAAGGGTGTATATCGTTACAGTGGTGCCGAAACCCGGGAGAAGGAGGGACGTGCTGCTGAAGATCCCTCGCCGCTGTGGTGAATCCGCGGTGCCCTCGAGCTGGCGAGGTATGTGCCGCCAGGGACGCTCGAGGCGGTGGGCTGGAGCGAGTTGCCGGGGACGGGCGAGCTCGCTGCTGGCCGCCCACGATATGGAGGGGCGGCTGCCGTCCGTGAGAGAGCGGAGGAGTCTGCGCCGTTCGCCAGGGGGCCGGAGCCTGCCGCCTCCGCGAAGGAATCCGGAGGGGCAGGGAACGGGGGACTCCTGCCGGCTGCCCAAAACCGGAGGAGCCGTCGCCGTCAATCGGGCGGCGGAGGAGTGTCGTGCCGTCCGCCGAGGGCCGTCCAGTGCCACCGCCAGGCACCGCGGAGGAGATCACCCAGCTGGTGGAGGGCCGAGCAGCAGTGCGTCTGGGAACCGGATTTTTTTTTTTTTTCCTCTCTCCCCTCTCTGTTTTGTGTTTATTTTTGGATATTAAAGTGGTTTTGATTGTGCGCCGGTTCCCGCCTCCTTCTTCCCGATGAGTACAAAGGGTGTATATCATTACAAGCAGTAATAGTGATATTAAGGTATTTCTTGAAAAAAGACATTCCTCATTACTACATTATTATTACATATTACTATCACGATCAAGGTCCAGAAACATTATTCGACTTATGTTACATTAAATCTAAATCTGCAATCCAATAAACATAATAAATAACATAGCATGACGAAAGGTGTGTGTGGTCTGACCTGACAGGCGTCCACACAGAGCTCACTTCCTGCACACAGCATCCCTGACCTGACCTCTGACCCGTAGACGTCTGGAGACGAGCACTGATCGAACGGGATGATCTTCACCACTCCCTCCATCAGGTGAGAGTACGAGTTCGCCTCTACATTATTAGAGAGTTATGTCATTCATTAATCATTCTCAAACCTGTAAAACCTTCCTTCATCTTCAGAACACAAATAAAGATATTTTTGATGAAATCCGAGAGCTCTCTGACCCTCCACAGACGGCGAGGATCCTTACTCACAGGCCCAACTATAAATAAATACAAACTAATTAAAACTAAAGTCCTAAATTTGTATTTTTTTATTTTCACAATTCACAGTGTATAAATAAATAAATAAATAAATAAATAAATAATAATATAGCTATAGCTTCTCAAAAACATATACAGAAGCAAATTGCAGAACTTTTCATATTACTGTTGCCCAAGTCAAACTGCCTAGCAGGACCACAGGGAGACACCACAGGACCCCTACATGAGCCCCTTCAATGATTCAAGTTATCCGTCTATTTATATATTTCTCCTTTCTAAATGATGAACATATAATATTGATAGCTGCTGGTATAGACAGTGAATTCCTCTCAAATGTGCAGCTTCTTTTTTTTTTTTTTTGTACAGAATTACACACACACACAAAAAAAATCTATAATATATATATATATATATATATATATATATATATATATATATGAATACTTTAAGAGTGTAAAAGTAAACATTAAAAGTATTAAAAGTAAACATACTGTAAACACAACACATCTACATCATTAGCTCAACCATCAACCAGCTCTCGAAACACACAAGATGACTTCTAAATAAATAAATAAATAAACATTTAGTTTCAACAATTTTCTAATCAGCAATAGTGTTATGTCTATACAGGAGTTTCAAATGATTCCTAGCGGGTTTTTTTTTTTTTTTTTTGCTAAATTACTACACGTACCAAACACGTAACTACAAGTCTGTAGTCTACTACTGTGTGAGAACCCGTTAGTTTTCGCAGACTTGTTCAACCCACAGAGAACAGTGTGGTCATCTCTGAAGCCAGTTTAGACTGATGGATGTGAATTTTCACACATTCTGATGACATTTCCTAATTTCCAGGGCATGGAGCTCCCGTTCCACCACATCCCTAAGATGCTCTATTGGGTTGAGATCTGGTGACTGTGGGGGCCATTTTAGTTCAGTGAACTCATTGTCATGTTCAAGAAACCGATTTGAAATGATTCAAGCTTTGTGACATGGTGCATTATCCTGCTGGAAGTAGCCATCAGAGGATGGGTACATGGTGGTCATAAAGGGATGGACATGGTCAGAAACAATGCTCAGGTAGGCTGTGGCATTAAAACAATGCCCAATTGGCACGGAGGGGCCTAAGAAAACATCCCACACACCATTACACCACCAGCAGCCTGCACAGTGGTAACAAGGCATGATGAGACTCATTAGACCAGGCAACATTTTTCCAGTATTCAATTTTGGTGAGCTCGTGCAAATTGTAGCCTCTTTTTCCTATTTGTAGTGGATATGAGTTGTACCCGCTTGGGTCTTCTGCTTCACAGTCATTTCACCTTTGTCTAATTCTTGAGAAGTATCAACTACTAAATTTCTAAAATCTTAAAATTTTTAAAAATAGCTGTCTTATTTATACATCTATTAATGGAATCGCCCCACCAACCCTGAGTGATTTTATTATAAAGAGAAATAGCGAGATGAAGACTAGATCATTTACCCGGGGTGATTGTGAAGTGCTATTTAGAAAATCTTCGTTTGCACAAAATGTCCTCTTTATTAAAGGCTGCATAAATTGGAATAGTATACCAACCATAATTAGAGAGAGCCCCACTTTTGTTTCATTTAAGAAACATCTTAAAAGATGGCTGAATAATAATCAAAAATGTAATCATTAAGTATGCAGGTCAAATTTGATAGGTAGTTTTATTTATATATTTATAATAAGCACTTTGGGATGTATACGTACAGGCATTTATGCATTTTGAAATTAATATTATAATAAGTAAAATAAGATTTAGGAACTTTTATTGTTGATTTAGCTATATATATATATTTGTTGATGTATATATTGTCTGTTTGTTTTTTTGGTTTGTATTTGTTTATGTTTGGGACTATGGATGGAAATTAGCATTGCGCTAAATCTGGCGTATTTACGTTCAACTTTGATTGTACGTTCATGAATATGCACGGTCCCATTTAAATAAATCAATAGAAATTATGTTGTAGCCCATCCGCCTCAAGGTTGTGTGTGACGTGGCTTCACAAATGCTTTGCAGCACACCTCGGTTGTAACGAGTGGTTATTTCAGTCAAAGTTGCTCTTCTATCCGCTTGAATCAGTCGGCCCATTCTCCTCTGACCTCTAGCATCAACAAGGCATTTTCACCCACAGGACTGCCACATACTGGATGTTTTTTCTCTTTTCACACCATTCTTTGTAAACCATAGAAATGGTTGTGCGTGAAAATCCCAGTAACTGAGCAGATTGTGAAATACTCAGACCGACTCGTCTGGCACCAACAACCATGCCTCGCTCAAAATTGCTTAAATCACCTTTCTTTCCCATTCTGACATTCAGTTTGGAGTTCAGGAGATTCTCTTGACCAGGACCACACCCCTAAATACATTGAAGCAACTGCCATGTGATTGGTTGATTAGATAATTGCATTAATGAGAAATTGAACAGGTGTTCCTAATAATCCTTTAGGTGAGTGTACTTTTGCTTAAGGTAACATTAGAATGATAAGTATAATTATATATGCATGCCACTTTCTGAAACAACCTTACACAGTTTTGATAATGTTAATAATGAACACAATGTTAGCGTAGCCTACTGTGATGAAATGCAGACTGCACACATGCTTAGTCTTGGGATTCCTCAACTTCCCTTGGTCATCCTCACAATTTATTGCTTGTAACCATTTTGACATCCTTCCTGGTTCTGTATGTTTATGTAGCAGTACTGTTTATTTCTGTCGGGTTATTTAATATGATTGCTAGTAGCCGGGCTGGCCAAATTCATATTTTGTTATATTTTTATATTTACGGTGCGGGCCAACATGCAAAGGGACGTTACAGTGGGCTCTGGGAATATAGATTTTAAAATGTCTTAAAATAATTGTTAGCCAACATGCAAGGCATACCACAGCAGACTCAAGCTAGAAACATTTTTTGAAGTCACGAAAAACCAAAGAACCAAAGTACTCTTCACTCACCCCTCTGATTGAAGATTAAATAAATTGACAAAATCATTAGAGCTGACAATTTTGCCTTCAAAAAGTTACAATGGGTGTGACCCCCAATTTGAACCCGGGCGAAAGCAAAGGCCTTTAAGAATTATATCACAACACGGAGATAGTAATCAAGCCAGCCGATAAGAGTAATGCTATGGTTATTTTAGACCGAGCACAAAACCTTGGGGAAGGACCAGTGCTTAATTTGTAAATTGCGAGGTACCGGAACAAAGCGGGGCAATGGATCCGGCACGCGATTACAGAAGAGAGAGGTAACGGAGCACTCGCGCAATCAGATTGGTGGACCAGTTTAAGTGATTAAGAGCGTGCATCAGTTGCTTTTACAGGGTCTAACAGGATATAACTCCAATGCAAGTCAATGACACTGACCTTCCGAGTTTGTTTCAGTTAGCCTAACCAAAGTCCCGTGATGGCACCAGGGACCTCAACAACCTGACCTCACTCACTGGATGGTGTAATGTTGCTGGCTTGATCGGAACCTTAAAAGCTTTATGTCGACTGTGTTGCAATGGCATGAAATTAACTTGACATTTTGTCTTGTCCTGTCATCATAGAATCCAGTTTGATGGCGTTTTAAACACATATTTAGGTGAGGATACTATGAGTGAGGTCAGGTTGTTGAGGTCCGTGGTGCCATCACAGGACTTTGGTTAGGCTGACTGAAACAATTTTTAATTTTTATGATGACAGGACAATGCAATAACTACAATATCTGTCAGGTTAACATCATTAGAAACAAATATGTCAAATCTTGCGTTTCTAAATGAGAAAGCACATCCGTTGAGCGAGTTCTGTCCTCCGTCATTGAAACGGGTATCCGTGTGTGGACCACGGGAGGTCAGTGTCATTGAGTTATATCCGTGGCCGCGTCACAGAATTTGGGGCAATTCCGTGATGGCTTCATGGATTATGAGTTAAGGGCCCGTGGACATTTCACGGAATCCTGTGAGACCAGGTTCAAGATCCAGTTCTCAAAAGTCACGGGAACCATTGTTCTGTATGTGCTTTATTGCCCAATTCAAGTGATTTAACATTTTTAGTTTTACACTAACCACGCATAATATTTTTCTTTCTCAAAAATACAATAATGTACATACATAGATTTCACAAATTATTATAGCCCAGTTTGTGCTGATTACAGTGAGATTAGACTTTACCCATTTAGATATTTATAAGATGACAAATGTCAGGGCATGACAAAACTTCTCCAGGCCCAAAAAATACCCTTAGACTCCAGAGGGATGTTCCAAATTTGAGGTGGATTTCTCAAAAAAAAAAAAAAAAAGAGCTTTCAATGAAATTTTGTTTGGGAGTAGTACCAAGCTTGTCCACTAGATGACCATCAAACCCCATTAGTGACCATTTAAGGGCACCTTCATTTCCATAAATGGTTTGAGTGACCTGTTTTTGCATTCTTTTCTCAATACTTATGAAGTACAAATCGCAATCAGAAGTATTAAGTATCAGTATGGCAGTATTTGATTTCAATTTAACCTCAAAAAACAGATAAAAGTCACGCTACGAGAACCCTGGACTTGTGTTATAGTTCACAATGCATCAAAAATGGATAATCTATTGTTTTTCTATATATTCAAAACACTTTTAGACTTTTTTTTCCCTCCAAAAACACAATGGATGTTATCTTTTGAAAACTCTCTATGAAAATTAATAAAGATTTTTACTGTTTTTCCATGATTTCATCTATGCATCACTATTTCAAAGTAAAGCTCAGAACGCACTCTCTGACTCTGAGTACTCTTCTTGCATATTAATAAATTACAGTTGCTCTGTAAAATATTTAAAAAATCAGTCAACAAATATCAAAACTACAGTCTTTAAGCTTTCCAATGATATATAGTTTGTCAAGATTACTTTAGGTTCTGACTAAGATATTACTGTTTAAACATGTAATCGCAAGTGTCCCACCGATGGGCCAGTGACAGTTAACAGGACGATCAAATCTTTTTTTTTAATATTGACCAAATATTTAATTCAAATATCCACTTAATCTTTACATTTTGGCCACCATTTTAGGATAGAAATTCTAGCCTTTATAATTCCTTCAACAAAAACATGGACATCACAACCCTTACAAATCTAATCCTTGGTTTAGGGGCACCATCCCAGTTGCTAAAAAAAAAAGAAAAAAACATGTCATGTGTATGTTAACATATACGTATATGTAAATAAGCAAGTAAACATGAACATATAAACATAATTCAAAAAAATGTGTTTTACAGCGAAGACAGACAGGCGAAGCGTCATTCCCGCATCTGCGCTCGCTCTCACCTCATGTCTACGGCTGTCTGCAACTTATGACAACTTTCTGGCCCCAAGATGAGAAAAAGAAAAAAGCCCAAGATGAGGCCCGTGCATCACTTTAAGGTACTTTTATAATCCTGTTAAACTTTGGATTTTGACAGGTTCTTGTAACAATGGTTACTACAAAATAACTGTTGCTTCGATCCTCCAATGGCTTCAAATAATAATTTACGAAGTATTCAGATAATATTTTTTTGTGGTAAATAAAGATACCTAAGCGAACAATCTTTTAAAATGCCATAAAATGCATGATATAAAAACAACATGGCAATAATGATTGGTTAATTAATAATAATTGAATAACATTGTTAAAATACATAATGAAATACAAAATAAACAATGAATGTACATTACATGTGTGGCAGACTGGGTAAGTTCCCTCCCCTGTGTTTAGAACGACAGCCTATCAGAACATGGTGCTGCTGATAACACTGTACGTGTTGGGCTGTGTGCTTCGGCCTGCCATCCCATCCTAGAATTACCAGCTTTCTGTAAGTGTGTTTGTGTGGTTTCTTTATACTGTTTGTGTATTGTTTTGTTTGGTTGTGCCATTGTATGATTTGTCTTGTTTATTGTATGGTTTCTTTATTGATTTGTTTCTTGCTGTGTTTGATTTTGCTTATTTTGTAGTTTACTTTTATAAACTCTCTGCTTTTGTATTTTTTTTTCCTTAAGTGACAATTGACTTTCATCTGAGTCTTGTTTATTATTGGTAATTTAGGAATGCCAAATGTCTCCAATCAGGCTTGTTTTCTCTCGTGTTAGGCTTCTGAGCAGGGAGGCTAGTTCTAGTACCTGGTGGTGGCGTTTGGAGCACAACGTGTGGATCGCCGTTTGTGATCACTATGTGTGTGTGTGTGTGTGTGTGCGCGTGCGTGCGTGCGTGCGTGTGTGAGTGTGAGTGTGTGTGTGTGTGTGTGTGTGCATGCGCGCACTCTTGTTTTTGTGTCATATCAGGACACAACTCTGTATAATGACATGGGTATGACACAGGTATTACAAGGAGAGGGTGACTTATGAGGAAATAACCCATGTCTCCATTTTTCAAAACACTAATAAATCATACAGAATTAGTTTAATTGAGAAAGTAAAAATGCACAAAGTTGGGAAGTAAAATGGTCAGTAGTAATTGTTTAATTCTTGACAACATCATGGAATGTGTCACGGTGGAAATTGAGATTGAAAAATCAAAAAATGCCATAATAAGCTGTGTGTATCGAAAACCAAGGGTCTTGAATTGAAAAGTTTCAGGAAATAAAGATTGATTTGTATGAGGATATAAGTAGTAAAATGGTCTTTGTCTGTGGGGATTTTAATATTGATCTGCTCAATCCTCAAAAACAAAACACTTTTACAGAATTGATTCATACCATGTACAGTTTATGCTTGTATCCATCCATAACAAGACCAACTCAAATAACAAAATCCAGTGCAACTCTGATTGACAACATATTCACTAATGGTCTAGAAAGTTAAATAATAAGTGGAGTTTGAATTACTGATATATCTCACCATCTACCAGTTTTTACAATAATAAAAAAAGTGTTTAAATCAGTAAAAAAAAAAATTCATAGTAAAAAGGTTAAAATTCACAGTTTCCCAAGATCCTGGAGACGATATTCCATAAAAGATTATCAATTATGTAGATAAGCAAAATATTCTTTGTGAACAGCAGTATGGTTTTAGACATGATAGGACCACTACCTTAGCATTAGTGGACCTTGTAGAAAAAATATAAAATGCTATAGCCAATAAACAATGTGCTGTCGGTGTGTTCCTAGATCTAACCAAAGCATTTGATACAGTAAATCATGAATTGTTACTTCAAAAACTGTACAAATATGGGATTAGAGGAGTGGCCTTTTCTTGGCTCCAGACTTATCTAAAGAAAAGATCACATTATGTCCACAACAATGGCAATGATTCCCAGCTGCTGACAATTACCTGCGGGTTGCCACAGGGGTCAGTGTTGGGTCCGTTTTTGTTTCTTATGTATATAAACGATCTTTGTTTAGTTTCAAAAATATCAAACCTTATTTTATTTGCTGATGACACCAGCAAGCTTAGTTTTGGTGAAATTTTAGAAGCATTGATAGATTATCATTGTTAAAGAAGTGGTTTGATTCTAATAAGTCAGCCCTCAATTTAAATAAAACCAAATTTATAGTTTTTGGAAATTGTGCCATTGATGTGGGTATAAATTTAAGAATAAATGATACTGAGATAGAACGAGTGAATGAAATAAAATTTCTTGGAGTGTTTTTACAAAATAAGCTTAGCTGGAAGCCCCATATAAACTACATCAAGGCAAAGTTTTGTAAATCTCTTGCAATAATATCCAAAGTTAAAGAACTTTTAAATGAAAAAAAAAAAAAAATTATACTGTTCCCTGGTTCTCCCGTACATGACCTGTGGCCTAGAAGTTTGGGGAAACACTTATAAAACCAATCTTAATCCAATAAGTATCATTCAAAAAAGAGCTATCCGCATTGTGAATAAAGTGGATTACAGGGCCCATACAAATGAGCTCTTCATTAAACTAAAAGCACTGAAACTGAAGGATTTGGTCGAGTTTAAAACAGCACAATTTATGTATAATATAAGCCATAATAGGTCACCCGTGCATATCCAGGGATTGTTCCAAAAACGAGATAGTGTTTATAATTTCCGAAAGTAAGAAATGTTTCAAAAAACATATGTGAGAACGAGTGCAAAGCAGCATTGTGTTTCTTTTGTTGGGATTAATGTGTGGAGTAAGTTGGACCAAGAGCTAAAAGACTGTAAAACCTTAATTCAATTTAAAATTCTTTTGAAGAAATCAATTATAAAAAAAATACATTGAGAATGGATGCAAAAGATGTAAATGGATGCTGGGGATGTTGATGATTAAGGTTTTTTTTCTCTCCATGTATAAGACATTGGCAGCTTTACTGATTATGTTTTGTAAATGCACTGGGATAGGCGCAATAAGCTTTTGCTTCTGCCTATTCCATTTCAGACTTCATGTTGATTTATGTAATCATTTGTTAAATTTTTAAACGTCTGAATAAATCTGAAATCTGAGAATAATAATGAAAAATGGCCTACCCTGCTACAGTTAAGCCTTAGTCGTTCTAGTTATGTCATGTATGTGGTGTACTGAGTTGTAGTTGTTTAGCCCATTGAGCTTGTGTTTTACCTGATTATAGTGAAATTAATAAATGTTTTGTATTCTGATGCCCATGTCTCTGCCCTCCATGGTAACGAACCCGTGTGTCAGTGTTTAGTTCCCCTCACTTTACAGGGGTGACATAGACAGCATTACATAAATTCTTGTTTTAATATTCATAGTGCCATTTACTCCTCCATAGATACACTACACATAGGCTGTTATTACAAATGTCTGCAAAGGGCACTAAAAGGCCTGATAACTGCTGTTACACTTACAGGACGATCAAATCCTTGTTTAATACTGACCAAACATTTCATTCAAATATCCACTTAATGTTTCATTTTTGGCCACCTTTCTTCAATAAAAACATGTGGACATCACAACGCTTACAAAAACTAATCCTTGTTTTTATTGGAGGTTTTTTTTTTTGTCATTTCTGAATTCTTGAGAGTCTATAAAATCAATCAGACAACTGTATTAGCAAAGTCCTAACCATAGGCAACTTATTAAAGTTTTATTTTTCATATTTTTTTCATATTTTATTCTAAGTTTTATAGGACACCCTTCAGCCAGCAGCGGCCTAACATCCCCAGTGACCCTCTCACGGGACACTGCACTTATACACAAAAGTAAAAAGTAAAAAAAAAAATTGCATTTGCTTTAAAGCCCTATTGGTCATTTAAATGGTTTTGTGTGCTATATGACGTACGTTTATTTATTTATTTTCTGAGCACACTCAAACGAAAAACAACTCTTGATTACTGAACTAAGTTATGTTTTGTGTTAATACTGTCAGAACACACAAGGTTTATGTACAGCCTCAGTTGGTTATGTCTGAAATGAAAGAAACAGATGCATGTCTGTATATTAGATGAGTGCAGGTCTTAAAGGGACAGTAATAATTGCCACTGTAATTAAAGAGATAAGTCACCCTAAAATTAATTTCTGTCATTGTTTATTCACTCACATGTTGTCCCAAACCTACAGTATATTAATTTCTTTCTTGTGCTGAACACAAAAGAAGATATTTTGAAGAAGAGGATGACCGAACAGTTGCTGGTCCACATTGACGTTGATAGTAGGGGAAAATACTCTGGAAGTCACTGTGAACCAGCAACTGTCTGGTTTTCCACCTTCTTCAAAAATAGCATTAATGTTTAACAGAAGAAGAAAACTCATTTCAGGTTTAAAACTACTTTTGAGTGAGAACATGAAGGTGAAAAACAAAAACACTAACCTATCTTAAATTTTTACTTTTATGTTTATAAACAGGAAACACAAAGAGAAAAATCACTCAATACTCTGAAAAACTTTAAAACAAGCTTAACTTTGGTCTTCGTCTGATTGTCACCAGAGGTCATCTTCTGATTACATTGACTCTCACACCATAATGCTCAGTGACTATTGTTTTTATACTGCATTATATATATATATATTAGGGATGTAACGGTTCACAAATTCACGGTTCGGTTCGATACGATACACTGATGTCACGGTTCGGTTCGGTTCGGTTCGATACGTTTTAGATACAGCAAAATGTAAAAACATCTCAACTTTTCAGAATGCCGCAAGCGCACCGCGGGTCATGTGACAAGAACTAACCAATCAGCTTCATCCTTTCCCGTAACAACATTGAGAGCTCAGCCAAGATGAAGGATCAGCTGATCATAGTTGTATATGGATTGCAATTTTGAAATAAATTTAGTAGCAGAGCTACTGCAAGCGATTTTTAGAGCTGCAAATCCATTTATCCTTCGCTGAAATTTCCGCGTCTCATGGAGAGAGCACGTCATTGTTGCTTAGCAAAGACAGACGCCTCATGAGCGCTTCTGCCCAAGCGCTTTGGAAAGGAGGAGAAAGACGCGCTTAGCGTTTTCCATGCGTTTTTAGGCACGATATGTGAACGGCCCCTAAGGCGCTCGCTCACTCAGCACGCGCTGAAGGCTCGTTGCAAAATGTCTAATGCATTTAACAGACCAGAAATATAAGATCCTAAAATAACCAACAGGTCTGGTGTTTGGGTTGGATTCCCTGTAAGCTATAGTTTCTAAATGCTGCAGGGATAGTTTGCTGCGTGCATGTTTCTCCTTTTTTTCGTCTTTTCCCAGATAGTACTGACGCATATATCCCAGATATTCCCGCTGGTGTTTTTTTTTTTTTTTTTTTGTATTCCCGCTGGTGTACCCTGTCATGTTGCAGATGCGACATACCGTTGTTTTTTTATCCACCACTCTCTTGCCATCACCATTATAGCTTAAAGGGAATCCAAAGTGCACCCAAACACCAGACCTGTTGGTTATTGGAGGATCTTCTCATTTCTAGTCTGTTAAACGCATTGGCTATTTTGCAACGAGCCTTCAGCGCGTACTGAGTGAGCGAGCGCCTGCTGAGTAGCCTAACATAAACATATAAGATGGTGTTTTTTTCTTCTTCGGGAGTGTCAGGGGCGTTGCCTGTTACGTTGTTTGGGTTATTGGGCTACCTTGTTGAACGCATATCATTATATTTCTCTCTCTCTCTTTTTTTTTTTTTTTCAAATATAATTAATTACTCCAACGAACCGTTCGGTATACATAATGCGTACCGCGTACCGAACCGAAAGCGTCGTACCGAACGGTTCAATACGAATACGCGTATCGTTACACCCCTAATATATATATATATATATATATATATATATATATATATATATATATATATATATATATATATATATATATATATATATATATATATATATAAAATGCAGTATAAAATGCAGTGGTGTTGTTGCAGTGGATAAGACACATGCGTTTGGTGTGAAAGACCTGGGTTCGAATCCACTGTGAGACACCAATGTGTCCCTGAGCAAGACACTTAACTCCTAGTTGCTCCAGAGGTGTGTGACCTCTGACATATATAGCAATTGTAGTCGCTTTGGATAAAAGTGTCAGCTAAATGAATAAATGTGTGTGTGTGTATGTATATATATATATATATATAGTTGCAAGCAGGAAAAGTAAAAAGTAATAACACTTTAAAGCAATCAAAAATGCAACATCTTAATTTCAAAAAAAAAAAAAAAAACATTAAGAGACAATTAAAAGTCCTAATAATTCTCTGAATTCGTGATGTGCTCATTTAGTGTCAGTGACACAGAACACAGCACCAGAAACAGAGACGTTCAACATGACATGTTCACGACAGATTCCTGTGAACGATGTCAATCACATTCAGACTGGATTCTGGAAAACTCTCACATAAGAAGAAAAAGAGTGTTAAATAATATCTCAAATTATATTCACAACTTTAGGTAAAGTATTCTCATGATACAAACAAAGCTATCAAGGTCTTCATCTGTGATTCATAATCTTATACATTTTATTTAACATCTTGTTAATCATTTGAGGTTTTCTATTTTCATTATTTCACCAATATTATGATGTTAATACAATATGCATGATTATTTTAGACTATCTCCTGAATATCATTAACTTTGTGCTTATTTTCATTGACTTCCATAATGTATTTTCTTTGGTACTATGTAAGTTAATGGCAATCACCAACTGTTTGATTACCAGCAATCTTCAAAATATCTTCTTTAATGTTCAACATAAGAAAGCAACATATACAGGTTTGGAACGAAACGAGGGTGAGGAAATGTGAACAGATTTTCATTTTTGGGTGAACTATACCTTTAAGGTACCTGTCACACTTTGATGATGACTTTATTTAATATCATATTTAAAGCAATCTGTACAATATGGATTACTAGAAATTACATTGAAATATGTATGCAAATATCAATAATTATTGCTGTGTACATAGAGAGAGAGAGAGAGAGAGAGAGAGAGAGAGAGAGAGAGAGAGAGAGGAATGTGTATTTCATTGTAGAACTGTAGACATCTCGATTTCCTTTTGGTGATGAGAGTTCTTCCTTCCTAATTAAATAAAATAAAATTAATCAGTACAAACAATTTACTGCTGACCATTTATCGCTGTCATGATTCAGATTGTTAGAGATCAGTGTGAATCATCAGGTTTTGTGACGATCAAAACTCACCAGCTCTTCTCACACAGATGATCTGAAGAAGAATCACAGTAGGAGCAGCAAACACTGCAATCTCTACAATAATCACAATCACTACAGGAACCATGTGTGGACAGAACAGAGAGAAAGAAGAGAAGAACAATAATCACAATCACTACAGGAACCATGTGTGGACAGAACAGAGAGAAAGAAGAGAAGAAACAATAATCACAATCACTACAGGAACCATGTGTGGACAGAACAGAGAGAAAGAAGAGAAGAACAATAATCACAATCACTACAGGAACCATGTGTGGACAGAACAGAGAGAAAGAAGAGAATACATCTCTGAAACTGTGAACTGATTATTAACAATGAACAATTTCTGACAAATCATTTATAAATTCACTGATAGTTTCTGTGCAAGAAAAGAGAAGTGAAAGACTGATGATGTCTAATAAAACTTCATCTTAGCTGTGTTTGACTTTGTTTTCTCTTCAATAGATGTTAAACAAAAACAGCCTGATAGCCTCAGATAGTTTGATCAATTATATCTAAATAAATACATTATTTAATTATGATGAAAGTGTATATTTACACACACACACATATATATATATATATATATATATATATATATATATATATATATGTGTGTGTAGTATATATAGTATATATGTATATATACTAGCTTTCTTATTAAATTGCCTTCTTTGTGAAAGAAAAAACAAGTGCTTGAGGTCTACAAATTAAACAAGATAAGCTTTTCTTAAAGTCTACATAAAAATATAATATATAATAAAAAATTTAATAATAATAAATTTAAAAAATATTACACACATGAAACCACTGAGATGAGTAAGACAGAAATACCTCTCTGTGTAGCTGTTGTCTCGGGGGTTTGAGGAGTCTGTTTCTCTGTATAAGGAGGAGGATTTCAGATCTGATGCGTCATATTTGATCAAATACATCTTAGCTCTGTTTGACTTCATTGTTCATCGACTGCTGATGTGTGTCAGTGATCATGTACCTTGTTCTGTAGAAGCTGCTGTAGTTTGACTTGATTTCTTCTCAGAGTTTGAGCTGCTGACTGGAATCAGTGTTGAATCAGCTGAAGAGGAATGATCAGAACATTATTATTATTATTTCTATTATTATTATAAATACATTACTAAAAACTGAAAGTAAGACTCGGGCAGCTCTAGCTCAGATGCTGTTTATTTGTCATGCATTCAATAAAAAAAGGCACATTTTGCTATCTATTTAAAGTAACTAAAGTGTAGACAAGACACAGTGTATCTCTGAAGGCTTCACTGATGATCTTGTCTCCTGAATTCTGTTCAGTGATAATGGAAGTAAGACCTTGCAGATTAACCTCTTTTGATCAGAAACAGCCCTGATTACAATATAAACACATGAAGTTATTAATACCTCATTTATATGAGAGTGAAACACAGTGAGCTGCAGCCAATAAACCTTCAGTTTGTTCTGAATCAATGACATATAGACTCTTCTGAAACTGATTAACCTCTTAACTGCCCCCCTCTTAACCCCCCTTTCTGAACATAGACATGAAAGTGTGCAGTTCAAACCTAAATTGTTATAATTCATGAATGATTTGGAATATGACACCCCAACAAAGGGGAGGAGCCTGCTAACAGATTTTAAAGTGTCATTTGTCCATAATGCATTGTCCGATTTGAAAATTGTTTTATCAGGATGAAATTTGAGACAAAAGGACAGATCTCAACATATATTGCTCATGATGATTATGAAAACAGAATGTGGTAAAAAGTAAATGTTAAATATTTTTTGTGACAAAGTTCAGAACTCCTGTAATGATGTATATGTTTTGAGGTGCACTCTTGTCATAATTTAATATATTACTGTTTCTACATAATTATTAACATCAAACACTGATAACATATCTATCTAGGAGTCTTATATAGTTTGTCGTGATCAGATCAGGAGTTAATCATAATATACTGAAGTGAGCTTGTGTCAGTTTGCGGGGTTAAAGAAATGTAGTGTTGTTATCTGAACACATGTCAGTGTATCTGAGTGAGGTCTTCAGGTCACAGTAAACATTGATCTTAACAAGCCTTGTACTGCTACAAGTTGAAGGTAGAGGAACACTTTTCCAACTCTGACCCCCGACGCATGTGGCAGGGCATCCAGATCATCAGTGACTACAAGTCAAGCAACTCCACACCAACAGTCACGGACGTCTCCTTCCTTAACGAACTAAATGACTTTTATGCTCGCTTCAACAGCGACAGCAAGGAGACGGCCACCAAAATCTCAGCCTCTATAGATGTCCACACTGCACTGAGCCGGATCAACGCACGCAAGGCTGCTGGCCCTGATGGCATTCCTGGACGTGTGCTTAGAGCATGTGCAGAGCAGCTTGCAGGGGTCTTCACAGACATTTTCAACATGTCCCTCATCCAAGCAACTGTGCCTACATGTTTTAAGTCCACATCCATTGTGCCAGTACCAAAACACTCCTCCCCAACGTGCCTCAATGACTATCGCCCCATAGCACTCACACCCATCATTATGAAGTGCTTCGAGCGACTGGTCCTAGCACATCTCAAAGACTGTCTCCCACCCACACTGGACCCACACCAATTTGCCTACCGCAGAAATAGGAGCACAGAGGATGCAGTATGCACAGTGCTGCACTCTGCACTCACACACCTGGACCATAACAACACGTATGTTAGGATGTTGTTTGTTGACTTCAGTTCAACATTTAACACCGTCATTCCCTCCAAGCTGACCACAAAACTTGGAGACCTGGACATTAACACCTCCCTCTGCAACTGGATTATGGACTTTCTGACCAACAGGCCTCAGCATGTTCGGTCAGGCCACAACCACTCCACCACCATCACACTTAACACTGGCGTACCACAGGGCTGTGTGCTGAGCCCATTCCTCTACTCCCTTTACACCCACGACTGCAAGCCTGTGCATGGATCCAACTCCATCATTAAGTTTGCAGATGACACCACGGTGATTGGCCTCATCAGTGACAACGATGAGACTGCCTACAGGGAAGAGGTACAGCACCTGGCCACATGGTGCGCTGACAATAACCTGCTCCTTAACACCAATAAGACCAAGGAGCTCATTGTGGACTTCAGGAAGAAGAAAGGAAGCACGCATGACCCCATCCACATTAACGGGATGGTTGTTGAACGTGTCTCCAGCTTCAAGTTCCTGGGAACCACCATCTCGGAGGACCTGTCCTGGACTACAAACACCTCCAGCCTCGTCAAAAAGGCTCACCAGCGCCTTTTCTTCCTCAGGACACTGAAGAAGAACCAGCTGTCTTCAACCATCCTGGTGAACTTCTACCGGTGTGCGATTGAGAGCATCCTGACCAGTTGCATCACAGTCTGGTATGGGAACTGCTCAGTGGCTGACCGCAAGGCACTGCAGAGGGTGGTGAAAACTGCCCAACGAATCACAGGGACACCACTTCCTGCTCTTGAGGACATCCAGAGGAAACGCTGTCTAAGTCGAGCTCGCAGCATTCTCAAGGACTCCTCTCACCCTGACCACGAACTGTTTAACCTCCTCCCCTCCGGAAGGCGTTTCAGGAGCCTCCGGACAAGGACCACAAGATTCAGGAACAGCTTTTTCCCTAAAGCTGTCTCCTTGCTGAACTCTGCCCTCTGACACCCCTCAACACCCCCCACACCACACACATAGACTCCTCCCCCTCTTCAACACTCTGATTTATTTATTTACTCACAACAAGCAAAAAGTTATTACTTGCACTACTGTCTGTTCATCCAGGAACACTGTATAATCCATTTGCACATTGAAATATTTTTTTTCTATGCACTTTACTGTCCATTACAATACTGTAAATTATGTTCATAGTCCTGCCTATAGTGTACATACACTTTTACATAGCCCATCTGTATAGTATGTTCATAGAACACCTATCTGTATATCGTGCTTATAGTATTTAATATCTGTAAATTATGTCCATAATACTTACCTGTATAGTTATTGTACATATTATAGACCTTTATTCTGTACTTACTGCTTATTGTACTTATGGTTAGATGCTAACTGCATTTCGTTGCCTTGTACCTACATGTGCAGTGACAATAAAGTTGAATCTAATCTAATCTAATCTAACAGCTGATTCTGGACCTGCTTGTGTAGGAGCTGAAGCTGATTTAGAGCTGGTGACTGGAGACGGTGGATTTGTTTCGCTTGGAGCTCAAAAAGATGACTGTTCAGATACGTCATAGACTACCATCATATTTAAATGACTGATGATTAATTGTTCATATAAATCATTTACTTGGATACTTGACAGTATATGTGGCTGAGGTCTTCAGTTGATCTCTGTGTTTAAGCTGACATCTCCACTCTCTGTTGTGATCTTCATTCAGGAGTGTTGTAGTCAGAGAGATGAGACACTGTTCTGAGGAGAATGAGATCTGAAATCTGGAGTCTGTCTGCAGATTCACACCGGCCTGATTCACCCAGATCAGATCAAGACCCTCAGAACGGACTAAAGTATCACAAGAGACTCGATCATCGTTATATAACTGACAGAAGAGAGTCAGAGAGCGGCCTGATCTGATCTCAGACTGTGAGGATGATGAAGACACTGAAACAGAAAATCAGACAGAGATTACATGACAATATTACTGTTTAATTCAACATATAATCATAATATTCACAGAAACACTGACCATGAAGAACATGCAGATAAACATATGCATCATCTACATGATGTGTTGTATTCACATATTGTCTGCAAGAGTAACGTCCACGATCTTCTTTTGTGACTTTCTTGATGTTCAGAGAGCAGTCAGAGCCCAGACTCAGTCTCTCGTGTCTCTCTCTTTATTTAGCCACTCCTGCACTGTTACTTGAACCATGACTCAAAACCTTTACAAAGCAGAGCCATGTGATGGAGAAATAGCAGAAACACTTATCCAGGATTTACCTCATCTGATGGAGAGTGATAAGGCCAAGCTTGATCAGACTTTGCACTTAAGTGAATTGACTGCTGCTATTACAGACATGTCTGCTGGAAAGGCTCCAGGATTGGATGGCTTAACGGCAGAATTTTATAAACGGTTTTGGTCAGTGATTGGAGAAGACTTGTTCTCAGTTTTTTTAGAGTGCTTTGAAAGAGGCACCTTACCGCTGAGTTTACGAAGAGCACTTATCACCTTGCTACCCAAGAAGGGTGATCTGGCGGATATAAGAAACTGGCGTCCAGTGTCTTTGCTTGGAGTGGATTATAAGATTCTGTCAAAAGCATTAACTAATAGATTAAAACTCCATATATCGACAATAATTCACGCAGACCAGTCATTTTGTATTCCAAAACGCACAATATTTGATAATTTGTTTCTGCTTCGTGATTTGATCTCATGTGCCAGAGACAATAATGTTAATGTGGGTTTTTTATCTTTAGATCAGGAGAAAGCTTTTGATCGTGTGGATCATGAGTTTCTTTTTAAATGTTTTGAAGCTTTCGGTTTTGGTTCTGTTTTTAGTTCTTATGTTAAATTATTGTACACTGATATTTATAGTTTCTTAAAAATAAGTGGTTCACTTACAAGACCTTTTTCAGTTGGCAGAGGCATACGGCAGGGTTGCAGTATGTCAGGTATTTTATATGCCATAGCCATTGAACCGTTGCTAACTGTACTGAGGCGTCAACTTTGTGGAGTTTCAACGGCGGGCCGTTTTGAATCAGAGATGGTACCCGTTAAACTCAGTGCTTATGCTGACGATGTCACTGTCATAATAAGATCCAATGAAGATGTGTGCAAACTGGAAGTGGCTCTTGACATGTATCAAAAAGCCTCCTCAGCTCGAGTTAACTGGGGAAAAAGTGCATCGTTGTTAATAGGCCAATGGGAGGAAGAAGGTAGGCCTGTTCCTAAACTTCCTCAGCACTGCCCCTGGAGTTCAGAGGGGTTTAAAGTGCTGGGGGTCTTTCTTGGAACAGAGCAATACATGCAGAAAAACTGGGAAGGCGTTTATGAAAAGGTGGCTGGTCGTTTACAGAAATGGAGATGGATTCTCCCACAATTGTCATACAGAGGAAGGGTTCTTGTTGTTAACAATCTAGCAGCATCTATGCTGTGGCATCGCTTGACTGTTATCGACCCCCCAAAAGAACTACTACAAAAGCTACAGAAGGACTTTGTGGATTTTTTTTGGGATGGTTTTCACTGGCTTCCTTCAGGAATCCTATATTTGCCAGTAAATGAAGGAGGTCAAGGGCTGATTGAATTATCAGCTAAAATCAGAGCCATGAGACTACAATCTGCACAAAAGCTGCTTTTTTCTAGAGATTTTATTCCTTGGGTGTCTTTTGGACTAACTTTACTAAGATCCCTTTGTAGTAGTGATCTTGATAAGCAACTGTTTTTGATGTCACCGTTTATTGAAAATGTCACATTTGGTGCAAATTTTTATGCATCGGTTTTGAAATCTTGGGAAATGTTTAAGCTGCATAGGTCTGAAAATGATCATTATGGTTTGAATGAACCACTGTTTTTTAATCCTTTTTTAGGAAATGTTTGCGTGGCTAATAGTATAGTTAAGTTATGCATGAAGAAAGGTTTTACCAAAGTGGGGCACTTGATTAATGTAGAATCAAAAGAGTGGAGGTCAGCAGAAGATATTGCCAGTCAGGTTGATTTGAGGTCTGTGAGGGTGGTAGAGCGGCTGATTTCAGGGATGAAAGCTGCTCTTCCGTTCCCTCTTTTGCAGTTTGTAGAGCTTTCTCTAGAGGGTGGGCCTACACATCTTGATTTTCCTGATTTAGGTGTGTGCCCTGGAGTTTGTCCTGAAACCAGCCAGGTTGGAAAGCTGCTAAATTTTGAGAGATTAAAAGGGTTACTTTTTCATTCTGTGGGGAAAAAAGACATGTATCAGGCCTGTGTAAAAACTGCGTATTTTAAGGATCTTCATGACAGAATTGATACAAAATGGAGAGAAAAGCTCACAGTTGCAGATGATATTTCTCCTTCTTGGAGACTCTTTTATAAAAGTCCCCTTCCAAAGCGTTCAGGGGATTTGCAATGGAGAATAGTACACTGTGTGATAGCCACTAATGCTTTTGTGTCCAAACTCAACTTGAATGTTCTGCCCTTGTGTCATGCCTGTAATAGTCATGAAACGGTTTTTCATGTTTTTATTGAATGTCCAAGGTTAGTGCCACTTTTGGCATTGCTGGAAAGAATTATTGATGGGCTGGGTTTTGAGTTTAACAAAGTACTTTTTATTTTTGGCTGTAGGTATTCTAAAGTGAACAAGGATCGCTGTACTGTTGCTAATTTTATTCTTGGGCAAGCAAAATTGGCTATGTGGAAGACTTGCAGACTTGCTCTGGAAGGAAGAATTGTTAAAGTTTTGACTCTGTTTACAGCACTTGTTGAATCAAGAATAAGGGCAGAATATATATTTTTTAAAACTACCGGGAATATGGGCGAATTTATGAACAAATGGTGTGTAAATAGCGGTTTGTTTGTGTTTTGTGAAGAAAACTGTTTATCATTTGTTTGGTGAATACTTTTGAACATATATTGTATTAATGTTGAGTGTGTAATGTAATTTTTGATTGAGTAAAGAATTTTAAACGTCTCTCTCTCTCTCTCTCTCTCTCTCTCTCTCTCTCTCTATATATATATATATATATAGATATATATATATATATATATATATATATATATATACATTAGTGGTTTCCCCCGAATGTTCAAGACATGGTTATGGTCTTGTGTTTTAAGCAGAAAATGAACCAAGGCAGAGTAAACTGCCAGTGTTTCTAGGATTTGAAAAGATCTGGGGCCTGATTTGGCTTAATGATCATCCCTAATGCATGTAAAAATGCAGGCCATTTTAGTCTTCTGAAACCATGGCTAACTTCACCTGCTAATAATGTGCATGATTAGAAAACAAGTCATGAGAAGTGAATTGGAAATGTTCAACGGTGTCACAGTCCATGTCAGTCATTTTGGTTGATGACTTTTGCTCACAGACCTCCTTGGTAATCTGGCATACGTCCAGTGGTCCCCAGACCACAGTTTGAGAATCACTACTTTAGACAAACCATCTAATCTAGTGTTCCTGTAGCTCAACTGGTAGAGCACTGATCTAGCAAGCAAGCGCAAGTTTGGGGGTTCGATTCCCCGGGAACACATGATATGTAAAAATCGATAGCCTGAATGCACTGTAAGTCGCTTTGGATAAAAGCGTCTGCTAAATGCATAAATTTAATCTGAGTGAACATGAATGAAAATTGTATCATTCTTGAGGTGGACTTTCTTTTGATTTTATTTTTTTTATAATTTCAGGAGGGCACCAAGGAACTTAATTTAAGGAACATGCTTTCTGTGTCAATGGATGTATCCACAGTAAATTGGAAAGTCATGGATCTCCTACAACTGGAACATGCAATACATTTCTGATCCTGATCTTTCCTACAATTGTCTATCATTCATTAGGTCTATGCATAGATTATTGAATGTGCTTGCATTTATCTGTGTCTGAAATGACATAGAAAACACTAATCAGACCCTGAACAACATTTTCTTGGGGGAGAACCCCCAAACCCAGCTCAAGGCTATTAGGCAGCAACATTTAACCCTAATTTAGATCAAGTATGATGAAATGGGCTTTTGTAATGTCCTGGGGCTGTCTTCCATGTCTTTTTCAAACTGCTATGAGGGGCCAGAATTTAGAAATTACCTGAAGTACCTTAAAGGCTGATAGTTTATACATAGTCAACCATGTCAGGGTTGTAAGGTCAATCAGCACTTGGTATAAAAGTTTTTGCGCCCCTTTGACCTGTCTTGAGCATGGTTGTGATGAGTTGTGCCACACTAATGCTTCGCCACATCAATCTGTGTTGTCGGACTGAACATTTCCCCTTTTTTTTGTTTAGATAAAGTCTTAAATTTTCCTTTTAGAGGACTTAAAAAGGTCTTAAAAGTCATTAAATTTGCTGTTAAAAATGTGAAGATACCCTGACATTGTGTGACAGCGGTTGTATTGTTTCATTTTTTGGGGGGAGACAGAGCAAACACAAATCTCAAATCAGCCCTCGCTGTATATGGGCCGACCATCGACTGGGTTCAGAAGCAAACAGTATGTGCATATTTGTGCTCAGACTGTGATTTCTGCATTTTCACAGACAAGTAATCCTCGCTGTCATTATAGTGACATAGCGACAGGTGGGACCAAGTCATCTGAAAGTCAAAAGTAAGTCTCAAGTCAAGTCCCATGTTAAGATGAGCAACTCCAAGTCGAGTTGTAAGTCCTTAACTTTATGCGTCAATTCTTAAACAAGTCATTAATGCTATTTGCCCAAATTAGTGTCTCTGCATTAATTACTACAGTAAATTTAAAGTCATAATTAGTCTAATTATAAAGATATACTAATAAGTGGTGTTCCATTGAGGAATGAATAACTGTTTGTGAATAAATATAAGCCTAAGTGAAAGAATAATTTCTTTTAAGTCCACTGCTTCATAACATTTCAGTTTGTAATTGGAAATTGTAAATGAATCAATTGAGTCAAATATTTAATAACTTACTAATGCGTTATATAGACGATCATGTATCAGCATCTACTGACCTCAGTTAACAGAAATAGACATAGTTTTATTGACATGATTGTCGGTTATTATTTATAATATTTACAAAACATTTATGGTATTTTAAGTTCTAAACTGATACTTTGATACAGAACGTTAATTAATGTGCAGAGGGATATATAAATGAAGAGGAAAAGTAAATATACAACAATAGTTAAAATGTATACAAAGTTAAATAAAAAAATGGGATGATAAACATGGTAGGAAAAATCTCAAACAATCCACAGACTATTTTAACTTAGAACATCTTATTGAAAAGCCAACTAGAATAACAAATAACCCCCAGACAAGAATAGAACTTCTATTCAGCAATAAGCCAAATCGAATAATTAAGACTTTAATTTTTTTTACTGGTTTATCGGACCATAACATGAAGCTAGGAAGCTTTCAAAAAAGAGGCATCTAAAATGAAATAGTGCTCTTAATTCCTCTAATGTTAAAGTAAATTTTATACCTAAGAATCAAACACAGAATCTCAATACAGCCTTGAAAGTGGCTGATTGGGAGGAAATATTATGTTCAAATAATATAGAAAGCAGTTGTAACTCTTTTATCAACAAGCTTAAAGAGGTAATGTCTTCCTTCACCTGTAGGGGGAGTGGAGGGGTTAAGAAGAGAAATAATTTACCATGGTTAAATCAAACCTGTTAAAAATTATAAAAAATTAGAGGTGTGCTGCTTAAACAATATCTGAAATCTGGTTTGTCCACTGACAGGGAAAAATTCACACATGCACGTAATAATACACAAACTATAAGAAAAGCTAAAGCAGACTTCTTTGTCTCCATTATAAAAAATACAAGAGGTAATGGGAAAAAAAAAACATGACAAATTTTAAATAAATTATTAGGTAAGCATAATAAAAAGGACATTAAAGCCATTGAGTTTGCTGTGGATAATGCCCTGATTAGAGATCCTCGTGGCAAGCACTTTTAATAATTATTTTATAGACAGTATATCTGAAATAACAAGGTCATTCATTTGTATCATATAAACAGACAGAAGCTGCATGTCTTTACGACAACCTCTCAAAATAAACTTTTGGTATAACTTGAAGAAATTTAAACAGAAATATAGTACTATTGCACAGTAAAGTGTGCTATACTTCAAGTAGGACTAATAGCTAATAATAGTAATAGTTTAATAAAAAACACAGAAACTCTGTCTACAACCCACCAAAATAAAAGTTCGGTCTAACTCAAAAAAATTATGTAGGAAATTGAATAGTAAAATATCCTTAAAAAGATCTACTAAAATGTTATTTTAAAGGATTATCACAAAAGTTCCCTTTCAAGGGAAACGTGCATCTGAAAGAACTGGTAAGAGGGATCTTTCTCTGTCTATCAGGGCGACTACTAGCAAGCGTTTAGACAATGTGTGCATCCGTGTCGCCATTATTTGACACTCGATTACACATGCGATCTTTGCATCATGTGTTTGGGTGAAGAGCATGAATGCGATTTCCTTTGAGGAGGCACTTGGCGTGCATTGTGAGCATTTTTTCAAGGAAAAAAAGGCAGACATCCGACATCGAGGTGATGTGTGAATGAGGCTATGAGGCGATGCCTACGGTGGCCGAGAGAGCTCAACATGCTGCAACTTAAGAAAACACATGCAAATTGAAAAAAAATCATCAGCAAATGAAGAAAACATTTTCATCAGTTTGACAACACAAGTGTTGCAAATCATCATAACACATGCATATAATGAAACGCGCTGCAAATCATCAAAAGTCAAGTCAAGTCACCTTTATTTATATAGCACTTTAAACAAAATACATTGCGTCAAAGCAACTGAACAACATTCATTAGGAAAACAGTATGTCAATATGCAAAATGACAGTTAAAGGCAGTTAATCACTGAATTCAGTGATGTCATCTCTTTAGCTTAAATAGTGTCTGTGCATTTATTTGCAATCAAGTCAACGATATCGCTGTAGATGAAGTGACCCCAACTAAGCAAGCCAGAGGCAACAGCGGCAAGGAACTGAAACTCCATCGGTGACAGAATGGAGAAAAAAACCTTGGGAGAAACCAGGCTCAGTTGGGGGTCAGTTCTCCTCTGACCAGACGAAACCAGTAGTTCAATTCCAGGCTGCAGCAAAGTCAGATTGTGCAGAAGAATCATCTGTTTCCTGTGGTCTTGTCCTGGTGGTCCTCTGAGACAAGGTCTTTACAGGGGATCTGTATCTGGGGCTCTAGTTGTCCTGGTCTCTGCTGTCTTTCAGGGATGTAGATGTCCTTTCTAGGTGCTGCTCCACCATCTGGTCTGGATACGTACTGGATCCGGGTGACTGCAGTGACCCTCTGGTCTGGATACAGACTGGATCTGGTGGCCACGGTGACCTCGGAATAAGAGAGAAACAGACTAATATTAGCGTAGATGCCATTCTTCTAATGATGTAGCAATTACATCGGGTGGTATGGGAAGTGTTCCTAGTTCCGGTTTACCTAAACATCCTTTTTTGCTGCATTAACAGATTTGGATATTAAAAGCATATTAGTATGTTATGTGTAAGCCAGGTTAAAGAGATGGGTCTTTAATCTAGATTTAAACTGCAAGAGTGTGTCTGCCTCCCGAACAATGTTAGGTAGGTTATTCCAGAGTTTAGGCGCCAAATTGGAAAAGGATCTGCCGCCTGCAGTTGATTTTGACATTCTAGGCATTATCAAATTGCCTGAGTTTTGAGAACGTAGCGGACATAGAGGATTATAATGTAAAAGGAGCTCATTCAAATACTGAGGTGCTAAACCATTCAGGGCTTTATAAGTAATAAGCAATATTTTCAAATCTATACGATGTTTGATATGGAGCCAGTGCAGTGTTGACAGGACCGGACTAATATGGTCATACTTCCTGGTTCTAGTAAGAACTTGTGCTGCTGCATTTTGGACTAGCTGTAGTTTCTTTACTAAGCGTGCAGAACAACCACCCAATAAAGCATTATAATAATCTAACCTTGAGGTCATAAATGCATTAATTAACATTCCTGAATTTTGCATTGAGAGCACAGGCCTTAATTTAGATATATTTTTGAGATTGAAAAATGCAGTTTTACAAATGCTAGAAACGTGGCTTTCTAAGGAAAGATTGTGATCAAATAGCACACCTAGGTAACTAACTGATGACAAAGAATGGACAGAGCAGCCATCAAGTCTTAGACAGTGTTCTAGGTTATTACATGCAGAGTTTTTAGGTCCTATAATTAACACCTGTTTTTTTTTTTTTTTAGAATTTAGCAGTAAGAAATTACTGCTAAAAAAAAGAGAAGATAATAATAGAATCTAGCAGTTTTTAATGCTTTTCTGTAGGATAGGTTACTTTCCCGCCAAACAATACGAAAACCTCTAGTTTTCTTTTCCTCCAGCTGTGCTCCAATTTTCGGGCTGCTCTCTTTAGGGTTCGAGTATGCTCATTATACCATGGTGTCATACTGGTTTCCTTAACCTTCCTTAAGCGTAAAGGAGCAACTGTATTTAAAATGCTAGAAAAGAGAGAGTCCATAGTTTCTGTTACATCATCAAGTTGTTCTGAGGTTTTGGATATGCTAAGGAACTTTTATACATCAGGAAGATAACTTAAAAAGCAGTCTTTTGTGGTAGAAGTGATGGTTCTTCCATACTTGTAACAAGAATTAGAATTTACAATTTTGGCTATATGAAGTTTGCACAAAACTAAATAATGATCTGAGATATCATCACTTGGCTGCTTTCCCCAATAGAGTTCAGAATGTCTATAAATGCTGATCCCAATGCATCTTTTTCATTATCAACATGTATATTAAAATCACCTACTATTAAAACTTTATCTGCAGCCAGAACTAACTCATAAAATCACCAAAATCTTTAATAAAGTTTGTATGGTGCCCTGGTGGCCGGTATACAGTAGCCAGTACAAACATAACAGGGGATTTATCATTAACATTTGTTTCTCTGGATAATGTTATATGTGACCAATCACGGAAAGTAGGGACACAAGTCGGTTCTGGGGCATTTTGAGTTATTCACAGATTCTGAAAGTGTAGTCTCCAAGCTTTCCAACGATGTTTAACACATGGAAATCTGATAATATTTGGAGAAGTTGTGGCCATTTGAAGGTAGGCACTCAAAAAATCTCAAAAAGCAGAACATAGCCTTTAAAGATTGTGCAGGTCTCACTGCTGCGAGTGACAATGGGGCTCATTTACATCTCATTTAGATAAGCCATACCCCCTGCATAGCAACGACAGACACAACGGGAAAAATCGGACCGCATACTATTAATAATAAAGGAGAATGTGCATTGTAAATGTAAGTAATTTATCTTTTTGAATTTTATAAAAATGATTTAGAGGCTGAAATATGTGAGTTTTATCTTTTTATAAAAAATCTTTAATCTTTCAAATGTGGCCATCATTTTTAATGTTATTATTTTAATGGTTATGTAAACAAAAAGTACATATTGATGCTAATTTTATTTGTTATTTGCTGGTTATCTACATAAAACTTGGTGAATTGATTTCATTGTGTAGCATTAGGACTTTTTTAACAGGATTCTGTGATAACCGATGAGCTAGCGAATAACAATAGGTAGATATGGGAAGGTCTAAACATGGACTAAACATGAGATAACGTGTACGTGTTCATAGAATTCACACAAAACTACAAACTTTGATGTTTATGGAAACTCACCCCATTAGAAACAAAAGTATTCTTGCAGATCTTGATGCCTCCAATGAAAAGTCGTTCGGGCACACTTTCTCTTTGTCGGGGTCTTCTTTGTGGATGTAACCATCTCCGAAGTTTGCACTGTGCGTCTGTTTGCCTCTAAATGTTACGGATTTTCCCCATTTCTCTGTCTTTATCCCCATCAAATGTTACTATCGATATAGCCTCTGATATCTTACGGTCCAACTCGTCTGACGCCAGTCCAATACATTCTTCCTCGTCATCATTTTCGCTCAGTTGTAGATTAGGGATATTAAAGACTTATTATGCCGCTTTCATCGTCGCTCAGATCGTCTTCAGAATCAGTGAGCGCTTGTTTATAAGCATCCGGATTGTCGAAGAAGTACTTCAAAACATTTTCGGTGTAACGGCCACGGTTCAGCTCGTCTGCGTTCATCTTTGCGGCATCCATCTTCATTGAATTGTGATATCAGCTAGAGCCGGCCAGAGTGCTGCATACTAAGTAGCCACGCTTCTCTTGGAGGGCGGGGGCAATAAAAAAAGAAACAAAAGCTGGCTTATCCAGTATGGAAATACAGACAGACAATGATACGCCCCTACTGCGTGCTAGAATCTCCCACAAACAAGCTGATTTCAACCTCAAAATGTACGCTTTTAAATATACCAATACTGCTATCTCAAACACGGAGATGCTTCTTTGTGACATTAACTAACAGATTCTGCAAAAAAACGAAAATCACAAATTTTGAAAAAAACAAAAACGCTTCTTTCTCATTTTGCTCGAAAGTTGTGCTGACGACTTTTGTCACTGGTTTCAGTGTCGGGTCACAAATGAAGCACAATTACTTCAAACGAGTTATACTTGAAGCCTGCCCTCTGAGAAATCCTGAAAACGTTGTTATAAATTGAAGCAACACCTCCCCCTTTGCCTTTTAGATGACACATGCATGTAACGAAACGTGCTGCAAATCATCACAACACATGCATATAGCGAAACGCGCTGCAAATCATCACAACACATGCATATAGAGAAACGCGCTGCAAATCATCACAACACATGCATATAGCGAAACCCGCTGCAAATACTTCACAGCACAGGCAAATTAAGAATCAATAATGAAGCATTGCAAATTTATTTTCATTAACCTTGAATTTATATTTAGCTGAGGATATTAAGGTTAGCCATCTTAAGTAAAGTTTTACATTTAATCGTAATTATTCAGCTTATTTAGGCTAATAATATCCAAAAGATAAAATAATCATGGTGTAAAAAAAAAAAAAAAAACCTCACCTTTTAGTTCACCAACAACTCAACTGACCAGTAGGCACTGCACAATAAGCAAATCCTAGCCGGGTCCGACACTTTTTGAGGTTTCCTCGAAACATTTCTATTGTGGTCAGTGCTATTTGCAGCGCTTTTTTTTTAATTGCATGTGTTGTGAGGATTTTCAGCGCATTTCATTATATGCATGTGTTGTGATGATTTGCAGCGTGTTTTGTTATATGCATGTGTTGTGATGATTTGCAGCGCGTTTTGTTATATGCATGTGTTGTGAGATTTTGTAGCGCGTTTCTCTATATGCATGTGTTGTGATGATTTGCAGTGTGTTTCATTATATGAATGTGTTGTGAAGGATTTGCAGCACTTGTGTTGTCAAACTGATGAAGATTTTTTTTTTATTTGCTGGTGGTTTTTTTTTTTCAATTTGAATGTGTTTTCTTAAATTGCAGCGCGTTAAGCTGTCTTGGCCACCATAGAACCCCCTGTAGACAGAGCTAAAAAAAAAGCAGCTTGACATGAAAATGCACTAACAAGATGACGATGTAAGGCCATTAAAAAAATAAAAATAAATAATAATAAAAACAATTAAATAAATAATTAAAAAAACTTAGATGAGCGTATTCTTACTGACCTTAGCCCTCCAGCTCAGGTGAGCCTTCCATTTCTGCATGATCTACATACAGATATCAAAAAGAAATAAAAGAGTCCGTTTTCTTCTCGCATCCCTCGGTTTCGCCATTAGAGTAAATCTGCCGACATCGAGGTGATGCACGAAATCAGCTATGAGGGGATATCCCCTGTAGAAAGAGCTAAGAAAAAAAAAATATTTCTGTGGGGGAGACATCCTCTCTTAAGCTCCCTCCTTGCCATCTAAGCCCCTTCAGATATTCATCTGGCTTAGATGGCAAGGCGTACACAGCAGCAAGTTAGGCTGTGGCTTTGTTACACATGATGGTGGTGCTTCAAGCATATCAGGCTGATCTGCTAAGAGACCTGGATAGAGGCAAGGGACTTTCCCCTGATCAGGTAGCCACGCCACACCACGGACCTCTCTCCATGCTATCAAGCAGGCCGCCTCCGCCATGGGCAGGACTAGATGTCTGTGGAAGAACCTGTCAGATATCGGAAAGAAAAGGCTTTCTTCTCGATACTCAGGTTTCGCCTTCTGAACTTATCAGTATTTCCGTTGAGGCGGTGATCGAGAAGTTTAGGGAGACGAAGGCGTGCTCTGCTGCTTTCAGATCCTTCGTTCCACGAAGGTCCAGGTCCAAGCAAGGGCAACATTGGGGTCCTGGCCTGTCTTGATCTGAGGCTTAAAGGCGGGCACAGAAGGCTAGTGTCGCTACTCGCGCTCCTCCCCCACCTGCGGGCAGGAGTAAGAGGAATCGTGGGTCACATGGAGGTAAGCAGAACCTAAGGGATGTGATCCAGACGAAGGCAGCGTTCTCATCCGAATCAGAGTGATACAGAGGAAACTACTCATTCCCTTCAGGGATTTTTTACTTCTGCTTTTATCCTCCCTTTCCTAATTCCCCTGTAACCACCAGCTCTCCACCTGATCGAGGTTAGGTGGAAACCTCTTGCATAACAGTCTCCTTTACTGGACCTATAATGTTTTTGGTTGGTTTTATGTTCATAGCAACTACCTAACTGATAGTCCGGACTAAAAGGAGGCGCCCCTTGTGCAGGGCTCCAGCGCAGAAGGATGGGTGAGTATGTAAACCTCTCTGTATATACTTATGTGTATTAAATTGCTGGTGATTATGTGTCTACTAATAAATTCTGTTGAGTTTATTTTGCAGTGCTCAATTACAGTGTTTACTAAACACTCGCCAGCACCAGCCATCCGGTTTCATATTCCGGTATTGGGTGGTTAAGATCACAGGCTTCTGCAGGAGCCTCCTTGATCATCAGGCCTGGCACAGCACTGCAGGGAATTTCATTGATGTCCGGCCAGGTCACCCTGAGGGGTCTCCTGGCCGCTTAGTGGTGCTGTCGCATCTAGCGGGAAGTGGAGGTGGCAGTTTCAGAAGTCTTCTTGTATATGCTGCCTCAGGTGATGCTCCCCTCATCCAAGGTTTGTAAAATTGAGCTTGCCTCTCCCGTGCGATTCAGCGCCTCTACAATGCTTAGGAACCTTTAGGTACACATGCTAAGCTTTGTGTACTTTCTCAAAACCACATGGTGGTCAGTGTGCACGTGAACACTTTGCACACTTTCTAAAATCCACGTAAGTGGTAAGTGTGCATGCAAGACTCTTTGTGAAATCCTGTACGGTTAGGTGCTCCGCCTCATTCCCTTTCTTGAGATGATTAGACCTTGGTTCCTCAGGCTTCATTCAGCCAGTGTGTATTTATTTATACACTTCAAGCATCGCTTCCCTCAACATGAGGGGCTAATTGGGGCGATTTTCATGGTAGTTTAGCAGTGCTCCCCTTTTTCCAAGAAGGGTTGCCTATGAGCGCGCTACTTTGAGTTCGGAGTTCTCCTCTCATATGAGACTAAGTTCTCTGTTTCTTCCCCCCAGAGCGCTCCAGTTTTGTTTCCATAGATGGAGTTGATGACTCTCAAACATACTGTTTTGAGATGCAACATTCCATCTATGAGCTGCTCTATCATAGTGCCACGAGAGCCCCTCCTTAGAACAGTATTTGAAAATCCATGCTATGGTAAGTGTGCACGTGAAGTCTTTGCACACTTTCTGAAATCCACACTGTTGTAAGTTCATGTGCTAGTATTCTGCATTCTTTCTAAAATCCTATATGGTGAGGGCTTCGCGCTGTTGCTTCATGCCCTTTCTTGAGTTGGTAAAAGCCCCTTTCATCTTGGGCGCCACTCCACCTATGTATCCTCGGATACCTATCTAAACAGGGTGTTGCTACTAGAGAACTGTTGAGACAGCTCTTTTGGCAAGCTTAGGCGTTAGCTAGCGGTAGTCCCTGTGTGACAGGCAAGACTTGGTAGAAAATGCTAGGTTCTTAGTCGTATCCCTTTAAAGGAATCTTTCCTGATTACAAGCCTTCAGCTCTACCCCGGGCCGAGGCCCTAACAATGTAGCTTGGTATGTAGCTTAGGCCTTTGGCCGTAAGGGGTACTGTCACAGACAGCCGTTTAAATGTCCCAGGGGCAACTGCCGTGGAAATGGTAGAGTTGGTACTTAGTGCTCACCATGATTCTGGCCTGCACTTCCCTCAGCATGGCGGCGTGGGTATACTGTTCCGCATAGCGGCCCCAAGGACGCAGTGTCTCGTTCCCTATTCAGGAAACCATGGTTACATTCGTAACCTGAAGCGTTCCCTTTCAAGGGAACTTTGAACTGTGTCCTCTAGCTCCCTGCCATGCTTTGGACGCAAGCTTCAGACAAAGAAGTGAATGACGTGTTCTCCGTCAAAGGCTGCAGCCAGCCAACAAGTTGGTGTTTTTTTTTTCAATTCAATTCAATTCAAGTTTATTTGTATAGCGCTTTTTACAAAATAAATCGTTACAAAGCAACTTTACAGAAAATTATGTTTCTACAATATTTAGTAGTAGCTAGTAGTTTGTGCACATTTGACAGGATTTTAGAAAAAATAATAATAATAATACAAGACGTAGTCAGCTAGACGATGAACTATCAATATTATTAATTAAGTTATTATATGATTCAGTCACACATTTAGCAATAATTGTTTTTTCAATGTATGCTTCAGAAACGGGTCACGACAAGGTGTTCCCGCATAGTGGACCCTAGAGGACGCAGTGGCTTGTTCCCTACTCAGGGAACCATGGTTACATTCGTAACCTGAGACGTTTTCATAGATGTTTAATTTAAACTTGCCAAAACAATAACACCATCTTTTTCAAAAACAACTTCTAAAAGTACATTTGTATTTGTGCCTATAATGTTTATTTTTTATTATTATTATTGTCAGATAATAAAACCTTTGCTTCAGGGACCATATTCATATAACATCTAAGGCTAAATGTAGCTCTTGACTGGCTGAGTTAGATGGTGATTAACACTAAACAGTAGATCTCCCCAGCTGTAAATGTCATTGGCTGTTAAAGTCATGTGTTTCTTAAAATAAATCGACATGTTGATAACACTTGATCTTTCATAATGCTGTCAATTACATGCCGATGCATACTGTATGCATTAGTGAGTGTAGGGGTGCTTATGGGGTAATGCTCTGGGACAGGTGAGAATGAGGTGGGGGTATCACAGTATACACATTACAAAAAATAAAGTTTACAATGTTACACTGGTGTTAATGGTGTTAATCCTGCTGAATATGAAGCAGTGTTATTTTTTTTATTTTCTCTTAAAATTATTTCAGTTTTTGAATCCAAACATTGAATTATCTGTTTACATATTCATAATCTAACCAAGACATGTCAAATAACCTGATTACTGGAATACAGCAGAGTTCACTCTAGTGTTGTCAAAACACCCGGTACTTCGGTACCAAGTCGGTACTAAAAATTGAAAATGTCACAGTAGCAGGTTTCTTTAAGTCCCGGTGGTACCGAGTACCCGATCAACCAGGTTCTTGACGCATACAGCACTATGATTTCCATGAAGCACAAAACACTGACGGAATCTCAAAATCCAGTCATGAAAATGAAACTTACATTTAAATAATATGGATAGTCACGGAATTTGTCAAAGCTAGCATAAATTAATCAAATCAAATCTTCATATGGACCAGTATCTGCAAATGTTAAGCCACAAAAGTTGTTTGAAATATGAATCCTGCATGTTCTGCCCATCTCTGTGTGAATGAATGAATGATTAGCACATTTTCACTCGCTGAACACTGACTGAGCACTTCAGAGTTATCTCTCCATCAAGCGATCTGTACTTTCCACTTCATCTCAGTGGACACACAGTACACCTGTATTTGACGCTCTGTAAACTCTTTGTGAAGACGTACAACTAAATTTGCTGAAAGCGCTGTTTCACACACGTGCAGAGAGAGAGAGAGAGAGTCTTAACACCTTGAATCGACATTCCCTATGTAAACTATATTATTTGTTATATTTTCCTGTCAAAATAATGAAGTTCATTTAGAATTATTCAACTTTTTTGAACAAGTAGAAGATATGCCGGTTTCTCCGATAGTGGGCGGAGCTAATCCGCAAATGGCAGTTTCATTGGCTGGCGCTGATCTATTACCGTGCCTGTTTTGATTTCAGCAAATCAGTTCGACCGAATGCAGACAACGTGATTAATATTCATGAACCCAGCAGCTCATCAATCCATAGTGCATAGTATATTGTGGTAGTAGAATTAGAAGTAGTATTATCTTGATCTAATGATCATAATATGATAACTGATCATAATATAGATGTGCTCTGTTTGACAGAAACTTGGCTAAAACCTGATGATTACATTATTTTAAATGAGTCCACCCCCCAAGATTACTGTTATAAACATGAGCCGCTTTTAAAAGGCAAAGGGGGAGGAGTTGCTTCAATTTATAACAACGTTTTCAGGATTTCTCAGAGGGCAGGCTTCAAGTATAACTCGTTTGAAGTAATGGTGCTTCATATGACATTATCCAGAGAAACCAATGTTAATGATAAATCCCCTGTTATGTTTGTACTGGCTACTGTATACAGGCCACCAGGGCACCATACAGACTTTATTAAAGAGTTTGGTGATTTTACATCCGAGTTAGTTCTGGCTGCAGATAAAGTTTTAATAGTTGGTGATTTTAATATCCATGTCGATAATGAAAAAGATGCATTGGGATCAGCATTTATAGACATTCTGAACTCTGTTGGTGTTAGACAACATGTTTCAGGACCTACTCATTGTCGAAATCATACTCTAGATTTAATACTGTCACATGGAATTGATGTTGATAGTGTTGAAATTATTCAGCCAAGTGATGATATCTCAGATCATTATTTAGTTCTGTGTAAACTTCATATAGCCAAAATTGTAAATTCTACTTCTTGTTACAAGTATCGAAGAACCATCACTTCTACCACAAAAGACTGCTTTTTAAGTTATCTTCCTGATGTATCCAAATTCCTTAGCATATCCAAAACCTCAGAACAACTTGATGATGTAACAGAAACTATGGACTCTCTCTTTTCTAGCACGTTAAATACAGTTGCTCCTTTACGCTTAAGGAAGGTTAAGGAAAACAGTTTGACACCATGGTATAATGAGCATACTCGCACCCTAAAGAGAGCAGCCCGAAAAATGGAGCGCAGCTGGAGGAAAAGAAAACTAGAGGTATTTCGTATTGCTTGGCGGGAAAGTAGCATATCCTATAGAAAAGCATTAAAAACTGCTAGATCTGATTACTTTTCTTCTCTTTTAGAAGAAAACAAACATAACCCCAGGTATTTATTCAATACAGTGGCTAAATTAACAAAAAATAAAGCCTCAACAAGTGTTGACATTTCCCAACACCACAACAGTAATGACTTTATGAACTACTTTACTTCTAAAATGGATACTATTAGAGATAAAATTGCAACCATTCAGCCGTCAGCTACAGTATCACATCAGACAGTGCACTATAGACCCCCTGAGGAACAGTTCCACTCATTCTCTACTATAGGAGAGGAAGAATTGTATAAACTTGTTAAATCATCTAAACCAACAACATGTTAGACCCTATACCATCTAAGCTCCTAAAAGAGGTGCTTCCAGAAGTCATAGGTCCTCTTCTGACTATTATTAATTTCTCATTGTCATTAGGATATGTCCCCAAAACCTTCAAACTGGCTGTTATTAAGCCTCTCATAAAAAAAAAAAAAAAAACACAACTTGACCCCAGAGAACTTGTTAATTATAGACCAATCTCGAATCTCCCTTTTCTGTCCAAGATACTAGAAAAGGTGGTATCCTCACAATTATATTCCTTCTTAGAGAAAAATGGTATATGTGAGGATTTCCAGTCAGGATTTAGACCGTATCATAGTACTGAGACTGCTCTCCTTAGAGTTACAAATGATCTGCTCTTATCATCTGATCGTGGGTGTATCTCTCTATTAGTTTTATTGGATCTTAGTGCTGCGTTTGACACAATTGACCACAACATTCTTTTGCATAGACTTGAACACTTTGTTGGCATCAGTGGAAGTGCATTAGCATGGTTTAAATCGTACTTATATGACCGCCATCAGTTCGTAGCAGTGAATGAAGATGTATCATATCGATCACAGGTGCAGTATGGAGTACCTCAAGGCTCAGTACTAGGGCCGCTACTCTTCACGCTTTATATGTTACCCTTGGGAGATATCATCAGGAAACATGGTGTTAGCTTTCACTGTTATGCTGATGATACTCAGCTCTATATTTCCTCGCAGCCCGGTGAAACACACCAATTTGAAAAACTAATGGAATGCATAGTCGATATAAAAAATTGGATGACGAGTAATTTCTTACTGCTAAATTCAGAAAAAACAGAGGTGTTAATCATAGGGCCTAAAAACTCTGCTTGTAATAACCTAGAACACTGTCTAAGACTTGATGGTTGCTCTGTCAATTCTTCGTCATCAGTTAGGAACCTAGGTGTGCTACTTGATCGCAATCTTTCCTTAGAAAGCCACGTTTCTAGCATTTGTAAAACTGCATTTTTCCATCTCAAAAATATATCTAAATTACGGCCTATGCTCTCAATGTCAAATGCAGAAATGTTAATCCATGCATTTATGACTTCAAGGTTAGACTATTGTAATGCTTTATTGGGTGGTTGTTCTGCACGCTTGGTAAACAAACTACAGCTAGTCCAAAATGCAGCAGCAAGAGTTCTTACTAGAACCAGGAAGTATGACCATATTAGCCCGCGCCTGTCCACACTGCACTGGCTCCCTATCAAACATCGTATAGATTTTAAAATATTGCTTATTACTTATAAAGCCCTGAATGGTTTAGCACCTCAGTATTTGAATGAGCTCCTTTTACATTATACTCCTCTACGTCCGCTACGTTCTCAAAACTCAGGCAATTTGATAATACCTAGAATATCAAAATCAACTGCGGGCGGCAGATCCTTTTCCTATTTGGCGCCTAAACTCTGGAATAACCTACCTAACATTGTTCGGGAGGCAGACACACTCTTGCAGTTTAAATCTAGATTAAAGACCCATCTCTTTAACCTGGCATACACATAACATACTAATATGCTTTTAATATCCAAATCCATTAAAGGATTTTTAGGCTGCATTAATTAGGTAAACTGGAACCGGAAACACTTCACATAACACCGTACTTTCTACATCATTAGAAGAATGGCATCTACGCTAATATTTGTCTGTTTCTGTCTTATTCCGAGGTCACCGTAGCCACCAGATCCAGTCCGTATCCAGATCAGAGGGTCACTGCAGTCGCCCGGATCCAGTACGTATCCAGACCAGATGGTGGATCAGCACCTAGAAAGGACCTCTACTGCCCTGATAGACAGCGGAGACCAGGACAACTAGAGCCCCAGATACAGATCCCCTGTAAAGACCTTGTCTCAGAGGAGCACCAGGACAAGACCACAGGAAACAGATGATTCTTCTGCACAATCTGACTTTGCTGCAGCCTGGAATTGAACTACTGGTTTCGTCTGGTCAGAGGAGAACTGGCCCCCCAACTGAGCCTGATTTCTCCCAAAGTTTTTTTCTCCATTCTGTCACCGATGGAGTTTCGGTTCCTTGCCGCTGTCGCCTCTGGCTTGCTTAGTTGGGGTCACTTCATCTACAGCGATATCGTTGACTTGATTGCAAATAAATGCACAGACACTATTTAAACTGAACAGAGATGACATAGCTGAATTCAATGATGAACTGCCTTTAACTATCATTTTGCATTATTGAGACACTGTTTTCCAAATGAATGTTGTTCAGTGCTTTGACGCAATGTATTTTGTTTAAAGCACTATATAAATAAAGGTGATTGATTGATTGATTGATAATGAATATTATTATTATTATTTTTTTTTTTAACAGAAACCCTCAATGAAAAAAATATCTTAACCATCACCACCAGTCTTAAGTTCAGTTAAAATGACAAATATGCATTCATACATGCTTATCAAGTTTTAGTTCTATCATTAAATAGTGCTTAAAGGGATGGTTCACTTTCAAATTAAATTTTGATGTGTTTTAGCTTACCTCAAGGGCATCCAAGATGTAGGTGTCTTTGTTTCCGCAGTAGTTCCCATTTTGATATTTTTAGGTCAAACCATTCTTGTCTGTGACTTATATAATGCATGTCTATGGTCACCACCTCAAAGAGCATGCACAGAGAAGTCCAAATTAAACAATTCCCCATCGTAAGTACACATTGATGACACGAAACGAGTGGTCCAACTGATCTGAGGGCGTGCGTGCTTCCTGTTGTCCTGTGACATTTGCGCGAGCTCTGGCTTAGTCTGCGCAAGCGCGGAAAGCCCTGGAAGTTATCTCTCGCGCGTGTACTTCACTCATGGTTTACACTTACTGTCTATGGTTTACACAGAGATTTCGGAAGTGTTACCTTTCACTGTGAAGATCTAAACATAGATCTTAACATAGAACGGGGAAGTCGTGGCCTAATGGTTAGAGGGTTGGACTCCCAATCGAAGGGTTGTGGGTTCTAGTCTCGGGCCGGATGGAATTGTGGGTGGGGGGAGTGCATGTACAGTTCTCTCTCCATCTTCAATACCACGACTTAGGTGCCCTTGAGCAAGGCATCGAACCCCCCAACTGCTCCCCGGGCGCCGCAGCATAAATGGCTGCCCACTGCTCCAGGTGTGTGCTCACAGTGTGTGTGTGTGTGTTCACTGCTCTATGTGTGTGCATTTCAGATGGGTTAAATGCAGAGCACAAATTCTGAGTATGGGTCACCATACTTGGCTGAATGTCACTTCACTTCACTTCACTTCATATTTAGACGTACAGGAAATTGCAAGGGAAGACAATTTCAATATATCAACAGACAACGTTGAATTTTTTTTTGAACATATTTATTTGAACCAGAATACACAGATCAAGTACTCAGGAGTGATGCATCCGCTGCAGCAGCACGTCTTCATGCCTCAGAGAGACAGAGATCTCTACAAAATTGGTAGTGTTTTAGCAGCAAGTGTTGTGAGATGCCAACAGAAGTGGGGAGCATATGTTGTCACGAATGGAACATAGCAATGCCACAACTACAAGATGACGACGAGGACATTGACAGTATCGCATCACACACCAGCCTGACTGAAGATCCTGGGTTTTCTCCACTGTTGAGTCGCAGCGTTTTTGCACTTTGTGTTTAGTTTGCCACGTATAAACTGGAGGCAACGTCCAATGCCAGAGGGACCCAATGGCCAGCTGTCAATAGAGTGAGTAATGTGTTGTGTTTATTATAATCTCAACGGTTATATGGTGCATTTTAAACAAATAATTAATTACAATTACTGCATTATATTTCAGACAGTGCAGATTGGTTGCGTATCGTGTGGAAAACAGTAAACAATGAGTGACGTACACAAGCGAGATATTCCAGGGCTTTCCGCGCTTGGACAGACTAAGCCAGAGCGCACGCACACGTCACATCAGGAAGCACGCACGCCCTCATATCAGCTGGACGTGGTTGTGTACAAGAGGTAAAAATTATATAAATACTGTTTGTTTTCTCACACAAACCGTTCCTTCGTGTCTTAGGTCATCAATGTGTACTTACGATAGGGAATTGTTTAATTTGGACTGCTCTGTGCATGCTCTTTGAGGTGGTGACCACAGACCTGCATTATGTGAGTCACAGACAAGAACAGTTTGACCTAAAATATCAAAATGGAAACTACTGCGGAAACAAAGACACCTACATCTTGGATGTCCTTGAGGTATTCTAAAACATACCAAAATTTAATTTGAAAGTGAACTATCCCTTTAATACCATAATGCAATGCTTGACTGACTGATTAAGAAGCTAAGATTTAAGAAGCTTTGCCATTTTACAAAGATAAGCTGATTGGAATCATAAGTGTGTGTGTGTTGTGTGTGTGTGTGTGTGTGTGTGTGTGTGTGAAATACAGTATATCAGTCTGGCGAGTAAACTAAAAATTTTACTTGCCAATGGAGATAATATTGACAAGATGGGTTGCAAAATAAAAGTTAATTTTTACGTGAAGGCATTGTGCTAGAAATATAACTATTATTTTGTGTATTTTTAAAGAAATAAATCACACTATGTCTTCCATATTTTAATTTTAATAGCAAATCCCCTTTATTTACTATTTTGTTATTTTATTTAAATGTCATTAATTAAAAGACAAATTAAATTTGGGTGAAACTTGTTTACTGTTTTTAATAATGATATTACTTATAGAAAAACTTTAAACACAATTGTAAATAAGTTTAAAGAATGGCATTGGTTTTACACTTATTTTTTAATTCACATATATTCGTGTTTTGGTACCAAAATTGGTACCGAGAACCGTGGACTTTCACTGGTATCGTTACTTAATACTGAAATGTTGTTATAGTACTGTGACAACACTAGTTCACTTTATAATACTTTTAACATAACTATAGCTTTTCAAGAGACTTCTGAGTGTGACAGCAGTATATGCACAATTCTAAACATTAAATAATAAAACAGAATTTACTCCACATGACCCTGAGATAACAACTTTAATGGCTTAGTGAATTTTATCAAAATAAAATTGTGCATATTCAAACTCCAGATAATATGTCAGAGTAATTAAACTAAATTGTTTTTTTTACAGATGGTTATTCACATCACACACATATTTTATCTTATAGATCATAAACAGATATCTCTACCTGTGAGAAGTGCACAGAGAATGATCCGTCCCAGCAGACACATGTGATGCTTATCAGCCATTTTCTGTTTCTGACAGCCTTTCTTTTCACTCTATAATTAAAGCTCTTCCTTTTAACACAAATAGCTCATCCTGTGGGTGTAAACTTCCTCTGATCTCACCAACTGACCACTGAGCTGCATGTCACCCACACTATACCGATAAAGAAAAAACGTTTTCATAAAATATACTGAATAGCGCTTAGGGATTTTTTTTTAATCTTATAAAGGGACCGCTGAAACCAAACATAGCTATTTTCAAAAGTGAACAAATCAATTGATATACTATAAATGTAGACATTAAAAGCAAACACACTGTAAACACAACACGTCTACATCAATAACTCAACCATCCACCAGCTCTCAAAACACACAAGATGACTACTAAATAAATCTAATTAGCAATATTGTTCTAAATAAATCTAATCAGCAATATTGTTAGGTCTATTCAGGAGCTTCAAATGTTGTCCACAAAACACGTAATTACAGAGTGTGAGAACTCCCAACACTTTTCCTCTTTTTCCTTTAAGTGATTTTCCTTTTATAGTACTTAAATACACCTTGCATTGCAACCTAAACACATTGTCAGTGATTCTCCCGGGGTCATAGGGTGTTTCGGGTCTTACATCAGACACCCTCACCCGGGCGACCAAGCCAGGGATGATCAGGCCCCGACTTGTGTCCAGGTAGCGGCTTACACCACGCGTCCCCCCTCCTTAACCAGAGCCACCGTCTAGCCTTCTCTGTAGAGCTATAATCGGGCCATAAACGTAAGGCCCGACAGGACCCTAGCCCGACAGATTACGGCCCGAGCCCGACAAGTACATTTTGTCCTTCACCACTAGTAGCTGACATTTAATAAAATAATAATGCCAACATTATCGTGGATACTCTGTCCACATTATGCATTTAAGACTTAATTAATATTTAGTTATCATTTGAAAAACCTTTACTCACAGAGGTTAGGCTAAGCCTACATGTTTATGTGTAGGAAAATGATAGAATCCACTGTAGACATCTTCAACGCTTTCATGCGCTCACTGATGGTGCGTCATTATTCACTCATTATTCTCATTATAAACATGGTCAAAACTCTTCCACACCTCAGACTTGGCTTTAGTTGATGGTGCAACCAAAACGTAATTGCCGGAGCCAAGCCTCTGTTTCACCTACTCAGCATCCATTTTCGCATCTTTCTCACACTAATCGAAACACATCACATGACCGCTCGTTTACCTCGCAAACTGGAGCGCAAGCCCGAGCCCGGCCCGAGTCCTCGTAAAATGATATAAATTAAGCCCAAACCCGACCGAACCTGTCGGGTCCCATCGGGTCCTGTCGAGTTCGGGCAAAGATCTTCAGCTCTACTTCTCAGCAGCTCCCAGGATGTTCTTGATGGCCTATGCAGTCCGAAAATCCCTAAGAGTCGAAGGACCCGATGTAGAGACTGGCCTGTGAAGCCCCTATAGCCTACTAAAACAGACTCACAGCGGGCCTTCCACCCATTCCTCTGACACTCAGCTACCATATCAGCGTATTTGGCCCTCTTTCTTTCCTGGGCTTCCTCCATCCTATCTTCCTAGGGGACCGTAAGTTCAAGTAACACAACCTGTTTACTTGCTGGTGACATCAAGAACATGTCTGTTCGGAGTGATGTGACTGCAATGGTGTCTGGCTGTTGCGAGCAATCCCCCTTTGGTCTTTCTCAGATGCTGCAGCTTCCTGCTTGCTCGAACAAAAGCATTTACAGACTTGGTTGGATGATGCTGTTTGCTGATGTTAAAGCCAGTTCAGATGGCATCTGCTACTGCCTTCAGGATCTGGCTGTGGTGCCAAAGATAACATCCATCTCCTAAGGCTTTTGAACAGCAGCTGAGGATATGCTCTAATGATCCTCTTTTCTGGCAGAGTTGGCAAGCAGGTGAATCAACCAGGCCTCAGATGAACAGGTTGGCAGGACTAAGGAGGACATCATACACAGACTGGACCAAGAACTTAAAATGGTGTGGTTCCCTCCTCCAGAGTTCTGCCCTAGTGATCTTGCTGCCAGCTGTTTTCTCCCACCTTGTCCAGGCCCCCTGCTTTGACATGCCCACCACTCTGTTGAAGCGAGCTTTCTCCAACTCGGCCCGTACCTCCTCCTGGATGGGCGTCTGCCTCTCCTTCCCTCTAGCCTTGATGTAGAACAGCTTGGGATTGCAACCAAGCCCGGCCCGCCAAGTAGTCACCATACCCACCAGGGTGCTATATTGCAGCCTTGCCTCTGCCCGTTCTACTGCATCCTGGGTGTGCAACTTCCTTCCTGTTCTGACCTCTACCCCTGCTGAGGAGAGCTTGGTGTCAACTGAGTCTCGATAGAGCAGGACTTCTCCGGCTCGTGTGACCTTGAACTCCTCTGTCAGACTACTAAAGGGAAGCTGTAGCTTGGGGTTATGGCAAAAGAAAGCAATGCTGCTTAGGCTCCGTGGCAAGTCCAGCCACCTGTGCAGAAATCTGCTGAAGCCCTCCGCGGTGGTAATTGGGATTTCGTAGTAGGGCTGTGCAAAAAATCAAATGCGATTTTCATGCACATCTCATCAGTAAAGACACTCCAGTAATTAGAAACAGAAGAGCTAAAAATAGCTAAAAATGGGCAATTCACTTGTCTCAATTGAGTTCCAATGGGGTCGCTGTGTCCATTTCTTTTACTGTCTATGATGGTGCCCCCCTCTGGAAGTGGGTGCCCTACTCAGACTGCGCACTCTGCATGTAGGGAGCGGTACTGAACACCTTTAATATTCACAGACACGAATCCATATTGACATTTGCTTAAAAATACACAGCTCTACTTTTGATTTATTCATTCATAAATGGCCGAATTTCGTGACGTTCTGATTTATACAGCAAGTTCGATTTGTGACTGAATTCCGAGATTCAATCCCTGTCGCTTTGTAAACACAGACAGGGTGAATTTATGAATGAAAGTGTGAAAGTTCTGACACAAAACAAAGTTGTTACTTATCCTCACGCTTTTTAAAAGTGGGTAACATATCACGTAACGTTAGTAGACTACACCACTGTAACATTAATTATTTATCATCTCAAAGTCTGTGCTTTCATTAAGCTTCATTTCTTGATAGACAGATAATAAATTTTTACCTCTTTCCTCCTGTGTCTTATGGTTCCCTCACTTCGCCCGCACTGAGAAAGTTTTCCAAACAAATCAGTCTCTTGCATACTGTCTTGCCGCTCTGGCGTCCTCTCGTGCTGCTGCGTTCACTGCAGTCGGACATTGGAGATTCGTGCTCGTAAACTTTAAAATTGGCCATAACTTTTAATTCGTTGCTGCCAACTGGGGCAGCAGGGGTGGCAAGGCTTTCTTTTAGGGTGGCATTTACCCCGGTAGATCCGCCCCTGTATAAATAAATAAATATATATATTACTTATAATTATTAAAAACAAATTCTTGGTGGAGCCAGGTATACTTTTTTTTAATTGCTTAATTTACATAACAACACAGGAAGTACCGCCGCTCCCTATATGCAGAGTACACAGTCTGCGTGCGGCACCAACTCCCAGGGCGGGCACCACCCCAGTTGCTCGAAAAAAACAAAAAACATGAGCCATTCTCACATCCGCGCTCGTGACTGCTCGCGCCTCATGTTTGTGGCTGAATGTTCGTAATTGATGGATTGACATCTATGCCCGGGTAAAGGATATCAGCAATCTGGCGAAGAAAAAAAAAAAACACAGGCAAACAGTTGGCTTGACGTTGGACGTTCGAGTGTCTCAAATTTAGGGACCGTCTCTAAAGTTACATGCGATATTGGTATACACTTTTCTAACATCAGTAGCATTTGAGGAGAATGACTTAAAGTCATAAAAGCAACTGTAATTGTTAAGTTAATTGTATTTAGGTGTCAGCTATAATGCACAATTGAATTGAAGGTTTGATATTTATTAAAATAAACTTTAAATCATATGTAAATTATGCAGTCCTAAAACAATTGTAATGCGTTAATTTAGGTTCAGCTACAATGCACACCTTATACATTTTAATATATATTAAAATAAATAATAAATCATTTAGGTAAAAACGAGGCCCGTTTATCACTTTCATTGATTTTATTACCCATGGTTTTAACAATAACAGCACAAATCATTGTTCTTGTAGCCATGGCAACTGCAAATGAACCATGGTTTTGTTACTTCAAATAATAATTTACAAAGAGGTATTAATATACTGTAATATTTGTTGTTGTTGCTATAAAAACAAGCCATCAATAGCCTTTAAAATGACTTTTAAATCCATTATATAAACAAATGAGACAATAATGATTGGTTAATAAAATAAACAATTTATGTACATGTTGTAGGGACCTCGGTGAACAGACACGCCAATAACTGCAGAATCAGCTACTTCTGCCAAAGGAATAAAAGCCGACTTCCTCCCATCTGCGATTTGACCACAGTTAATGATTAGCTGAGGAAAAACAATGCTCATGATTGTCTGGACCCCTTTCCTGTCAAGGAAACAAATGGCTAAAGGACCTTGCGACATTAAGTGAAGTGATAATGTAAGAAAAAGTCTGTTGCAAAATGCCCCCGCTCACAAGAAAACTAATGGGACATTGACATCCTGAGTCCCTAAAAGGAAGTTGATTTAATTAACTCTTTTTAAAGGATACAAGGGCCCTGTGTATCACAGCATCACATGATCCCAACATACACTATGGAAACGCCACAGGAATCGTTAATAATTAGTGGACCTCAACACAAAGAACCAATACAGGATCATCCCATGACTTAGCTTCCTGCTTGCTTGATAATCTCTCTATGAGCTGAACTTTTCAACAAACTATCCCAAAAGGACAACCATTAAGAAATCTGAAGGTTTAACTAGATTCACAAATAAGGTTTTATGTCTATAATTGTCTGATGTGTTCAATGTAATCTGTGTAACTTGAATCATTGTTTTATAACCCTGTCAGCAGATAGTGCTATTAAATGTGTGTAAGATATGGGAAGTTTAATATTGAACGAATTGCAGAGATATTTGCAAGAATATGAACTGAATGAAAAGATGGTATTGTGAAGTTGTTTGCTTAATATTCATTGTCTTCTGTTTCTGCATGTTTTTGCCAAGGACTTTTATTTTGGTCTTGCGTCCTCCGAGACGGAGGATCTTGTATTGTAAAAGGAAGTGCGGGAAGGGAGGGAGAGCAGAGTGTGGTGGGCACGGAGACGAGTGTTGCTTTCCTCCAGTTCATGGACGTTGCTCAATAAAAAGTTACTAGCCGTCAATATTTCCAAGTCCATTGTCTTTTCATATCAACCCACAGGCAGCTAAACCCCATGCCTTACATATTGGTGGCAGCGGTGGTTGTCTTTCTTGCTGTTGGACTGGTATGGTGACAAAGACTAAAATATATGATAATCACTGCCCCTTCATCATATATGCTGGATCATTTGTGTTAGTGTATTAATTTTAGAATGAAACGCGTTTTGCTTTAAGTAACATTTCAATTACAGTACGGACCAAAAGTTTGGACACACCTTCTCATTCAAAGAGTTTTCTTTATTTTCACACTGAAGGCATCAAAGACTATTTGACCAAGAAGGAGAGTGATGGGGTGCTGCACCAGATGGCCTGGCCTCCACAGTCACCAGACCTGAACCCAATCGAGATGGTTTAGGGGTGAGCTGGACCGCAGACAGAAGGCAGAAGGGCCAACAAGTGCTAAGCATCTTTCGGGGAACTCCTTCAAGACTGTTGGAAGACCATTTCAGGTGACTACCTCTTGAAGCTCATCAAGAGAAAGCCAAGAGTGTTGAAGAACCTAGAATATGACATATTTTCAGTTGTTTCACACTTTTTTGTTATGTATATAATTCCATATATAATTCCACATGTGTTAATTCATAGTTTTGATGCCTTCAATGTGAATCTACAATTTTCATTGTCATGAAAATAAAGAAAACTCTTTGAATGAGAAGGTGTGTCCACACTTTTGGTCTGTATTGTACATGGACTGTATTCTTACGGTCTATTTAAAACTTTTGAGCATTTTTGTTGTTTTCACCATCTTGTGAGTTTTCATTTCATGTTCAGTTATATGAACGGTAGTGGGGCGGCAGTGGCTCGGTGGTTCATGTAGGTTGTCTACAAACCGGAAGATTGGTGGTTCGATCCCCGGCTCCACCTGACCAAGTGTCGAGGTGTCCTTGAGTAAGACACCTAACCCCAGCTGCTCCCGACGAGCTGGATGGCGCCTTGAATGGCAGACACCGCAGTCGGTGAATGAATGAGTGTGTGAATGGGTGAATGTGAGGCAAAATTGTAAAGCGCTTTGGATGGCCATGTGGTCTGTTGAAAGCGCTATATGAATGCAGTCCATTTACCATATGTTTCTTAAATATTTTTTTAAAGCAGACGTATGCAATGGGACTATTAGAAGTTGGCTTATTGCCAGGATTTAATAGCGCTCACTTTTTTTGACATGTGTGCACGTTACTGCCTCCTGTGGTGCCCTTTGGTCACTGCACATAGCCTCAGTACCAAAGCAGACAGTATTGAAAATAAGACTTGAAGAAAAAAAAAATGTTTTCATCAACCTTCAATACATTAAGTCTAACCTGCAAACCATCTTTATCTATAAAAGACTTTGAACTAATACAACACTGCATTGACTTCACTCTTTTCAAACATAGCAGAGGACAATGTAACAAACCCACAAGTACACTTCAGAGCTTTTACCTCCAGACTTCACTGGAGATGGCAACAAAAGCTTTTCTCAATGGGCTTGTCGTTTTCAAGTATGCTGTGAGACCTCAGGTATGGACAAACCTCAGCTTGCCAAAGTACTTCCTTGAAGATTGGCAGGTGCTGCATGCAGTTACTGTGATAGTTTGTCAGATGATACAAAAGCTAATTACGACACCACTTGTAGCAAATTAGCTGCAGTTTTTGATCAAAAACAGCTATTAAGAACCTTTCAAACTTACTTGAATGTCAGACCGCGTCTGTGTAACGAGCCATTGGAAGTCTATGCTGCAGAATTGACCTGCCTTGCTCACCAAGCTTTTCCAGAGTATGGAGAATCAGCTGTCAGGATGAAATGAGCTGGATTCAGTTGTGGGTTACACTGAGCTTTATTGAAAGCAGATAAGACAAGGAAGATGATTATCGTTCCACAGTTTAGCTTGTTCGAAAGCCGAATACCAGAGACATGAGCGCTGGAATCTTCTTGGAGTACTGTATTCGTGAGAACAAGAGGCAGAGCAAAACAGCAAATGAGACTGGAGCCTGAAGACAAGACAAGACAAGATAAGGTGAGTACACAGACCAGCTCAAGCTATTGGTTAGAGTTACAACAGTCTGGCCTCAAACAGAGAAACACAGGGAATTATAAAAATGTGCTGGATTCAGAGGCCGGGGAAAACTCCGATCAAACAGGTAGACTGTAAGACAGTGAGCTGTCAAACCATCCAAAAACACACTCACAACACCAAATGCCAGGTGATTAGCCCCAAACCCTGACAGTAGCAGGGCTCATGAAAGGTGAAATTTTGTGATGTTTTATAGCTGGACTTGAATGTGCATTGCAAGCTAAGCTGTATGAGTTTGGTGTTACTACTCTTGAAGATGTGATTAAAGTAGCTGGTCGGTGTGAGAGAGCACGTTCTGCAGCCGCTGAGTCTTTTCCTTTATCGGGGCCTGCTGCACCTCAACCTACCGTGGTACACAGTGTTGGGGAGTAACTAGTTACATGTAACGGCGTTACGTAATTTAATTACAAAATTAATGTAACTGTAATTAGTTACAGTTACTAAGAAAAAATGAGTAATTAAATTACAGTTACTTATGAAATTTTTAACGATTACAAAGGGGATTACATTTGAATATTCACACACATCCACATACAGATTTAACTGATTTCCCAAATTGCACTGACGTACTGACATATTCTGAGACATACGCCCTAATATTTTATGGGATGCGGAAATACAGTCTGGTTCATAGAATCCAGTCATAAAAACGGAATGCCTAACGTGGACGGAATATGCCACTTTTTGGATGATTAAATCAAAAGTAGGTCAGTACACTTGAATCAAAACATATGGACTAGTGTCTGTGAATATTAAGCCCCAAAAATGCAATATATGACTCCTGCACATTCTGCGTGTCAGTTGAAATCAGGCGCGGACTGGACACCGGGAGAACCGGGACAATTCCCGGTGGCCTGGCAGCTTCCTCAGCCTTCCTCAATTTGGCCCTCTATTTTAATATCATTATTGTATAATTGCCTGTCGAATGTACTAAAGCGATCATTTGCGAATCAGCCATTTGATAATTAAATCTTGAATAAATCTGTTAATCGTGACTTGCGCGCTCTCCACGCCTCCGCCAAACGGTTTGGATAAGACTCCAAGTAATCAATGCGAAAGAGAGATAAAAGAGTGGACTGTGGAAGCGCACAGCTGGAGCAGAGAAGCAGAACTACTGTTCAGGGTTTCAGGTCAGTTTCATCTGTAAAGATGCTTTTTTGTCTTTGTTTTTTTTTTTTTTTTTAAATCAAGCAGCAGCACGTTGCTCATCAGTCATCACTCAAAATATATAAAGGACATCATTATTATCTGTTGTAATGTTACAGTAGTAATTTAGCTGAAAAATAATCAGAATTTTTTGGGAAGCTGAGAAAATGGTTACTATTGTTTAACTGTGGTAACCAAAAATGTTAAATTATTTTACAAATGTATTTAAAAATAAATACAAATCCATTTGCAAAACAAAAAACAAAACAAGGTTATTGTACTTTTATATAGGCTAATAAAAGCATGGTAATTTTTTGTAAAGGAAAAACATGACTCGTGTACAGTATTATGATTTTTCTATAAATATATTGTTGTATTGTAAAGTATAGTTTTGTTCAATCTTGAGTATTAAAGTCATGAGAGAGATGGATAACAGGGCAAAATAAAGAGACTGCAGAGAAAAATGGAAGTGAAGGTGCGGTTCAGGAGAGAACTTTTAATTATTTGCATGTCCCCAATTTAAAGATTTAAACCTTTTTTATGTCAGGTCCATACAAAAAAAAGTTTTGTCCATGAATTTGTTTGTATGGGTTTGAATTTTCCATTCTGAATTTTTTTCCCAGTCCGCCCCTCCTGTAAATTAATGGCAAAGACATGGTTTCATTTACTATACATAGGCCTACTGAAGCTTGCAGTGTTATCAACCTCTGCCGTCTCAATATAGGAGTATACAAGCACATAAACATAATTTCTTGTAACGCCACGCCAGCAGAGGGAGCCCTCTCCCGAGTACTGACTGTGATCCGCTCCCTCTGCTTCACCTGTACTTCCTGTTTGTGCTATATATAAGCATGGCCGCCACCACTGTCACGTTGCGAAGTATTGCCAGCCTGTCTGCCTTACCGAGCGTTTTTCCCATTGCCATAGTTTGCCTTCTTGTGTATGATCTTTGCCTGGTTTCCCTGTCTCTGTCTTTGGATTTGCCCACTGTCTTGTTGTTTGGATTGGACTGCCTATCTGTGTATGATTCTCTGCCTCCTATGATTACGATTCCCTGCGTACTGTTTGGATTTGTCTGCTGTGGAAGTTATTAAACTGCACATGGATTCTAACGCCGCCTCCGCGTCATTACATTTCTAGAACTGCTCTGTCACTTCATGCATTTTACTTATTTTGAGAAAACTATCATCATATCATATACAAAGAGACAGCAGTTAAAAAAAACACCAATGTTTCAGAAGTTTATTATACAGAATATGACACATGCTTATTAGATAACTGTATTTGAGTTGATGTATATACTTTTATTTATTATTATTTAATTTTCACAAATTTAGAAAAGTAATCAAAAAGTACTGAAAAGTAATTAGTTACATTACTTTAATAAAGTAATTGAAAAAGTTACACTACTATTACATTTTAAACAGTGTAACTTGTAATCTGTTAAAGTAACCTTCCCAACACTGGTGGTACACAGCTTCACGACAGAGTCCACCAATATGCTTACAATGACCTCCATCTGAAAGCAGACAAACTTCAGTCTGTTGTTACTATGCTGATGCAGCCAAAGCCTCATTATACCAGTTCCATTTCATTCCCACATCGTGTAGCTCCCCTGCAGACTATTCATGCCAGTCGTCCTTTTGAAAAGGTGGCAGCTGACATTACTGAGCTTCCTGTGTCACCATCAGGCCACAAATTTGTGCTTGTTCTCCAAGACTATTTCACCAAGTATGTGAATTTGTACACTTTGAAAGACCAAAAAGCTGTAACAGTTGCACAATGTATCTATGAACAGTATGCCATAGAGCATGGTGTTCCTGAATGCCTTCATACAGATCAAGGCCATCAGTTTGAGGCAGACTTAATCAAGGAGTAATGTTCCAAGTTAGGCATCACAAAAACCAGAACTTCTCCTTATCATCCTGAGGGAGATGGTTTAATCGAAAGATTTAGATTTAAGATTTAATCGCACCCTGAAAGATCAGTTGAGTAAATGTCTGTATCAGCAAACAGAGCCATGGGATACCATGTTGAGGGCAATCCAGCTGTCTTATAATACTAGTGTACAAAGCAGCACTGGATACACCCCTTTCTTCCTTGTGCATGGACGTGAACCCAGATTTCCAGTTCATGTGCTTTTCCCTTGTCCTACTGAATCTTCCAGTGCCTTTGCCGGCAACCCAGCAGAGTATGATACGTCTGTCTACAGGAAATTGCAGTTTTCTTTCAAGTACCGTCAGGAGAATTAGGAACATGCTCATGAGCAGCAAAAAGCTCAATATGACAAAAAGGTCAAATACATCTCATAAAATGTGGGAGACTTGGTTTGGTTAAATGATCCTGCTCATTCCAGTTGTAAACTGGCCCCACGTTGGAAAGGACCCTACAAAAAATGTTCAGCCTAATGATGGTTATTCTGAACTGTATGCTATTCAGCCAAACGGTTTTCCTGAAAAGACACCGCAAGTGGTACATCATAACCGTCTTAAACCTTACCTGTCTTCCACATATCAGCTTGGACAAATAGTCTCAGATGCATCATCTTCCATTGCACAGCCTGTTGAAAGGGAAGTACCCACTAGTACTTATAATTCCTCTACACCTGCTGTCCAGGAGAACTTGCCCTCTGTTGTCTTTACTGGTGAGGTCTCCAGTCAGAGTCCAGCTAGGTCTTTGCTTTCGGGACAGTCCCCCGTGAACTTTACTCAAAATACTGGACAGTTTACTGTCACGCAGCCTGATGACGTAGACACTGTATCCTCATAATTGTACCATCCTACAATGGCTCAGCATGGTGTGTTAGGTCGCAGGCCTGTCAAATTACCCGCAAGGATTAAAGATTATGTTATGAAATAAGAGAGAAAAATAATGTTTTAGAACCTTTGCTGCACTTCAAATAAACACTCTGTATTGTATAAATAATCTGCACATTGTTTTGTCTGTTTTAAGGACATTGTTACTTTCTGTATGTTGAAAACGTGGGCGTTTCTTTTTCCACAGGATAACTAATGTGAACGTGTTTGCTTAATATTCATTGTCTTCTGTTTCTGCATGTTTTTGCCAAGGACTTTTATTTTGGTCTTGCATCCTCTTGTATTGTAAAAGGAAGTGCGGGAAGGGAGGGAGAGCAGAGTGTGGCGGGCACAGAGACAAATGTTGCTCCACTCCAGTTTATGGACGTTGCTCAATAAAAAAGTTACTAGCCATCAATATTTCCAAGTCCATCGTCTTTATCAATATCAACCCATGGGCAACTAAACCCCACTTACAGTATTTTGAATGAAGTGTGTTGCACGACACGTTAGAGAAGTTTTTAAACAAACCTACAAAGTTATGTCCCCATGTATTAAAGTGAAGCATCATGTTAAGGTATTCACACTTTGCCTTGCATCCAGTTGATTGGAGTATCGCATCGTGGGATGGACCAAATCTGCTTCGATAAAACCTCCATTTCCAAAGTAATTCAGTGTCGTCTCTTGTCGAGGGTTGTGTCGTGTCAAATAAATGTGGTGCGCTGTGCTGCGCTGCTCTTCCGTCTTCGCCATGGCTTGAACTACCTACATGCTGCTAGCGTTCTTGCCATCCAGAACTCAAAATCACTCTGTTGAAACTTCATGACAGCGAAACCATGCTTGCTTTCCTTACCAAACACCGGCTTCTAGCCATCAGCGTGGTTGCAAGTCATTAATAACTTTAACTTTCCGTGACAGAATCTCCAAAGCTCACGCCGCACAAACGAGAGGACTCAGAATAAACTTTGTCAACCGTCAAGGCAAGAGCTGTTGAATCTATCAAAATCACTGGGCAGTCAACCAACCAATCAAGGCAAAGGGTATCCCCAGACGTCATCTACGCGACAGCGAATCCCATCCGGAATTCCCCTTTCAGCTCAACGCAAGCCAAGGAGAAGAAACGACACAGCGCCCAGCACCACAACCACAAGTAAAGGCAAACAAACCTCTATCTATCGCTGAAATGGTGCACGGTTGTTATTAATTTGTAAAGATAAACTAGGGCTCTGCTTTTATTGATTTGTGATACGCCTATGAATTTGGTAGAGATTTTCTCAATAACTCACCTCATAAATCCATTGCAACTGTGTGTGTATGTGTATCTATATGTATTTGTGTGTGTGTGTGTGTGCGCGCGCGTGTGTGTGTGTTCATTAGTTTTAGATCCATTTAATCTATAGAATAGCTCAATAAATTATTGTTTCATTTATAAAGAAGTATTGTCTTGTGTGGTGTATTTTAAGATTAAACTGTGCCCAGATCCTGTGCTACCTAGCCTGTAGCGTATAAATTATAATTATTTTGTATTATCTTGTTCATGAAGCAATCTAAGCAGAATTTTAAGGATATACTGAATTTTAAATTCGGTAGATGAACCGTTGATGAAGTACATTATAAACAAAATCAATTCGGACTCGGTTCAATTAAAGCAATTAGAATCTTTAGATTTGATTCTTCTCAAAATAAATGAGCTAATATTTCCTTACAGTGTTATAACAAATGTCTGCAAAGGGAGCCAAATGCCATGTAATTGCTGCTTTTACACTTACAGGACAATCAAATTTCTACCAAAACAGATCTACCATTGTAATGTGTAAATAAAACAATTTATTGATTTACTTTTTTATTTGATTAAAGTTCTATTTTCACCCCTATAGTATAGGTGTTTTTTTTTCATCATCATATGTGAGGAAGGGGACACAACAATGCAATCCTGCTTAGGGCACCCATTTGGCCAGCAGCGGCCCTGAAGACAGGGAACCGACTAGGGTGACCACCCGTCCCGCGTAGTGCGTGCGCGCACATCGTTTGAAGCCCAATTCATGCGTCCCGCAAATTGAGACCGTTTAACGCATAATCCATGGTTGCTCAAAGAAAATGTTGGCCACTCTATATCCTCGAGCCCCAGGCAGTCAAACGAACTATACTTGACAGATCTGCACGCTACTGTTGCCACACCCACCCCTCAGTTGAACTGCTGACTAGGTTGTTGTCAACTTTTTCGTGGTTGTCATGACAGTGCACGCATGTGCATACTTTAGATGTGCGCTTTCCAATTCAAAAAATGGAGAAAGAGACTGAGTCTGAGGCACCGCCATCATCAGTTAAAAAGAGAAGGTGTGGGTACAATAAAAACTGGGAAAATGAATATTTGTGGCTGAAAGGTGTTGAGGGGGATACAGAGAGGGCTTTTTGTGACCTTTGCAAAACATCCTTCTCAATCGGACATGGAGGGGAATACGATGTCAAACAACACAGACTCACAGAGACTCACAAGAAACGTGTCCAACAGAAAGAGACATCCAAATCAATGGATGCTTTCCTCTGACCTAAAAACAACTTTCTCGCTGACAAAGTGACTGCTGCAGAGGTGACGAGTGTGTATCACACTGTCCAACACGCTACATCATATCGAGCAGGAGATTGTGGGACAAAGCTAGCCCAAGAGAATGGCCTGTGGTCGGACAAAGGCAGAAGCCATTGTCATGGATGTGCTTGCCCCTGCCTCCATAGAAGATTGCTTAAAAGTCCTTAGAAGACCACTGTGTGAGCAACGAGAGGCAACAACCAAAGGTAAAGTTAAAGTTATGTTCATGGATGTAACATTGTTGTGTGTAAACTTTTGTCTAACGTCAGCTAGCTAATGTTAGCTAATCATCTTCTTCTACTGGTATGTTAAAAGTCAACTTTTCCTTCAGGTCACTGAAATTGCATCAGTAGCTAACTAACATAATGCTGCTCATCCATGCCTTCATGAAACCAGGCTCTGTGTATCCTTACATGATTGTGAGCAACATTTCACTATTCCTTATCTCCCAAACAAACAAAAGCAACTATAATTTTTGAAAAGGTATAAATATTTATATAGATAATATTAATATAAAATCAATAATGATCAAAACAGTAAAGCAGTATCTTGTATTTTTTATAATAATCTGTTTTTAGAGAATCTCTTTTAAGTTCATCCCTTCTGTGTGTGTGTCTCCCCAGCCCACACACCATTCTTCTCAGTGTCTTCAGATGGCTCCAATCATGGTGGCCTCTTTACACTGTCAGTGCGTACTGGTGGAATTTTGTGGATGTGGCATTGTTTGCAGATGATGGTGCATTATGGAAGAGATAATGGATAGTGGAAGAGGTAGTGGATAAGTGGTCCATTAGATGGGGTATTAGGATATCAATTGATAAAACTAAAACAATTTGTTTCTCAAAAAAGAAATTAACTGATGATATAAAAATAAAATTGTCAAATAATGAAGTGGAAAGGGTTGATACATTTAAATACATGGGCATGGTTTGATCAGAGATTAACATGGGCAGTGTATATACAAAAATAATTGATAAATGCAAGAAAACTACAAATGTAATGAGGTGTCTATGTGGAGTTGAGTGGGGAGCTAGTAGATCTGCAATGAGAACAATTTACACATGTTTGAAAAGGTCAGTATTAGATTATGGAAGCATAATATATGAGTCTGCAGCCAAAAATTGGTTGAGTAAGTTGGATGGGATACAAAATCAAGCATTAAGATTGTGTTGTGGTGCTGTCAAAACTACACCAGTGACAGCTATCCAGGTGGAGATGGGAGAAATGCCTCTCCACCTTAGAAGAGGTCAGCTGGCCATTGTGTATTGGGCAAACTTGAGGGGTCATAATGGAAATCATATGAGTCAATCAGTTTTGAAGCAATGCCAAGAGTATGGTAATGCTCAAGTCAGAAGTTTTGGTTGGGTGATCAATGATAAGGTAAATGAAATGGGGTTCAATGATCTTAAAGTAAGTACTACTGTACCTTTCCCAGTTGCTCCACCATGGGAATATAAAGAAATGGCTATTGATTTGGGGCTTTTAGAAGAAAAGCAAGGAAATTGTATGGACAAGTATGGGGTGCAGAGATATTTAATAATGGAGAGGTATAGAGAGAATGTAAGTATATCTACAGATGCATCTAAACAGAGTAATAAAAGAATGGGGGTAGCGTGATGATTTGGCAGTTTATACAGCGGAGTTGGTGGCTGTGTGGCTAGCTCTGCTGTGAGTGGAAGTTAATAGGCCAAGGAAGGCAGTAATTGCTTCAGATTCAAGCTCAGATCAGCATCAAAACATGTCAGTCAAAATCAAGACAGGATATTGTAATAGAAATAAAACAAATTGCAAATAATCTGATACAATCAGAAACTGAGATAACTCTTATATGGGTACCAGCTCATATAGGAGTCGTAGGAAACGAGTTGGCAGACAAATGTGCTAAGAAAGCAGATGGAAATTCCAATGTAGATATTGAGGTTAATTATAGCAAAGCAGAAATTAAGAGTATAGGTAAAACATTGTTAAGGGCAAATGGCAAACATTATGGGACAATGGGCAGACTGGAAGACAGTTCTATAATATCCAGAATATAAAGTGGGAAAGGGCAGAAATATGAACAGAAGCAAGGAGGAGGAGGATGTGTTGTCAAGAATGAGGTATGGACACACAAGATTAAATAAAACTTTGGTAATAATAATAAAAAATATTATAATTATTAAAATAATTTAGGTGATTTATTTTTTTTTTAATGGAAAGGTTAGAATCCAGTACCACACCCCAGTCCAGCAGGTGGCGGTAATGCACTATTAAAGTTAGTTGCCAACCACCAAAAAAATTGAAAGAAGACGAAGAAGAAGAGAAGACAGGAGCTGCCTTGATATGAACTAGGAAGACAGGGGAAGAGTCATGTCTTTCCTTAAAGGGTTAGTTTACAAAATAGCTAAATCATGTAATTAATAACTTACCCTCATGTTGTTTCAAACCTGTAAAACCTCTGTTTATCTTTGGAACACAGTTTAGGAGATTTTAGATTTAGTCAAAACATTTTTTGAACTCTAAAATTTTAACTTTAAAACTTTACACACAGATCCCACAAAAAAAAAAAAATTGCTTTGTCACCAACTTGTTTGGACAAATATTGTGCATGTGTATATCTATGTCTAATCTATGTCTAATATCAAGTACACTCATCATCAATCTGCTCCAGTCATGGTTTGATACTGTCATGAATCCTGTCTGTGGTCTTTGTCTGCTTCCCACCAGAGCTCATCTTCTGATTATATTGACTCTCACACCACATAGACTGTTACATGTCACCCTGGACTACATTTCCCATGATTCATTTTGCTAATCACACTCTCACTTGTAGCCAGTCACATACACACAGTAAATACCAGACTCTAACCACAGTTCAGGACTGAGTTTTGTTGAGTGATTATCGCTCCTCTAGTGACAGCTACTCAGGGAGTCAATTCGCTGTTTTAGTTTCTAGATCCTAGTCCTAGCTTTTTATATCACAGTCAAGATACAACTTTAATTTACAGTAATGAGAGTATAAATAACAGGGCATTTGTTTTTACTGGACATTTAGCTATATAATATAATTATGCACAATATATATAATTATATTATATATAATATATTAATGCACAAGTCAAGTCCATGAATAAAATACATGAAACATACATTAGCACATTTGATTATGGACTGAAAAAATAAATATACATATAAAACATATTTTGCAATGAAGTATGCATACAATTTTAAAAATGAAGGTTCAAGGTTCCCTTAAAGTGAATCTCACATTCATATGCTGTTGTGAAGTTCATTACATACATAACTGAATCTTTCTGAGCTGACTGCATTAGTTTGTTTTAGCAGTGAATAACATCTGGTTTATGTGTAATTTATGTAAACAACCAACAAGGCAATAGTCATGATGCTCAGTCACCATTTGTTTTTATACTGCATTTTATTTTATTCTTTTATAGTTCCAAGCAGGAATTATTGCACACACAAGTGACAAAATAATGACATTTTAAAGCAATCAAAAATACAACAACTTAATTTCTAAAAAAATAAAAGATTAAGAAACGATTTACAGTCCTAATAAATGTGTTTTTATTAACAAAGTTCGGGAGAAGCAAGATCAGATAATCATTCAATTTGGCACAGGTGCATCTCGTTTAGCTAATCATCCTAAATAGCACACAAGCGTATATATATATATATATATATATATATATATACAGTCTTCCTACCTCCTGTCTCACGACAGTTTTTTCGGCATCCCTCCTCCACCCCTAGCCTGGTAATACCAGACTCTGCTACTTCACTTTGCTTCGTAGACAGAGTCTGGAATGGCATAATAGGGAAGTTTTTTCTCTCTCGCTAGGGGGCGCTTGTCTGAAGTTTAAAATCATTGGTTACCCGTAAGCCAATCAGATACGTTTAGTTATGATGTATGTTATGCGCCTGTACAGCCGCATCGAAGCACAGACATCATGCATTGAACTCAAATCTATGATTGAACTTCCACTGTAAACCTGTTGTAAACACATGATGCGAGCGAAATACCAGAGTGAACATGGCTGTAAACGACTTTTGCAGATTATGCGAAGTTAATCTACGCATACACGGTACAATCACGGCCTCTAAACTTATTTTTGACAGAGTGAAACAAGAAAATGTTTGTAGCCAACTCTCAAATTTAGGATTAGATCTTTTAAACACAGCTCTTTGTTCCTCACGAGTTTGTCGGAAATGCTGCAACGTAATTTCAAGATTACATCATGACATTGAAATATTTAAGGACTGGAAAAGAAAGGAGACACTGGCCTGTCAAAAGGTAACGTTAGCCAGTTCAAGCTCGACCGATAAAAGAGACCGAGAAGAGAGTCCCTCCTTCTGACAAGTGCAGTTCTCCATAACAGAGCGAATTGCATCCCGTGTCTCGTTTCCCATTTCCACGGTCGTTTCGGTTTTCGATTTCTCTAACCTACAATGTAAAACTCGGCGCTTAGCATCTACGTCACGGCTCTCAGCCCGCCCTCTGTTCGTTGATTGGCCCGGCTGTTACCAGACCGGTGGCAAACAGAAAGCTCTGACGCTGTATCAAACTGAGTACAGAAGCGAAATGAAATTCAGCGGAAGTAGGAAGTCTGACGTAGTCAAAATATGCCTACTATTCGCCTTCAGATTAGATGTAAGGGTGAACTCGTGAATTCCTGATGTGCTCATTTAGTCTCAGTGACACAGAACACAGCACCAGAAACAGAGAAGAACAGAGATTCATAATCTTATACATTTCATTTACCATTTTGTTAACCCTTTGAGTTATTCTATTTTCATTATTTCACCCATGTTATGATGCTAATACAATATGCATTACTATGTACTGAATATCACAAACTTTGTGCTTATTTCCATTGACTTCTGTAGCACAGTCAACTCTTTGATTACCAGCAATCTTCAAAATATCTTCTTTAATGTTGAACATAATAAACCAGCTCATACAGGTTTGGAACGACATGAGGGTGAGGAAATGATGACAGATATTACTATAACTTTAGGGTACCTGTCTCACTTTGATGATGACTTTATTAAAAGATGACATATTTAAAGCAGTCTCTACAATATGGATAACTGGAAAATGACATTCCGCTGTATGCAAATATCAATAATATCCATAATCATTAAAATAATTATTGCTGTAATAATATATATATATATATATATATATATATATATATATATATATATATATATATATATATATATATATTTAGTGGCATGCAAAAGTTTGGGACAGTAGTGTAGCCAGAAAAGAGACTCTGGGTGTGCTTATGAAAATCTAGGTGTGCCACATTTATTGTCAGATTAGCTACTGTGAAAAATTATGGGATAGTATTTTTGTGCACTGCTTCCGTCCAACCATACTCCTAGTGGTAATTTGCAGGTCATGTCAAAATGTAGTAAATTGTTAAATGTAATAATTTTCTTCCAAATACGATAATTTTGAACTTCTGGTATGCTACTTGGACATTTCCAATCTGGCAACACTGTCTGTTGATGTTGGGCCCGGGGAGGGAGAAACATCCTCATCAGGTGTAACGTTAGGCCTTGTGTCCGGCTGTCCATCAAGCCGAGGTTTTTTTTGCTACAAAAAATTAAGAAAGGAGCTCTGCGACATATTGCTAGCTAGCAATGTGCAATCAAAAATTATCTGTTTATATCATAGACTGCTGGGGTCAACGTCAGCTGCTGTTTGTTGGCAGTCCGAATGTTGGCAGATGTATTTTAACAAAAAATAATTCAAAATGTAAATAAAATTTTTATCATTTTGAGCATTATTGCACCATATATTGGATTCTTATTTCTGTGCCCCTGAGAGTATGATTTTAGAATGTTCAGTGACATCAGAGAACTGCCAGATTCAAACAGCTTTCGCGCGTTGGCTGGAACTGATCCAGAGACGGACGCGCTCAGCGCTTGTCATATATCACAACTAATATGCAGTGTACGGAAGTTCTAAGCGGCCATGCATTATAATATTTTTTTTTTCTTGTTTTCTCGTTATAACGACTTAATTTTCTCGTTTTCTCTACGTAACGAAGTTCGTTTTCTCTACGTAACGAAGTTCGTTTTCTCGTTATAACAACTTAATTTTCTCTAAGAAGTTACAAAACTGCACCAGGAGGTGGCACTATAGACCTGAATATAACTGATGGGGTGTTCTACACTATCCACTTTACTGTACACGGACCTTCCTCGTGATCGCTATAATTTGTGCAGTCTTCATTACTGACATTTAATTAATTCATAAATGTTAAATGCTTGAATCAATATGAATATTTTGTGTATTAAGTTCCTGCTAGATGCATGAGTTTCACCAACGCGCGTGTCATAAAATAACTGCTTATCAAAACCTAGGTTGACATCACTGTATTCTGTTTATCTACAGTAGGACGGGATTTAACGATGTAGGCTGATGTGCTTCTTTTCCTTATTACTAATCTTTATTGTTAACCATATTGATGAGAAATGTGATGTATATGTAAAATCCATAGGCTAATTTAATTCAGTTTTGTTCTACAATGTTGTAGCTAATCGTTTTTTTCTACACACACATATGGAACACACACACACACACACACACACACACACAATACAAGTAGTCCTACACATGGACGCTGTTTTCAAACAGAAGCTTGTAACACACATGATTTTTGCCACATCATATAATGACTACTACACATTACAAATTATATATAATTTTATTTCAAATAAAGGGAAAATGAAAAGTGAGTTTAATCCAAGCAGCTCTAATTTCGTGGTGTTGCCATTTAAACATGTTAATTACAAAAACAAAACGTTCGTTGTACTTTCTCTGGAAAAATCAACAGTGATTGATCAGCCTTTATTTATATACAGTATTGTAGACGTTATTACCTAGGTGAAGCTAAATTTGCTGAAATATAGGCTACAGTAAGAGCGCCTGCATGGTTGTCCATCAGATGCCTGTCAAAGTTGAGTTCGTTACTATAGCAACAGTAAAACTGCCATGTCGTTATAACGAGAAAACAAACTTTCGTTATGTCGAGATAACAAGAAAAATAAGTCGTTATAATGAGAATATGAACTTCGTTATGTCGAGATAACGAGAAAAATAAGTCGTTATAACGAGAAAACGATTTTCGTTATGTCGAGATAACGAGAAAATTAAGTCGTTATAACGAGAAAACTAAAAGGAAAAAAAAATTATAATGCATGGCCGCTTAGAACTTCTGTAGCAGTATTTTCAACCACATAATGTTTATTTTAGGTTTCATACATTTAAATCTACATAATCACTAGTAAAACAATACATTGGTAGTTTGTAAAATACACGATGTCTATGGAAGCAGCAAAAACTATCTAATCAAATGCAATTTGCCGACGTGTTTTATTCGTATATCAGACACACATAGCAGAACAATAAAGTTTACTCTATTCTTCGTCCAGATCAACAGCAACTTACTTTCATGTATTTCGGGAGAAACTGGGGAATTCAAGTGCTGTACGTTAAATCCGGCTGACAGGACTCTGAACTGTCACAGGCCCACCCTGGCACACCCGTGGCTACGCCACTGGTTTGGGAAACTCTTGCAGAATCTATCAATCAATCAATCAATCAATCACCTTTATTTATATAGTGCTTTAAACAAAATACATTGCGTCAAAGCACTGAACAACATTCATTTGGAAAACAGTGTCTCAATAATGCAAAATGATAGTTAAAGGCAGTTCATCATTTAATTCAGTTATGTCATCTCTGTTCAGTTTAAATAGTGTCTGTTTTTATTTGCAATCAAGTCAATGATATCACTGTAGATGAAGTGACCCCAACTAAGCAAGCCAGAGGCGACAGCGGCAAGGAACCGAAACTCCATCGGTGACAGAATGGAGAAAAAAACCTTGGGAGAAACCAGGCTCAGTTGGGGGACCAGTTCTCCTCTGACCAGACGAAACCAGTAGTTCAATTCCAGGCTGCAGCAAAGTCAGATTGTGCAGAATAATCATCTGTTTCATGTGGTCTTGTCCTGGTGGTCCGCTGAGACAAGGTCTTTACGGGGATCTGTATCTGGGGCTCTAGTTGTCCTGGTCTCCGCTGTCTTTCAGGGCAGTACAGGTCCTTTCTAGGTGCTGATCCACCATCTGGTCTGGATACGTACTGGATCCGGGTGACTGCAGTGACACAGACTGATCTGGACACAGACTGGATCTGGTGGCCACGGTGACCTCGGAACAAGAGAGAAACAGACAAATATTAGCGTAGATGCCATTCTTCTAATGATGTAGAAAGTACAGTGTTATGTGAAGTGTTTCCGGTTCCGGTTTACCTAATTAATGCAGCCTAAATTATTAAATATATATTAAAAGCATATTAGTATGTTATGTGTATGCCAGGTTAAAGAGATGGGTCTTTAATCTAGATTTAAACTGCAAGAGTGTGTCTGCCTCCCGAACAATGTTAGGTAGGTTATTCCAGAGTTTAGGCACCAAATAGGAAAAGGATCTGCCGCCCGCAGTTGATTTTGATATTCTAGGTATTATCAAATTGCCTGAGTTTGGAGAACGTAGCGGACGTAGAGGAGTAAAATGTAAAAGGAGCTCATTCAAATACTGAGGTGCTAAACCATTCAGGGCTTTATAAGTAATAAGCAGTATTTTAAAATCTATACGATGTTTGATAGGGAGCCAGTGCAGTGTGGACAGGACCGGGCTAATATGGTCATACTTCCTGGTTCTAGTAAGAACTCTTGCTGCTGCATTTTGGACTAGCTGTAGTTTGTTTACCAAGCGTGCAGAACAACCACCCAGTAAAGCATTAAAATAGTCTAACCTTGAAGTCATAAATGCATGGATTAACATTTCTGCATTTGACATTGAGAGCATAGGCTGTAATTTAGATATATTTTTGAGATGGAAAAATGCAGTTTTACAAATGCTAGAAACGTGGCTTTCTAAGGAAAGATTGCGATCAAGTAACACACCTAGGTTCCTAACTGATGACGAAAAATTGACAGAGCAACCATCAAGTCTTAGACAGTGTTCAAGGTTATTACAAGCAGAGTTTTTAGGCCCTATGATTAAAACCTCAGTTTTTTCTGAATTTAGCAGTAAGAAATTACTCGTCATCCAATTTTTTATATCGACTATGCATTCCATTAGTTTTTCAAATTGGTGTGTTTCACCGGGCTGCGAGGAAATATAGAGCTGCGTATCATCAGCATAACAGTGAAAGCTAACACCATGTTTCCTGATGATATCTCCCAAGGGTAACATATAAAGTGTGAAGAGTAGCGGCCCTAGTACTGAGCCTTGAGATGCTCCATACTGCACTTGTGATCGATATGATACATCTTCATTCACTGCTACGAACTGATGGTGGTCATATAAGTACGATTTAAACCATGCTAATGCACTTCCACTGATGCCAACAAAGTGTTCAAGTTTATGCAAAAGAATGTTGTGGTCAATTGTGTCAAACGCAGCACTAAGATCCAATAAAACTAATAGAGAGATACACCCACGATCAGATGATAAGAGCAGATCATTTGTAACTCTAAGGAGAGCAGTTTCAGTACTATGATACGGTCTAAATCCTGACTGGAAATCCTCACATATACCATTTTTCTCAAAGAAGGAATACAATTGTGAGGATACCACCTTTTCTAGTATCTTGGACAGAAAAGGGAGATTCGAGATAGGCCTATAATTAACAAGTTCTCTGGGGTCAAGTTGTGTGTTTTTTTTTTTTTTTTTTTTTTTTTATGAGAGGCTTAATAACAGCCAGTTTGAAGGTTTTGGGGACATATCCTAATGACAATGAGGAATTAATAATAGTCAGAAGAGGACCTATGACTTCTGGAAGCACATCTTTTAAGAGCTTAGATGGTATAGGGTCTAACATACATGTTGTTGGTTTAGATGATTTAACAAGTTTATACAATTCTTCCTCTCCTATAGTAGAGAATGAGTGGAACTGTTCCTCAGGGGGTCTATAGTGCACTGTCTGATGTGATACTGTAGCTGACGGCTGAATGGTTGCAATTTTATCTCTAATAGTATCGATTTTAGAAGTAAAGTAGTTCATAAAGTCATTACTGTTGTGGTGTTGGGAAATGTCAACACTTGTTGAGGCTTTATTTTTCGTTAATTTAGCCACTGTATTGAATAAATACCTGGGGTTATGTTTGTTTTCTTCTAAAAGAGAAGAAAAGTAATCAGATCTAGCAGTTTTTAATGCTTTTCTATAGGATATGCTACTTTCCCGCCAAGCAATACGAAATACCTCTATTTTAGTTTTTTCTCCAGCTGCGTTCCATTTTTCGGGCTGCTCTTGTCACGTTACGCGGCGCTTGAAAGACGGCGAGAGAACCAATTGCAGGTAAGTAATATTTATTCAAGGGATAATCCAGAGGGGTAAACAGTCCAGGCAGGGGTAGAAACCAAAACATCCATCCACATAAAAACAAGACACGAAGACAAGGCAAGACAAGACAAGACAAGGCAAGGATGACGGACATGAAATAACCTGACATTAAACAAGGACTCCGTAACATAGACTAAGACAGACTGGGTATTTATACACAGAAGGATAATGGGGAAACAGGAGACAGGTGGGGGGAACAATCAATTACGCAACAAGGAGGAAGGTGACCATATAAGGGAACAGGAAGTGATCTGGGACAGACACCGTGAGAAGGAGGACATCTAGTGGAACCCCGGGGAACAACAACCCAGACACTGTGACAGTACCCCCCCTCTACGGAGCGGCTCCCAGACGCTCCAAGACAAAACACAACACAGAGACCAGGAGGGAGGTGGACAGGTGGAGGCTCAGGGGGAGGGACGGAGGGCCGGAAAATGAACACACGGGGAACAAACACCAGAAATGTAAACATAAAACAGGGAGACCAGGAGGGAGGGGGACCGGAGGAGGTACAGGGGGAGGGACAGAGGGCCAGACTAACTGAGGGGAACAGACAGAAGCATAACAGAACTCAAAAAACACAAAACAGAAGTCCATGAAGGACATGTTGAGGCGTCCACCAGGGCGGAGCAGATGACCACCACAGCCGTGTGGTCAAGGCCAGAACCCTCCAGGGCGGAGCGGAAGGCCACCATGACCTTGTGGTCAAAGTCAGAGTCCTCCAGGGCGGAGCGGACGACCACCACAGCCGCGTGGTCACCGCCAGAGTCCCCCAGGGCGGAGCGGACGACCACCACAGCCGCGTGGTCACCGCCAGAGTCCCCCAGGGCGGAGCGGACGACCACCACTTCCTCGTGGTCACCACCAGAGTCCCCCAGGGCGGAGCGGACGACCACCACATCCTCGTGGTCACCGCCTCAGCCTCCAGAACGGCATCGATCACCACATCGGGAACGACCTCTGGCACCGCCTCGGCATCGGGCACCGCCTCGGGAACTGCATCGGGCACCGCCTCGGCCACCGCCTCGGCCTCTCGAACAGCAGCGAGCACCTCCTCGGGAACAGCCTCGGCCTCGGGAACAGCATCGGGCACCGCCTCGGGAACAGCATCGGGCACCGCATCGGGCACCGCCTCGGGAACAGCATCGGGCACCGCCTCGGGAACTGCATCGGGCACCGCCTCGGGAACCGCCTCGGGAATTGCATCGGGCACCGCCTCGGGAATTGCATCGGGCACCGCCTCGGCCTCTCGAACAGCAGCGAGCACCTCCTCGGGAACAACCTCGGCCTTGGGAACAGCATCGGGCACCGCCTCGGGAACAGCATCGGGCACCGTCTCGGGAACAGCATCGGGCACCGCCTCGGCCTCTCGAACAGCCTCGGCCATCGCCTCGGGAACTGCATCGGGCACCGCCTCGGGGACTGCATCGGGCACCGCCTCGGGGACTGCATCGGGCACCGCCTCGGGGACTGCATCGGGCACCGCCTCGGGGACTGCATCGGGCACCGCCTCGGCCTCTCGAACAGCAGCGAGCACCTCCTCGGGAACAGCCTCGGCCATCGCCTCGGGAACTGCATCGGGCACCGCCTCGGCCTCCAGAACGGCAACGGACTGTGCCTCGGAATCGGGAACAGCATCGGGCACCGCCCCGACCTCCAGAACAGCGTCGGGTTTCGCTTCGACCTCCGGAACAGCATCGGGTCTCGCCTCGCCCTCTGGAACAGCGTCGGGCACCGCCCCGACCTCCAGAACAGCGTCGGGTTTTGCTTCGACCTCTGGAACAGCATTGGGCACCGCCTCGGCATCTGGAACAGCATCGGGCACCGCCTCGGGAACAGAAACGGTCTGCTCGGGAACGTTCTCCAGGCCTTGAGGGATGGTCGACGCCTGTCTCCTCGTCCTCCGCCCTCTATGACGGCGAGTCGGTGGCACCTGTACTGGCGACTCAGGCGTTGAATCAGCCATCTTGTGCTGTGGCTCTGGGCTGGCGGCCATCTTGTGCTGTGGCTCTAAACTGATGGCCTTCTTGGTCTGTGGCTCTAAGCTGGCGGCCATCGTGTGCTGTGGTGCTGGACTGGTGGCCATCTTGTGCTGTGGCTCTGGGCTGGCGGCCATCTTGAGCTGTGGTGCTGGCTCAGCGGCCATCTTGAGCTGTGGCGCTGGGTTAACGGCCATCTTGTGCTGAAGCGCTGGCTCAGCAGCCATGACGTGAACCGTCTTGGGAACCTCTAGTATTCTTGATAGCGTAGCGAAATAATCCAAGAATGAGACAGCGGCCGACTTGGGCGTCGGTGCTGAGCTGGTGGCCATCGGGTACTGTGGTGTGAGGCTGGCTTCCATCTTGCCTCGTGATGGGAGTTTGGTGGCCCTGCACCGCAGCGGTGCAGGGTTGGCGGTTATCTTGGGTTGTGGCGCTACCATGGCGGGCATGCGCTTCCTCTCACCTCTCCTTCCGCTATGGTGAGAGGGAGGCTCTGATCCATCCCAAAGAAGCCCCGGATCGACTGGAGGCCATGGTTGAGAGTGATGCCGAGTCTCCTCTCGACCACTCCCTCCTCGGCGACCTCCCCTGGTCCCCCGAAAAACCACCAGGCGAGTTCCTTCAAAACCGCCACTGTCCCGCTCTGTGGCTGGGGATGAGGCATGGGCAGACATACCTGCTGGTTCTCTGTTTGACGGAGTCCTTCTGTCACGTTACGCGGCGCTTGAAAGACGGCGAGAGAACCAATTGCAGGTAAGTAATATTTATTCAAGGGATAATCCAGAGGGGTAAACAGTCCAGGCAGGGGTAGAAACCAAAACATCCATCCACATAAAAACAAGACACGAAGACAAGGCAAGACAAGGCAAGGCAAGGCAAGACAAGGCAAGACAAGGCAAGACAAGGCAAGACAAGGCAAGACAAGACAAGGCAAGGATGACGGACATGAAATAACCTGACATTAAACAAGGACTCCGTAACATAGACTAAGACAGACTGGGTATTTATACACAGAAGGATAATGGGGAAACAGGAGACAGGTGGGGGGAACAATCAATTACGCAACAAGGAGGAAGGTGACCATATAAGGGAACAGGAAGTGATCTGGGACAGACACCGTGAGAAGGAGGACATCTAGTGGAACCCCGGGGAACAACAACCCAGACACTGTGACAGCTCTCTTTAGGGTGCGAGTATGTTCATTATACCATGGTGTCAAACTGTTTTCCTTAACCTTCCTTAAGCGTAAAGGAGCAACTGTATTTAAAGTGCTAGAAAAGAGAGAGTCCATTGTTTCTGTTACATCATCAAGTTGTTCTGAGGTTTTGGATATGTTAAGGAATTCGGATACATCAGGAAGCTAACTTAAAAAGCAGTCTTTTGTGGTAGAAGTGATGGTTCTTCGATACTTGTAATAAGAAGTAGAATTTACAATTTTGGCTATATGAAGTTTACACAGAACTAAATAATGATCTGAGATATCATCACTTGGCTGAATAATTTCAACACTATCAACATCAATTCCATGTGACAGTATTAAATCTAGAGTATGATTTTGACAATGAGTAGGTCCTGAAACATGTTGTCTAACACCAATAGAGTTCAGAATGTCTATAAATGCTGATCCCAATGCATCTTTTTCATTATCGACATGGATATTAAAATCACCAACTAGTAAAACTTTATCTGCAGCCAGAACTAATTCGGATGTAAAATCACCAAACTCTTTAATAAAGTCTGTATGGTGCCCTGGTGGCCTGTATACAGTAGCCAGTACAAACATAACAGGGGATTTATCATTAACATTGGTTTCTCTGGATAATGTTATATGAAGCACCATTACTTCAAACGAGTTATACTTGAAGCCTGCCCTCTGAGAAATCCTGAAAATGTTGTTATAAATTGAAGCAACTCCTCCCCCTTTGCCTTTTAGACGCGGCTCGTGTTTATAACAGTAATCTTGGGGGGTGGACTCATTTAAAATAATGTAATCATCAGGTTTTAGCCAAGTTTCTGTCAAACAGAGCACATCTATATTATGATCAATTATCATATTATTTACAAAAAGCGTTTTCGTAGAAATGGATCTGATATTCAATAAGCCAATCTTTATCATTTGTTTATCCATATTGCATTTGTTTTTTATTTGTTGAACCTCAATTAAATTGTTAACCTTAACTTGGTTTGGACGTTTTTTGTATTTTCGGGGAACAGACACAGTCTCTATAGTGTGATATCTAGGTGAAAGAGTCTCTATGTGCTGAGAATGAACTGACCTCTGTGACGGGAGGCAGCTAGCAGACTCTCGGTTTAGCCAGTCAGTATGCTTCCTGAACCTGGGCCCCAGTTAGTCAAGTATAAACACTAAGACTATGTGCCATATTTCTAGACAGAAGAGTGGCGCCACCCCAGGAGGGATGAAGACCATCTCTTTTAAACAGGTCAGGTCTGCCCCAAAAGCTCTTCCAATTGTCTATGAAACCTATGTTATTCTGTGGGCACCACTTAGACATCCAGCCATTGAGTATATAAAAAATAACAATCTATGAAAATGTGAATAATTTTAACAAAATAAGAGAGATCATACTAAATGCATGTTATTTTTTTATTTATTAATGTCCTGAGTGAGATATTGTACATAAAATGTGTTTACATTTAGTCCACAAGACAAAAAAAATAAAAAAATCCTGAAATTATTCAAAGAACCCGATTCTTGTTTCTTAATACTGTGTTTGGTTACCTGATGATCGAGTTAAACTGAACAGTTAAACTGAGAACTGTTCTTCAGAAAAATCTTTAAGCTCCTGCAGATTCTTCAGTTCCAGCATCTTTGCTTATTTGAACCCTTTCCCACAGTGACTATATGATTTTGAGATCCATATTTTCACACTGAGGACAATTATATATATATATATATATATATATATATATATATATATATATATATATATATATATATATATATATATATATATATTTCCATTTAGTTTTGCTCTTCGTAAGCAGCAGAAGTTACTTGTATGCTTCCTGGAACACAAATAAAGTACAATTTACCATGATCTTTAAATTCCTAAAGTTTTCACCCCCCAACTGTCCTCAGTGTGAAAAGATGGATCTCAAAATCATACAGTCACTGTTGGAAAGGGTTCAAATAAGCAAACATTTTGGAACTGAAGAATCTGCAGGAGCTTAAAGATTTTTCTGAAGAACAGTTCTCAGGTTAACTGTTCAGAACAAACAAGGGACTCATGCACAACCATCACAAAACAGGTAACCGCACACAGTATTAGGTTCACAAACTTTTGAATGGGGATATTTTAATGAGAGAGAGTATTTCATTGTAGAACTGCAGACATCTCTATTTCATTTTGGTGATGAGAGTTCTTCCTTCCTAAATAAATAAAATAAAATTAATCAATACAAACAATTTACTTCTGACCCTTTCTCACAGTCATGATTGTTAGAGATCAGTGTGAATCATCAGGTTTTGTGATGATCTAAACTCACCAGCTCTTCTCGCACAGATGATCTGAAGAAGAATCACAGTAGGAGCAGCAAACACTGCAATCTCTACAATACTCACAATCACTACAGGAACCACGTCTGGACAGAACAGAGAGAAAGAAGAGAAGGAATCTCTGAAACTGTGAATTGATTACTAACAATGAACAATTACAGACGAACCATTTATAAATTCACTGATAGTTTCAGTGCATGTCATTCATTACCTCTGATTAATGATCCAGCAGTCATACAGACTACAGTTTCTGATGCTGTGTCAGCTACGGAAGTTCTAAGCAGCCATGCATTATAATTTTTTTCCTTCTTGTTATCTCGACATAACGAAGGTCATTTTCTCATTATAACGACTTAATTTTCTCGTGATGTCAGTGTAAAACCCATTTTCTCACGACGTAATTTTAGCTATCGCGAGAAAACCCCGTGCCATTAGTGAATGCTTTGGTTGCTGAAATCTTCTTCATAAAGTTACTAGTTTCCTGCAGAAAATATGGACTTAATCTCTACATTGAGAGAGAGGGGTGTCCCCAGTGAGAACCTGACAAAAATGGAGGAAGATAAGGTATGTTACTTGTTAAGATTCAAGAATAGCACAAGGTTTGCTACAGTATTCATGTTTTATGGTCATTGAAATGGACACACGATAAGTTCTAAAGTTAGCTGGAAGTACACACAATGCAACCAGAGAAGAATACTTATGTTTCAAAGCAGTTTTAAAGGGATAAACAGAAACATCATGATTCGGTGATGCAAAAAAAGAATTTGATGCCTCTGTAAAGAAGCTTTACAAAAAAATATAAGATTAGTTTCAAAGGTGCCATATGGTTTTTCGAGCACTCTTAGACCACTGAATCTCAGACTGCATTTAACACGTGTGCTTCCAGTCCTTGCGACCCCGAGTTCTGCATATTTTGCATGTGTTTCTCTGTGTTAACACCTGATTCAGATAACCAGCTCATTAGAAGAGCCCCGTGCATGAACTGAATTGCGATTCTTTGGGGTGATTTTGCCTTTAGTTTTCTCCAATACAGTAAAATGCCTATGAAAATGAATACTGTGATAGTCAGTGTCACTCTGAAGACATATGAATTGAAAGAATGAGCTAACCTAAACTATAAAGGAATTTTTTATTTTATTTTTTTATGAGTGTTGGAATATCGGACACATTGGAAGTGCTATAAAGGAATTTTTTATTTTATTTTTTTATGAGTGTTGGAATATCGGACACATTGGAAGTGCTAGGACACATTTTGTTATACACACACATAGACTTTGAATGAAAAACATTAAATATAACATTTAACATTATTAAACAATTTATAATAATTAATGTACAATAAAAACGATTATGCGCAAAAATAATGTATATATTTAAACCTAAAAATTAAAGTTAAAATAAGCAAAAGTGTAAAGGAAATGTGTGCATGACAGCTTCTTTACATACATTTTGACTGCTCTCAGCACCCGTACTGTAAATGCAAGAATACACGCGCATGACAGAAAAAAAAAAGTGCACTGGCTTGACCCGCAGTTCATCAGACTACAGTTTCTGATGCTGTGTCAGCTGCTTCTGTGGATCATGAACATTAGTTCAGTTCAAACATCACGTGACATCAGTAAGACATGCAGACACTGCAAATGTGAGAGCTGAAGTCATCTCAGTGTTTGAGGTAATGATCCATTTATCTATTTTAGAGATGCAAAAACCATAAAGGATTATTTCATCAAACCATTTATAAATTCACTGATAGTTTCAGTGCATGCAAGAAAAGAGAAGTGAAAGACTGATGATGTCTAATAAAAATTCACCTTAGCTGTGTTTGACTTTGTTTTTTTTCTTCAATAAATGTTAAACAAAAACAGCCTGATAGCCTCAGATAGTTTGAACAATTATAATTAAATACATTAATTATGATGAAAGTGTGTATTTACATATATACTAGCTTTCTTATTAACTTGCTTTGTTTGTGAAAAAGAAAACAAGTGTTTGAGGTGTACTAATTAAACAAGATAAGCTTTTCTTAGTCTACAGTAAATCAGTTATGTGAATAGCAATTCTACTGTAAGAGTCACATTAAACCACTGAGATGAGTAAGCCACTCGGCCGCCATCTTGGCAACGCCTCCGGACTGCTATTTCAGAAAAACAAGACCAGCTTCTATCTAAACGAATGGGCAGAGAGTCAGAACTGAACTTTCACAGGTCACCGGGATATAAAAACAGCGTGTATAGAAACAGCAGTGAAATATGATAAAAATCGCTGAAAGAATTTGATAACTTTGCCCCAAAATAAGGTTTAAAATGCCTTTTTCCCCACAGGTTACACCTTAACTGCGCATGCGCAAGGGTTCCTCAACTGTGCGCATACATCAGTGGAACCAGACGATAGGCTTAAATGTTTCCCGGCTTGATTGTTAAAAGCAGATGATTGGCTTTCCAGCGGGAGGAAAAGAAAACAAGTGCTTAAGGTCTACAAATTAAAGAAGACCAGTGATAAGCTTGTCTTAAAGTCTATAATAAATCAGTAATGTGAATAGCAATTCTACTGTAAGAGTCACATTAAACCACTGAGATGAGTAAGACAGAAATACCTCTCTGTGTAGCTGTTGTCTCGGGGGTTTGAGGAGTCTGTGTCTCTGTATAAGGAGGAGGATTTCAGTTCTGATGCATCATATTTGATCAAATACATCTTAGCTCTGTTTGACTTCATTGTTCATTGACTGCTGATGTGTGTCAGTGATCATGTACCTTGTTCTGTAGAAGCTGCTGTAGTTTGACTTGATTTCTTCTCAGAGTTTGAGCTGCTGACTGGAATCAGTGTTGAATCAGCTGAAGCTGCAGAAGAGGAATGATCAGAACATTATTATTATTATTATTATTATAAATACACTACTAAAAACTGAAAGTAAGACTCAGGCAGCTCTAGCTCACACAGACAGTTAAAGAGAAACACAGTCAGACATAAATGTAGAAATGAAAGGTTAGATGCTGTTTATGTGTCATGCATTCAATAATAAAAAAAAAGCTTTATCAAAGGCATGTTCTGCTATCTATTTAAAGTCACTAAAGTGTAGATAAGACACAGTGTATCTCTGAAGGCATCACTGATGATCTTGTCTCCTGAATTCTGTTCAGTGATAATGGAAGTAAGACTTTGCAGATGAACCTCTTTTGATCAGAAACAGCCCTGATTACAATATAAACACATGAAGTTATTAATACCTCATTTATATGAGAGTGAAACACAGTGAGCTGCAGACAATAAACCTTCAGTTTGTTCTGAATCAATGACATATAGACTCTTCTGAAACTGATTAACCTCTTAACTGCCCTCCTCTTAACCCCTTTCTGAACATAGAGATGAACATGTGCTATTCAAACTTAAATTGTTATAATTAATGAATGTTTTGAAATACATACTTGAGGTCAGAAGAAAATGAAAGTATAAAAAAAGTTATAGAAGTTTACATTTATTTTACTGTTTTTATTTTATATTATATAAAATAAAATTTTTACGAAATAGGTTAAAAAAAAAAAAAAAAAAAAACGTTTAATGTAGTTTTGTTGTTCACCATTGTGCTGGAGAGTAGAGCCTGTGCTTCAGTCAATGATGAGCCACAAATTCTGATCTTCTGTTGCTTTATATAAAAACAGTAAATGTGGAGTCGCTGATACAGTGGTGATCTCTGTGTTAAGTGCTTCAGCACATACATGTGTGCTATAGCTGACAATGAGCTGCAGTGATTTGAGTAAAAAGTCATGCATTTAGTTTCTTTACTACTACACATTAAGTGTTTGCATTTTTATATTAAGAAATATTTCTTCTCAGTGGACTCAAATGAAATAAGTTCATAGTACTAACATCGTAGGAATGCTAGCTTTTAAACTCGAACTGTTTGAAGCAGTGGGAGTGGAGTTAATTTCCATGGTAGAATTTACGGTAAAATACTGTAAAAAAATAAGAGTGGTCAATTATTGGTTGAAAGCTGTAAATTAACAGTACTTTACTGGCACCCCTGCTGCCAGTAAATTACTGTTATTTAACGGCACAATTTTTTACAGTGTGTTGATGAACAAGAGACATGACAAGAAGTCAAAGTTATGATCAGCTGTTCTAACATCTCCACAGAGAATATGTTTTATATTTAGAGACTGATTCTAGAAGAACAACAGAATGTGAATAAAACCACTGAAATCACTCACAAACACACAGAAACTGGCCTCGGTGCTTTTGCTGATTTTATAGAGGAAGGATTTTTAGTTCAGATTCACCATATTCAACAATTATATTTTAATGCATGAACACAAAATAAACCTTACAGACATTCCCTTCACAATACTGAATTTGATTTATCACAACTGTTATTTTACAGCAGCTCCATATCAGTGTAACTCTCTGTTGAGGTGCTGTGTTACATAGAAAGATTATTAATAAGAGCTCACTAAGTGATCACTAAAACACTGAGATGAGTAAGACATATAGAAATACCTCTCTGTTTAGCTGTTGTCTCGGGGGTTTGAGGAGTCTGTGTCTCTGTATAAGGAGGAGGATTTCAGTTCTGATGCATCATATTTGATCAAATCCATCTTAGCTCTGTTTGACTTCATTGTTCATCGACTGCTGATGTGTGTCAGTGATCATGTACCTTGTTCTGTAGAAGCTGCTGTAGTTTGACTTGATTTCTTCTCAGAGTTTGAGCTGCTGACTGGAATCAGTGTTGAATCAGCTGAAGCTGCAGAAGAGGAATGATCAGAACATTATTATTATTATTATTATTATTATTATTATTATTATTATTATAAATATCAATCAATCAATCAATCAACATTTATTTGTATAGCGCTTTACAACAACTGTCAGGTATCCAAAGTGCTTCACATCATAGAATACAATAAACGTCATATCATACAATAAATACATATAACAAAAAAGAAAACAGCAAGAGGGAAATTGTGTCACCACTACTATGTATTAAAAGCCATCCTAAACAGGTGGGTTTTAAGTTTAGACCTAAAAAGAGTTCTAAAATACACTACTAAAAACTGAAAGTAAGACTCAGGCAGCTCTAGCTCACACAGACAGTTAAAGACAAGGAGGAGAAACAGTCAGACAGAAATGTAGCAATGTAAGGTTAGATGCTGTTTATTTGTCATGCATTCAATAAAAAAAGGCACATATTGCTATCTATTTAAAGTAACTAAAGTGTAGATAAGACACAGTGTATCTCTGAAGGCATCACTGATGATCTTGTCTCCTGAATTCTGTTCAGTGATAATGGAAGTAAGACTTTGCAGATGAACCTCTTTTGATCAGAAACAGCCCTGATTACAATATAAACACATGAAGTTATTAATACCTCATTTATATGAGAGTGAAACACAGTGAGCTGCAGACAATAAACCTTCAGTTTGTTCTGAATCAATGACATATAGACTCTTCTGAAACTGATTAACCTCTTAACTGCCCCCCTCTTAACCCCCCTTTCTGAACATAGACATGAAAGTGTGCTATTAACACTTAAATTGTTATAATTCATGAATGTTTATGTAATTAAGCTTCCAAAGGAAAACGTAAACATGATAGGTAAGAAGTAAACAAAAAATAATTTTTGATACAAAGGTCAGAACTCCTGTAATTGTGTATAAGTTTTGAGGTGCTCTCGTCATATTTTAACCTATCACTGTTTTTAAATAATTATTAACAGAAAAAGTGGTAAAATATCTATCTAGGAGTCGTATATAGTTTGTGATGATCTGATCAGGATTTAATCATAATATACTGAAGTGAGCGTGTGTCAGTTTGCGGGGTTAAAGAAATGTAGTGTTGTTATCTGAACACATGTCAGTGTATCTGAGTGAGGTCTGCAGGTCACAGTAAACATTGATCTTAACAGCTGATTCTGGACCTGCTTGTGTAGGAGCTGAAGCTGATTTAGAGCTGGTGACTGGAGACGGTGGCTTTGTTTCGCTTGGAGCTGGAAAAGATGAATGTTCAGATACGTCATAGACTGGATCATCATTATATAACTGACAGAAGACAGTCAGAGAGCGGCCTGATCTGATCTCAGACTGTGAGGATGATGAAGACACTGAAACAGAAAATCAGACAGAGATTACATGACAATATTACTGTTTAATTCAACATATAATCATAATATTCACAGAAACACTGACCATGAAGAACATGCAGATAAACTTGTGCATCAGCTCCATGTTGTTGTTCATTCACATATTGTCTGCAGGAGTAAAGTCCACGATCTTCTTTTGTGACTTTCTTGATGTTCAGAGAGCAGTCAGAGCCCAGACTCAGTCTCTCGTGTCTCTCTGTGTCAGTCTTCTTTACTCCTCCAGCAATCAGTTCAACTGCTGTCTCTGACTCTGATGGTCTGTTATAGATCCATGTAGTTGATGTGCAGCCAGAAAGAGCATTATTACAGGACAGACGGACATCTTCACCAGAACTGAAGAACACTTGAGTCACTTCTGATCCACTGATACCTACAGATAGTAATAATAATAATAATAATAATAATAATAATAATAATAATAATAATAATGTGGGTTAATGACTTGATTATGCATTCACTGATTCTTGAGGCTATAATAGATATAATTTCATAATATAATATAATATAATATAATATAATATAATATAATATAATATAATATAATATAATATAATATTATTTTTCTTCTTTTTTTAAATTTATATAATGATTGAACCCTTCTCTGTTGACACTGTAAGAGTTTTGTTTTGATTTTTATTTATTTTTTTGTGATGAAAAAAGAGCTTGTTTTATCAAGCAACTCTTAATAATATCTCATATTAAATCAAAGTTGTTTTCCAGCACACACGTGTGTGTTTCATAAGGTTTTAAAGTAGTGTCCTCTCTTTCTGTCAGCAGCGTCAGATCTTGATTAAAATGTAAAATCATCAGGGAATCTGAGGGGCAGCTGTCTCTGAAGGACCCTCGTCACATTCCTCCTCTGCAGAGTACATCAGTGTCACTTTATAGTTTTACAATATTTTAAATCTAATGTTAATATTTCCTGTGTCACAACCATGATACGTCAACACCTTCTTCCAGTTTCTGATAATAATATTAGAAATATTTAGATCATTGTATTCTCCTGAAGCAGGTTCTGTCAGCATCAACAGAGAAAACAACAGCTGCTTCATCAACTCTATTAGTTTTGTGAAAGAAATTACAAATTTGTCAACACTGTCAGATATTTATTTTGATCATATTTCTTTATAACATTTTATATTTGTTGAGGAATAATTATTGGCCACATGTGAAAATGTAATCTGTCTTCTAACATGATAATGTGTTTGGAAATGTTAAAAACCAAAAGAGAAAAGTTTGGAGGTTGGATCAAATCATAGTTTCATTTGTCTACATTTTTTTTCAATTTTTCACCCTGTTATGTGCCACTTCTTAAGAATCAGTGAAATAGTTTAATTTGAGAATTAAGAATATCTGAAACACTGATCCGCTGAACTATATGATGTGTTTTAAGACAAAAATGTTTGCTCAGCTGTGATATCTGACTCCTTATCTTGATTTACAGTAATGGCATTTTTTTCAGTAATTATGTCAACTTTTATGTCAAATTTCTAAAATGTCTAATTAAAACAATAGAATTAAAAAAGTAAGAATAACCCAGCCTGCACATGACCGACCTTCAACGTTGAAATATGATTGAAATATGGTCAGCTGTTTTAACCTTCAAACAACGTTGAACCGGTTTAATGCTAAATTGTTGAAAAAGGTTAATAAACTTTAAATTATGTATATTAAATTATTTAAGATTATTATTATTATTTTAATAAGATTTTACAATATTTTAATCATGATACCTATTCTAAAATCTAAAGGTATATGTTAAATAATATCATCATTAGCAACAATAAAACTAAATACATTTTGCTGCTTTATCACACTCAAACAATTCCTATTGGTTGTTTTACTTTATTCTTTTGATCATGATTGGTTAATCTTTCTGTCATCCAGAAAACTGGACGGTAAATTTAGAAATTGGTGATCGGAGTAATTAATATTTTTTTTGCTTTGTAAGTTTGATTTTAATTGTTATCTTAGTGAACGACAGTGTTACTTTGCCTACTTTAGTTTAATTGTTCAATATAATCTAATTAGTGTTAGAAACGTAGTTTGTGTACAATGTTACATAACTGCTGCTGTTAGTATGTTAGGGTGCTATCATTAACTTCAAATATTACATTAAATATTAATGTTTGTTAAAGTGTTAAGTCTACTGAATAATAAAAAAAATGAATGTTGTTTGACTGGAATTATAGAAGATGCACATGCTCACAATAACCATATATTTTTGTGAATATAAGAGATTGCCTGATATCCATTAACTTATTGATTCTTCTTTTAAGAACTGTATCTATGTTCAGGTTTACATACGGTATAATTATGTTCCATAATATATATATATATATATATATATATATATATATATATATATATATATATATATATATATATATGTGTGTGTGTGTGTGTGTTCCAGTTGTTCTAAGCATGTGAATGCAAAACACTTGGTTGTTTTACGAAATATAATGGAACTGTTCTTCATTCCTCATGATGTTTAGGTCTGGTTTCACAGACGGGGATTGAATTAAGCCAGGATTAGGCACTAGTGAAGTAGTTTTTATAAGCATGCCTTAGAAAAAAAAATCTTGAGACAAAACCATGGCCCTGACATATTTTGTTTTATTTTTTATTTTTTTTATAATACTCAATAGTTGCCAGATGCTGTCCTTTTTGGAAATTCTTCTTCATGTGGTCCTCGAGGACGGTGATGCTGCATTATCACATTTGTCTTTGGTTTGATCCAAAATCAGACGTCTGGTGGAGATAGACTCATTTTGAAAGAAGGCAAACTTCTGCCGACTTGACAGTGTGTATTTTTTTTTTTTTTTTTTTTTTTTTTACATATTTGATTAGATGTTTAAAATGCTGCCCTACCATTCAATTTCTCAGTTGCCATGTCTGAATATTTATCTTTGTAATAATGCTGTTTCTATGCTCCTCATCTCAATATACAGGTTTAACAAAATGGAGAACAAGTCTGAGCCATTCTCTTCAAATTATACACACTGCAGCCCTGCAGACACTGCCATGGGGTTTACAACAACTGCTTACCAGGTGTGCAAATTAAGCTTGAAAATGTGATCACTGCTCGATACATGATGAAAAAATGAAATGGGAATAATCATTAATATGGCTGTGCATGCATGTCTACTGTCAGTAAAGCAATTTTGGTATTAATGTTTTATGAATATTAAAATGCAGCAGCTAGAGTTCTTCCTAGAACCAGGAAGTATGACCATATTATCTACAGCCCTGAAAGACAGCGGAGAGCAGGAAAACTAGAGCCCCAGACACAGATCCCCTGTAAAGACCTTGTCTCAGAGGAGCACCAGGACAAGACCAGAGGAAACAGATGATTCTTCTGAGCCTGGTTTATCCCAAGGTTTCTCTCTCCATTCTGTCACCGATGGAGTTTTGGTTAGAAGCATTAGAAGTATACTTTTATGAGATGAGTTTCTATTGGTGTTTCTTGTGTATCATTTCTTCTCTTTGATGAAGGAATTTCATATTGCTTCTCTCAATTTAAATGGAGCACGAGAAGGGAAGAAAAGGTTTGAACTATATGAGTTAATCAAGATTAAAAGAATAGACGTTTTGTTTGCACGAGAAACACATAGTGATGTTTTTAATGAAGATGATTGGGCAAGTGAATTTGATGGGTGTCACGGCCAGCTCGTTCTCGACCATAACATAAAATAGGATCACTTGTTCAGATTGATTGACTTGCAATATTCTTTATTCAAGTATCAAAATAATGCAATGTCAAAATAACATAACATAATGTCTAGGGTTTGAATTATAATCCAAATGGTGAGAACATGTTGATAGGCTACAACAAAGCAAAGGTTCGAGTCGATGACTTCTTCTGAGGACTGCCGATTCCCCTGGAGAAAGTGAAATTGAGAGGATCAGTCCCATCTTTATACTCTCCACGATTATTCAACAGGGGTGTGCAATCCTCCACACACTCCCAAGTAGGGGTGGAAAAAAAAATCAATATTGCAATATATTGTTGTGCTCTCTGTCGCAATAAATAATCGATACACTAACGCCCAATATCGATATTTTATTACAACACAAAATGATTAATTTACCCATTGTCAGTTTCACTGTCACTACCCAATATCTACCATTCTGTTTGCGGGGGCGCTGTTCGAGTAAATAGGGGTAAAGTGGCGCAAACAGCGGCCGGTGAAGAACACAAGTTAACTAACAACAACAGAGAATTGCAGAAAAAAAGAGAAGCGAGAAGAATCGCGGAAAACAATAAAAAACTAGACCCACCCGCTAGTTTCCACTCTAAATTGTGGAGACACTTCGGGTTTTACGAGACAGTCGACGGAAAGGCACTGGATAAAGACTATGCAATCTGCAAGAACTGCTTTGCAAAGATAAATTATAACAGCAAGACTACGAATCTGCAAATGCACCTCGTTCGCTATCACGGTGAACTACTCTCCGGTGATAATGAGGGCAAACCAAGTCAGCCGACAATCACTACTGCGTTCAAAGCAAAGCTCACCGGTGACATAATCTCTGCTCAGAGGTGTGCTCTTACATCGGAGCATGCTGATCAGTTAGTGTTCCTCAAAAGAATATGCCTTGATGTGTCCACTGTTTACAGTAACTTACTACTGACGTTTCAGTATTATGGTTTACACATGTTAATGTTCATGTTGTTTTGTAATGTTCATGCACTTGATCTGTCTAGATGTAGAGTGTTTACATTTAAGACCAGGAAGCAGTGAGTTATTATGCAAATGCATATTTCTTTGCACAATGTTGGAAATGTTGGCATTAATAAATGCAAAAAAATTCCTTATTTCCTTATTACTTCTTTTTCTTTTCAGTCACATATATCGTGATATATCGTTGATGAAATTTCTTCCAATATATTCAATATCGTAGATATCGCGAATCGTGATATTATCATATCGTGGACCACATATCGCCACAGAATTGAATAGTGAGGTACCTGTATCATCCCACCCCTACTCCCAAGTCATCCCGCCACCAGCAGGCGAGAAGAGGATGCACAGGGTCGTAACAATGGGTTATCTATTTGTAGCCATGACACATCTTTAAGTGGGGGTGTTGCTATCCTGTTGTCAAAGAACTTTATTCCAGTTTCATACCAAGTTGAAGAAATTTTAAAGGGAAGTTTTTTTTTTTAGATAAGAGCTCAATTTGAAAGTCAGTTTTTTTTTTTTTTTTTTATCTATTAATGTTCACACCAATGCAGTTGAAAGAATTGGGTTTTTAGATATATCATGTAAAGCAATCAGTGATTGTAACACTGAGGATTTGTTTTTAATAAGATGGCACTTTAACTGTATGGAAAATGCCTCTGATAGAAATCATGTTTAGCCTCATATGGCTTCTCGAAAAAGACATGTTCATTTAATAGAAATGCATGATTTAACTGACATATATAGACATTTTCAGAGACAGAGGCAGTAAACTCGGATTCATTCACACAATAATATGTTGTCTTTGGCAAGGTTGGACAGATTTTATTGTTTTAGTCATCAACTTAATGTTTTCAGAGATTGTTCTATTATTCCAGTGGGTTTTTTGGATCATAGTTTAGTGCAGTGTTTTTTATCTTTGGGATCCATAAAACCCAACAGTGCATTGTGTCATTTTAATAACAGTTGATTAACTGATTTAGGATTTATATATATATATATATATATATATATATATATATATATATATATATATATAAATGATTTTAGAACCAGAAAGTCTGATTTCCAATCATTGCAGCAATGGTGGGACTTGAGTAAAATTCAAAATAGACAACTGAATCAACAGTATGCTTGCAACATCACCAAATACTTAACTAATTTAATGGTAAATTTAGAAAAAATATATAAAGAAACTTCAAGAATATATTGTAACTGAACAAAATCAAGAGCTTGTTGAAATTCTAGACAAAAAACAGATAGAACTGGCTGAACTTTTAAACCTGAAAGCACAGGGGGCTCTGATTAGATCACGTTTCCAGAATATAGAGTGGGTGGATATACCGTCATTTTATTATTATTATTATTATTATTTTTAAAAAACATGTATATATGGCTTATGACTATTTTTTGGAGAAATGGTCAAAAAATATGAATATATGGCTTACGCTCTAAGGATGGTGCACTCTTGTTGAATCATACCGGGATTCGTAAGAGGGCAGTAGAATGATATGAAGAACTGTCTAGCAGTGTGCTTACACACAGGTCAGACAGTGATGATGTGTTTATTGAGGGTCTTCCTCAGGTATCGGATGATGTCAATGGCGAGCTCTGTAGAGTGTTGACTTTAGAAAAGTTACAGAAAGCTCTTCAAAGCATGTAATGCAGCAGAGCACCAGGAATAGATGGCCTATCTGCAGACTTTTCTAAGTCTTTTTGGCCTGAGATTGGTGCAGATCTGCTTGCAGTCATCAATGATAGTTTGAGTAGTGGAAGATTACCACTGAGCTGCCGCAGAGCGGTCCTTACTCTACTGCCAGACCTGAGTGATATTAAAAACTGGAGGCCTGTCTCTTTGCTATGCACTGATTATAAAATTCTGTCTAAAGCTTCAGCAAATATCTTAAGTAAGGTTTTAGCAGAAATCATTCACTCTGATCATACTTATTGTGTTCCAGGTAGGCATATTTTTTTTTCATAATATTTCGTTTCTTAGAGACTTTCTTGATATTGGTAAGCTCTTTTTTTTTGTTTAATATCAATAGATCAAGAAAAGGCATTTGATAGAGTGGAACGTGGTTATTTATGGGATGTTCTAAAAGGTTCTGGACTGGTTTAAATAAAGTTTTTATTGATAAGTTAAGAGTCTTATATTGTGATGTTGAAAGTTTTCTGGAGGCAAACGGTGACTTATTTGCCCCTTTAGAGTTTTTAGAAGTATTAGACAGGGTGTGCTTTATCTGTTGTGTTATATAGTCTGCAATTGAACCTCTGTTGAGAAAGTTCAGAGCAGAATTTAAAAGGGTGTAAGCATTCCCAATTGTGAAAATGTTTTTAAATTATCAGCTTATGCTTATGATATTGTCATTCTCTTTAAAGAACAAAGGAATGTGGAAAGAATGACAGAACTTGTATGTGACTTTATGACTGTATCTTCAGCTAGAGTAAATTTGAATAAAAGTGAGGCTAACTTATTTGGTAAATGGACGAATGGACAACCTCCTCTCTGTGGGTTTAAATGGAGCAAAGATGAGTTTAAACACTTGGGTGTACATCTGGGAGATAATATGACTGTAAAAAAAAAAAAAAAAAAAAAAATATGTTTGAAGGTGTAGAAAAAAAAATAGTGGGACGTTTGAATAAATGGAAATTTCACTTTCCAATATGTCTAGAGGACGGGTTTTAATTATCATCAATTTGGCAGCCTCTACTCTTTGGCATTGGTTAACTTGTATTGATTCATCACCGCTTTTATAAAAAAAAAAAAAAAAAGTTCAATTAACTTTAATTAATTTATTTTGGGATAATTTACATTGGGTTCCACAAAGCATTTTATTTTTGTCTAAAGATGAAGGGGGACAAGATCTGATTAATTTGCAGTAGAGAGGCAGCTTTTAGGATAAAATTTGTACAAATGTTCATTGATACTCCTGTAAATTAAAATTGGAGTTAAGCTGCTTCTATTATAAAAAAAAAAAAAAAAAGGTTTGGGCTTGGACAAGTCTTTGTTTTTGATGAACCCTAAAAAAAATGTCTGTTTCCAAGTTACCTGTTTATTATTGTAATTTATTTAAAGTGTGGTCACTTTTTTTAAGTGTTGAGATGTGAAAATACTGACTCTTTTATTGGACGCTACAAGAACCTCAGATTTTTGGTTCACGTTTGGATGTGTCGAGCGAAAAATGTTTTCACTGACTTACTTATCAAGTTGAACTGTCACCTTATCGTGGTGGAGAGGTTTGAGTACCCGAATGATCCTGGGAGCTATGTTGTCTGGGGCTATATGCTCCTGGTAGGGTCTCCCAAGGCAAACAGGTCCTTGGTGACGGGCCAGACTAAGAACAGTTCACAAAACCCCTTATGGCAAAATTAAAATCAAGGACCGTGACGTCGCCCGGCATGGCGCAGCCGGGGCCCCACCCTGGAGCCAGGCCCAGGGTTGGGGCCCGTATGCGAGCGCCTGGTGGCCGGGCCTTCCCCCATGGGGTCCGGCCGGGCTTAGCCCGAAGGAGTGACGTGGGGCCGCCCTCCTGTGGGCTCACCACCTGCAGGAGGGAGCGTAAGGGGCCGGTGCATAGTGGATCGGGCGACAGTCATAGGCGAGACCCCCCACGACCCGATCTCTGGACACGGAATCTGGCTTTAGGGACGTGGAATGTCACCTCGTTGGCGGGGAAGGAGCCTGAGCTTGTGCGGGAGGTCGAGAGGTACCGACTAGAGATAGTCGGGCTCACCTCAACACACAGCTTGGGCTCTGGAACCACACTTCTTGAGAGAGGCTGGACTCTCTACCACTCTGGAGTTGCCCATGGTGAGAGGCGGAGGGCTGGAGTGGGTTTGCTAATAGCCCCCCAGCTCAGCCGCCATGTGTTGGAGTTTACCCCGGTGAACGAGAGGGTCGCTTCCCTGCGCCTTCGAGTCAGGGATAGGTCTCTCACTGTCGTTTGTGCCTACGGGCCGAACGGCAGTGTGGACTACCCGGCCTTCTTGGAGTCTCTGGGAGGGGTGCTGGAAAGTGCTCCGACTGGAGACTCCGTCGTTCTACTGAGGGACTTCAACGCTCACGTGGGCAGTGACAGTGACACCTGGAGGGGCGTGATTGGGAGGAACGGCCCCCCTGACCTGAACCCGAGCGGTGTTCTGTTATTGGATTTCTCTGCTAACCACGGTTTGTCCATAACGAACACCATGTTCAAGCATAAGGGTGTCCATCAGTGCACGTGGCACCAGGACACCCTTGGCCGGAGGTCGATGATCGACTTTGTGGTCGTGTCATCAGACCTTCGGCCATATGTCTTGGACACTCGGGTGAAGAGAGGGGCGGAGATGTCAACTGATCACCACCTGGTGGTGAGTTGGATCCGATGGCGGGGGAGGAAGCTGGACAGACTCGGCAGACCCAAACGTACTGTGAGGGTCTGTTGGGAACGTTTGGCCGAGCCCCCTGTCAGAGAGATTTTCAACTCCCACCTCCGGCAGAGCTTCGACCGGATCCCGAGGGAGTCTGGAGATATTGAGTCTGAGTGGACCATGTTCTCCATGTTCTCTGCGGCTGCTCGGAGCTGTGGCCGTAAGGTCTCCGGTGCCTGTCGAGGCGGCAATCCCCGAACCCGGTGGTGGACACCGGAAGTAAGGGATGCTGTCAAGCTGAAGAAGGAGTCCTATCGGGCCTGGATGGCTTGTGGGACTCCGGAGGCAGCTGACAGGTACCGGCAGGCCAAGCGGACTGCAGCCCGGGTATTCGTGGAGGCAAAAACTCGGGCCTGGGAGGAGTTCGGTGAGGCCATGGAGAAGGACTATCGGTTGGCCTCGAAGAGATTCTGGCAAACTGTTCGACGCCTCAGGAGGGGGAAGCAGTGCCCTACCAACACTGTTTACAGTAGAGATGGGCACCTGTTGACCTCAACTGGGGATATCGTCGGGCGGTGGAAGGAATACTTCGAGGATCTTCTCAATCCCACCGACTTGTGTTCCGTTGAGGAAGCAGTGGCTGGGGACTCGGAGGGGCACTCGTCCATCACCCGGGCTGAAGTCATCGAGGTAGTTAAAAAGCTCCTAGGTGGCAAGGCACCGGGGGTGGACGAGATCCGCCCCGAGTACCTCAAGTCTCTGGATGTTGTGGGGCTGTCTTGGCTGGCACGCCTCTGCAACATCGCATGGCGGTTGGGGACAGTACCTCTGGACTGGCAGACCGGGGTGGTGGTCCCTCTTTTCAAGAAGGGGGACCGGAGAGTGTGTTCCAACTATAGGGGGATCACACTTCTCAGCCTCCCTGGGAAAGTCTATGCCAGGGTACTGGAGAGGAGAATTCGGCCGATAGTGGAACCTCGGATCCAGGAGGAACAGTGTGGTTTTCGTCCCGGTCGTGGAACACTGGACCAGCTCTATACCCTTTCCAGGGTGCTGGAGGGTTCATGGGAGTTTGCCCAACCAGTCCACATGTGTTTTGTGGACTTGGAGAAGGCATTCGACCGTGTTCCTCGCGACATCCTGTGGAGGGTGCTCCGGGAGTATGGGGTCGGCGGCTCCCTACTTAGGGCTGTTCGGTCCCTGTACGACCGGAGCAAGAGCTTGGTTCGCATTGCCGGCAGTAAGTCAGACCTGTTCCCGGTGCATGTTGGACTCCGGCAGGGCTGCCCTTTGTCACCGGTTCTGTTCATAATTTTTATGGACAGAATTTCTAGGCGCAGCCAAGGGCCGGAGAGTGTCCGGTTTGGGGACCATACGATTTCGTTGCTGCTTTTTGCGGATGATGTTGTCGTGTTGGCATCCTCAGACCAGGACCTTCAGTGTGCATTGGGACGGTTTGCAGCCGAGTGTGAATCGGCTGGGATGAGAATCAGCACCTCCAAGTCCGAGGCCATGGTTCTCAGTCGGAAAAGGGTGGATTGCCCACTTCAGGTTGGTGGAGAGTTCCTGCCTCAAGTGGAGGAGTTCAGGTATCTTGGAGTCTTGTTCACGAGTGAGGGAAGGATGGAACGTGAGATTGACAGACGGATCGGTGCAGCTTCTGCAGTAATGTGGTCGCTGTACCGGTCTGTCGTGGTGAAGAAGGAGCTGAGCTGTAAGGCAAAGCTCTCGATTTACCGGTCAATCTACGTTCCTACTCTCACCTATGGTCATGAGCTGTGGGTCATGACCGAAAGGACAAGATCCCGGATACAGGCGGCCAAAATGAGCTTTCTCCGTCGGGTGGCTGGGCGCTCCCTTAGAGATAGGGTGAGAAGCTCGGTCACTCGGGAGGAGCTCAGAGTAGAGCCATTGCTCCTCCACATCGAGAGGAGCCAGCTGAGGTGGCTCGGGCATCTATTTCGGATGCCTCCTGGACGCCTTCCCAGGGAGGTGTTCCAGGCACGTCTCACCGTGAGGAGGCCCCGGGGAAGACCTAGGACACGCTGGAGGGACTATGTCTCCCGGCTGGCCTGGGAACGCCTCGGGGTCCCCCCGGAAGAGCTGGAAGAAGTGGCTAGGGAGAGGGAAGTCTGGGCGTCTCTGCTTAGACTGTTGCCCCCGCGACCCGGCCCCGGATAAGCGGAAGATGATGGATGGATGGATGGACTTATCAAGTCTCATGTCGCTACACGTATGAGCCTAATTTAGAAATGTGTAATGGGTTACTTTTAAGGTGTAGTAATTTAGTTTAGTCAGGGAAAGGGATAGAGAGAGATAGAGAGAGTTTTAGACGGAATTATAGCTGTTCATGCTTTTGTTTCAATAATTAATTGTGAAGTAAATCGAGAATGTCTTTGTTGTTTACGAAGAGAAACAGTGTTTCACTCTTTCATGTACTGTAATAGATTAAGACCTCTGTTTTCTTTGTTACAAGATCTGTTTAAATGGTTTGATGAAGTGTTTTCCATGAAGATTTTTATTTGTGGTTTTAAGTATTCCAGAAAACATTCCCTTGAATGTCAATTATTACATTTATTGTTGGTTAAAGTGAAAATGGCAATTATGTGAGTAGAAAAAGAAAAATGGAGGGAAATTTTGACACAGATGTTAAAATGATTTCAATCTTGGTAAAGTCTAGGATGTTATTATAAAACAAACAAAAATATGAAGCATTTTTTTTTTTTTTTTTAAATATCATTGATGATGTTTTGATTTTTAACAGTTTGTTGCGAGGGTCTCTCTACTTGGTAGAGAATATATACTCTTGTTTGACTTTTTTTTTGTAATTGTAATAAAATGTTTGTTTGTTTTTTATTCTTATTCTCTCTCTGTCTGTCTCTCCCTCTCTATATATAGCCTATATACATCAGTTAGTCCCCCGAATGTTCAAAACATGGTTATGGTTTTGTGTTTTAAGCAGAAAATGAACCCAGGCAGAGTAAACTGATACTGAACATATGAGTTCAGGGTATAATTGCAGGAAACAAGGTTAACTTATACAAAGCCAAAAATATCAGATGAATAACTCAAACATAATTTTCTGATAAGTTTTATTACTATAAAAACATTGTATTGTTTATCTGATACCAAATCTATACATTAAAAACCTAAAAACCTTTAGGCAGTTTTAGGCGCAAACTGTCTTTTCTATGAGTTTCACTTTCAGACACAAAATTTGTGGTAGGAGAGTATTCAATAACAAAACGCGTTTTACAAACGTTTTCTTGCTCGTGTGACATTTGCGCCATTATTTAAAGGGCCAAAGAAAGCATGTCTCATCCTGAATTTCCACTGCATGCATCTGCGTCATGTTTCTGCTACCATAGATGATCACGGTCACTCTAGTCAATGCAATGTTTACACCAGACGCGGCGCGACACTTTTTAAAAGCGTCCCAGAAGCAGCTCTCCACGCCGCTTCACTAAAGATAGGCGCCTAGTCTATTTTTGACGCACCCTGCTACCAAACCGCACAGCAAATACAAAATGGAAGTCAAAATATAATGTTCAATTCACATATTCTTGCTAGGAAGCCAGAAATAGAAGACGAGAGGTTTATCCTCAAAGTTGAAAAACTTCACATTATTATATGACACCACAGATCATTTTTCCAATGACAATAAAAAAAAAGCAAATGGTGTGGAGTTTAATTGCAGGAGTTGCATGACTGGATTAAACAGAATTAAACCGGACAAAATATTAACATTCAGCCAACCATGTTAGAACACACAAAAATCAAGAAAAGCTAGTTGGACCATAGACTGTAGTGTTGGACAGGAAAATCATGTTTCTCGTGAATCCCACCACTACACTTCTGATCCGTTGGCACTGTGTGGAGGATGCAACGAAACCTCATCGCAGCCGTAAAGCACCACAGACACATGCCGTGTAAATCAGGGATGATGAATTTCTGTTCTTTAATTTGTGTGATTGCTAGTAAATCACCCGCAGACATTTCAACACGCATCAGTGCAGTTTTGGAATCCTGCTCTCGCGCTAATGTGTCCTGCTTAGTAAAACTGGCCCATAATGGTAATAAGAATGTAAACATGATTTTATCTTTTGCCATTTAGCTTCCACATTTGTTAAAAGGTGAGATGTATGATATTTGTTTTATTTATTAGTATTATATAAATTACAGAAAATTTTAAAATAGAGTAAAATCAATCATTGCTTTATTACACTTTATAAGTTTATATAAATGTATAAAGATATATAATGTGCAACATCGGTCAAATGACCTGGGCCCTCATTAACAGGAGACACATGTGCTGAATACATCTAAAGCAGGGATGTCAAACTTAATTCCTGGAAGGCCGGAGCCCTGCAGAGTTTAGGTTAAACCCTAATTAAACACACCTGATCCAACTAATCAAGTCCTTTATGCTTATTTGAAAACTACATGGTATGAGTGTTGGAACAAAACTCTGCAGTGCTCCGGCCCTCCAGGAACTGAGTTTGACACCCCTGATATAAAGTAAACTCATCCCAGAACAAAACCTGCTCCAGAGACTGTAATGTTCAGAGAATGGGTCGCTATCGCTACATACTCTGAAAGATGTTTCAGTTTTTGGATCCAAACGTTGAATTATCTGTATACGTATTCATAATCTAACCCAGACATGTCACATAACCTGATTTCTGGAATACAGAAGAGTTCACTTTATAATACTTTTAACATAAACATAGCTTTGTAAGAGACTTCTGGGGGTGACAGCAGTATATGCACAATTATAAACGTACATGAAATAATAAAACAGTATTTACTTCACATGACCCTGAGATAACAACTTAATGACTTAATTTCATCAAAATAGAATTGTGCATATTCCAACTCCAGAAACTATGTCAGAGTAATTAACACATCACACACATATTTTATATTATAGATCATAAACAGATGTCTTTACCTGTGAGAAGTGCACAGAGAATGATCCGTCCCAGCAGACACATGTGACGCTTATCAGCCATTTTCTGTTTCTGACAGTCTTTCTCTTCACTCTGTAATTAAAGCTCTTCTTTTTAACACCATTAGCTCATCCTGTGGGTGTTAACTTCCTCTGATCTCACCAACTGACCATTGAGCTGCATGTCACCCACACTATACTGATAAACTGATACAGTATAACTGTATGCATTAAAAGCAAACATACTGCAAACACAACACATCTACTTCAATAACTCAACCAATCAACCAGCTCTTGAAACACACAAGATGACTTCAAAATAAATAAATAAATACATTTGTTTTAAAAAATTTCTAATCAGCAATATTCTTGTCTATTCAGGAGCTTAAAATGTTGTCTACGTGTTTTTTTTTTATTTTTTTATTTTTTTTTTTTGATTTTGAAACACGTGACTACAGAGTGTGAGAACTCATTAGTTTTCGCAGACTTGTTAAACCCACAGACACGAGTGTGGTCATCTCTGAAGCCAGTTTAGACTGATGGCTGTGAATTTTCACACATTCTGATGCCATTTCCTCTTTTACTTTAAGGCCCCGTCCACACGGAGACGGAGCTTACCCCAATCCGATCTTTTTTTTTCCCCGTCTCAAGAAATGTCCGCGTCCACATGAAACCGAATAATGATGTAGAATACATACCAGACCAGTATGTGGCACTGTAATTCTGCCACAGAGATTCACTAAAAACAGAGAAGAAGACTTGGACTATGCTCATAAACCTTGCGTGTGGTACACAAATGAACATGGAACAATACATTTATTAATCAGTGTTAATGTTAGTTAATAAAAAGACAATCGTTCAGTGTTTGTTCATGTTTTTGTTGCTGTTACGTGACGTAGAGGTGTCTGACTAGGGGGGAGACGTGGGCTGATGACGTCATCGTTTCTGAATATATACGGTTCAGCCGTCCAGACGAAAACGCAAAGACGGCGTTTTCAAATGTATCCACTCTGGGACCCGGTTTCAAAAAATGCCGGTTTCACCTTGCGGAAATGCCGGATCCGTGTGGACGAAACGCCTATCCGATAAAAAATGTGTGCGTATTCACAGAAACGCGTCTCCGTGTGGACGGGGCCTAAGTGATTTTCCTTTTATTTACTGTGCCCTTTTGCAAAAGTTGTTACAAACCATTTACGTATGACTGTCAGACTATGCTTACACAAAAACAATGTAGTCAAATACTGAAACGTTCTTTCATTGCGTTTTTAAAAGTTTTCACTTATACACGACAACATTTTCAAAGCGATTTGCATTTCAGATATCTGCAAAAAAGGCCAAAAATGCTGTATTACGTATGCCAGGCCAGTAGTTGGTACTGTCTCCTTGTTAGTGAACAGTACCTGTGGGGAAATGAAGATTATATGTTGTATATGAAGCATCTGTTGGTTGTAATATTGGTGAAGTAAATCCACTCTTTGTTGAAGAAGTGTTGAGCAGCAACATCAGTACCATGTACTCTGCCATTGTTGTGTTTGTTCATGCTTGCCTTTAAAATCAACACGTACTGCGCATGTCTACATACCGAACACATATACCATCCTACACCACGCTCAGATAAGTGGTTCTCTGTACTGGAGAAAGCACACTTTTCTTGGCATTAAGTCTTAATCCAATATCTTTCATGTAACGAGAAAGACACCTCAATGCTGAACCATCATCTGCTCTCAGGAACTTCAGATGAAGAAGGATGGAGATAAGAGCATCTTTTTGATAGATTGTGACACACCAGTCCTCTGACTTGGCCTGTAAAAGTGTGCTGAACTTCAGTCCCCAGACTGAGCGGTTCAAAAAGCTCAGATCTAAAAAAGGACACAACACCACATCCTTCCTCAGAACAGTGAAGTACCGGCTGTAGGACCCGGACTCTGCAACCCAAGGAGGGACCACCTCGATGTCCTCCGTCCTCAGAGAGAGTCTACTTCTGTTCACCAGATCCTGCTTGGGGCCCACCAGAACTGGATTCTGGAAAAATGTAATACATGTGATGTCTCGGCAGCGCGCATGTCTTTTTCTTTTCTTTTTCGCCACTCAGTCACACAGACAACATCAGTCTCCTCAGAGAAAGATGAATGCTGCAGCAAGCTCAGAGGGCAAAGAAACCGCAGCACTGGCTTTCAAGCCTCGAGAACGAGCTCTAGAACTAGTGAACACGGGTGGAGATAGGACGAGCCGTCTCAAATCCGTTCGCCAGATCATTTTTGATTCCTGCGATCGCTGGTGCTGCCGTGCCTCAACAGCGAGAAAAGCACAATCAGCCGACTGCACGAGCACCCCTCCTCATTAATGATGCTTATTATAATATTACTTGTGTAACTGATGCTTGTGCAACTGGCGAGCTCATCATCGCCTTCCACATCAATCTCCTCAGAGAAAGCTGATACTGTGTGCTTCACTCTCAAGCAGACAACACACAAACTGCGTGTGTCACTACCCTTTTTTTTTTTTTTTTTTTGCTGGCAGGGAAAACACACAGCCTGAACGCTGCCTGCTCTTGCCCAAAACTTATCTTGATTGAAACTTTGACAAATGTAGTTTATCAGTGGACAAACGACACTAAATAAGTCTCACAAATATATAAGAGTTAATAAATAAGGACAGATTCTATATTTTTGAGTAAACTATTACTTTAAAAAATCTGTAACATAAAACTGACTCAGGAGACACAATTACATTTTGATCTGTTTTGTCATCAATCATATTTTAGCATCGCTGATATAATATTAGATTTTTTGTTTATATTTTGAATTAGACTATTTTATTATGTATCATTCTGTAAACAATTAATCGATTGATTGATTGGTTTTGTTATTTTTATAGTTTTTTTAAAAACATAGTTTTTACATTTTAGTTTTGTTACATAATTTTAGTCATATATTATTATATGCTTTTTCTAAATTATTCAAATAACTGATGAACATTCTCTGAATGAATGTCATGCTGTGCTTCCAGCTGGTATTGTGTCAGTTTCTAGAAGGATGTGATTGATGTCTGACTTGCTCCTTCTAGGAATCTGATGAAGTTTGATGAGGTGGAGGTCACTGAGCAAAGACATCCGTCACTCTACAAACAAGACCACCCAAAACCAGCTGAGACTTCACAGCCACACACACAGTGTCAGCTGTGACCACACACACACACACACACACACAACCACACACACAACCACATTCAATCAAGTAAACAAATCAGCTGTTCTGAATTCTGTCATCACAAACCAATACAACAATTCAGAGCATAATAAATCATTGTACTCCACAAACTGAGCAAAGCGAGCATTTCTGAAATCTGGCTCTACATTTATTTACCAATGCTTATAACAACTGCCGAGCAATACAAGGAATGCTAGTATAATAGTAATTGACCATATTTCAGTCATAAACTCTTGGAAAAGTTTTAGCATGTTTCGGTCTAGACAGGTGGAGCTGGGGGAGGTGGAGGGTTTCAGAGGAGGATACACAGTGAAATATTCAATGTTTTTATATTTTTATATTCAAAAATTTTGCTAGGTTGTTACCTTTTTTTTTCAGAATAAAACTTCTTAGATGAATGTCATTTCAGAAATGTTTCGTGAATGATATAATGCACATTTTTGTGCTAATGTTTTAAGAACCGTATAAAAACCAGATAACACATAATATTAATGGAAAAACAATTGCTGTTTACTTTTAGCGAACCTTGACGGAAAGTTCAGAGAATGTTGTTTGCTAGCTTGAAATATCAAATATCATACATCATGGTTATATTTCCTAAATCTATTTAATTACAACAGTCCACAACAACCTCACAGTGATCAAGAAGTGTCTATAGCCCCTTTCACTCTGCCATTCCAGCAAATACAGGGGTAGCGTGTTCCTGGAATTGTTCCCTGGTCGCTAGATTTGGCACTTTCACACTGCCAGTGATGACCCGGTATATGTGCGTGCTTTCACACACAACCCTTGAAGATCCCGTAACGACACGTGACACCCGCAATGTTACTAGGTCCCCGACCCGGGATCAATTTGGTAATCAGTCCCGGGACGTGGTTGCTTTCACACAGAAGGCGACCCGGCAATGTTCCAGAAATATTGCGGGTCCGACGTGCAGTGTGAAAGGGGCTTATGATGCAGCATCATAACTGTCTGTGTTTCACAAAAACTCTTGTATTTTTCCAGATATAGCATTCACATAATGCACTCAGATTCCCAGAATGCAACACAGTAACATTACACTTCATGTTCTGCTGGTTCACTTTGCTATTTCTATTGTTGTTGTCACTTTTACTTATTTTGCTAATGTAAAATTATTTTTGTTTGTGTTTTAAGACTTTGTTGTAAATCATAAATTACTGAAATAGTTCACCCCAAAATTAAAAATCTGTCATCATTTATGAAAGAAGATGATTTGGAGAATGTTACCAAACAGTTGATAATAGACACTGATGTCCACAGTACTTTGCTCCCTCTATGGAAGTCAATGGCTACCGTCAACGGTTACCAACATTCTTCATAATATATTATTTTGTGCTCAACAGAAGAAAGAAACTCACAAAGGTTTGGAACAACTTGACGGAGAGTAAATGATGACAAAGTTTTATTTTGGGGTGAACTATCCCATTAAGTTCAGACTAAAGACTGTTCATGTGTTAAACTTGTATTATAATGTTTCCAGGAGGAATGGGTGAATCGATCCTGAAGTATAGATATATCGATACTGATGCAGTATCGAAAGTATCGATAGTCAAATAAAAATTATTGATACTAGGTGTTTTTATATTCCAGTGATTTTGTTTATTAAACAAAAAATAATGCCTACAACATGCCTTAAATTGAATGAATAACCCATGTTAGCAAATAATTGTGTGCAAGGGATTTTCCTGCTCATCTGAACACACACAAATGTAGCAAAGCAGAATCAATCAATTACAGAGATTACAGAGACAATTACTCATTCTGATGTGCATTTTAATAGAGCTGTGTTTCCCAAGAGGAGCCTATAATGAGAGAGCATTAATGTAGCCCAGCATTAAGCATTAAGGCAGCCCAGAACAATGATAATATATAATGTCAGAAATTTTAATGATGTGTTTAAATATGATAGATAATAATACATATTCGTTATGAATTACTTTTCCATTCAAATGTCAGAAAAAAAATTCAACACAGAGACCTGTTTGAATTAAATTTAAAGGAATGCACTTAATTAAAGGTTACGATATAGTTGACTAATATACTGTTCAAATGATGGTGTTAAACTAGGATTTAACAGCAAACTGTCGCATCAAACCTGCATCTGTTTATTCACTTCCAAGGGTTTATATGTAAATCATGACCTTTCCAATATTCACTCAAACACTGTAAAAAACTCTCTTTTTATATTTTAATGCAGATTAAAGACATTTATTTCACAGCAATCAAAATGTACAGATACGCATAATAATAATAATAATAATAATAATAATAATAATAATAATAATAATAATAGCAAACACTTTCCACTCCAGTGTACATGTCCCCATATTGCTTGTTAATATAAATACGACAGGCTGGCAGTAAAACACACGTCCGTCAGTGTGACGTCATGAACACATTAACAGTAAAGTCACAGTTGTTTTATCTCCTGCATTGACTCCCGATACAGATGTTTATCGTCTTTCTATTGGCTGAAGTTTTTGGGGAGGTTTTTCTGGATGTTTTGATGACGCTGTTGATCCAGTCTGAATATTTGGGCACGAGGGTGTAAACGTCGGGCTTCCCCGAGCGTCCGCATCCGTCTCCCCAGCTGATGATCCCGTAGAGGAAGCTCACGCCGTCACACTCGCACGCTAACGGACCGCCCGAGTCACCCTGAACACATCACACACACATCAACACATCTGACAGAACAAACACCTCACTTATTCTACAGCAATACTCACGTGGATGGAAGCATGTTTCTGCCACAGAGGAAAAAAATACATTTATATATATATATATATATATATAATCTATCAATTGTGAGTTCTAATGTCAGAATTACAGAATATGAAAAATGTTGCAGTTTCCCTTTTTATGCTTTATTCAGTGGCAGAAACATGCTTCCATGGGTATTAGAGCATTTACTAAATATTGTATATGAATGCATATATTAGTAATAATTATATTAATATTAGCCTAAAACAATACAAATTACATTATATATATATATTATTATTATTATTATTATTAATACAGCAGTAATAGTGATATTAAGGTATTTCTTGAAAAAAGACATTCCTCATTACTACATTATTATTACATATTACTATCACGATCAAGGTCCAGAAACATTATTAGACTTATGTTACATAAAATCTAAATCAGCAATCCAATAAACGTAATAAATAACATAGCATGACGAAAGGTGTGTGTGGTCTGACCTGACAGGCGTCCACACAGAGCTCACTTCCTGCACACAGCATCCCTGACCTGACCTCTGACCCGTAGACGTCTGGAGACGAGCACTGATCGAACGGGATGATCTTCACGACTCCCTCCATCAGGTGAGAGTACGAGTTCGCCTCTACATTATTAGAGAGTTATGTCATTCATTAATCATTCTCAAACCTGTAAAACCTTCTTTCATCTTCAGAACACAAATAAAGATATTTTTGATGAAATCCGAGAGCTCTCTGACCCTCCACAGACAGCGAGGATCTTTACACAATCAAGGTCCAGAAACAATCCATCTGAGGTTCAACCGTAATTTTATGAATCTACAAGAATACTTTCTGCATGCATTTCCTCCGTCTCACCCTGGGACCATTTCAGAGAGCATCCACTGAACACAAACAGTGTACGATCTGTGTCAGCTGTGCCACGCGGATACAAATTCTTGAATAAAGTCTTTGTCATATGTTCTTGCTATGATTCTGGACCTTGATCGAGTTAGGATCCTTACTGTCTGTGGAGGATCAGAGAGCTCTCGGATTTCATCAAAAATATCTTCATCTGTGTTTCAAAGATGAACAAAGGTCTTACAGCACTGGAACAATGTGACAAAGATAGCGACTTGCATACATTTTTTGCAATGCAATAAAACAAATCTTCAAGATTTTCAGACAATAAAACTTTCAAACAAGGCTTTGCTTTGATTGTACTAATATAACACAAACTAAAACTGAAATAGAAAATAAAAACTATGCAGATATATTTAAAAACATGATTAATAACATGACAAACAACAAAATGATTTAAAAATCAAGTACAATTCAAATGAAAATAGAAAAGAAGGAGAAATAAAAACTAGTTCAATGGATGAGTAAAAACCAGAGCTTGAAGTGAAAAAAAAAGAAGTGACGGTACTCAACCCCACTCACAGCCCCCAAAATAAATTAATTAATAAACACTAACTAAAGTCCTAAAAAAGTACTTTTTTAATTTTCATATTTCACAATGAATATATATATATAGTGTCACAAAAAATAAATAAAAAAATAGTTGCTCTATAGCTCCTCAAATAACATTTACATTACATTATTAATATAAAAGTCAAGCTGTGATACTGAGCAGGACCACAGGGAGACACCACAGGACCCCTACATGAGCCGCTTCAATGATTCAAGTTATCACCATCACTGATGTTCAGAATGACAAGCATCAGTATATCTGTGTTTATCTCATATATCTTTCTTTCGGTTTCTCCTTTCAAATGCTGAACATATAATATTGATAGCTGTTGATATGAACAGGTTGTTCCTCTCACGCATGCGCAGAACGCACGTGTTAGTCTGCTGTCAGCTATAGTTTTTTTTTTTTTTTTTTTTTTTTTTTTTTGTACAGAATTACACAATCAATAAATAAATAAATAATAATAATAAAAAATAATAATAATATATATATATATATATATATATATATATATATATATATAGGAATACATTAAAAGTGTACATGCTTGCACAAATCGTAAATTCAAAAAGCTTTTTGTTTCTTTGATGTATATAAATTGAATATGATTTTTCACTTAATTTAAATGCTATAAAACATTGCTTTTTACCTGAAAATTAGCATTTATGGATGTGAAATGTAGCCATAAAAACATTATAAAAATACTGTAAATGCAGGTCTGTTTATCTTTGGAGTTTACAGTAATGCCTAAAACAACATATTTCGACTGTATAATAAAATATCCATCATCATATCCAAAAATAAAGTCAAATACATTCCTCCAGAAAAGAGACACATAAGGGCAGTGCCAAAATAAGTGAACCGCTGTCTCCGGCTTCTGCTCGCATAAGCTACAGCTAACATCAATATAATTTTTTATTTAATTAAATAATGTTAAGCAGGGAATAATCTGTGTAGAAGTTTAAAGGATACTTCTTTCACCTTATTTGTTAAGAGATATCGATCGAACAGAAGCCAGACTTTTTTCCAGTCAACAACTTATTTACTCCAATCAACATCCTTCTGGAAACAGGCTCTTATTGATCTGTGATGATTATTACAGGAGAAACATATTTTACCTATCGGGGAGTGAAATCGAACCAAAAACTGTTAAAAATTCCTTTGGTGTTATGGGAATATTACATTTTTTTATGAATTCCTCATATGTAAGAATAATGCCATTTGAATTAAATAGTTGATCTACCAAAACAATATTATTTTGAAACCAATTTTCTAAGAAGATAGACTTTTGTGTAAATAAGATGTCCTTATTATTAAGGATTTGGTTATAACTAGTTCTCTATCAATTATAGACTCACCTTTAATTGTGCTGGCTTTAATATGATTTGACTAATTATCAAAAATACATTTGGAGAAACAGGGTAGCCGTGTTGAATCCCTCAAGACAAATTAAATCTGCCAGAAGTGCCACCAAACCATTTAACTGATCTGTTGCTAATCTTATAAAGGGTTTAAATTGCATTAGTGAAGAAATGTCCTGAAACCACATTTTATAACAAGTGACTCACA